>NC_089258.1:78690252-80117752 GCF_963930625.1 Muntiacus reevesi | reverse complement strand
CTTCAGTGGGATTCAAATTTAGTCTTCTCTGTCGTCAGAGAGATTGCAAATATTGATCTGTAGAAACCATTCTTGGCTCATGCATATGTGCTAAGTCGCTTCAGTCCTGTCCGACTCTTTGGGACCCCATGGACTATAACCCACCAGGCTCCTTTGTCCATGGCATTTTCCAGGCAAGAATACTGGAGTGGGTTGCCGTCCCTCCTCTAGGGGATCTTCCCGACCCAGGGACCAAACCTGAGGATTTCTTGTGTCTCCTGCATTGACAACCGAGTTCTTTACCACTAGCGCGTGGAAGCCCGCTTGGCTTATGGGCCGTGTGGAAATAAGGAGTGGGCCATGTTAGGTCCACAGGATGTGGTGCGTCAGGTTGTCGGGTGGTGCAGAAATACCCTTGAAGGAGTTGACAAAGGAATTGAAATAAAAAGAGGCATCAGACAACAAGAAAAGGAAAGGTATTCCAGGCAGGTGGGAACACGTGGACAAAAACGTGGCAGCAGCTGATGGCTTATATCTCAGGTCAGGACGGCAGTGGGTGCTCAGGACAGGGAGGGAATGAGTTCTTAGAGAGCAAGTCCTGAGGCAGAAGTCACACCAGAAACAAAACGTGTCTTCCAATACTAGCCAATTAAAAGTTATTTTTGTCTAGTTCAACTCAAATTTTCCACCCTTGTCACCTTCTCTCTATGGTTATTTTTATGAATTTTTTTTTATTACTAGTCACTGTCCATGGCCAATATACTTTTTTGGTTGATTTCTTTGCTTCTAAAATTATATATGACCTATCGAAATTTAGTCACTGAGTTCTGATGGATAATATAAACAAATACCTCTGGGGGTTCAAGGTGCTTCTAAAGTAAAATGCCCTCTGATTTGTTTAGGTGTCTCAGTGGATAAAGAGTCCACCTGCAGTGTAGGAGATGTGGGTTCTACTCTTGGGTCGGGAAGATCCCCTGGAGGAGGGCATGACCACCTGCTCCAGTATTCTTACCTGGAGAATCCCTTGGACAGAGGAGACTGGCGGACTGTAGTCTGTAGGGTCACAAAGAGTCAGACACGACTGAGTGAGCACACACACACACAGCCGGCCAGCCAGTGATACACATTCAGTTTCAGACAGATCCCTTGACTGGTGGTCTAGAGAGTCATGCAGCCCATTGCTCTCTCTGAGGTCTGTCATAGCCTGAGTTCTAGGGGGTAGAGCCTGAATCAAGGCTTGACGTGCTGAGGCTTGATTTGGGAGATGGAGTCTAGGGCACAGAGTGAGGTAAAGAAGAAAGCCAAGAAAGATATGAACCAAGGTGAAACCCTGCATCGCCAAGCTGGCTATTGCTTTACAATGAGCTACGAAGAGATGCTCTGATGCTCGGCTGGTGCATCCGCTGAGCTGAAAGGACATCTCCAGGCCATCTGTTTGGTGAACCTCTGGCTTAGGGAAGTCCCCAAGAGGGATGGAGGACAGGAAGTTCATCGGCCCAGTTCCTTCCCGTGTCCTGTGTCTCCCAGGTCCAGACTCACATCATGGTCAGTTAACTCTGGTGCACTGCAGGATTGCATCATGCGGTCCCTTGGGTGTCTTCTTGGAATGCCAGATCTCGTCACTTGCTTCCATTTACACCCAGAATATGAGGGAGAGCCCAGAATCCAGGTCTGTGGCTGCTTGGCCCAAACACATGATGGTAACCCAGGGGGAGGTTAACACCCCCAGAGCAAGGGACTGGTCAGTTTCTGGAGGTTTCAGCCCACACTGAGAAGTGGGAAGCCAGTGAGGTTTGCATCTGATCCAAGGTCACTAGTCAGATGCCAAGTTAGACTCTAGAACAAGAGGGGTCAAGAGGCTAGAGGTGGGATTGCCCTGAACCTAAAACATGGGTGCAATTGAGATTTCTAGAGAAAGAGCAAACGGCTGTTTCTCAGAGAGTCATGGATGACAGCAAGATACAAAGATGAAAAATCTGGGAGGTGAAAGTCTGGGGCCATTCATAGGCTAGTTCGGCTGGGGTGGTCTTGGACTTTCTTCATGCTGTGTGCTTAGCACTACTCTTGGCCCCCCACCCACCTTTCCCGCCACCCTCAGTTCTGTCATTTGGGAAACACTCACCCTGTGGTTCAGCTGCCATGCCCTCTCTACGTGCTTCAGGTAAGCTGCCCCAACCCCAGGCTTCCCTGGTGGCTGCTGGTAAAGAGTCTGCCTGCCATGTGGGAGACCTGGGTTCCATCCCTGGGTTGGGAAGATCCCCAGCTCTGGAGATCGCATCTTGATTAGTTCCAACCGGTCAAAGAGGTCATGTGGCTGTTGCCAGTTTTTGATTGAAAGATGAGTGTGTAACCCGATTGAATGAGCAGAAGGATGGTGAAGGCTTCTGGCAGAGTTCTGTCATTGCTCAGGGAAAAATGTGGGGTGTATAGGTTGTCAAGTCTGGATGTGATGCCTGGATCGGCTGTAACCATCTCGGGGGGATGAGAGACACCAGACTGAGGGCAAAGGAAAGTTTTTAGAGAATACAGGTGGGAGAGAAGTAAAGAACTTTGGTCTTAGATGAGATTTGTCCATCATGTTGACCAAATGAGAACCTGCCTTACCTCTGGACTTCAAGTTATATAAGATAATACCTTTTTTTCCCTATTGCTTGAGAAACTTTAAATCCAGTCTTGGTTACTTGACTTGGTTACAGCCACATATTCTGAAAAAGAATGAAATACCCAGCAGATGGAAAATCATCACAAGGGGCAAAAGAACTGTCCTTTGTTCAAATGGCTGCGATGGAATAGATGCAGGTCGGTCTTTACTTCCCACAGGTTGGAAGCAGAGTATGCCAGTTGGATGCAGCAGAAACACGGTCAAGTAACTGGACATTTTTTAAAATCCTCAGTCTCTATCTTTTACTGTTGCCAATTTTTCTTTTCCTACTACAGACACAGATAATATAAAGACCTTAGAGGTTTGTTGTAAAGATGCAATGAGGTGTTTTATGTAAAGGCCCTCAACAGTGCAATCAACCAGCATCTCCTTTTCCCTGTCAGTAACACACTTCACATTCTTCACATGGACAAAAAAGTACTTTTACCTGTCATAGAAAAAGTTTTGACTTTTTCTAACTGACTGCATGTGGGAATATTATAGGAAAGATGCTGACTTTACCTGGTTTGACCACATTTAATAGGAAATAAGAAAGAAAGAAAGTGAAGTCGCTCAGTGGTGTCTGACTCTTTGTGACCCCATGGACTGTAGCCTACCAGGCTCCCCCGTCCATGGGTTTTTCCAGGCAAGAATACTGGAGTGGGTTGCCATTTCCTTCTCCAGGGGATCTTCCTGACCCAGGGATCAAACCCAGGTCTCCCACATTGTAGGCAGACGCTTTACCGTCTGAGCCACCAGGGAAATAAAGTACTTTCCAATCATGAGATTCTATGACTTTGGGGTGACTTTAACTGCAATAAAGGCATGTGTTCAGTTGTCTGAGATCTTTCCCTATTTATACTGTAGAACTTTTGCCCTACATGAAGATTAATATACAGACCATGAGGAGTACAGTATGTCTACTCATGCGATCCTAGAGTTAACAATTAGTTATCTTCTTCCATCAAAATTGTAATTTAAAGACTTGTACCAGGCTATGTCAATATGGCATAAATGATTCATGTGAATGGCATACCATTCACACTGGTATGTCTTAACTTGAGCAGTTTAAAGGTTTGGGCGGTCCTTGGCTTAGTCAGCCTGACTGGACTTGCTCCATATTGGATATGACTGCATAGTAAGGCTGCACAAACTTACACTCTTTCCAGCTCTTCTAGGATAGTCCTTGAGAAGTCCCGTTAATTCTCTCTCGCATTCTCCACTCTGGTGGAAGAGCTCATTTATGAAACTTGTTCATCTCTCCACAGGGCCAGCTCCATGTGAACCAGAATGCCATGGCCAGACAGAGAGGGGGCATAGTCACCTCAGAAAACAGCAGGTGCAGATGATAGCAAGCCACTCATACCATGCATTTGAAAATCATATCCTTTTGTTACAAGAGTGGTATATTGTTGTTACAGGCCTTTTAGAAAACAGGGCCGGGAGGAAGAAACATCATACTGGGAGGCAGTGATTTAAAACATTTGGGATTTCTTCCCCCTTCTTTTCTCTTTCCTTCCATCTTTCTTTCTTTTTTATTATACTTTTTAATTGTGGGTATAGTTGCTTTAGAATATTGCATTAGTTTCTTCCTTCTTTCTTTCCTTCCTCCCTCCCCTCCTTCCTCCCGCTCTTCTGTTCTTCCTTCTTCCGTATACACAAAAATACATACACAAAGAGGTTTCTGTGACAGTGAGGAAATTGAATTAAAATATTCTACTATCTTATATACTATTTCCCCTTTTCATATACGGATATTTTCCACTCATATTTTAAAAGATTGCATGTGCTCTGTCATCAGTATGCATCATAACTTGTTTTCTCTACTTATTTTCCAACTGATAGAGATTCATATTATTTTCTACTTTCTTCCATTTTAAGCAATATTGAGATGAAAATCCGAATATGCTATTGCACATTATCCTACAGTCATCTCCCTGGCATGGCTATGAGAATCAATGGAAAGACTATTATGGAAAACAAATTCTTTTTCGTATTCTTTTCCACTGTGATTTATCTCAGGATATTGAATATCGTTCCCTTCCTATACAGCAGGACCCTGTTTATCCATTCTAGGTATAATAGCCTCTCCAATCCCCCTCCTTGTCAACCACAAGTCTGTTCTCATATCTATTTTGTAGATAATGTTTCTATTTCAAGATAAATTCATCTGTGTCATATTTTAGATTCCACATATTAGTGATATCATATGGTATTTTCTTTCTCTCTTAGTTCAGTTCAGTTCAGTCGCTCGGTCATGTCCGACTCTTTGCAAACCCATGGACTGCAGCACGCCAGGCTTCCCTGTCCTTCAGCAACTCCCAGAGCTTGCTCAAACGCTTGTCCATCGAGTCAGTGATGCCACCCAGCCATCTCATCCTCTGTCATCCCCTTCTCCTCCTGCCCTCAATCTTTCCCAGCATTGGGGTCTTTTCTAAGGAGTCTGTTCTTCACATCACGTGGCCAAAGTATTGGAGTTTCAGCTTCAGCATCAGTCCTTCCAGTGAATATTCAGGACTGATTTCCTTTAGGATGGACTAGTTGAATCTCCTTGCTGCCCAAGGGACTCTCAAGAGTCTTCTCCAACACCACAGTTCAAAAGCATCAATTCTTTGGTGCTCAGCTTTCTTTACAGTCCAATTCTCACATCAATACGTGATTACTGGAAAATTCATAGCTTTGACTAGATGGACCTTTGTTGGCAAAGTAATGTCTCTGCTTTTTAATATGCTGTCTAGGTTGGTCATAGCTTTTCTTCCAAGGAGCAAGTGTCTTTTAATTTCATGACTTCAGTCACAATCTGCAGTGATTTTGGAGCCCCCTACAAATAAACTCTCTCAGTTTCCATTGTTTCCCCATCTATCTGCCATGAAATGATGGGACCAGATGCCATGATCTTTGTTTTCTGAATGTTGAGTTTTAAGCCTACTTTTTCATTCTCTTCTTTCACTTTGATCAAGAGGCTCTTTAGTTCTTCTTCACTTTCTGCTATAAAGTGGTGTCATCTGCATATCTAAGATTATTGATATTTCTCCCTGCAGTCTTGATTCTAGCTTGTGTTTCATCCATCCCGGCATTTCTCATGATGTACTCTGTATATAAGTTAAATAAGCAGAGTGACAATATGCAACCTTGATGTAATCCTTTTCTGACTTGGAACCAGTCTGTTGCTCTATGTCCATTTCTAACTGTTGCTTCTTGACCTGCATCCAGGTTTCTCTGATTTACTTCACTTAATATGATCATCTCTAGGTCCACCCATGTTGCTGCAAATGGCATTATTTCATTCTTTTTATGACTGAGTGGTATTCCATTGTATATATGTACGACATCTTCTTTATCCATTCTTCTGCCAATGGACATTTAGGTCGTTTCCATGTTTTTGGCCATTGTAAATAGTGTTGCTATGAATGTTGGGCTGCATGTATATTTTTGAATTAGAGGTTTATCTGAATGTGTGCCCAGGAGTGGGGTTACTGGATCTACTCTTAGTTTTTTGAGGAACCTCCTTACTGTTTTCCATGGTGGCTGCACCAGTTTAATTCCCAGCATCAGTGTAGAAGGGTTGCCTTCTCTCTACACCCTCTCCGTCATTTATTGTTTGTGGATTTTTGATGGTGGCCATTCTGATTGGTGTGAGGTGATAGCTCATTGTAGTTTTGATTTGCATTTGTCTAATACTTACTGGAGACATAACTAGTCTACGATAAAATGTACGTGGGAATGACACTTCTTAAAGTTTGAGTATTTGTTGTTGTTCAGTTGCTAACTCGTGTCCGACTCTTTGAGACGCCATGGACTGCAGCACTCCATCCTATTCCCATACTTTAGTACCTAATCAAAGAAATTTTGGAGGCATCTGAAAATATTTTCCTAGAGGGATTAACATTATTCTCGATTAGATACTCTTATTTTCAAATCTTATTTCGATAAAGACAAGCGTCTTGTCGTCCTTGCCTCCACATTTTAAAGCCTGTGAGCATTGAAGCCATATTCCATTGGGTGATTTAGTGTGGAGCAAGATTTGGGGACTTGTTCACTTAGTCACCTGTGACAATGAATTGATTGAAAACTGTTTTCTGAGGAAAAGCTTGACCAGCCCTGCCTGTGGGCGGATGGGGAAAAGGAAATGCTGTAAGTTACACAATTCTTCCCGAGTGGTTGGCTTGCTTCCCTTCCGGTGGACATTGTGAATTGTGGAACTGACCTGGCTGGCCTCCTCCCATGGGCTGCCGGCCACCTTGCGGGTCACAAGTTCACGCTGTGATGTGTGTTCTAACTCCATTCCTGTTCTCTGTTTATGTCTCTGATCCATTTTTTTCTTGTTAATTCTCCTACTTCACTTGTAATTTTTGCTGTGTCTTGTGTTTTATAGTCTCCTTATAAACTCATTTAAATTCTTTCTGAAACAAAGTATGAAACAGAAGACTAAGCTGCATGAGTGGTGACTGAATAAAAAATAATAAGCAATCACATCTCATCCAAGCCAAAAATTACACTTCCTAATGAATATCTGCACCTTCAAAATATTGACCTTGAGGGACCGTAGATTTGTTTGCAATTGATGTTGTTACTGATGAAAACATCTTTGAAACTTCTCTTTTAGAATTTCCTCCTAAGCTGCTGGCACAGTGTGTAAGCATTTCCATGGTTGTACGACTTTTGGGTCATTATGGTTTTTGGAAAAAGACCAAAGTGTTTCATGGTGTAGCCTGCTGACCTAAATGGCTCATCAAGCTTGGAGATCAAGTTGGCTTCTCTTTTTTCAAATATAAGGTACAATATAAAGGAATAGAACTGTTTTTAAAAGTGTAGTCGATAAACCAGCATTGCAAGTGTATCTCAAATTAAAACTTCCCAGGAGTTTGCATTGTTAGGTGAAGGGCATGCCCTTTGAGGAAGTGCATGAATTTAGATGAATCTCTTCTGATGTGTTTTTTTCAAAAACAGCTTCCTCCCCAAGCCCACCCCACCATCTGAAGTAAAAGAGAACATTCAGTAAAGTGTTAGTCATGGTGGTTAACACATCACAGGGAAACTGCATGTGGGGAAGACAGAAAACTGCTTGGGGTCCTGGGCATTTCTCCCCACCCCCCCCTTACCTGAATGCCACGGGAGACATGTGAGTTTTGTCATACATGATGGGGGCATAGGGCTTCACGCCTATCTTTTGATCGCAGATAATACTATATTATAATTATTTATGGGTGGAGAATCTGAAACCATTTTGCCTGGAGTGAAGGACTGTTTCTGAAACTCTGCTCATGTTCTAGAACTTTAACTGCTGCTCACACACAGCAGGTCTCTTTTACTGTATGTTATATGTTTATTAACAATAGTAGCTCATGTTAACCCTCGTAGCTCAGTCAGTGAAGAATCTGCCTGCCGTGCAGGAGACCTGGGTCTCCTAGCAACTGAACCACCACCATATGTTTATTACCTTTGACTCAGTCAGTAAAGAATCTGCCTACAAGGCAGGAGACCCGGGTTTGATCCCCAGGTTGGGAAGATCCCCTGGAGAAGGGATTGGCAACCCACTCCAGTATTTTTGCCTGGAGAAGCCCATGGACAGAGGAGCCTGGCGGGCTGTGGTCCATGGGGTCACAGAGAGCCAGACACGACTGAAGAGACCGAGCACACGGCAGAGTCACGTAGGAGCGGGTGTGGTTTCAGCGCCACTGTCTGTCAGAGCCCATGCTGGACTAGTCCGCCTTTCCAAGATTCAGTCTCCCTATTCACAGAGAGAATAGTAACACCGTAGATGACAGAGTTTGCGGTACTCTATCTACTGTGCTGAGCGTTGAGAGTGCAACATGGTAGGCACCTATTAAATATGACTTCTCCTTTGCACCATTTACATACTAAGGAATGGTTCATTTTAAAAGAAATACTTCGGAGCTTTTCTTGGTTGCTTGTTGTAGGATATTCTTGGAATTCCGGATTTTACATCTTAGTCTTGAGATTTAGAAAGAAGTCTGACTTGAACTGTCAGAAATTGAAATAAAAGAGATGGAAGAGATTAAAAATGTTGAAAAGGTAAAACTTTTGAAATGGTAAAAATGCAAAAATCTTCAAAACGTGTCAAGTTGCAGCCAAATAAAAATGCAGAATTTTTTTCTTCCATGGATGGCAGTGAGAGAGAATTGACTATACTGTAAGTGGTGGATGGTAACTCCTAATAGTCAATATGTTAATAGATACTTTTGTTTCCCATGAGACACTGTTTCTAGCGCACATAGACAATTTGGTTTATTTTCTTTGCTGTTGTTTGGGTTTATTTACCTAGCAGGATTCCTATGCAATTTTTACTCAACAAATCACTGATCTTCTTTTTAATGGCACAATGTCTTTTCCATAGGGATTCCTTATGGGTCCTACAGGAAAGCAAGATCGGATAATAGCTTCCTAAAGAGACTCAGACGTTTTACAGCACTGGAATAATAGATGAATGTACAGATGCTTGAAAAATGAATTTAGGGATTCTTTCCTAGAGATTTGTTCACTTTGGGAGTCTTAAAATTGTAGCCCAGGGCCCTAAAACGTGAATTTGTAGCTTGATGGAAAAAATAAAAGCAAGTCGTGTCTAACTTTTAGCGATCCCGTGGACTGTAGTCTGCCAGGCTCCTCTGTCCATGGGATTCTCCAGGCAAGAATACTGGAGTGGGCTGCCATCTCCTTCTCGAGGGAATCTTCCCAACCTGGGGATTGAACCTGGGTCTCCTGCACTGTAGGCAGATTCTTTACTGACTGAGTCAAAGGTGAGTTTGTAGCTTGATAGAGTACAACAATTTCAGGATTCTTCTTCTTTTTTTTTTTAAGATGTGTGCTGCCAAAGATTTGTATTTTGTAGGATTTTTCACTAAATAGCATCCCCTCAATAATAATTAATTAGTTCCATCGGGGTTATGATTGGTTTCTCACATAAACATGACTCCAGATTTAAACCAACGATCCAAGTTTAGTCTATTTTCATTTATTATGAAAATGCATACATCGTGCTCTAATTGTAATGAAGTTGAGTACATAGGCAGTAAACGCCATTCGTTGCGATGGGTGCCTGTTTCAGTTGTCTCTGCAGTTTCATCTGAGCAAGTAGGTTCTTTGTAAATAGGGGTGTCTTTTGGGCTTGGGTCAGAGTCTTATCAGTTTGGTCTCAGAAAGTTCCATGACAAGGTGGTGTGTTATAGTGCAACAATTTTTGAAATCTTTCTCAGAATGTTTCTGGAGTCTCGGGGCAGCGTGAGAACATCAGTGTTAACCATACTGAGTTTACATAATTCCAGGCAAAGCAAAGAAAGTCAGTTTTTAAATTTGTCTTCCATCACTTTATTATGAGAAAATTCTCAGTAGATCTCTAGGAATGCTGTAACAGACTTCTGAGTATGCCCTTTCCTCATTCACTCACTGGGAACCTTAGGTTGAAAAATCACTGATTTTGCAGAAAGAAGCAAAAGTTGAAAGCTGTGGTTCTTATCCCACCCAATTGTAATAAACCAGGGATCTGTGGCATCCTTCCCCACTTTGAGTGGCCTTAGTTCCCCTAAGTAGCAGTGAAGACCTTGAACTAGATGACATCACTAGGTCACACCCAGTGTCCGAGGGTTGTAAACCCATCCTTAAAGCTCTCATTTTGTTATTTTCCAAAAAGAACCTTTTGTAGGTACTTTCCTGATTCCAGATGATCCTCACTTCACTGTGTAATGGAAAATCACACAGAAAGAGACATTATCATATTCCAAACTAGGTGTAGGAGGAGAAATTTCCTCTCTTACAAATAGCCATGTCCAGAAGTAATCTGTTTTCTTTTATAATGCTGTTCTTAATCTCTTTTGAAATGGCCATCCATGGGGTTCCATTAAGATTTGTTGAAGTAGTTACAAATATTTTTCTATTTTTTAAAATGAGAGATCATGGTTTATATATATATATATATTTTTTTTTTTTTTCTCACCATGTAGGTTATTTGCCTCAGAATAGCCCAGAGAAGTTTTTTAAAAAATGCATATTCCTCAAAGTAACTGAACCAGATGTTTCATACATTTTATTTTCATTTATCTATCACTAAAATACTGACAAACAAGGAGTGCACTCATTTTTGTTTCTTGAAACTGTTTTTGGTGCATTCTAATAAAATTGTGGTTTGCTATTGAAAGGATTGGTACATATTGACGCAGCCCCTTGGAATATGCAGAATAGGAGGGGAAAAGATAATTAATCAATTTTAAACAAATGCCTATTATCTGTCCCTAGTATGGTAAAAACGTCAATATAATAGCTCATAAAATGACCTCTGCTGTCGTCTGTGAACCTTTTTTACTCGCTAGGAATCATGCCGGTAGCTGGGTATACATTACCTTTACTTGGTTGCCTCAGCAACTCTGAAGTGTACGTGTTACTAATTTCTCCATTGTACAGATGAGGTGACAGAGGCTCATGTAGGCTAATCAAAGTGATTTGCAGAAACCCTCCCAGCTAATGAGATAATGGAGGCCAGTGCTTGTTCCTGCTGTAGCATGCAGACTTGAATCCAGATTCTGTTTTACTACATCACTTGTACAGTTGGCCCTCCGTACCTGCGAGTTCCGCGTCCGTAGTTCAACCAACCACAGACTGAAAATATTCAGAAAAAAACCCCAAATCCCAGAAAGTTCCAAAAACCAAAATTTGAGTTTGTTGCAGGCTGGTGACAATTTCCATTGCACTTACAATGATTTACGTAGCATTTAAAAAAAACTTTCATTTAATTTTGTGTTGGAGTATAGCCAATTAACAGTAGTGTGGTAGTTTCAGGCGAACAGCAGAGGGACTCAACCATGCATGTACATGGAGCCATTCTCCCCCAGATTCCCTTCCCACCCAGGCTGCCACATAACCTTGAGCATAGTTCCTTGTGCTATACAGTAGGTCCTTGCTGTTATCCATTTTTTTTTTTTTTTTTTTTTTTTTTTAATATTATTTTATTAGTTGGAGGCCAATCACTTTACAACATTTCAGTGGGTTTTGTCATACATTGACATGAATCAGCCATATAGTTACATGTATTCCCCATCCCGATCCCCCCTCCCACCTCCCTCCCCACCCGACTCCTCAGGGTCCTCCCAGTGCACCAGGCCCGAGCACCTGACTCATGTATCCCACCTGGGCTGGTGGTCCGTTTCACCATAGATAATATACATGCTGTTCTTTCAAAACATCCCACCCTCACGTTCTCCCCCAGAGTTCAAAAGTCTGTTCTGTATTTCTGTGTCTCTTTTTCTGTTTTGCATATAGGGTTATCGCCACCATCTATCTAAATTCCGTATATATGTGTTAGTATACTGTAATGTTCTTTATCTTTCTGACTTACTTCACTCTGTATAATGGGCTCCAGTTTCATCCATCTCATTAGAACTGATTCAAATGAATTCTTTTTAACGGCTGAGTAATATTCCATGGTGTATATGTACCACAGCTTCCTTATCCATTCATCTGCTGATGGGCATCTAGGTTGCTTCCATGTCCTGGCTATTATAAACAGTGCTGCGATGAACATTGGGGTGCACGTGTCTCTTTCAGATCTGGATTCCTCAGTGTGTATGCCCAGAAGTGGTATTGCTGGGTCATATGGCAGTTCTATTTCCAGTTTTTTAAGAAATCTCCACACTGTTTTCCATAGTGGCTGTACTAGTTTGCATTCCCACCAACAGTGTAAGAGGGTTCCCTTTTCTCCACACCCTCTCCAGCATTTATTGCTTGTAGACTTTTGGATAGCAGCCATCCTGACTGGCGTGTAATGGTACCTCATTGTGGTTTTGATTTGCATTTCTCTGATGATGAGTGATGTTGAGCATCTTTTCATGTGTTTGTTAGCCATCTGTATGTCTTCTTTGGAGAAATGTCTGTTTAGTTCTTTGGCCCATTTTTTGATTGGGTCGTTTATTTTTCTGGAATTGAGCTTCAGGAGTTGCTTGTATATTTTTGAGATTAATCCTTTGTCTGTTTCCTCATTTGTTATTATTTTCTCCCAATCTGAGGGCTGTCTTTTCACCTTACTTATAGTTTCCTTTGTTGTGCAAAAGCTTTTAATTTTCATTAAGTCCCATTTGTTTATTTTTGCTTTTATTTCCAATATTCTGGGAGGTGGGTCATAGAAGATCTTGCTGTGATTTATGTCGGAGAGTGTTTTGCCTATGTTCTCCTCTAGGAGTTTTATAGTTTCTGGTCTTACATTTAGATCTTTAATCCATTTTGAGTTTATTTTTGTGTATGGTGTTAGGAAGTGTTCTAGTTTCATTCTTTTACAAGTGGTTAACCAGTTTTCCCAGCACCACTTGTTAAAGAGATTGTCTTTTTTCCATTGTATATCCTTGCCTCCTTTGTCAAAGATAAGCTGTCCATAGGTTCGTGGATTTATCTCTGGGCTTTCTATTCTGTTCCATTGATCTATATTTCTGTCTTTGTGCCAGTACCATACTGTCTTGATGACTGTGGCTTTGTAGTAGAGTCTGAAGTCAGGCAGGTTGATTCCTCCAGTTCCATTCTTCTTTCTCAAGATTACTTTGGCTATTCGAGGTTTTTTGTATTTCCATACAAATTGTGAAATTATTTGTTCTAATTCTGTGAAAAATACCGTTGGTAGCTTGATAGGGATTGCATTGAATCTATAGATTGCTTTGGGTAGAATAGCCATTTTGACAATATTGATTCTTCCAATCCATGAACACGGTATGTTTCTCCAACTGTTTGTGTCCTCTTTGATTTCTTTCATCAGTGTTTTATAGTTTTCTATGTATAGGTCTTTTGTTTCTTTAGGTAGATATACTCCTAAGTATTTTATTCTTTTTGTTGCAATGGTGAATGGTATTGTTTCCTTAATTTCTCTTTCTGTTTTTTCATTGTTAGTGTATAGGAATGCAAGGGATTTCTGTGTGTTAATTTTATATCCTGCAACTTTACTATATTCATTAATTAGCTCTAGTAATTTTCTGGTAGAGTCTTTAGGGTTTTCTATGTAGAGGATCATGTCATCTGCAAACAGCGAGAGTTTCACTTCTTCTTTTCCTATCTGGATTCCTTTTATGTCTTTTTCTGCTCTGATTGCTGTGGCCAAAACTTCCAACACTATGTTGAATAGTAGTGGTGAGAGTGGGCATCCTTGTCTTGTTCCTGATTTCAGAGGAAATGCTTTCAATTTTTCACCATTGAGGGTGATGCTTGCTGTGGGTTTGTCATATATAGCTTTTATTATGTTGAGGTATGTTCCTTCTATTCCTGCTTTCTGGAGAGTTTTAATCATAAATGAGTGTTGAATTTTGTCAAAGGCTTTCTCTGCATCTATTGAGATAATCATATGTTTTTTATCTTTCAATTTGTTAATGTGGTGTATTACGTTGATCGATTTGCGGATATTAAAGAATCCTTGCATTCCTGGGATAAAGCCCACTTGGTCATGGTGTATGATTTTTTTAATATGTTGTTGGATTCTGTTTGCTAGAATTTTGTTAAGGATTTTTGCATCTATGTTCATCAGTGATATTGGCCTGTAGTTTTCTTTTTTTGTGGCATCTTTGTCTGGTTTTGGAATTAGGGTGATGGTGGCCTCATAGAATGAGTTTGGAAGTTTACCTTCTTCTGCAATTTTCTGGAAGAGTTTGAGTAAGATAGGTGTTAGCTCTTCTCTAAATTTTTGGTAGAATTCAGCTGTGAAGCCATCTGGTCCTGGGCTTTTGTTTGCTGGAAGATTTCTGATTACAGTTTCGATTTCCTTGCTTGTGATGGCTCTGTTAAGATCTTCTATTTCTTCCTGGTTCAGTTTTGGAAAGTTATACTTTTCTAAGAATTTGTCCATTTCATCCAAGTTGTCCATTTTATTGGCATAGAGCTGCTGGTAGTAGTCTCTTATGATCCTTTGTATTTCAGTGTTGTCTGTTGTGATCTCACCCTTTTCATTTCTTATTTTGTTAATTTGGTTCTTCTCTCTTTGTTTCTTAATGAGTCTTGCTAATGGTTTGTCAATTTTGTTTATTTTTTCAAAAAACCAGCTTTTAGCTTTGTTGATTTTTGCTATGGTCTCTTTAGTTTCTTTTGCATTTATTTCTGCCCTAATTTTTAAGATTTCTTTCCTTCTGCTAACCCTGGGGTTCTTCATTTCTTCCTTCTCTAATTGTTTTAGGTGTAGAGTTAGGTTATTTATTTGGCTTTTTTCTTGTTTCTTGATGTGTGCCTGTAATGCTATGAACCTTCCCCTTAGCACTGCTTTTACAGTGTCCCATAGGTTTTGGGTTGTTGTGTTTTCATTTTCATTTATTTCTATACATACTTTGATTTCTTTTTTGATTTCTTCTATGATTTGTTGGTTATTCAGAAGCGTGTTATTTAGCCTCCATATGTTGGAATTTTTAACAATTTTTTTCCTGTAATTGAGATCTAATCTTACTGCACTGTGGTCAGAAAAGATGACTGGAATGATTTCAATTTTTTTGAATTTTCCAAGACCAGATTTATGGCCCAGGATGTGATCTATTCTGGAGAAGGTTCCGTGTGCACTTGAGAAAAAGGTGAAGTTGATTGTTTTGGGGTGAAATGAAAGTATGAAAGAGAATAACCTACAACCTAGATTACTGTACCCAGCAAGGATCTCATTCAGATATGAAGGAGAATTCAAAAGCTTTACAGACAAGCAAAAGCTGAGAGAATTCAGCACCACCAAACCAGCTCTTCAACAAATGCTAAAGGATCTTCTCTAGACAGGAAATGCAGAAAGGTTGTATAAACGTGAACCCAAAACAACAAAGTAAATGACAACGGGACCACACCTATCAATAATTACCTTAAATGTAAATGGGTTGAATGCCCCAACCAAAAGACAAAGATTGGCTGAATGGATACAAAAACAAGACCCCTATATATGCTGTCTACAAGAGACCCACCTCAAAACAAGGGACACATACAGACTCAAAGTGAAGGGCTGGAAAAAAATATTTCACGCAAACGGAGACCAAAAGAAAGCAGGAGTCGCAATACTCATATCAGATAAAATAGACTTTCAAATAAAGGATGTGAAAAGAGACAAAGAAGGTCACTACATAATGATCAAAGGATCAATCCAAGAAGAAGATATAACAATTATAAATATATATGCACCCAACATAGGAGCACCGCAATATGTACGGCAAACACTAACGAGTATGAAAGAGGAAATTAATAGTAACACAATAATAGTGGGAGACTTTAATACCCCACTCACAACCATGGATAGATCAACTAAACAGAAAATCAACAAGGAAACACAAACCTTAAATGATACAATGGACCAGCTAGACCTAATTGATATCTGTTATCCATTTTAAATACAGCAAAGTGTTCATTACAATGTTTTACATAGCATGTACGTTGTATTAGGCAGTATAGAAAATGAGGAGATGATTTAAAGCATCCGCAAAGATGTGTGGGTTACATGCAAATACAATTTTATATAAAGGACTTGAGCAGCTGTGGATTTTGGGGTCCACCGGGTGTCCTGTAACACATACCTCACAGATACCAAAGGGGTGACTGTATTGTGTCTGCTTAACCATGGTGGGAAGACTAGCAAACAATCACTTTTCTTCCTACAAAGACCCCTAGTACGGTTTTCCGTTGATCACGCAACGACAGGTACCCCCTTGAGAACCTCCCACTGTGGCAGTGATTGGCATCAGCAGAGTGCCCTGCTGTGACTGCTCCGATGTGGCTTTTAAATTCTCTATGACCTTAACTTTTATCCCTGTCTCTCTTCTTTAATCCTATTCCACTTCTCTGCCAAGGTTGTTTGCATGCTGGCTGTTTGTTCTTGAAATCATCCTCTCACAAACCCCTTGCCTCCTGAGCACTAGTAAAGGGGGAGAAACAGGTGGCATCTTAAAAACCTGAGCCAAACAGTTCAATTTTATCTTCTGGCCCCAATTCAGTGGTTCTGATAAAATTTGAAAATTGACTTTCAAAACTGGATAAAGAGATATTTGCTTGTCTGTGCCTAGTAAAGTCTTCTATTTATATAAAGCAAGTTTGTGCTCAAATCTATGCCTTTCACATCAGAGCCTGCATGGACTTTGATTGGTGTTAGTGGTATGTAGGCTAATTTGCCTGGATGAGAGGCTGTGATTTAATACTTAATGAGAAATTTATAGCACTAATCCTCATCTCAAGCTAAATAAATGAACTTGATTCAGATGAGTTGTCTGCTTTGTACTCATTACCCAGGGCACTGCATAACTGCAAAGCCCTGGGGCTTTTGTCTTCACAGCAAACCTTATTTTTGACTTTACTTTAGAAAATACACTTTTTATTCAGTGATTCTCAATCTGCGTACATTTGCATTAGATTGAATTACTGACCCTAATATTTTGCTCTCTGTCAGTATCTTTTAAATACCTTATCCTTGACCTTGAACTTGACCGCATGACTTGTCTTAGCCAATAGGAAGCTCACCACATTCAACTCAAGGAGAGACTTTAAATATGACTCTGCAGTTGGGTCATATTGTTTGCAACTCTGGATCTCCATGAGAAGAACATTTCATCATAGGTGAACCTGTGATCCAAGTAAGCTGAGAGATCAGTAAAGCAGCCCCACTGATCTGCAGGAGAGGAATCCCAGCCAACCCACAAACTGATGAGAATAAATAATTCTAAGATATTGACTTTTGAGGTGGTTTGTTACACAGTGATAGCAGATAGATACAGTATTTTTAAAATCTGTTTTCATGGTGTATTCAGGAGTAAGAAGAAATAAAAAAACTGGACTTCTGTCATCATTTTGGCAGTACCATGGTGATCATACGCAAGTTACTTTCTTGAATTTCAGTGTGTCCTGATCAGTGAAACAGTTGCTTTGAGGCAGGCACAGGAGGCAGAGCTCTATTCAGTTCAGAAGACCTCTGATGTGGAAATATCTCCATCATGGCATTGGAGTGACATTTCTGGAATGATGAACTGGCACACATAAACCAAAAGAACCAACCCTGCTAATAAGGGATTTGTATATCCTTTCAGCAGGAAAATAGAAGTGTTTGGAAGATTTTTTATTTGTAAAAGGAGGGATCTGATGCAAAGCTACCATTTTACTTCTCATCACTTTGGCAAGTTAGAATCACTGAATGATGTGATTATGGAAATCACCAGAGACATGGAAGGTATTTCTCTGCATGTCTTATTTCTTTCATTTTTTATGATATTCACTATTAGAAGAATCTAAATAAAATGCATTATTAATTTCCCAGTCATGGATAGAAGAGCCTGCATCTCTGCCCTTTATTACCTCGGTTCTGCCAATTCTACGTTTCTGTTGTCAAATTTGGAATGCTAAAATGATTTCAGTTCAAACTAATTAACAAATTAGGTTTCAGAAGTAGAGCAGCCTTTGTGGTTGTTCAGTCATGTCTGACTCTTTGTGACCCCGTGACCTGGAACATGCCAGGCTTCCCTGTCCTTCACTATCTCCCAGAGTTTGCTCAGACTCATGTCCATGGCGTCAGTGATGCTATCTAACCATCTCACCCTCTGCTGCCCACTTCTCCTCTTGCTCTCAGGCTTTCCCAGCATCAGAGTCTTTCCCAAAGAGTCAGCTCTTCAAATCAGGTGGCCAAAGTACTGGAGCTTCAGTTTCAGCATGAGTCCTTCCAACGAATAGTCAGGGTTGATTTCCTTTAGGACTGACTGGTTTGATCTACTTGCAGTCCAAGGGATTCTCAAGAGTTTTCTCCAGCACCGCAATTTGAAAGCATCAATTCTTAGGCTCTCAGTCTTTATGGTCCAACTCTCACATCCATATGTAACTACTGGAAAAGCCATAACTTTGACTATACAGACCTTTGTTAGCAAAGTGATGTCTCTGCTTTATAAAATGGTGTCTAGGTTTGTCATAGGTTTTCTTCCAGTAAGCAGGTGTCTTTTAATTTTGTGGCTGCAGTCACCTTCCGCAGTGATTTTGGAGCCCAAGAAAATAAAATCTGTCACTTTCCTCACTTTTCCCCCATCTATTTGCCATGAAGTGATGGGACTAGATGCCATGACCTTAGGTTTTGAATGTTGAATTTTAAGTCACCTTTTTCAGTCTCCTCTTTTACCCTCATCAAGAGGAGCAGCCTTTGGGCATAAACTAAGGTCCTGATCCATTTCTCAGCAATTTCTCTTTGCTGTACCCTCCCTGTGTGCGGGATTAACCTTCAAGCCGACTTCCTCATGTTCACAAGATAGCTGCCAGTAAGAACTCAGAGCCAGTGTTTCTGTGTTTATACCAGGGGTGGGAAGAACACAGCTTTCTACAACCATTTGAACCAAAGTCCTCTTCTTTTCTTCTCTCTCAACTCAAATTGTTCTGTTGAAAGGTATGAGATTTTCGTAATTGGCTTGGACCAGCTGGGATGCATTCTGGAGCTTGGGTGGGCCATTTCTATACAAAATCACATTGCAGCTGCAAAGTGGGAATGACAGAGAGTGTATATTGGAGAGAGAAACACATTGTGTTATACAAAGCAAAATATTTATGTTCAGTTTATTTCAATGAGTGAAATAGTTAAGCATGTATTTTTGTAGACATTTATTGAGATGGTTCACTGAGCTAAGAATTCAGACATTTTGGAATCTAAGGGCTGAAAGAATCCAACTTTGCTGGATTTCTTACTATTTTGTAAAGTTGAAACTTGACACTGGATTGAAATTGCAGGAGGCCATGAAAAACCTTGCTAACTTGTTCAACAAAAGGCATGATAGAAGCCATCCTCATTTTCCTTTGTCAAATTATTCTCAGGATAAATAATCATAGAATTTTGAATAGAGTAACAGTCTGTTAAAAAGGTAGTTCTTGTTTCTAAAGAGGTTTATTCATTCTGTGAACATTTATAGAGCATTTCCTATTTGCTAGGCATAACTCAGTGCTTTAGAAACATCCACTCACAGATTTCTGTTTTCACAGCTGCTTCAGGGTGCATCCAAGTTACTAAGCCTCACTGTAGTTTAGAATATCACCTCACGCTGGTCAGAATGGTCATCATCAAAAAGTCTACAGTCGACCAATGCTGGAGAGGTTGTGGAGATGAGAGGACCCTCCTATACCGTTGGTGGGAATGTAAGTTATTGCAGCCACTATGGAGAACTCTATGGAGGTTCCCTAAGAAATTAAAAATGGAGTTGCCATATGATCCAGCAATCCTGATCCGAGGCATCAGAAAAGACAAAAACTCTAATCTGAAAAAGATACATGCCCACGTTCACTGCAGCGTGATTTACAACACCAAGGACATGGAGACAACCTAGCCATCCATTGACAGGTGAATGGATAGAGAAGATGTGATCTATATATACAATGGAGTATCACTCAGCAACAAAAAAGAGTGAAATAAGGCCATTTGCAGCAACATGGATGGGCCTGGAGATTATTATACTAAGTGATGGAAGTCAGAGAAAGACAAATATCATAGCATATTTCTTACATGTGGAATCTAAAAAAAAGAAAAAACATGACACAAACTTACTAACAAAACAGAAACAGGCTCACACACTTAAAGAATGAACTTATGGTTAGAAGGTGAGAAAAGTGGTAGGGGATAGATTGGGAGTTTGGGATTGACATGTACAGACTACTCTATATAAAATAGGTACCCAACAAAGACCTATATATGTATATATATATACGTAGGTATAGCACAGGAAGCTGCTCAATATTCTGTAATAATCTAAATGGGAAAAGAATTTGAAAAAGAGTGTGTGTGTATATATATATATATATAATTTAACTGAATCGCTTTGCTGTATACCTGAAACTAACATAACATTGTTAATCAACTATACTCTAATATAAAATAAAAAAGAAATTATTAAGCCTCCACATTTAAGAGGACTGGGGCTAAAGCTTGCCACACCCACAGAGTAAATATGGTTTTCCTGGGATTCCAGAAGTGGGAATTTTTAATCACAAAATTCACATAAGTTTTTACTAAGTGGGAAAGTTTTTAGCTATACTTGAGCCCATCTGACCCTGTGGAAGTACCTTACCTCTCTGACATCACTGAGATGGAAAAAAAGAGTCAACATCATTGATTTGACCATAGAATTAGAAAAACATGTGCCCAAGTAATAAATTTCACATTTTTTAATAATTTAGTTTTTAATAATTTAGTCTGCTAAATTATTTAGTCTGCACAGTGGGAATGACATAGAATGTATATTGGAGAAATAAACACATTGTGTTCTACAAAGCAAAATATTTATGTTCACTTTATTTCAGTGAGTGAAATAGCTAAACACGTATTCACATAATTTTTTAGTCTGCTAAATGTAAATATCCTTTATAAATTATACTTTTACACACATAGCTAATACATAAAATATTCTTTAAAAGTAAATTATGATTAACTGATTGTGTGCTTTTTAAATCTAATTTTGGTATTTTGGACCTGAAACATTAGCTAAATTAAAGCTCTTCATTGATTATCCACTATATTTTTTAAATTTTTATTGAAACATAGTTATTTATAAAGTTGTATTAGTTTTAAGTATATGTTTTTGTTTTTTTTCATTGATTTATAATGTGTTAATTTCTGCTGTACAGTAAAGTGATTCAGTTACACACATATATATTCTTTTTAATATTCTTTTCTGTTCTGGTTTGTCACAGGATATTGAATATAGTCTCCTGTGTTATACAATAAGACCTTGGTGTTTATCCATTCTAATATAACGGTTTGCAACCACTAACCCCACACTCCCATTCCTTCACTCCCTGCCGCAAGCACAGGTCTGTTCTCTATGTCTGTGAGTCTGTTCTTGTAGGTATATTGATTTGTATCATGTTTTAGATTCTACATATTAGTAATATCATATGATATTAATCTTTCTCTTTCTGACTTATTTCACTCACTATGATAATCTTCAGTTGGATCCATGTTGCTGCAGATGGCATTATTTAATTCTTTTTTTATGGCTGAGTAATAGTCCGTTCATCTGTTGATAAACATTTAGGCTGTTTCCATATCTTGGCCCTTGTGAGTAGTGCTGCGATGAACCTAGGGGTGCATGTATCTTTTTGAATTATAGTTTTATCTAGGTATATGCCCAGGAATTTGATTGCTGGATCATATGTCCTTGCCTTTATTCTTTAATACAGATTTTAACCATACACCTTAATAATATGCTTGATAGAACTATATTCCCTTCCTTTTGCTGCATTTGTCTTAATTTGTATCCATTAATGTGATAGCTTGATCATCCCTCCTAAACAGTAATCTCCGTGAGAACGGGGACATAGTCTCTGTTTTTGTTCACCATTATTTCTCCAGTGCAAAGAACAGAATATGTTTTGAATGAATGTATGAATGTTTGCCTAGAAGCCCACTTGTGTGTTAGGGCTGTGATATTATGTAATTCTCATTCTGATCTTTTTGACACTGATGATTCTGTGGTTATTCTGCAGCGGGCAGACATAACCTCCTGAGTCACTGTCACTTCTCTGTTGCATGGGAATTTAGGGGCATTTATTAAGAAAATTGCTTGACATAGTGAATAGCACTATTTGGAAAGGCAGAAAGAAAGAAAGGTAAAAATAGTCACTCTTTGAAAATTCAGAGTGTCCAGTTCCTGACACTTTGGAGGAATATTCAGAAAAAAAGTATGCTTTAATAGAATCAGTAGAGACCCAAATTAGATGTGAGGTTTTATATTCTACAAAGAGAAAAAAGACAATTACCTGTATTTTAAATTTCTCTTTGCTTTTGTTTTGAGGGAAAAACAGCATTCTAACTAGAGTGGACTCTTTCAGGCTTTTTTGACTCATGATGGGAGAAATAAAAGGTAGTTCGTATTTACATCTACTATTTTTAAGACCTGTGGTAGTTATGTTCTTTTAAGAAAAATGGTCATTAGTTTGTGCTTTTAGAGCCATTTTGACAGGCCCAAATGTCCCCTTGCATGCTCAGTATTTAAATGGACTGGAGCGTAGTGACTGTTGGGAATGCATGGCATGGCATTCAGAAAACGCGGCAGCTTTTCCTGTTGGCGAGTGGATCACAGCGTCCAGTTGGTGTAATCCATTGAGACCCAGTGAATCCTCAAGACTCAAAAATTCAATTATTTGTTTATTTATAATTGAAGGATAGTTAATTTGCAGTATCATATTAGTTTCAGGTATACAGCATAGTGATTTTAGTAAGCAGACTATAATTTTTATAATAGATCTTTTAGTAGATGGTATATGCGTGTGTGCACGCACACACACACACACACACACACACACACACACGTTTTCGTATAATTGAGAGAACTGAGCCTCAGAAAGCTTGAATAACTTCCCCAAGATCATTTAGGCAGTAAAGGTAGGCCTGAGTTTGGATACAGGTTCCTGCTTTTCTTCCTCTAAAGGACTTTTGGGCATTTTTTAACGTTGAAGTTTCATGGTGCATCTCAGGAAGAAAGGAGAAAACCAGTACACAGTAAGGACCAAGTAAATGCAAGCTCTGCCATGCTGTATGCCACTAACATGCTGTCAAGAGGGGAAAATGAGATACTAGTATCTTTTAAGAAGCTCACTTTAATGTCAAAGTTGGACACTGCAAAAGTAGCAAGTATTCATGGATAATACGGAGTTCCTTTATTTAAGATTAAAAAAAAAAAGCCTGTTGACGTATGGTTGTATTACAGTGTTGTGTTAATTTCTTCAGTACAGCAGAGAGGCTCAATTATGCACATATATGTGTATGTATAGTATATAATATATTCTTTTTCATGGGGTTTCCGCTATAACTTGTCACAGGACATTGACTATGAGTCGCTGCGCTCTACAGCAGGACCTTGTTGTTTATCCATCTTACGTGTAATAGTTCGCATCTGCTAGTCCCAGCCTCCCACCCCACCCCTCACTCACTCCCTCCCCTCTGGCAACCACAGGTCTGTTCTCTATATCTATGGGTCTCATACAGTGTTTTCTGAATCAGATGATTGGTTTGAACCTATTTCTTGCAAGTCATGTAGTCTTAGGAAACTCAGAAATGACACTGAAATAATAAGCATGAAAGCTCTTTGTAATTTATGCAGCCCGATTTGAATTTAAAATGTTTATTGTTATGATTGCTCACCAGCTGCCAGTGTTTTATCTTGGTTTCATTAGTTATGATGCTACGAACTGGTCTCTTATAGGACCAGCATTAAAATGTCAATTATTTGAGCTTAAAGGTATTTTAAAATATTATCATAGAAAATCAGGCCTGGAAGGGATGCTAACAATTATAGAGTTCAGAGGCTTGATTTTTAGAAGCTGAAACTAATGTCTAGCAAGATGAAGTCTCTTTCCAAAGGTCACCCAGCTACTTAATGATTGCTGGACTAGAGTTTATCCCCTGATATAAATTATCTTTGATTTCTAGTTGAGAGGAAATTCCATTCTTAGGCTTGTCAAAGTTATTCTCCATCAAACAAATGAAAATCAAACAGAACACAATAGACATGACTCTCTTTTTGGACTTCACCTTTTGAAATTGGAAATTTAGCCATAAAATAGGTCTAGATTCAGCTTAATTGTGTTTGGTTTTAGCTTCACATGGTCTCTAGAGACTTGAAACTCGTTTCAGCATGTCAAGTCTGAAGATGTCTGTCTAATGAAGCTGCCGTTAGACAGATTGAATAATTTGCTTTCTACCAACTGACTGGTTTCTGGTTTCCAGTAGAAGTAGCTTCATTCTTTTATTTGAGAACATTTAGAGGCCAAGTATTTGAAACTCTGTATTATGCACTATTATGCTCTGTATAAACATAAGATATGGAAAATTACCTTATGTCAAAAATGATGAAACATAGACCCTTGATTTAAAGGTAGCTTATTTCAGTAACCATGTGTCTAGATTCTAGTTGAAGCTAAGGTTGAGCAGAGAGAACCTCATTTTCAGCACTAATTCCTTACTTTTGCCTAAGCTCATCTTTCCTATCATTTATGAGGATCAAAGTGACATCAACTTGTCCTCCGACATTGAATTGTGTCAATGGAAGTGCTTCTTTCCCCAGATTAATTAGGAAAACTCTTTAGGGAAACAAAAAATAGTTCTGCACAAATTAGTTTAAAATACTCAAACTGAAAATAAAATGACTGGTATAATGCTGGTACCCTTGAGTACTAGTAAGCATTTTCCTCAGGCTTTGATAATGTCTTTAAGGAATATTTTCCAGTCACACAGAATAAAACAATGCAGATTCGAGTACTCCCCCCCCCCAAAAAGCTTCATGAAAGGTTATGACTTAAGTAGAAATTCCTTATAACATCCATACAAGAGACAAGCTTTGAGAGGCTAAATAATGGCTCTTTACAAATAATTTGGGACATTAAAGAAAAAAAACCTGAAAGAAACATCACTGGATTTATTTTGGCCTCGTCAGTGGACAGGCAAGTGTCCTTTCAATTTCAATTTCTCAAAACCACTTGTCCCAATACTTCTGGGCTGACAGACTTCCATACATAAAATGTAAAAGAGGGTTGATGCAGTTATAAGGGAGTTTCAGGGGGGAAATATCAATTTCCTTTCACGCCAAAAACACAATAAAACAAACAAAATTTAATCCCCAGCAAAATGTAATCCATGGCTATTTTGCTGATTTATTTTTTTGAGTACCTTCCTCTAATGTCATGGGAGACAAATAACTTTCTCATTTAACGAAGTCATAGCCACTAAGCCCTTTCACATGCTAGGAAATTGAGCATTTCTCTTGCCTTGCGTTGGTAACATTGCAGTGCTAGATTTCTGATTTGGCTCAGTTGCTCAGTCCTGTCCAACTCCTTGCAACCCCATGGGCTGCAGCACACCAGGCCTCCCTGTCCATCACCAACTCCTGGAGTTTGCTCAAACTCATGTCCATTGGGTCAGTAGTGCCATCCCACCATCTCATCCTCTGACGTCCCCTTCTCTTTCCCTCAATCTTTCACAGAATCAGGGTCTTTTGCAGTGAGTCAGTTCTTCACATCAGGTGGCCAAAGTATTGGAGCTTCAGCTCCAGCATCAGTCTTTCTGGTTCAAGATTTCTGGTTAATGGTATACATAATTTGGGGGGAATGTACTGATGTCGGCAACGTACTCTGAAATGCTTCAAAAAGTAAGATGTATTCATGGGTGGATAGCTATATGCTGAGGCAAATAGAGTCAAATATTAATTGCAGACCCTATGGACATGAGTTTGAGCAAGCTCTGGGAAATGGTGAAGGACAGGGAAGCCTGGCGTGCTGCAGTCCATGGGATCACACAGTCAGACACGACTGAGCGACTGAACAACAAAAGGCAGTGGGTATATAGGTGTTGAACAAAATTCTTTCAGGTTTTCTTCATATTTGAAAAATTTCAAAAGGAGGTGTGGAGAAAAATTGTAGTATTTTCATTGTTTAAACCTAGAGACGCTTGGCAGTCATGATAGGTTGATGATAAAGGACAAGACTACTCTTCAGTTTGTGGCATCTTTGCTGTAAGATGGAAAAACCTTGTAGTGGTTTTTGCCATACATTGACATGAATCAGCCATGGATTTACATGTGTTCCCCATCCTGATCCCCGCTCCCACCTCCCTCCCCATCCCATCCCTCTGGGTCTTCCCAGTGCACCAGCCCCGAGCACTTGTCTCATGCATCCAACCTGGGCTGGCGATCTGTTTCACCATAGATAATATACATGTTTCTATGCTGTTCTCCCTAAACATCCCACCCTCGCCTTCTCCCATAGAGTCCAAAGGTCTGTTCTGTACGTCTGTGTTTCTTTTTCTGTTTTGCATATAGGGTTATCGTTACCATCTTTCTAAATTCCATATATATGTGTTAGTATGCTGTAATGTTCTTTATCTTTCTGGCTTACTTCACTCTGTATAATGGGCTCCAGTTTCATCCATCTCATTAGAACTGATTCAAATGAATTCTTTTTAACGGCTGAGTAATATTCATGGTGTATATGTACCACAGCTTTCTTATCCATTCATCTGCTGATGGGCATCTAGGTTGCTTCCATGTCCTGGCTATTATAAACAGTGCTGCGATGAACATTCGGGTGCACGTGTCTCTTTCAGATCTGGTTTCCTTGGTGTGTATGCCCAGGAGTGGGATTGCTGGGTCATATGGCAGTTCTATTTCCAGTGTTTTAAGAAATCTCCACACTGTTCTCCATATCGGCTGTACTAGTTTGCATTCCCACCAACAGTGTAAGAGGGTTCCCTTTTCTCCACACCCTCTCCAGCATTTATTGCTTGTAGACTTTTGGATAGCAGCCATCCTGACTGGCGTGTAATGGTACCTCATTGTGGTTTTGATTTGCATTTCTCTGATAATGAGTGATGTTGAGCATCTTTTCATGTGTTTGTTAGCCATCTGTATTTCTTCTTTGGAGAAATGTCTGTTTAGTTCTTTGGCCCATTTTTTGACTGGGTCATTTATTTTTCTGGAATTGAGCTGCAGGAGTTGCTTGTATATTTTTGAGATTAACCCTTTTTCTGTTGCTTCGTTTGCTATTATTTTCTCTTTAGGGCAGTTTTTATCCCAGAATCTCATTGTCCCTTTCTGTAATCTGCCTTCCATTGTGACTACCTCAGTCTGTCAGATGTTTGAATATGTCTGAGTCCTATTGGTAGGCAGAATTCAAGTGTTGTAATAGAAGTTCCAGACACCTTGTACATTAGTGGAAGTAGATGACTAATCAGGAAAAGAATGTTTTTAATGGATACATTTTGGAAAATCTGAGTCCTAGGTCTTTCCCAGATAAAATAACCTGTTATAACAATAGAAAGATGGGCAAATTACTTGAACAGGCAATTAACAATGACCAATAAACCTGAAAATGTGGTCAGTTTCATTAGGTGCTTGAGATATGAAAATTAGAACAAGGTGAAGCCATCATACACTCACAATAACATATGAAGATTTAATACTAAGTGAAGTAAATCAAAGACAAATATCATATGATATTGTATAGGTGAAATCTAAAAAGAAAATGGTACAAATGAACTTATTTACAAAACAGAAGTAGAATCACAGATTCAGAAAACAATCTTATTGTTATCAAGGGGAGAAAGGAGGATAGATTGGGAGACTGGGTTTGACATATATACACTACTACGTATAAGATAAATAACTAGTAAGAACCTGTTGTACCACACAGGGAACTCGACTCAATGCTGTGTATTGACCTGTATGGAAAATGAATCTAAAAAAGAGTAGTTACATGTTTATGTATAACTGAGCCATTTTGCGGTACACCTAAAAACTAACACAACCTTGTAAATCAAAATGCTCCAACAAAACTTTATTTATGCTCCAATAAAACATTAAGGAGAAAAAATACTTCAAAAGATAAAATAAAAACTAAAAAAGTAATAGTACAAAATCTTTGTGAGGATGTGGAACAAGTGAAATTCATTAACTACCGGTGGAAATGTAAATTGGCACAACTAATTTGAAAGACTGGGATGTTTCATTTACAGAACCTGATGGGGGGCAAGTTATTAACCTGCTGAGTCAATGTTTCTCACTTAGATTTCTAAGTGAGATAGTAATGGGCACATCACAGGGATGCAATAGGAATTAGGATATTTGTGTAGCAGCAGGAGGCAGAGTAAACCACGTGGCCCTGGTCGTGGCTGGGAGGCAGATGCAGTGCTGGACGCTGAGCAGCAGCGTACTTAACAAGACCCTGTTCTGTGCTAACTCATGCCTATGTTAGATTTGAGCAGAAATGTTAACATTTCTGAGAAAAGTTAGTCTTGTAGCTTACTCAAAAGTATTTTAATAGTCTCTTTTTGGGAGAAGAAAATAAGCAATGATTGTAAAGCATGTAGCAAACTGCCAAGGTTTTATAGTGAAACATTTTTCAAAATTTTTCATTTTTATGTATAAAGGTGGTAAAGCATCTTCCCAGTTGGAAAACCCAGACAACATCCCATAAAATGATGATAATTCTCAAGATTATTTTTCACCGTATATGGGTGCATGGGTGAGTTTCACGGAACAATGTGATTTTCTGCAGAATTAAAATTCCCCCATGCTGTCGTCTGGTAGACCCGCTTCCTCTCTGAAGACAACAACTGCAAAGGGTTTGGGGTATATTCTTCTGCTCACTTGCCTGTGTCAGGGGTCCTATGTCTGTGTACAACGTGCAGAATTGCACCTATATAAATTAATGTGTTTTCTTAAAAAATGGTATCATGCTGTATGTATTATTCTCCACATTAATTTGCTAACTTGCTGACGTTGATGTGTCTTGGGAATCTCCTTGTGTGGATCTATTTAGAACTTCCCAACCTTTTTAAATAAAGAAGGCTGAGCGCCCAAGAATTGATGCTTTCAATCTGTGGTGTTGGAGAAGACTCTTGAGAGTCCTTTGGACTGCAGGGAGATCCAACCAGTCCATCCTAAAGGAAATCAACCCTGAATATTCTTTGAAAAAACTGATGCAGAAGCTGAAGTTCCAATAGTTTGGCCACTTGTTGAGAAGAGGTGACTCACTGAAAAAGACGCTGATGCTGGGAAAGAATGAGGGCAGGAGGAGAAGGGGATGACAGAGGATGAGATGGGGGGGATGGATGGCATCACTGACTCAATGGACATGAGATTGAGCAAGTTCCAGGAGGTAGTGAAGGATGGGGAGGCCTGGCGTGCTGCAGTCCATGGGGTCACAAAGAGTTGGATACGAATGAGCGACTGAACAACAGTCTGTTTAACACTTCCCCCCAGCCCCCGTATTCCAGAGTAAAGCAATACCATCTTTTGTTTTAAGGATGCTTGTTCTGGCTGTCACTTAGGTCGTCCCCGTGTTTCCCTGTCGCTATCAGTACTGTAGCAGCCTCATGAGACACTCTTTATGTCACCTTTCTTGGGCACTCATGTAAGGTTTTCTCTGGTACCTGCTGAAGTGTGCAATGACCTGTTAAACATTAGATTAGGATCTGCTAACGCTGAAGTGCTCTTCAAAATGAAGGAGGGAATGAAGCCCTTCCCTCTCACCAGCAGTGTAAATGTAAGTAGTTCCAGTTTTCCCACAGCTTTACCAACTTTCGATGCCATTCTTTTAAACGTCAGTTCAATGGTGAGAAGTACCATCTCAGTGCGGCTCCAACATACAAGTCTGTAAACACTGCTGGGATGAGCATCTTGGCTAGCGTTGTTCTTCTGACTGCTTGTCCGCACTGCCCCTGTTGTGGATTTTGACTCTTTTATCCCTTTGAGGGGGCTGTGGATGGTGGTAGTCAAAGCCTAGAGGAGTTTCCAAGTCAGTAATTCCAAACCTGAGACCAGGTCTCCACAGCAGAAGAATAAACTCAACTTGCTTCCAGTCCTGAGTTCCTTTCAAGATTCAATGGATAAGGATGTTTTGGTCTCAGACTTTGGTGGATGTTGTTTAAATGCAAATCCTGATTCAGCAGCTGGTGGGTGGAGCCTGAGAGTCTGCGTTTCTAACCAGCTTACTGGTGGTCCAGAAGTGGCCAGTCCATGTAACAAGGAATTACAGTATTTATACATACAGGTCATGACTTTACATTAAATGATCAGGTCATCAGAGGCTGGTACCGATCAGGTGGTACTTCTCCTAAGTGCGGGATCAGTGCACTGATCACAGACTCAGGACCAGCCCTCTAATGCCTCACTCTTTTGCATTAGACCTTCAGTCACTGTTGATTTATCTCACTGTGATATCACTGCAATAGGAATCCTGGTGAGGAGGAGTAAAAATGAATAAATTGCTCTTGGTAGATATCTTTGTCTCACATTCCCCAGTCATAATAAAGTGAAGTCGCTCAGTCGTGTCCAACTCTTTGCAACCCCGTGGACTGTAGCCCACCAGGCTCCTCCGTCCAAGGGATTCTCCATGCAAGAATACTGGAGTGGGTTGCCATTTCCTTCTCCAGGGGATCTTCCCAACCCAGAGAGTGAACTCAGGTCTTCTGCATTGCAGGCAGATGCTTTAACCTCTAAGCCACCAACCATTCTGTAACCTCCTTTTCCTTGTCTTTCTGAACAAAGACTTTCCACTAAGTTTGTACTTCTGTGAACAGAATTGCCTCCTTACACTTAACAAAACCTCTTGCCAAAATTAACTACAATATATCTCCTTTCTATATCTATCTATCTGTCATCATCTGTCATTTTCTGTCATCCATATTTCACTATTCTTTATTATGTTCCTTATTCTAATACACTGAGTAGATTTTCTCTTTTATCATCAGGTGCTTTTAATTTCATTTAACCTTTAATTTAATAGCATTTTACACTTCAAAATAGGTTCTGGTCAATTTCACAGGTAATGGAAGTGGGATCGCTTTCCTATCAGTTGGTGGCAAGAACAGCATGGAGAAGAAAAAATGTGTTTGAATCTAATGTCTAGATTCTTTTCACCCCATCATGTCAGGCAGTTTAACCACCTCTGTCTGTCTCCCCATCTCTCCCGCTTTCTTTTTTTCTCATACACACAATTTGTAATTCATGACTATGTTTTATTATCTCTCATGTTTTATTTAAGAAGAAATTAGAAGCGAAATGTGCAAAATATGAACATTTGTTAAGAACTCATTGTAGGTACATGTCTTGAGTTATGTCATTCTCTGTTCTTTTTTTTTTTAATTGGAATATAGTTGATTTACAATGTTGTGTTAGTTTTGGGTGTACAGCAAAGAAGTGATTCTGTTATCCATGTATCCCATCTCTTCTGATTCCTCTCCCATAGAGGTTATTATGGAATATTGAGTAGAGTTCCCTGTGCCATACAGGACGTCCTTATTGGTTATCTGCCTTATATATGGTGGTGTGTGTATGTTAATCCCAGACTCCTAACCCGTCCCTTCCCCCACCTCACTGTACTGTGCCTAGTCGCTTAGTCCCGTCCTGACTCTCTGCGACACCATGGAGCCCGCCAGGCTCCTCTGTCCATGGGATTGTCCAGGCAAGAATCCTGGAGTGGGTTGCCACGCCCTCCTCCAGGGGATCTTCCCAACCTGGTGATCAAACCCAGGTCTCCCACATTGCAGGCAGATTCTTTGCCATCTGAGCCATCAAGGAAGCCCACAACCACTTTTAATGATAAGATATTAAGGTATTACCTCCTTGATTGCTCTACTAACATTGGCTCATTGCTTTTATGAATCTCTTTTTAGTCCACTTAGAGAAGCATAATTTAAACAAGTTAAAATTCTCTCATTCTGAGTGCACTGTTTGTTGAGATTTTGCATGTTGATACCTGTGTAGCCAGTTAAGATATAGAATATTTTCATCACGCCAGATGTTTCCCTCTTGTCCTTAGAAGTCAGTCCCCCACTGTTAACTCCAAGGAATCACTGATTGGTTTTCTGTCACTTAGGTAGAGTCTCTCCAAGTGGTAAAAACAGTAACAGCCAACCTAGCCTTGCTTTCTTTAACTTAGCTTCCCCAGTGGAACATTAGAACCTATTTTCTGATTAATCCAACAAGGGTTTCAGGAAGATCCAGCAGAGGCCCACTGTTACCTCTTGTCCGTAGAAGTCAGTCCCCCACTGTTAACTCCAAGGAATCACTGGTTTGTTTTCTGTCACTTATGAACTGATTACCTGATCCAGTGTTTCATTTAAACGCAGTCCTGCAGTATGCTGTGTGTTGTGCCTTGTTTCTTTACCTAAACATAATGTTTTTGATATTTATCCATTTCAGTGGTAATTCTCTTTTTATCAAAGAGTAACACTCCATTGTATGGATATACCCCAATATACCTATCCATTCATCTATTATTCCATGAATGAAGCTGCTGTATGCACTTTTGTTTCTGTCTTTTATAAATATATGATTTAATTTCTCTTGAGTAAATACCTACAAGTTGCATTGCTGGGCCAGGTAGCAAGTATACTTGACTAACACTGATTAATAACTTTAATAAATTTTCATACCTATTTTAATCTGAATTCTTCAGTGTTACAGAGAACTGAATATTGTCTCAGATTCTCTAATTTCTCATTAAAGTCCTGCCTCCCTGCTGGGTCATAAACTCTCAGATAATAGGAGTTAATGTTGTCATTTACTTCTTTTTTAGCTTAGACAACTTAACACAGGGCTCTGTTGGATATTATGTGCCTTGTTAACAATACCCCACTGAACACAATGAGCCCAGGTTTTAGTTCCCTTTGAGATGAATTTGCAAAGTTAAGTTTCCCTGGGGGTTTCAGGCAAACATGGTAACAGTGAACTCCGCCTTTCCCTTCTGAGTGAATCTGTGGGCCTGTGGGCCCCTGCTGGATCTTCCTGAAACCCTTGTTGGAGCAATCAGAAAATAGGTTCTAATGTTCCACTGGGGAAGCTAAGTTAAAGAAAGCAAGGCTAGGTTGGCTGTTACTGTTTTTACCACTTGGAGAGACTCGACCTAAAAATAAAGCCATCAAGAATAATACTGTATGATATACTTGAAAGTTGCTAAGAGAGGAAATCTTAAAAATTCTTACCACACACACACAAAGATGGTTACTATGTGAGTTGATGGATGTATTAGCTAAGATTATTGTCGTAATCATTTTGCAATATATACATATACCAAATCATCACCTTCTATGCCTTAAATTTATACCATGTGATATGTCCATTATATCTCAGTAAAGCTGGGGAAAAAATAAAGCCATCACAGAGGAAAGAGACAAATTTGTGACAAGTTGAGACACGGATCAGAAAATGTTATCAGGTTCCAGCAATACTGACCTCTAAGCTTTTCATGGCGTGTGCCATTTGAAATGAGTTTTATAACTTGTTATTGCAATGATACTCTATAGTACATTGCACCTCACAATTACCAGCTCCAAAGTAGCCATTCACTATATCAACAGTGAGTGTAAGCCAAGATATCTTCCTTGGAACATATTGTATTGGCCTCAACATCAAGGATAATATCTTGCCAATCTTGTTTAGACTCATCAGAAGCTTAGAAAAATGATAAAAGCCCTATATTGCACTGTATTCATATCTGTGTATACCTAAAGTCATCCCTGTAATTGAATTGGGGGTGGCTACTCAATGTTGAAAAATATCAGTTCCCTGTGCCGTACAGGATGTCTCTCACAAAGAATGGAAATTAAGACCCATGGGAAAAGCATTTAAACCTTTCTGCTCCAGGACACATAATTGCAATTATCCTACAGAGAGCACCGTTAGCAATGAGCAGTGTTGTTGTTCTTGTATGCTTTTTGGCTTGAATTTGCCAAGTTATTGCCTCAATGCTTCCCATTGGCCATGGAATCTTGGCCAGGACTTTTATTTTTGTTTCTTGATGGATCACAGCTTAGTGACCTCACAGTCAAATCCTCATTTCAATGTCAACGTGTTGGTGAGACTCACATCATAAACTTTCATCACTATTGTGATCGATAGATTATTCTTCTGTCAGTTTATGCTGAATGATCCTATTCAGAACAACTGGTTTTGAAGCAGTGTATTGTTGGGTAGGGAAAAGCTTTCTTCCTTGAGGCAGTAATAATTACGTGTTGCCATAGTGACATGGGACAGATAGAGGTTTTTCTCTCAGGTGCTTTTTGCTTTCCAGGAAGATTCCCATCAGATCTGGTAACTGGCAGTGCTGGGCATCTCCCCAGGCAGAGGAAACCCTGTCCTACTATCAGATCCCCTGTTCTGATGGGAGAAGTGTGCAGTGCATTTCTACTGGTGCTAGTAATCTCAGGACCGTCTCAGCCAATCTGAGCAAAGGCAGCAAAGTTAGAGCTTGGTCATTCAATGGGAGGTAACATTTTATCTCCTAACTCTGCAGTGTCTGGGAGGAGAAGGAAATTTTAGGGCCTCCAAATACCCTCATTTGATTTATTCAGATTGGGAAAGTATTTGTGAAATGTCGACTTTTACATAGATCTCATTTCAGTTTCAGCACTTGACTATTCGCATGTCAATGAAACGCACAAATCTCAGAGTCCTTGAGTGAAGGGAAGCAGAGTGTCTGGGTGCAAATGAAATGATTCCACGTATGTGAAGTAAGTGCGGAGCTGGAAACGCCATGCATTTCTCACCATCCTCTACTCTGTAACCTGAGAAGTGGTGCCAATGAGCGCAGACATGCCTCGCATCGCCATAAATTATTTTTACCTTTGCTAAACTTCACTGCAAGGAGATCAAACCAGTCAATCCTAAAGTAAGTCAGTCCTGAATGTTCAGTAGAAGGACTGATGCTGAAGCTGAACCTCCAATACTTTGGCCACCTGATGTGAAGAGCTGACTCCTTGGAAAAGACCCTGATGCTGGAGGGGTTGGGGGCAGGAGGAGAAGGGGACGATTGAGGATGAGATGGTTGGATGGCATCATCAACTCAATGGACATAGGTTTGAGCGAGGTCTGGGAGATGTTAAAGGACAGGGAAGTCTGGCGTACTGCAGTCCATGGGGTCACAAAGAGTCGGACACGACTGAGCGACTGAACACAACAAACTTCACATAGATGGAGTCATTCCGTTCAGCTCTGCACTTACTTGGTGCGAAGTCTCAGGTTAACTTCAGTCCTTTCGTCTCTAAGGTGAAGAGCCCTGCAGCTCTAATTTCCAGAACATTGTCTAGAAAGCTCCTCTCTATCCATCCCTTCCAGACGGCAGGACTGACTGAAAGAAAGGACTGACTTTCTGCATGACTGTAAAAGTGCAAAAAATGTGAACAGAAAAACTTGATGTGTTCCTCTTTCGACCCGTATTCTATTCATGAGACAATTGAGACTAAAAGTGAGCTGATGATTTGCCCAAGTTCATGGTGGGAGTTGGCATTTTATCTGAAGAGAATTGTGATTTTATCTTTCATACTTTTTGTGTTTTTGTAGTAAGATTTTCACCATGTGTGTTCTTAGTCACTCAGTCATGTCTGACTCTTTGCGACCCCATGGACAGTAGCCCACCAGCCTCCTCTGTCCATGAAATTCTCTAGGCAAGAATACTGCAGTGGGTTGCCAGTCTCTTTCTGGGGGATCTTCCCAACCCAGGGATCGAACCCAGGTCTCCTGTATTGCAGGCAGATTCTTTACTGTCTTGGAAAGAATCTATTGTCTTTGTAACTAGGAGAAAATAAAACAAAAATGAAAAAATGTATTCCTCACATTCAGCTCTGTCTGTCTGCACACTTAGATTTTACAGAGAGGAATAGCAATGAATTTTTGCTTTTTTCTCTGGGAAAAGCCAAGAGAGGCTGTCCAGCACACGAGGTTATAGTGATGCCACTCAGTCAATTGTGATCTGAGATATCTGCCATGTAGATGGACCCTATAGGTGTTTTTCTTTAAGGAGGTAAAAATGTGACATAACAGCTTTCAGTCTGTAAAGTGGTTCCTAGATAAACAACCCCCACACAAATCATCTCCCATCTTGCTAAAAACATGGATTCTAATTCAATGGGTCTGAAGTGAAGTTCGTCAGCTTTCAATTCTAACAAATTCCAAGATAGTTATGACATTGCTGGTACTTAGACCACATTTTGAGTGGCGAAGATGAGGTTATTAAAGCTGTAATTGAATCTGCAATGTACCTCAGGTGTCAAACTTAAGAGGTGAGGTGAAACCAAAACCCATGATCATGAGTCTCTATAGAGTTTCTGGGCTTCCCTTGTGGCTCAACTGACAAAGAATCCGCCTGCAGTGCAGGAGATCTGGGTTCGATCCCTGGGTCGGGAAGATCCCCCGGAGAAGGAAATGGCCACCCACTCCAGTGTTCTGGCCTGGAGAGTTCCATGGACTGTGTAGTCCATGGGGTCACAAAGAGTTGGGCACGACTGAGTGACTTTCACTTCACATAACAAGAAAGAGGGCGTATAAATAAATATAAGCATGTGGACCTGGGGAGAAGATTTGTTGTAGCCATTTATTCCAGTAGGTTGTCTAGAGTTATCTGAATTCGAGTAACAGGTATCATTTCTATTGCTCTGTTTCTATGTACCAAGCTTTAGGTTACTGCCTTTCTAATTTCCAATCTAGAAGTTATTCTTCTAATCAAATATATATTAGTAAACTGGGAAATTGTGAAATGAAATAGTGACCTGCAAAAGTGTTTGATGACCGCAACACGCACAGCCATGATCATTTGTTGCTGACACTGCACCCATCCTCTTAAACGGCCCTCAGTAATCTCTGTTTCCTGGTATTCCCACCATTGGACAGTCCTCTTCCACAGTAGGTGGGGCTGACCTGTGAAACCAACGAGAAGATGATGTGTGACTTCCAAAGACAGACCATAAGAGGCATCCTGGCTTTGCCTCATTTGCTCTTGGACTGTTCATTCTGGCAGAAGCCAGCCATGTTGTGCAGATTCTCAGGCAGCCCATGTGGCCACACAGGATGAACTCGGGCCTTCTGCCAACAGCCACGGAGGGAGGGGATTATTCAAGAAGCAGGTCCTTCAGCACCAGGGTTTTGAAGCACACAATAACTAATACAGTGTTTGGAATGAGGGAGATGAAAAGACACTTGCACCCCAGTGTTCATAGCAGCACTGTTGACAACAGCCAAGACATGGAAGCAACCTAAACATACATCGACAGAAGGACAGATGAAGAAGATGCATTGTACCCACATATATAATGGAATATTCCTCAGTCCTTTACAAAGAAGGAAATACTGCCACTCAGGCAACTTGGATGGACCTAGAGATTATCAAACTAAGTAAAGTAAGTCAGACATAGGATATCACTTATACATGGAATATAAAAAGAATGATATACATAAACTTATTCACAGAACAGAAACAGACTCACAGATTTCAGAAAACAAATTTATGGTTATCAAAGGGGAAAGATAGAGGGGGATATATTGGGAGATTGGAATTAACATACACGCACTGCTATAGGTGAGACAGACAGCCAATAAAGGCCTACTGTACAGCATAGGGAATTCTACTTAATATTTGGTAATAACTTACATGGGAAGAGAAAAAAAAGGATATATGTATTTGTATTACTGAATCTTCCCAGGTAGCTCAGTGGTATAGAATCTGCCTGTCAAGCAGGAGATGCAGGTTTGATCCCTGGGTTGGGAAGTTCCCCTGGAGAAGGAAATGGCAACCCACTCCAACATTCTTGCCTGGGAAATCCCATGGACAGAGGAGCCTGGTGGGCTACAGTCCATGGGGTCGCAAAAGAGTTGGACTTGATTTAGCAACTAAACAATAGTGACTGAATCACTTTGCTGTATGCCTGAAATGAACACATCATTGTAAATCTACTATACTCCAATAAAATGAAATAAAATTTTTAAAAAAAGGAAAAAGGGAGACACTCTGTATTTGGCATAAACGACTTTTAATTTAGAAAGGTAAAGTCTATAATAAGTCCAAAAATGTTATTTGAATATAATCATATCCTATTTCAATCAATTCTAAGAGTTCTTATTTCATGGTTATCAGGTTCCAATCCCAAGGAAATAGATTTTTCACTGGAGAAAGCAAGATGAAAATGTAAAATTATAAATTGGGACATTTACGTTATGTTAATGAATAAAACCAGTAAGTTATGTGATCTATTGTTAGGTTATGTTCTATGTTTAGGAATATCTTAATGAAGCCTTAGGCTGAGAACCTATCTGAAGAAATAGGGAAGAACAGAAATGAATTATTTTGAATTATTGATAGGACTTCATGATAAATTGAGTTGATATATAAAGAAGGAAGGAAAAAAGATGCCTTTAAGAATTTGTGCCTATTTGATTGAAGAATAATGACACACACCATTGAATAAAATAGATTCATGGGTGATAAGCCAGGATTTTAGAGATGAGGAAGAAGACATGGGTTTTATTTTGAGACGTATTGAGTTTTGCATAATAAGAAACCCTGCGAGAAAATGATTTCTTCTTGATCTTTACTGTCTTCTTGTACTACATATTGGTGTCACATTTTTTCTCATTTTTAAACCCTATCCCTGGAAAACAGAGATAGCCAATATATTTATATACTTATTTATAAAAAACAACTTCAAGCAACAGTTTTAGGAGTGTGTCCAACACCGAGAGATAGGGACGGTCTCAAACCCATCTTTCCCCAAACCACCCTGTGGTTCTCTCCAGTGGGAGTACACTGATCCCTGCACAGCTTTCTTCATATTGGCTCCTGGGCCCTTGAGGTCTAGAGTTATTGCTTGGAAATGAGAAGGTTTTTGGCTAGATGCTTTCTGACAGGAGCTTAATAGAGTGTCTGTCTCTTGGTTGGTACCTTTGTAGTTTGTAGCTTTTAGCTTTGAACAATTAGAGTTGGGGTTTCATACACAGCAGAGCAGTCCCCACTCTGCAATCTATTGAAAATCAGCTCTCAAGACAAAGGTTAGTACAAAAAAAATTTTTTTAATAAAAATAAATAAAAAGAAAATAAAAACAATTTTTTCACTAAAAACAACAACAAAAAAAATCCAATGCTGTTAAATTCACCAGTAATGGTAGAGCTTTGGAAAATCTATCAATGCTGCCAAACTGAGAGAAGATTGATTTGTTGGAATATTCAGTAAAGGATATTGTTACTTTTCAGACTTTTTTAGTTGTCAAGTTCTTTTGTGCTTACAGCACTTGCCTTGATGATTTCCAGAATCGTGGTTTGTCTTTCATTAGCTGCAGTTTTAGAGTGTCTTCCCAATGAAATTTTAGAAAGATAAACATAAAATTCTAGAAAGATAATGTAATAGAAAACATATTTACAAATAACATTTTTGAGCTAGGTGACTTTGATAGAGATGACTTTTTTGACTCTTTTATAATGATAGCTTCTAGCTTTCTTCTTAGTGTGTAGAGAGTTTTTCCGTTTTAATAAGAAAGAGCTCTAAATGAAAAAAATATGGGTAAACAAAGAGCTTAATTATAATTACTATATAGCATGACATGTAAACAAACCTGTGATAGATGCTTAGCAAATTGGAGGAATTTAACTCGACAATAAACTTCAAGCAATTTGCTTCAAAGACATTTGAGGCTAATAGGCTAATTATATGTTGCCTGAGGTGGGAAATATTTCCTTTGGCTGACTTATTGATTTATTGCCTTTTAACAGAAAATTATGCTGATCTAATTACAAAGAAGGGTTAAAAAGCTAATAACTTCAGATCTGAGGTTGTCCATAACGACACAGAATGACTGATGGTCTACCAGAAGCAACTGCCCATGAATCTTTAGCCAGAAACTTGAAATGCCATGTCAATATTTGGGGGGAGGAAGAGTTGAAATACTCTGATCAATTTTTCTTTCTGCATCAAGTGCTGTTAAAATAGCTAAATGGTGTTGTAATTGGACCCATGGTATAGCATAAGTCTTAAATCTTGTTCACTTATAGTCTTCTGGATTGTTAATTTTTAAAAAACAAAATCCCTGTTATGCTAATATGTTCATCAGTGAAGTACTGTGCCACAAGCTTTTTCAGAAACCATTTTTTTAAAGTCAGTGTGGGGGTCATGATGGGGAACATCATCAATGTGTTAACCTCAGGAATCCTGAGAAGTCAAGGAGGATCCCAGGCATCCATATAAACCGCTCTCCCCAAACCTGCCAGTGTAGGAGTTATAAGAGTAATGTGGGGCTACATGGGGTTTGGGGCAGAATGGAGACATGGATATGTATGGCTGATCCCTTCATGGTTCACCCAAAACCATTTAAACAGTGTTAATCAGCTCTCCTCCCACACAAAATGTTTTTGGCGTTAAAAAAATAAAAATAAAGAAATGCGGGGCCTTATGATTGGGAACACACAAGTTGGTTTTAAGACTTTTGTGTAAACTGCTCGAGATGGGAAAGGCTACCTAGAATGGGTACCATTTCAGACATGAAACCAGAACAAATGTGTGATGGCTATTTACTATTTATAGTAGTTTCTGGTCTTGTTTCATCCCTGAATGACTGCCATGCTCAAAATCAGGGTTCTTTGCCCTGAGAGCAATGAGCTGGGCTTGTAGGTCAAGCTCTGAGAGCTCTTGGGTGGCGTCGGAGCCCAAGGTCAGGAGAGCTCATTAGTAACACCAGACTGTCCATTAACAGAGTGGCGCTGGGTTGTGGGGCAGCGGTGGCAGGCAGCCCAGGCTCTTAGTGACCATAGGTGTTGCTGGTAGCAGGTACCAGAGACTTGAGAAGACCGTCGAGAGCAGCTTAACTAACCTCTGGGCGCTGAGAGTAAGACTAAGTAATGTTTGAGACCTAAATATTTTGTTTTGAGGAAAAGAGTCCTATTTCTATTATCTTGCCTCTACTAAGAAGAAAATGGGGTCTTTGTGACCCCATGGACTGTAGCCCACCAGGCTCTTCTGTCCATGGGATTCTCCAGGCAAGAATATGGAAGTGGATTGCTATTTCCTTCTCCAGGGGATCTTCCAGACCCAGGGATTGAACTCGGGTCTCCCGCATTGCAGGCAGACGCTTTACCATCTGAGCCACCAGGGAAGCCCAAGAAGATAAAAATCACCTACAATTCCACCACCCTCCCAAAGACATAATGACAAATAATCTACAATTGTATAAACTCTTTTTTAAAGAACTTATTGGAGTATAGTTGATTTACAATGTTGTGTTACTTTCAGCTGTATAGCTAAGTGAATCAGTTATATATACACATATATCCATTTTTCAGATTCTTTTCTCATATAGGTTGTCACAGAATATTAGGAAGACTTTGCTGTGCTATATAGTAGGTCCTTAATAGTTATTTGCTTTATATATAATAGTGTGTATATGCTAACCCCAAGCTCCTAGTTTATTCCTCCCCACTATCTTTCCCCTTCGGTAACTATAAATTAGTTTTCTGTGTCTGTGAGTCTGTTTCTGTTTTGTAAATACGTTCATTTGTATCATTTTAGGTTCTCAGTTCAGTTCAGTTCAGTCACTCACTCCTGTGTGACTCTTTGCGACCCCATAAACCACAACACGCCAGGCCTCCCTGTCCATCACCAACTCCCGGAGTCCATCCAAACCCATGTCCACTGAGTCGGTGATGCCATCCAACCATCTCATCCTCTGTCATCCCCTTCTCCTCCCGCCCTCAATCTTTCCCAGCATCAGGGTCTTTTCCAATGAGTCGGCTCTGCATCAGGTGGCCAAAGTATTGGAGGTTCAGCTTTCAACATCAGTCCTCCCAATGAACACCCAGGACTGACCTTCTTTAGGATGGACTGGCTGGATCCCCTTGCTGTCCAAGGGACTCTCAAGAGTCTTCTCCAACACCACAATTCAAAAGCATCAATTCTTCGACGTTCAGCTTTCTTTATAGTCCAACTCTTACATTCATGCATGACTACTGGAAAAACCATAGCTTTGACTAGATGAACCTTTGTTGGCAAAGTAATGTCTCTGCTTTTTAATATGCTGTCTAGTAGTCATAACTTTCCTTCCAAGGAGCAAGAGTCTTTTAATTTCATGGCTGCAATCACCACCTGCAGTGATTTTGGAGCCCCCCAAAATAGTCTGTCACTGTTTTCATTGTTTCCACATCTATTTGCCATGAAGTGATGGGACCAGGTGCCCTGATCTTAGTTTTCTGAACATTGAGTTTTAAGCAAACACTCTCCTCTTTCACTTTCATCAAGAGGCTCTTTAGTTCTTCTTTGCTTTCTGCCATAAGGGTGGTGTCATCTGGTTATTGGTATTTCTTGTGGCAATCTTGATTCCAGCTTGTGCTGGAAAATAGCTACTTCACTTAGTAGGTCTATATACTCTTAAAGGTGTTTCTTGCTCACTCATTTATTATTGCCCTTCTATTTTTAAAATTGAAGCTACATAATCCATTTCTTTCCATATCATTACTTATTCTTCCGTAACATAATTGTTCTTGTTGTTCAGTCATCCGGTCATGTCCGACTCTTTGCAACCCCATGGACTGCAGCGTTCCAGGCTTCCCTGTCCCTCACCATCTCCCGAAGTTTGCCGAAGTTCGTGTCCATTGCATCAGTGATGCCTTCCAACCACCTCATTCTCTGTCGCCCCCCTCTCTTCTTACCTTCAATTTTTCCTAGCACCAGGGACTTTTCCAATGAGTTGACTGTTCACATCAGATGACCAAAATACTGGAGCTTCTGCTTCAGCATCAGTCCTTCCAATGAGTATTCAGGGTTTATTTCCCTTACTGGCTATTTAATGTTTACTTGTAAGATTTCACTAATTTCGGTAGTTAAGGTTATTGCCAAAAAATATTTTCACTGTAACTTATATCCTTGTTTTGTTTTCTTGTGGATAAAAATGATGCCCCAAAATACCTTCAGCTCCTGGGCTCATTGGCCTTTATTTTCTTGTTTCTTGCTGTCTGTTTTGTGGGCCAGGAGGGCCCTAGGTCTTCTTCACTTTCCTGCTGGCCTCCTCCAGGCCTCTCCTGTCCTCCACTTAATTTAGAAAACTAGCCTCAGTGCTTTAACCAGAGGATGAACGCTAGAAGCAGTTTGGGTATTAATGAGAACTGGAGGCAGCTGGGGGTGAGGGGATAGGACTGACCTGTTTATTTCTCTTTACTTCCTTGTTCTTCTAACAGTGATCCACAAACCAGAAGCATGGACAGCCCCTGAAGGCTGATTAAAAATATAGAATCTCAGGCACCACCCAAACCCACTGAACAGAATCTACATTTGGGACATTTAGTGATTCACAGGCCAGAGAAGGCAATGGCACCCCACTCCAGTACTCTTGCCTGGAAATCCCATGGACGGAGGAGCCTGATAGGCTGCGGTCCGTGGGGTCGCTAAGAGTTGGACACGACTGAGCAACTTCACTTTCACTTTTCACTTTCATGCATTGGAGAAGGACATGGCAGCCCACTCCAGTGTTCTTGCCTGGAGAATCCCAGGGACGGGGGAGCCTGGTGGGCTGCCATCTGTGGGGTCGCACAGAGTTGGACACGACTGAAGCGACTTAGCAGCAGCAGCAGGGATTCACAGGCGGGTGAAATTCTGAGAAGTACTGCTTTAGTTGGTTATTATTACTTTCCCTTTGGTTTTTCCCACAGCAGTGATTTCCAAATTTGTCTTCACGTTGGAATCACCAGGGAAGCTTACAGAAATGCTCATGTGGCATCTCCCCTTCCATCCCCCTCACCCCATGATTGTGATTTAGTTGGTCTGGGGTGTGGCTTGGGCATGAAAAACTTTAAAGATGCCCAGATTCAAATGTGCTGCCAACTTGAGGAAACACTGTCCTATACCTTCTAAATTGATTCTGTCTTGTTTGACATTTTTTCCCAGAGACCTATCCTACCCTATTTGGGGTTGTCATTTTCTCTCTACTACAGTTCTAGTCCATTTGCTTCCCATTTTCCTGAAATTCCTATAAAATTTTGTTCTGTTAATGGTATGTGTTTCTTTTTTTTTTTCTTTAACTCTGTTATATATTTAAACTTTGTGGTTTAACTCTTTCCAGGGGAAAGTAGAGTTCAGGTAGTGTAGTTGTATGTTGGTTATGTATCGGGATGTCTTTTATTCCATTTTCTCTGCTGCTCCTTCATCTTTCTGGTATGAACAGAGTCCCCCACATCCAGCCTAGCTGTACCATTTTTTACCTCTTATTTTCAGCTCTTGGTCCAACTTTGATTCCTCAGGTTCTCTGTTGGCGTTCCCAAGGACTGCAGCTGCAATGGGGGTTCTGAACAGGCATCAGTGACATTCGGGGCCAGAGGATTACTGTCCATGAGTGTTCAGCAGCAACCCCAGCCTTCACTCACTCGGTGCTGCCCCCACTCTGCTTGTGACAAAAATAGTTTAAGGATTGCCAAATGCCCCAGAGGGCCAACCATCCCCCTCAGTTGAAAACCCCTGAGCTGCAAGATTGTCAAGCGTTTCCCATGGTCAATAGTGTAGCAAGTACGTTTAAAAACATTGTTTCTGTGTAAACTGTCTTTACTGTCTTCATGACAGGTACTATTTTTTCCCATCAGTTGTATTTCATATATTAATGTTCTGGGATGGTCCTGAGTTCATAAAATTTTATTCTTTATTATTAAGATGGTTCAACTCATACAGAATGAAATAGGATGTAATTACTGAGTTTGTAAGACTTGCCATATAAAGAAATTCACAGACATAGTTGTGTCTGACTCTTTGTGACCCTTTGGACTATAGCCCACCAGGCTCCTCTGTCCATGGGATTCTCCCAAGAAGAATACTGGAGTGGGTTGCCATTTCCTTCTCCAGGGGATCTTCCCGACCCAGTGATCAAACCTGCGTGTCCTGCAATTCCTGCGTCTGCTGCAATTCCTGCATTGCAGGCAGATTCTTGACCTGCTGAGTTATTGGGGAAGTCCCATGATATATATATACATATATATGTATATGTGGGGTTCCCCAGTGGCTCAGCAAGTCAAGAATCTGTCTGCAGTGCAGGAATTGCAGGAGTTGCAGGTTTGATCCCTGGGTCAAGAAGATCCCCTGGAGAAGGGCAAGGCAACTCACTCCAGTATTCTTGTTGGGAGAGTCCCATGGACAGAAGAGCCTGGCAGGTTACAGTCCAAAGGGTCACAAAGAGTCAGACACAACTGAAGTAACTTAGCACACACACATGCACATGTATGTATGTGTATATATATATATATATATATATATATAGAGAGAGAGAGAGAGAGAGATTATAGAGATCATCGCCAAAGGGTCCTGATACTGAGATAAGGAAAAATGATTGTTCCACTACAATCATTGTTATTGTTGGGAAGGAATTATGGCTAAAATTACCTTACCTTGGGAAATAAGAACACTTCCCCTTCTAGCCCTAGGGCTAAGGAGCGGAGATTCCATCTTTTTAATAGTCTTTTTGAGGTGAAAGGAGTATACGTCAGAATGTGTCTTACATTTCATCCCAGTGAACCTAGTTCAGCAAGTACGTTCTTAAATACTCACAGCTGTAATGAACTAAAGGCCCTACATGAACACATTTTGAAAATGTATAAGAGAAATATAAATAGAGGCCCACACCCCCAGCTTCCTGCTTCCCTTCTGATGGGATTTGCTGGAGATAAGATACCTCCTAAATCTACAGGGCACAGGGGTTATACAATACTCTTCATGGAGGTGAATAATTCAGTGTCTCCAAAGGGCATCTCACCTCAGGTACAAAATTGTGTTTCTTTAAGCAACACTGGTTCATGCTGATGGTCTTCCGTTCTTGAAGACTTAAGCTGCACAACAGCAGGGAGCGTTTGGAGCAGATTTGCAACTGGAAGCTACATCGTTCCCCAGATGAGCGAGGCTTTTGCTCAGTATAGAATAAAGTGGTTTCTGTTTGACTTCGCATTTCTCAAGCCAGTGTTAGGGCGCTTGGTTCTTCCCATCTTGAGCACTGCAGGGAGTGAAACTGACCAGGACCCCTGGGGGTGCTTCTGGGCACAGAAACCTTTTTGTGTTTCCTATTGCTTGTTTGTAGGGAAGAGACTCCAGCCTCCATGACCTTCCCTGAGTTCCAGTAGGTTGATTCAAGTAGTTGCTAATAAGGGTAGTTGCTAATCAGGGTTCAGGCTCCCTGGTGGCCCAGACAGTAAAGAATCCACCTGCAATGCAGAAGACGCGGGTTCGATTCCTGGGTTAGGAAGATCCTCTGGAGAAGGGAATGGCAACCCACTCCAGTGTTCCTGCCTGGAGTCCCATGAACAGAGGTGGGCTATAGTCCATGGGGTCCCAAAGAGTCAGACACATACAGTCAGGGAAGGGAGGGGATGCAGAGATAGGGAGGAGCAGCCAAGAAACAGCAGTGCAAACTTGGTGCAGGGTCCTGCACCCAGAGATCTGTTCAGTTCAGTCACTCAGTCGTGTCCAACTCTTTGCAACCCCATGGACTGCAGCACACCAGGCTTCCCTGTCCATCACCAACTCCTGGAGCTCGCTCAAACTCATGTCCATCACTACATGGAACTATACCTTTGAGTTCTTCTGAAGAACTAAAGCCCCCAGTGAGAAGGCCACCTGAGGCTAGGTTAAAAGAACCAGAGAAGTTTATCAAGAGGTCACCCGAGACCAGATTAAGGGACTGCAGACCTGTACACACCCTAATCTCATCAGCACGCCCACCCTTGGACCATTGGCATAGAACTCCTCACCAAATCCTCACCGGGGCGGGACACAGTGTCTGAGGCGCACGCCCACTGTGTCCTCCTTGGCCTGGCAAAGCAATAGAGCTATTCTTTTCTACTTCACCCAAAACTGTATCTCTGAGATTTGATTTGGCACCAGTGCAGAGGCTGCGTTTTCAGCCCCAGAAAGAGGGGCTGTCCTTTCCCGGTGACTCACTTCCCCAGGCCGGCCCTTCCCAAGCCTGGCATCAAGTTTCTCTGGGCTCTGCTGGCCTTTAGCAGGGCTGCTGCTGAATGTGTGCGCAGAGCTCTTCATTAGTGATTTGATTTACCCTCAAAGTGCCAGAGACACCAGAAAATTTCCTCGGCCAAGTACAAATGGAGCAAATTAGAAAGTTTATGTCAGAACTTATTTTATTTCAGGCCACATTTTTGTCTCTTTGGATTGGAAAGGGCACCCATCCTTCATTTCGTTTCATTCCTTTCACTCCCTCAGCCCTTCTCTCCTTTCACTAAACTGTCATGAACAGTTTTGGAAACTCTGGAAACAGATGGACGTGCCCCCATCACTCAGCTTGCAGTTCTGCATGTGATCAGCATGGCGTCTGTGGACTGCATTCTCTTACCAACCCCAAAACTTCACTTAGTTCACCCGCGCTAGGGCCTGAAATAGTCAAACAATTGAGCTGAAAGTCCTCAGAAAAATCCTTCACTTTCTTTTTTATTTTGTAGGTTACATTAACCAATGCTTCCTGTAGTGCCATGGACTTTTAAAGTAAACATTTTGGAATAAATGGATGCCTGTTAGCTATCTTTAAAAATAGGAAAAATTAATAATGAGAACAGTCATGATAATAATAAGTGGTCCAGCATCACCCATTTGTCTGATGCTCTCTATGTGCCGGAACAAATGCTTTTCTACATTTTAGCACATTTTTACCCTCACAACAACCTTGATATTATAAGGCCATGTTAGAGCCAGGCTCTGTCTGCAACCTTCTCAAATCCAGCTCTGGAAAATGTGACAAGGGATGTGGATCTTGGCATGCATGCTAAATCATGTCTGACTCTTTGTGACCCCATGGACTGTAGCCTGCCAGGATCCTCTGTCCATGGGAGTCTTCAGGCAAGAATACAGAAGTGGGTTACCACGCCCTCCTCTAGGGGATCTTCCCCACCCAGGGATCAAACCCACTTCTCCTGCATCTCCTGCACTGGCAGGTGGGTTCTTTACTACTAACACCACCTGAGAAGTGCTTGTGGATCCTTGTTATTGTTGTTCAGTTCCTAAAGTCACGTCCGGCTCTTTGTGACCATATGGACTGCAGCATGGTAGCCTCCCTTATCTCCTGAAGTTTTCTCAAACTCATGTCCATTGTGTTGATGATGACATCCTACCATCTCATCCTCTGTCATCTCCTGCCTTCAATCTTTTCCACCATCATGGTCTTTTCCAATGTCAGCCCTTCACATCAGGTAGCCAACGTATTAGAGCTTCAGCTTCAGCATCACTCCTTCCAATGGATATTCAAGGCTGATTTCCTTTAGAACTGACTGGTTTGATCATCTTGCCATACAAGTCACTCTCAAGAGTCTTCTCCAGCACCACAATTCAAAAGCATCAGTTCTTTTGTGCTCATCCTTCTTTATGGTCCAGTTCTCACATCTGTACATGACTACTGGAAAAACCATAGCTTTAACTATACAAATCTTTGTTGGCAAAGTGATGTCTCTGCTTTTTAATAAGTTGTCTAGGTTTGTCCCCAGAGTCCCTCTTGGCCCCCACTTCCCTCCTATTTCTCCCTTTAGAGCTATTTTCATTCCTCTCTCAACTGTTTGCTACCCCCGGGAAAGTACGGTTTGCCTTAGGTTAGTGTCTTCCTCACCAGAATGCCGGTGAAAAAATTCTGCACTTCATTTCATGTCTACAAGGAAATGGAGGCAAAGAAACTAAAGCAATTTGCCCAAGATCCCTCAGCTCATAAACAGTAAATCCAAACTTGAACCAGGGTCTTTCTGACTTGTAACCACTCTGTTCTTTCCTTCTAATCAGTTTTTTCTTTATAATTTTATCACCTGTCATTGATCCTGTTTATGTCAAGGCTTAATGTCAGACTTTATAGATTTCTAATCAACATAATTTGAGCAGAGCGATTACTTGGAACCACAGCTGACAAGTCCAAGGGTGCCCAGAGGAGTTTAAAATGGGTTGCAAAAACTTGTTAACTGGGTTGTTTATTTAAAAGGGAACAAAAATCTCTTCGGTTATAAAGTTGGAGGCATCATAATTAAACAGGCCTCCCAAGGTGCAGACTTAAAAAAGACTTTCTAGACGAAAGGTTTCTTGTTTATCCGTCCGCCCCACCATGACGGCTCTGGCTGATTCTCCTCTGGGGAAATCGCAGTTTCTCGACATTTCAGTGTCTGCAGATGTCACTGGTCCTGGGCCTGAGCTTTTGTTTTGCCCCCACTGAGTGAGTGACGGTGAACCCATGAGATTTTATAGCTGTCGTGACTGTAACAGAAACTCTACTTGGGTACTCCTGTCATCACCGCACAGGCCTTCATGTGGCCTGGTTGGGATTTTCTGCCCTCTCTGGTTTCCTTAGCTGCTTCCTCCCAAAAGCACCAGCATAGGCTCCACATCTCGCCCCACTGGTCAGTGGTTTTCCATCTTGGTTTCTTGTTGTTCCCATCCAGGGAACTTTTATAGAATAGTGATGCCTAGACCATCTTGCTGATAAATTAAATCGGAATCTCAGGGGGTGGGGAGGACTCTATTGTGTAACTCTTGGACTAGATGACTATTAAACTAAATTCCTTAATTACCACTGGGATATGATTCTGGGGCAGATATTTCAGGAGGCTGTTATAGAAATACTCTGCAGTGTCAGCAAGGAATTTAGCAAAATGGCTTGTGATGTTCTGACTTAAAACAGAGAGGACATCAACCAGATTAGCCACAAATGGTGCTGAGGAAAAAGAAACTACCCCCAAATTCAGTGGTTTACATCAGGGAGCATTTATTTCCTGCTCATGGGTCTGCAGGAGAGCGTGGTCTGGCTGGTCCAAGATGGACTTTGCAGAGTGGTTTTGCGTCAGGCTGCAGGTAAGCTGGACTTCACTCCAGGAGGTGGTGTGATTCAGGTCTTGTTCACGTGTCTATCGTCTTCCTTGGACCACGGCTGTCTAGGGAATGCACGTCTCATGGCGGGTCACTGGCAGGCAATCCCCAGGTGCTAAAGGCCTCTCTGCTCACGTCATGGTCACTCTGCCTCTGGATCAAGTAATCCAAAAAACTCAGCCCAACACTAGTGACGTGGAGATATGCACTCTGCCTGTGGGTGGTGGAAGGGGATAAATCACTTGTCCACAAAAGTCCCTGCTCTCATAAGAGCACGTTTGTTGGCAATATCTTAGAATGGGTTTCCCTCGTGGCTCAGTGGTCAAGAGTCCACCTGCAATGCAGGAGACATGGCTTCGATCCCTGGGTCGGGAAGATCCCCTGGGGAAGGAAGTGCAACCCACTCCAGTGTTCTTGCCTGGAGAATCCCGTGGGCGGAGGAGCCTGGCGGGCTACGGTCCATGACATTGCAAGAGTTGGACACATCTGAGTGACTAAACAACAGCAAGCAACAGTTCTTAGAAGACAAGGGACTAAAGAAGGGTCTATTTTTTCAGTTTTCCTGTAGATATAAAATTATACCAAAATAAGAAGTTTATTCAAAAGGCACAAAAGACTGGACTGCCATGAGAGTTGCAGAGATAGTTTTAGTTACCAGAAGTGTTGAAGTAAAGCGTGGACCATCCTTTGGTGGGAAAGTTGCGCAAAGATCAAGCATTAGCTGATTATTTGGTGCGTGGCCTAGATTTTCAACTGTTATGCCATAGGGAGAAACAGAAAGACAAGGGCATGGAGATAAAAGATTCAAACTGTCATATGGCTGAAACCAACTAGAGAAAATTTCAAAAGGATAAACAACATCACACATTCAGGTTTACAATTTCAATTGTTTATACATATTATATAAAATCTAGGCACAAGAACCTGATATGTGGTTATATTTGTTTGGCTCATTGATGAAATACAGAATTGGAATTGGAATTCCTAAAGAGCCGTGAGTATCTCCTGTCAAGATTAGCCTGGACGGTGTACTGCAGCCAGAGCCACTAGTTGGCCATAGAGCAGGGGCCGACTGGGGCCAGTCGTATTATTAACAGTAAGAGCAAGATCAGCAGCTAATAGCGTGGAGTGTCTATGAGGTGCCAAGTACAGCTAAGCGCTTTATGTGGATCACTTCATCCTCAGAAACCCCTCTGAGGTAAGTACCAATGATGGGACTATTTTACAGGCGACAAAACTGAGGCTCTGTGAGTTAAAATAGCCTTCCCAAGACTGCACCATGCATGAATGTTAGTACTGAGAGTCCAGCTCAGGATGTCTGATCCTGCAAAGAGGGGGTGTAATCACTGCACTCTCCTGCCTGACCATTCAGTCACCCCATTCAAAGCTCCAGCCCTTGCTTCAGAAGCCTTCCACCTCGTGACAGAGGCCAGCCCGTGATCAGTTTGCTATGATATGTGGCACATTTCTGGAATCATCTTGAGACGTGGCTATGTCTACTTAGGTTAGACCTCTGGTACCACTTCATACGTCTCTGGAAATCGCAGTATGTTCCCCAAGCTGCCATACAACGGACTTCCTTCCCCAAACCCGAGTACCCAACCTCACGGTCCCCCAACCCCGGGGGAGGGGACACATTCTGTGCTGCTACTATAGCCTCCACTTTGCTGTTGATTATTTCTCACTTGCCAGACAGAGCTGACAGCCAATTAAGGGCTGGGATTTCGTAATCAATAGTCGTTAGAACTGCATTTATTGTTCATGGAGTGACTTTTGGGGCCAGGGTGACTCCCTTAATAAGAAAAAGAAAAAAGTAAAAGTGCGTTTGGTAACATAAACACAGCTCTCTGCCAGGAGGAGCTAGACTCAGCCAAAGAAACGAATTTGCACACGTCCCTTCTCTCTTATCATTGCCTTACATATAAGCACGCCCTGGACTTCTCCTGAGAGAGTGTGGCGTGGACAGCTTGTGTGTATGTGTGTCTTTTTTTTTTTCCTTTGGTTGCCTTTTTAACTAGAAGAAGAAAGTTAAGACACCAGGTTTATTTAACAGACTTGAACATGAAAAGGAGCCAAGAGAAAGACCAGTTGATGAAAAGAAAAAAAACATCTATTCTTGTGAAAGTGAATGACCGGAGGTGGTGAAGAGTAAAAAGGAGGTAGAGAAAGGCAAAGGAGAGAGAATTTGTCAGAAAGGGAGTTAGAGTCAACATTTGCTGCTTACTAGAGTAATTTACTGTGAAAAACAAGGTGTCCCTAAGCAATCTAGTCCTGCGAAGTCTTCTGAAATGATCCAGAAAGGAGAACAGACTCATTTTTACAACCAAAGACTGTGATTCATGAGGCGATGCTGGTGTATTTTCATTAGTTTCCTCTTTTCCATTGTCAGCAATCACTCAGCTTTCCAGGCTTAACTTTTGAGCCCTAGTCAGGAGCAGGCCATTCCAAGTCTGTATGGTAGATACCTTTCCTGAAATAAATAGACCAACTAACTTTACAGAGGCTTCACTGGTAGCTCAGATAGTAGAGAATCCTCTTGCAAGGCAGGAGACCCAGGTTTGATCCCTGGGTTGGGAAGATCCCTAGGAGAAGGGAATGGCAGACCACTGCAGTATTCTTGCCTGGAGAAAGCCATGGACAGAGGAGCAGAGTCAGACACAGCTGCGAGGCTAAACACAACACGGCTTTATAGAGAGAGACGAGGCCCGTGGTTTCCTAATTCTTGGTGAAATAGCTTTGTATTTCTTATCTATCTTAACAGCTTGTCGGTTTTACATCCCATGTTGTTGAAACCATTTCTTATTGAGTCTAACTTACCTTTCATGCTCTGTCATTCTCAGAGGTCTTCGAGAGGTTGGATCTTGAGAAAGACCTCCACCTTGGAGTTAGACCATCACCCCTCATTCTCAAAAGTGTGTACAGACCTGGTCATAGCAGCCTTGCTTGAGATAAGCTCTGGCAAACCAGCCATCTGCCCTTACTGTCGCAAACACTGCTACCAGCACGCAGGGAGTACGCGCCCAAGATGGGATTGGCTTTGAGGTTAATCAGACCAATTTTTAGAAAGCAGGAGAGAACTCTGAGAGCAAACACAGACCTTGGGAGCTCGTAGCCTAAAACCTGAGCCTGCCAGTTATAAGTCATGACTTTTAACCCTTGGAGTATTATCTACTGATGGATAGAAATTCTGTCTATACTTAAGCCATCATTTAGAGAGGACAAAATGTGATGATATGAATAAAATGCTTTTCATGCTTTGGGAGACAGATATTTGGAGATGAGGTACCATTTTTTAGTATTTTACTGAAGTTTAATTGACTTGCAATGTAATTTCTGCTGCATAGCAAACTGACTCAGTTATAGATATATATGCATACATATACAAATATATATTCTTTTCCATTATGGCTTGACACAGGATATTGAACAGAGTTCCCTATGTTATACAGAAGGACCTTGTTGTTTATCCAAACTGTATGTAGTAGCTTACATCTGCTAATCCCAACTCCCAATCCTTCCCCCTTGGCAACCACCAGACTGTTCTCTATGTCTGTGACTGTTTCTGTTTTGTAGATAAATTCATTTGTGTAGTGTTTTAGATTCCATGTATACGTGATACCCTATGATATTTGTCTATGGTATCTTTATTCTGTATTTTTGTGTAAAACTACTTCTTGATATCATATTTGTAAACTCCATACTTCTAGGCTAGGTTTTAAATTCACATAAGAAAACAAAAGAGGGGGTGGGGTGGGGGCTAGGTAGCTGAATGTATAGGTACAGAGACAAATGGATAAAGCCATATTTCTTAAGCAGTGGTTTTTAAATATACATCAGAATAAGCTGGTGCTTTTAACTCAATATGGGAGAAATTCAGCTTAAGAAAAATGAATACTAAGACGAAATAGTAGAGTGTGTAAGAATGGACTTAAAAAAAAAAAAAAAGAATGGACTTAAAAAAACCCAAATCTGAAATGCTGCATGAAACCCTGTATCTAGTAAAAAGCAGTAGGGAGGGCACCTGGGGACAGAATGGCCATCGTGAACCCCGAGAATAAATGTCACAAGCAGATGATAGCTTCCCGAGGCAGAGCTTAGATCTCACAGTGCCTTGGCTTTCTGAATTTCTTGCCCCACACTGGCTGCTTGATGGATGGTCACTGTTTAAATTAAATGCAGAGAAGGCAAACATTATTTATGCTAATCAATATAGAAACTAGATGTTATTACCAGAAAAAGGAGAGCCAAATTATGATGGGAAATTGGATGCAATAAGAGACTAAAAATAATTGAAAAAGTCATTCAGTCATGTTTGGGAGAGAGGAAAAGGAATTTTGAATATGGTCTGGGTGAGAATATGTAATAGAACTACAGGTGAGACAGATAATTGTTCCAGAGAGACGTGCTGTTGTCGTTAGAGGTGACCACTATCTTGAAAGAAAACCTTGCATTGGCTGCTAGGTAAGAAAGCCTCCTTCAAACTAGGTGCAGGGGAAATGTGTGCTTTCATAAATGTGTTATAAAGAAAAGCTGAGTGAGTGAAAAATGGAAGAGAAGCTGGCTGCTCCAAGTAACTCAAGGGTAAGGAGACTATTTCTGAAAATTAAATTGGCCTAGCTAGAGAGTGAAAGTGACTGTATCAGGAGAAGAGAATGTTTGCCAGTGCTGGAGAAATCCATGCAGAGGCGGGAAAGCTGTTATGGAGAGTAGTTATTGGGGAAATATGGGCATCACGTGGGCACTGGGATCCCTGGCCTATGAGTCCCCTCGTGATCCTGAGATGACTGTTGTGCAGATGCTGAGTCAGTCATGTCCGACTCTTTGTGACCCACGGACTGCAGCACGCCAGGCTGCCCTATCCTTCACCGTCTCCTGGAGTTTGCTCAGGGCCATGTCCACTGAGTCGACGATGCTGCCCAGGCATCCCATCCTGAGGTGCTGTGACTCAGTAACGAGACCCCTGTGCCCAGTGGGTGCTCCTGGGACCCACACTCACTTTTGGCAGTGTGCGGTCCCCTCCGCAAGTGTAGCCAGTCTAACAGACACTGCCAGTGGTTTAGCCTCTGACGCCCCGAGAAAAAGAGAGGCAGCTCAGTTGGTAGCACGCGCTGATCTCTGCAGCATCACTGCTGCCACTGTGGCTGATTTTAAGCTTTCAGTGTAATGTCACTGGATGTGGGGTTGGGGAGATGTATTAACAGCTGACTCCCAGGACCCGTCATTTTATTCAGGAAGTGTGACTAATTTCATGACTTGTTTCTGCTCACTTCATTTGACCACCCAATCTCTCACCTGGGTATGAGATGAAGCCTGCCTGACTCACTGTTTAAAAAAATTAAATAGAAAGATACAATTAGAGATTATCATACTACATGAAGTAAGTCAGAAAGAGAAAGACAAATACCATATAATATCACTTACATGTATTATCTAAAATATGACATAGAAGAACCTATCTATGAAATAGAAACAGACCCCCAGACGTGGAGAACCGACTGGGGGGTTGCCAAGCGGGGGCAGCGGGGGAGGGATGACAAGTTTGGGGTTAGCCGATGCAAGCTATTACAGATAGGATGGATGACAACAAGGCCCTGCTGTATAGCAGAGGGGCTACATCCAGTCTCCTGGGATAAACCGTAACGAAAAGAATATAAAAAAAGAATGTCTATGTGTGTGTAACTGAGTCACTCTGCTATGTAACAGAAATTAACACAACATTGTAGATCAACTATGCTTCATTAAACAAATAAAAGAAAGAAAAACTGACTGTCTTTGAAGCTTAGGATTTTAATGGTTAGACAACTTTCCAAACTGAAATAGATACATAAAAGACCAATTTATCCTATCACTAGGACATAGATTTCATTAAGAATGCCCTTAATCACTGTGGCAGTAGAAATTATCAATGTTTGAAAACTCAACGAATATCAAGAGTTTTTATGGGAAGCAGTTGCTAAGTTCACTGTACAGTTTGGTCTATATTGGAGATTCAGGAGTTAGCCCATTCCTGATGGCCCTTAACTAAAAAAAAAAAAACAACAACAACACGAAAACAAAACACTACTTATACAATAATACAAAGTGGAACTCAGCTCCTGAGCAGTGGGACTTACCTGAAGCTTTACTGAGGACAATGAAAGCAGTGTGTTAGTTAGAATTAGGATCAACTACATATCAAAGAAAATACAACATAATCATGACTTAAACGCACATCATTTCTCCTAAAATAAGTCTGGAGGGGAGCAGTTGCAGGTTAGTGGTGGAGGTACATGGCTGTTAACATCTCAGTCACCATCTGTCTGTCTGCTCCATCATTTTTAGCACATAATCATTTCAAGGTCCAATAGAGTGATTAGTGTGCCAGGCATCGTATCCAAATATTTTAAAAAGTAGGTAGCTGGGGAAGGGCAAAAGGACACATCCTAGCCATCTCCTGCTAGGAGAAGAAAGGCTCATTCAACACTTCTTCTTCTACCTCCTTGATCAGAACACAGTCACAGATGGTTAAGATCCTGCCTATCTGCAAGGCTTGTCGTAGCTTTGAGCGCTAAAGAATTGATGCTTTCAAACTGTGTTGCTGGAGAAGATTCTTGAGAGTCCCTTGGACAGCACAGAGACCAAACCAGTCAATCCTAAAGGATATCAACCCTGAGTATGCTGAAGGACTGATGCTGAAGCTCTAATACTTTGGCCACCTGATGCAAAGAGGCGACCCACTGGAAAAGACCCTGATGCTGGGAAAGGCTGGGGATGGAGGAGAAGGGAACAACAGAGGATGAGATGATTAGGTGGCATCAGCGACCCTATGGACATGAGTCTGAGCAAACTCAGAGAGAGAGTGAAGGACAGGGAAGCCTGCTGTGCTGCAGTCCATGGAGTCACAGAGAGTCGAACAGGACTTCACAACTGAGCAACCAGTCTGCAAGGGAGACCAGGAACGTGGTCTGTCACCTGGACACCGTGTTAGACCCGAATGCTCTTTCTTTGGAAGAAGAGAGTGGGAGTATCTAGGGATGGGCGGACTCTGTGATAGCAGAAATGAACCAGCTGCCAAGATTAACATGGTCCAGGCTGTGCACGCCGCTGATTATGGAGCCCTGCGGCTGAGCTGCAGAAGCGACTTGCTGCCTTTAATTGAGCTTTAACCACCGTGGCTTGTACCTTGGATTAATGTATTCATTTTCCAGTTTCTCGAGTGAAACAGATGCAGACTCGTAAGTTGTAAGGAAAAACAAAAGTGAAATTTGATGCTTTCTCCCCACCTCTCCCAAGACCCAAGGAGGAAGAAAGGGGAGGGGTCCATCCGCCTGCAACGCAGGAAACCCTGGTTCGAGTCCTGGGTCAGGAAGATCCGCGGGAGAAGGGTTAGCCCTACCCACTCCAGTATTCTTGGGCTTCCCTGGTGGCTCAGCTGGTAAAGAAGCCACCCACGATGTGCTAGACCTGGGTTGGATCCCTGGGTTGGGAAGATCCCCTGGAGAAGGGAAAGGCTCCCCACTACAGTGTTCTGGCCTGGAGAATTCCATGAACTGTACAGCCCACGGGGTTGTAAAGAGTTGGACACGACTGAGCAACTCTCACTTTCAGTCAAAGGAGAGCCCTGTGGAGCCTGGCAGACTAAGTTACAAAGAAGTGGAGTGGGCCTCCTGCTCATGGCCTGCAGGCTCCCTGGAAAACCAGGTCTCAGTCCATCGGAGGTGAAGAGCAGTGCCACCTGTGAGTGGTGGGCGTGGGGGGGGGGGCAACGATGAGGGCGGGGCCTGCTGGGGGCCCTTGTGCCCAGGCTGTGCTGGAGGAAGACACAGCTGGTGTGATTCTGCACCTTCTCCCGACAGCATGCCTAGCAGGCTTCTGAAAGCTATTGCTAACCAGCTGGCACACTCTGACAGTTCCCCCACACATTTGTGCCCAGGTTCTAATAGCACCACTGTATTAAGTTGCCCCAGTGTTTCATATGGAAGGCCCATGGGCTTTGATCAACTTGGGACATGCTCTGGTCACCAAATGAGAACATTTCATGAAAAATAGCCGCTTGTTTGGAGGGGGCAGAGGTACCCACACAGGTTGTCCCAGGTACCTGGACCAGTCCACCTAGTTGTAACACAATCTTCTTGCAGTATATGAGAGTAGACCATTAGAAGATTAGTAGAAATTAGACAGTAGAGATTTGTGCTTAACTTGCTAGAGTTAAGCACATCCAGAAAGCAAATGTGAACACTGATAAGTGGAAGTCACTCAACTGTGTCTGACTCTTTTCGATCCCATGGACTATAGAGTCCATGGAACTCTCCAGGCCAGACTGGAGTGGGTAGCCATTCCCTTCTCCAGGAGATCTTCCCAACCCAGGGATGGATCCCAGGTCTCCCACATTGCAGGCAGATTCTTTACCAGCTGAGCCATCAGGGAACCCCGAATACTGATAAATTGGTAACAAAAGATGAGTGACAAAATGACAAAGAACTATAAAAATGGCAAATGTCTGTGTATGGAAAATTTCATAATATGAAATTCATAATAAGTTATGAATAAATAATAAGTTCATAAAATGAACTTAAGTTTGAGATATTTAGTGTTGGGACCAATTGTCAGTACAGTTTGAATCATCATCATAAAAACTAAAATTGATGTTCAAAAAAATCACGTCTTTTGATCAATAACAGTTTAAATTATATTCAATGCTTGCTAACAAAGACAGAAATATTTTAAATATTAGGAAAATTCCACCCAAGGTTTTTAAAACATATTTTAAACTATCATTTAAAGGCATGATAAATTCAACCCTAAGTCATTCACTAAGAACTCTAATCTGATAACATTCTACTGCAATATTACAGTTATTTTTGAGATGCTTAAAGAAGTGTATAACAGCACATATTTTATGCTATTAAGGCACATTACCACTTTGCAAAGTTTTGATGGATCCTGTCATTAGATAGCATTATACTTACTTGGTTGATGGAAACTATTGACCAATTTTTTTACACAATTTTGTTAAAATCATAGAATGCCATAATGTTCTACAGAACCAGAAATCACTGCCTTTGAGTGACACCTGGGTATGTCCTGAATTTTCTGACTAAATTGCTTCTATGTAGACATATCAACTTATAAAACTTTATAGACAGAAATTTGAATGCCTGACATCAAGGTGATTATTTTCCCCTAAACCTTTTCTTTCCTGCTTGACTGGGGAACCTGAGAATTTCCCATAATTCATGCGTCCTAAGTAAGTCAGATTGTTATACTGTACACTTAAAACTATATAGTGCTTTTCATCAACTGTACCTCAATAAAAATTTTTTTCATTTATTTTTATTAGTTGGAGGCTAATTACTTTACAATATTGTAGTGGTTTTTGTCATGCATTGACATGAATCAGCCATGGAGTTACACGTATTCCCCATCCCGATTCCCCCTCCCACCTCCCTCCCCACCCCATCCCTCTGGGTCTTCCCAGTGCACCAGCCCCGAGCACTTGTCACTTGGATCCCACCTGGGCTGGTGATCTGTTTCACCCTTGATAATATACATGTTTCAATGCTATTCTCTCAGATCATCCCACCCTCGCCTTCTCCCACAGAGTCCAAAAGTCTGTTCTGTACATCTGTGTCTCTTTTTCTGTTTTGCATATAGGGTTATCGTTACCATCTTTCTAAATTCCATATATATGTGTTAGTATGCTGTATTGGTCTTTATACTGTATTTATACTGTATAATGGGCTCCAGTTTCATCCATCTCATTAGAACTGATTCAAATGAATTCTTTTTAACGGCTGAGTAATATTCCATGGTGTATATGTACCACAGCTTCCTTATCCATTCATCTGCTGATGGGCATCTGGGTTGCTTCCATGTCCTGGCTATTATAAACAGTGCTGCGATGAACACTGGGGTGCACGTGTCTCTTTCAGATCTGGATTCCTCAGTGTGTATGCCCAGGAGTGGGATTGCTGGGTCATATGGCAGTTCTATTTCCAGTTTTTTAAGAAGTCTCCACACTGTTTTCCATAGTGGCTGTACTAGTTTGCATTCCCACCTACAGTGTAAGAGGGTTCCCTTTTCTCCACACCCTCTCCAGCATTTATTGCTTGTAGACTTTTGGATAGCAGCCATCCTGACTGGAGTGTAATGGTACCTCATTGTGGTTTTGATTTGCATTTCTCTGATAATGAGTGATGTTGAGCATCTCTTCATGTGTTTGTTAGCCATCTGTATGTCTTCTTTGGAGAAATGTCTGTTTAGTTCTTTGGCCCATTTTTTGACTGGGTCATTTATTTTTCTGGAATTGAGCTGCAGGAGTTGCTTATATATTTTTGAGATTAACCCTTTTTCTGTTGCTTCATTTGCTATTATTTTCTCCCATTCTGAAGGCTGTCTTTTCACCTTGCTTATAGTTTCCTTTGTTGTGCAAAAGCTTTTAAGTTTAATTAGGTCCCATTTGTCTATTTTTGCTTTTATTTCCAATATTCTGGGAGGTGGGTCATAGAGGATCCTGCTGTGATTTATGTCGGAGAGTGTTTTGCCTATGTTCTCCTCTAGGAGTTTTATAGTTTCTGGTCTTACATTTAGATCTTTAATCCATTTCCTCAATAAAATTGAAAGAAGAAATTAAATTAAAAAACATAAGCAAAGGAAAAGAAATGAAGTACATATCATATCTATAATTATTAAATCTGAATGGTGTGATTATGGGTTCATTAAAATATTCTTTATTTTTATATATGATGGAAGTTTTTTGCAATGAAAGTTTTCTAAGTTTAAAAAAAGTTAGAAGCATCTATGGTCCTTCATTCTCAACTTTCTATTATCATCAAACTGATGGAAGTGAGCTGATACTGCTGCTCTATTATTAGCTATGCTCCATAATTGGTCAGAAATTTCACATTTTATTATATTGCTGCACCTTTCCCAGGGGCTTAAATTATTAAGTGTTCAGTATTCATGGCCCATCTGCCCAGAAAAGTCAGACTAAGATTTTGGTGTAGGTTAGAATAGAGTTAGCTTGAGTGAGGGTATTAAAATATGCAACACATTGGAGTTCATTTCCTAAAAGGAATCACAAGACCCAAAATCTCATCAAGTGTTTCTAACTATAGTGCATAAATAATGTTACCTTTAGGTCTTTAAGCATCAGGGTAAAATTAAGATCTGTTAATGTTGGATGGTAAAAAAGAAAAAACCTCTTATTAGGTACTCATCCTGAACAAGCTAATTTGATTTACCCCAGGAAATTCCAGGCATGGTTAATGGCATATGAAAGGTAACAAAGAGAAATTTGCTGGATGTGGAATGACAACAAACTTAAGTTTGTTATACGAGGAATTTTTCATGGTATTACTTTATAAAAATGTATGTAGATTTTTAAATGCCCAGGGAATTTCATTTATTCATTTGCCTGCACCAGGTCTTTGCTGTGGCAGGCAGGATTTTGAGCTGCAGCATGTGGGATCTAGTTCCCTGATCAGAAACGGAGCACAGGCCCTCTGAGAGTCTCAGCCACTGAACCACCCGGGAAGTCCCAGCAAGGAATATAGACACACAGTTTACATGCAGAATCTTTGGATGTCTTTCTTAATCCTCTCATGTTCTCAATCAACTACATTTTTATACAATTTTTGCTCATATCTTGTGTTTATTCCAAGGATGACTGCATGTTTGGAAGGATGGATGTGTGGATGAATATTTTAGATCCCTCATGATTATGCTCTAAATGGGATGTTTTCCTTTCTTTGCTATTTTCAGGTTTCCTTTTAAAGTGTAGCTTGTGTACAAATTTTATTCCCAGTAAATTCCCATGCACATAGTGTATATTCTAAAAAACTGATTGGGATAACTCATCTGATCTTTCTCAAAAGCTCAGACTTGCTTAACGTGGAAAAATAATAACTTTTAATCCTTGAAGTTAAAAAACTTGAATAGCCCTTTTAAATGATGCTCTTAATTTCCAGATCTGTCTATCCTGGCTTCTTTCTAAGTGACATGTGGGCCTATTGCCATGGGGAAATCGATGGTTATGTGAACGCATGAAGGGAATAGTCAAAAGTCTCGAACGTGTTCTCAAGGATCGTGTTTCTGTTGTATCTGCTTGCTGTCCATTCTGGGGCATTCCCCGCTGAAGTCAGCCGCTGGAACTTATGATCCATCTCTCTCAACTTGGTTTGCCAACCTTTGGTTTGCCTGCCATTTTCACCTCTAGCTTCTTGGGTCATCTTGTTCCTCACCATGGGAAGTCCCAAAACAGATTGGTGGCTTTCAGGCTGGCTGCCTTCTGATCCTTCCCAAAGACCTGAAGGAAGTTGTACATCCTTCTGATGTAATGTAGAAATCAGGAAAGCTAGACATCAGGGATTTTGTCTGACCAACTTAGTTTGATGGTTGTAGACATGGGGGTGCTGTAATTGAAATGGGTTTCCTGATTTCAGTGGAAATAAGAAGATTCTGAGGATGGAGACAGAGGCAAATTCTGGCAAAATCACTAAAAAGGAATGGTACCATAATAGTATGAAGCAGGATTAATAACCAGAGTAAACTGATACTCAGAATTTTGGAAGTGATAGGTTGAGAAGTTCCCCAGACCAAACTTAGAGGTCAGTATGTTAAAGTCTTTCTTGGTCTGAATAACTGGGGGGAAATCTGAACAGAGATGATTTGCAACACTACACTCAGATCTGCTTAGTTAAGGACCATGTTATGACATCTCAAGTTTGATTCTCCAGACATCTCCAAGGACACCTGAGACCATTTACTAATGTGATTCTGAATTGGGGTAAGGGGCATGTTTAGACTTTAAGAGCAATATTGAATATTCATTTTGAATTAATGATTTAAAAAAAATTTTTGGATTTGCAATACTTCTGAGGTCCACTGATGGTTGAGAGTCTCATGAAAATCCAGTGGTAAATGTAGTTTTGTCCCAAGACTAATTCATGGTAGGCTCACAAAGCCAATGAACCAATTCTGTTGATAATTCCAAGCCTCTGGGTGTATAGTTGGCAGAATCCCCACACTGGCATCTGATTTATGGAGTTAGGATTTTCATAGTAGGTAGGATCAAGTGAAAGCCCCTGGAGTGTCCCTTCCCTATAAAAATCATAACCCAAAGTGACACAGTATCCTTGGGTGAGTCATAAAAATGAATGCAACTTTTAAGTATTGGAAGATGTAAAGGCATGGAGGATACTCTCTATTATATCCTCATTTAAAGTCCATGCTTGCCCCAGTTGAAAGTAGATTTTTAAGAATGACAGGCTATTGGGAACTTAATAACGACTTTAACAATAGCAGTTGTTTCAGATTTTGTTGTTCTTTTTTAATCCTGGAAGAAATTCACACAGACCCTGACATCTGTGCATCAGTCTAGATGTTCTGCTGATATGTATTTCAGCTAACTAATCCTCTCTTCAGCTGTGTCAAGCCTGCTGCAAGGAACCTATAGAGTTCTCAACTTTAGTTGCTATATTTTTAATTTCTAGAATTCCCATTTAATTCTCTTTAAAATAAATTTTGGTTGGCTCATAAAGTGAGAATGTGTTAATCACAACTCTTTTAAGCTATATGACTAATTATTAATAACTGAGCTACCTGTGGGTATATTCTACTGTCTCCTTTCTCCTAGTCCTGTTTCCTGATATGCCTCATAATTTTTTATTAAAATATATACTTTGGGGATGAAAAATTTTGAATGCTCTGGGTGATGTCGGGGAGATCAGCTTAATCTAATCAAGGACAGAACTGACTCAAACTAGGTCTTAGGAAAGCTCAGTCTATTTCTGATTTCCCTTTACTGTTAACGGGTAGCCTGCTAGGGTTTTCAATGGACAACCTCGTATTGACTCCTTGGGAGGCAACCAAGTCCCAAATTCCAAATTTAACCTGGTTCACACCACGAGACTGCCAGGAACTTCTCTCTGCATGACTTGGGCTTTCTGCATGGGTTTTTAACCTCTTGGTCTGGGCAGCTGGAGAATTCAGTAGATGTCTTTGGGGGAAACCAGTAAATCTCACGACTCTGCATGGCCTTTCTCTGGGATCTTGGCCCTTCCCTTTTGACTGCCTCACCAGCACTGAATTCTAATTCCCCCCTCCCCCACCACCCCCCTCCCCAGGACCCAGCCCTGCCGACTTGCCAAGCCTCGCTGATGTTTCTGCCTCTTCACAGGGTGTGTTTGCTGGTATTCCCAGCCCTTCGCTTCTGCTCCATCAATCAGCATGTCCCCCAAAGGAAAGGCGACATGCAGGTCAGCTCACGTCGTGGGTTTTCCGTCTCTGGTCTCACCTTTCCAGTCTGCTGCCTGTAGCTCCACTTTAACTTCATAAAGAGGTACTTTGTGCTGTCATCTTACTTCTCTGACCCTTCTTGGGATGATTGTTTCCACATGTGACTCCATCACAGGTTGTTGCAGAAGATCTGATTTAGTCTAGAGTCAGTTCATTATCTTTCAGAAACATCCTAGATGATTTTCAAGTGAAGTCCAAGTGAAAATGCACTTATTTTCTGTTTGTTTCACAATATTACACAGGGCCAATTTTATTGAGTTATATTTTCATTAGAAATTTTAATTTTTGTCATCTTTCTGATCAATATACATAGGACTGAATAAACTTATCCCAGAGCTTCCCCGGTGGCTCAGTGGTAAAGAACCCACCTACAATGCAGGAGACACAGGAGAGGCAGGTTTGATCCCTGGGTTAGGAAGATCCCCTGGAGGAGGACTTGGTAACCTTCTCCAGTATTCTTGCCTGGAGAATCCCATGGACACAGTAGGCTGGCAAGCTACCGTCCATAGGATCGCAAAGAGTTGGATGCAACTGAGCATGCACACATATATACAATTGTTTTGCTTTCCTTCTTATCTGCAATTATTTTCCTGTTTTGAATATTTACATTTGTGACCTTCTTTTATAGCTTAATGGTCATATGCTTATTTTATTTCCTAAATATCAGCTTTTTGATTCATTTATTATCTCTAGTTGTCTTGTTTCTTTTCTAATTTTTACCTTTGTTAAATCTATTTTTTCCTTAGTGTTTCTACTTGTCTTCCATAAATATTTTAAACCAAAAATTAATTAATTTTTATTATTTCTAATGAATAAGTGTAAGCAGATAAGGCTATGGATTTTTCTCTGAACATGGATATAGCCCATATCCCATAGATATAGTTCCAATTAGGTAGCAGTTTCAATTATCATTATTTTCTCTAAAATTTGAAACTGTAGCTACTTGGCCCTTAGTCCTCTGTCTGGTGGGTTTACATTAAGGATAACATTGAATGATTTCTGAATCATGTCTTCTTTTAATGGAATTTTGATGGGGAATAGTTTCTATCATTTTGTGAAATAGAAATTAGTCCAATTTTTGAGTAGAGAAGGAGTCCAGAATGTTTGATTTTAGGTGTCCTTAGAAAATGTGATGCAGGCCACCATTTACAAAATAAGCTATATAATGTTGACCACGTATCAGTGCAGGGAACGGTGTGGCTGTTCAGACTATGGTCCCTTCCAGGACAGGGAGGAGGTAGGGAGTCCCAGAAAAACATCTTCTGCTTCACTGATTATGCTAAAGCCTTTGACTGTGTCTGTCACAAAACATTGTGGAAAATTCTTAAAGAGATGGGAGTACTAGATCACCTTACCTGTCTCCTAGGAAATCTGTATGCAGGTCAAGAAGCAGCAGTTAGAACTGGACATGGAACAACTGACTGGTTCAAAATTGGGAAAGGAGGACAAGAAGGCTGTATATTGTCACCCTGCTTATTTAACTTATATGCAGAGTACATCAAGCAAAATATTAGGCTGTATGACTCACAGCTGGAATCAAGATTGCTGGAAGAAATATCAACAACCTCAGATATGCAGATAATACCACTCTAATGGCATAAAGTAAAGAGAAACTAAAGAGCCTCTTGATGAACGTGAAAGTGGAGAGTGAAAAAGCTGGTTTGAAACTTAGCATCCAAAAAAACTAAGATCGTGGTATCAGGTCCTATCACTTCATGGCAAATAGATGGGGAAAAAGTGGAAGCAGTGACAAATTTTATTTTCTTGGACTCTGAAATCACTGTGGAAATCAACCCTGAATATTCACTGGAGGGACTGATACTAAAGCTCCAGTACTACGGACACTTGATGCAAAGAGCTGACTCATTGGAAAAGACCCTGATGCTGAGGAAGACTGAAGGCAGAAGGAGAAAAGGGCAGCTGAGGATGACATGGTTAGGTAGCATCACCGATTCAATAACATAAATTTGAGCAAACTCAGGGAGATAGTGGAGGACAGAGCCTGGCAGATTACAGTCCATGGAGTCACAGAGAGTCAGACACGACTCAGCGACTGAACGACAACAGTCCAGGAAAGTGAGCTTCCGCGTCCTCTGGAAACTCAATAACCTTTGTCTTCAAAGAACTGGTGATAAAACACAGATCTGAGTTGAAAGTCACGTTTATTTCTTACTATTGTTCAGTCTCTGTTGCTCAGTGACTTATAGATCCCTGGAGATGAATGTTAATTTAAATATTTTTGCAAAAAGGAATCGGATTTCTTTGAAAGGGAGAAGTGAAGGTCACAGAGAGACTTTTCTGTTTTTAAGATTTTGCTTTTATTTTTTCACACTAAGTGATTTGCCTTCTAGTTCCTCACTTGCTTTCTTTCTAGCAAAGCTTTCCGTGTGTTCTCAGATTTTAGTGTTACCCAAGGATTGTTTTTTTCTTTTTATTTTTTTTACTATATAGACTGCTATGGAGGGCATGACATTATAATGAGGGAGAGGAATAAGCAGTTCCCTGAAAGTAAAACAAGTGAAAAACAGCTTTTCAAATGAATTCTTCTTATCCAGTGTGAAAATGAAAACATTTGCTGGCTTAATGTGATCTAAAGCACATTGGTAATTGACATTGGATGAAGGGCATTTTTGGTGGGTTGGAGGTGATTTTGTTTTGGATACTTTCTTCCCCTTTTAAAAAAAATTGGGCTATAGCTGCTTTACAATAATTGGGGCAATAATGTATCACTCAGTTTTGGAAGCATGTTTGGTCAGAGCTGTGGTCAATAAGGAGCAAGCCAGAGAACAGAGTCCTTGGAGAAACAAACCTCTTTTTTAAAGCTATTTGCACATTTGGAAAGTCTAGCTGTCATTACACTCATTCCAGAGGAAATCAGATAAGACAGCCTCTTGGCATACTCTTTAATTCACTCACCAAGGCACCCGGAAGAGGCTGAAGGGAACCCCTTGGTCTGCCGAGCACAGGAAATCACAGCATAAAAGAAGCAAAGCGATTCTACTGAACAGGAAGTCTCCAGGTGCTGTTTCAAGCTTTCATAACAGATGAATTCTGTGATGAGTTTAGGATAGATGTAAGATCCTCTTGACAAAGAAGTAATTTCCGGAGGCCTTGGGACACTCATCCACCAGTTGGACTGCTCTGTTTGCTTTTAATTTCTTGATAGGCCAATCCATAGGATACACCACATGCTAAGAAGTTAAGAAGAATTTGTGATTATGACAAGAAATAGAGGGAGTTGAAATAACTTGTTGGTAAACAGAGGATATTTCTTTTCAACAAGTCTTTCTACTTGTTGTTGTTCAGTCGCTCAGTCGTGTCCAATTCTTTGAGACCCCATGCACTGCAGCACGCCAGGCCTTCCTGTCCATCACCAACTCTCAGGGCCTACTCAAACTCATGTCCATCGAGTCAGCGATGCCACCCAACCATCTCATCCTCTGTTGTCCCCTTCTCCTCCTGCCTTCAATCTTTTCCAGCATTAGGGTCTTTTCAAATGAGTCACTTCTTCACATCAGGTGGCCAAAGGATTGGAGTTTTAGCTTCAGCATCAGTCCTTCCAATGAATATTCAGGGTTGATTTCCTTTAGGATTAACTGGTTTGATCTCCTTGGAGTCCAAGGGACTCTCAAGAGTCTTCTCCAACACCACAGTTCAAAAGCATCAGTTCTTTGGTGCTCAGCCTTTTTTATGGTCCAACTCTCACATCTGTACATGACTACTGGAAAAACCATAGCTTTGACTATATGGCCCTTTGTTGGCAAAGTAATGCCTCTGGTTTTTAATACACTGTCTGTGTTCATCGTGGCTTTTCTTCCAAGGAGCAAGCGATTCTACAAAATATTTAAAAAGAGAGAGAGAGAGAGAAACTCTAAGAGAATCTCCAAATTTTGTCAGACTCTTCTTTGAAATCTTGGTTTCTGATTGTTTCCTGTGCTTTCCACTATAGAATTTGAGAGACTTGGAATACGGAGGGGTAAGATGGGAGGTGACATCTTTTAAGGTGAAAGTACACAGATGAAGAGGACTCATCTAAACTCTTGGGAGGAAACTCTATCAGCTTGCAAGAGATATAATTAGCCTCTCTTTCTCATTAGAACCACTGTTTTTGGTTTCTTGGACAATCTCTTCACATATGAGGTTCCTAAAAGGCAATGGTGAACTTGGAGACCAATGGGCTGCATTCTTTCCTTAACTCCTCTTTCATTTCTTATCCTCAACCTCCCTTCCACACCACCTTACCCAACATCCAGTGAGCAGTAGGAATGAAAGTTAACTTTTCAAATGATTGGATAACATACAACTTTTACATTCAAATGAGTATTTTGACCTTCACATTGACTTCTTATGGTGCTACAAAAATTACAGTGATGTTGTTGGTGCTGAAATCATTTTAAACCCTCCACTTTATGAACCTCTTTCTGTTCCTACAGAGGGTTTTGTATAATCCTTCCAGTTCCAGTTCTGTCGCTCAGTCGTGTCCGACTCTTTGCGACCCCATGAACGGCAGCACACCAGGCCTCCCTGTCCATCACCAACTCCCAGAGTCTACCCAAACCCATGTCCATTGAGTCGGTGATGCCATCCAACCATCTCATCCTCTGTTGCCCCCTTCTCCTCCTGCCCTCCATCTTTCCCAGCATCAGGGTCTTTTCCAATGAGTCAGCTCTTTGCATCAGGTGGCCAAAGTATTGGAGTTTCAGCTTCAACATCTGTCCTTCCAGTGAACACCCAGGACTGATCTCCTTTAGGATGGACTGGTTGGATCTCCTTGCAATCCAAGGGACTCTCAAGAGTCTTCTCCTGCACCACAGTTCAAAAGCATCAGTTCTTCGACACTCAGCTTTCTTTATGGTCCAGTGTAATCCTTTCAAGGGCAAAAGTTGACTGAACATATATATCTACAAGGAACCTACAATGAAATTGCGCTTACCTGGAATATAAGCATCGTCGCCACTGCCTGCAACCCTGAAGGCTGAGGTCAGAATTTTGCAGGGCATTCAGAACTCATTACTTATACACACATACTGAAAAGATGATGTTACCACCTTCAGTAGCTTCTGTGTTACTTTATGGTGAAAATCATGTTTTTTATTTTACCAAACCAATACTTCTGACACCTTCTAGTTCACTTTAATTTTTCAATCACTTGCCCTTTTTGGGAAAGATAATTCAAATAAAGCAGGACTCGATTTAAGCAGACCTGTTGCTTTGGGGTCAGCTACAGCTCTGCAGTCCTTGTGCTGTTTTGCCTTTGTTGCTGTTGCTGTTGGTGATGGAATGATTCAAGTGAAGGGGCGAGTAGGATCAGGGATGATTAAATCTCTGCTTTTGGACATTTTGCAAATTGGAGTGATTTACCCGGTACATGATTGTTCTCTCCCTCACATTTGCTTAGACAGAGATGAAGGATGTGTAAGAGAGCGTGTTGGCAGCCATAGGAATTAGACTGGTTATTTTCACTCTCTGCTACCTGGAAGAGTGCTACTTAATTGATTACTGGACGTGTGTTCAGACCTGCGTCAGTCTGGTTTCTCCGAGAAGCAGACTCTAATGATGAGCGCAGGAGGTTCCCTGGGGGGAAGGGAAACCAGATGGCACAGGGCGAGCCCCAGACCGCTGGGCAGACGTGACCGAGATTCAGTCAAGGGTCAGCCTGATGAGGGGTCCTGTGGCAAAGGTCATCCTTAGGAGGAGTCCCGTCTGGGGAGGAAACAGCCAAGCCCTTGAAAGCCACTATGATCAGTCACTGGCTAGAGGGTCTCCAAGAAGACTACGACCTGGGTTCCAGCTCCTGCTGGCACCACAGCTGGAGTCCATCAGCCAAAACCCCTCCTTATGACTGGATGGCAAGGCCTTTCTTGAAGGAGATCCAAGGAGACCACCTCCATGGCTGCCCTGGTCCCCGAGTCTATACTTCAGCTGTGGTCCTTTCTCCTCTGGGGCCACAGGGCCTTGAACATCCCTCACCTTAGGGAGAGAAGTCACACAGAAATACGGAGAGGAAGGAAGAGTCCAGTGGTGGCTTTGGAGTTCCCAAAGAATTGGAATTTTTTTTGGGGGGGCCATACCCTGAGGCCTGTGGGGATCTTAGTTCCCAGACCAGGGATCACACCTGTGCCGCCTGCAGTGGAAGTACAGAGTCCTAACCACGGGACTGCCAGAGAAGTCTCCCAAAGATTCTTTCGATATGAATGGCTGTGACAGTTCCTTGAAAGAAAAGCCACTGTGTTTACCAAAAGCCCATCATATCCAGTGAAAAAGAGAATAGGACAATTCTGTGCACAGAGGAAGTTGTCGCCTATTTCAAGATGGGGAGGGAGGAAAGTGAGAGTGAAGAAGGAACAGAAGAAGCTAAAGCGCGCGGGCTGAATCTGGGTCGGGAGGAGGACGGGGGGCAGAACCCAGGGAGGAGGGGCTGAGAGCCCAGCCTAGGACGGCACCGCATAGGCCCTCGGTCTCTCACCAATGGATTGAGACTCCGGCTGGCACACTGCCCACAAGCCTTCAGACCAACAAGTCTTCTCATTGGTCTGCCCAGAAGAGGTGCATCTGGGCAGCTCATTCACAAAAAAGGGATGCTGTTTCTCTACTTTACACAGAGTTCCTTGGACACCAGCATGGGCCAATGCTTTGCCTTCTGGATGGTGTCTGAGAAAATCACAAGGTCTCAGAAGACCCTCCATCCGAGCAGGCACAGAGGGAGCAAATGCCAGCTGGCCTGTTTATGATCTGGAGCCTGAAGCATCCTGACCAGATCCTGGAGCGCAGTGCCGGGAAGACTAGAATTTCTCCCTTCCAGGCCCACTGTGGCGCTAAGGGGGACCTGAAACCAGAAGACCTGGAGAGGTTTAAAAGTAGAAAAAGGAACTTATTCTGGAGGAGTAAGGAGCTGAGACCCAAAGAGCATATGACAATTAGTGGACCGCAAGTGAGGGAGCAAAGCTGGTTGATTTCCATTCCACTCCACATAGTACATGAAGCGTGGGGACCCAGCAATAGCTCTGGGGACAAATGGGATGGATTTTATAGGAAAAGAGAGGGAAAGAGGGCAGTTCCTTAAACACAATGAGTTTAACTGTCTGCCATCCAAAAGACTAGGAACCCAGAATAGTCAAGTGGTAGAAATGTTAAGGATATATGTTTGTTTTCACACCTGAGCTTATGACTTGAAAAAATCAGGATCTCTTATTAACTCAAAACTGAGGTTCCAAGACAAAGTGAATTGCCAAAGATCTTCAAAGTAGTTATGTGCAAATGCAGTACTCACACTCAGGCTTTTGGACATCAACCCCAATGTTCTTTAACTTAACACTTTCTCCCGGCATCCTGTTAGGAAACTCAACTAACACTGTGCGGTGTTTGGCACACAGCAGGTGCTAGATAAATGCATGCTGGTGAATGCTAATTGACTCATTTATTGCATCCCTGAAGGTCCAATTAGCTGCACACACAAGGCTGAAAGGCTTTAGTGCTGGGTTTTAATTAGCAAACCAGGATGCGCCTAAGGCCCTTAGAGAAAGGGAGAGAGGCAGCCGACACCAGGATTTTAAATGATCAGAAACACTGATCTGTTTACACACGCGATGCCAGAATCTCACTGGTGAGTGTTTGCAGAAACGTTTCTAACAGCCTAAGTGCTGGGCATAGAGCTGGGACCTGAAACGACAGTGCTGAACGCCCATCTCTTTCCTATGAGGACACCCCCGCTGCTGAGCTCAGACACTGGACTGCTCAGTTGCGAGGCTATTTTGACATTAGTATCCCTCCAATTGTTTACCTCCCAGCCTTGAAGTCTGGGAACCAGACCAACTTATTTTATATTTCAAATGCGAAGTGTTTAGCATAACTACATTGATTCCCAAAGTCACTTCTACTTTAACTCCCACACACAAACACACACAAAGGAAAATGTGCAGAGTTCTTAATGGACTCGTTTTAAGAGCCAAATATTTAGTGTTTAAAACGAAGCTGTTTAGAACCAAAAACAACCTAAATGTCCATCAACAGAGAAATGGATAAAGAAATACTGGTGCATTCAGATGTGGAATGCTACACAGTAGTATAAAAGAATAAACTACTTATCTATACAACGTAAGTATCATAGTACGTAAGTATGTCATAGTACAGAACAGCACGGGTGACTCTCAATTGTGTTGAGCGAAAGAGGCCAAGTTGCAAAAGCCAAAATTGTACATTTATATAAAACTCTCGAACAGGCAAAACAAGTACTTGGTGAAAAAGAAGAGAAAAGTGGTTGCTTCTAGGATGGAGACTGCCTGGGAAAGGACATGAGGGAACTTTCTGAGTGATAGAATTGCCTGTTTAGGATCTTTGGGTTTTAACTGGGTCCAAATTATACCTCAATAAAAAGCAATCAATTGAATTTTAAACAATGAAGCTCTACTCAAACCGGTGTTCTGTGACAACCTAGAGGGATAGGATAGGGTGGGAGGCGGGAGGTGGGTTCAGAAAGGGGGACACATGTGTGTATATCTATGGCTGATTCTTGCTGACGTAAGGTGGGAACCAACACAATACTGCTGCTAAGTCACTTCAGTCGTGTCCGACTCTGTGCGACCCCATCCCTGGGATTCTCCAGGCAAGAACACTGGAGGGGGCTGCCATTTCCTTCTCCAGTGCATGAAAGTGAAAAGTGAAAGTGAAGTTGCTCAGTCAGGTCTGACTCTTCGCGACCCCATGGACTGCAGCCTCCCAGGCTCCTCCATCCGGGGGATTTTCCAAGCAAGAGTCCTGGAGTGGGGTGCCATCGCCTTCTCCAAACCAACACAACAGTGTAAAGTGATTACCTCCAATTAAAAAATAAATAAATTTTTAAAAAATTCAAACAAAATTGAAGCTCTAGTAAAAGATTGGAGAAATGGTTGCAGGTGGAGACATTCAGAAGGCTGGTGTCGTTTGCTTGTGTCCAAGGCTGTGTCTACTTTCTCTGGCAACGCTGGCTGCAACTGAAAGAAGTGTTGGGAAGTTTTCTTAGTGGACGGGTATTAGGTGATATAACTCTTCAGATAATTTGTTGCTAGCTATGTGGAGGATGTTTTAATTCATTTTTAATATAGAAAATCCATTATGGTCTTTACACAGCTAAAAAAAATAAGATTAGAACAGGTGTTTCCCATAAAAATCAACTGAACTTGTTTTTTTTCAATTCAAATTACCCCCTATTTTCTTTTCTTTTTTTCTCTAAGGTGATTCTTAAAAATTGAAGTATAGTTGACTTACCATACTATATATATTATTATATATTATATATATTATTTATATAATATTTAAAATATATATTATATATAAGTTTTAGGTGAATCACATGAATTCACAATTTTTAAAGATTATATTCCATTCATAGTTATTATAAAATGTTGGCTATATTCTCCATGTTGTACAATATATCTTTGTAGCTTATTTATTTTACACATAGTAGTTTGTATTCACCCCCTCTTTTTAAAAGAAACTTGGAGTCAAGAGTGCAGCTGAAGTTACTGTATTTTAAAGTCTGGAGTTGACTCCTGGTTTGTTATTGAACTTTCTGATCTTGTATATACTAGGACTTAGTCTGTGGTTATTATAAGGATTAAATCAAGTTCCACATAGATAGCAGACAAATCATAAAGTACTGCATGAGTGTATAGCATTATGGCTATTACTACCACTTGATGTGAAAGTCTCAATTAGAGCTTTTACAGCTGAGTTAGAAGGCTAGGCTTACCTCAGTTACGACATGTGGAATAGATAATCCTGTACTCCTAATCAACTGATTTTATGTGAGAACTGTAACTTATTTACGTTTGACCATGTGCATTTCCTCATCCTTACCCCACACGCTAGCACATTTCCCGTTTACCCCAGTCTGTAGCACTAACCTGCAGAAAAGTACAATTGTATCTTCATTTAAACTGTATTTGGACAAGCACCAGGGCGGGAGGGGTGGAGCCAGCGTGAAAAGAAAAGGTGCATCGTCCCCTTTAAATCACTGCCCTGGCTTGTTTAAATGTGAAATACACAGGATTTTCATTTTTGCTAAGTCAGCTCATTTGCTTACCCCGCCCCCACCGCCACCCCCCAATTATCTTTTGATAGCTGCATTTGCTGAACAAATTTTACTTTAGCTTCATAAAAAAAGGAGCACCAGCTAAATAGACTTTGAAACCATCTGTTTGGAACTTAGTCATGATGTATCGGTGCCTTTTTCTAGATGATAAAAACTTGGAAATGCTAAGTGCAGATTGAAAGCAATATCGCACTAATTTAATGCACAGGTGTCTAAGGCACTGCTGGCAAGATGGACAAGGGAATTTAAAGGCTGTATGTCACTGCCTCAGGCTTTAGAAAATTAAAGAACTCCAGCGAGACAAGGAGAGAACGCTCCTCTAGGTTTCTGGCTTTTTGTTTGTAATCCATGTGAAGTATCTGAGTACATTTAGCACACATTATTTGTCAAATACTTCTAGGAATTGTAGAATTAATTAAAGAGAACAGATTTTTGTAATGCCTGTGTAAGCTTAGTGGTTCTCTTCATTGGAGAAAATGCTACCCAAATTCAAATGTTGCAGAAACATATGGCTGATAACTTGGTTTTACTATGAGACACAAGCTGGCATAGTGTTTTCAACTGTGGACTCTGTAATTTGGTAGAACTCTGTTCAAATATTTATTCCACCATTTCCTTGATATGTGATCCACAATTAAATTCTCATAAGCTTCAGTTTCTAGATCTGTAAAATGGGTATATTTGCAGTAACTATTTCAGTCATTGATTGCTGTGAAACAAACCACCCCACAACTTGGTGGCTTAAAATTATAATTTATTATATCACAGTGTAGGATAACTGAGTGGTTCTTTTGCTTTACATGGTACCAGATGTGACACTAGATTAGGTCCTAGGAGGCTCGAGTCATCTGGCGGCTGGACTGGGAACTCAGAGTTCCAGTGACTGGGGGGCCCTGGTTCTTCTCCAGGGGCATGTCATCTGACGTCCAACAAAGAACATTCCAAGATGAAAGTGGAAGCTTTTAGGCCAGTGAAGGGCTGAGCTCAGAATTGGCACAGCACCATTTCCACTGTATTCTACTGATCAATTGTGAAGAGGAAATAAAATTTGAACATTTTCTAAGAGAAAGTTGAAAAGTGAAAGTCAGTCATGTCCGACTCTTTGCGACCCCATGGACTATAGCCCAACAGGCTCCTCTGTCCATGGAATTCTCCGGGCAAGAATACCAGAGTGGGTTGCCATTTCCTCCTCCAGGGGGATCTTGCTGACCCAGGGATTGAACCTGAGTCTCCTGCAGTGCAGGCAGATTCTTTACCATCTGAGCTACTAGGGATGCCTTGCAACATTTTGTATCACGCATTTATTCAGCTGTCATTAATGTTGATATTATGCCAGTACTACTTTAATTTAGATGATAGGAAATGGCATTAGGGCATCTAAAATTCAGGCTTGGGGGACTGAAAAATCTATAGTGATGACATATTTAAGATCATTTAAAAAATCAAAATGGAGTAACTGCTGTTCAGACACCCTAAAGGGAGCCAGGTGGCCATTGTGGATTTGCTTTCAGACACTGTTCCTCCCGGAGAAGGCAATGGCACCCCACTCCTGTCCTCTTGCCTGGAAAATCCCATGGACGGAGGAGGCTGGTAGGCTGCAGGGTCGCGAAGAGTCGGACACGACTGAGCGACTTCACTTTCACTTTTCACTTTCATGCATTGGAGAAGGAAATGGCAACCCACTCCAGTGTTCTTGCCTGGAGAATCCCAGGGAGGGGGGAGCCTGGTGGGCTGCCGTCTATGGGGTTGCACAGAGTCGGACACGACTGAAGCGACTTAGCAACAGCAGCAGCAGCAGCCAGAACCTGCTACCTGCAACCTTCTAGCTTCAAAATCCCACCCTACCCACCCCACCCCCACCTTCACAACTATGTAATGATTTTGAACCTCAACCCATCCTTGCTTTGCAGGCACCCTTACTTCTTGCCAGCTCCAATCTAACTTTGGACAAAAAATGCATGTGACCTTGTGAGGTTTTGTTGCCTTTCTAAGTTTTCCCCATTTTGTGGTCCAGCAGAACACAATCAAGTGCTTTTGAATCTGTGTCTCCTGGGCTACATTCCTAACAAACCTCAAATAAATGTCTCTTTATTTCAATCAGGTCTTCATTTCTCAAATTCTGGTTAATAGTAGGCACCGTGAATATAGGTCTTTGGTATCTGGTTAACCAGCCTCACTTGATAATTAGAGAAACTGAGTCCCAAAGAGAAGCATAACTTCTGAAGGTCACACAGCTCGCCATAGAGTTCAGTTTAAAAACTAATCTCCTACCTAGTCCATTCTTCTTCACAGCAGGCATTTTCTTTGCTTCCCCAGGGCCTCAGTTCCTCTATTTGTAAATTGGAGCTAACAATGAAAGGCTTTCCTTAAAGTGGCATTGTAAGGATTCAGTGAATTAGTGGACGTAAAGTGCTCATTACAATGTCTGACAATAAGTACATTCTCAATAATTGCTAGACACTACTTCTACAACATTTTTCAGTGGCTATGAGAGAGTGGCTGGAATTCAGTGGATAACTTCAGACTTCCATAAACCGAGAAATCACCCTTATCTCTTGAAAACTAGTCACTTTCCAATATGTTAATTTCTCTCCAATAACCTTTAGAATCCATTCATTTCTCCCCAAGCCCTGCGTGTGTGTGTGTGTGTGTGTGTGTGTGTGTGTGTGTGTGTGAGTTGCTTAGTCGTGCCCCACTCTGTGACCCCATGGACTGTAGCCCGCCAGGCACCTCTGTCTGTGGAATTCTCCGGGCAAGAATACTGGAGTGGGTTGCCTTTCCCTTCTCCAGGGAACCGTTCTGACCCAGGGACTGAACCCAGGTCCTTTGCATTGCAGGCAGATGCTTTACTGTCTGAGCCACCAGGGAAGCCCCGTGACCTTGCGGCTACCTTAATATTCATGTCATTTCAAACTGAGGTCAGGGCAACAGCCTCTTAGTTGATCTTCTAAGCCTCTAAGAGTTCTCAGACAATTTAAAAAATACAAAATAATTCAATACAATAATAAGTAAGTAAATGACATTTATTTCAGGATCAGATGGTGGTAATGTAACATAGTGAACACCGCTGGATGTCTGACCCAGAACCAAATGCCAACTACTTTCTTCTTAACAGGAAAATCCTTTTTAAACTTTGTTCAGATAGTCACCCTTCCTTCCTGCAGTCAAAGGCCTAAGGGAAAGATGAACCACTTCCTTGTCCAAAGAATGTTTGATTAAGTTAAGGGCAATTTCTCTCAAAAAGGGTCTTGACATTTTAGGTGGTACCATTCTTCCTTGTGAGAAACTGTCCATATATTGCTGGACATTTAGCAGTCTAGGTATTTTCTGCTAAATATTAAGAGCCTTCTAGTCGTTGTGACCACCAAAAATGCCAAATAGTTTGACTGTCTAATTTGTGAGCCACTAGTCTAGAGTAGGCATGTGATCCAATTCTGATGATTAAGAGATAAAGAAAATTCTAGGTCCATCCATATCTCTGGGCTTCCCTGGTGGCTCAAGTGGTAAAGAATCTGCCTGCAATGTGGGAGATTTGGGTTTGATCCCTGGGGTGGGAAGATCCCCTGGAGGGGGTCCCCTGGAAGAAGGCATGGCAATCCACTCCAGTATTCTTGCCTGGAGAATTCCATGGACAAAGGAGCCTGGCGGGCTACAGTCCATGGGATCGCAAAGAGTCGGACAGGACTGAGCAACGGAGCACACATCATCCATATCTCTGGAAAAGACCCACTTTTGTTCCTTTTTATGGCTGAGTAACATTCCACTGTGTCTGTGAGGGGTGTGTGTGTGTGAGAGACATCTTCTTTCTCCTTTCATCTGTTGATGGGCACCTACGTTGCTCCCATGTCCTGGCTTTTGCAGACAGTGCTGCTTTGAACCTCGGGATGCATGTGTCTTTTGGAAGCATGGTTTTCTCTGGATATATGCCCAGGAGTGGGATTGCTGGATCACATGCTGGTCCTCCTTTTAGTTTCTTAAAGAAACCTCCACAAAAGTCCCAAGAAGAGATGCTCTTTTTCTCGCAGTTATATCATGTCTGTACTGATCACCTTGAACTGCCACCATACTACCATCCTGAAAACGAAACTGTCCCCAAGCCTGGTGGACTGGAAGAAATGCCAGACTCTGGGTTGCTGACTTTCTAAATCAAGTAACTCTAAGGCTTACACCTGCTTGGAACTTCGTTTGATGTCATAACACAAATTTTAAACACTTAAATAAGTTTGAAATGGCATTTCTGTTACTTGCCGCTGAAAGCACCCTGAATAATCTATATAATATATTTGGCCCTTAAACCCACCTAGAAGTAAGGGGTTTTCATCTAGATATGTCATTGTTTTTGAGAGGTAAAACCAGATCTGTATTACAAAGCACTTCTCTCTCTTTTTCCTGCTAATCCATTCAGAGAATTGATTTTAAAACTGAGGAAAATCATTTGGAAAAAAGTAGCATGCAACTTTGTTGACTCAACCAAATACATATTGATTTTTTTGCTAGAGGGAAGGAGAAATATTGTTCTATCTCCTTCCTACAGCTTACTGGTTGGATTAGTTCTTTGCTATTTCTAGATTTATCCATTATCTTCCTGATTCCTCTCCCTTATTTCCTCTTTTGTTTTAATGGAAGGTAACTACTTTTGGGGGCAGCTGGACTGAAGGTCAACCTCAACTTTTAGGAGTCATACATACACAACAGAAAAAGTTGGACAGACCTTTTGGTTACCATTGGAAGGAAAACTTCTATCCAAAGAAAGCTATCTGCATCTATAAGCAAAAGAAAGTACTAGCTACTCTTTATAACCAATTTCACAGTTTAGCTTTGCCTTTGAATCTCTGGCTACAGGAAGGGACGGTCTGTACAGCCAAAACAGAAAGAGACAAGCAGAGAAACTCAGCTTAAAGTAAAAGGCTTCTGCAAAGTCCGTTTGTCTCCTGTGTGTAATTCAAGGTGGAAGTTACATGAAAGCAGGAATTATAAGACTGACAGGTTGTTTCAGAACTTAGGCAGAAATAGGAAATGCATCCTTTGATGTATTTCTTTTGGACAAGCTTTTGTCTAGGAGATCACAGTGGACAGGGGTTTCAGTTCCCCAGGTCTTGAGTCTGTTCCTTGAAGAAGATAAACTTTTTCCTGGCACATGTAGATGAGAGAAAAATCTACATTCCTTTGAAGACTGTTTGGCTATTCGTGGTGCGTTCCTGAAAGGCTGTCACTCTAACTGCACTTAGGTAATTGAAATTTCCTGGCAGTGAGAGGAGCAGGTGGAAGAGAGGAAGAGGCTGGCTTGGGGCAGGAATGAAGGCTGGGGCAGGGACGGGAGGGTCTGAAAGTTTTCTCTGGAGTCTCCACCGCCAGCACACCCCCTCCATCCTCTCTCACAGAGAGCATCCTTGTAAGCCCCTCTACACAGGGCATCTCCCGCATCTCGAGCACGCGCCGTGGCTACCTGGAGAGCATGATGAGCATTCTGAGATTTCTCGGATTGCTCCAGTACTGATCTGAATAGGAATTAGAAGGTCTCTATGCTGCTTTTCGTAGAAGGGATTTATCATCTCCTTCCGTTCTTCAAAGGATTAATATCATCTATTGTTTCTGTTAAAAATCTGTCGTGGGCATTTTTCTTTTTCTTTTCTCTTCCCCTCCTTTCTTTCTTCCTTCCTCCCTCCCCTTTTCTTTCTTTCTTCTTCCTTCCTTCCTTTTTTCTTTTCCTTTTTTAAACATTGTGACTGCCTTGCATCTCATCCCCATTCCTATCACTGAAAGATTCCAGAACCCACTTCTCACTCCAGAAACATCAAATCGGAGCCCTTTAGTCACAGTCTTGTAGGAAGGGCTCAGACTTGTGAAGTAAGTTTGACACTCAGACTGGACTTTGGGTCCAGAGCTGGTGATAAACGAGAGGCGAGTCCTGTCTGTTGGTCCTTGGGGACCTTTTCCTGGTACAGCTCTGCCAGCAGCAGCCTGCCGTGTCCCCCTCCAGCCGGGCGCACGGCTCTGCGGGTATTCTGTGTCCGACTGTGGTCACTGCCGTGGTCCCAGGACTGATTGTAGCAGGGCTTATGATGAGCCTGGCTGCCTAACGACTCTACAGGCTGCTGTGATGAGTTATTAATGTAACACAGCTTTCTCCGTCTTTTAATATGTGCTTCTTGATCCATCAAAGTTTTCTACTGTCTTCTAAATTCCTGCTCTGTCTTGTGAAGAATCGTTAAATCAATAGTTTTCAACTGGGGAGGATTTTGTCCTTGACTTAATTCTCCCTGTCTTTTGAATGTTTTAGGTAGCTAGCTTATCTTTCATGATCTTAGAATCGTGGCCATATACACGAGATAATTTATGGGGTCCAACAATGTGCTCCCCTCTGCTGGGGTATATGATCTCGGGGTGCCCCCTGTGTGGGTAGTGTGGGACCCCCGATGTGGCAAGCTCCTAGGTAGGAGCTTGGTTGGCTGCCCGGGCCTACCTTGGACAGAGGCTGCAGCCACTGGTGGACAGAACAGGTCCTAGCTCCCCTGGCTGTGGGCCTGGGGACCCTGGGGCAGCTGGCTGCAGGGCCTGGGGTGTTCCAGGGCTGGAGCTTGCTAGCTGGTGGGCAGGTAAGCTCCCAGCACTGATGAGACAGAGGGAGCACTCCCGCCGTTTGGTAGAATCAGCTCCCCGTTTTGGTAGCTATATTGCTAGAGGAGTCCCCTTTGCTTCCTGCCTCTCTGGGAGGCTCTTGGAGACCAGCAAGAGGGTCTAACCCAGGCCCCTTCCCAGTGACCGTCTCCCCTGGGACCCAGACCATGTGCCATTTAGCGCGAACCCTCGAGGACCAGAGTCTCCATTTCCTACAGTCCTCTGGCTCCCCAAAGCCACGTCTACAAAGCCAGGCATCCTGGGGGCTAGTCTTCCCGATGAAGGACCCACAGGCTGGGAAGCCTGACATGGGACTCAGACCCCTCACTCCTTGGGCAGAACTTCTGCAGTTGTAAATATCCTCTTGTTTGTGGGTTATCCACCTGAATGTGTAGGTCCTGACCATACTGTGTCTCTGCTGCTCTTATTCATCTCACCTGGCCCCTTTTTTATATTTTTAGTTATGGAAGATCGTTTCTGATAGTATTCTCCATGATCAATGGTATTTGGAGAGAGAAAAAGAGAAATGGAATCTTGGATGGTGTCTATATCAGAGGGGTATAGAGAATGGCATCACCGACTTGATGGACACAAGTTTGAGCACGCTCTGGGAGTTGGTGATGGATAGGGAAGCATTGTGTGCTGCAGTTCATGGGATCGCAAAGAGTCAGACACAATTGAGCAACTGAACCAAACTGATGGAGAATTTGGGGTCAGTCCTCAGAACACTTCCCATGGAAAAGTACTATGCTAGATCTTAGGGTAGAGAGATATGAGTAAACAGTTACCTGGAATATCCTATGTATTCATAGCATGTCTGTAGAAAATATTTAGGCTCCTTTGGCTTAAATTTTGGTACAAAAGATGAATAGTGACAAGGTAGAGTGTGCTCAGATGCTAAAAACGTTTTGACTGAACCCAAGGAGCTGAGTGCTATTTTATAGAAGCATTAATAATTGAGCATTTTGGAGAACGGAAGTGAGATACTTTTGTTTTAATTGCATGGTATTGTTAAGGTTATTTGAAATCATTTCCTGAAAACTAGTTAATCATTTAAATGTGTAGTAAAGTGTCATTGAGTTGTCTTCTATGAATCTTTCCATCATTCCAATGTAGACTGGACCAAAGTTTACTTTTGCATTTTCTATGAGGATATATGTGCACTCTAATTTGGCTTCCGTTGTGTCCGACTCTTTGAGACCCCATGGACTATAACCCACCAGGCTCCTCTGCCCATGGGATTCTCCAGGCAAGAAGTCTGGAGTGGGTTACCACTTGGTAGAATCAGCTCCCCATTTTGGCAACTATGCTGCAGGGGATCTTCCTGCCCCAGGGACTGAATCTGCATCTCAGACCTCTCCTGCGTTGCAGGCAGATTCTTTATCACTAACACTACCTGGGAAGCCTTACTTTTGCGTTATCTATGAGGAAAGGATTTAATTTTCTAAATGAACAAACAGCGTGATTGAGGAGGAATGTTTTCATTTCAAACGGGATTGAAATTAAAAGAATTGTTCATATGCCCATAGTATATGTACTTATGAATAGGGTTTCATTAATGCCAAGTTAACTGAAGATTACTGTAAATTATATATTCTATCATCCAGGTTCATCCTAATTTTTTAAGATAACATCATTCATCAAAAGATTAATCTGATTAGTGGGGAGTTTATTTTTGCAATGTCTTTTAAGATAAGACCATTATGTCAATTATGTCCAGTTTGGAACTAGGGGCTCTAAAGAAAATTTCTCATTCTTTCATGGTAAAACTTTTCCTAAAGAGGATGAGTGCATTTTACCTCAATATTTTCCTACATCCCTCCCATCTGTGAGATTTCTTGACTGTTTTTAACAGTCATGGTCATACACAGTGGGCTCAGGGCTCAAAGCAATCAATATCACATCCTGAAATTAAACCCCTTCACACGTCCCTGATGGCTCAGCTGGTAAAGAATCTGCCTGCAATGTGGGAGACCTGGGTTCAATCCCTGGGTTGGGAAGATCCCCTGAAGATGGAAAAGGCTTCCCACTCCAGTATTCTGGCCTGGAGAATTCCATGGATGGTATAGATGGGGTCACAAAGAGTCAGACGTGACTAAGCGACTTAAAAAAAAAAATCAAAAAGTTATTATTCCACACTAAAATTTCAAGAACCAAATGTACTAGTATCATATATGAAATTAACATCTTGTAATGATACAATGACAATATTTATACTTTTTCTAAAATGTGAGCATCTTGAGGACAAGAGTTATGTTGAGCTCATCTTTATTAACTCCAACCACTTGAAATAACACAGGTGCTTAAAGAGCAACTATCTGGACTGAATTCGTGGCAGGATTAGAATATTTGATAACTTTCATCAACCAATGCATAGAATCAAAAACAACTCTCTAGTGAACTCCCAGCTGAATACCAGAGGAATTATGGTATTATTTTTGTTGTTTTCTATGTATAAACCACTAGTCTAGATACATAATCTTGGAAAATATTTACATGAGATTTCTTTTTCTTGTTTGGAGTGTGAATTTCCAAAAATCTTTAAGAAATCCACTTTCTCATTTTATCTCATTGGTCAACACTTTAGTAATTGGAAAGATGCTAAGAATTGCCACTCAGTACAAAATTATGGCTCTCAGTGGTTGTTGTAAAAGTGACATTAACTGGAAATAATAATGACTCTTAATCTGTGAATAAATGGTAGCAGTAAGCGCACCAGACAAAATGCATCCTCTGAGGTTTGGGTTCATGGCATTTAGACCTGATCCCAGTCACTCTCTGAAGAAATGTACAGAGCTCCTGAACTGTAAGATATTTGAAATACTATAGGAAGCTCAACAATTAATTGAAAGACACTGGACACCTACGCTATTCTCTGCCATTACAGGCTTACAAGTATTAGCTGATCAGTCGTGTCCAACTCTTTGTGACCCCATGGAACCCACCAGTCTCCTCTGTCCGTGGGGTTCTCCAGGCAAGAATACTAGAGTGTGTTGCCATTCCCCTCTTCAGGGGATCTTCATGACCCTGGGATCAAACCCAGATCTCCTGCTTTGCAGGCAGGTTCTTTACCATCAGAGCCCACCAGGAAATCACAGGCTTATAAGAGAAATTCATTAATAATATTGTGAAGAAGGCAATGGCAACCCACTCCAGTACTCTTGCCTGGAAAACCCCATGGGTGGAGGAGCCTGGTAGGTTGCAGTCCATGGGGTCGCTGAGTGTCGGACACGACTGAGCAACTCCACTTTCACTTTTCACTTTCGTGCATTGGAGAAGGAAATGGCAATCCCCTCCAGTGTTCTTGCCTGGAGAATCCCAGGGACGGGGGAGCCTGGTGGGCTGCCGTCTATGGGGTCCCACAGAGTTGGACACGACTGAAGCGACTTAGCAGCAGCAGCATAAGTAGTATTGAGATGAGAAGCCTAATAAAAGGTTGTGGTGGTGACTCAGTGGTAAAGAATCTACCTGTCAACACAGGAGATGCAGGTTCTGCTCATTTGTTCTGCATTCTTCTCACTTTTGCCCCCTAGGAAGCATTTCTATTCTGACTTATGCTTTGGAGGACTCTCTGATGAATAGTTGTGGTGACATCCTCTTTCTTTTATAATTTTATTTTGGGGTTTTGATCATTTTAAGTGGAGTAAGAATTGCTCACCTTCCTATGTTTGCTGTGAGGGATGCACATTATTTTGAGGCATGGATACTGTCAGAACATGAATTGTAGCCTGCCTGGCCCCAAGCCACATGGGGCTGTAATGCACACAGGCCTGAGGACTGGCTTCCTGGAGCTTCATGTGTGCTGTCTTAAGAATGCAGAGGAGGAAGAAGGGGGTCACCCTGTTTGAACACCCCAAACACAAGCCCTAGTGCTCACCACCAGCCCCAGGATTCAGTTAAAACTATCGGGAAAGCTTCAAGTCATAGAAACTTAATATAAAAGCAGAACTGGGCAAACTCTTTGGGCAAATGGAAAAGCTAGCTTTCTTCCTTCAGTGAACTGTCAAGGGTTTAATGTTATCTTGCAACAGAATTAGACTATGTGTCCAGGTTTCAGAACAGAGGCTTTGTTTCTTCCTCATTTCCCCCCCTGTGCATCCATCTAAATAGCTTTAAAGATTATCCTTGCTAATTCCCCATATCCTTTTTGCTTCTAGCCTTTAAGAGTGCCTGATTAGAACTCATAGTGGTCCCTTGGTATATGAAGCTGAGGCATACTGGAATCATTAAAAAGAATTACTGGTGTCGGTTCTCATAAGATGTTCAGAAATCGCTGAAGGTACAGCGCATTTGTGTGTGATACAAGATGCATGGTTTCAGAAAAGATACACGTCAGATGCCCCCTCCTCCCTCAGCCCCTGCCACCACACAGGTGGAAGAAGAGGTTTCTGTGATTTATGTAAAGTGGGTGTAAGTATATTCTGCTGAGATGAGCTTGAAACGTTACACTGATCTTTCTCCTAATGAGTTTCAAGGGGGAAACGGGGCTGTATAGCATTTTCACATGCTGATGGAAGTTCCCTGAAATGGGAAGATTGCACATGCTCCAATTCTTAGGGTGCTGTGACCCTTCCCCTTTACATTGGAAAAAGACCCTGATGCTGGGAAAGATTAAGGGCAAGAAGAGAAAGGGGTGACAGAGGATGAGACGGTTGGATGGCATCGCTGACCCAATGGACATGAATTTGAACAAACGCAAGGAGATAGTGGAGGCCAGGGAAGCCTGGGATGCTGCAGTCCATGGGGTCACAAACAATCAGACACAACTGAGCGACTGAACCACAGCACCAAGCCTTCCCCACCTGAAGAGAGGGAGAGAGGTCCTCTCCTCCGCTACTGACTACTTTTCACAGGACGTGGAGCCGCTGATGTGATTGGCAAACTTGGTGCATTCCACAGGCCACCTTTTCCTAGGGGGCAAGGTCAAGTCTCAGCAGCGGAGTCTGCTTTCAGCACAGAGACTTGGGAGAGAGAAAAGCCTCCCTGAGCCTTACAAACCTCAGTTTACCCTCCAGCAGTGCGTGTGTAGAGCGCCCATAGGCCGCGGGCGGGCGCTGTTTCATTAAGAAACAAGTGCTGGGCTTCCCTGGGGGCTCAGTGGCAAAGAATCCACCTGCCAACGCAGGAGACTTGGATTCGATCCCTGGTACAGAAAGCGCCCACATGCCCTGGAGCAACTAAGCCTGTGATTCACCACTACTGAAACCCGTGCACCCTAGAGCCCGTGGCCTGCAACAGAAGCCTGCACACCACAGCTAGAGCGTGGCCCCTGCTCGCTGGAACTAGAGAAGGGCCCACACAGAAACAAAGGCCCAGCACAGCAATAAATAAATCAGCAAATAAAAAGTTTTAAAAACGAGAAGAAACCAGTGCTGTGTCCTAGCACGGACCATCTTGAGTAGAGGTAGAGCAGAACAGCTGATGGCTTTCAAGGCAGCGGCAGCTCCAGCCCGGGGCAGCCCTGCACCCTTTGACTTCCGGCCTTGCCTCCAGCCCCAGCCTCCTGTTCTCTCTCCACTCTATCACGTGGCCAGTCACATTTCCCTTTCTGCTGTGATTTCCCGGGGAGTCCGTGTCTAGTGTCTGTGATGGGCTACAGATCCCCTGCGTGACCCGTGGCTGATGGCTCAGAGCAGTTAGGGGTCAAAACCTGAATAACAGCACTTGGATTCCACGTAGAAGGTGTCAGCGCAATTCAGGCTTTGGTTTGTATTACAGGGGGCAGCCCGTCGGAGGGGTAGGTGAGTGGAAGCTGCCCACCCCACCTGCCTCATGGTTCCTTCTCTGGTGATTGGGGCAGTAAATAAGGGAATAAAGGATTCCAAAGAACTGATTTCTTCACAGACTGAATGGACCTATTGGTAACTGTCAAAGGTCACTAGTACATGTGTCTTTTTTACAGATGGGAACCATCTAGAGTCAGCAAGCTCACTTTTTCAGAAAATTTTATTTTGGGGTGTAGTTGATTTATAAAGTTATGTTGGTTTTAGGTGTACAGAAAATTATTCAGTTACACATGCATATGTATCCATTCTTTTTCAGGTTATTTTCCCACATAGGTTAATATAGAACATTGAGTTCCCTGTGCTGTAGGTCCCCGTGATTATCTGTTTTATAAACAGTAGTGTGTATATGTTCATCCCAAATGCCTACCAGCGGAGGAATGAATAAAGATGTGGTACATGTATGCAGTGGAACATCACTCAGCCATGAGAAGGAACAGATGGCAGATGGCTTTGTTTTATCCCGGCAAGAATCCTAGAGTGGGTAGCCATTCCCTTCTCCACAGGATCTTCCTGACTCAGGGATTGAACCTGGGTCTCCCACATTGCAGGCGGATTCTTTACCATCTGAGGATCCAAGGAAGCCCAAACTGGTGTTCACCTCTGTCTCTGCTGGGACAATGCTGTGTGACCTTGGGAGAGTTCTTCACCTTTCTGACTCTCTGTTCTGTCCTCTGCAAATTGGGGATAATAACCAGGTCATCGTTTTATCTTGAAGACTAAATAAGAAAATAGATGTTAAAGGCCCACTGTCAGTTGGTCATATAACAATTTTGTTACTGATGATTGGTTTTGATGAGGATTATTCATGTGTTCATTGTCATTAATGTTATTTGTGCTTTACTGTATAACGTTTACCTAAATCTATAGTATTCTTGCTCATTTTTTCTCCTCCAGGAAAACATCAGAAGCTTCATTCTTGTGTATTTTGCCTGTCATTGTATCCTGAATATCCAACATAGAGTAGGGCTAATATTTGTAGAACAAGCTTGTGCAACTGCTGTTATTCTATGCTTCTGCCTCCTGTTAATGCTGTTCTAGACCATGAGGCCACCACTATTTATATATGCAGCCGAGAACCTAGCATGGTGTTTGGAAGAATGTATAAACGCAACATCTATTATTAAATAAATGAATAAAGAAGCTAAAGCTGCATCTGTCCCAATTATCCTTCTAAATAGAAACTTTCTTGGTGACAGAGACTGTGGCTTATCTTTGTATCCATGGAACCTAATAGGTGTCCAGTAAACATTTGCTGAATTTATTCTGTGAAAATTGAGAGGAAGGATTTGTGACTACGTTACAGAATTGCAATGAGCTGAGTTCATTTCTGCTTGTCCTTCTATTTTCTGTCTGACTTGGTATATTTCTAGGCTCTATTGTGGAAACTGGCATGAGAATCTATCAACAGGAAAACAAGAGGGATTAACTCAATAAGTACTGAGTTATTGTTCCCAGTAAGACCAAACCATAACCCTTCCTCATTTCTACTCAGTCCCCGTGACTGCCTCCTGACATGGGGAGAAGCAAACCACAATCTGCTCCTGCTTCCTCACCCATCATCCTGAATTTGTTTATGCGGGTGAAAATGAGCATTAAGAACATGCCAGGAGTGATACTGACCAGGGTGCTTGAACTCCTTAATCAGTAGAAATTGACAAGAGGCCAGACTAGGCAAGTCTTTACTGGGGTCTGCTGTGCAGCGGGGAGCAAGAACAAGTAACAGGATCCCTTGCTCACTTGCTCCCCAAGTGGGGGGTGAGCTGCTTACTTATAAGGGGTGAGGGTAGGGGTGGGTTCAGGAGTCAGTTTGGAGGATGGCTTAGGAGGTCTGCCCACCCCTTAGGTGGTGCTGAGTCCAGGGGGCTTATGCAGCACCCTGCTTTTGCTCTCTACACCCTGCTTTTGTTCCTGACTTCTCAGAAGTGGCAGTTGGGTTCTTTGGGGGGCCTTCTTATATCTTTCTGTCCACAATTTGCCCCAACTGCACATGCATACAGTTAGTTTTAGCTCCTTATTTTCCAAAGGGGAAAATAACTCATTTGAGAGTAATAGGCAGTTAGGCAGTGCCTGGAAGGAAGGATTGGCTTTCATCAGGAGTGGAGGTGCTATAATGGGCTGACTATGTAAACACAGGAGCCTTGGGCTCTTTTCAACACCAGCTACCATAAGTACCCGTGCCCCTGCAAAGCCCGCTCTGTGATTCACGGTATTTGCTGTGCAGTGTGGATAGGAAGGGAGAACGCTGACTTGGAAGGGAGCTGACTGCCTCCTTCAGCACCCAGGGCAATTCCTTAGTGGCTTTACTCACAGCATGGGTCCGTCAGTGACTGGGGCCTGACCAATGGTCTCCTGCAGAGGCATCACCCACACTCGCCGTGCCCACCAGAGTGATGAGCAGTCACTGTGAGAACGGGCCGCTTGAATTATCCAACTGGTGTTTAATTTGCACTCACCCTCATCCTCATGCTCACGTGTCCAGTCACTCAGTTGTGTCTGACTCTTTGCAACCAGGCTTCCCTGTCCTTCACCATCTCCTGGAGCTTGCTCAAACTCATGTCCATCAAGTTGGTGATGCCATCCAACCGTCTCATCCTCTGTCACCCCCTTTTCCTTCTGCCTTCAATGTATTCCAGCATCAGAATCTTTTCCAATGAATTGGCTCTTCACATCAGGTGACCAAAGTATTGGAACTTCATCTTCAGCATCAGTCCTTCCAATGAATATTCAGGACTGATTTACTTTAGGGTTGACTGGTTTGATCTCCTTGCAGTCCAAGGGACTCTCAAGAGTCTTCTCCAACACCACAGTTCAAAAGCATCAGTTAATCAGTGCTCAGCCTTCTTTATGGTCCAACTCTCACATCCATACATGACTACTGGTAAAACCGTAGCTTTGACTATACATACCTTTGACAACAATGTGATGTCTCTGCTTTTAATATGCTGTCATATTAGGTTTGTCATAGCTTTCCTTTCAAGGAACAAGCGTCTTTTAATTTCATAGTGGCAGTTACCATCTGCAGTGATTTTGGAGCCCAAGAAAATAAAATCTGCCACTGTTCCCAGTTTTCCCCCATCTATTTGCCATGAAGTGATGGGACTAGATGCCATAATCTTGGTTTTTTGAATGTTGAGTTTTAAGTCAGCTTTTTCACTTTCCCCTTTCACCTGGCTCACCCCCTCACCAGGCATTTTAAGACAACCCAAACGACAAAAGCTCAACATTCAGAAAACTAAGATCATGGCATCCAGTCCCATCACTTTGTGGCAAATAGATGGGGAAACTGCAGAAACAGTGGCTGACTTTATTTATTTATTTATTTTGGCTCCAAAATCACTGCAGAATGTGACTGCAGCCATGAAATTAAAAGACGCTTACTCCTTGGAAGGAAAGTTATGACCAACCTAGACAGCATATTAAAAAGTAGAGACATTACTTTGCCAACAGACGTCTCTCTAGTCAAGGCTATGGTTTTTCCAGTGGTCATGTATGGATGTGAGAGTTGGACTATAAAGAAAACTGAGCACCAAAGAATTGATGCTTTTGAACTGTGGTGTAGGAGAAGACTCTTGAGAGTCCCTTGGACTGCAAGGAGATCCAACCAGTTCATCCTAAAGGAGATCAGTCCTGGGTGTTCATTGGAAGGACTGATGCTGAAGCTGAAACTCCAATACTTTGACCACCTGATGCGAAGAGTTGACTCATTTGGAAAAGACCCTGATGCTGGAAAGATCGAAGGTAGGAGGAGAAGGGGACGACAGAGGATGAGATGGTTGGATGGCATCACCGACTCAACGGACATGAGTTTGAGTAAACTCCAGGAGTTGGTGATGGACAGGGAGGCCTTAGCGTGCTGCAGTCCATGGGGTTACAAAGAGCTGGATATGACTGAGCGACTCAATTTTCTGACCGAAACAACACAAGGACTTGGCTTGTAATCACAACTCTGTGAGGCTCTAGAATCTCTTGAAGGTTCCTCCCTAGCTGTGTAAATTTGCAAGAGTCAAACAACTCTGAGTCGTCGTTGTAAATACAGTGCTCTAGCTTGCCTGAAGATGCTGGGCTTGTCGACGTCCGTGTGCCTCTCAGCTTGTCCTGTCAGAAACTGCCTCTGGACAGTCCTAGGTAGAGTGGCTCTGGGCGGTCAGTGGGGACTTAGAGGATATTCCCACAGTCAGCCCCACTCTCCTTTCACATTTTCCCTCTGAACCTTGGCCATCTGTTGATGTGAACGAATATTATGTCAGAGCCCCATGCAAAGTGGAAGCTGGAAACTACAGTTAAAAGCTGGAAACTACAGTTAAAAGCTGGAAACTACAGAAGGGCCTCCGAACATGACGTGTTGCCCAGAGCCCTCACAGCTGGGTGATGGAGAACCTGAAAGGAGCTCAGATGGCACAGGGACCCTCCCAGAAGCTGGGAACCAGAAACAACCCCAGTGCTGGTCAGAGTAAGAATGGACGGAGAGCCCGTGATGCAGCATAAGTGATACATCCGCTTACGGACAGGAACAAACCTCTCAGACACGCAACGACACGGCGCAGTCTCACAGACCTTAGGCTGAGTGAGAGACGCCGGCGTAAAATAATTCACTCTGGCTGAGACCGGTTCTGTGAATTTACAGAACAGGCAAAACTGCTTGATAGAGAAGTTAGATTACGGGTTACCTGGGCTGGGGATTGGCATGAGGGGGGTACACTTGGGGTACTGGCTTGGACGTGAAGTTCTGTACGTCGATCTGGTGGTAGGTACATGAGTGTTTCGGCTTCTCTACTGGCTCAGTGGTAAAGAACCTGCCTGCTAATGCAGGAGGCCTGAGTTTGATCCCAGGTCAGGAAGATCCCCTGCAGAAGGAAGTGGCAACCCACTCCAGTGTTCTTGCCTGGAAAATCTCATGGACAGAAGAGCCTGGAGGATTATACTCCATGGGGTAACAAAAGAGTCTAACACAGCTGAGCAACTAAACAATGAGCAACAGCTAAAGTATTTACATGTGTGAAATATCATCCAGCTATTACTTAAGATTAGTGCACAAAATACATGTTGTATCCTAATAAATGTGTTCAGTTCAGTTCGGTCGCTCAGTCGTGTCCAACTCTTTGCGACCCCATGGACTGCAGCACGCCAGGCCTCCCTGTCCATCACCAACTCCCAGAGTCCACCCAAACCCATGTCCATTGTGTCGGTGATGCCATCCAACCATCTCACCCTCTGTCGACCCCTTCTCCTCCTGTCCTCAATCTTTCCCAGCATCAGGGCCTTTTCAAATGAGTGTATGTACCTAAAATTATTTGTCCACTTGGACTATATTAATATATGTACAGTGCATGCAATACACTCACTTTTTGTTGTGTTTTTTTTGTATTTTTGTTGTTGTTTAACTGTTAAGTCGTGTTCAACTCTTTGTTACTCCATGGTCCACAGCCCACCAGGCTCCTCTGTCCATGGGATTCTCCAGGCAAGAATACTAGAGTGGGTTGCCATTTCCTCCTCCAGGGGGTCTTCCTGACCCATGGATGAAACCTGCATCTCCTGCGTTGGCAGGCGGCTCCTTTATCACTGAAGCACCAGGGAAGCCCGTGTGTATGTGTACAAACACATACATACATATGTGCTTTCTTTTTCCACAAGGAGATGTAAAGCGAGGAAATAAAAATCCCTCTTCAGTGAGCAGATCCCACAGCGGTGTAATTGTTGATGAAATGGCACTTGGGTTTCAAGGCCTAGAAGCTAGATTATATTTACGGTTATGAGGAAATTATTTCTGAGGAAGGTAAACCCTACTAAATTACTTATCAGTCCCTGAATAGTGACTCTGAAGGTAGAAAATGGGTCAAATATAATTTATTTTGACAAGATCAAATTGTATTGACTTCTCAGTAATGGTCTCTGACCTCATCAGTTAGTTAACACAGGAAAGACTTCAGTAAACTGTCAATCACTAAAGCTCAGTCAGAGCCATCTTTTAGAATGTGGAATCCTTGTGCTAAAATCACCATGAAGCCCATTAATTAGGAAGAAGCGAATACCTCTCTTTTAAAACTTATATAATTAAATTTATTTTTGGACTCATACATTAAAACCAAAGATAAAAGTACTGTTACTAGAAATAATTTTTTTAATCTTTTAAAATGTGTGTAGCTCTAGGACTTTTCCAGGCTCCTCTACTTTCTAAAAAGCACAGAGTGAAAGACAATGATGATGCATTTTCTCAAGAAGGATATTTTCTAGAAATGCCGAGAAAAGAGCATTGTATTTTCCCAATAAAGAGCCTTTTGCCATTCAAACCTCAGGTTAATATTAAACTCATCAAGTGTCCACAAGGAAAGAAACCGCAGTTGCACTGGATTATGATGTAAGAAAATAAAATGGATTTTAGGCTACTTCTTCATTGTTCTTTGATGGGGGAAAAAAAAATTCAGAGGGGATTAAATTCCCCCCATGTTTTCCAAATGAGGAAGCTGAAGCCAGAAAGGCAGTTACTTGCCCAAGGTCATCCTGTGACACTGCTTCTCAGGCATCTGGGCCCACAGCATCACCCCATGCTGGAGTTTCTTAGGAATCCAAATCCCAGTTTCCACTCCAGACCACCCGAGTCAGAAGCTCTGAAGATGGAACTCAGCAGTCTGTGTCTTAAACCCCACATATTGAGTCTGAAACAGCAAAAATTTCTCCTTGCTGGAAGTCATATTTTCCAAAGTTCCCAGCGACAAAACCAAGAACAGAGCCAAATAGGAAAGTGAAACTTATTTCTGATCACTACTTACACAGTCTCAGAAAATTTCCATTATTTGTATTACATTACAGTGGCCAGGACCAGAGATCAAATTGCTAACATTCGTTGAATCATAGAAAAAGCAAGGGGAATTCCAAAAAAAAATCTACTTCTGCTTCATTGACTATGCTAAAGTCTTTGACTGTGTGAATCACAACAAACTGTGGAAAATTCTTAAAGAGATGGGAGTACCAGACCACCTTACCTGTCTCCTGAGAAACCTGTATGCAGGTCAAGAAGCAATAGTTAGAATTGGACATGGAACAACAGACTGGTTCAAAATTAGGGAAAGGATTATGTCAAAGCTGTATATTATCATCCTGCTTATCTAACTTCTGTGAAGAGTATATCTGCGACATGCTGGGCTAGATGAAGCACAAGCTGGAATCAAGATTGCCGGAAAAATATAAATAACCACAGATATGCAGATGATATCACCCTAATGGCAGAAAGTGAAGAGGAACTAAAGAGACTGTTGGTGAGGGTGAAAGAGGAGAGTGAAAAAGCTGGCTTAGAACTCAACATTCAAAAAACTAAGAGCCGACTCATTGGAAAAGACCCTGATGCTGGGAAAGACTGAGGACAGGAGAAGGTGGTGACAGAGGATGAGATGATTGGATGGTATCACTGACTCAATGGACATGAGTTTGAGCAAACTTAGGGAGATAGTAATGGACGGGGAAGCCTGGAGTGCTGCACTTCATAGGTTCACAAATAGAAGGAAACAACTTTGCAACCGAATAACAACTATCACTTCCTGGTAAATAGATGGGGAAACAATGGAAACAGTGAGAGACATTATTTTCTTGTGCTCCAAAATCACTGCAGAATGTGACTACAGCCATGAAATTAAAAGATGCTTGCTCCTTGGAAGAAAAGCTATGACCAACCCAGACAGCACATTAAAAAGCAGAGACATTACTTTGCCAACAGAGGTCCATCTAGTCAAAGCTGTGGTTTTTCCAGTGGTCATGTGTGGATGTGAGAATTGGACTCTAAAGAAAGCTGAGTGCCAAAGAATTGATGCTTTTGAACTGTGGTGTTGGAGAAGACTCTTGAGAGTCCCTTGAACGGCAAGGAGATCCAACCAGTCTATCCTAAAGGAAATCAGTCCTGGATATTCATTGGAAGTACTGATGCTGAAGCTGAAATTCCAATACTTTGGCTACCTGATGCAAAGAACTGACTCATTGGAAAAGACCCTGATGCTGGGAAAGATTGAAGCCAGGAGGAGAAGGGGACGACAGAGGATGAGATGGTTGGATGGCATCACTGACTCAATGGACATGAGTTTGAGCAAGCTCCAGGAGTTGGTGATGGACAGCGAAGCCGGGCGCGCTGCAGTCCATGGGGTCGCAAAGCGTCGGACACGACTGAGTGACTGAACTGAACTGGACAATAGCAGTGGCCTTTGGGGGAAGCTGAGCTCTCCAAACTAATAACAACAGAATTGTAGGTAAAAGCAAAATGAGTCCATTTAGCAAACTCTTTTTGGATCTGAGAGATGTGCCTTTGTTATAGTGGTTTTTAACTAGAGAACTCAGTATTCTGGAGTATTTCTTATATGATTTAGGTAGGCTCCTTTGGAGATCTAAGATGCTTACTCCCAGAACAATTCATGAATCACTGATTTTAGATCCAGGCATGATCTTTGGAAGGCTGCCAGTGAAACCCCTTTGTTTTCCTTTGGGCCACTCTCAGAACTCAGAACTCAGAACCAGGCAGGTGCTGAGAATGAGTGGAAGGCAGACAGCAAAGCTGCTGGTAACCACGGACACAGGCCCCGCCGCAGAGCAGGCAGCTCTTTCCCACCTCTGGCCAGTTGGTGCTGCCTTGGAATAACGGCCCAGCAGTTGTCTCACCTTTCAGCCTCTCATAGAAACCAGAAATCTGCCTTTTTGAGGGAAAGGTCCTGGTTCTTAAACGTTAGCAATAAACCCATATGTTTAAGTGCCATGGAAACCAAATACAACAGGTGCACGAGCCTTCGGTTCCTGCGCTCTGTCATGGAACACATAATGCTCCTGAGTGCATAATGGCCAGGCATGCATGGGGAGCAAGTTGTCAACCTTGAGAGCAGGGCCTCAAGGCCTGCTTGAACTTTCCTGAAGAAATGCCCCAGCCCTGGAGAACATGGAGATGTAACGGTGTAAGTTTTAGGTAGGTCAGGCATTACATTTCCCTGTGAATGAGTGAAAGTCACTCAGTCGTGTCCGACTCTGCAACCCCATGGACGATACAGTCCATGGAATTCTCCAGGCCAGAATACTAGAGTGGGTAGCCTTTCCCTTCTCCAGGGGATCTTCCCAACCCAGGGATTGAACCCAGGTCTCCCGCACTGCAGGTGGATTCTTTTCCCGCTGAGCCACAAGAGAAGCCTAAGAGAATAGTTCTCTGTGCCCCTCACTGTTTGGGAGTCTGTTCTTCCCCTGACTTTTCATATTGGTCTTTGACTGATGGGATGGTCTCTCTAACACCATTGCTAATGTCTTTGTCACAAACCCTTAGAGGAGTTGGAGCTAATAGGCACGTGAAGGTTATGTACTCTGGGCTCACCTCCAAGTGAGGACCCAGGTGAGGGGAGATCCAGTGATGACCGGGGTCAACAACTAGTTACGGGGCAGCAGTCGGTGTGGAAACTGGGACCCACATCTTATTCCCGGCTCTTTATGTCTGCCCATGAAACGCCATCTGCACTGAGGGAATTGTTGAACCTTTGCCTACACAGGAAGCCTACGGCCGATTCTGAACACCTCCAAGTCATTTAGCGTCAGTTCCTGAGCAAAGCGTGAACAAAAACAGCGATCCAGTAACCCTCTCCTGACTGAGGGGAGGAAATAACTAAGAATATATATAATGCTAGCTTTCCAAAAAGGAAATTCAGTATTTCAATTGCCATCAATTTCCAGGCTATTATCTTCTATGCCATAATTCTGTTGCCTAAAACACACAAAAATGCTCTGTCTTGGTAGATGCTGAAATGTAGCGATAGCTGATTGCAGCAGTGCAATCAGTACTGATGGTGTGGGAATATTTTGGATCATGTTCGTTTCCTGATGGACTCATTTATGGGAGTTAAGAGCCATGGGTCTCACGTACTGCGTTTTCTAATAGCTATGTTGTTATTTTTATTTTAAAAATTAGCCTTTGAATCATAAAGTCTTATTTCTCAAAGGAGTATGAATTATCACCCACTTCAATGTTTTCTAAAATTTTAGCTGGAGAACCTGTTCTTCAAATAAATGCCATGCGGTTGCCCTGTATATAAACAGAGAGGCTTCTGGGGTCCCTCCAGCCATATTTTTTTCCTGAATGCTCATTCTCAGTGTTCGCTTGCTGCAGAAACCCCAGAATCTCAGTAGCTTACACCAACAAGCACCTGGCCTCATGAGATTCTGCTGTTGTGACCTGGATGACTCTCCTTTCGACTGTCATCTGGCAGGGGTTGGGGGTGGGTGGGTGGGGCACGCTCCAAAACGGGATCAGGCTCAGTTCTGCCCTTCCGTGTGTCTCCTGTGGATTGGATTTAAAGGGACGTGAAACTCCAGGGAGAAACTGTGCTTGTGGTAGATTATGAAGTGTAGAAGAGCAGACTCTGTCCCCAGGGAGCTCTGCAAGCCTCTTAACACATCATGTCTGCTAACAACTCATCGGCCCAAACAGTTTACATGTATTCAAGCCCAGACTCAAAAATTCAGAGAATACCCTACTGACCATGCCCCAAAGGTTTATGTTTAGGGTTCTCTTCCAGAAGAGTGAAAAGTTCAGGCTACACATTCAGTCAGCCACATACTCCTACTCCACAGTGACCTCTGAGTCAGCTCTACGTAACTCACTAAACAACGTCTATAAACCATGCTTGGAATCCGGTCATCTCATTTTACAAATGGGAGACACTGAAATTTCTAGAGATTAGTGGCTCCTCAAGGCCATCCTGAGAGAGACAAGCCTAGAAGCTTGGTGAGCTGACTCAGAGTTAGAAACATCCCTACCTCGCGGTAGTAGATCTACCCTCGAAGAATGGCCTGAGTTATTTGCTTTAAGTGGCAACATTGCAAATATAATTCTGAACATACTGAGCTGTCTGTATTCAGCTGGTGAGTTTAGAAGTCTGTTCATTAATTATTTTTAATCTTTTGGCCTCACCCATAGCATGCGGGATCTTAGTTCCCTGATCAGTGATTGAACCCAAGCGCCCTGCATTGCAGGTACAGAGTTTTAATCCCTGGACCACCAGGGAAGTCCCTAGAAGTCTAATGCAGAGACAGGAAGATGGCCTGAGCACAGGGCAAGTCATGGAGCCAAGTTCCTCCAAGGTCTGGCCTTCATTCAGTGATTACACAAACTTGCATATTGTTCACTTTTAAGCATCTTCCTTACAGTTGTCAGGTAGGGAAATAATGCTGTCCTCAGAGGGTTGCTGTGAGAATGAAGTGTCTGACACAGAGTAGCCATGAGCTCTTTTTCACCAGTTTATCCACTGTAACGCAGAGCTATGCCTTCTTCTCTTGTGAGCCGCGGGGAAGCTGCTATTCTGTCTCCAGGAGCGGTCCCCCTCACTGAGGACATAAATATTACAGACAGAAGGCTGACTAATCAGATCGTGCAGCAAAGAGCAGAAAGGTCTGTCTTTTTTGCCCAATCCTCCAGGTTTTTCTAGTATACACTTTTCCAACATATAAGCAGAATCAAAATGACTTCTTTGAAGTCAAAATCCAAGATACCATACGTATTTAGTAATCATTGTAATGGACAGCAAACTCCAAAGGCTTAATTAATTTATTCTTCAGTGAAATGTTTAAAGGCCATTCGGTCAGCAGGGGGCTTATTTGAGATGTAACTGGTGTGTTTTCTCCATTTTTTTTTTTTTTTTTTGATGGCCAGATGGCATAATAAGGAGCTCTGTGACATGTTTGCATTACTTGAAGGTTTTATCACTTGGCCTTGCTCTTTTATCTGGAAGCTAGTCCTTGCACTGCCATGAAAATGTATCTATCATTAGTCTGTCAAAATGTCTATACATGCATGCTGGATTTCTTTTTGAGAAGCAAAGGCCTAATTCGAGAAAAGAAAATCTATTCTTAAAAATTTTGCCCATAGCATCTTTCCACAAAATTTTGATAAATGTAATTGTGTTCATAGAGTATATTCATACTAGTGAGGTATAGTGCCTTCAATTATCTGGTGATTAAAATACTTTGTGAAAATGACTTTATTGACTGAAATAGAAGTCATGATAGGAGTTCCTATAAACACATTTCCTCAAATACGAATGTATGTCCTAATATTTTGCAAACAGTCATGTACCTGGCTGTTTTTAGCATCTGCTACTCCTGAGTTTTGTAGTTCAAATATAGTTCTTCTTCCACCTGGGAATTTCCAGAGATCCTTTTCTTTTCATTAATTTCAATAATTCATTTCAATAATAAAACTTCACAGAATGTTGGGCAGAAGCTTATCCAGACAGTTGTTGAGTTGAATATAGGTAATACTTATAACTATAAAGACACTCTCTTCCATTGTTTGTGTTATTTTGAAAGTGGAGGTTTATTAAGAAATTTGAGTTAGTTTTCTCAGTTTTGGTACTTTCTCCCCCACCATACTCACATTCACTCTTTTTTTCCATTCATTTGTTTTATGTCTTTTCTTAGCCCCACAAGACCCATTTATATTCCCCTTGGTATTCCATTGGGCTTCCCTGGTAGCTCAGAGGTTAAAGTGTCTGCCTGCAATGTGGGAGACATGGGTTCGATCCCTGGGTCAGGAAGATCCCCTGGAGAAGGAAATAGCAACCCACTCCAGTATTCTTGCCTGGAGAATCCCATGAAGCCTGGTGTGCTATAGTCCACAGGGTCGCAAAGAGTTGGACACGACTGAGCGACGTCACTTTCACTTTTTCACTGGTATTCCATGATTATGAATAACAGAGGGGCTTCTGCCTTCTAAGCTGATGCTTTACGTTACAATTTTATTGAAGTTTAACCTACCTATATAAAGTTGTACTGTTCTTAGGTGTATAGTTTAATGAATATTCATAAAGTGAACACAGACAACCATTACACAGATCAGGAATAGAAAAGCAAGAATAATTCAAAAGCCACCTTCATGCTCTTTTTGGTTACTAACTCCTATAGGTAACATGCTTGACCAAAACACTATTTGATTATGCATTATATTCATTTTTCCCTTTTTAAATTGAAAATTAGTTTCAAGTGTACAACATACTGACTGAATATTTTTATAGATTATACTTCATGTAAAGTTTTTATAAAATATTGGCTATATTCCTTAGGCTGTGCAATATATCCCTATAGCTTGTTTATTTTATACATAATAGTTTATATCTCTTAACCTCCCTAACTTACCCCTGTCTGCTTTCCTCTCCTCACTGATAACCACTAGTTTGTTCTCTGTATCTGTGAATCTATTTTACTTTGTTATATTCATCATTTGTTTTATTTTTCAAATTCCACATATAAGTGATAGCATACGGCATTTATCGTTGTCTATCTGACTTCATTCACTAAGCGTGTTACCCTCCAGGTCACCCATGTTGTTGCAAATCACAAAATTTCTTTCTGTGGCTGAGTAGTGTCCCACCGTGTATATGCTGCATCTTTATCCATTCGTCTGTTGATGGACACTTAGGCTGCTTCCATATCTTGACTATTGTAGATAATGCTGCTTTGGACCCTGGCGAGTATGCATCCTTTTTCTAATTAGTGTTTCTTTTTTCTCTGGATATATATTTATACACACACACCCAGGAGTGGAATTGCTGGACCGTATGGTAGTCCTGTTTTCAGTTATTTGAGTAGTCTCCATGATGTTTTCCATGGTGGTTGTACCAATTTACATTCCTCCCACCAGTGTAAAGGGTTTCCTTTTCTCTGAATCTTTACCAACATTTGTTATTTGAGGCACGTTTGGTGATGGCATTCTGACGGGTGTGAGGTGCTGTCTCATTGAAGCTTCAGTGTGTTTTCCTCTGACGATTTTTATTTTGAACATCTCTTCACGTGTATGTTGGCCATCCGTATGTCTTCTTTGGAAAAATGTCTGTTCAGGTCTTTTGCCTACTAATAATTGGGTTCTTTGTTCTTTTGATATTGAATTTTATGAGTTGTTTATATATCTTGGCTTTCAACCCCTAAACAATCATATCATTTGCAAATATTTTCTCCAGTTCAGTGGGCAGTCTTTTTGGTTCGTTGATGGTTTCCTTTGCTGTGCAGAAACTTTTAAATTTAATTAGATCCCGTTTGTGAATTTTTGCTTTAGTTTCCTTTGCCTGAAAATGTACTTTTATATATATATGTGTGTGTGTGTGTGTGTGTGTGTGTCTGTGTAGGTATATATATGAAAAATTCTCAACAAAATATTAGCAAATTGAATTCAATAACATATAAAAAAGAACATATGTCATGATTAAGTGCAATTTATTCCAGGGGTTGTAAGGATGGTTCAGTATCCATAAACCACTCAATATGATACACCACCTTAACAAAATAGAGGATAAAAATCACATGACTATTTCAGTAGATGCAGAAAAACTTTGGAGAAAATTCAACATCCATTTATGATTAAAAACTCTCATCAAAATTGATATGTATAGAATATATCTCAACATAATAAAGTCCACTTATCACAAAACCATAGCTAACATCATACTCAATGGTGAAAAGCAGAAAACTTTTCCTTTAAAATCAGGAACAAGACAAAGTACCCACTCTAACAACTTCTATTTAATGTAGTATTGAAATTCTTAACCACAGCAATCAGAGACGAAAAATAAACAAAAGGAAGGGAAGAAATAAAACTCACTACTTGCAGATGGAATGATACTTTATTTATAAAACCCTAAAGTCTCTAGCTAAGAACTACTAGAACTAATAAATTAAATCATCAAAGTTGCAGGATGTAAGACTATTATACAGAAATCTGTTGCTTTTCTATATACTAATAATGGACTCTCATAAAGAGAAAGCAAGAAAACTACTCTATTTAAAATCAAAACAAAAAGAATAAAATACCTGGGAATAAGCTTAATCAAGTTTATTAATAAACTTTAAGTTAATAAACTTAAAATAATTTAAAAGTTAAGTTAAATAAGTTAATTTTTAACTTAACTAAAAGTTAAGTTAAAAAACTTAAATAACTTAAAAGTTAGTAAACTTAAACCAAGGAGGTGAAAGATCTATACTCTGAAAACTGTAAAACACTGATGAAGAAAATTGAGAATGATACAAAGAAAATGGAATGATATCATGTGTTTCTGGCATGAAAGAATTAATATTGTTATAATATCAAACAATCTGTAGATTTAATGCAATTGAAAATAATCCTTAAAAAATAAATGGTTTGGTGGTTTAGTCATTAAGTCGTGTCCAACTCTTGTGACCCCATTGACTGTAACCTGCCAGGCTCCTTTGTCCATGGGATTCTCCAGGCAAGATATTGGAGTGGGTTGCCATGCCCTCCTCCAGGGGATCTTCCCAACCCAAGAATTAAACCCAGGTCTCCTGCCTTGCAGGCAGATTCTTTACCAACTGAGCTACAAGGGGAGCCCCTAAATAAATAAATACATAATCCTTGATAAAACTTTGTGTGAGTCCTTTAGCTTTGTTTTCCTTCTTTAAGATTGTCTTGGCTATTGGGGGATTTGTGTGTTTATTTTTGCATTTCCGTATATAAATTTGGAATCATATGTTGAAGAACTATAGGAAAAAGAAGAAGAAACCTGCTTGGATTTTGACTGGGATTGTGCTACATTTATAGATCAATCTAGGGAGAGATGATATCTTTAAAATGCTGAAATCTGAACTGAAGTTTGATTGTATTGCGAATGCACCCCTCCTGCCATCTCATTGGTGAAAGAGATGAGACGCAGCAGTCTTTGTCTTTGGAAGCAGGTTCCAGTTTGTTAGGTTCCAGCCTTCTTTATCAATTGTTGTTCAGCAGTTAGTTGTGATTTTGGCACCTCCTCTCACACTGTGAGAGGAGGGGAGCTCAGATCCTCCTTTTTCTACCATCTTGGTCTTGCTCCCAATGAACCGGGCCCCTGCCCCCCTGCCACGCCCTGCAAAAAATGCCTAGGATTTGAAATCAGTCTGACCTGGGTTCAAATTCCAGCTGCACCATTGTGCTCTAGGGCAGGTTATTCACCCACTCTGGGCTTCAGTCTCATCTTCTCTTTCGCCTTAGTGCTTAGTCTAGTTTCACATGCTTACAGGATGTGTGGAGGCCTTGCGCTTGGCACTTCAGGCCAAAGTTTCTAGTGCAAAATGGCTGTGCTGACATCAGCTACTATTTTACCAATTACTATGAGCACTTAAACATCTTGACTCCAGATTCTTGAATATAGATACTCTTTCCTGAACTCAGGCAAACAGCTTAAGCCTGAAGTCCGAAAATGTAGAGATATTCCAGCCCCTCAAAACTGCTGTTTCAGACAACATTTGAATTGACCATGTAACTCCCCTGGTAACTCCACAATATGACCATTAGACAACAGTGTAAGCGTCTGATTGTGAAATCCACATGTTAGTGTGAGGGTCTTAGCTAATCAAAACCATAAGGGCTTGAGCTCAACCGTAGGGAGCTACTTTAATATCAGGAACAGGGTTTCTTCTTTCCTCCTTCCTTCCTTCCTTTGTTTTTTTTCAAGGTTAGACTGAATACAATCTCACTTGCAAATAACCATGCTGGGCAGGCAATGTAAAAAGAGTATATACTTCTGTTTGAAGTAAGCTATAGAAGTGAGAGAGGCAATTAAATACAAATCCTGGCATCCAGCTTGTTTCAACACTTTTCGTATTTTGCATAGAAGCTGCCACATGTTGAGAATTTATTAAATGTGAAGGCTTAGCAGCGCTTTTATGCACAACATTTCTTTACCTGAGGTTCAGGTTACCTACCATCTGACTGTTACCTCTGACAAAAATCTGTCTCTGGAACCAAACCGTTCATGATTGTATAAGAGTGAGGGCTGGTCATCTACCCCATCTCATCATATCAGAAACTATTGTTCAGGCCTTCCAGCTGACTTTCAGGGTTTGTTTTTCTATTGGTCCTTGTGTTAAAAATTGTTGCATTTTACTGAAAAAAGAACTTGCCATTTTTTACCCTAGAATCACACATCTTTCCAAATGAACAAGATGTGAAAATGCATCCTTTCCAGAAAGACCCTGAGCACGTGGTTTCAGTGTCTTTTTTTATGATCTCGTAACCTATTAACCATTGTATGTTATTTGTAACCAAAATACATATGTAAGGAATCATTATATATTATTTGTCATGAAGAATATTTCTTACTCCATCTGAACACATGTTTACATCTTCCCTGCAGCTATTCACCTACTCTTTCCCTGTTACAGGAGAAGGGAAAGAGTTGGTGAACAACTGGATTATCATCAACTTACTGGTTAGAACTAATTACCTGGACCTGCCTACTGCAAAGAGCGGCAGGAGAAGGGGAGATAGGCGCCATCAGAGAGCCAGTATCTGCTACTGTTCCTCCACTTTCACTGAGAAATTGGGCAGAAGTAAGCCAGTGAGAGACAGGCCCTTTTCTGCTACTACAGTCTCAGGTGAAGGGACCAGTATGTGAAAGGCACTCAGTCCTGTCCGACTCTTCGTGATCCCATGGACTGTATCCCGCCAGACCATATCCATGAGATTCTCCAGGCAAGAATACTGGAGTGGGTAGCCTGTTCCCTTCTCCAGGGGATTTCCCAACCCAGGGATCAAACCCAGGTCTCCCGCATCACCGGGGATTCTTTACCATCTGAGCCACCCAGGAAGCCTGGAGGGGCCAACAGAAGGCTCATTTAGCTCTGAGACACAGGAGTGGGGAAAGAACAGAAGTAGGTGTGAGCTCAGCTCACAGGAAAAATAGATGTTAGCAGCCAGCTCCACAGCCATCATGCTAGGAGACCACTCTGAGACTGGCCTTGCTTGTCTGACCCCTTTAGACATGGGAAGGAAGGGAGAATCATCGGCTTAGCTCCCAGGTGGCCTCTGGAGACCAGAGGGTCATCCACACGGGGCCAGAGGTAGGGTGTCAGGAGGAGGGGTGACTGGCTTTTTATCTATTTTCTCCCCTTTGCCCACAAACTCACTAAGTGAGCTTCTTTATGCACATGTTTGGCATGAAAGAAAGCTGAATTTAGTCGAAACGAACAGATTGACTGGGAAATGCCAAAGTTGTACATGATTAGAATTAGCTCACAAAAGTCAATCTTGGCCTTAGTCCTATTTGGATTACCAAGGAAAACTAAAAGGCATAAATCTTTTACCCTTTAGTTACAAGTCCCCAGTGTTGTTGGGGATGCCAAGATGAGCTTGCCAGAGTGTGTTCCGTCAGTGAGCCCACTGGATAGGACGGAGCTTAGCTCTCAGCAGGATCACTGGTGCAAACAGAGGAACAAGTCCAAGATGCTGAGGTGGGGAGGAAGAGTGAATGGCTGACTCTAGCGGGTGGAGGTAGAATCAAGGGAAGACCGCTTATGGCAAGGAAAGGTTGAGCCTCAGCATTGAAGGGTAAGCAGGATTTCTGAGTCCGGAAGCCTGAGCACTAGGTCAGGTGACCCTGAGAGATGAATCTCTCCAGGCTCGCAACCAGCCACCAATTAGTTTTTATCTTACAGATATGATGAAGCTTGTACCTGATTAGATTTCTTTATCTGTGTTGGAAGTGCACATCCAAATATGGAGTCCTAACACGCAATCCTATATGTCTTTATGACATGTTTTTAATCTTTGATTTGATCTTTTCTATCCATATCTTTTTTTTCTTCTTTGCCTGTTTTTTCAGCCCTATTGTATATTTCTCTGTCTTTTTAAAATTGGGATATAATTGCTCCATAATGCTGTGCCGATTTGTTCTCTCCGGCAAAGTCAATCAGCGATATGTACACGTACATCCCCTCCCTCTTGAGCGTCCCTCCCACCCCTGCAGGTTATCACAGAGCCCCGAGCAGAGCGCCTTGCGCTATCCAGCAGTCTCCCATTAGCTATCTATCTTACACGCGGTACTGTATATGTCAATGTAGATCTTTCAATTCGTCCCACCCTCCCGTGTCCACATCTGTGTCTCCACTCCTGCCCTCCATAAAGATTCATCTGTATCACTTTTTTTTTTAGATTCCACAAATGTATGTTAATATGCAATATTTGCTTTTCTCTTTCTGACTTCACTATGTATGACAGTCTCTACATCCATCCATGTGTCTGCAAATGTCATTTCCAATTCCTTTTTGAAACCAGTTACAAAACAAAAAAAGATTTTTGTAGAATCCTACCTGGCTGGGTGTTTGTGGAAGGGAAGATGAGGGAGGCATGATGCGTTCATCATTAGCATAACACGGGGAGAGACGCTATAGGATGGGGAGAGATGGCGAAACAAACGAGGACTCTAAACCCCTGTCTGGGCAGTAGCTCTGCAACATGGAGAGACAACGAGACTCAAGAGACCGCCTGAAGATGTGCTATGCAAGATGCAAGGGCTGCTTGGAGACTAAGAATGTCTTCCGGATTTCTGGTTTGAGCTACTAGGTAGGGATCCCACAGAAGCAGGGAAAAAGAGGAAGGGGAAAAAAATAGCAGACCAGAAAGGAAGATTCCAAGCATAAGTTCAGAAGGTCATCAGTTTCAGGTAGAGAAAGGAAGAGTGTGAGGTCAGACGTCACTGAGAGGCCAAGAGGAAATGGTAGAATCTGGTGATTACTATGATATCTGGTGGAAATGCAATAATTATGGAGGAATAAAGATGGGAAGTTGTGGGCAAGATCATGGGGCTGTGAGATTTAAAGACTCACAGGAAGAACCATGTGGTTGGTAAGCAGGATGTGGTCCTTGGAAGGAGCTGCTCCTGGCAGGAGTAGGGGGTAGTCATCCTAGTAAAGGAGGTCAGGAATAAGAATGACGTGCAGTTACGTCCATGAACAGGAAGATTCCTTTGTGTGCATTGGCCTTGTGAGCACGATCTGCAGATTGTTGGCAGGTAGGGATGTGGGTAAAGATGTGCTTTATGCCAGGTGTTAAGAGATTCACGTGAGGAGACCTTGTAATTATTACAACAGCAAACGGCATGGTATCAGAGCTGGGAGCTGTAATAACGGAAACCCCTCCTTCAATTTAGAGCCCAAGGAAAATAAGAGGCATTTCAGCATTCTAGATGAAGCAGAGACAATAGAAATAATTCCCACTGCTTGATCCTTCACAAGGCTGGTAGGTATCTGGACAAACGGGATAAGTGTATGAAAGTATTTACAATGGTTGGAGCACAAACTTAGGTGGTATTAGTGATATTATATCAAAAGTTAAATCCCTCATATTGATCACTCTCTTTACTCACAGGAGTTGGCTTATCTTGGCCTGAGCCTGTTTTCACAAGTCTAATCCTGACCAAAGCACAGACTCTGTTGCCATGTAGCCCTGGGAGTCGTAGCACTGGAGTCGTGGTACCCGATTCATTGGTTCATGATGTGTTGGTTCCAGCAGAGCACCAATTAAACATGAAGATGTTGGGTTAAAAAAAAAATAGTGTTAATATTGACTTGGATACATGAAACGCTAGAATTAAAAATTCACTTACATGTTTAAAATCAAAGAAGACTTTATGGAGATTTTTTGGTTTGTGTGGGTACTTTTGGGCTACTCTATTATATTTTTGGATTGTGTTTTCCCTACTCCCTGATCACCAATGTGCCTAATAGTGGAAAAGTGTGAACATTCATCATCACATGGAGCAGACTCTGGAGGCAATGCTGAAATGCAGTGTTAAAATTTGCTCCTTGAAGTCATGAAGAGTACAAACAGACAGCTCCTGAAGTGCTGACGTGGAAACGTCCAGCAACCTTTTGGAAGGGTGAACTCTGGTAAGTTTGTGGAAGGTATCAGGACCATTTCTGAAACAACCCAGAGGCTTGGTAACAGGGTAATTAACAGACTGTAGCTCCTCTTTTTAACGGGCCATTACTAAGGTGATGACACACACAGATCTGGGGCTTCCTAGGTGGTGAAGGATCCGCCCGCCAATGGGGGCAAGTCCAGAGATGTGGGTTCGATCCCTGGGCCAGGAAGATCCCCTGGAGAAGGAAATGGCAACCCACTCCAGTATTCTTGCCTGGGAAATCCCAGGGACAGAGGAGCCTGGTGGGCTGCAGTCCATGGGGTTACAAATAGTCAGACACAACAGAACACACACACACACGTATATTCAGTTGTATAGAAGTATGTTACATTAATTTTTAAAAAGATACTATGAAAGTGTTTCACATAAAATTTAGTTGTCATGGTCATAATACAAAGTTTAGGAAATATAAAAAGATATTAGCAGTGGTTATTTAAGAACAGCAGAATTTGTGTGTGTGTGATTTAATTAGATTTCCTTTTGTTCAGCAGTATTTTCTAATTGGTCTACAATCAACATGTATTGGTTGTGATATAAACAAAATAATAAGAAAAAATAAATCAAATATCTATGGGGAATTCACCATAGTGTTGAGACCCAGAAAGCCTTTTCAGGAAGAACAGAAGTTTATTTACAGTGAATGAGTTAGATCAGCATCTTTCTGTTCCTGCCTTCTCTGAATCCTGGAACGGAGCAGAACCCTGCAGCTCCCCTCCACCCAGAAGTGCCAAGGCCCCTCCACATCCCCTGCCTCTTCCTTGTAGAAAAGTCAAAGTCTCCCGAGCCTCCCTGAGCTACAAAAGGGCAGCCTTGAGTGGTTAATGATCAAGACAGTAGAGTCACAGACTCAGCAGCTGATGCCTGCTCCTGAGTTGTTTTAGAGGTACTGTAACTGTCACCAGAGGGAAAAAGCCAGGCTTTTTGAGGACCAGACTGCAGCCATGATATCAGCTGCTCTACCTTGAGCAGTACTGAATCTAGGACCAGCACAAATCCAAGAAATGGCCTCAAGAGAGGGAGATTCACATCACTGCTCAGAATAATCTATGTCTTTGTGAGCATCAAAATAATTGTAGCTTGTTCTGCCCCTAAGCTCATGACTAAAAACGAAGAGGTACTACAGATTCATGTTGACATCTTCCACTCTAAGACTATAGTGTCCTATGTCGGCAGGAAAAAGATACGGAAGATGAATCTTTGCCCCTAATCCCATAGAAATGGAGCAATGTTCTGATAAGTAAGGATTTATAAGGAGTTTGGGGGCAGAAAAGAACTCTTTTTAAGAAAGTGCTCTCAGCAGGAGGCCCCTTTTCTTGTCAGTTTAGCAAAGCTTTGTTGTATTAATAGCTAACCTTAAATTAGGCACCCCTCATCTCTGGCCCAGACACACCTTTTAGCTCTTTGGATCACACCTTGCCTCAGCTGTTGGTTCTTTCTGCAGAGCAAAGAAAAAGAAATGAAGAGTTAGTAGTTAACAGATGACCAGATCTCTTCCCCAGCTTCCCCTTCAGTAATCTTATGAACAAACTGTGAACAAGACGGCATCTAAAGAAAGATCACAAACCTCTGGTGGTGATGACTCTGACCACCCCCACCACATCTCAGCGATTAAGAGTTTACTTCCCTTTTTCCTTTAAAAACTTTCACAGCTAAACAGAATCTTCAGAGTTGGTTTTGGAGGACACTGATTCTGCCTTCTTCCCAATGGCTGGTTTTCTATTTAAAAGCAACATTTTCCTTTCTACCAACACTTGCCTATTGGTGTTGATTTTTGAGTGGAGAGCAGCTAGACCTGAGTTTGGTTCACGATCCTCTCCTGGGAATCTTCCCAGGCAGGATCATGGTGGTCATGGGCTCTGTAGGTTGTCTACACTCTCACTGTGATCTGCCAAATACACCAGACAGCCATACCTGCTAAACTTTGAAGGTCTTGGGTAGCTTTCTGGCATCTGGTGTGAACTTGCTCTATGCTCACATGTTATTATTATTATTATTATTTGAGTCTTGAGGGAAAATCTTCAAGCCAGCTTTAGAAAGAGAAGCTGCTGTCATTTGTGAATGCAGTTAATTAGAATAACATTTGCTTTTAAGTATTCAATATTTGGCATGATTATCAGACCTAAAGGTTATGTTGTTCTATCAGATAAGCTGGGCTCCAAGTGTTGTCTGTTGTCTCCCCAGACTGGTGCTGGCTAAATATAGGAAACCGAGAGGCATAGGAATAACTGCCTTTGATATTAGATCTGCACATTTTAGCGATGAAGCTCATCTAAGATTTTCATGGCCCTATTGACAAGTGGATTTCCTCTGTGTGGACAAGTGCCTGGCTCATGGAAAGACTGTTCTTGGGAAGAGCTAGAGGGAAAGGTTGGTCCCACTGGGATCTTAACCAGTCCAGGTGGCTGCTTCAGAGGGGAAGCGGATATGGGCAAAAGCTGTTTGATGATTGACAGGGCTTGGAATGCATTTCTAAGTGGCTGGCAATTAAACTGTCCAATTAAGAGAAGCATCCTCCATAGAAAGCATAAACCCCACCCCAAGCCTGATTTCAATAATCAGCTGCCACTGTCCAAGTGAAAGTGAAAGTCACTCAGTTGTGTCCAACTCTTTGTGACCCCATGGACTATACCGTCCATGGAACTCTCCAGGCCAGAATACTGGAGTGGGTTGCCTTTCCCTTCTCCAGGGGATTTTCCCAACCCAGGGATTGGACCCAGGTCTCCCGCATTGCAGGCGGATTCTTTACCAGCTGAGCCCCCAGGGAAGCCACTGTCTAAGGGAACCACTCAAAGCATAAGATGTATCCATCCTGAGAAGTAACTCCTTCTCTCTGGCCAGCGATTTGCTGATGAAAACACCTAATGGAACAGCGACCAAAGTTCTGTCCCAGGCCATGCCGTGCATCAGGTGGAAATGGGGATGAGCTGGTAGGTCACACTCTAATAGACTCATCTACTTTGGAGGGAAAAAAAGGAAGGTGTGTGTTTGGGAGGGATGTGGGGTGGTGGGGGGGTGACAGAGGAAGCCCGTCAGTGCCTGCTGCCTCAGGCTGTGTTTCTAAGTTATTTTTCCTCCAGAGGAACTAACACATATTGACAATTTCACTCTGAAACTGCAGTTCATTGTAAGAGATGAAAGATGCATGAATACCATTAACGATAATGCTCAGTGGGGCCTGGGCTCATGAATAGTTTAAAAAGGAAACCCTGGATGCTTTGATGGCTTCATTCATCATATCCTGAAGGAAGACTTCTGGTGATATGGGTACTTTTGTGCTTCAAATCTTTGGTTTAAATGCAATGTTTGCTTCTCATTAATTCAATTTCCTCTCCCCTTTCTTAAGTTTCTAGCCTGGTTAGGGCTGAGAGAAAACTTAAAGGCAGGCAAGTTACTGCTTAATAATTTGGTTTCTGTGCCTTTAAATAATGTCAGACTTTTTTTGAGGCCACTAGTGCCAAATTTTGATGCTCTTCAACCTGCTCAGTCACACACTTGTTCAGCTGGGCTTCTGCTCTTTCCTGTAGGTCCTTCCATCCAGTTGGAAGCTTAAACATGTCAAAATAGAAGGGAAGGGGGCAGGGCACAATCTTTAAAACAATGACATAGTTGTTGAGGGTATGACAAAAACTAGTTAGAACCAATTAGGTCCAAGATGTTGGAAGGCTGGATCTCTAGTGGGCCTTGAGACTCAATCTACACTCATTGTAACACAGTAGCTAAATGACACACCCTGGGCTCAGGTTGGGTTCAAGTCCCAATCTGAGTTGTGTGTTTCAGTTTGATATCTGTGTCTCTTCAGCAAAATTTTATTGCCCCATAAAATTTTGGTAGACAGCAGAAAGTTATCCCACTCATCTCACACGCTAGCAAAGCAATGCTCAAAATTCTCTAAGCCAGGTTTCAACAGGGCATGAACTGTGAGCTTCCAGATGCTCAAGGCGGATTTAGAAAAGGCAGAGGAACCAGAGATCAAATTACCAACTTCCATTGGATCATTGAAAAAGCAAGAGAAATTATGTAGAGTGCATCATGAGAAATGCTGGGTTGGATGAAACACAAGCTGGAATCAAGATTGCCGGGAGAAATATCATTAACCTCAGATATGCAGATGACACCACCCTTATGGCAGAAAGCAAAGAAGAACTAAAGAGCCTTTTGATGAAAGTGAAAGAGGAGAGTGAAAAAGTTGACTTAAAACTCAACATTCAAAAAACTAAGATCATGACATCCAGTCCCATCACTTCATGGGAAATAGATGGGGAAACAGTGGAAACAGTGACAGACTTTATTTGGGGGGGCTCCAAAATCACTGCAGATGGTGAGTGCAGCCATGAAATTAAAAGACTCTTGCTCCTTGGAAGAAAGGCTATGACCAACCTAGATAGCACATTAAAAAGCAGAGACATTAGTTTACCAACAAAGGTCCATCTAGTCAAAGTTATGATTTTTCCAGTAGTCATGTGTGGATGTGAAAGTTGAACTCTAAAGAAAACTGAGCACTGAAGAATTGATCTTTTGAATTATGGTGTTGGAGAAGACTCTTGAGAGTCCCTTAGACTGCAAGGAGATCAAATTAGTCCATCCTGAAGGAAATCAGTCCTGAACATTCATTGGAAGGACTGATGCTGAAGCTCCAATACTTTGGCCACCTGATGCAAAGAACTGACTTCTTAGAAAAGACTCTGATGCTGGGAAAGATTGAAGGCAGGAGGAGAAGGGGATGACAGAGGATGAGATGGTTGGATGGCATCACTGACTCGATGGACATGAGTTTGAGTAAACTCCGAGAGTTGGTGATGGACAGGGAAGCCTGGCGTGCTCCAGTCCATGGGGTCGCAAAGCATCGGACACAACTGAACTGAACTGAGGAAGTTATCCAAACTTTGGTCTCCCCACTTAAGAAGTTAGTGCAAAGTGATTAGAGTCAAAGTTTCCATTCTCACAAGGGTGGACAAACAGTGTCACTGGCCATTTCAGTGGACAAAGGATGTGCTGGCCACCAAGCTGGTGCAGGATGCAGGAACCACAGCGCTCAGAACCTCAGGACTGTTCAGCTTCTGGTTAGCCCTGGTGGAGAGCAGGAATGCTGCTCAGCACTGGGGTCCTTCCCAAGATGTGTTTTCACCAATACGCCCTGCCACCTACAAATGGACACTTGCCATCTACCTCTACCAGGATTAAATTATGAGTCACTGCAGACACTGACCTTTAAAACCTCTGAAAGGAGATCAAGAGAGAGAGCAGAAATGAGGTATCTGTGCTCTGGGAAGAACTGGCAGGAAAGGTCTTCAAATACATATTTTCAGAATATTTTATGAGCCTAAATTGTTGCATCTTCTCATATCTGGAAAAGCACCAAGATCATTAATGGACACATCTGCTCCTTGTAACCATCAGTAACCTTTATGAGATGGGCCTCAGTCTTCTTCCAAAAATATGTGCTTGATTGCATATACACCCCCTTCACCAAAATCATGCGTATACTGACCTTTCCCCTATGTCTTTAGGAAAGTTTCTTAGAAGCTCTCTGAAATGCTGTCTCCTGGGCTACAATCCTCACTTTGCCCTGATTAAAACTTAACTCACAACCCTCGCGTTGTACATTTTTTTCAGTGCGTACGTCTGTCTGCTTCTGAAATCTTCTCTTCTCTGTCTCTGTTGTTCAGGAAATACATGCCTTCTTCTGACTTGTGGATTTTGCTGTCTGCCGTCTCTCTTCCCCATCGCAAGGGAGTCGATGGGTGATTCTTTGGTTCTCTATGACTAAGAACCCATCTGTCAAGCTGCAACTATTTCATCTGCTCCTGATTGTGTGGCTCAGGGCATCACATGGGTGAGCAGAGATGGCTCTCACGTCTTCCGGACAAGTGGGGCTTTTTCACCCACAAGTGGCCCTTACCCCGGACAGCTCCACGCAGGGCCGCTGGCGCAACCTGGCGGGGTCCCGTGTGCAGAAATCTCCCTCCCTTCCTGGCTTGCTTCCTCCTTCCTCCCCAGGCAGGATCTCTCAGGGTCCCTCCCTTCCTGCAGGGCATCTGGACTTCTGTGGGAGCTCAGCGCTACAAACAGAACAAAGTAAAGTAAAGTCAAGTCACTCAGTTGTGTCCGACTCTCTGCGACCCCATGGACTGTAGCCTACCAGGTTCCTCGGTCCGTGGGATTTTCCAGGCAAGAGTACTAGAGTGGGCTGCCATTTCCTTCTCCAAACAAAAGCAGATGCCAAAGCCAGACTTTAGTTACAGGGGTGAGAATGGATTAGTTCAGGAATAACTATTCCAAGAGGGATGAGTCCAGCATGAATTGATGAGCTTCACTGAAAGAAAAGCCAGGATACTTTAAAGGCTGGGGTGCTAGGAGGAACGCACTGGGAGGTAAAAAGTCTAAGTGACTGAGCCTCTGGGTTTGCAATTTGGCACTTACCCAAAAGAGAAACAGACTTCTCTTCTCATACCTTTATGACAAGAGGCAGTGCTGGAACCTAACAAGGTTCAGTTCAGTTGCTTAGTCGTGTCCGACTCTTTGCCACCCCACGGACTGCAGCACGCCAGGCTTCCCTGTCCATCACCAACTCCTGGAGCTTGCTCAAACTCATGTCCCTTGACTCAGTGATACCATCCAACCATCTCATCCTCTGTCGTCCCCTTCTCCTCCTGCCTTCAATCTTTGCCAGCATCAAGGTCTTTTCTAAGGAGTCAGTTCTTTGCATCAGGTGGCCAAAGTATTGGAGCTTCAGCTTCAGCATCAGTCCTTCCAATGAATATTCAGGACTGATTTCTTTTAGGATGGACTGGTTGGATCTCCTTGCAGTCCAAGGGACTCTCAAGAGTCTTCTTCAACACCACAGTTCACTGAAATTAGGCCCTTATCTTACCCAGAAACTAGCTAGAGCAACTCTTATCTCCCTGAATATTTGCATTCCAAAGAGAAGTTTCTCAAGTCCTTGGAGAAATAGTCTAGGTAGCAGATTTACATCTCAAAAGGATTTTATAATTGCAAGCTTTCTGAAGTAACTGCTCTAGAGAGCTTAGAGGTTTAGGGTGGAACAAACAATAAATCCTCCTGGTGGTGTCTGAGCTTCCTCAGCCAGGTGTTTTAAGCAGAGGCTAGGATCATCTCGGAGACACAGCTCCTGTTGCTGAAAGTCTTGCTAGTGTTTGGTCTCAAAGTGCAAATGAAACGAGCAGGACCTTGTGGCCCTCCTGGGCACGGAAGCCTTTCTGTGTCTCCTATTTCTCATTTGTAGGGAATAGACTCCAGCCTCCTTGACCTTCCCTGGGTTCCAAAGGGTAGATTCAAACAGTTGCTAATCAGGGCAGGAAGGGGATATGAAGATAAGGGAGGAGCAGCCAAGAAACAATATTGCACCCTTGGACCAGGGTCCCAGTTCCACCTCAAGGAATACATATAACAATATCTTTGAGCTCTTCCGTAAAACTAAGACCCCCCCCCCCCCCCCAACAAATGGAAGATGCTAACTTCTTGATGAAGCACTCTTCATTCCAGAGAGAAGGTCAAAGTTTGATAACCTTGAGAGCCACAGAAGCTCATCAGGAGACCACTAGAGACCAGATTAAAGAGATGCAGGCCCTGTACACACTCGGACCCTTATCTGCAACCTTGCCCTTGAACCGTTGCTATAAAACCCCTCACCAAATTGGCCTGAGGTTGGGACACAGTTTTGAGGGCATTAGTCCACTGCGACCACCTTTGCCTGGCAGAGCAATAAAGCTATTCCTTTCTACTTCACCTCAAAATTTGTTTCCAAGATTTAATTCAGCCCCTGAGCACAGGAGCTGAGGTTCGGCATCACAAGGGATTTGGATGGAGCCATTATGTGCTGGCACTTTTGTAGCTCTCACTGGCAGGCATTCTCAAGTCCTAAGTCCCCAAGTCCAGAGCTTAAATTCTGCGGCAGTCCTTTGATTAAATTGAGCCAACAGGCCCAGGCTAGACTACTCAAGGGGAAGGGAGTGCCCAAGAGTGAATACTAGGAGACCTTGTTTACTGGGTCCACAATTGCAATTAAACCACAGTTGCTTTTGTCACTGTGAAACATGGGCTGTTTTTGTGGGGTAGATACTCATGCTAAGGCCACCAACCAACTCACAGTCAAATGCCTCTCTCCTAAGAAGCAACCTGCTCCAGCTCCACTCAACTGTGGCAAAGGTGGTTGGAATCATCACCATTAAATATAAATCAAGCGAGAAAATCTACACTTATGACAGTCCTCCTGGGAGCTTTTTTGATATCGGTGTTCCGACATGACAGGTTTTCAGTATTTCAGGAGACTCCTTAGTGGTGACAGTGAGCCTGGAAGGCAGCTCTGATTTAGACCTCTGAGAACACTTAGGTGTTGTGTACTAGGTATTCAGACATAACTGACTGCTGCAAATTATTATAGTCTAAGTGTGGCCAGAACTTTTGCTGTGGGTATAGTTACTGTTGATTTTTACTGCTTCACAAAGTCAGCAGGGAAGAACTCCTACTGGAAAGACTCAGAACCCTATTTTTCCGGCTTTCTTCTTAATCGGGTCAGTTTTACTGGCACATATGGCAGAAGAGATGTTTACTTAATAACCAATTAAAGTTGCCCAATTTAATTTGGGGGTAACTTGGGATCAGGTTTATATATACTCTGGGGCAGTGAAACCGAGCAGAACCCTTCGGGACTTCTGGGCACAAAAGTCTCTCTGTGTCCCCCGATTCTTCTAGGAAATAAGCTGCAGTGAGCCTCTGTGACCTTCCCTGAGTTCGAAGGGGCAGGTTCCAACAGCAGCTGAGCAGGGGAGGGAGGGGATGTGGAAACGAGGGAGGAGCAGTCAAGAAATAACAGTGCGGCCTCGGGCCGGGGTCCCGGTTCCCCCTCAGGCGTCACACATGACAATATCTTAGTTTTTCTGCAGAACTAAGCCTCCACCCAGGCGGAGGATGGTAACTTCAGTCTATTCGCAGGATTCCTGGACCGTAACCCTGTTATCTCACCACCAACCAATCAGAAGAGAGTCACGTGCCCTGCAGCCCTCCCCCACATTTTGTCTATAAAAACTTTTCTCCCAGAATCATTGAGGAGCTCAGGGTTTTTGAGCGTGGGCCACTAGTTCTCCTTTCTTGGCCCTTCGATAAAACTTTCTCTGCTCCAAACTACAACCTTTTGGTTAGTTTGGCCTCACTATGTATTGGGCCAAAAGTGAAAATTTACCAAAAGTTTAGAGAAAAGATGTCCTACATAATTGACTTATTTGGGTTTATAGCAACAGTAGCAACAATGTAGAATGCCTTAAGAAAATTTTGACATTTTAATTTTTCCGTTTATGTTTTATTTGAAATATCCACAGGGTTCTAACCTGTACTTTTCAAAATAAAGTTTTGGACAGAAAGCATACTGTATAATATATTTCACTGGTCAGATACTTTTTTGTTCTTTATTATTAATCCATGAGAAGAAAATTGTGGACCTAATTGAAAAATATATCACTGACTTTTGTTCTTATCAATTATTAATAACAGTGTGGCAGAGTGGTGGAAGAGACATAGGCAGGAATAGAGGCACAGATGAATTTTTGAGATAGTTCTAAACCTAACGTAAATGTATATATATTTTGGCCATTTTTTTCCAAGGAGTCTTAAGAGTTAATAAGTTCTTCATTAAAGATGTGTTGATGGTGGTCTGCAGACATTGGCTCTAGAACACGTCTCCATAACCTCTATCCGCCTGAGAACTCTGGAGGCAAGACCGCTCTCACGAACATGACATACAGACCAGAAAATCCCACAGCGACTGCTGCCCATCTTGCCAATTTCTAGGACATCTGGAAGTGTAATTATTTCTCTCTACCTGTTGTTCTGTTCTCCAGTTAACTCTGTTTCTTTCACCATTAAATTTTCTCCCTCTGGAATTCTCAGCAGAAAGCAGTTTAATGAACTCACCCACGGGAAGGTGCTTATAATTGAAACAAGAACAGTAAATATCATTTATTGAGATTGAACAGTGGCCCCAAAATTATCACAAAACATCACAGAAAAGATAGTACTGCTTATCCTTAAGCTACAGATGAGGAAATGGAAGTTTAAAGAGACTTCAAAACATCTTTAAAATTATAGTTAGGAAATGACAAAGTTAGGATTTGAAACAAATCATGTCACTCTGAAGGCCGTATTCCCATGACTGCCATTCTAGGATTTTTCAAGAGGAAGAAAATATTTGAAGCATGAAGGATTAAACTAATTGAGATTATCTCTAGTGATGGAATTTAAAAAAATTCTGGGAAAGTGGTACTTTACAGTATTTAAAAATTGCTGTGTCTTTAAATGTCGTTTTGGAAACCCACAATAGAAGGGAGAACCCAAGCTTCACACCTTCCACTCTCCTTTTTCCACTTCATTCTAGCCTGTAATCATGGTCCAACACAGAGGTTACATCTGGATCCATCATCACTTTTCTTTAGCTTAAATGATATTTCTCTTTTTTACAACTGAAGCAGTTGTCAAGATTTTCAAATATGTTCATTATGCCTAAAAAATGTCTTTAAAAAAAAAAGAGAAAAATGGGCTTGCAGTTCCTCATGGCAAAAAGAAGCCAGAGCTGGATAACGTCAGCTCCTGTGGGTGGGTCAGTGGTCTTCCCAGGTCCTCGCAGCCCTTGCCTGGCCCCTGCCCACAGTCACGCTACCTGCCTCGGCTCTGATTGCCACTGGCATGGCTGAACGCAGCTTCCTATCTGCTGCAGGCATTTGAGACCCCTGATGCTTCCATCCCTGCTGTACCTCCAGCGTGAGTTAGATCCATAACACATAAAGTCTTGGCAGGCAAGGACTTGTCTCGGATGACAATTTTCTCTTTTAGTGGTCATTTATGGCAGGCTTGGGGCCGTGGTTCTCAGACTAAACTGTCCACAGAATCACCTGGTGGGTGTTTTAACATATGGATGGGTTGCTGGGACCCAGCCTCGGTGCTTCTGACTCACGAGGTCTGGAGTAGAAATTGGACATTTGTGTTCCTAGCAAATCCCTGGGAGATGATGCTGAGGCTACTGATTTGGGAACCACATTCTGTGAACTACTGCTTCAGGAAGACATTTTTTATGCCTGTGGACTGGATCATGATGAAACCAGTGTTCTTTCTTCTACCACTTTTTATTCTTTCTTACATAACTTCCCATTTTGTGTGTGTTTTATTTGCCACTCAAATAAAACCTTTCTCTTTTGTTCTCCTGGAATTTCTCTGAGGCCAAGGCTGACAGTCATTCACCTCACATGGCTTACAGACAGGAGGATGATATTGATGTGACACATGGACTTCTTCTCTTGCCTTGACTTTATATTTTTCCTTCGTTTTTTGTATCTTTCCATGTTCTATATCATGGTGACAGCCAACCTGTGGCTACTGTCCAGATGCCCCCTGCACTGCCACTGTCTCAGCCAGATTTGGAAACTAGGGGCATTTCCACCCCCAGCAGCTCACAGACCAAACCCTTATCTTCTTGCAAATCTATTTATACTACACAGATGGCTGGAATCCTCCAGCTGAGTCACACTTAAAAATTCAGAAAAGAAAAAACAATTTGGCAATGGTTTTTTTCTCTTGGCTATTTTCCACTGTGTGTATTTTTCCCTAAATATTGTTTCTTATATTCCTAATGATCACATTCAAACTACTTTTCCCAAATATCTGGTTCATTTCTCAAGCTTCCCTTTAAATACATTGCTACATGTATTCAGATCTTTCTCAGTTCAGTTCAAATAAAGTCCTAAGAGATATCCGGAATGGGGGGAGGTGGCTAAGAGAAAGTGAGCCTGGTGTGCAGTGGTTTCCAGCAGAGGACAGAAATCTGTGCAGCCTGAATCAGTAGAGCTAACTTCCTGTCTTCCTGCCTTGCCCAGCAATTGTAAACACTTGCTTCCCAACACTGACCTTTCAAGAAGAAGAAGACCACAGGGATGTATTTGTTCAGGACTGCATTTAACAGGAGTGCTTCCTGAGAATATGTGCAATGACTGATATGAGGAAGCTGTGCCCACAGTAGAATTTTTTTTTTTTTTGAAGTAGCAGCTATTCTCAATTAACAGTCCCTCCAGTTGCAGATGTGTGCAAAGCCCAGCAGAGCACCTGGTCTAGAAAAGGGGGAACAGAGTGTAGAAATGCACAAAACGAATAGGGACATGGAAAGGAGGTGGTGCTCTTTATTAAGCACCAGTTTTGTAGCAGGTTCCACATGAGTCATAGACCATCAAAATGACTTCACTTTCTATTTCATTAGAAAGGTGTATGTTCTTGCAAGAAAACCTGTTATGTAGCCTTTAAATTTTATGGAGCAAAGGATCTAGGTTTTAATTGTCAATTCTGAAAAACAAGTCTGAGGCAAAAATAATCCAATAAATAGAGAGTCAGCCTAGTGCATTTAAATTTTTATTTACAGACCATCAGCTATTTGACTAAGAGGTGGGACTGGAAAGACTTGAAATTAAATCATTAGGATTTCAAATTGGAGATGAACAATGTCTGAAATCACAGAGTAGGTTTTTGATAACTTATGATTTAGGTGACAATGGCTGATTAATGCACAGTTTTTCAGACATGCCTTATCATCAGGAAAGGAAAAGTATAACTTGAATTCGAAAGAAATAAACTATTAATATTTAATGTAGCCAGAGATCAAGATGGTGGAGGAGGAGGATGCTGAGTTCAGATCCCCCAGCAAACTCATCAAAAATATAGTACGCATGGAGCAGCGTTCATTGACAATAACCCAGAGTCTGGCCAAATGGCTCTTCTACAACCAGGGCTATAAAGAAAGATCCTCATGAATTTGGCTTCCCTGGTTGCTCAGCTGGTAAAGAGTCTGCCTTCAATGTGGTAGACCTGGGTTGAATCCCTGGGTTGGGAAGATCCCCTGGAGAAGGGAAAGGCTACCCACTCCAGTATTCTTGCCTGGAGAATCTCGTGGATAGAAGAGCCTGGCAGGCTACAGTCCATGGATGGGGTTGCAGAGTCGGACACGACTGAGCCACTTTCACATGGAGTTGGGTAGTTGGGTAGGAAGGGAGGGGAGGTGATCCTGCCGCACCCCTAGCAGGGACCCAGGAAAGGAGGGGATCTCCCTGGGTTTCTGGAGGGGACATCACAGTCTTGGGATCCTCCCTGGGGAGCCCAGGGTTTGAGCCACATGCTGGGCACCTCAACCCTGGGGTCTTCCGAAGAAGACATACAGATGGCCCACAGGCATTTGAAAAGATTCTCAACATTGTGAATAGTAAGAGAAATGCTAATCAAGACTACAATGAGATATGACGTCATACCTATTAGAATGGTTCTCACCAAAAAGTCTGCAGATAACAAATGTTAGTGAGGATGTGAAGACAAGGAAACTCTCCTGCGCTATTGGTGGGGATTTAAATTGGTGCAGTCACTATGGAGAACAGTATGAAGGTTCCTTTAAAAACCCAAAATAGAACTACCATATGATCCAGCAATCCCACTCCCAGGGCTGTATGTGAAGATGATGCAAACACTAATTTGAAAAGATACGTGTGCCCCAGTGTTCATAGCAGCACTGTTTACAACAGCCAAGATACGGAAGCATCCTAAATGTCCATCAACAGATGAATGGATAAAGAAGAAGTGCCATGAATATTTGGTCGTCTAAAAAGTTCGTTTGGGTTTTCCTTGTGATGTTACAGAAGGACCTGTGTATGGAATACATGCACACGCGCGCACACACACACACACAATGGTATATGACCAGCCATGAAACAGAAAAGAATTTTGCCATTTGGAAGGACCATGGATGGACCTGCTTAGTAAAATAAGTCAACGAAAGACAAATACTGTGTATTATCACTTTTATATGGAATCTAAAAGATAAAATGAATGACATAACAGAAACAGATTTGCAGATATACAGAAGGGAATGGCAACCCGCTCCAGCATTCTTGCCTGGAGCATTCCATGGACAGAGGAACCTGGTGAGTTACAGTGCACAGGGTTGCAAAAAGTCAGGCACGACTGAGCGACCAACACCCACACACATAACAAACTAGAGGGTAGGTGGAAGGGGAAGGGGCAAGATCAGGGAGGGGAGTGAAGAGAAAATCCACTGTGTGTAACACAGGCAAAAAGGATACTACAGTCAAAATTTAATAATAATTTAAAATTGGGTATAATCTTTAAAAATAGTGAATCACTATGTAGTACACCTGAAACTAGTATCATTTGTAAATCAACTCTATTTTATTTTTTTATATTTACCGTTTTACTTTATTTCTTACTATTTATTTTGCTGTGCCGAGCCTTAGTTGTGGCATATGGGATCTATTCCCAGACCAGGGATTGAAATCAGGCCCCCAGCACTGGGAGCGAGACGTCTTAGCCCCTGGACCTCCAGGGAAGTCCCTCAACTATACTTTAATAGAAAAAAAATTTTTAAAGAAGAAACTATTTAATGCGGTAATGTTTTTCAGTGGGCAACAAACGAATGAAGCTTTTCTCCAAGTTTTCTCTTTATGATGTTGTTCCACCACATGCTAAGCATAGGGTTACTTTCAGTCGTATGCACTTCAATTTCAAACATTCTTAGCTTACCTTTACTTACGTTAGAAAAAGGCCTGAAATGTCTGCTCCTTCTTTCTCACAGTTTGTATTTGAAAAGAGCAGTGAGAATACCTCAAAGTGTTAATGTCCAGATAGGATATGTGTTCTAGGATGAACTGAATGATCCTGGCCTCATCCTAACAAGGTTCCAATAATGAGAATTTAGGACTAGGAGGAAGATGCAGGAACAAATGATTTCTCCCCCCAAAAGCTTCTTTCTTCTGTGTCATACAGGGAAGCAATTACTGAAGAAAATGCTAGAAGGTTTCTAAAGATCATCTCAGCCCTCAATCTTTTAAATCATCTCCTAGCGACTATGGTTCTGCCAAGATGGAAACGTGGACATAAAAGTCTGGAAGAGAGGAAACCGACCTGGCGACCCTTGTCCCTCTGGCGCCGAGACAGCAGTGCTGCTTCAAAGTGACTTCTCTCCTCCCTTGAAAATGTTTCTTTTTCTTCTTTTTCCCTCTCTCTCTTTTTAACTAAAACTCTGTGAAGAAATACAAAGGGCCCTTGAGAATCCAGCCTCCTCTCTGAACTTTTGATCATGAGTACACTTGGTGCTGTGATGAACCAAACAAGGTTTTCTTATCACTGTTTCCACAAGGTAAGAAAAATGAATTTTCATCCAGGAGACCCTCTGTGTGTGTGTGTGTGTGTGTGTGTGTGTGTGTGTGTGTGTGTGTGTGAAGCAGTTTGTTAAAGGATATCCCAGAAGTCTTCATCTTCTGATAAGGGTGAGTGATTTGTTTAATTTAGGAATGTCTTATCAGGAGATGTTAACTGCTATAGATCGGGAGTCCTTTGCTTTTTGCAAAGATAGAGCAGTCAGAAGATTCTCGTACCTTTTATTCTATAGTCTCAGGGCTACCAACTGTCCCTATATATCAGCCCAAATCTGCCTGGATAAATGACAGTTTATATTTCATATTCTGACATTCTCCTGTGCACAAAAAAGTCGTTACTTTGAACTTGGTTAGCTTGCCTTTGAGGCAGTAAATAGAAGCTGTGCTTCCTTTAGTGGATGATGAGCTTACAGAGTCTTTATACTGAAGAGCTACATAGAATGAAGACATACATAGATTCAAAAAGGGTTAAGAAAAAATAAAGGATTAAAGCCTTCACAAAGATAGACCTAGAATCGATCATATGGGGAGCTATTTTAGGCTAAAATAACAAATACAATGGCCCACGAGCCTGCTTCTTTGGTATTTGTGTCTTGGTCCTGTTTCACATCCTGAATATGACAGTGTGATATTTATTTGAGGTTGACGTTCTGATTGTTTCCACAGGATTCGTTAACAGGACATAAAACAATATTGGCTAGAGTGGAAGCAATAAGGGAAATGAAGTGTACCGATCAGCAGGGTGATGTTATTTATAGACGCAATGGGTTTCACACACTGAATTCAGAACATTTGGATGGAATTCAAGTGACCGGCTCTCCTTGACAGTGAACAAAGGGGTACCCTTCAACCTGCAAACTAGAGAAGGCGCTACAGCTGTGACGCTAGGTTCATTTAACAAGGATGGGCAGAGACTTTCACAGTAAAAGCTTTCTGGGTGGTCTCTTGTACAGTTCTCATTTTTAGAATCCAGCTGAATCACAGATGCGAATCTCATTACTGGAAATTTTGCTAATTGATGACACAGACTCCCTCCTCGCCCTGCCTTTAGCCAGGCTCCTCTGAGCACTCTTCTTGGCCAGGACCAGTTTCTAACAGCTCAGAACATCAACCCCATTTCTAACAGCTCAAAACATCAATCCCATTTCTAACAGCTCAAAACATCAACCCCATTTCTAACAGCTCAAAAGCAATTTAGCTTCTAACAGCCTAGGTCTACACCCTCTCCCCTCTAAAGTGCATGCCTAGAAAACTCAAGTTTTCTGTCCTAAAATTTACCATTTATTTCAGCCATCCTCTGAGGATAGGGCTGGCACTGCCCAGCTCTGCGGGAGGACAGAACCCTTACTTGGGTCTCTGCCAGCAGGCACAGCAGAGCTGTCCCCTTTACACTGATTAACCCTTTATCATTTTTCACTTCTCTAACTCTACTGAGCCCCTGCTGGGTAGAGTTTATGCCCCCATTTCTTTATGCCCCCATTTCCCTTTTAAAACGACGATTCTCTTCTGAACAACTGGAGGATGAGTTCCGTTCCTGCCAGACTAATTCCAGTTAATATAATTATTACTCTTGGAAATCTGTCCTTCCAGCATCAGCGTGTGTGTGGTTTTGTTTATCTTTGACGGGCGTTTACTGCCAAGTCGTGTCATCTCCCAAGACCTCCGTTCCTCTCATAGCAAAATGGTTGTCAGATGAAGGCAACGTGGTTGCCCCTTCCAACAAGAGATGCTTTTTCAGATTTCACTCCAAAAGACTGGAGTGCTTCTAGGTGCATACCAGACTTGCATGTGTGTGTACGTGTGTGTATGTATACAGACATGCATCTATTGCAGATTAACAAAGGAGCACCTTCAATCTCTTCTATTCTCCATTTTCTCTTTTTTTCCCTCTTATCTCCCCAAAAGTCTGATAGAAAGAGATGTATATGGGCTGAGACGTAGACATTCAGAGACATACACACATACAGACACATGCCCACACAGAAGGCTTCTGTTAGTAATAATAACCAGTGACTACTGAGTGTGCATGCAGGAGCAGGTGATGCACCGTCCTAAGTCCTTTAAATGAGAACCTAGTCCAGAGCTTAGTACCTAAGCATTCAATAAATGTGCTAAAGAAATTGCAAACATTTGAAATTCTTTAAAAAAAAAAATGTCTTCTTCCTTCAAACTTCCCAATGAATTGTCAGTTAGGGTTCTTTTTGCTGGCAGAAGTGCTTAAGTATACAAATATCTATTTGTGCTTGGTTTTCTTTAATGTTCAGCTAAACAACTAATATAATTAATTTCCAATCTTAGTTTTTCCTTAGCCTCTAGTGTCACCTTATAAGCCTGGATTAAAAAAATCCAAGTGGTTTTATGTAAAGGTAAGAATACTTCCACTTACATTTTTATTAATGATGGACTTATCTACAAAATTTGAAGATACAGATCTTATAAGACATCCTATTTAGGAACAATTAACCCTATTTACGGGCTTCACTGGTGGTTCAGACAGTAAAGAACTTGCCTGTAAGGCAGGAGACTCGGCTTTGATCCCAGGGTTGGGAAGATCCCCTAGAGGAGGAAATGGAAACCCACTCCAGTATTCTTGCCTGAGGAATCCCGTGGACAGGGGAGCCTGGCAGGCTGCAGTTAGCTCATGAGGTCACAAAAAGTCAGACTCGACTGAGCACCTAACACTAAACCTAAACCCCATTTATACATTCAACTGAGCAGAGTTCCTTAAACATCTCAAACTACACTTAGAGCCCACTGTAGCCTATTCTCTCAAACATTTCAGATATTAATATCTGAAAGGAAAAACATGACTTTAACGAGCAAAACCTAAGCCTTTAAAAAATTAGAATATGTTGATCCCAACTTCCTAATTTATTTATATTAATACACACATATTACTCTACATTAAGTAGAGAACCAACATGGACCTACTGTATAGCTCAGGAGACTCTACTCAATATCTGTAATAACCTGAAAGGGAAAAGAATCTGAAAAGGAGCATGTTTATCACTGAGTTGAATCACTGCGCTGTACCCCGAAACTAACACAACATTGTAAGCCAAGTGAAAACACATACATATCCATCTAGACCAGAAGAGAGTATGCCTTTAGACTTAGTTCCGCTGTTTGCTTTGACTTCGTAAATCCCCATCCACATTCTTCTGGACCTCATTGGAGTCACAAAATACAAGGTCACATTCCCAGAACGGAGACCGCCCCCTCAGAAGCGCCTTTATCATTTCCATTGAAGACGCTTTGCTTTCATTCTGGAGGAACGCTGTGAGAAGTGCCAAACGCTTCCACCCCTGTAATTGTGGCTGACTGTGTCAGAGTACTGACTAAGACGCACGAAGGTGAACGCACATTTTTAAACGTTTCTCCTCTTTCTTTAAACAGATGGTCTGCCTCTGCTTCCCTTGGGGCATTCATGCGCTGGATGATAGCGGTTCCTGTAAACTCTTCTCCTAGTCTCGCCAGGCTTCTCTTTATTTTATTTTATTTTTAGTTTTATATCCTTACTGCTCGTTTGCCTTTATTTTTCTTTTCCTTGATTCCAGTAGAATGTAAATGTCATCATTATCTTGTATTTCCTCAGTGTTTTTTATGGCTTTCAAACCAGTTGGCCTGTTTTCTAATCCTCGTGTTTAGTGAGATGGTGGGTGAGAAGATCTGGGGAAAGAACTAGACGATTATAACTAATAGCCCCTTTCTGCTTAAGAGTTCTGTAAAGCTTTATCAGTTCTTTTTGTACCAAAACAGCAACTCTTGTGTTAACTCAGAAGTAATGTTACTATTCCTAATTTTATAAGACTTAAAAATTTGGTGAGTCAATGGGAGTTTGGGGATAGTAAATACAAATTATTATATATAGGATGGATAAGCAGCAAGGTCCTACTGTATAGCACAGGGAACTATATTTAATATCCTAGGATAAACCATATGGAAAAGAATATAAAAAAGAATGTGTATATGTGTATAACTGGATCACGTTGCTGTACAGAAGAATTTAGCACAACATCGTAAATAAACTATGCCTCAATAAAATTTTTTAAATTTGATGAATCAGATGTGTTTGTGGTAGGAATATGAACTATATGTACCGTAATAGCAGAGTGTCTATTAAGAAAAGCATAAAAGGCATTTGGCGTTCCCTTTCTAAGGAAAAGCTGACACTGGTCATTTAGGATCTAAACCAGATAGACATTAATATTACTATAAAAACTACTGAATTCAGTTCAGTGATGGGAAAATATAAATGAGATATGAGACATTCAAGAGTCTCTTTACAGCATCCCATGGAGAGAGAATGAAATAGAGGGTTTCTTCTATAAGATCCACAATCTGCAATCCATGTAGCTTTGTTTTAAGATATGTGTTCTCCAAAATGCTTCACGACTACTATGAGCCAGGACTTACACAGAAAATAGGTGATGGGTAGATTTACACATTCTCTGCAAATTAGAATTGCAAAAGTTGGCTTCAGAAGACAAGGTGTTGAAATTTAGGGAACTGGTCAAGTGGGGAATAGAAAACCTCTGCTGGTGAAAAAATGGAGAAAAATGATGCTGGCAAAACTCAGAGGGATTGTTACCATAATATATGTCTTCTTCCTGCTCTGGGCCATGGAAAGGAATTGATATAAGATGCTGAATACAGAAGAACATTCCCAAGGTTTTTTAAGGGATAGTTTACAAGCTGTCATAAGGAATACTATCTAATGAGAGATTATTGGCCCTAACTATGCTAAGGCATTTTGTTACATATCAAGGCCAGCTTGGGATTACTTTGTAGTTTACAATCTATCATCACATACTTGATGTCACTAGAATCTTACACTAGCCCTGAAATCGGAGGAAACAGCTGCAAATTAAAAAGTTGCAACCCATAGAGCTTACGTGACTTCACTTAGTCACAGAGTAGATATGAGTCAGTGCTTTTATTAAAATCTTTGCCTCCTTATCCAGCTGGCTTTCTACCAGCATCCTTTTCTTTTCTTTATTTCTTTTTCTTTTTTTTTTGCCACACCAGGTTGTCATGTGAGATCTTAGTTCCCTGGGCAGGGATCAAACCTGTGCCCCCTCCATTGGAAGCTCAGAGTCTTAACCCCTGGATCACCAGGGAAGTCCTAGCATCTTTTGCTTAAAGGAGCAGTACCAGTGGAAAAACTTAAACTCAAGGACGAAAACATGAAGAAAGAGAGCCACACTCCATAATTATGAGGTTCCTAAACAAAGGCTATATTTGGCAAACTGACCCACGGACCAGATATACCCCACTGCCTAGTTTTGTAAATAAAATTTTATTAGAACACAGCTACTCTCATTTCTTTGTGACTTGTCCGTGGTATTTTAGCTACCACACAGAGATGAGTAGTTGTAGAGATAATACAGCCTTGAAAATTAGTATCTGAAGTATCTGCTATCTGGAGCAAGGATGTGAACTAACGGGGCTTCTCAGGTGGCTAAGTGGGTAAAGAATCGCCTGCCAAAGCAGGAGACACAAGAGACACGGGTTCGATCCCTGGGACGGGAAGATCCCCTAGAGGAGGAAATGGCAACCCTCTGCAGGATTCTTGCCTGGAGAATCCCGCGAACAGAGGAGCCTGGCGGGTCACATTCTATGAGGTCGCAAAAGGGTCAGACACGACTTAGCGACTGAGCCTGAACGTGAAGGGTTAGTATTTGCAAGAAGAGCACGAAAGAGATGTACTTCTGTGGTGGCCGGGAGGAAAAGCGTCCACCTCCCGTGGGAGGCGGGAAGGTCTGGGCGCCTCTCCTTCCCTTTAACTGCTGCCCGAACAGCGAGGGTGTGGGAGTGTGGAGGTTAGGACAGGCAGTGGGCGTGCTCCATCCCTCTCGGGCTCTGTTTCTCTAGGAAACAAGTAATTCAACTTTTCAGGAAGAGATATGTCAAAACACGAGAAAAGGGGAAAAGCAGATTGATTCTGAGGAAAATGAGTTTGATGCATGCTTGGCACTTCGCCATATTCTGAGATGAAACTACATCTGTGTCTAAACAGTTCCTCAAACCACAAAGCAGTTGAAGGTCAGAAGACTGGAAATGGCATCCTAGTAAGTGAAAAACGCGCTCAGAAACTGGATTTTCAGAGGGCTCTGCTGCTGCTGCTAAGTCACTTCAGTCGTGTCCAACTCTGTGCGACCCCATCCCTGGGATTCTCCAGGCAAGAACACTGGAGTGGGTTGCCATTTCTTTCTCCATCAGAGGGCTCCAGCCAAGGTCAAATGATGGCTGTATAAAACAGTTATCTCCGTGGGAGGAGAGGAGAAACCCGCACGTCCTAAACGTGTGCTAATGACCAGTCACTGTATACTTTTACATCCAACACTTCTTCCAATATTGAAATGACTGTGTGAAGGCTGTATTTTTAAACCCTTTTAGAAGTAAATTGCATTTCAGAGAGCCCAAATTGTTAGGGAAACCATCTCATCTTACATACTAATTAATATGATGTTTTAAATTCTCATTGGGTATATGTTTCTTAACATTGTGCCAGCTTCCCCAGATCTCAATGAAATGGTCAGCAAATACAATGTGAAATGTAACAAATTAAGGTGAGCTGCCCAACTTCCATCTGAAGTTCACCTTTTATTTTGTGGCTGTAATCAAAGTATGTATGAGAGTTGAATGATAAGCGTTAGAGAAGAGTGTGGGCAAGTGACAGAGAGAGAAAGAGAAAGAGGGGTAGGGGTTGTGTGTGGCCCAGGAAGAGGACACATCTGATTTCTCACTTTATGAAGTCAACGCTTCATAAAGAGCACCACCAAGCTGTGTGTGAGAACACACTCACCACTCGCATCTGCAGGAAGACTGGCTTTTCTCTGGTGATGGAAATAATAAATCACCTTAGACAGAGTAGCCTGTTTATTGTTATTACAATGGTGCATCCACTGAGGGCTTGGTCAGCTCTCCTGGAACAAAATGGACCAACTGTCCATTCTGGTCTTCGGAAGTTTTTTTGTTTTTGTTTTTAAGAGGAAGGCATTCTATTGGCAAAGTCATGAGAGACATAATTCATATCCCAGTCTAACGTTTGGAACCAGACTGCGGGTCTCCTGGTGAATTGTGCTCCTTTCCCGTTGCTTCTCGGACCCTCAGGTAAGTATAAGAAATCACATTTTGTAGAACAGAAAGGTCTAGCCTCTTTAGGGACCTATAGATGGACTTCAGATGGAAGTCCGTAACTCCAGGTGAAAGTGGAGGTGGCTCAGTTGCGTCCGACTCTTTGCAACCCCATGGACAGGCCAGAATGCTGGAGTGGGGAGCCTTTGCCTTCCCCAGGGGCTCTTCCCAACCCAGGTCTCCTGCATTGCAGGAGGATTCTTTACCATCTGAGTCACCAGGGAAGCCCGTACCTCCACGAATGATGTGCAAAATATTTTCTCTTTATGCATATGTACATTTGAACAATGAGACCACATGGATGGCCTAAAGGTTCTATGATCACTTTTGCCCCCACAAAAATAAACATAAGCCAATATCAGTGTAACTCTCAGAGTATGTGTCCATTTGGCCTCATTTTTCTTTTCACTGATGGTAATCAAGAGGAGGTGACTGGGGTATATTTTTGTGAACATCATGCTGAAGAGCAACAGAGATCGCAGGCGTTGTGCTTGCGATGTACTATCCTCAAGAGGAGACTGCACGTTACAGATGCACGGTGCGACCTGAGAGAGACGGGACCATGCGGTGAGCCTCGCTCTCCTGGGGCCAAATGACACTGCTTGCTGAATGCATCAAGAATTCCAAGTCTGTTAGAAGATGCCACGTTTAAACTGCATCTTGTTTACACCTATAATCAAGAGCTTCTCTTTTTAACAGAAAGTAGACACGATTCTAAGCCATTGTCATTAGCCAGATGTCTGCAAATCAATGTCTTGTCAGACTTTTTGCTTTTACACTGGAGGCTGGATTTAAAACTGCTACCATGAATCTCACACGTTGGCTAGATTCATCAAAACTGCAAGTATGCTTTGAAGATATCTGAGACAAAATACAATTTGGAGAAATCTTCTTGTCTTACTGATAACAGAGCTTGAATTACAGGGTCAAACACTATGATTGTTACTATTCTACTATTTTTGAAGTTGTAAAGGAAAGGACCAGATATAAATCTTTCAGGGTGGTGTTAGAGTTTTTCCACTTTAAGAGAAAATGGTCAAGTTAGACTTTGGGATTATCCAGCTCAATACTTATAGGACTAACCTTATTTTAACAACTTTTTCAGTTAGTTTGGTGTTTAAGAACTTTAAAAAAGTAACATGTAAAGACTCTAATAAGATTCAACATAGATGAAAATTTGGAAAAGCACTAGTTTCATTTATGGTAAGAAAGGTATTTATATCCTAAATATATATCAGCCATTGTTGTTTAGTCGTGAAGTTGTGTCCGACTCTTTTGTGATATCATGGGCTGTAGTCTGCCAGGCTCCTCTGCCCATGGGATTTTCCAGGCAAGAATACTGGAGTGGGTTCACATTTCCTTCTCCAGAGGATTTTCCCAACCCAGGGATCAAACCCGCATCTGCTCAAACCTGTATCTGATCAAACCCACATTGGCAGGCAGATTCTTTACCACTGAGCCATCTGATAAGCCCCAAATACATAACTACTTCAAACTAAATATGAATAAAGTTGCCATAATTAAAAAATAACAGTAAGAAAGTCAGTTGACAAAATAATACATGCAATTTAATTATAAATGAAAAAATTTCAACTTCACTAATACTTAAAGAAATTTAAAACACTTAGTTGTTATACTGTGATATGTAAATGTTAAGAGTGATAATGCTAAGTGTTGCAGAAGGTTTAGAGAAATAGCTCTCAGAGTAAACATTGTTGAGAAAAAAATAGCGTTATTCTTTTCAATGGTAACCTGGCGATAAATCACAGAAGTTTTAAAATGAGTACACCTTTTGAGTAAGAAATCACATTTATAAACAGGTAACCAAAGGAAATGATTGGGAATTTGGTGAAAATATATTCACCATTATTATTCATTATAATAATAATAAATAGTTGAAAATATTTTTAGTCTCCAAAAAACAAGGGATTTAGTTGTGCTACTATCAAATAATGGAGTATTAAACAGACTTTACAGATAAAAATGTAGAATTATATTTATAATATAGATGATTTTTCTGTGTTGCAGAGAAAGAAAAAACAAATTGTTGCATAAAATTATTTTTTCATAATCTATCTACAAATGGTGGGAAAAAATCTAAAAGAGTATATACACCAAATGTGAACAGTGGTAAGTTCAATATAGTGAAAATATGAGATGCTTTTGTATCTAATTTTGCTTCTGTTTGTTCAGCTTTTTCTGCAATAAACATCCATCATTTGTATAATGAAGTAAAAATGAATTTAAAAAATATTGTATGTTTTCCTTCATTCTTTTAGCATTAACAAACATTTGAAGAATCTTTAGAGTCTACTGTTTAGAAGCATTTATGTTGAAGATAAAAATACCAAGGCACTGTCTGTTCTTCAACTCCATTGAAAAGGAGAATTTTGAAAATTCATGATCAAGTAGAATAAATAAGTAAAATTATAGGAATCTTGGTGGTGATGTAAAAATTAAATAAACCTTAATTGGAAGGTTGGAAATAACAGAAGTTGCAATCTGCTGAAGTCAGATTCACCAAGTATCTGTTGTTTAATCTAAGCAGTCCCTACATGGCTAGTTTCACCAAATAGAAAATTGTTCTATGACAAACTGGTTTTCTCTTTCAGGTTATGTTTATCCTGTAACTTTCATCTTATCCATTGTTAATTATGTGGACAGTTGAAATCTTTTATGAAGTAACTAAAAGATTTCATCTTTTATGAAATCTTTTATGAAACTTCCCTCATAACTCATTCAGTAAAGAATCTGCCTGCAATACAAGAGACCATGGTTTGATTCCTGGGCCAGGAAGATCCCTTGGAGAAGGAAATGGCAACCCACTCCAGTATTCTTGCCTAGAGAATCCCCATGGACAGAAGAGCCTGGAGGGCTACAGTCCATGGGGTCAAAAGAATTAGACATGACTTAACGACTAAACCACCACCATGAGGTAACTAAGCAAAGAGTTGCTACTGCAGCCGTAAAGAAGAAAGAAGAAGTTTTCCTTGACTATAGGAGCAAGCTGGAAAGCTCTTCTAATTTCTATGGGTTCAAAACTTGCTCCAGAATTTGCTGTTTCGGCATCAGCTGACCCTTAAATAGCTCTGCACAGACTTTAGCTGATTTCTGTTAGAAAAGTTTTCTTCATGGCAGCCACGTCGCTTTGAAGGGCAGGAGACTGTTTGATCAATAAGAACCCTGACAAGGATGGTTTTAAAGAATCCTGACTTCTCCAAATTGTTCAGAGCAAGGTTATTTTGAGTAACTCCAATTCATGGAGCCAGAATTTTATAGTGTGCCTTAGGAGAGTATAGGTGTCCAAGAAAACTGCTTTTCTTGCCTTGGCCCTGGCCTGGTATCACTTAGCAGGATTCTATATGTGGATTGCCAAAGAGTTCTAGTATTTCCAAACCTCAGTTTTGGGGTCAAGTTGGCAGAATATGTCTTTGTGAAAGACAGAAATGGGAGAAATCCTTGTAATATTTGCTCAGCTTTTAATCAGTGAAACCGAGATTTTCCAAAGGATAAACTACCCACTTAGAAATTTTTATGAAATACTTATTGCTTGTCAGTTTTTTGTTTTCCTACTTATTCTGCTTGCTAGTCAATATTCAGCAAAAGTAATTGAACAAAACCATGATTATAGTCAGACTTCCCAGGTGGCTCAGTGGTAAAGAATCTTCCTGCCAGTGCTGGAGACACAAGAGGTGAAGGTTCAATCCCTGGATGAGGAAGATCCCCTGGAGAAGGGAATGGGAACCTGCTTCAATATTCTTACCTGGAGAATTCCATGAACAGAGGAGCCTGGTGGGCTGCAGTTCATGGGGTCTCAGAGAATCGGACACTTTTGAGTGACTAAGCACCCATGTACACAATTATATTCAAATCAATAAGACTTTTAACAGTAGACAATTATTGTAGCCTTGTAACATTTTGTTTCAGAAAATAGACAGGCAGAAAAGATTATTAATCATCTTTCCTCCCAGAGATGATCCCTTTTAAAGCAGTTATATATTCTGATCTATTTCTTCTTTATATATATATAACATTTTTACAAACTGGTATCAAAGTTACATACTGTTTTATAAACAAAGATTCTGAATTTTCATCTAAAAGCAAAGAATATTGAAAACAAATCCTGAAATAGTATTTGAGAGAAAAAAAATAGCTACATAATATTTCTTCATTGGGGCTTCCCTGGTGGCTCAGAAAGTAAAGAATCTGCCTGAAATTCAGAAGACCCAGGTTTGATCCCTGGGTGGGGAAGATCCCCCGGAGGAAGAAATGGCAACCCTCTGCAGTATTCTTCCTGGAGAATCCCATGGACAGAGGAGCCTGGAGGGCTACAGTCCATGGGGTCACAGAGTCAGACAGAGCTGAGTGACTAACACTTTCACTTCTTAATTTGCTAGCTCCTATTCTACAAGTATGTGAAGGGGGAATCATCACCAGCGATCTAGGCGGGATGAAGAAGGTTTCAGTCAGCCTGTGCTCCCTGCTGCCGGAGCCAGAGAAGCGTGAACCGAAGAGGATGCTTGCAGATGAGATGGCTTTACAGGAAGAGGGCCCGTGTCCTGTCAGGGGGTGAGTGAGTGCCTCTGATCTGGGGAGCAGAAGGGAGTGTTATCATGCTTAGAATGATACCAGAATGCTTCTTACCACAAGATGCGGAACTTGCTGCTGCTGCTAAGTCGCTTCAGTCGTGTCTGACTCTGTGCGACCCCATGGGCGGCAGCCCACCAGGCTCCCCCGTCCCTGGGATTCTCCAGGCAAGAACACTGGAGGGGATTGCCATTTCCTTCTCCAATGCATGGAAGTGAAAAGTGAAACTGAAGTCACTCAGTCGTGTCCGACCCTTCGCGACCCCATGGACCGCAGCCCACCAGGCTCCTCTGTCCATGGGATTTTCCAGGCAAGAGTACTGGAGTGGGGTGCCATTGCCTTCTCCAGAACTCACAAGTTCTGGAGTTTAACTTGAGTTTAACTCAAGTTCAAATGAGTTAAAACCTATGAACTACCTACAATAATGCCTGACATGTGTACTAAGTGTTCAGTAAGACTCCACTAGTATTACTGTTGCTGCTGTTGTTAGTATGGTACTACCACACATGGCAACGTCAGGGAAGCATTGGCTCTGATGCCGTCTGTTTGAACTTCAGCACTTCAGCCCCAAACTCCATAGGCCGTGCATCTTCTATAGCAAATGGCCTTGAGACTCAAAGCTGTGTCCGCTGATGTCAAGAAGTCAAGTTGTTTGTCAAGCATTAGACCTGTTCAACATTTTCCTTCCAATTTTCAATTGCCTAAAATGATCCAAGTTCCCCCAAACTTAATAAAAGTATTTCATTACTTCAATAAAATAGGCGCATGATCCTCCATGCTGGTGTAATAACTGCATTTCCATGCATTTAGAATCACTCACAATATGCATCCTAAACCAGGACAATTATTTGCTTTCATTATTGTTCCCACTCTGTTAATATGTTTATCTTAATTTCAGTCTCTGTGGCCTTGAAAGAAGTACTTACTAGTCGGAAGCCATTTAAATGCTGATACTACATACTCTGCATTAAGATAACTAAAGAACACCAATCAGCCAAGCACACGTAGGCTCTTTTCCTCTTAATTAAAAGCTGGTTTGCACTTATAACTCTTCCCAGGCATATTACCTGGAAGTATTCAAACTAGCGTCAATGAGGATAGGGTAAGTACAGGCATCACTTATGAAGCTTTAGCTTCACAAGAACCTTGTTTTAGGAACTTTACTCAGTTCTCCCTACAAGGTAGTATGCTGTGACGAGGTGTTCACGAATCGACTTCTGAAGATTTGTAGAACGAAACCTCCACATGTAGTAAAGCTATTCCCCCCACCTTGACTTAGAGTACAAGGATGCTAAAGACAGTCACTGCCCTGCAGAGCGTCTCCAAGTCTGCATTCTGATTGGCTTTCAGCCTTCCTATAGGCCCCGTGTGCATCTTGGAGATGTCTTGTCCATGATTTAAATCGTACTACATGCAGAAGTTAGTAATTAGGGGGCAGGGGCTTCCTGAAGGGGCAGAGGACATCCCTATATGCAGAGAAATGCAGGGAACAGAGCCAGATCTTATAGTCATGTGCATTTGCCTGGATTTCTACATGGAGGATTTCTGACAATAAAAATCTTGGTTATGAGAAGAGAAGGCATCTAAACATTCTCTACCTTAAGACCCTCAAAGCCTTATTCTTATTCTTATAGGTAATTTATCTTATGGAGCAGCCCAAAAGATGTGGGGAGTATTTGGGGACACATATGCTTGGTGTTTAGCAAGGACTCTAGGATATAGGAGATAGGCCCTATACAAGTCTTAGAAATAGCTTCTGTGAATGTGTGGATTTGAATCCCCTCCCGCCTTATACATACATACACACACAGAGGCGCACACACACACACACACACACACACACACACAGAGCGCTCTGGGTATTTTGCTAGGTTCTTTGCTGGGCTTGATAGGGACAGAGCAAAGGGACAAAGCAGGAGGTTAAATAGTTAATCCCACTAGAGGATTTAAGTAGAGAAAAAAGCATGGGAGACCCTATAAATTAATAGTCACTCAAGCAAGCGGGTTTGCTTAACCACAAAGCCAAGCAAGCTTGCTTAGCAACAAAACCATGCAACAGAAGCACGGAGCATGTCCCCAAACAATAAAATGATGGCGGGATGAGACCGCATCCTGCCAAGTGAGCTCAGTAAGTTAGTGACCCCTAGGACGTGCTCTCTGCGCACTAACAACAAAAATATAAGAAAAGAGTAATATTGTGCTGAAACCTGAGATGATTTACTGCTTTTTAGCATGTGAAAGTGAAAGCCACCCAGTCATGTCCGATGCTTTGTGACCCCATGGACTGTAGCCCTCCAGGCTCCTCCGTCCGTGGGATCCTCCAGGCAAGAACACTGGAGTGGGTTGCCATTTCCTTCTCCAGGGGATCTTCCCGACCCAGGGACTGAACCCAGTTATGTTACTGCCTTTTTGCTCATTTCCATTGCTCCGTGACAGTCCTGTCTTGACCATTTAGGGACAAGAAAACTCCTCCCCGTGACTCGGAGAAAGAGCTGGTGATGGAAGGGTGATGTCTGCTTAAGAATGAGGATGAAGGTGGTCTTCTCCCCCTCCCCACGTTTCCACTGATTGTAAAAAAACGGTAGCTCACTAAATGTTTGTGGGGGCACCATCTTGCCGCCTGTAAACCTCACAAGCATCCTGTTCTAGTAAATCATTTCTTAGCTCTCACTTTGCCTCTCATTGGATTCTTTCTGTGCTGAGACATAAAGAACTGGAGCCCCCTGGAGCCCCCTGAGATACATCTTTAGTGGCTTCAGCTTGACGCAGATTGGTGGGGAGTGTGGCCAAGCCATATTTTTTCCTCCAAATTTGGAGAGTTGTGGTATGGTGGTAGGCCCTCTGAGATAGCACCCCTCCCTAAACATTTCACCAGCAGAGATTTATGGTCATGAACATGAAAGTAGCAGAAAGTTGTTTTCTATAACATTTCCCGAATCATGGCAACAAATAAATTCTCCTCTCTCATCTTATCAAATCCCAGGCACCTGCTTGTGGAACTGGCAACAGAAAGATTTTCTGTGCTGCCAGTGACAGGTTTCTCATCAGCTTGCCAATTTGCTTTGTCTTCACAGCCTGGCAAAATATAGCTATTGGCAGGAAAGTGAGTATTTGAAAATAATTACAGTATAAGGGGAATTTGGTTCCATAATGTGTAATTAAGTAATTTAAATACTGTTTTAGCACTAGGGATAGATTTGCTTTCTGCTTTATAATAGGCAACATGTTCTGTAATTTGAGCTCTTTAGCCACCAGTCCCTCAAAGAAAGAATTAGAATGAGGATCTCAACGAACACGATCCATTACAAGGGAAATTTAGCAAAAATATTAACGACCTCTGTACTTGTAGTTCCACGGCCATATCCTTTCCCACCTGCTGCTGTGGAGAAGTGGGCTAAGAAAGCAGAGAGGTGGGTTGTTACATCAGGAATGCAAGCAGAAAGTCCACCTTGACCTTCTGAAAGACAGAGTTCATCTTTAGTTGGACCAAGGTATGATACTTCAGAAAGACGATTACCTTTGAAACTAGGCTTTCATTAGGAGAACAGGATTTTCCAAATACCTTGATCATCTTTCCATCCAGATGTCCTAAAATGTGTACACATGTACATACATGTGTGTGTATGGCTGAGTCCCTTCACGGCTCACCTGAAACTATCACAACATTGCCAATTGTCTGTACCCCAATACAAAATAAAAAGCTTAAAAAAATAATATGTAAAGGAAATACCCTGCTTCCTTATGGCAAACGTGCTGTTTGGCTTGTTGCTGAGGGTGGGAGAATGTTGCAAGAGGAGATGAGTGAGGAATAAAACATTGCCTGCCGTATCAGTAAGCAAAGGACGTCAGTCATGAGCTGTTGGAGCCTCTGCCAACAGTGAGGTGGTGAGCCCAGAGCGAACTCAGGAAGGATCTCCAGTAGCCGTCAGGGGCTTTCCTGGCGGCTCAGTGGAAAGGAATCTGCCCACCAATGCAGGAGACAGGGTTTTGACCCCTGTGTCATGAAGATCCCATGGAGAAGGAAAGGGCAACCCACTCCAGTATTTTTGCCTGGAGAATCCCATGGACAGAAGAGCCTGGTGCGCTGCAGCCCATGGGGTCACAAAAAGAGTCAGACATGACTTAGCAACTAAACAACAGTAAAACAAAGCGTCCATCAGCCTGATAAAGAAGATGGTATCAATACAACGGAATGCTACTCAGTCATAATAATTAAAAAAAAGAAATAATGCCATTTGCAGCAACATGAATGGTCCTAGAGATTATCTATATTAGGTGAAGGAAGTGTAAGTAAGTGTGAAGTCGCTCAGTTGCGTCCGACTCTTTGCGACCCCGTGGACTGTAGCCTACCAGACTCCTCTGTCCATGGGATTCTTCAGGCAAAATTACTGGAGTGGGTTGCCATTTCCTTCTCCAGGGGATCTTCCTGACCCAGGGATCGAACCCGGGTCTCCTGCGTTGCAGGCAGACATCCTCTGAGCCATCAGGGGAAGCCAGGTGAAGTGAGTAAAGTGAAGTAAGCCAGGCAAAACAAATATCATGTGATATTACTTATATGTGGAATCTAAAAAAAAGATGACACAAATGAGCTTATTTACAGAACAGAAACAGACTCACAGACTTCAAAAGCAAACTTTAAGTTTCCAAAAGGGGGAATGTTTGGGGGGATAAATGAGGAACTTGGGACTAACATATACATACTGCTGTATATAAAACAGATAACAAATAAGGATCTACTATATAGCAGAGGGAACTCTACTCAATAATCTGTAATAATCTATATGGGAAGAAAATCTGAAACAGAAATGGACAATTGTATATGTAAAACTGAACCTCTATGTTGTACACATGAAACGGATACCACCTGTGAATCAACTCTATGCATGCATGCGTGCTGAGTCACTCAGCTGTGTCTGACTCTTTGTGACCCCATAGACTGTAGCCCGCCAGGCTCCTCTGTCCATGGGGATTCTCCAGGCAAGAATATTGGAGTGGGTTGCCATGCCTTCCTTCAGAGGATCTTCCCGACCGAGGGATCAAACCCAGATCTCCTGCCTTGCAGGCAGATTCTTTACCGACTGAGCCAGCAGGGAAGCCAGTGAATCAACTATGCTTAAATAAAAAATTAAAAAAAAAAAGAACAGAAGAGAGGTTGAGACTACCAGGAAACACTTGAGCCTTGACCCAGGTGGGAGAGATCTACCGCCAACTTTAGGTGTAAATGGCACCTGAATAGCCATCACACGAGCTACCAGTGAGGGGCTGTCTGCTCAGAAAGAGGCCCGAGGAAGCAAAGATGCACAGCATTGCAGGGACCACACCCTTCTCCGGCTGTTGTACTGGCAACCGCTCTCAGCTCACGCCCCAGATACCAAATACCATCCTGGAAAAAGGAGATGGAAGGGAGAGGAAAGATGAAAGCATAGGCATCTTATCTGAACAGTCATGGTCTCCCCCGCACCCCTTGAAACAAATAAGACCACTTTCAGGTCTCAGCGACCTGATAAAGTGTTCAGCTTGGAATGACCTCTAGTTTATGCTGAGAGGAAGGTATTGAATCAGAAGACTCAGGCCCTTCATTAATGAGCAGATCTGAGTTGTCCCCACCCCTCAGGGGAGCAGGGCTCTTTCGGAAGCTCCCGGCAGTGTTAGATAAAAATAAACTATACCCATAAAAGCAAAATGCAGGACCTTGTAACTATGCTATGCACTTTGGCAACTTTATAGTACAGAGCTTGCATTTTTTGCCACCCAGAAGACTCTCTGGAAAGCAAAATATTTCAGTAGAGAAATGATAGAATGAAATAATTTTAAATGTTCTTAAAATTATGAGAACTGATTGTGACATTTCTTACAGTTTGCCCTTGGCAAATTCTCTTCCTCCTCGAACAGATAAAACATCAAGCCAATTTGTCAGCAGAGGCCTGACTCAGAGCCCTCGGGTGGAGAGAGTTTGGCAAGATTAGAATGGCGGGCGCATCGAAGAGTCCGGCAGGAATTCCACGTCCAGAGCTCGTTTAAGTGAAATGAATATGATGGGCCTAAAATAAAGGAATATCAAATCAGACAAAAGGCCAAAAGCAATGGATTTCTTTGTGACTAAGATTAGTTAATCTGCACTGAATTTTTCAGTTGCTTCGATGTCCAGAGCATGAGTTCAGAGAGGCACAGCAGAGGACCTCTATTGGGAAGTATTAAAAGCTCTCTAGAAATGTATCCAGACAGTATGTTTAAACATTTATGAACAATTTCTATAAATGACTCCTGGTCAGTTGTAATCATTAGATGTACTCAGACGATATGATAATCTTCCCACTGCCTGAAAATGCGCTTACTGTAAAACCGTGACACAGGCTTCACTTGGTATGCTGACCTGATACTTTGCTTCCTGGAGAGTTTACCTTTTTATTAATAGTTATTTAAAAAAAAACTTTTTAATTGAGGTGTAATTTTATACAAACCAATGCACAAATATTTGTCTATAGCTCAGTGGTGGTGGTGCGTGCTGAGTCGTGTCCGACTCTTTGTGACCCCATGGACTGTAGCCCGCCAGGCTCCTCTGTCCTTGGGATTCTGCAGGCAAGAATACTGGAGTGGGTTGCTGTTTCCTCCTCCGGGGCTCTTCCCAACTCAAGGATCGAACCTGCATCTCCTGCATTTCCTGCATTGCAGGCAGATGCTTTACCACTGAGCCACCAGCGTTTTACATATGTACATACCCACATGATCCCCACCCAGATCAAGATATTTCTAGAAAATAAGTTCATCTCTAAACCAAATATTATTTTGACTTCTATTACTGTTGATTGTTTTTTCCTGTTTTTGAACTGACATAAACGGAGCTGAATATTTATGATGTTTCAATGACTGGTTTCTTTCACTCAAAATTCTGGAAGATTCATCTACTTTGTTGCATTTGGCACTAGTTTGTTCCTTTCCAGTGAGTAGTGTTCTACTGTATAAATATATCACTGTTTCCTTTTGATGGAGTTAGTGGTTGCCTCCATTTCTTTACTCTTACCATGACGCAGCCAAGACCACTTTTGTACTGGTCTTTGGATGAATATGTTAAGATTTATTTCTGTTGGGCATAAATCTAGGAGTGAAATCACTGAGTCAAAGGATATGTGTTTATTTAGCTTTAATAAGCTCTGCCAGATTCCCCAAATGACTGTGCTAACTTATGTTCTCGCCCTGGCTTTTTAAACAAGGGAAGGTCTAGTGTGTGCTTTCCAGATGGGCCAGCTTCACCCCCAGTGCCTAAGGATGTCTTGTTCACAGTTGTGCAGGCAGAGCATACATGCTCTAGAGAGAAAAGCTTGGCACTGGATTTATTTTCAAATCCAACCACGTATATGCTCATCAAGGATATATGACTTATGCAGAGAACAATTTTAACTGCTCTAGAACCAAAAGACTTATGAGGTGCCCATTCCATGGACAGCTTTCTCTCTGCAGTGAGCAATGTATGCAGGTATATCACCTTCTCAGCGCTCCCCTAACCCCTACATATAACACATTTCTTCTTAAGCCTTCATTTTTTTCCATATTAAAAATATATATGTGGAAAATGGAATAGGCTTTGCATGTGTTGGAATAGGGAATACATGGGAAACCTCTGTACCTTTCCCTCAATTTTTCTGTGCATCTAAAGCTGCTCTAAAAATACAAGCTTAAAAATAGCATATATGCTCACTGTGGAAAATTCAGAAGACATAGGAAGACATATAGAAGAGGCTAAGGACCCACCATCTGACTAAGAATATTCTGACTGTATCCTTCCAGAACTTGCTTTTACATGAAAGTGTTTCAGTTATATAGAAATTGGTTCTTTACAAAGATTTTTGTGGTTTGTGTTTTCAATTTTCTTTAGTCCTCTTGCTTTAACTCTATTCATAGACATCTTTTCATTTCAATAACTGCAAATATGCATCATCATGTTTAATAACAGCAGAGAATTTCATTGTACACAAATACTATAACTGATTCCTTTATTGATGGATATTTATATTAAAATTTGGTTTCTCTTTTAAAAACAGTGACAGAATCACAAAAGACCAAATACTCTCCAAAGCCAAAGAAGTGCTGAGGAAAAATAACAAAACAGGAGGCACCACATTTCCTGATTTTTGAGCTAACCTATAAAGCCATAGTAATTAAAACAGTATGGTACTGGCATAAAAACAAATAGATCAATGGAACAGAATCAAGAGCCCAGAAATAAATTCAAGTATATAAGATGAGCTCATATTTGACAAGGAAAAGCCAAGAAGACTCAATGGAGAAAAGACAGTCTCTTCAACATACAGTGCAAGGAAAACATGTAAAACAATGAAGCAACCACTATCTTCATTCACTCATAAAAATTAACTTAAAACGGATTAAAGACTTAAATGTAAGATTTGAAAACATGAGAATCCTAGAAAGAAAGCTTCTAAACGTGGGTCTTGGTAATTATATTTTTGGAAATCATACCTAAAGCATAAGCAACAAAATATAAAATAAATAAGTAGGATGACATCAAGCTAAAAAGCTTCAGCACAGCAAAAGAAATCACCAACAAAGTGAAAAGACAACCTATGAACTGGGGAAAAAAATTTCAAGCCATATATCTGATAAGTAGTTAATACTTAAAATATGTTAAGAACTCATAAAACTCAACAGCAAAATCCCACTTAATTTAATTTTTAAAAAATGGGCAAAGGACCTGAGTAGACATTTTTCAAGGAAGATATACAAATAACCAACAGGCACATAACAAGATGCTCAGCATTACTAATAATTAGGGAAATGGAAATTAAAACCATAAGGAAATGTCACCTCACACCTGTTAGAATGGCCATCACCAAAAAGACAAGAGGTAATAAATGCTTGAAGGAGGCGGAGGAAAAAGGATCCTCATGCACTGTCGTGGAATTAGGGAAAACAGTATGGAGGCTTCTCAAAAAATTAAAAAATGCAATTACCGTAATGCATGCATGCTTAGTCGTGTCTGATTCTTTGCAACCCCATGGACTGCAGCCTGCCAATCTCCTGTGTCCATGGGATTTTTCCAGCAAGAATACTGGAGTGGGTTGCCATCTCCTCCTCCGGGGGATCTTCCCAACCCAGGGATCAAACCGATGTCTCCTACATTGCAGGCAGATTCTTTACTGCTAAGCCACCAGGGAAGCCCCTTAGAATTACCATATGACCCAGCAATTCCACTTGTGGGGATATATTTAAAGGAAATGAAGTCACTGTCTTGAAGATGTCTCCGTTACAATGTTCATGGCAGCATTATTCACAAAAGCCAAGGAATGAAAATATACTGTGTTCATCAACATATAAATGGATAAGGAAGATGTGGTTTATTTTCTTTAGGATATACTCCCAGATTTTAATTTCTAGGTTAAAGTTGACGTATATATTCAGTTTTAAAGTGTGTTTTAAAAGTGCCTCTCCAAAGGCTGTGCCAATATATATTCTCAGGTATATATGAAAATGCATAATCCCAAAACTCCCAAATGATGAATTGCAGTGTTATTTTTAATTGTTAATAACTTATTGACCTGTAAAAATAATATCCATTTTATCAACATTTATTTAACTGCAAGTAAGACTAAAATTTTTTCAATAATTTTGTTGGCTATTTGCTATTATCACCTTATAAATTACTTTTTACTTGCCTCGTTAGTCTGATTTCTTTTGCTGTGTGAAAATTATTACATGTAGAAAATCTATTAAAACATGTTTCCAGGCTCCCTCAGTGGGAAAGAATCCACCTACCAACGCAGGAGACACTGGTTCCATCCCTAGTCCGGGAAGATCCCACGTGACTCAGAGCAGCTAAGCCCTTGTGCCATAAACGCTGAGTCTGTGCTCTAGACCCTGCGAGCCGCAACCACTGAAGCCCTTGCACCCTGGAGCGTGTGTCCCGCAATCGGAGAAGCCACTGCAGTGAGAAGATCGTGCACCCTGCCTAGAGGGTGGCCCCTGCTCACCACAACCAGAGAGAGGCCCACACAGCAGCAAAGATCCAGCACAGCCAAAACTGACACACAGAAATCAATGAAATTATTTTTAAAAATTAGAAAAAGAAAAGGTTTCCCACATTGGTTTTAAATATTCTACCTTTTTATTTTTAGCAGATTAGTATTTCCAGTATTATTCTTCAGTGGAATGTTGTGTTATTTTCATATGCATAGTTATTCTTCCCAAACCTTATGAAATTCAGTCTGGATGTATTTTGCACCATTGCTGGTAATTAAATTCAATTATTTTGGTGATGTTACTTTATCTATTATGGTAGGCTAATGGTATGCATATGGTATATGCTGAAGCTGTAACTTCAATACTGTGGCCACCTGATGTGAAGAACTGACTCATTGGAAAAGACCCTGATGCTGGGAATGATTGAAGGCAGGAGAAGGGGATGATAGAGGATGAGATGGTTGGACGGCATCAACGACTCGATGGACATGAGTTTGAGCAAGCTCTGGGAGTTGGTGATGGACAGGGAGGCCTGGCGTGCTGCAGCCCGTGGGGTCACAAAGAGTCGGACACGACTGAGTGACTGAACTGAACTGATATGCTAATTATTTATTAAAATAATTGGTTCAGGGACTTCCCTGGTGGTCCACCGGTTAAGAATCCACCTGCAAATGTGGGGACAAGGGTTCAATCCCTGGCTGGGCAACTAAGACCCCACCTGCTGCACCACCACGAAGCCCATGCTCCACAGCAAGAGAAGCCTGTGTGCTGGATCTAGAGAGAGCCCACATGCTCAGTGAAGACCCACTGCAGCCTTAAACGAAAAAAATCACATAGAGGTAACAAAGGAAGTATATGACAAATTTTTAAAAAATGATGAGCTGATTTTTTTAGCTAGTTTTATTAGCTTATCAGTTGAGTTGACTATTGACATATATTAATCTATTGATATCAGTTTATTTCTGTGGTCAGCACTTTACCAAATACTTGTTTTTAATTTGTAAACCTTTTTTATTGATTATCTTGTTTTCCCAACTAAATAATCACATCATAAGCAAATAATGATACTTTCCTCATTTTCAATATTTATAGTTTTCATTTTGTTCTGCCAGATCACGATGGGGGTTTCTAGAATAGTGTTAGATAATAAAAGTTAAAAATACCCATCCTCATTCTAATTTAGTTTATTTTAATTCACTATGGGGCTTCCCTAGTAGCTCAGCTGGTGAAGAATCTACCTGCAAGGCAGGAGACCCTGGTTCGATTCCTGGGTCGGGAAGATCCCCTGGAGAAGGGATCGGCTGCCCACTCCAGTATTCTTGGGCTTCTCCGGTGCTTCAGCAGGTAAAGAATCCACCTGCAATGTCTTAATGCTGGCATCAGATTTAAGATAAAATGTTTTTCTTAAAAAAATCACATTAAAATGTGATTTTACTCACAATAGTTTTCCTTATATTTTGAAGAGTTTTTGCCAGATATGGATAACATTCATTATCAAAAACATTAACATGTTGAAATGTTCATAGGAGGCGTTAAGTCATTTGTAAGTTGATTTGTATAAATAAAGCTCCTAATACTGAACTGGCCTTTCACTGAAAATATGAACTCTACTTTGTCATGGAACATTTTCCTTTTCATAGACCCTGGGATTGATTTGCTCATGTTTGACCGAAATCATTAGGCTTTATATTGATAAGTAAGGTAGTAAGTCAACAATTTTCTTGCTTGCTAATCCTCTTAGCTTTTTCTATCAGAGTTATGCTAGCTTTACTTTTTTCTGTGAAATATTTTCAATAGCAAATGCTTTTTCTAATTTCTTCTGATCACACCTGGATTAAACCTTAATATATGCCAGGTGCTGTGCTGGGGATTAGGCAACAGAGACATTGTGTCTCTTTGAGGACTCAGTGCAAACCATTCTTTGGAATTCTGAAGAATGAGCTTGGCCACATTTTGGAAGTGGAGGAAGAGTGGGTGCAGTTTTGACAGCCTTTCTCACGTCTTCTATTTTGATGCCTATATTTTAGTTTCCTACTTTTGGCATTCATATCTTCTTAGAAAATTATTCCTCTCAAGGAGAATTTGATGTTATCTTTCAATAGACAAATCTTCATCTGTGGTTATTTCCCATTTCCTAATTTGTGTGTTTCAGCTTTTTTTCTGTCTTTTGTAGAGATTGTTATAGTATTTTTTTCCTTCTCTAAAGTGAAGGAAAAATTACCCTCCTATTACCACATAGTCTGTTTTTGTCACATTATTGATATTATGTCAAGAAGATTTGCCAACTTTGAGAGATCCTCAGAAATACATTGAAGATGATGTTTTTTAAAGATCACTGTGCTCTGTGACCTTGAGCAAAGAACTAAATTGCCTGGGATTCTGTTCCTAATCCACTTCTCGAGAGGAATGTGAATTTCTCAAGATCAGGGGCCACGTTTTCTGAATCTGCCCCAGGATCTAGGACAGTTACTCTTATGTGGCAGGATTTCAGTAGAAATTTGTTGAATTGGGCTTTTGCTGAAGGGCAAAGAACTGGTTAGATAATTTAGAATTTTCCTTTTTATGAACCAACCAGCAGCAGCATCACTCACTATTGAATCACTTACCAGCCACATTGTTGGAAAGACACTGAAATATTTTATTCTGAACCCAGTAGGGCTGATTCTTTTACCATTTTTAAAGGGAAAATTTAATAGTTTAACCGTATGACAGAAAAATGAATACTAAATTGTTTCACACTCATGCTTAACCTCTGAATTTTCTGGTGTCAGTAATTTTTGTTCGTTGGTTTTTCCAAAGTCCAGTCTATAGTGTGTGTCAAGTGAGTAATTCACATGATTTTGAAAAAGAGATAAAGGGAAAAAAAAATCTCACACTTCAATACATCCCCAGTTCCCTATTAAGCATTAACTTGAGAGGGGATTTAACAAGTTATATATTTTTAAAGAAAGGATATTTCTGTGCTATTCTCTCTTACCAGCACGTTAATCCATGGATATTATTGTGCTTTTTATTTGCTTTCCCTCATGGAACATTTTCTTCCACATTGAAGGTTATATTTCTGAAAGCAATGCCTAATGGCTTTATTTTAGAATTTCCATTTATTTTAGCTATTAGTGGTAAATGTCTTCTCTCAAACTCAGCTAAAGTAAGTAACTGTGGCTCATCAACCCTGCATCTGGGGCGAGATGTGCCATATCAGACTCTTCTTCCAACCTACTGAAACTCCCATGCAGATAGAATCATACTGAAGAACTCAGAGCTGTTCTAATCTTCTAAGCACTATCGGTCACGTTAATGTTTCTTCTGTAAAAATCGGGGTGTGGTTGCTTAAAACACTGTGTTCATTTCTGCTGTACAAGGAAGTGAGTCAGCCACGTGCACGCACACGCCCGCTTCTGGAGCGGCCCTCCTCCCCCACGCCCGGCCATCCCACCCTCTGGTGAGCACCAGGCTGAGTTCCCTGCGCTATGCGGCAGCTTCCCACCAGCTATCTAGTTTATGATGGGAAGGTATACAGGTAAACCCCACTCTCTTCCACTCATCCCACCCTCCCTTTCCGAATACCCTGCCGTATCCCCAAGTCTGTTCTCTGTCTGTATCCCTATTCTTGGGCAAATAGGCTCATCTGTACCATTTTTCTAGAGCCCATATATATGTTAATGTACAACATTTGTTTTTCTCTTTCTGACTTACTTCACTCTATATGACTTACAGGGTTGTGTTTATAAGTAAGTTAGAAAAACAAGATCATCTGATGGAACTCATTGGAGAATCATGTTTAATTTTTAAACCATTACTTTGACTAATTGTATTAATGTGGTTGTAGTCACTCAGTCGTGTCCGACTCTTTGTGACCCCATGGACTGTAGCCCGCCAGGTTCCTCTGTCCATGGGATCCTCCGGCCAGAATACTGGAGTGCGTTGCCATTTCCTCCTCCAAATTATATTAATAGAGGCTGTAATATTGAAAGGACTCTTACCTTGGACCCAAGCCCACTCAGCCTTTTAAGACAGCAAAGTAACCAAAGAGCAACCTATTATTCTTGTCATTCAGTTGCCTCCCTCTTCCAAACTGTCAGTTTTCCTTTTGAAATAAAATAAATACATGTGGTCCTCTGTAAGTCTTATTTGACTAAGCACAATAAGGACATTCTATAGCGCCTTTTCTAGAGTTCCCTCCTGCAAAACAATAAAGAAGAGCATACACTGGCTTATCTCTGGGCAATAGTGATCAGTGTTTTGGGAAGCAATGAATTGAGATAAAGGACCTATCTGAGACACCAGTGCGGAGCTTACCTCTGATGGGACGGACCCACAATAGCATGGTGGCAAAATCCACTTCAGTTCTCCATATCTCACGCTGTAAGGTGAGGTGTAGGTAATTCCTGAGGTTTCTCCTAGTTTCCAAAGTTGGCGATCCATGAATTTGTTTCTATGAGCTCTCATAACTGACGTTCTTAACTGGACCAATTATTGGCCAAAGAAAGATAAACTGTGACCTGAAGAGCTAGACCTGAAGTACATTAGGTGTGTATTCTCTCCTGGCTTTTGTTCAGAGTTGGTGAGGAATATTCATGCATGGTGGGAAACTGAAGAGGCACAAATCAGAAGGTGCCGGTGGACTGTGAGTTCTTTATTTGCATGATGGAGAGAGGCATGAAGGGAATTTTAAAACGGATTTCCTCCACTCACCCTCTTTGAATGGCAAGCGCTCATTGATTGACATCAGAGATTTTCCTGACTACTGGGGCAAGCAGAAGTTTCAAGTGGAATGTTACCCACAGAATCCTCCTCTGGAGCCCTGACACTCCCCTTCTCTTCTCAGAGTAACCCATGTTATGATGGCACTGCAGCATGAAAGGGGGTTTTTCAATTCATTGCTTCTTAAATTGAAGCTATTTGATAAATATCACCAATTCATACAACAGTGTATACTAAAGTTATGAAGTCTGACAGAAAGCAATTGTAAAGCTTTTGCTTTTGCATTATATATATATATATATATATATATATATATATATACACACACACATAGTTCTGGTCCACGGTACCTTGAGAAGTAGCCAGGATATCAAATCATATGCATTCCAACATAGGCTTGAAGATACATTTCAGATTGGAGGAAAGTATGCAGCTGTGTTCTAGGTGATGCAGTGGGAAAGAACCCATCTGCCAAAGCAGGAGACACTGGTTTGACCTCTAAGTTGGGAAGATCCCCTGGAGGAGGAAATGGCAACCCAACCAATATTCTTGCCTAGAAAATTCCATGGACAGAGGAACCTGGTGGGTTACAGTCCTTGGGGTTGCAAAGAGTCAGACATGACTGAGCACACATATGAGGTTGTGTTTTAGTGGCAAATAAACAAGCAGATAAAACAATTATGTATTTATTCATTCACTATATTATATCAAACATCATATGCACTTTGGAGTTAGAACCGTTTTATTAGAAATTGATCTTGTGTACTTTTTAGAAATAGAATGGGTTCTAAGCATAACATGGTTACCTCTCATAAGCTAATGGTGAAGTGAATGATGAGATAATTTATACTTTGCTGTTGTGCGGCTGCCATTCTTCAAAAATGTAGTTCTGAAGATCATCAACTCAAAAAAAATTGTTGACAGTGTAATTAATCTTTTCTTACATTTTTGGTGTTTTGTTGTCAAATTTAACCTCCTCTAGTACCTTAGTGGGGCTTCCGTGGTGGCTCAGACAATAGAGAATCTGTCTGCAATGCAGGAGACCCGGGTTCAATCCCTGGGTCTGGAAGAAGGGAATGGCTCCCTACTCCAGTACTCTTGCCTGGAGAATCCCATGGACAGAGGAGCCTGGTGGCTACAGTCCATGGGGTGGGAAAGAGTTGGACACAACTGAGTGACTAACACTTTCATTTCCAGTACCTTAGTCAGAGAAAAATTCTTAGTCATTCTTGAGAAAAATTGGATTAAGTAACAGACTGATGATATCTGACTAACTTCACTTAGCATGATAATCTCCAGGTCCATTACTGTTGCTGCAAATGGCATTATTTCATTCATTTTCATGGCTGAGTAATATTCTATTGTATATATGTACATCTTCTTTATATATATACCATACTTCCCTATATACACACCATTCTTCTGTCAGTGGACATTTAGGTTGCTTCCATGTCTTGGTCATTATAAATAGTGCTGCAGTGAACCCTGAGGTGCATGCATCTTTTCAAATTATGGTTTGGGCAGGAGCAGCGTTGCTGGACCAAATGGTACCTCTGTTTTTAGTTTTTTAGAGAAAGACAAATGTCACTGAATGCCACTTCTATGTGGTATCTTTTTAAAAAAAGTGATTCAAGTGAACTTACTTACAGCATAGAAACAGACTCAGAGACTAGGAAAACAAACTATGGTCACCAAAGGGAAAAGGGTGGGGGAGAGGGGTAAATTAGAAGGTTGGGATTAACATGTAGACATTACTATATATAAAATAGATAACTAACAAGGACCAGTATAGGAAGGGAACTATACTCCATATTCTATAATAACCCACATGGGAAAAGAATCTGAGAAAGAATCGCTATATGAGTAACTAAATCACTAGCTATACACCTGAAACTGCCACGACATTGTAAATCAATTATACGCCAGTGTAAGACTGAAAAAGCAGTTTTAAAAAGATTGGTGATGGAAATTCATAAATGACAGATACTTGTCAGAACTGGTTGCAAGAGTTGCCTCACCCTGTCAATCAGAAGAATCCCCGTGAGCTGATCACGCCCTCTTTGAACCATCACCACCCCCTCCAGGTCAGCACACACGCCTTGAGGGCATTGGGTCACTGTGTCCCCTTTGCCTGGCAAAGCAAGGAAGCAATTCTTTTTACTTCACCCCAAACTCTGTTTCCGAGATTTAATTCAGTGTCAGGGCACAGAGGCCAGAGTTAGCATCATTTTGGCATGCTTCATTTAAGAAGCCATTGTTTTGATTTCTCTTCCTTTACATTTTTTTGGCAATTATTTTTCTCCTTTGGAAGTGAGCTCCAAATTGAAATAAGACTATTTCCTTTGGCATACAGGACTTCAGCTAGAACAGATTCTGGGTTGGATAAAGAAGCGTAACCTCATTGTTCTCTTTTGTGAGCCAAATACTTCTGATTTCATGCTTACAAGAGACACAGAACTATTGAAAAGTTAAATTTCATCATTAACCTAAGTGCAGGTCCTTCCAGCCATTGGATATTAGCAGATGATCAAATTCTAGTGCTGAGGGAAGCTAGCACTGTTATCAGTAAAGGGCCCGCGATTCTTTACTTCTGTGCGGGCTTCCCTGGTGGTTCAGACAGAAAAGAATCTGCCTGCAATGCAGGATTCAGTCCCCGGGTCAGGGGTCCCTAGGAGAAGGGAATGGCAACCCACTCCAGTGGGTTCTGGAGAATTCCATGGGCAAAGGAGCTTGGTGAACTCTAGAGCTCATGGGGTCCCAAAGAGTCAGACCCAACTGAGCGACTTTCACTGTCACACAGACTCTGGATAGTTTACCAGGTGATTATGATGATTCATGAAACACCAAGCCAAATTTTAGAATGAAGGTTTATAATTGTTAACACCATTAAGGATTAATTTTGGATCTGAATCAAAATGGTTTATTTAGCCCAACTGAGATTAAAAGTACATTCATTAAACATGAGTCTTTACATGATGGTTTTGAGGAAAACTATGATTCCAGATATAAGTTACTTCCTGCACCTTCCCTATAGAACTAAAATAAAAGAGGAAATGATATTTATTGTATCTTTGCCATTTTTTAGTCCCCTTTAAAGAATAGTTACCTCCAGATCACTTTGAAAAACTATCTACTCTCAAAATGGATCATAGCATTTCTTGTTTCATATGTTTATTAATAATATTTGAGTTTTATATGAAAATGTGATGTGTGTAGATGGCTTACTTTCTCTGATAGAAAAGCAGTGCATGTTTGTAAAATACATAGGAAATACAGGAACTTACAAAGAGGAAAATAAAAATCTCATCACGATGGTAGTAGCCACTGTTGTGTTAAAACATTTTCAGTTTTTGATTGTTTATTTTTTACATAGTGAAGTTCACATTAATATACAACTTTATAATAAGATATTGGCACCTTGGTCTTTGGCATATGTATTTCTCTGGAGACATAGATATAGAGAACAATCGTATGGACACCAAGCTGGGAATGGAAGGGTGGTGTGAGCTGTATATATTGGCATATACACACTGCTGTGTATAAAGCAGATATCTAGTGAGAAGCCGTGTACAGCACAAGAAACCCTTAGCGCTCCGCGGTGACCTACGTGGGGAGGGAATCCCCAAAGAGGGGATATGTGTGCCAGTGTGACTGATTCCCTCTGCTGTGTCACAGAGGCTGACACAGACCATGACACAACTATACTCAAATTTTAGAAAAAATAGGTAAGCAAAAGGATATATTGTATAGCACAGGAGACTACAGCCATTATAATAATCTTTAATGGAGTATAATCTGCAAAAATACTGAATCCCAGTGCTCCACAAATGAATCTAGAATAATATAGTAAGGAAACTATACTTCAACAAAAAGTATACTTCTGGTGAAAAAAAAAACACATACATTTCTCCATCTACTTGAAAATGTCTTGAAAATATGGACTTTAATTAGTGCATATCATTGTATAACTTTGTTTCACCATTCTTTTACTTTTAAAATATTAGACTATTTACTCCTCACTTCCATTTTTTAATAATATAAGTAGTGCAGCAATCCATGTCTATTAAATAAATATCTTTTTCTGAATTTCAAATTTTTTCTTTTCAGTATATTTCTGAAAATATAGAACTGGACATAATCCTTCTAAGGTAAATTGGATTTCAAAAGGACTATGCCCATTCACTCTCCAGTGAGTCCTATGCAGTCAACTTTTGCCCGCTGCTCAGCTAGCTTTGAGACCTGTGGCATTCATTTACTCCTTTCTAAGTTAAAAGGTCCTTGAATGGACTGAAAAGTCTCCATGTCAGCTTTTCTTTTTTCTCAATATAGGGACAGTGAAGCCCCACATGAGGCAAATACTTCTTAACTAGTGTCCCCAATTCATTGCAAGTTTTTTTTTTTTTCCCCTAAATTCTACTCTTCACAGAGCAACCATTAAAAGAATCAAGTCATGTTATTCATTTGCTCAAAATCTCAGAGTAAATCCCTGGGTTGTAACAGTGCCTCCAAGACCTTACCCAGTCTTGCCCAGAACAAGTTAGTGAGTTGGGTGGTTTTTCACTCTGTTGGAACGTGTACGGAGAAAACTGACAAGCGCATGATTAAAACGGTTAACTCAAGAAGATAAACTGGATTGGAGAGAGCACAGAGGCTAACAGACTGAAGTGATGTGGGAGTTTCCCAAAACGATGCTGTGAGTTGGCATGAGCTATCTCAGCATTGATCCAACAGGGAGTCGTGGGAAATGGCATTGATGGGGAGCTAGGGACAGTCGTGGCAGGAGGGTGCAGAGTTCCCGGAGCTGAGGTCTGTCCTGGGCATCATTAGCGTGGGTCTGGAAGCATCCCTGTGGAACATGGGCTGGATGGAGGAAGCCAACTCCAGCACCATGGGTCTGTGAGGTTGAAGAGAAGAGCTGGCTTGAGAAGGAGGAGCAGAAAACAGTCTTCAAAGCTGACACTTCATTCCCTTTAAATAAAGACATTGGAGGGACTGTTCTTGAAAGAGAGTGAAGAAACAGGGTATTATTGTGGTGTAAGAATTGTAGCAAATTAAAAGGATTGTGGAGAGAAGGAAGAATCTATTTTTTAAATTTTGTTTTATTTTCAATTGGAGGATAATTACTTTACAATTTTGCGTTGGCTTCTGACATACATCAACATGAGTCAGTCACAGGTATGTATTTCCCCTTCCTCCTGAACCTCCCATCCCTCCCCCTCCCTCTAAGTTGTCATAGGGCACTGGATTTGCGTTCCCTGCTTCATATAGCAAATTCCCTCTGGTTGTGTTACACACGGTTCCCTCTGTGTCCAAAAGTCTGTTCTTTATGTCTGCATCTCCATTGCTGCCCTGCAAATAAGAGCCTCGGTACCAGGAAGAGCTCTATGAAGTGAAAAAAGCAAGTTTCAGGAAAGTGTGTATGATCAATTTGATTTTAATTAAACATATATCAAACCTCTGATCTGTATGTAGAAGGATGTAAACACCAAGTCCTGACGATAGATTTCAGAAAGTTTAAACTGCCAACAGTGTGCGTTGCTATTTCTGTCCTAGTTTTAGTTTGCTCAGCTATCATGTGTACTTCTGTGATCAGAGTAAATAAAATACAATTTAAAAAATTACCTGAAGCAAATCGGAGTGAATGTGATCGTGCCTCTACAAGGATGGAGAATGTCATGGATTTGTCATAGCGGTTTAAGAGGCAAGTGATAAGAGCTTTATACTTCAATGGGGAGGTTCATCTTTTGACACAGAGGTTTATGGATAAAGTTATTCTGTTGGATACAGCAGAAGTAAGTACAATGATCTTTTAAGGAATTTTATGTTCCTTTAAGGAAGGGTTAGGACATCACTCAACTTTCTGGAATGTCAGCATATTATTAGTTAAAATACAGGTTGTTGTGTGATTTGGGGGGCTTTTTGGGGGTGGTTTGTAATTAGGGTTCTATACTCAAATCTTGATTCCACGTGTGACTGGCTTTGTGACCATGGGTAAGTCACTCAATTTTTCTGAACTATAGTCTTCTTATCTGTGAGCTAGTAGTACTCACCTATAGGTTCGTTGTTAAGAATTAAGTTAGACAAGAATATGAAACTTCTCAGTACGATGCCTGGTTATGTAAGCCCTCAACAAATTAAGCACATTAGTAGCTATTGCCATATGAATTAACTTTGAAAATATCATTAATATGTCAGTTCTTCATTAATTGTATTATATGATAAAATTTTTGACAAAAATATTAGCATGATAAAGCTGTAACATTCAGACATCTGTGCACTTTGTCAAAGAAAAACATTGATCTGTTAATACTTCATTCATCATTATTACTTGGAAATAAAGAAACCTGGAATTTTAAAATTAACCCTTTTTATAACATTTCTTTGTCACATACTAAGTGTCATGGGATTTCTTTCTAAAGAATTTAAAACAAAACCAGAGACATTTTTAAATGTCTCATTCGTACTGAAGTGATTTTCTTCCAAACCAGAAGATAAAATTTATAGTTTATCATCCAAGATAAATTGTGAATATTTTATAACTTTTCAGGGATATAACAGTGAAATGTTAAACTCCCAAGTCTTCAAATATTTCAAGGGCAAAAATGTGCTTTTCAGATGACAAAAACAATTGTAAAGAAAACAAAAATCATGGCAGTTTCCCATTATATTCGGCATTTAAACAAACATTGTGTTTCTGTTTCCCATGCTCTGTTTTCTTAATCCTTAAATTCTAATTTAAGGAAATTTTGAAATAGGATGTATTATATCAGAGTTTGACAGTAGTGCCTTCTGGAAAAGTGTGATGATTTAGGCTGACAGCCATTTTATAAATTCAAAACAAAGGATACACCACCACGTATAAAATAGACAGTGAGTGGGAAGCCTCTTTCTTTTTTTTTTTTTTTGGTTTTAAGATAGTATTTTATTTTAGCGCAGGGAGCTCAGTGCTCTGTGATGAGCTAGAGGGGTGGTGAGGGGGTGGGAGGGGAGCTCAAGAGGGCGGGGATGTATGTATACAAGTAGCTGCTTCACCTTTTCATAGCGCAGAAACTAACACAACACTCTAAGCAACTATATCCCAGAAAACAAACAAAACCCAAGGATAGTGCTGCAAAAAGTAGAAACTGCAGAAATAATTCGGAGTCAGGGAATCCTCAGACCACCATCATATCACATGGTTACCTATCATTGCATAATGAACCACCCCAAACTTAAATGCCTTGAACAGCAACAATTTCACATGCTCACGATTCTGCCAGACAGAAGTTGGGCCTGAACACAACAAAAATGGTTTAACCTTGTTCCATGTGGTGCATGCTGAGGCTGGAAGATCCAACTGAAGCTGGACCACCAGCCAAGGCAGCTTAAAGAGCTGGGACCTCTCCAAGGGAATGGATAAATTTCATTATTATGGGTGTGGCAGTGTGTTGCTGAAATCCAGCCTCTGTACTCAGGTGACAGATAAAATCTTGGAGACAGAGTTTTGGGTGAAGTCAACAGAAAGAGCTCTACTGTTTTGCCAACAAAAGGGGTCACAGCTTACTGCCCTCAAGACTGTGTGTCCTGCCCTGGAGGGGGTAGTGAGTAGTCTTATCATGTTTAAGGAGCAGGGTGTGATCAGCCTGTGGATGTTCTTCTGGTTGACTGGTGGTGAGGTAATTGGGAGTCAGCATCATCCACCTTCTGGTTCCAACAGGCCTGGGATCTCCGCACTTGTGGGTAGTGTGCAGAGCACTTCTCCATGTGGTGGGGGTTCCAATATTTGCAAAGCAGTTCAAAGGCCAGGGCTCAGAATATTATCTACAGCCTTCAAGGGAGAACTAAAGGTCCTTGACTTTTTTTAATGACTAAAAGTACATTTATTTTGTCCTGCTTGACTGTTTTCCTTTCTTTCTGTATTTCTTACTTCTCTGAGTAAAGTTGCTCTTTGCCTAGCATTTTTCTATGGACAAAAGGCAGGCAGAGGACATGGGTGGGGATCTATTCTGTGAAGGTCTTCTAGGGTCCGGCTCAGTTACAAGTGTGGGCTAGGTTACACAGGTGAAACAAATAACTCCCAACCCTTACAAGCTGTCTTAGATGAGCTGAAGCTCTGCTGTAAGTTGTCATCATTCTGGAACCCAGATGGAAGGAACAGGCACTCTTTGAGACACTGCTAGCTTTGCAGAAGAGAGAAAAGAAAATGACAGCAGCTCAATTGGCTCTTAAAATTTCACCTGGAAAATGCACCTGTCACTTCTGCTCACGTTTCATGAGCCAAAGCATTTTTCTTTGGCTTCTTTCATTTACTTGGCTGGAAAGTTATCCTATTTTGCAGCCTCTTCCTTATTTTTCTTAGCACTTGCTTTTGCAGAGCAATACACTCACATTTGTGTTGCAGCACGTGGGGATTAGTAACAAGATGCTGTATCTTAGGTATTGGTGTCCTAGGTTCCTTACCTTCTTTGCTGAGGGGTTTTCTCACAATGTACTGGTGGACTCATCTTCTTTGATGAAAAATTGAGAATTCTGAGGGTTCTGCTAGATCTTTTGGAACTCAGGTGATGAGACCCAGTAGTATCAGCAAATCCAGGAATATTGCAAACCTGCTAGCAGCAAGGCAAGGATATATAATCCTCTACAGGGAAAAATAATGGATATATGGAATCATCACAGAATCCATCATATCAAGATACTAGTCACAGTACTTTATTATTGGGTTTATTTTTTCTGAACAAAGCAGATTGTAGAAACATTACCTTTCATAAGGATTGTTATCGTATGATTTTCTCAGGGTATTGTTCCGTATGCTCTTTAAAAACAGTCACTGAGATGTGGCTCCTTCCTTGAAAGAAGACGCTCACACATGATCACAGCAGAACAAGTCTATTAAACTAGAGCCTTGATGGAGTAACACATGGCCACACTGCGGCTAAAGGTAATCTTTTCACTGAAGTTAATAGAAAATAGATGTCCGTCCAATTCAGTAACATGGTTTGCCTGGGCAGCTGCTTCCTGAAATTGAACTGTCATGAAGGGACAGGTCTGCGGCCAGGGTGGGCCAGTTAGCATAAACAAGTTTGTTTAAAATTTGCTGTTCCTGCTTATGCGCTTGCTCAGTTGCTAAGTCATGTCTGATGCTTTGCGACCCCGTGGACTGTAGCCCGCCAGGCTCCTCTGTCCATGGGATTTCCCAGGCAACAGTACTGGAGTGGGTTGCCATTTCCTTCTCCAGGGGATCTTCCTGACACAGGCACTGATCCAGAGTCTCCTGCATTGGCAGGCAGATTTTTTTTTTTTTTTTTTTTTTTAATCACTGAACTACCCGGGAAGCTCAAATTTTCAGGTGCCTTTGTGCAATTCTGGTTTCTATGAATTCCCCTTTAGTTCCACTAAAGGCCTGAAGACATGCATGTCGGTTGGTAGCTTCCAGAAGATTGAGGACTTCTGAAAAAGTTACATGCAATTGATGGAATTCCGTGAGGCACACTGCTCTGTTTTTAAATACATGCAGAGGCTATAATGTTGGTATTTACCTACATAGGATATTTCTCTCCCACAGGTGAAAACTCAGACTGGCTTCAGAAAATACTTTCAAAGGATTAGCTGAAAAATGCTGCATGTGACCTGGAAACATGGGAGATCATTAGTAAATTTCATCCCTTACAAGCGCAGATTCCATTCTTTTTCACTTTCTGCCTTTGGACCAAAAGCCACAAGGCATGAAAAGTAAATGACCTCTTTCAATCACAGATGCCTGTCCGATCACTTCCTTGCCTTTGTGTTTTCAAACAAAAGGCGAGAGCTGTTCTGCTGGCCAGAGAGCCAGTTGCTGCTCTGGAGTCGGTTGGCAGGTTAGTTTACAGATTAACAATCTGTGGACACATATTTATGGTTTGGAATCCCAAGTATGCACGTTATAATAGAATGTGAGAGAGAGATGCTAAAGTGTCACAATCCAGCACAGCATTCCCACGGCAACAGCATCACAATGAAAAGTTCCTGCCGCTGTAAAAGGCAAGATGCTTTCCTCCTTGATGCAAAATACTACGCTGATGGATGGGCAGGTTGGTCCTGAGGAATGGACCCAGGTCCCCAGAGCAGATAGATCTGTGTTCAAGTCCCAGCTTCACCACTTGTGAGTTTGATGAATTAGGAAGATTATTTGGCCTGAGTGATTATAAGAGTATAAACCTAACTACTGCCTTAGTTTGAGTTCCCCTGAGAGCAGAGTCTAACATAAGGGCCTGGGTGCAAGTGTTTTCTTTGGCAGATAATCCCAGGAAGCAAGAATGAGGCAGTGAGGTGATCGAATAAGGAAGGAGGAGAAGGCAGCAGGAGGCGTGATGTTAATTAAGGTTGTACCGTGAGCTGTGAAGCCCAGGGGTCCCATGGCCTCCTGAGAAGAGTGCAGATGCCTTCCAGAATCGCTCGTCTGGAAGGCGTGAGCCTGGAGCCTGTGTCCACGGATGCGGAGTCCGCTTTGCTGAAGGTTGCTCTGGAGGGTTGTCTCCTCAATTCCAGGCTGCTCCTGCGATGCTGCGTAGACCAGTCCCTGTGACATCAGCGAGATGGGATGCTGAGTGTGCTGAGGTGGGAGGTGGCCAAACAGGTGACTCCAAGCAGGTCCAGATGCCACGGCAGCCGTGACTTAAATAGGGGCGAGCTCCAGGACAGGCCTCCATCTGCTATACCTATTTTTCCAGATTGGGTTAAGATTAGCTACAACACCTCCAAAGCATGTCGGACTCTAGTGGAGAAGAATAGTCACCCATCCTTCAAGGAGACCAATGGTCATTGGCCTGAGCTTTCAATTACTTATTCCTCTGCTGCCCCTGTTACATTCTTACACTGTGATGGAAGAACTGAGAATTCATAGCCGAAAAATGAGCTTTGAGCCACATTAAAAAATTCAAAATTCATCATATACCTAAACATAAAAACCTAAAACTACAAAATGCTAGTAAAGAATATGGAAGAGAACCTTTGTGATCTCGGGTTAGACATAGGCAAAATATGAATTCTTTAAGGAAAAATAGAATTTCATCAAATTTTAGAACCTTGCAGGAGTCACTATATTACACATGAAAGGACAAAACATAGCTGGGGAGAAAATATCTTAAAATAAGATACTTATAAAGAGCTTGTATCCAGATTATAAAATGAATTCTCAAAACCCAATATAACAAGAAAAAGAAAAAGGCTATAAAACAATAAGCAAAAGTTTGAACAGACACTTTACCAAAGAAGATATATAGAAGGCAATGAAAATATACTCAGCATTATTTGTCCTCAGGGAAAAGCAGATTAAAACTACAAAGAGATGTCACTACACACCCACTTACAGTAAAAACTCTGAGTACAACAAGTGTTGGCCATGACATCAAGCATCTGGAATGCTCATACACTGCTGGTGAGAATATAAAATGATATGACTTTGGAAAACAATCTGGCATTTTCTTAAGATGCATACCATGTGATCCAGCCATTTCTCTCTTACCCAAGAGAAATGAGATCATATGTTCATACAAAGTATTGAATATTAATGTTTAGAGCATCTTTACTTGCAATTGCCATAAACTGAAATTCCCATCAATAGATGAACCAATAACAAATTATACTGTATCAATACAATGGAAAATATTCAGCCCTAAAAATTAGAAAAATTATTGATGCCAAAAAAAAAACACATGAATTAATCTCAAAATAATTATACTGTGTTTTAAAAAGCCAGACAAAAGTACATATTGCATGAATCTATTTATATACATTTGTCTAAAATGCAAAGTAATCTACAATGATAGAAATCACAGATTAGTGGTTGCCTGGGAAGAAGGAGAGGTGGAAAAAGATTTACAAAAGAGTATAAGGATATTGGGGGCTGATCGATCTGTTCACTATTTGATCATGGCGACAGTTTTCATGGGTGTCTTCATATGTTAAAACTGATCAAACTGTACCATCTAAGCATATGCAGTTTATTGTGTATTAATGAAAGCCATTAAAATAAAATGATGATGTTTCCCCTGATTTCAGCATGGAGGAATAGTACAGGCTCTTGTACCCAGGTATGGCAGTTCTCAAATGTAGGTTGTAAATGGCACCTATTTTATCTGCTCACAAGCTCATATTTAACACAGTCCCTCCAGATTTCTCATAAAAGAAATTTAGCCCCTGAATGTGTAGACATGTTTATATTTTTGCATTTCCCAATTACACTGGGGTTAGTGCTTTAAAGGTCTTATCTTTATGGTCATTAGTCTCAGGTCCAGATGGCACTGCGTCCGGAGAGAGATGAAATTTCATCCTCATCTGTCTCTGAAAATGGAAAAATGCTTCTCCTCAGAGATGCTCCGTCTCACTGGAAAGAAACACATTCATCATGAGGAAGCTCACTCTTCACAAGGAATCCTGCATTTAAAAAAATAACGCAAACACCCAATTTACGGCCGCTGCCTCTTAGAGCCCATGTGGCAGCCACCACTGAGCTGAGTAGCCGTGGACTCACGCACGGACTGCTGACACCATGCCCCTGTTTTTCTGTCTCTGGGCTTCCTAGATGCGGGAAAGCCCTCTCAGCTAGCGATCCGGGCCAGAATGAATGGGATTTACTGCCCTGTGGCCAACCCTGGATTAATGGAGCAAGAGAGTTAGCAGAAAATGCCACCTCCTTTCGGTAGTCCTTCAGACCGGAAAATCTAAGGCACACAACATGGGGGGCTGAAACTCAGCAGGGCCCTGTGGGGTCCTGGGCATGTCCCCCGTTTCTTGATTACAGGAAACAGGCTTCCTTCAGCCTCCAAGGCCTTCCCTGAGCTCCAAGGGGCAGGCTCAAATCAGGGAAGGGACGGGAGGCAGAGACAAGGAAGGAGCAGGTGAGAATCAGAGTGGCCGGGCCCTGGTTCCCCCCAGAGGATACTCAGCAATATCTTGGAGGTGTTTTGCAGAATGAAAACCGCCTGCCCGAGGTGACGCTAACTGTGTCCTGCCCACAAGCAGGTAGACCCCAGATCGGTAGGAACCAGAAGGTTGATGATGCTGACGTCTGATTGCCTTGCCACCTGCCAGTCAGAAGAATGTCCACGAGCTGATCACATCCTCTCTGAAACCCTTTCTATAAAACTCACTACCTCCTCCAGGGCAGGACACAGTCTCACGGGCATTAGCCTGCTGAAGCCCCCTATGCTTGGCAAAGCAGTGAAGCTATTTCCTCCTACTTCACCCAAAACTCTGTCTCTGAGACTGACCTCGGGGTTGAGGTACAGAGCCTGGGCTTGGCTTCAGCGCTTCAGGGGTACCCTGGCGAGGCCACAGCCCAGGGCACAGGGCTGGACAAGCACGGTCCACGCTCCGATTGCCTCTGGTAACTTCTCTGTCTCCCTCTTCCCAGCTCCTCATTCTTGCTTCCAGGAATCACCTCCCAGATGAGCTTAGATACATCTCAGGCCTCATCGCGGATTCCAGGTCTCATCTTCATCACATCAGAGGCTGCACCTCCAAACCATGAGGAAGATCAACCCTGAGCACGTGGTTGGTCTCTAAGATAAGTTGAGTGCAGAGCGGGAGTGGAGTGGAGGGCACTTTCAAAACCCTAATGCCCGAGAGAAATGTTGACATGTTTTTTTCTTTTAACTTAATCCTTAGTGACGAAAATTTTGACCTAGTCACAGTTAAATAAAAAATTACTTGAGCAAGAGGAATGGGGAATAAATATTTGCCTTTAAAATCAGAATAAAAGAAACTCCAGCTGGAGAGGGCCCTTTCGACTCATATTCACGTGACAATTGATGATGACACAGACACGCAGGAAAACGTTGTCTGCTTGGAGATTGCATGGCGGTGGCCCAGCCTGGCATTGCTGACATTAAGATTCTCACTACAAACTGCTAGGTCTGTCTCTGCCTCCTATACTGACTTTCTTTTCCTTAAAAGATACTTGCTATCATTGGATACAACTGTGGATGGAATTAGCACGCAGGAAGATTAGATATTTATTACAAGTATGCTCAAAAAGTTAAAGGAATTGTGATCATATTGAAAAGAGAAAAAGAAATATAAAGAAGAACCAAATGAAGCTTCTAGAGCTGAATATTACAGTTTCTGAAATGAAAGTTTCACTGTAGAGGCTTAACTGCAGACTGGGTGCTGACAATAAACATCAATGGAACTGGAAAACATAGCAGTAGGAATGATCCAAACTGAAGTTCAGAGAGGGAAAAATACTTTAAATAAATGAACAGAACCACATAGGTCTTTGTGACATTATCAAGTGGTTTAACGTATAAGTAACTGAAGTCCCAGAAAGAAACACCAAAAATATTTGAAGAAAGAATGACCAAATCTAACAAGCTTTCGAATGTGTTGAAAAGTAAACCCCACAGATCCATGACCTCAATAAACAACAACCAGAATAAATACACAGTAAATTACACCAAAGCAAATTGCTGAAATAAATGATGAAGAGAAAATCTTAAAAGCACGCCTATGAGAGAAAGAGCGCCTTATATACAAAGGGAAAAAAAGATAAAAACAAATGCTTACTTTTCATCATAAATAATGCAAGAGCCAAGATAATGAAACAACCTCTTTACTCTGTTTAAAAGAAGGAAAAAATCTGTCAACCTAGGATTCTGTGTTAAGGGAAAATATACTTCAGAAATAAAGCCAAAATAAATATTTTTTTAGGTCAGAGTAAACCGAGTTAATTTATCAGTAAACCTTCTCTAAAAGAAATACTAAAAGATGTTTGGCTGAAGATAAAATGATATTAGATAGAAACTGTAATCAATAAAAGGATATGATAAAACAGCAAATATGTGGTTAAATACAAAGATGATGACCTAATTGTTACTATCCTCATGGTATTTGGTTACAAGTTCTGAATGATCCTGATCATTTTTGTAGAGGCTAGTAGTTTTTATCCATACAAATCTTCAATAAGTTGATGTTCTCCCTAAAAAAATTTGGTTAAATCAAAAATAGCAGCAATTAATAGCAACATGTTGTTGTTGAGTTGCTTAGTTCTTTTTGACTCTTCTTGACCCCATGAACTGTAGCCCTCCAGGGTCCTCTGTCCTGGAATTTCCCAAACAAGAATACTGGAGTAGATTGCCTTTTCCTTCTCCAGGGGATCTTCCCAATCCAGGGATTGAACCTGCATCTTCTACTTTGGCAGGTGGGTTCTTTACCACTGAGCAGGCACCAGGGAAGCCCAATAGCAACATGCTGTGGGATTGTAGTATGTCTGAGTAAAACTACAAAGTCTATTAAACAAAGTGCTGGAGAGGTGACAGGATTGGGTTCACTGAGGTATGGGTCTCCCAAGTGAGATAACACACTACTATAGGTAGCTCTATTAGCAAAAGAAATGCATTCTACATTTTAAACGCTTAGCAACAATTAAATCATTATTTTAAATGACATGTAAGGACTACTAAATATAAGCATTAATTCAAAAGAATGCAAGAAAAACTGGGGAGAAACAGATGGAACAAATACAAAATATAGTAAAATGTAAACTGGGTGTAAACTCAACTTTTGACCCTTTAATCTACATTTTAATGTAGATAACAGTGTAGTCACCTTAACAGTTCAGATAAAAACAGATTATCAGATTAAGCCAAAAAGCAAAACTCAGCTGCATATTTTCTATATAAAATGTATTTAAAATATACTCATTCACACAGGTAAAAATTGAGAATAGAAAGCATATATTGTACAAAACACAAGTTATAAGAATGGCAATATTAGTGCCAAGGACAGCAGACTCCTCAACAAGGAAAATTATCAAAGAGTAAGAGAAACATTTTGCAATAATATCTAGTTTGGTTGATAGTCTTGTATTGAAGGTAACTTCTTATTTTTGATAAATGCATCACAAATGTAAGATGTCAACTTTATAGGAACACCAAGTAAAACTTTGTATAATCTTTGAAACTCTTCTGTAAATCTAAAATTACTATTTTTAAAATTTAAAGGCATCCTGATTGAAAAAGAAGATGAAAAATGGTCTTTATACACAGATAAGGTGGCTCAGATGGTAAAAATCTGCCTGCCATGCAGGAGGCCCAGGATCAATCCCTGGGTGGGGAAGATCCCCTGGAGAAGGGAATGGTAACCCACTCTAGTATTCTTGCCCAGAGAATTCCATGCACAGAGGAGCGTGGTGAGCTACAGTCCATGGGGGTCACAAAGACTCCGACACAACTTACTGACCGACACCTTCACTTTCACTTTCATCATAATTCTGAAGAAAATCTCAAAGAATCTACAAACAAGTTCCTAGATCCAATGAATGAATTTAGCAAATTGCAGGATCAAAGATCAACATAGTAAAATAAAGATCAGTATACTATATATTTAATATATACTGGTGATAACCTGGAGTTGAAGTTTGATAATACCGTTTGCAATGCTATCACTATATAAAATAAGGATAAGTGTGTTATAAAATATGTAAGACTCATACATAGAAAGCTACAAATATTGCTGCAAAAAAAATAAAGAAAATGGATTAAGCAAATGTAGAGATGTACCTTGATTGAGGATTGGAAGACTTAATATGTGTAAGATGTCATTTCCCCTCAAATTTATCTATCCATTCAGTGTCATACCAAATAAAATCCCAGTGTGTATGCTCACTCAGTCACCCAGTAGACACGTAATAGGAACTGGCAAGCTGATTAAAATCTTTGCTTGAAAATGCAAAAGACCTAGATTAGCTAAAACAGCTTTGAAAAAATTAGACAAAATTAGAAAGGTTGGACTACGTGATTTCAAGACAGTATGATGTTGCCATAAATTTAGACAAATAGATAAGTGGGATGAAATATAGTGTCCTGAAGTAGACTTGCACGTATAAGATATACTGATTTTTAACAAAGGTGCAAAGGCGATACAGTGGGGAGAGGATATGTTCTTCAATAAAAGGACCTGAAAATTTTAACTTTTGAAAATGCATAACAAAATTGATGTCCAAAAAAAAAAAAGCCTTGATTTCTATTTTAAACCATACACAAAAATAACTCAAGGAGGTGATAGACTAAAAGTTAGACTAAATGTAAAACCTAAAACTATAGAACTAATAAAAGAACACTGAAAAAAGTCTCTGTGACTTTAGGTTAGGCAAAGATTTCTTATATGTACCAACATCACAATCCATAAAAGAAATGTATAAACTGGATTTCATTGAAAGTAAGGATTATCTCTCTGGATGACATTCTTAAGAATAAAAAGATATGTTTCTACAAATCATATATCTATTAGAGGACTTTTAAGCAGAATATATAATGGACTGTCTAAATAATAACAAAACAAGACACTCAGTCAAAAAATGGACAAAAGATTTAAAGATATACAGATGGCAAAAAGAAAAATCACACAATGGTTCACGGTCACTAGTTATTAGCATGTGTGTATGCGTTCAGTTCTCAGTTGTGTCTGACTCTTTCCAACCCCAGGGACTGTAGCCCACCAGGCTTCTCTGTCCATGAGATTTTCCGGGCAAGAATACTGGAGTGGGTTGCCATTTCCTTCTCCAAGGAACCTTTCCTATCTAGGGATTAAATCCCTGTCTCCTGCCTTGCAGGCAGACTGTTTACCACTGAGAAACCTGGGAAGGCCCAATGCAGGACACTTGAGCTCAGTTCTAGTATTACATTCCCTGAAGTGGGAAATAAACGAAGTATATAAGTTGAAAAAAGAAAAAACTAGACAGATTAGTGTTTTTATGGCTTCACCGTTAACACTGTTTTTGAAAAGAACAAATTCTTCTGGGAAAGATAGCATCAGAGCTTCTGGATTCGCATATTGGACTGTGCTCTTGAGTTTCCATAATATTGCAGTTGGATCCTCATCCAAATAAAAGGCAGTAAGTGCTTATTTGTGTGGAGTAGACTCTGAACAGAGAGCGTGTTGGGTACCGCACACAATTACCTCCATCCAGTAGGGAGTTACTATTTCTGAGAACATGCACAAAGTCAAAACTGAACAGCCTTGTCAAAAAGAAGAAAAAAAAGATACTCGACACTGGATGCATGGCTGTGACTTATCTTTTCCCTGGTGCCGTTAGGTCAGTGTGGGGGCATCATTTTTGAGACAGATTCACTGGTTTTTGACAGAATAATGTGTTTAAGTGTATTTGGTTAGAGAGCCTGCCTTCATTTGAACATTTTTCATTTTTACTCAGGCTTTTAGCTAGATGCGCAAATAGCTTTTCCAATCAGCTTTGTATTCTCCATGAATCCTGGGAGCAGAAGCTGATAAACCTGAGGCAAACCCAAGGATTTTTAGGAAATCTGTAGGCTACAGATGAAGCACCTACAGAGCTCAGACAATACACGCAGGTACCTCGCTCATTTCCTGGCCCAAGATGAAGGAAAGAGAGGGAAGGAGGGAGAGAAGAAGGAAGGAAGGAAGAGATAAGGGAAGGTATTCATGCTTCAAAACAGTAGATTTCCACTTGGGAGATATATATATATATATATATATATATATATGTATATATATATGGAAAGGACAGATTCTTCTGGGAATTATATATATATGTAGGTGGTTTACCATGTGTATTAGTTATCTATTGCTCCTTAAAAATGGACCCCCTAATTTAGTAGCTTAAAACAACATTTATTGTCTCATACAGTTTCTGTGGAACAGAACTTCCAAAGTGGCATAACTGGGCTCTCTGGCTGTCCTGTGGTTGAAAACTAGCAGGACCCTGTGGGGCTATTGGGCAAAAAAGCCTTTCAAAGTTCCCCATTTCTTTCAGCAGCTATTTTATTTATTTATATGGCTGCACCAGGTCTTAGCTGCAGCGTGTAGGATCTTTGATCTTCACTGTGGCATGTGGGACCTTTAGTCGTGGCACGTGGGACTTGGTTCCCTGACCAGAGATCGGCCCAGACCCCCTTCATTGGGAGTGTGGCGTCTTAACCGCTGGGCCACCAGGGAAGTCCTGCCCCGCTTCTTGGGGATAGGAAATGGGCTTCCTGCAGCCTCCAGGACCTTTCCTGAGATCCAAAGGGCAGGTTCAGACTCTCGCTAATCAGGGGAGGGAGGGGATGCAGAGACGAGGGAGGAGCAGGGAAGAGAACGGTGCAGCCTTGGGGCTGGTTCCCCGAGCCCTGGTTCCCCCTCGAGGGGCACACGTAACATCCTCGGGCTGTTTTGCAGAGACTGAACCCCCATCAGGGGAGAAGTTTCACTGTTTGCTGCCCACAGGCACGTAGACCCAAATCAGCTGGAACCAGAAGGTTGGTGATGCCGACTCCCGACGACCTCACCACCAGCCAATCAGAAGCATGTGTGTGAGCGGATCAGGCCCCACTCCTTGGACGCTGTGACTCCTCACCGCCCCCTCCAAGGCAGTTTTGAGGGAATTAGCCCACTGTGGCCCTCTTGGCCTGTAAAGAGGTAAAGCTATTTTCTATTTCACCCAAAACTCGGTCTCTGAGCTTTACCTTGGTGTTGGAATGCAGAGGCCTTATTTGGCTTCAGGGTCTCTTATCAAATATTATAGTCAAGATGTCAGCCAGCACTGCTCAGAGGAAAGCTCTGGCTGGTACTGAAAGATTCACTCCCCAAGCAGCTCCCTCCTCACAGAAATGGGAGTGCTTCTGGCTCTTGGTAAAGGCCGTGGTTCCTCAGCAAACAGCTCACCTGCTCAGCTGCGAATGTGCCTCCCATGACACCCTTTCTGATTTCCTCAAGAGTGAGTTGTCCCCAAGAACAAGATGGAAGCTACCGTGATTTTTGTGCACTAATCGCATAAGTGATACCCCATCCTTTCTGCAAGGCCTTCTTGGATTCACAGGCCAACTCTATTCAGAGGGACAGCCTAAGTAAGGGTGTAAAAGAGCAGAAGAGGGGGTCCCTGGAGACCGTGTTGGAGCCTGGCCACCACTTCACACTTTCAGCTCTTTGGAGCATTTCGCTAGCTCTGGTAGCGCTGACTTGTGAGTACTGCTTGAGCTTTGCAGAAAGCACTGAGCTCGTGAGCGCCGTGGTCTTATGCCCTCAGTTTTCCTGTCTGCATCAACTACAGCTTCTTTTGGTAAGTGACGAAGGAGCCTATACATGCTTATTTGAAGCATAATGAATCTGCATAGCTGACAGTGTCAGTATTCCATCTCGACCTCCTCCAGTCCCTTTGACCATCCATGCATTCCTTTTCCGTTTCCAGGTTTTTGTTTTGGTTTTTAGGGTTTATTTTGCCTTTGGCTGCCTGTGCCTGCTACTCTCTTTGGATAACTATTCTTGTGCTAAGATCAGTTCAATTTCAGCACAGAGAGCTGAAAGTGTCTTGGATTTTATGCCCAAGCTGGCTATGACATCCCAGCTCACTTCTTTTGGGTTAAAGACAAATTATAAGCAACTCAACAGTGTAGATTTCCCTTTAGAATAAATGTACGCAGTCCTTGTAGAACTTTGCCTGATGCTGAAACCATTCACCTCAGACTGGGTCTTGAACCTGGCCAAAACTCTTCTTGGGGCCCTAACCCACACTCTTTTAAAGAGAATCTGGACTTACTAAGGCACTCAGGGTCTTTGTGTCTCAGTGCAGAAGGAATTCAGCAAGAGGTAAAGTGATAGGCTAGAAACAGATTTATTAATTATAGGATGCTTGTGAGAGATGCAGATGGGCAGGTGAGGGGGCTCTGCCCCAAGGACTAAGAGGTCTACAATTTTATAGTCAAAGGAAATGGGGAGGGGGGGGAGACGGCCTTCTTCGAGTAGACCTGAGGCTTGCATCACTAGCTCCTGCTTTGTAATAGCCAGGAGAACGTCTGATCCTATGAGTCAAACTAGGATTATCGTATTAGTAGAATGCTGGTGGCATTTTTCTTTCACCTAGTGGCCTGGGGGCACATCTTGTGCATTTATTTATGGCTTTATAGCTAGGCAAGCCTGCTTCATTCCATGATGTTCCAATAGCTTTCTTGAGCGACCATACAGTGGTCTCCCGAATGTTCCTAAGTTTCCCTGTCTGCCCGTAGTCCCCTACTGGGACTTACACAACTGCCTGTGTACCATCCTGCTCTATCCCTAACATTTATCACACCTTGGCTTCACTTCGTCTTCCTCCTATTACTGCTTTCCACTTTCTCTGGTTTTCCTTCGGCTCCCTGATGTAATAAAGAATGTGCACATGAATCTTTGCCTCAGAGTTCAGTTAGTTCAGTTCAACTGCTCAGTCATGTCCAACTCTCTGTGACCCCATGGACTGCAGCACGCCAGGCTTCCCTGTCCATCACCAACTCCCAGAGCTCGCTCAAATCACGTCCATTGAGTCGGTGATGCCATCCAACCATCTCATCCTCTGTCATCCCCTTCTCCTCCTGCCTTCAACCTTTCCCAGCGTTAGGGTCTTTTCCAGTGAGTCAGTTCTTTGCATCAAGTGGCCAAAGTATTGGAGCTTCAGTTGAAGCATCAGTGCTTCCAATGAATATTCAGGACTGATTTCCTTTTGGACTAACTGGTTTGGTCTCCTTGCAGCCCAAGGGACTCTAAAGAGTCTTCTCCAACACCACAGTTCAAAGACATCAGTTCTTTGGCGCTCAGCTTTCTTTATAGTCCAACTCTCACATCCAAACATGACTACTGGAAAAACCACAGCTTTGACTAGACAGACCTTTATCAGCAAAGCAATGTCTCTACTTTTTAATATGCTGTCTAGGTTGGTCATAGCTTTTCTTCCAAGGAGCAAGTGTCTTTTAATTTCATGACTTCAGTCACCATCTGCAGTGATTTTGGAGCCCCCCAGAATAAAGTCTCTTAATGTTTTCATTGTTTCCCCATCTATTTGTCACTAAGTGTTGGTACCGGATGCCATGATCTTAGTTTTCTGAATATTGAGTTTTAAGCCAACTTTTTCACTCTCCTCTTTCACTTTCATCAAGAGGCTCTTTAGTTCTTCTTCTCTTTCTGCCATAAGGATGGTGTCATCTGCATATCTGAGGTTATTGATATTTCTCCTGGCAATCTTGATTCCAGCTTGTGCTTCATCCAGCCTGGCATTTGTCAAGATGCTCTCTGCATATAAGTTAAATAAGCAGGGTGACAATATACAGCCTTGACATATTCCTTTCCCTATTTGGAACCAGTCTGTTGTTCCATGTCCAGTTCTGACTGTTGCTTCTTTGACCTACATACAGATTTCTTAGGAGGCAGGTAAGGTAGTCTGGTATTCCTATTTCTTGAAGAATTTTGCACAGTCTGTTGTGATCCACACAGTCAAGGGCTTTGGCATAGTCAATAAACAGAAATATATGTTTTTCTGGAACTCTCTTGCTTTTTTGATGATCCAGCGGATGTTGGCAATTTGATCTCTGGTTCCTCTGCCTTTTCTAAATCCAGCTAGAACATCTGGAAGTTCACAGTTCACATACTGTTGAAGTCTGGTTTGGAGAATTTTGAGCATTACTTTACTAGCGTGTGAGATGAGTGCAATTGTGCAGTAGTTTGAGCATTCCTTGGCATTGCCTTTCTTTGGGACTGGAATGAAAACTGACCTCTTCCAGTCCTGTGTCCATTGCTGAGTTTTCCAAATTTGCTGGCACATTGCATGCAGTACTTTCACAGCATCAGCTTTTAGGATTTGAAATAGCTCTGCTGGAATTCCATCACCTCCACTAGCTTTGTTCGTAGTGATGGTTCCTAAGGCCCACTTGACTTTGCATTCCAGGATGTCTGGCTCTAGGTGAGTGATCACACCATCATGACAATCTGGGTCATGAAGATCTGTTTTGTACAGTTATTCTGTGTATTCTTGCCACCTCTTCTTAATACCTTCTGCTTCTGTTAGGTCCATACCATTTCTGTTCTTTATTGTGCCCATCTTTGCATGAAATTTTCCCTTGATATGTCTAATTTTCTTGAAGAGATCTCTAGTGTTTCCCATTCTATTGTTTTCCTCTATTTCTTTGCCTTGATAACTGAGGAAGGCTTTCTTATTTCTCCTTGCTATTCTTTGGAACTCTGCATTCAAATGGCATTAGATTTGAATGGTCTCAGAGTCAGATTTTGAAAAACTTGAACTCAGGGAAACTAGGTTTCTGTAGTCACAAAAAATTAAAAATTCAACTCAAACAAGTTTAAATAATAAAAACTGTCTATTGGTTCAGATAACTAGATGTCCTTGCAGTAGGGAAAGTTTCAATGATCAGTGATGACGTGAAGAACACAGTCTCGTCAAGTCTCTCTGTTCTCTGTTAAGTTTCATTTTCAAGCTCTTTTCCCTCATGGTAGAAAAGTGGCTGCAGTAGTCCTAGCCTTCACATCCACACATAGTCATCCATAAGAGAAGAAGCAGAGTTTTATGATCATTACTTTGAAAAAGGAAAAATTCTTTTTTCCCAACGTTTCTCCCAGAAAACATCCGCTTGTATCTTTTTTGGCCTAAATTGGGTGATATGCTCAACAATTAAGAGATCCCTGTGGTCCAGGAAATGAACTGATCTGTGTTACCTGAACCAGTCACTACAACAAAGAAACGGGGCTAACTGATTGGGTTGGTCCCACCAGTGTCCATACTGGACTGAGGATGGATCACCTTATCTACGAAACAGACACCTGCATGTCAGCTAGTGCCTTGTTAGAAAGTGGGCATCGGGGCATAGACAAGTGGGTGCCCACCATACTCACCTGGGAGTCTAAGAGCTGTGGGAGGATCTTGTCTTCAGAAAGGATAAAAAGATTCAGGACTTAACCCCAGAAGAGTACATGGATTCTCAAAGTTCTACCACCTTAAAATTATCCAGGACCAGTCACTAAAGCTCAGTTTTTCTTCATTCCAAACTTTAAATTCCTCAGACAGCAAATCTGATTGACAACTTGATCAGATGTCCAACCACCACGGTCCAAAGGGCAGAATTAGCCAGTAAAGGCATTGCTACTACAGTTTCACTCCTCCACACTGACGCCATCCCTAAAAAAAAGGCAGCTGCTTGGCTGCTGGAGAGGGAACTCCCGTGCCCTTAGGGCCAGAACCTTAAGCAGGTTCTGACTGGACTCATCTTCGTCCTCAGGCCTGTGTTCACACTGTTAGAAGCCCTGAGCCCTGGTTACCAAGCCTCCCCAATCACCATGTATAGTGCAAATGAAAACAATTCTAACATGGAAGGAGGGTTGATAAAATTGTGCTATCTGCCATGATCACAGTTTCAATGCTTTCTCTTTTAAAATCTTTTTTAAAAAGTATTGTTACTACCCTAAGCCCCCCTGGGTGTTCTTGAGTGATTTAACATGGATCAATCTCATAAAGTTCAGTGTGGAAATCAGGATCAAAACCAATGAACACAGTGAATAAATAGGGCAGCCGCAGAAGGCAGAGGCAAGAGCGCAGTCTTCAGACTTCCCTGCTAATCCAGAGGTCAATCTGCCTTGCAATGCAGGGGACCCAGGTTCGATCCTTGGTCATGGAGCTAAGATTCCACATGTTGAGCAACTAAGCTTGTGCTTTGCAACTACTGAGCCTGAGCCACAACTAGACAGTCTGTGCACTGCAAGAAAGATCCCTTGTGTCACAACTAAGACCCATAACAAATAATTTTTTTTTAAAGAATGCAGTTTCTGTGTGGGTATCACTGAAACTTTCTACAGCCAATGCCCACCCCCAAATCTTGTCAGAGGTCACTATTCCCATGCACTCCACGAGCTTCTACTGCCAGTATCAGCAACTCTGAACCTGAAAGCTTTCTTTGGCCAAATAAATTTACTCAAGCTGAACCATGTCCTGCGCAGTTAATTCCCTGGGAGCAATCCTCAGCCACCTAGGAAAGTAATGAGAATAAGTACTGTCCGGGGGGGAAAGCTCCAAGGCAAATCCCACTAGGACTTTGAGAGCCGTCCCAGGGGACTGAAGCTCAATTGACCACTGAGGCCTCCTCCCTTCTTTGACTTACTCCTCTTCTTCCCTTCTGGTGCTCCTAAGGCTCAACTCCAAAATGAACTAATTGCAGTCAGAACGTTATCTCAGGCTGCCGTGGAAATCCAACCAAAGACAGACCAAGGGAAGGGCACGGTCTGGCCCCTGCAAAACCTCCCAGGGTACCATTTTCCAAATGAATTGATAAACACAGACCGGGATTCAACCACAGAGACAGAGAAACTAGACATCTCCAGTTCACTGGCAGGATCAGTGTATAGTGTTAAACATCTTTTACCTATGTACATGTGACTATATTGAATCTGTATTCAATACCAAAAATTCAGTGAATAACTATGCTGCTACCAGTGAAAGTGAGATTTGTGTCTTGTTGCAGATTTTTACTCTTAGAGAATAACCTTCTTTCCAAGTATTGAGTGAACCCCCCAAACACACACATATGGCCCACATACAATTTTTTAAACTTTTAAAAATATCTCACTTTTCTAAAAATAACTTAAGATAACTCACAATAACGCATAAAATGCCATAAGAGAATGTAAATCAGGGAAAGTGAGGGGAAAGGTAGGTAAACTCTAAGAGAGTGCCCCAAAATGAAGCTGGGAATAATGTTAAAATCAATATGGCAGGCCATTTTAACTCTCAGCTTTTTTAATACCGAAAAGGGATGAAAGTGACACATATAAAGCCACCAGTGGGAATTCCAGTATCCGCAGTTTCTGGATCCTGACAGGGCTCTGTCTTGGACACAGGCCTTTTGCCGGTCCACATGGGACCACTCAGGAGCCTCCATCAGCGGAAACGGAGCACAGTTCAAAGGGCTTACAAGCCTTCCTGCGCCTTGGGGTCAAGGCAGCAATGAGAAAAGGCGGAGTTCTCTCTCCTCCCATCCTCTCCTGCCAACAAGAAACAGTCACAGGAGCTCCAGGTGAACAAGCAGACTCAGTGCTCTGCAGAGAGCTGCCGGAGCTCTCCGCTATCTGAAAAGGAGCCAGCTGAAAACATGAATGGCTTTGCTGCCGTTCAAACTAACGCAGGCGCTTCCCCCTCCTCCCTTCTCCACTCCTTTCCCCATTTATTTTCCTGGTGACAATTTTCAGAGCTTTTCTCTTTGATTTTCTTATAATGAAATTCATGAAGGGGAGGACAGAGAGGTTTTCGAGGAGAATTATAAGCCTGGCAGACGATGGCTATTTAGGCTATTTCAATTAAGTCCTAAATGCTTCAAGAGAACACAGGACATCAACCACCACCACAAAGAAACAAGGGAAGGGTGTCAGCTTTACTGCCAGCAAAACAGATAAAATGGCGTAACGCCATCCTGTCCAGCACAAATCTTCCGTCCTTTATTCCTCAGGCTGTGCTCATCTTGGATCCGTCCTGCTCCGTTGTTGTTGTCGTGTGGTCCGAGGCAGAGCTGTCTAAGAAGCAGCCTCCCATTCTGTCCTCATCCCTGGGATCTGAGGTCTTAGCAGGCTGATAAGCGTCTCTGGCTTTCCTTTGTTGGAACAGATAACTGCCTTTCCGAGATGCAGAGAAATCTGACTTTGCAGGCCACACTGAAAGCTTCCTGGGCCCGTCTGATTACCCCCACAGGGCCTGCCGACAGAGGACTGCTCTTTGACATCAAATTTAACCATCGTTTCATGGAAGAAGCTCTTATTAAAACGATGCTCCCTTTCTGAAACTAAAAGGTAAAAGAAGGAAGTGGATTTAATTCTCAGTGAGTTGCCGCCTCTCTACAATTATGGTTCGGTCAGTACCTACCACGGAAGACTAGTGTGAAAATTAAAAGAGATAAAACAAAACAAAAAAAATGCAAAGTGCTCTGTGTCGTGTCTGAAACACAGTTAAGTATCAGTAATGTTTAATAACATTTCCTTGGTTTTTATTTATCTATTTTTAGGCCACTCCATGCAGCATGAAATTGAAAGTTAGTCATTTGGTGGATCCCACTCTTTGTGACCCCATGGACTGTAGCCCACCAGGCTCCTCTGTCCATGGGATTCTCCAGGCAAGAATACTAGAGTAGGTAGCCATTCCCTTCCCAGGGGATCTTGCTGACCCAGGGATGGAACTTGAGTCGCTTGCATTGCAGGCAGATTCTTTGCGGTCTGAGCCACCAGGGAAGCCATGCAGCATGGGGGAGCTTAACTCCCCAACCAGGGGTCAAAACCTCTCCCCTGTGCTTTGAAAGCACACAGTCTTAACCACTGGACTGCCATGAAAGTCCCTAACGTTTTCTTGGTTTTTAAATGATCATATGGGCTTCTCTTGTTGCTCAGCTGGTAAAGAATCTGCCTGCAATGCAGGAAACACGGGTTCGGACCCTGGATGGGGAAGATGCCCTGGAGGAGAGAATGGCAGCCCACTCCAGTATTCTTGCCTGGAGAATCCCATGGACAGAGGGGCCTGGCGGGCTGCAGTCCATGGGGTCGCAAGAGCCTGACACGACTCGGCGACTAAGCCAGCACCAAAGGATCGTGTGTTGAGCGCATATTCTGTGCCATAAACTCTAAGAGGCACTTTCTTTTGGGACAATTATGTTTTACGCTCACAAGAGCCCTGAAAAATGGGCTTTATGAAATCTGCTTTTTTTCTGTTTATCGTGTTGTAGGAAAAGAGCAAAGTAGCCAAGACGGCAGGGTCAGGCTCCCTCGCCCCGCGGCCTCTCCCTCTGGCCGCGCTTTGCGCAGCTGAGCGGGCATATAGCACTGCGCATGCGCCTCACGAGGTACTCGCGTGGCCCGGGCTGATTACGCTCTGTTGGTATATATGGGCTTCACCCGGAAACGGCTCCTGTGCCAGCCAGCAGAGAATGAACGCGTCTGCCGTTCCTAGGGCTCCTCGCGTCTTCTTCCAGGCTCTTAGCTCCTGCCTTGCCCACCATGGGTTCAGGGAACAGGGCGCCGTGAGATACAGCAAGACGAGGGGTTCTGTGAGCAGGGTCAGGGATACAAGTGCAATGCATGCTCTTTGCAGAAACACTTTAAAAAAGAAGTGATAGATAGAAGTGACTTATTGTCTCATCACTTAGAATTAATCACAATCTTTTAAGTATGATTTGTCCTGGTGATTGCCCTTGTGCATAAAATATATGGTACTTTACAAAACTGGACTCCTATTGCAGATAAATGTGGCTTCCTGTGTTCACTTAACTCTCTAGCATGAGCCTTTTCCCAGGACCTTTCATATGTTTGAATAACATTGGTTATTGTGTATGCCATCTGAAAGATGCACAATAATTTATGATACTTAATCTTCTGCCAGGTAGCTATTGCTGTCCCACTTTGCAGCTGGGAAAATTGATGACAGGACAGCTGAGCCATGTGCAGACCCAGGCTAATTATTGTTTTGTACAATTTCCTGTTGAATGCCATCACACATAGATCCTCTGTTAACCATTCCTGGATTGCTCCATGTTTTACAGCCTAAAGTAAAAAGGAGCTATGGAGAAAAACCAGTCCATCCTAAAGGAGATCAGTCCTGGGTGTTCATTGGAAGGACTGATGTTGAAGCTGAAACTCCAATACTTTGGCCACCTCATTTGAAGAGTTGACTCGTTGGAAAAGACCCTGATGCTGGGAGGGATTGGGGGCAGGAGGAGAAGGGGACGACAGAGGATGAGATGGCTGGATGGCATCACCAACTCAATGGACATGAGTTTGAATAAACTCCGGGAGTTTGTGATGGACAGGGAGGCCTGGTGTGCTGCGATTCATGGGGTCGCAAAGAGTCGGACACGACTGAGCGACTGAACTGAACTGAACTGATGGGGAAAAAATATTAATTGGTCAATTAAAAATTAAATAAGATGCTTAAAATCCTTAGAACTACTAAGTTTCAAAGTCTTTCCTGTGAATTGAATGAATTAGTAATACAGTTTGAATAACAATGCATTTAACCTTCTCTGCTAAAAAAGATGAATAAAATATGAAAAATGAAAGGTCACAGTTTTCAAAGGTGTCTCTCCTTGTTATGTATACATTTTCTTTTCTGTCTGACAAAACGTCTGGTTAAAGCTAATTGGTCAACAAGATGGCATTTCATTCTGAATGGAAGATTTTGAACTGATCGCAAGAAGCAGAGTTCCTCTGGGTGAAAGGCTGAGATTTCAATCTCAGTAAAACCATGCAGGAAGCAGCTCATTGTTACGGCTCCCTCTGTTGAGGTTGCCCGAGAGCCTGAGGCTCTTGGCTCCTCTTTTCTTGGATTCTCTGTCTTAGAGAATCCATCACCCCCATCACTATGCTCTTCTTTAGATGTTTTCTTAATCTAAATCTCAAGCTCTCTTTCATTCAGACTCCAGTCTCTTCAGCTATCAACTGGGAGTTTTTATTTAGATAGCCTAGAATGGCTTCGAACTCAAGGCTTTAGAAGCAAACGCTGGTGTATCTTTCCAACATCACTGTTTATGTCTACACCCTCCTTCGCCTGGAAATGGTGCATCTTCTCTGTCTCATTCTTCTTCATTGTTCTCCATCCCCAAAGACTGATTTTTATACTTTTCCCCATCCAATCTAGAGATTGTCATACTGAGCGAAGTAAGGCAGACAGAGAAAGACAAGTATCATACGATATTGCTTATATATGAAATCTTTTTTAAAAAATGGTACAGATTAATTTATTTACAAAGCAGAAGCAGATTAACAGATCTCTAAATCAAACTTATGGCCACCAAACGGGGATGTGGGGAAAAGTGATAAATTGGGAGGTTGGGATTGGCATATAATACTACTATGTATAAAATTGTTAAGTAACAAGGACCTGTTGTATAACACAGGTAATTCTGCTCAGTACTCTGTAATGACCTATATGGAAAAAAAAATCTAGAAAAGAGTGGACATGTGTATATGTGTAGATGATTCACTTTGCCATACACCTGAAATTTAACACAACATTTTGGATCAACTATAATAAAAGTTTTTTAAATTAATTTAAGAAAATTTCCCATCCAAAATGGGACCTCATTGCCACAAAGTCCTATAATGATATCTGTTCCAATTATCTCTGCAGCCCTCTTGGCCCTCTCAGCTGGCCTCTTGCTCCGGGTACCAACAAGGCATCCCTCTGAAAGAACTCCAACAGTGCCTCCCTCTACTAAGTGTAAGTTCCTTTGTTGGATTCTCAAAACATTTTTTACTATGTCTCCATTTTGGTCCAACCCTATTCTTTGTTTTTATTCTGCTCCGTGTACTTTCTCTGTTAGTTCAGTGTCCCAAGACCCAGGGGTTTCCTTGGTAGCTCAGACAGTAAAGAAACTGCCTGCCATGCAGGAGATGGAGGTTTGATCCCTGGATTGGGAAAATCCCCTGGAGAAGGGCATGGCAACCCACTCCAGTATTCTGGCCTGGAGAATTCCCATGGACAGAGGAGCCTGGCGGGCCACAGTCTACAGAGTTGCAAAGAGTAGGACACAACTGAGCAATTAAGTACTATCCCCATGGTGCTATCTTGCAATGATGGTTTCCAACTCTGAATGCTTATCAAATTTCTCTGGGGAGTTTTTCTAAAGAAATATACATGCCTGAGCCCCATTCTGAGCTAAACTCATTATCTGCGATTGCGTGGGCACAGACCTTAGTATCATCGAAAGCACCCCTCCACTTCCCATGACCTTGATAAACAGTCAAGGGGTGGGAACCACGGACTTGGAAACAAAACTCACTTCCAGCACTGACACCCAGCTTCTAAGTGGTCAAATTGAAGCATCACTTGACTCAACTATAAGAGATTTAACTTGTAAAACAAGGCCTCTTACAGTATTTAAATTGCTTTCCTGTTTGCACATACAACATGAATTTTCCCTTTATTCTATAGCCAGAAGAGAGCTTGTCTAAGCAAGGATGAGGTTCAGGTTGAGTGAGGAGAGGCTGTCCCCACCAGCCACTCCTTGGAAAGAACAGTGAGCTTCCTGCTCTTCTTCAAGGTCTCCAGCCACAGTTGGATCAGGCCAGATGGGGTGTGAGCAGAGGCTCGGGAGCTAGCCCCTTGGATCCTGCACCGACCCAGGGCAGCCTGGCCTTTGTGCCCACTGGCTGACACACCCTAGACCTGGACAACAGTGTATTTTTGTCTGGGGTGTGGGCTACAAGTGACCCTCTCAGCCTATGAGTTCTGAGGCAATGCATCAGATATGATGCTCATAAGAACCAACACAAGAACTCACTGACTATAATTTGTATAAAGTGAAACCTATTCTATGACCTAGGATATTGGTATGATAGACCTGCTTTTCGGCATCTGCAGTATATACTCCTTTCTCTCAAAAATGAGGATTTAGCATTTAAACTTAATTAGTCAATGAACAATTGTGGAATTTCTACTACACTTCACACTATACCAGGCACTTTAGTGGACAGAACATCGGAACTAAACCCCCTGCCTTCAGAGAACACTTGTTTTGTGCACCTGTGTAAGCTCATGAAAAGATTGTGAGTTGAAAGAGCAGTGCTGTCTGGATCTTTGAGAGTGTGTTAGTCACTCAGTCGTGTCCGACTCTTTGCGACCCAATGGACCATAGCCCGACAGGCTCCACCGTCCATGGAATTGTCCAGGCAAGAATACTGGAGTGAGTTGCCATTCCCTCCTCCAGGGGATCTTCCTGACCCAGGGATTGAACCTGGGTCTCCTGAATGGCAGGTGGATTCTTTACCGTCTGAGCTACCTGGGAAGCCCTGCCATGGGGTACATGTGTGTGTAAGCTCCTTTTTGTCTTAGGAGTCTATGATTTGACTGAAAAAGACAAGTTACATGCCAAAGAAGGTAATTCTGAGCCAGAAAAACATAACTTGGTGGGGAAAAAAGTGTTCTTTAGCCAGTATCATTAAATAGTATTCTTCCATAGAGTGGACCATAACACAGCTATATGGTTAAGCTACTCTCCTTCCAAAAGTTAAAGGAAGCAGGTCTACTGGTTGATCTACTGGGTTCTGAATAGCTACAATTTTCAACACCTAATGGCCTTCCATTTCAGAGCTAAGAAGTATGTCAGACCTAATTAGAAACACTCTGTGAAATCTTTTTAAGTAGGAAAGTTTCAAAATTGAATCAACAAGTAGGAAGTGTTCAAGCAGGAAATTTGTCAACAGGGACAAACTCAAAAGGAAATTGACATATTTTAAACCAAGAGAAAGAGAAACCACTGTTTTCTCAAAATAGTGAATTCCATAAGCCCCCTCTCATTCCTGGAAGGTTTGTCACTGTCTCCTGTTCCCTTTCGTTTTCCTATTCAGATAATATGTTTGGATTCCCATATAAAATGTCAAATTACATCACTAGTCCACTTCTGACAAAGTTACATGAAAATATTTTGCTCTTTCACAGAGCTTTTATTCATTTTTTGCCACTCTCTGTAGTGTGTGTTCAATGTAAACCATCACCAAATGAGTTTTCTTTCTGATATGGATGTGATCCTTCTCTGAAATAGGAGAAGGTTTTATCTCAGAACTTAGTTGGCCCTATGGTTGGTCTTGAAAATGCACTGCCTGTGACCCTCTTGGGAGTATCTTATATAGACCACTTCTTAGCCAATCGATGGAACTTGATGCCTTGGTTTCTGTTGATTTAGAGTAGCCTTGCAGAAAGGAGGGCTTCCCAGGTGACGCTCCTGGTAAAGAACCCTCCTGCCAATGCAGGAAACATAAGAGACACAGGTTTGATCCCTGGGTCTGGAAGATCCCCTGGAGGAGGGCATGGCAACCCACTCCAGTGTTCTTTCCTGGATAATCCCGTGGACAGAGGAGCCTGGCGGGCTACAGTTCTTGGGGTTGACCACGACTGAAGTGACTGAGCCCACACACACACAGAAAAGAAAAAGATGTGTTTTCCGTTTCAAAATAAAGTCCTGTGGATCTGAAACTCTGCATAATATATTCATTTCTTTGGATTAATTTTTTTGCTTCTGTGAGACAGCTAAACCTATTCAAAGCCATTTACACCATGGTGTGAACTAGTTCATTAGCCACTTTCTGCTGTGGCTGCCAGCTGTGATTTTCATTTGGATCAGAGAGAGTAAGATGGATAGCGTCACTTCTAGGACAGCAAATTGCTATGAAGACCACCAGCCCCTTGGGATGAGGGCAGGGATCCCTCTGTAGCAATTAAAGACTTGTGTCTGAAGCAACAATGAAGTAGTACACCCTGAGGTCAGGGAAAATGCTCCTCCAGCAGCACTGAGAAACGACCTGAGACCTTCCCCGATGGCTCCGTGGTAAAGAATCCGCATGCCAGCACAAGGGACACGGGTTTGATCCCTAGTCCAGGAAGATCCCACATGCCATGGAGCTACTCAGCCCGTGGATCACAACTTCCGAGCCTGCGCTCCAGAGCCTGGGAGCTGTAAGTACTGAAGCTGTGCACCCTAGAGCCCATGCCCTGCAACAATGAGAAGCCCGTGAGCCATGACTAGAGAATAGCCCCCGCTGGCCTCCGCTGGAGACAGCCCGCGCGCTGCACTGAAGCCCCAGCACAGCCAAAAATAAATAATTTTACAAAGAAAGAAATGATTTGAGATGGAAAGGCATGCCCTTAGCTTCTCTGTCTACACCCTTTAGCTACCAGCTGGAAAAAAAATTGGCGGGCTCCTAAAAGCCCTGCCTGGATTCCTGGGATTCTCTGGATGAGCTGTAAAGGTCCTTTCCTCCTGGGTCGGTTTCCCTCTGGCTGTTCAGTAGCCGTGAAGTGGGGAGAGAGCAGTCCAGTGATGGTGTGGGACCCTCCCGGCAGGGTGAGGGTGAGGGGTTTGGATCGTGGACTCTTCCCCAGGCTTGTGCGGGCATCCTGAAGGTCAGAGAAACCTCAGCATCAGGGGAGGAGCCCAGGAGAGGAGGCCTAGAGATGCTCAGAGGAGAGAAGTGGAAACACCCCCTGGAGATATCTGTCTCTGTGGTGCCATCGTTTTCCCTCTTACTCAAGTTGAACCTTTCTTTTTTAATGCTTTGTTTTTTGACCCCGATGTATGGCATGCAGAATCTTAGTTCCCCAACCAAGAATCAGACCCACATCTCCTGCATTGGAATGCAAGTCTAACCACGGGACCACCAGGGAAATTCCCAAGTTGAACCTTTGGAAGGCATTCTTTTTTGCAGTCATTCTCAACTATGATCTGTGTTCCCTGAATATTTCATCAATGATGTCTCTCCTCCATGTCTCCACAGAGGGTCACAGTCAGACCTGCGTCACCCATCACCTGGGCTGTGTCACTCATCACCTGGGCAGTGTTGCCCATCACCTGGGCTGTCACCTGTCACCTGGGCTGTGTCACTCGTCACCTGGGCTCTGTCACCCATCACCTGGGCTGTCACCCGTCACCTGAGCAGTGCTGCCCGTCACCTGGGCTCTGTCACCCGTCACCTGGGCTCTGTCACCTGTCACCTGGGCTCTGTCACCCATCACCTGGGCTGTGTCACCCGTCACCTGGGCTGTCACCCATCACCTGGGCTGTGTCACCCGTCACCTGGGCTGTCACTCATCACCTGGGCTGTGTCACCCGTCACCTGGGCTGTCACTCGTCACCTGGGCTGTGTCACCCGTCACCTGGGCTGTCACCCGTCACCTGGGCTGTCACCCGTCACCTGGGCTCTGTCACCCGTCACCTGGGCTGTGTCACCCGTCACCTGGGCTGTCACCCGTCACCTGGGCTGTGTCACCTGTCACCTGGGCTCTGTCACCCGTCACCTGGGCTGTGTCACCCGTCACCTGGGCTGTCACCCGTCACCTGGGCTCTGTCACCTGTCACCTGGGCTGTCACTCGTCACCTGGGCTCTGTCACCCGTCACCTGGGCTGTGTCACCCGTCACCTGAGCTGTCACCCGTCACCTGGGCTGTGTCACCTGTCACCTGGGCTCTGTCACCCATCACCTGGGCTGTGTCACCCATCACCTGGGCTCTGTCACCCATCACCTGGGCTGTCACCTGTCACCTGGGCTCTGTCACTCATCACCTGGGCTGTCACTCATCACCTGGGCTCTGTCACCCATCACCTGGGCTGTGTCACCCGTCACCTGGGCTGTCACCCGTCACCTGGGCTGTGTCACCCGTCACCTGGGCTGTCACTCATCACCTGGGCTGTGTCACCCGTCACCTGGGCTCTGTCACCTGTCACCTGGGCTGTCACCCATCACCTGGGCTGTGTCACCCGTCACCTGGGCTGTGTCACCCGTCACCTGGGCTCTGTCACCCGTCACCTGGGCTCTGTCACCCGTCACCTGGGCTGTGTCACCCGTCACCTGGGCTGTGTCACCCGTCACCTGGGCTGTCACCCGTCACCTGGGCTGTGTCACCCGTCACCTGGGCTGTCACCCGTCACCTGGGCTGTGTCACCCGTCACCTGGACTGTCACCCGTCACCTGGGCTGTGTCACCTGTCACCTGGGCTGTGTCACTCATCACCTGGGCTGTGTCATCCGTCACCTGGGGTGTGTTACCCGTCACCAGGGCTGTGTCACCTGTCACCTGGACTATGTCACCCATCACCTGGGCTGTGTCATCCATCACCTGGGCTGTGTGACCTGTCACTTTGGCTGTGACAGTTTTCTTCTACCTGGTTTCCTGGCCAACAGTCCCCATCAATTTGCCCCTCACAATATAGCCAGAAAGATGTCCTCCAAGAGTAACTTTTCTTCCCCCAAACCTTTAAACGCTCTTCCTCTCGCTCCTGAAGAGCTCCCCTAATGGGGTACCCTTACCACTGGCAGCTCTGAGGACTCCTTTGGAGACCTGTGGTGACGGCCTCACTCGCAAGATTCCGCACACCAGGCCTGTTCCCTTTCCACCTTCACCTCCATCCTCCTAGGTGAGAAGTTTGCCGTATGCGCTCAAAGGCTTTCACACTCTTCAGAAACCTACTGGTTTCCCTTTATAGCCCAGAGACAGTAGACTCAGAGCCTTTGCAGACAAATGTGTATTGCCATTACAGTTCATTTCTCCCTTTCCTTCACTGTCAGATTTTCTTAGTTCCTGGGCTGGATTATGTTATGAGAAAAACTGTACAAAATCTGATGGTGAGTCTGTGTCCAGGGAATCTGGAAAAGCAAGCTCTCTATCTCTTTCTGTCTCCTGTCAAAAATGGGTGAGTGATACAAATGAACTTATTTAAAAGACAGAAACAGACTCACAGATTTTAAAAAAAAATTATAGCTACCAAAGGGGAAACGTGGTTGGGAGAGGAATAAGTCAGGAGTCTGAGATGAACAGATACACACCTACTATATATAAGACAGATAATCAACAAGGACCTACTGTAAAACACAGGGAATCCAACTCAATATTCTGTAATAAACTATATGGGGAAAGAATCTGAAAAAGAGTGGATATACATTCATGTATAACTAAATTGCTTTGCTATACACCTGAAACTAACACAACATTATACACCAACTATATTCCAAAAAAAAAAAAAAATAAAGTAATATAGCTGGAAAGAGATTGAAAGTATTTGAGGGTCAAAAATATTATGCTGAGTAAAAAAAAGAGTCAGGTGGGAAAGAATATATGTTTCATGACTCCATCTATTTGTATGTTACATGTGTGTAAGTTGCTCAGTCGTGTCCAAATCTTTGTGACCCAATGGACTGCATCCCACCAGGCTCCTCTGTCCATGGGGATTCTCCAGGCAAGAATACTGGAGTGAGTTGCCATGCCCTCCTCCAGGGGATCTTCCTGACCCAGGGATCGAGCTCACAGCTCTGGCACTGCAGGTGGATTCTGAACCATCTGAGTCAGGAAAAGGCAACTCCAGCAACAGAAAGCAGATCACCCTGGGTTGAGTTCGGGAACAGCACTGACCACAAATGGGTGCTTTTGGAGCTGGGGTGGGCATGGAATCTTCTAAAACTGAACAGTAGCACCGGTGACAAGACTCCATAAGTGTAATGAACTGCAAAAGAAACATTGAATTATGCATGTAAATGAGTGAGTTTTATGATATGTAAATTATAACTCATCAAGGATCTCAGTAAAAAAACAAAAAAAGCGTGTGTGTCCTAAGAAGAGTTAGCTGCCGTCAACGTATCACATGTTACCTGAGGCACTCTGAACGAGGTTAAAAGAGAGAATTTTGGATAGCATGCCTCCTTCCCTGTTTCCTGGGACCACGGGGACTGTCGGGTACCTTTCGGGTGCTGACATCAAACGCTGGCGGGTGATGAAGTCCCACAGGCTTCCCCATGGCTCAGCGGTAAAGAATCCCCCTGCAATGCAGGAGACAAGGCGGGAGCATCGGGTTTGATCGCTGGGTGGGGAAGATCCCTGGAGAAAGGAAATGGCAACCCACTCCAGCATTCTTGCCTGGAAAATCCCATGGACAGAGGAGCCTGGTGGGCTACAGGAGCCCACCAGGCTCTGCTATCTATGGGATCGCAAAGAGTCAGACAATAAACAACAATGAAGTTCCACGTCCGTGGCTTCCCACCAGCCCACAGCTGGCCCGTGTCCTCATGTTCCACAGGGGCCAATAGCATCTAATGGAAAAGGTGCCTGTCACGTCTGAGATTCAATCAGACACGCCCTAGAGCTTTCGTCTTGGCCAACTTCTCCATCAGATGGTTCACTCAGAGGAGCCAGGTGTCAGTGGCCCCGCAGGCAGGCCCACGTGGTGAGGCAGTGAAACTCCCACCGGTACCGAGTGAGTGGGCTGGGATCTTCTAATCCAGGGCAGGAGGGGGTGACCGCAGCCCCAGGACACCTCCTGACTGCAACGTCTAGGAGACCCCCTCCACCAGAACCACCCAGCTGTCTCCCTGGCTCCAAGCCCTGAGAAGGTGAATGAGGTCATCAAGGTTTGGTATCCTAAGCTGCTGAGTTGGGGGTAATGTTCATGCAGAAATAGTTAACTAATACAGATTTGCAGCTAGATCGGGGAGTCGAAAACCCGCACACGGGGGCTGGCATGGCTCCTTGCTGGCTGTGTGACCTCTGTGGAATTTTTACCTCTCAGAGCCCCAGGTTTCTCCTTTAAAATACCCCCTTTATCTCATAATTCCGACCTCATAGAGATATGGTTAAGTGGGGAAAAAGGTAAGTGGCACACTCAATACTGGGATTGCCTACTGTCAGCGACAGTTCAGGGCTCATTAATTCATAACTAACATAAAGAAGCACCAGATATTAATTTAAATATTTTTTTTAATTTTAAAAATTTAAAGACACGTCCTTAATCTACCTTTGGCATGAAAATAGTCTCTACATGGGAGAAAACAGATCGACTAGCAAGAATCCAATGAGCAGTACAGATGAGAAGGACAGAAGGCTGGTAAAAATAGTGATTGTGTGGTGACCCAGAAGGGGCCCCCAGGGCCTGATTCATTTATGCAGGAACTATAAATCCCCACGGGGGAGAGATTTTTAGCTTGCCAGCAGGACCTGGAAGGTTTCTTCTGCTTGATGGCCCCTGTCCCGGTGGAAGGTCCGGCTCAGGGAGATGTGAACAATGCCTTCTCCTTAAGGATGTGGTGTCGGAAATTGTTAAGGCGATTGCTCCTATTTTTCCTCTCAAGCAGGCTGTGAGCACCTCTCCCAGGTGACCAGGTACACAGGTGTTAGAAGGCGGGTCCCTGCCTCGAGTTCGCCTTCTTGCCCTCCGCTGCTGTGACCTGGTGACATTCAGATGCACCAGGGACACCCGCTCGCGTCCTTGTCTCTTGCTCTCCTCTTGGAGCCCCCGGATGGGCAGTTGCTCCGGGTCCTCGCTCTCTCTCGGCTTCCCTTCTGTTTGGCGGAGTCGGCTCCCCGGTCCTGAGGCAGGAGAGAGATGGGCGCCAGTGTAGACAGTTACAACCAGCCTCCTGATTATACTCTGAAGTAGAAATAACAACAGGAACAGGAGTAAATCACAGGGCTTTGTCTCCTGTGGACACTTTAAGGTACCAGTAAGGGCTGGGACGGCTTCCCTGGTGGCATAGAACTCACTTGCTAATGCAGGAGACATGAGACGCAGGTTGGATCCCTGGTTCGGGAAGATCCCCTGGAGGAGGGCATGGCAACCCACTCCAGTATACTTGCCTGGAGAATCCCAGGGACAGAGGAGCCTGGCGGGCTACAGTCCAGGGGGTCACACCCCAGGAGTCAGGCACGACGTCGTGACTAAACAACAATGGCAAGGACATAGAGGGGCTAAGCTCTGTGTGGGTAATAAAAGAGGTCACGTATCCCCATCCTTGGGGTCTGGGAGACCTCCACTACACCTGCACAGAAAGGCTCCTTGGGGGTCAGAAAGGGAGCAGATGCCAGATTATAAGTTTTGCCATTATTAACTTCCCAAAGGCCCTTGGACCGAAATCCATCTTGCTAAAGGATACATGTGCATATAGAGGAGGGCCCTGAGTCAAAGAAAAAGTCAGATGGTTGGCCAGAGGGAAACAGAGACGACCCCGTATAAACGACTTAAACTTCCCCGAGGCACGCCTGTCCTGGCTCACCCGTGCATCCATCCACATTCCTTTCTGATAAACACCTTACTTTCCTGTCTACCTGCTGTCTCCTTGACAATTTTTTTTTTCCAAGGCAGACAAGAACTGGGGCTGAGACTCTAGACTCTGGCCCTCGTGGTCTAGCGGTTAGGATTTGGTTAGTTCTCCCTGCTGTGACCAGGCTTGATCCCTGGTCAAGGAACTAAGATTGTGCTTCAAGCTGCTGCTCACTAAAGTGAAGTAAAAGCTACTCAGTCATGTGCAGACCCCATGGACTGTAGCCCGCCAGGCTGCTCTGTCCCTGGGATTCTCCAGGCAAGAATACTGGAGTGGGTCGCCATGCCCTCCTCCGGGGCATCTTCCTGACCCGGGTCTCCGGGACTGCAGGCGGATTCTTTACTGTCTGAGCCTCCAGGGACGCTGCTCACCGCTGCCGCCCCCAAACCCCGCCTTCGTCCCACGCGGCCCCTGCGTGGTTAGCTGTGCCCTCCTCTCCAAGATCCGAGAGTGTAATAAACGTCTCTCTCTTTCTTACAGCTCTTGAGTTATTTTGTGTCTGCACCTAACTGATTAGGAAAAGAACCCATTTTAAGTAACACAGTGATTACTTACAACACAAATGGCTTATCCTCAAGAAGAATTTTCATCAGGGATGAGGATATGACTCCCCAGGGTACAGAGAGAAACCCTGAAGCCTTCTGGCAGGAGGTTTCTGGAGAGACCTGCGCGGGGTAAGAAGCCTGGTCCTGCTCTCAGCCTGTGAGCTTCTTATCTCATCTCTGAACCCCAAGGACATCCCCCAGGGCGGCTGGGGCCCTTCCAACCTCCTCTTCTTGCTTCCAAAGAAAGCTGAGCGGAGCAATGTGTGCCCAACACTTAGAGGAAAACTCAGGCTGAAGGCTTCACTTGGGACTTCTGCTCAAGACTCTGCTTCTTTTTTTTTTTTTTTTTAAGTTACACTTTCTATTTTGCACCAGAGTATAACCGGTTAACAGTGTTGTGATAGTTTCAGGTGAGCAGCAAAGGGACTCAGCCACACATATACATGCACCCCTTCTCCCCCAGACTCCCCTCCCATCCAGGCTGCCACAAAACATTGGCAAGGCTCTGCTTCCTGATGTCCACGTGCAAAATGCAGCCCAGCAGAGCTCCTGCAGAAGAAGGCTCTGCATCCAAGTGACCCTCAGGGGTCCCAGAAGCGATCTGGACCAACTTCACCATTTGGGGTCGCTGCTGACACTCTGAGTCTCCCGTGCTGCTGGGAACATGCTGCCCATCACACTATGATGCCGTGGGGGGCTACAGAGCTGGTCACAGTTCCAAAGCCCTGGGGATGCTGCCCGCTTTCTCGTGGTCAGCAGGAGCTTGCTGGAAAGCACACGGCTTCCCTGTGCTGACAGTACTAGGGAGGGCCACCAGCTCCACGAGCCCCTCTTCTCTGTGTGGTGATCTCAGCCCTAACAGAAGTTCAAGAGTCTGCGATGGTAGGCAGTCTTGCAGAAGGGGTCTCTCGGGCTGCCAGTTTCATGCCAGATTTTTCGGTAATTTTCTCAAGTTTCTCAAACTGGGGTTCCAGATACGCAAATGGCTTATGTAAGGGAGGAAATCGTTTTCCTCCCTTCTCTTAGGATCCTTGGCTGGGTCTGAAAACTAAACTCACAAAGACAGATTAGGAGAAAGGCATACACATTTGCTTGAATGTCTGCATGTACATGGGAGACTTCACAGGCAAGGAAGACCTGGAGGAATAACCAGAGCAGGAAGACAAAGCAGCAATAAATTTGTAAAGAACTGCAAGAAGGTTCAGGCTGGAAATAGTAAGTGAAGAGGGAACTAGGAGGAAAAGGGTGAGGTTTATGCGGTTTGTTTGTACAGACCCCTGTCTCAGAATGCCTGCCTCCTTTCTGGTTCAGGGGCACCTTCCACAGGGCAGATTTATGTCCTGCTTTCCGAGAAGAAGGGCAAGGGGTGGGGTCAGAGTGATATTTTGGCTTCTGCTGTTAAAAAAAAAATCCTTCAGCTGAAGATACTAATATGCTGGAGATATAATATTTGGGGGAGTGGGTCCTGAACCCCAGGCTTCCCTAGTGGCTCAGCAGTAAAAACTCCACCTGCAAGGCAGGAGACCCGAGTTCGATCCCTGGGTTGGGAAGATCCCCTGGAGAAGGACATGGAAACCCACTCCAGTAGTCTTGCCTGGAGAATTCCACAGACAGAGGAGCCTGGCGGGCTACAGTTCATGGGGTTACACGGAGTTGGACATGACTGAAGTGACTTAGCATGCACACACATCCTGAACTGAAGTGAAGTGAAGTTGCTCAGTCATGCCCGACTCTTTGGGACCCCATGGACTGTAGCCCACCAGGCTCCTCCGTCCATGGGATTTTCCAGGCAAGGGTACGGGAGTTGGTTGCCATTTCCTTCTCCAACACACATCCTAGACCCCTGTAAGTTACAATAGCAGTCTCAGAATCAGGGCCAGCTGAGGCCACTTTTTTTTCTGCTGACCCAGACTCTGTTTGTTGCCAACGTGAGCTTGGTTTGTCACCAGTTAGCATTTACCAAAGTGTGTTTCTTGAAACCCCAGGCTGCCTGACCACTTTGAGTTATTCCTTCAAGGTCTAAACTCTCATCTCATTTTTACCCAAATGACGCCTTCTCAGGGAGGTCCATGTCCTTCAGGGAGGAACTAATGATTCTGTGGCTGCTATATGTCTGATCTATAGTTTAAACTGTCATCAATTCCCCTGGCCCAAGTGCTATTTTTTATTACCACTTGATCATTCATTAATTCTTGAGCCAGGCTTTTGCGACTCAGCAGAGGCCTGGGTTACTGCAGCTTTTCTGCAAACAAGAGGCAGGCAGAGGATATGAGGGTCTCTCCTGGGAAGGCCCCACAGGGCCTGCCTCCATTTCACTATTATGACCCTCATTTTGTGAAAAGTCAGGCTCAGAGTGGTGAAGTGGTTTGCCGAAATTCCCACAGCTGAGAAGTGCCATAACACCCCATGCCAGTGTGCTGTGAGTCTCAAGGGCTTTCTTCTTACAGACGTGGTCAGTGATTTTGGGGAGATACAGAGAAGGATGCTGAAGCCCTTTGATGTTTTTCAAAGAAGCTTTGATGTTTTCTTAAAGCCCAAACCTTACTCTGTCTCCCTGCTCTTCTGAAGAACAATAAATTCATCAAACAGCATTTTTGCTGGTCGGATCAAGGATCAGAAACTTTAAAAGCAAAATCTTTCCTTTTTTCTTGTTAAGGAATTTCACATTTTGAAAAACATCCAGGTGGGAACACAGACAGGGTTGGGCTACACGGTGGAGTAGAGGTTCCTCCTGTTCTACCCTATAGGTGGGGTTCCTTCTCAGCAGGGGAATTGCACAGTGGAGTGATGCTGACCACCTCTGAATGGGGCTCCAGGTGACACATCCAGCCTTGACCCTTCAGAGAACCAGGCTGAATGCATTCAGAGACCTCCAGGGGAATTTTGTTAATTATAGCAGGCAACGTGCAATAGCTGCAGACAGACGTGGGTTCTGGTCTCCGCCTTGTCGATTACCATCTGTGTGACCTTTGGCAAGTTAATTAACTTCTCTGAACCTTGATTCCTTGGGTGAAAATTAGCACTGATTCTTGTGCCCAGGCTGTTTGCCTAGAATCCTGATTCCTCTGTAACCAGGTGGGTTACCAAGGATAAGACAGCTTCTGTCTTGCTTTGCTCCTTTCTGATGTGATAGAGATAATAACACTCAGATCATAGTGGTACCCTGAGAATAAGGTGAGCTCATACACATAAAACCCTAGGAAGAGTAAGTAAGCATTATCATCTCTCCATTACTGGACTCAGCTGTTCCCTGCTGGCATCCAATGAAATGCACACATGGTCCTCTGCCAGCCTTCCCCAGGAGCAGGTCCTGTAGCAAGAATTTGGATGTGGGCCGTGTGTGGTCTCAGGAGGCACTGGCAGGGGTCCAGAGGCTCCAGGGTGGGGAAGAGAAGGCAGTGCCCAGGTCTGCCCTGAGGCCAGGCGACCGCTGTACGCACAGGAGACGCGGATCTGGGGAACCTTTGGGAAACTGGGCCAGGTGAGCCTGAACGCGGCGTCTCTGAGGGGTGAAGGGTTCACTTATCCACTGGCTGCCACCCATGCGGTTGGGAATTACTTCAGGAACATTCGGTCTGAGCAGGGCTGGAGCCGCCTCACCACAGGGGTGGGCGCTGCCTTGCAGGCAGACAGAGCAATCGCCAGGCAGAGAAACTGCCTCCTAGGAAGATGCCAATAAGTGTCTGAAACGCCCCCTCTGCCTCTTAAAAAAGTTTCCATTGGGACCTCCCTGCTGGTCCAGTGGTTAAGAATCTGCCTTCCAATGCAGGGGATGTGGGTTCGATCCCTGATTTGGGAACTAAGATCCCACATACCGGTGGGGGCAACGAGAGACCCCAAGTGCCCTGGAGCCTGTGCTCCAGACAAGAGAAGTCTGAGCCCCACAAAGGAGATGCAGCAAACCCAAAACTTAAAAAAAAAAAGTTTCCGTGGCCAGATTCGATCCTTCAGCTCTGAGACGGAGTTTGGGTGGTTTACTGGAGAGGTGATGGTGGGAAGCAAGGCTGGGGGCTGGGGGTGGGGAGAGGAGAGCCGCCGCAGAGGCTGCGTCATCATCTACGGGGGGCCTGGGCCGACTCCTGGGGCTCAGCCCCCCGGAGAATCTGGAGTACACAGCGCAGAACCATCTCAGCCAGGGCGGCGACGCTGGGTGGGTGTGCCTACAAAGCCCCTGTGTCCCGGGATGACAACCACATTCTGTCTCCAGCGGGAGGGGGAATGTGGCCCAGGCCTCTCTCCCCCGTCACATTGCAGGGCCCGGTTGCTCATGCTCTAAGCACTGGCGTACCCCGTTAGCAACGAGCTGCTGCTGTGCTGTCCCGTTGCTCCGCCGTGTTCACGGACTGCAGCACGCCAGGCTCCTCTGTCCTCCACCGTCTCTCGGAGTTTGCTCAAGTTCAAGTCCACTGAGTCCAGTTCCTTTAGGACCAGAGGTTAGTGACTTTCGCCAGCTCTCAGCCACATAGCTTCTGTTGAATCGGGAAGCAGTTGTGAGCAAGTTCTGGGCGAGGACAGTGTCCTTGGGCCCTGACCACCCCGTCCTTGGCCTCCGCATCCTTGTTAAGGCCACTGTGGCCTGGATCCGTCCCTAGGTGGTCTGCAGACAGGATAGCCTGACCCTGCCTGACCTACGTGACCCAGAGCATCCTCCAGGTTCCCGGGATAAACAGCCTGTCTTGAGTTGGTCTCTTCCACATGCTGTTTGCAAGTTACATCCGTGTGGCAAGCACATCCCAGAGACGGGAATTTCAGTTGCTGATGCCAAACGCATTTTCAGAAATGCTTTGGCATTGAGTCAGGCTGGGAGTGATTTCAATGAACGAAACATGGTGCTGACGTTTCTAGTGGCTCAGCTGCTCCAGGCTGGGTTTCCTTTGCTTCACTATGATGTAAGATGGGAGGACGCAGGACTGATGAGAGCCGGCTCCGCCAGCTCCAGCTCAGGCTGCTCCCAAGTGAGCACTCGGATGTGGGCAGATAGCCCGCTAGGTCAATTTAACACCATTACCCCCCGGGGACTCGATATTGCAAGGCGGTCCTGGTCGCAACTGGTCTGGAAAACATGGAACACCTCAAACCACAAGAGACATGCTAGGAGCCACAGGACATGGATCGTATCTAGAGTTCTTCAAGGAGCTAGAAGTCTACCTGAGATGATAAACATCAACAGACAGATAGATACTCAGCAATTCTCTGTAACATGCAATTGTGCCAGAAAAGACGTCAGTAATAAAAATGACCTCAGGATGCAGAGGAGAAAGAGGAGAGAGTCCATCACCTGATCTGACCAAGGTTCATCACCCACCTTATCATGGTGGGGCCCGAGCTGAGCCTTGAAATTTAGGTCCATGGGACTTAGGTAGGTCGAGAAGAAGCTGCGAAGGAAGCTGCAAAGGAAGTAAAAGAGCTTCTACTCAGAAAGCCCCCACCGTCACAGGGCAAAGCCTGGACTTCTCAGTCAGGCATGCAGGGCCTCCCCTACCCGTCTGGCCAGCCCATCTTGATCTACAGTCATGCATCTGTTCAACCAGAACCTCTCAGCACTGAGTGTCCCCCCAGCATCCCCAGGGAGTTGGGTCCAGGACCTCCACAGGGTCTAAATTCCTTGGATGTTCAAGTCCCTTATAGTAAATTACACACACCCTACCAGGCACTTTAAATCATCTCTGTACTACTTATAGCTGCCAACAATACGGTGCAAACCTCTGTAAATAGTTTCCTGCGTGTGGCAAATTCAAGTTATTCTTTTTTGGAACTTCCTGGATTTTTTTTTCCTGAATGTTTTTGACGTGTGCTTGGTTGAATCCGCGGATGCAGAACTGGTGGATCTGAAGGGATGACTGTACTCTGCATGGGTGGTATCTTGGGCACCGCAGAAACAACAGGCAACTGGATGGGGGGGATCTTGCACCCGGATGGCATAGCAAGTGATGGATCCGTGGACAGGTTAGCCAAGGTGACATTTGAGATTGTGGTTAGGGTGGTGTCTTTTGAATAGGTGTGTTGGGAAGAGTGTCTCTGAAAAAGAGTCATTGTGTTGAGTCTTTTTTATATACAACGTCACGTCTGTGTTTACTGGTTGACATGTGGTTGTGCTGGGTCTTCCCTGCGCTGTGGGCTTTTCTCTGGGTGCAGCGAGCTGGGGCTGCTCTTTGCTGCCACATGTGGGCTTCTGAGTGCGGTGCCTCTCTTGGTGTGGAGCCCAGGCCCTCGGCCCTTGGGCTTCAGTAGCTGGGGCTCCCGGGCCCTAGAGCACAGGCCCAGGAGTTGTGGTACATGGGCTTAGTTGCCCCTCGGCATGTGGGATCTTCCTGAATCAGGAATCGAACCCATGTGTCCTGCACTGACAGGTAGATTCTTTACCATTGAGCCACCTGGGAAGCCCTGTATTGAGTCCTGAAGGATGAGGAGGGAACCGTCCAAAGAAAGAGGGAAGAACCTGAGCCGGAAGAACAGGAAAGGTAAAGCCCAGTGCGTCAGTTGCTCAGTCCGCTCTGATTCTTTGTGACCCCAGAGACCGTAGCCCACCAGGCTCCTCTGTCCATGGAATCTTCCAGGAAAGAATACTGGAGTGGATTGCCATTCCCTTCTCGAGGGGATCTTCCTGAACCAGGGATTGAACCCAGGTCTCCTGCATTGTAGGCAGGTTCTTTTCTTCTGAGCCACCAGAGAAGTTCAATGTTGTCTACAGCCTGAAATAAAGCCCAGAGGAGGGGACAACCTTCTCCTGTTCCAGGGACATGGTCACAGGGCTGGTTAGGGCAGGTGTGTTACAGTGAAGGCAAGATGGAGGGATGTTGTGCAGGCCAGAGAAAGGGGTTTAAGTTTATTATAAGAGCAATGAGGGAAGAGATAGCATGATTTCTACTTTGACCAACACACAGAAAAGCATGTGAACTGGGTGCTAACGGCAAAAGCAGGAAGGGTCCTCAAGAAACCTTTGCAGTGTTCCATGGGAGCGACATGTCCTGGGCTGGATGGTGGATGTGGAGACAAATGAATGGATATGAACTTTCTTTTAAAGTACAGTGGACAGGACCCTAGACTGCTCAACCCTCACCAACCCATCAATAATCCAGGTCTCACCCCAGCTCCTCACTCCCCTACACATGTTTCACCGAAACAGACAAAGCTCTTTTCCTTCAGCCACATCCAACCCCCACATGGCTCTAAAACAGAACTTATTCATCATTACTGCCTCTCAAGGCATCTCCCATTCTGCAGGGACCAGTCAAATCTGATCTTCTCTCCAAAGACCTTCCAAATCCTCTGTTAGAATTTTCCTTTTAAATACTCCTTTTGCACTTTATTCATAGCCATCCTGACAATCACTTTAAAGTGAAGGTATTGATGTAATATTTTGTTAGCTTTGGATGTACTACTCAGGTTTCACTGAGATCTCCCTTGATACTGCTTTGGGTGGGTGCTGTAGGCCCTCAAAGAGTGTTACATTGCATTGAATTCAGGTGAGTGACATGAAGAGTCCAAGTCCAGTGTTTCAGTGTGGGGAAGCTCCCCAGCAATGATGATGTCCTGACGAGGGCCATAATGATGATGATGAAGATGCTATCGACAACTGTAATGATGACCTTGATCCGAACAACCATTCGCTGAGCACCTGCAATATGGACACTTTGTGAAGTGCACATTTGGTGAAGCACTTTAGACATTTTCTTCTCCTCACAATCCTATGACACAAGATGTATTCTCATTCCTGTTTTCTAGGTGAGGACGCTGAGGGCTAGACAGTTTAAGTAAGTTACCCAGGTTCATACAGACAGGGGAGACAGTGCCTTCAACCTCAGAAATTCCTGCTCTAAGGAAGATCCCCACGACACAGAAGGTGAGATGGAGGGAGGTGGGAACCGAGGCAGGAAAACCAGGCGGGAGACTCTTGTGAGAGTCCCGGCAGGAGGTGGTGAACGGGCACGTGAGCTGTTCCCACAGTGAAGAGAGGGTGACTCCGAGGCCCAGCAACTGATGACTAGTTGGATACAGCATGTGAGAGGAAGGAGTTGGAGATCCTCTCAAGGCTGTTGCTGAGGCAGTTGAGTAGCTGTTGGTGGCAAAAACAGACTCTATGGAGAAAGCAAGACTTTGCAAAGAAAAATAGTTGGACACTATGCTGTGATGCGTTGACACTGCGACATCTGTGAGGCGTCAGTTCTGCTCTGACACTTATTTTGAAACTTGAGTTGTTTCCAGTGTTATCAATACATTAAGGAACAGTTTGAGCATAGCAGGAATTTTGTGTTTGTGCATGTGTGATTTCATCCACAAGAAGTGTTAGGTGGATGCTGAAAATGGCACCTGGCTGGACCAAGTCATGCAGGGATATCAGAACTCACACACACACACACACACACACACACACACACACACGCTTCACACATGTACCAGCCGCCTCAGGTCACATGTGTTCTGAGCCACACCCATCACATCTAGTGCTGCACATTTCTTTCCTTTTGTTTTTCCTGTTAAGCCTTTGACTATATGGAGGCTACTCTTCAACACTTTGAATTTTCACCAATGCAGTGACAATTATTATTAATAGTCATACAATTTGGTGTAACTGCAAGTTCAGAAGTATTTCCCAACTTATCAGTGACACAATGATCTGATATTTATTCATTAAAAATTCACTAGTAAATCTATTTATTGGTTTTCAAATCTTTTGAAAATGGGTATATATGAAATTAATTAATTAATTAGAATATAATTAAATGTAATAAACACATTCAGGACATGGTTTTAGCCCACCATATTATACAGTGAAGTGTTAAATATAAATAGAAGCAAGGACTAGGACTAATGTTTTGTATCTACAATTTGTACCTAGTTAACTGGAAATTGCAACATAATACTCTGTTTCATGCCCTATTAATGCAGTAGATATCTGACTGTGACAGAGTCAGTTTCTCTGAATGTTCACGGGAAAACCACATCCAGCAAATCTGTCATTTATGAATGGGTGAGACCACGATGAGTGATAATGTTCTGTGTGCTATGTTAGTTGGTCAGTCATGTCCGACTCTTTACGACCCCATGGACTGTAACCCACCAGGCTCCTCTGTCCATGGAATTCTTCAGGCAAGAGTACTGGATTGGGTAGCCATTCCCTCCTCCCGGGGGTGGGTCTTTCTGAACGACCCCACAAAAACCCTCTTTCTACCACTTTACAGTGACTCACCAAGTATTATGATTCCCAAGCACATTTCTACAGCAAGCTCCAGGTTTCGTTCAAGGTAAAGTGCTGCTATTTATTGTAGCCCTGTGAACTCCTTACCCACTTAAAATGTGTAAATCACTTCCCAGGTGGCTCAGTGGTAAAGAATCTGCCTGCCAGCACAACGTGGGAGACGTGGGTATGAGCCTTGGCGCAGGAAGATCCTCTGGAGAAGGAAATGGCACCCACTCCAGTATTCTCGTCTGGGAAATCCCATGAACAGAGGAGCCTGGTGGGCTACAGTCTGTGGTCACAAAGAGAGCAACTGAGCATGCATAAGCTCTTAACTCAAGGAAGAACTGTGCCTTCGGGACTGGACTTCACAGGCAGGCCAGCAAAAGGCTGTCAACTCTTTGTGGCTGTTTCTCTTGGGGTATTTCTCTTCCCAAGCCACCAACTGTCTTCTTAGAAACTGACCTGACTCTCCTACTTTCCAATACCATAGACTGCTTCAGTGAAAATTCCAGCCCCATCATTTTCTGCTATGTTGGGGAAATTAGTTAATCACTCTCTGCTTCCGAATTGTCATCTATACATTGAGGATAGATGGTCAATAATCTGTATAAAGTTCTTAGAACAGTGTCTGATGCAAGTTTTAAGTGTTCAGAAATTGTTATTTTAAAAGCCTATTTAACTTTCCAACATACTTTCCGCAGAGGATATTTAGTAAAAAGCCTTTTGAAAGGGGAGAAGTAAGAGTGACATCTTTTCCAATTAGAAGCCACTAGTTTTTTCTCTATCATTCTAGATCTTTGACGTTAAACTGTGCTTCCCATCCTAATTGGCATTAAATGGTCCTTCGATCACTCCTTTACCATAAGAATGCTTTTGGAAATACTTTAGTCCAGAAGGAAAACCAGAGTGGTCACCCATATGGGTGGACGTGCCAGGTTCTCTACTTAAATCATTGGAACTGTTCTGTAAGAGGTGTACTATCATCACTTCACATACGATTAAGCCAAGGTTTAGAATCACTTGTTAACTTGCTCAAGACACAGAGTTAGCCACTGGTCCTACCAGGACTCCAAAGGACATCTGGGTTTCTTCAACCTTATTGATGGTTCTCATCCAGGAGCAGTTTTGCGGTCTAGAGGACATTTGGCCACGTGAGGGGGTGGAGGTGGGGCAAGGGTGCCACTAACCTCTAGTAGGCAGAGGGAAGGGATGCTGGGAAACATCCTACAATGCCCAAAACATTATCTGTCCTCCAGTTATCCATCCTCCAGTTATCTGTCCCAAATGTAAATGGTGCTAAGGTTGAGAATCCTGGGCAAGATCGTGTTGCTTTAGAAATATTTTTGTTTTGTTTAAAGAGAATAAGTGAAAAGAACAGACACCACCAAAGGGGTGAACAGACCACCCAAGCCTCCCCTCCAACCCAACCCTTGGACATGCTCTTACCCTCTTGCCATGTGAGGAACCAGCTCCCCGCCTCAGGGCAGGAAGCAAGGAAACCTCTTTCTTGTTCTCACTCCCCCTGTGTGTAGCAGGGGCCCCAGTAAAGCTTTGCCTGAATTTCTTGCCTGGCCTCTGATCAATTTCTAGTGATCGGGCAAGGCCAAGGGCCCTTGTTGGTAGCAATAATATTTCTAAAGAACTTTCTGAAATGGTTTCAATTGATTATTATTCAAAGTTGCTGATGAAATGGGACTCTTTTTTTTAAAAAATCTTTAAGTTAGATGATTTAACATCTATCTTTATAACCTCTTCCACTGCTGAGACTTGTTAATATGGCTTTTCTGGAAGATGTGTGAAGCATTTCAAGGAGAGGAGATGTTATTCGACATTGCAAATACCATATGGACATTGCCCTACATCAGCAGAATAATCTGAGAAGAAACTCAAGGGACCCGATGTGATTCTTAGGGCCACTGTGAATAACGCTGTGGTCAGCAGGGATGCTTAGAGGAGTGGCTCTGGGGAATTCTTTTAGAAGCGCTGATTCATGTCCCTCTGGGACTCAGGCAGACAAGAAGCAAACGCTGCTGGTGCCTCTTCCCAGTCCGCTCACAGGACGGCACATCCAGCTTCTGTGATCAGTGGCTGCTGGGGGTCCCGGCTGACCCCACAGAGGTCATGTTCCATCCTGCTGAGGAGAGACCCAAGATAGGCTGGTTACCGACCAGGGTCCTTGGTCTTCCCCAATCACTAGAAACTAGAGGCCAGCCAAGAAATGCAGACAAGGCGTTGCTGGGGTCTCTGCTGCAGCAGGAGGGGGGAGCACAAGTAACAGGGGCCCGTGCTCACTCCCTGAGGGGGAAGAGTTGGGAGGTTCCTACATGAGGCGTGGGTAAGGGTGGGTGACGGGTGGCTTAGGTGGCCTGCCCACCCCTTCGGCGGTATTGAGTGCAGGGGGCGTGTGCAGTACTCTGCCTTTGCTCCTGGCTCTTCACAACTGGCAGTTGTGGTTTTCTTTTTGTATCTTGTTTTTCACAATCTGGCCCAACTGCAGCAAGCTGGCAGTTACTTTTAGTCCCTTAGGGTTTCTTAGTATTTTGTTGCTGGAGGCGGTGTCTGTGCAATTGCAGGCCCTGCAGCAGCGGGTCCCAGGTGCCAGCCTGGCTCTGACTGACAGAGGGCCATGAGAGGATGGTGTCCTTGCCTGAAGGAAGACCACCCTGGGGGCGCACTCCAGAGACCTCCCCCTGAAATCTGCCGGAGGCCGGACTCCAGCTCCGATTCCAGCCCCTGTCTCCTGAGTGCAGTTCACAAAGGACGCGCTGGGGCTCTGGGGCAATAGTTCCTGGCCCCAAAACACGTGGGCTCAGCAAATCCAAGGGATGAGGGCTGCGCCAGGGCGTCCTTCTCAGCAATACACTCTTCCCCTCTCCGCTACGGCCCTGAGGCTCCTCGGCCCCCGGGCCGGAAGCAGATGTGGGGCCGGAAGCAGATGTGGGGCCGGAAGCAGGTGCGGGGGCCGGAAGTTGGTGTAGGCGGCCATTTGGAGCTCAGGCAGTGTGGCGGGAGAGGATGCCAGGCTCTACCTGGGCAGCAAAGGCCTGTTGGAAGGCTGTCTCTCCAAACTCATACTTTTCCCTGAGAGAGCAGTTTGTCTCTTTGGCCTGAAACCAGGCCCAAGGCAATCAGAACTTTGCCAGACACCCAGGTCCTATCCAAGTTAATGGGGAGGATTTTTTCTTACTTTTCCTATTCGGTTTACTCATTTAGGATTATCCACACAAAATAGTCCATGAGACTGCATCCTTCAACAATACTAGTAGTCATATCTTACTCAGATAGATCTAACTGAATGTTTTTCTTTTCTTCCATGATCCCTGAAGTTCTAGAGAAATAGAATAGAGAAATTGAGAAACTTATTTATTTATTGACTTATTTATACTACTCTGTTCACAAAGACAGATTATGGTCACCAAATAATTAAAATAGCAATTAAGACTATTTTGTAATAATAATTCTGCAAACAGTCCTTGGTGGATGAAGTTTTTTTTTTTCTTTAAGCTATGTCAAGTTTTTAGCATACACAGCCATCAAGTCCAAAGGAAATTTATGCTTTTTTTCCTCTTTATCCTTACCAACATCCGCAGGATCATCGAGAAAACAAGAGAGTTCCAGAAAACATCTATTTCTGCTTTATTGACCATGCCAAAGCCTTTGACTGTGTGGATCACAACAAACTGTGGAAAATTCTGAAAGAGATGGGAATACCAGACCATCTGACCTGCCTTTTGAGAAACCTGTATGCAGGTCAGGAAGCAACAGTCAGAACTGGACATGGAATAACAGACTGGTTCCAAATAGCAAAAGGACTACATCAAGGCTGTATATTGTCACACTGCTTATTTAACTTATATGTAGAGTACATCATGAGAAATGCTGGGCTGGATGAAGCACAAGCTGGAATCAAGATTGTTGGGAGAAATCAATAACCTCAGATATGCAAATGACACCACCCTTATGGCAGAAAGTGAAGAAGAACTAAAGAACCTCTTGAGGAAAGTGAAAGAGGAGAGTGAAAAAGTTGGCTTAAAGCTCAACATTCAGAAAACTAAGATCATGACATCCAGTCCCATCACTTCATGGCAAATATATGGGGAAACAGGGGAAACAGTGGAAACAGTGGCTGACTTTATTTTTCTGGGCTCTAAAATCACTGCAGATGGTGATTGCAGCAATGAAATTAAAAGATGCTTGCTCCTTGGAAGGAACGTTATGACGAACCTAGGTAGCATATTAAAAAGCAGAGATATTACTTTGTCAATAAAGATCCATCTAGTCAAGTCTATGGTTTTTCCAGTAGTCATGTATGGATGTGAGAGTTGGTCTATAAAGAAATCTGAGCATTGAAGAATTGATGCTTTTGAACTGTGGTGTTGGAGAAAACGCTTGAGAGTCCCTTGGACTGCAAGGAGATCCAACCAGTCCATCCTAAGAGAGGTCAGTCCTAGGTGTTCATTGGAAGGACTGATTTTGAAACTGAAACTCTAATACTTTGGCCATCTGATGCGAAGAGCTGACTCATTTGAAAAGTCCCTGATGCTGGGAAAGATTGAGGGCAGGAGGAGAAGGGGATGACAGAGGATGAGATGGTTGAATGGCATCACCGACTCAATGGACATGAGTTTGGGTAGGCTCCAGGAGTTGGTAATGGACAGAGAGGCCTGGCGTGCTGAGGTTCAGGGGGTCGCAAAGAGTCAGACACAACCGAGCGACAGAACTCAACTGATCCTTACCACACTCACATTTCTGGATTTTTTTTCTAAGTGAACACATGCCACACATGTATTTATCTATTTCTCACCGGTCGGTGGGCCAGGCACTGTTCTAAGTACTGAAGATACAGAGGTGAGTAAAGCAGACAAACCCTGCCCTCTGGAAGCCCAGTTTTTAGTGGGGAGACAGGAGACACCATAAACTGATAAATATGTATTTTACTGTGGTATAGATGTCGATAAAGGAAAAGGAGAAACATTTAGCAAAACAACATCTCACCTGAACAAAGGGGATGCTAATTTAGATAAGACTATGACAGTGTTTCTCATCAGATGACAAATTAGCTAAAACCTGGATGAAGTGAGAAAGGGAGGCTTATGGGTTTTGGGGGAAGAGCTTTGAGGCCAGGAATGACTAGTGCCAAACCCTTGAGATGCCAATGAGATTGGCAGATTCAAGGAGGATCACTGGTGCTGACTGCAGCACAGGCGGCCGGATGGAGAGTGGGGCTGATAGGGAGGCCACTGTGTTTTACCAGAGATGATAAAGAGTATGGGCAAGTCCATTCTTTTTTAAAATTATTTCTATTTTATTATTTTTATCGAAGTATAGTTGATTTACAATGTTGTCTTATTACTGCTGCAGTGCAAAGCGATTCAGTTATACATCCCCATATATTCTTTTTTATATTCTTTTCCATTATAGTTTATCATAGGATATGGCACATAGTTCTCCGTATGGACCTTGTTTATCGATCCTATATCCATCCTTTATCTAACATCTGCTGACCCCAACCTGCCACTCCAATCAAGTCAATTCTTCATAATCCCTCCTATTAGAGAACATTTGGCTTCCTCTGTCCCCACTGCTAGAGGCTAGCAGTGCCTCACTTGTCATGACTATCAAAAATATGCCCACTCATTTCCAAAGGCACACTGGGATGTGGGATTAGTCCCTGTGGAGACTGAACTTTCCAGCAAGCAAGTGACATGATTAGTTTCACATGATTAAGGTCACTGTGCATAGGAAAGATATTGAACAGCTGGAGAGTTGAAGAAGAGAAACCTTTAGGTGGTTATTGCAATGGTCCAGGTGGAAGAAAATGATGGCCAGGCTAGGAGGTATCAGTGGAGCTGGTGAGAAGCAGCCTGTTTGGGAGCAGAGTTTGAAAGTGAAGCTAGGAGGATATGATGATGTTGGGAGTGAAATGAGTGAGAGAGAAAAGCCATGGAAAGCATCAGGGTGGGCTGTTGCTATGACCATTCTTGTTTTGCTCATCATGTTAAAATTAATGCAGATGGCTATTTTATTCTCTTCTGAATGCTGTGTGTGTGTGTGTGTGTGTGTGTGCAAGCCTTTGCACTTGAATATCACGTCTATCCCTGGGTTCCTAATCTCAACCCTACCAGGTTGGAGAGCTGTTCTGTGAATTGTAGGCTGTTTGACAACATCCCCGGCCTTTACACACTAAATGCAAGAAGGCAGTATGTGCATGGAGTACCTTCCTCCTAGCTTGACAATCAAAAATGTCTTCAGACACTGTGCAATTTTTCTTAGCAAAACGGCCACCAGTAGAGAATCACTGCTCTAAGCAAAAATCTCACTGAGGCTGTGACCCTGGTTCTACCTCTAATGGGGTGACCTTGGGCAAGTCACCCCACCTTTTAGGGCTCTGTGTGTTCATCAAAAGTGTGAGTTAGACGTTAGCCCAGGTTGGAAACCATATACTATAGTGAACCAACTCTGTCTTTCTGAAAAATAAACTTCCACTGAATTTCAGATGCACAGTGTCTCAAAAATATCTTAGTAAAAACATAATATTAGTTTTTCTTCTGGGAGTGAACAAAATGCCCCCACCAATTATAGCACTGATTTCCTCAATGTAGGCCAAAATTTGAGCAGGCAAAATTTGCTAATAGGCATTTCCAGAGTCTGAAAAATCATCTGCAATTTCCTTGTTTGCAAAGGACAAGTGAGGACTTGTAACCTCAGCTGTCCATATGTGGTTTCTTGCGATTCTTACTGGGTAATTTGGTCCAACAAAGTTTAGCTTTCAGCTGACAATATTGAATTATGGCAGGTGCTGCTGGCGGTTCTTTTGCTACATCATGTCTATTTCTTTGCCCAATTAGAGCTCTAGGTAATAATTATATATTTTCCCTCATCCACCCTGAAATTTGTGGCTGAGAGGTGTTCATCATCAAAAGGATGGTGCTCATTTGAATAAATTGAGGCTGAGATGGGCTTCTGTCTCCCTCCAAGCAGTAAGGAGCTGAGACCGCAGGCTGGCTCTCTTCCTCCTAGGTCTGGGCCTTGCTCAGCCCACCTGCAGGCTCTGCTCTTTCTCCAGATGTTGAGGAAGCAGGTCAGCACACAGTTCATCGCAGGTTCTGAAGGTGTATTTGCAAAACCGTGGCTCCAACAGGAAGTCAAATCACCTTATTATATATTTGTGTATGTGTTGTAAGATGTTGGGCGGTTAGTTCGTGTGTGTGTGTGTGTGTGTGTGTGTGTGTGTGTGTGTGTGTGTGTTCTCTATTTGGATGACCTATATGCAGGCTTTCTACTTTATGAAATCTATGGATGCTTTTTATTAAATGAAAAAGAGAAATCAATTTTCTATATTTAATCCCTGCATTTGAGCTTCTCCCAGCTTGGCCACTGCCAGAAACTTTTAAGGAAAGCAGAGTCAGCTGAATGTGCCTGCCCTTTTTGGCTTTTCCTGAATTCTAGATGGCCAGGGATTTCCTTCCTGGATGTAGTTGGTGGTCAAGGCTTGATGCTAAATGGTGGATTGATTTTTGGCATTGATTACTTTTGATTAAGCAGCATATGTACAGAGTGGTCCCAAGAGGACTGAATCTGGTGACTTTGACGGGTGTAACCTTGAGATGACTATCATTATTTCAACAACTAAGCTCTGCAGAGATGGCAGTGATGCAGTCCAACTTGAGGAAGACCCAATATTATTTGGGCATCTGGAACCCTGAAGAGTTTTGTCAATCAGAGCTTTTCTACCTGGAAAAGTGGTTGCATAAGAAAGCCGAGTACATTATAGCCCAAGGCAGGTCATCAGCATACCTAAGAAGTCACTAGGTCTACTTGTTGGAGGTTCTAAAATTTTTTATTGGCTAGAGGAATTTCCAAGAAATGATTACTTCCTTTATTCTTTCATTCAACAAATACTTGAACATTCATGGAGCTTAACAATAGGCAAAGACGAAGGTCAGTAGGACACAGGGCCTTCTGTGAAGGAGTTCATGAAGTTGTATGGATCAGACTGTCATGGATAGTTCTAAATGGATTACATACACGTGACAAAATAAAATGCATCCTGTGACAGAGGGATGAGCACACATGTAGAATAACAGGAAAAAAAAGTGCAATTGATTATGATTATGAAAGGAGCTATATTTAGTATCTTAATTTAGATTCTTCAACCACAAGTAACAGAACACAGTTTGCAATTAAAAGTGACTTAAACTGGTGCTGGGCATCCTGTTAACATGCAGATTCTGATTCAGCATTTCTGGGGTATTGTCCAAGATTCTGCTGTTTTAACACATTCTGGATTTTGTTGATATGGTTGGTCCACTGGCCACCCTTTGAGCTGAAAGAACTTTCAAAACAAGATTTTCTATTATCTCATATAACAAAATTTTAAAGGTAGTTAGGTGATGACAGGGCTGATTCAAAAGCTCAAACAACATCAGGGTGGACCCAGGCACTGTCCAACCTATTCTCAGTCTTCTGGCTTTGTCTTCAATCTTCTCCCTCAAGGTCTCAAAGTGGCTGCTGGGATTCCAGGCATCACACACAGGCATGAAAAAGTGCATGAGAAGTAGAAGACAAATGTATCCCTCTTTTTATTCTTTTCATACAAAGAAAGGCTTTTACTCAAACAATTCTTGGCAACAAGCATCCACTTAGTTTCCATTGACTGAAATAATGTCTGATGTCATCCTTCACTGCAGAACCTTCTGGAAAGCAAGTATTCAGCCTCTACAGTGAGATGTAGGCTCTGTTAGAAGAATGGTGGAAAGGAGAATGATCATTTTGTTGGACAGCCAACCACATTCGTAAGTGGGGTTAGAGTTCTTTAGGCCAAGGGAATGTTGCAGGGCTAGGAACTCCCTGCTGAGTTGGCACGGGGCAGGGAAATCAGAAACCATCTTGTCAAGGGTCACTCAGATGATGTCAGAGCCATCTTCCCCTCCAGCTGCACGCTTCACCCGCTTCCATGGTCTGGATTCAGAGCCTAACATTTCTCACCTAGAGGATTCAATAGGGTCTTAAATGATCTCACTACCCCATCCCTCCATTTACCCCTCTCATCCGCTCTGCATAGAGAGCCAGAGACTTCTAGCCTGCAAATGTGACTGTGATATACCCTGTTCAAAAATTTTTAAAGGTTTCTCATATCATTCATGATAGATATTAATATTAGAATGTTAACTCCATAGTATCACACAGTCTTCAAATCTCATTATAATTTCCTCTCTACCACTTACCCTGTCTCCCCTCCCAACACTCCCCGTAAAAACCCATGTCTTCAGGGAGTTCCCCAGTGTCCTAATGGTTAGGATTCTGGGCTTTTACTGCCGTGGCCTGGGCTCAATCCCTGGTCAGGGAACTGAGATCCCACAAGCTGTACAGGGTGGCCAAAAAAAAAAAAAAAAAGTCAACATCTTCAATGTTAAAGAGAATACTAATTTTGCTAGAACCAACTCTGGGTATAAAATCATCTACTTAAGAATTTCTTTCAATATCTCTCCAGATCATGAAAAGTGATTACTGGGATTCCTCTGATTTGGAACATCGGCATTTTTCTGATCTACTCTGTATGCTAGATGCTTAATTATCAAGGTCATCTTCAAATGTGCCAGGAGGCTTTAAGGTCAGGACTCCAGGGTCTTTTCACTCCCCGAGGGAGTCGAAGTCATTTGGAATGCATGGAGTATGCGTGTGTGCTCAGGTGTGTCTTTGGACTGTATCCTGCCAGGTTCCTCTGACCATGGGATTCTCCAGCAAGAATACTGGAGTGGGTTGCCATTTCTTCCTCCAGAGAGGATGTTTCCAACTCAGGCATCAAACCCACATCTTCTGCCTTGCAGGCAGATCCTTGACCTGCTGAGCCATCCTGAAAGCCTTGGAGCCAACATTCTTCTTTAATACTCCCCTTAATAAATTCTCCGTTTCATGAGTAAGTGCTACCCAAGACTGGAGGACTTTCCCGCTTACTGACTTCTCACTAGGCATGGTTTTTCATTATTGATGTCTCTGCCCATCCTCTGATCACTCTTTTTATTCCATCAGGTGTGGGTCATAGACTGCTTTCTCCCCTTCCTGTCCCTCACTACCCTCCCCACTGCACCAAACCCAGTATGGAGCCGGTTACCTCTTTGGTGCCTAGCAAACGCTCTTTTTGTTTTCTTTTTCTTTTTTTCCCCCCAAGCTTAAAATTTAATTTAAAAACATACAATGGGGAATACATGTAACTCCATGGCTGATTCATGTCAATGTATGACAAAACCCACTGCAATGTTGTGAAATAATTAGCCTCCAACTAATAAAAATAAATGAAAAAAAAAAAAAAAAAAACATACAATGGGAATTACTCTGTTTTCCTGTACATATACATTTTACTGAATTGTGTGTGTGTGTGTGATTTTATCCTGTTAAAATAATAAACAAACACACACCATGGTCACACTTTATCAACAGTGAAACAATGTACTTACTAGACAGAACAAGGGAGATCAGTCCTGAGTGCTCGTTGGAAGGACTGATGTTGAAGCTGAAACTCCAATATTTTGGCCACCTGATGTGAAGAGCTGACTCATTGGAAAAGACCCTGATGCTGGGAAAGATTGGAGGCGGGATAAGAAGGGGACGACAGAGGATGAGATGGTTGGATGGCATCACTGACTCAATGGACATGACTTTGGGTGAACTTCAGGAGTTGGTGATGGACAGGGAGGCCTGGCGTGCTGCAGTCCATGGGGTCGCAAGGAGTCTGACACGATTGAGTGACTGAACTGAACTGAGACAGAACAAAGTTTACATAAAGAAAATAATACTGTAATTCAATAGTCACAAAACTTTTCTTTAGTAAGCTAATTTCCTAATAAAAGAAGCGGGGAGCTTTAATTTACCTTTTTACTAATCCCTGCCTTGTTTGCATGGACACCTCTTATCTGTTTGATGCCAGGGACTTAAACATCTGATACATGGCTCCAGCCTTGAGATGATCATGTGTGTGCTCTCCATGACCATGCTGGTTTGATGATGGCCACCTTGAAAGAGTTTCCACGAAATACTGACAATGGGGAGGGGGGGAGGCGGAAATAGCCCTTAGGTCTTCCAGTGAGTTAGGAAAGACAATCTGGGGAGGGTGTTGGTGACAGAAAACCTACAAGCAAGGAGAACCTGGCTACAGAGGTGGTGACGCTGGGCAGGACCTCACCGAGGGGCACCAGCAGGTGGGCAATTTGACAGAACTATGAGCAGCTAAGTGTGACCGAACCAGAAGAAGGGGGCGAGGCTGATGACATAGGCAGCAGAAGTGATAGTGAACTTGGAGGCTGCACAGGGAAGTCAAGATTTTTATCCCGAACCACCGAAGAATTCTGAGCACGTATGTCACATTTGCAGGTTCGAGGGTCGTTCCAGCTGCTGTGCCAAGAAGAGAGGAATCCGGGAGTGAGCCTTTCAGCAGGAAGTTCAGGGTCCAGGCAGGAAATGACCGTGTTCCGAAATCAAGTCAGCAGTGGAGGGGGCCTGATAGTGTGGTGGGGGCCATCAGAGAGCCATACGGAGGTACACTTGGTTCAATCAGGTGATTCATATGCGAGAGAAGAATATGCCTTTTAGGTTCTTTCATTTTGAAAAGATCTCCCTCGCTGGAATTGCTGCCCGGCTCTCGTGTACAAAGGTGTGTGCCAGGCATACCCTGCAGCCCGCAGCTGTAACTCAGGCTTGATTGCTGGTCAAACTCCCTAGCAAATGCCTCTCCTCGGTTGACTCTTAAGGAATTGAATACCATCGCTCACAGAAGCAGAACATTGGCCACGTGTGAATATTGCACTTTTCCTCCTGGGTATGATCTCTATTTTTATTGAACAACTGTCAGTAGACCATGCAGCATTGCCAACAACACACTGAAAATAGAATGAAGGCAATTACCTCAGCAAAGATTAACGCAGAAAGTAAGATTGCACTTATGTAATGCTCATCTTCCAGGCACGGAGACCGGCCCGCCTCTGGTTCTCCGTGTCAGTCTCAGCATCGTAACCGAACGGCACCACCCCTGACCACGCCGGGAGGACCAACTCTCTCCGCCATTCCCTCTTCCTGTGTCTGCTAAGCCTTTTCTCAGAGCGGACAGCAGAATACCGGGCTGCTCCTGTGGCTGTTCCCCTCAAGATGCCGCCGGCAGAGGAGAGAGAACATTAGCTAACACCATTTCAGCACTCTTCTGCTGCGCGGCGATTACCCCTCAGTGAACTTCAGGAAAATACTTGTGTTCTGGAGAAGGTCAGATTGCAGAGGAACTTTGCAGATGAATTAGGCCAATCTTCTCAAGGTTCAGGGGAAAACACTGAAGCCTCGGGGATTAAGTGACTTGACGGTGACTTCCTGTGTCGCTTAAGTTTAGAAGAGAGGCCTGAAACCCGAGCTGTGCTCCAACAAGGGCATTTCCCCTACGCCCTTGGCTTCTTGCAAAGAAACAGCAGGGACTGTAGGAAAAGCTTCCTTGTCAAATCCCCAACACCCCCCAGTGGGTGGAGGAGACTTGAATACAAAAGAAGAAAATCAACCCCATAATTAGATACAGCACTGACTCCAGACCAACTAGCGGAAATATTGTGTTGGCTTCACAAAAACTGCAGAAGGAAGAAAACAAAGCCTGCATAAGCATCTTGAGACCCACGTGTAGATCTGATGGAATGATACCACTTTCTTCAAACCCAAATATGACAAAAATAGCTCTTATGGGATTTAAGAGAAACAAGAACAACTAATTCCTAAGGATGGCTACTTGTCAATGTCACCCTGCTTTTTCCTCCCTAAATCTCTGACATTGCAGACTGAGCTGGCTCGTGGCATCTATTGAATTGTAGTCATTTTATAAAAATATTAACCTCGACTTCCCTGGTGGTCCAGCAGCTAAGACTCTGTGCTCTCAATGCAGGGGGCCTGGGTTTGATCTTGGGTTGGGGAACTAGATCTCAAACAATGCAACTAAAAATCCTATGCACTGCAACTCAGACTTGGCACAGACAAATAAATAAATAAAATACTAAAGAAATATTAACCTCACTGTTGGAACTCTGACCATATCCTGTCAGGCCAAGTCTTATATCTGAAAATTAACAAGGGGACATGGAGGTTAATGGAAATCTTTGGAAGAAATGGGGTACCTGAGACACAATGGTGATTCTGTCCTATGCACCCAGGTCTCTATTATTCCTCTGAGAGAGAGGCTATTTGCCAAATACATCGATGTCATATACACTGTCTCAATTAACTCCTACAGCCACCGGATGAGATGACCATTAGAATAGTGTTGCTCCTTATAAGTAGAAAAGGCTTCCCTGGTGGCTCAGCTGGTAAAGAATCCGCCTGCAAAGCGGGAGACCTGGGTTCGATCCCTGGGTGGGGAAGATGCCCTGGAGAAGGGAAAGGCTACCCATTCCAGTATTCTGGCCTGGAGAATTCCATGGACTGTGTAGTCCCCGGGGTCACAAAGAGGACACGACTGCGTGACTTTCACTTCACTTCACTTCATAAGTAGAAAAACTGAGTCAGAAAGGTTTTGAACCTTCTCAGGTTTGGACCTTCTCAAAGTTTGTGTGTATGCATGCTCAATTGCCCAGTTGTGTCCAGTTCTCTGTGACCTGATGGATTGTTGCCTGCCAGGCTCCTCTGTTCATGGGATTCTCCAGGTTGAAATACTGGAATAGGTTGCCATTTCCTCCTCCATGGTATCTTCCCAACCCAGGGATCAAACCCATGTCTCCTGTGTTGGCATGCAAATTCTTTACCACTGAGCCAACTGGGAAGCCCTCTTCTCAAATTTAGACCCACTTAAAAAATATTTTGCAATAGTTTCACCTTTATACAAGAGTTGCTAGTTTAGTACAGAGTATTCTCATAGACCTTTTACCAGCTTCCCCTAATCTTAGCATTTAGCATCACCAGGTAGTCCTAACTTTGACAGGTTTCTTGAGATGTGATTCACATACCATATAATTCACCTCCTGAAAGTATACTTTCAATGGTATATTAGCACATATGGGCAACCAGAGCTTCCCTGGTGGCCCAGACAGTAAAGAATCCGCCTGCAATGCAGAAGACCTGGGTTCGATCACTGGGTTGGGAAGATCCCCCGAAGGAGGGCATGGCAACCCACTCCTGTATTCTTGCTTGGAGAATACCCACGGACAGAGGAGCCTACGGGCTATATAGTCCACGGGGTCACAAAGAGTAGGACATGCCTGAGCGACTAATCATAGCACACACGTGGGCAGCCAGCACTCTAGTTAACTAGGACATTTTCAGGACCTCAAATAGAAACCCACCACTTTCTCTTCTCCTCCTCCATCCTAAAGAATCCGCCTGCAATGTGGGAGACCTGGGTTCGATCCCTGGGTTGGGAAGATCCCCTAGAGAAGGGAAAAGCTACCCACTCCAGTGTTCTGGCCTAGAGAATTCCATGGACCGTATAGTCCATGGGGTCACAAAGAGCTGGACATGACTAAGCGACTTTCACTTTTCCCCATCCTAACCTTAAGAAACCATCTATTTTATGGCTCCATAGCTCTCCTGGACATTGCATATGAATGTGATCGTATAATATGCCATCTTCTGTGACTGGATCCTTTCACTTACCATAAGTTTTTCAAAGTCCCTGCATGTTGTAGCATGTATTACTGCTTCATCTCTTTTAATGGCCAAATAATATTTCATTGCATGGATATAATATATTTGCTGTATTTTTCACTTGATGTATATTTGGGTTGCTTCCACCTTTTGGCTTTTATGAATCATGTGGACCTATTCTAGACAGAATCCAAATGTCCACTATATTGCTAGCAAAGCTGATTGAAGCACACGATTTTAGATTTGCAAGGACCTAGAGGGTGTCCTCATCCATCACTCTTGAATTAAGCTGACTGATCCATCCAGTTGCTAATTAAAGACCTTCCCTGGGGGCAAGACCTCAAACATGGCAGGAGGCAAGACAAATATGCTCGGCCTATGGACTTGCCATCACCAAAAGAGAGGAGGTAAAGTTTCTTCCTTTAAACTCATCAGTCAGGTCATTTGACCCTCTCCTTTAGGGACTTATTGTCCCAGAATTAGTCTTGAGGTAGAGATGAGAGCTCAGTTTCTCTGGAAGGTTTTATTAGAGGTCTGGGAAAGCGAAACAAGGAAGCCAGTAAAGCTTTCCTTTTGAGTGAGTTAGTGCTGTGTCACTGGGGCAGAGTGATGTTGAGGGCCTCCGGGGGATGGTGTGGGACAGGCCTTAGCGTCACATCGGCAGAGGGGCCGTGTAGACTGTCTGCCCAGCACCAGCAGGGGTCACTGGGGGAGGGGCAGCCGGGCCCCAGCACCCCAGGCGGCCCCCCACGGACCAGGCACAGAGTAGCAGATGCTTGCAGTTGGCAGATGCGGGGTCGAGGATGCGGATGCCACCGGAAGTGGTGGAGGGCCAACGATGACCAGGGTCTGAGAATCTTCTGACATCCCTCATGGAAAAGCAGGGGGAGGAAGGGGAGGGCTTCTGTCCTGATGGTGAGCCTTTCCACGGAGACACTGATTACTGACTATGGGAGGCAGGATCTCAGACCTGCGTTAACTGGTCTGTAGAATAAGGACTCATTCTGTGGTCACTACCCCCTTGATAATTAGGGTTGAAATCATATATGAAGCAATATTTCAGTCCAATATTCCTACCCTCTTTCAGTCTACCGCAGATGTTTCTGCCTATAGATAAATAGGTTGATACATGATTGTGGAATGGTAGAGACAGCATACGTTTCAGAGATTGATGCTCCTGGGTTCAGATCTTGACCCCAACACATATCATCTGTGTGTAAACTGAGCAAACAATTTAATCTCTGGGCATGAGAGACCTCAGTATGACGTTGCCCCCCACCCCCACGCCAAAGCCGGGTAACAAATTATATCAGACATCTGATGACGCTTAGCCCCATGGCTAGTTTATAAAGTTAAGTTCAACATGTGGTCATTTTTTTCATTTCTTCCTGGGAGCCAGGAAGAAATACAACAAAGAAATACATTGTCACTCAACAAATATTTATTAAATCCCTATGTATGTGCAGAATTCTATTTTTATCACTGCGAAAAATGGCAAAGAATCCAAACCTCTGCCCTCATGAAGCCACCATTCTAATAAATCACAGACACTCGGATTCCATTTCTACATGTCAGGTCCTATCTTTATTACCTACAAAAATAGGGTTTCAATTTATGCTACTCACCGGGCTTTTAACGTCTCAAAACAGAAGCTTCATATCAAAGTATCCCCAATTGTTCGCTCTCCAACTTTAATCAAGTGTGTTTTGGGAAGCATTTCTCAGATCTCTCTTTGATGTTGCATTGGTTGGAATCCTTTTTGGTCCCAAGTGGCAGAAACCAAATTTGAGCTCGTTGAAGCCAAGAGGCACATTTATTGAAGACAGGATGAATAAAAAGCTGTGGCTGGACCTCCAAACAGCTGGAACCAGGAACTCAGTTGCTCTTGCTCTCAAACGGGTCCCTGGGTGGCAGCTTTACATCACGCGGAAGTGTGATTTTCTCCACGTGGCAGACAGCATTCCTGCCCAGGGCTTCTAGATTCACTAACCCAATCCTCGCAGTTTTCCTGTCCAACATTCTGACAATTCCAGCTTGGAACAGGGGTTCCCTACTGGGTCACTGAGCTTTGTAGTCACATGACATTTCCCATGGTAATTGCAGGGCGGGGGGACTAAGAGGGCATGTCACTCACACGTGGAATCTCACTGTAAAGTGTGATACAAATGAACTGATTTACAAAACAGAAGCAAGTTTACAGATGTTGAAAACTTAGGGTTACCTAAGAGAAAAGGGGAAAGATGGGGGTGGGAAGGATAAATCAGGAGCTTGGGATAATCAAACACACACTACTATACATAAGATATTGAATGGATAAACAATAAGGGTCTACTGTATAGCACAGTGAACTCTGCCCAACCTTCTGGGATAATATACATATATACGAGAAAAGATTCTGAAAAAAAAATGGATGCATATATAACTGAATCACTTCTTTGCACACCTGATACCCAACACTAGTTGGGTCTGTTGTATTGATCGTAAATCACTAGTTGTAGTAAATCAGCTACACTCCAAGACAACTTTTTTAAAAAGAGGGCACTCCTAGAACTCCATAGGTGCCCACACTACCTGTCAAGACATAGAATCCCCAGCAGGCTGGTTCTAACATCACAGTCACCTCCCTGGCAGCAAGTATGTATAAACAGCAACTCTGAAAGCTGGAGAAATGAACAAACAACAAAGCTAGAAGAAGCCACAACTTACTGAGTCCACACAAGACGTCCATCAATAGAAGTGAACCAACAGTCCATTTCCACCTGTAAATTTATCTAGTATGTTCAAAACAAACCCATTAAAAAGGGATTACTCACTATTTATGTGTCAGGGACGTAATAATAACATCTTTATTACAGATATTAGTGTTCTTGAGTGCTTCCAAAGTGTTGTGGAACTTGAAAACATTTTTCAGTTTCAGAGAATTAATTAGCCCCTCTGTGGAGCAACTCACGAGCAGTACTGCCATGCTGGAGATAGACTGATTGAATCAGAAAGGGGAGCGATACTGAATTATTCATCTTTGCAATAAGTGTACATCAAGCATCTACACCATGTGTGGCTCTGGGCTGAGGGCTGTGAGCACATAAATGGATTGAAATAAAGTCCTTACTCTCAATGAAATTGCAGCCTAGTTGGTGGGTGGGGGTGAGTGGGGGGGAGGGTAGTGAATTCGTCAACAGCTGGCTCTAATCAAAACAAAGGGCCCAGATAAGAAGGATAAACATTGAGATGCTAGAGAGGCTATGAAATAGTATGTAAGATAGGTCTGGGAAGAAAGTTAAATTGCAGAGGCTTATGAAAACCATGATCAGGAATTTGGTCTTTTACTATATGGGGCCATTATTAATGATTATGTATATATAATTACATATATATTTGTTGTTTTTCAGTCACCAAGTCATGTCTGACTCTTTGCAACCCCATGGACTACAGCAATTCAGACTTCCCTATACTACACTATCTCCCAGATTTTGCTCAAACTCATGTCCATTGAGTTGGTGATGCCATCCAACCATCTCATCCTCTGTCGTCCCCTTCTCCTCCCGCCTTCAATCTTTCCCAGCATCAAGGTCTTTTCCAATGAGTCAGCTCTTTGCATCAGGTGGCCAAATTATCAGAGCTTCAGCTGTAGCCTCAGTCCTTCCAATAAATATTCAGTATTGATTTCTTTTAGGATTGACTGGCTTGATCTCCTTGCTATCTAAGGGACTCTCAAGAGTGTGTGTGTGTGTGTGTGTATATATATATATATATATATATATAATATAATTACCTTGAATTCATTTAAATGGATAATCTTAAAATTATTGTTATTTTTTTTGGTGTGAAACAATAAACTCATTTCTCCCACCCATCAACCCCTACCTTTGGCTAGCACCAATCTCTTCTCTGTATCTATGAGTCTTGTTTGGTTTTGTGGATTCCACAAACATTGAACTCATACAGTGTTTGTCCTTAACTTATTTCACTTAGCATAATACTCTCAAGATACTCCATGTTGTCACAAATGGCAGGATTTTTCTTTTTTATGGCTGAGTACTATTCCATTACACTTATATACTCTACGTTTACTTTATCCTTCTATCTGTTGATTAACACAGGTTGTTTCCATATCCTGGCTATTGCAAATAATGTTGCAATGAACATGGGGGTATAAATATCTTTCCAAGTGAGTGATTTTTGTTTCCTTCAAATAAAGCACCCAGAAGTGGGACTTCTGGGTCATATGGGAGTTCTCTTTTGAATTTTTTTGAGAAACCTCCATACTTTTTTCCATAGTGGCTGCACCAGTTTACATTCCTAGCTTGTCCTCCAATTCTTAATGAAAAATCTCCATACATGGAAGGAAATTCGATCCACTTGCCTGAATTATTCAAATGATTATCTTTTTAAATAGTTTACCTGGTGAGTTTCGGATCAAAATGTGTAATATTGTGTGAAGACAGGATTGTTTGTAGAATGGGCAATATTTAGTTTAGATTTCCCACATTCACAGAAGATCTGATTTCTATTGACGTCACTTTTTTTGTGAATCAGACTGCCACAAAATGAGGAAATCTGTGAGAAGCTGTGAAGAGGTACACATGGAGAGGTGAACGTGGAAGGAGAGTGAGGACCCCGCCCTCAGCCTTCCAGGCAGGGGGGTGAGCCATCCCGGAGGCAGAGAAAGTGTCCATTCTGAGTGCAGAGGCCCTGAATTCACACAGTGCAGGCCAGGACTCAGCCTTCCTCCCTCAGCCTTGTCCAGATTTCAGACTGAGCATGAGGAAGGATTGTTATTTTAAGCCAAGAAGTTCTAGGGTGGTTCATTATCAAGAGCAGTTAACCGGCACACCTTCCACAAAGAATTTGTGACATTAACATCTTTTCGCCTTGATTCCTTTCACTCCTTAGACACCAGAGTTTTAGACACCCCAACCCTTCAGATTTCAGAAATTCAACTCAAGGGCTCAGAGAAATGCATTTCTCTTTCTTGTTGAGAGTTTCAAAGGGAGACAATTCAAAATTCAAAGAATTCCCTTTACATGCAAAATTACTGAAATATATTCCTTTTAAAACAATTGACCCCTATTTTTTTTAAAAAAGTTGCATGAACAACACCAGTAAATATTGTTGGCCTTCACATTTCTGTAACATTTGTAATATACTCAGACAAGTTTTACAAAAGTTTTACCTCCAACCCATAGGGACCATCACTGTACATGTGAAGGTCCCAGACACTCATGGCCCTTCAATGCCAGGCTTTCTTCCCCAATTCACTAATCAAAAGTTACAAATATAACTTCTCTCTCCTCTTTCTTTTTTGTGTTGGCTCTTAAGGCGGGAACAGCAACCAGTCAGCTCTTCATGTTAAAAACGCAGCATATTTTGCTGAGCTGGACTTGACTCCTGGTTGCTACAAAACAAATCCAAGTTTATATGGAAGGTGACAAACTCCATGCCCTGTCATTCATCCTTTTTATAGCCTGGGTGACACCAACAGTCGGCAAGTCTTGTTGATTATGTGAATCGACTACAGCAGAAAGCATCCTAGTCTAGAGATTTCCTGTGTCGACAGTTAGAAATTGTTTGTTTTAATTAAGAGAAACTAATTCCACTGCTTTTGGTTACTACATAAATTTTTAAAAAGAAACCCATAATCCCAGTATTAGGAGGGATAAACAATGCGTATCGTTTAAACTGCATGTTTATTGTCTAGAGTGCATATTACTCTACACAGGAGTCTAAATGCATATATATATATATGCAACAAAACATGTATTAAACTCATCTTTAACAGTTAATAATGGCCAAAAGGAAAACATATTGAGATTTTACTATGCCTTAGGCATTGCACTGTTTTTCATAAATACTATTTAATTTAAAGCACAAAAACACTATGAGGTAAATAACATCAATCCAATCATACAACCAAGGTATTAGAGAGGAACAGTACAGCTAGCAAGTAAAAATGTCTGACTCCAAACCGAGATCTGTCTGTTTCATATTTTAATTTTCACTATTTTCTCATCTTCTGCCATCTGATTTTTTCAACTAAAATGGTACTATAACCATCATTCCTGACCATATTCATCTATCCACTTACAACAACAGTTTAATGTCTGACTGATATTGAAATAGTTTTTCAAGCTACTTCACCATTTCTTTTTTGTGAGATACGAGTTTGGTTTTGATTTTCTACTAGTAAAAGCATCACAGCAATAAACATCCTTGTAGATAAATCTTGTTGTACATCCTCAATTATTTCCTGAGGATGAATTTCTAGAAATAGAGTCATCAGGACAATGACATGCAAATACTTTGTGTTTTCAATAGTACTGCCAAATTTCCCTTCAGAAAAAAAAAAACTATACCAAATTACACACCTGCCATCCATATTTACCTGTGACTTTATCTAAACAACAAAACAAAATAAATAAACAAAACTTCAAACTACAACTTTCCAATCACAGTATCATCTTAGAAAATATCTTAGGAGTCATTCCCCCCCCCCCCCCCCAATCTCCTACACATTTATGGACCTTTTTCATAGTGCAGCCCTGATCTGGGGTATCTGTCCTATAGTTGATAGAAAGTGAGGACAGAAGATAAAGGATTATTTAATAGATCCCTAAGCCATAAGGCACAAACTCTGTTGGCAATGAAATACTGTTCAGACAGTTTGAAAATGCATCCAGAATAAGACAGCCACACTGGAAAGGAGGGAATCTTGGCAGGCTTCCAACAGACTTGACCAGGGTCATGAAATGATAAAAATGGTCTGGTTCTTCTCACCTGGAATGGGTTTGTTTCAGGTGTTAGCGCTGGGTATGTACTTTTCACCCTATGCAGTTGCACAACAGTTTGGTTTTCTGTGCCTTTGGGAATTCTGCAGACAGAGGTGGGGGTGGTCAGTGAGAGATTGTTTAGAAACAAGAATGAAGCACACAATTTTATGTTTCTAGCTCTCAGAGGTGTGAGTGTAACTGTCTGTGTCTTCTGTTCCACCCAAACTCTTACAGATTTCTTCACTGAGTCCTTGTGATTCTAGAGACACTGGGATTTGGCTGCTTGAAGGAGAAATTGACCTTCCACTGGTTAAGCTTTCCTTGAGAACCCTACCACTTAGATACAACACATTGCTGGATGTTGCAGTGGAGAAAAAAAAATTAACAATACTCACAGGTGAGTGAAGCAATAGAATCTCTAAACAAATCTATAAATATGTAAATCCTGCAAGTGACTGGCAAATACAATGTGACAGCAAAGAGAAGGGAAGATTAATTCTGCCTGGGGTGAGAGAGAGGATGGGCTATAAAAGAAGGTGGTATCTGTAGACCCTGGGGAGGCCAGGTCCTCTGGCCCAATTTTTAATTTTTTCCTTTTGGTATAGATTTGATAAATAATTTACATCATGAAACAATACCGTTATGAAAACCAGTAATTTGCTTTAATCTTACACACACTTTCTTAAGGGACTTAAAGACTCCATTTCGGCATCACATACATGCACACTCCTCCCCGGGAGAGGAGGGAAAAAATTAATTTTCTAACACCTTCTGCTTTGGGAAACTGATTGGACTGGCTGGGGGAAGGGTGGGGGGCGGGGAGAGGGCTCTGAGCCCAAAACTTTGGGCTTCAGGAGCTGCAGGGGTCTTTTCCAGGGTCTGATCTTGGAGTCTTGGGGCGGGGGCAGGAGTGGTATCCCACTTAATCACCCTCGGGCAAAATAGCCGAGCGCGATACTGGGCACCCAGTGGACCATCGTCTGTCGAAAGGATTTCAAGCATCCTCCTTTCTTCAAATTTAGAGGTTCATCCACCCATATCCCCACGTTGTGCTGCTCCGGCCAGCTAAATTCGGTTCTGATCTCGAGAGTTAGAAAAAAACAGAGGAGAAAGGATCGGGCCGTAGCATGCTGAGAGTGGAGCTATGCCAGGAGGTGTGAGCGAGGGGGGCGAGGGCGGCGCGCCGAGCGAGCGCTGGCGCCCCAGCTCCGCGGCTCCTGCGGCGATCGCTCAGCCCCCGCCCCCTCGCTCCCTCGCGGACCCCCGCCCGGGAGGCGGGAGGGCAGCGCCCGCGCCGCCGAGGCTGGGCTCGGGCTGTCGCGCTCGTCCCCCGCCGCTCCTGCCGTCCCCAGCCTCCTCCTCCTCCTCCTCCCTCCTCCCCGGCCCGGCTTTGGAGGCGATTCTCCTCTAGCGACCGAGCCGATCGCTTCTGGGCGGGCGGCGCTTTGTCTGCTCCCTCCAGCGAGGCTCCGGGCCCGGCGCCGGGTCTGCAGCGGCTGCCGCTGCAGCGGGAGCCCGGCAGCGCCTCCTCGCGCCCCCGGGGGCCGCGCCCTCTCCCCGCCGAGGCGCCGGGGGACGGCGGCCCAGCCACTCACCGCCCGCGTCCCGCGCACCAACGCCGCCGCCGCCGCCGCCGCCGCGGGAGAACCGGCCCACCCGGCCGGCCCGGTCCGAGGCAGGCAGCCCGGCGGGCAGTCGGGCGGGGACGGCGGCTGCTGCGGGTCTGGCAGCGCGCACGCCGCCCCGCAGACGCACCCAACGCCTCCTCCGTGCGCTGCGAGGATGGAGCAGCCGCCCCGGCCGCGGACTGGCGCAAGGTAAGGCGCAGCCGCCTGTTGCTTTTCGCCCAGCGCCGCGTTGGCCCCTCTGCCCGGGTACCTAGGCCGTCCCTCCCCGGAACCCGTAGAGAAGAACCATCACCCCATTTCTGAGCCGTGTCCAACCCCCAGGCTCCCTGGCGCAGATCCTTGGAGAGACCCCCTCCTGGCGAGTGGCGGGAGAGGTGGTGCTGGGTGGGAGGTGGGGGGCGGTTGTCGACCCTCTTTGCTCGCGTGCCGCTGGCTGCAGTGCCACAGTCTGCAAACTTTTGTGCCCCCTCACTGCGCGGCGCTCAGCCAGTGCGTGCAAGTTGCACGTCTAGTTCTCGCTTGCGCCCTTCCCCCCATCCCCCCTCCCGCCCCCCTCCCCGCCTCGCCGGAGACATCTGTCTATTTCTCTGTGTTCTTGCCAGTCGACTTTTCGCTCCCTGCGGAGGGGCGAGGGTCTGGGACCCAGCGGTGCTCATCCTGCCTGTAGCGGCTGAGTAGGAGCCAGGAGGGTGAAATAGAATCGGTGGGACGCGGGGGGAGGCTGCCCCCCTGCCCCCCGCCCCGGGGCTCCGTCCGGCGCGGCGGGAGTCGGTCGGTTCTCCCGTGTGCCACCCCCAACTCGGTCATGAAACCCTCGCAGTGGTTTGCGGCTGTGCGCCGTGGGAAGCAAGTGCAGATCCGGGTGGGTGAAGTAAGTGGTTTGGGGTGGGCAAAGGTGGCCGGCGGGGTGTTGGGGGGTGGTGGGAGGAAGCTGAAGGTGGAGACGGATCGGGTTGAGGGGAGACCCAAAAGCTCGGTTCAAGTGGACGAGGGGCCGGCTCCCCAAGCCGTCTTCTGGGAATCCGAGTGTGGAGGGCGCCGACCGGGTGTGTAAATACGGCTGGGGGAGGAGGCGGGTACGCGGGGAAGCGCCGTGGGACCGACCCCAGCCGCCGAATGCCGGGCCGGGGGTGGGGGGCGTGGGAAGGCCGGCTTCTGATGCCTGGACTGGGGCTATCTCCGTCTCCGGATGGAACAGACCGTGTCCGTTGGCGTCTTGGGCGGTGGCTGAGTGGTCTGGGGGCGCTTTCCCAGCTCCAGGAGGACCCCGCGTCCCCTGCCCCAGCGCCCGCGGCTGTACCTTTCCCCTTCCGCAGCCCGGCCGGCCGGCCCACGCCCACCCTCCCAGCCCGGCGCCTAGGAGTTCGGGGTGTTTCCGCAGCCGCGGGGTGGGAAGGGGATTCCGGGATTGGGGGGAGGCTGTGTGCTGCTTGGGGAGTGTCCCCGGCGCCTGGGCGTGGAGACCCGGGTCCCAGGCGGTGGGAGGACGGCGCAGGGGCCGCGGCTGCTGCGCCAGCCCCCTCCCCCGCCTCCCGCGCCTCCCCCCTGGGCGGAGCGAGCGACCCGGGGAGCCCCGAGCCCCCCGGCGGCTCCGGAGCGCTGATGCGGGAGGGGGTGCGGCGAAAGGCCGGGCGCAGGGCGCGGGGGTGCGGGCCTCGGGAGAGGGGAGGCCTGGCTCCCAGACCCGGGGCCCCGGGCAGAGGGGACTCGGTCCACCTCTCAGCCCCCAGGTAGACCCTCTGGGCTGTTCCAGGCGTCTTGGCGGATGCGGGAAGGCCAGCCCCTTTCCTCCTTGGCACCCCAGCAGTGTGGTGGGGAAGGCCATTGGGAGGGGGGGTCCCTAGAGTGCTGTGGAGAAGAAAAGGGAGCCCCCTTGCCCCGCGGAGGCCGGCGGGGAACTCGCTAGGCTCTCAAAGGCCTGGCAGCTCCGGGTTTAACCCTTGCTCTCTCTGAGGAGGTGCACGCCCCTCTCAAAGTGGCGCCTTCGGCTGAGACTCCGGTCCGGGTCGCTTCCTCCCGGCTTCAGAGAAGAAGGGTTTGAACGTTGCCTGGGTCTGGAGCGCCCGAAACCCTCGGGTGGTCCCTGCACAGCTCTCCCACGTGCAGGCGCGGAGGGGGACCCCCGTTTCGTCCCTGCGGTTCCCCTGCAGACATCCCCGGATCCGAGCTGGGAGAAAGCAGAACTCCGCGCAGAGCCCTCTGTTGGACCCCAGGCTTGGGCCAGACAGACCCTTCTGGAAGAGACTTCGACTGGCCCGGACTCAGGGAGGGGTCCTGAGTTGGGTTATTCCCCTCCATCCAGGGTCCCCCTGCGGCCGCGCACGCCCTGCCTCCCGAAGGCAAGCTCCAGAGCCCCAAGCAGCTGTCGGGGGTGCCCTGGGACGAGGCTGGGGTGCAGCTTCTGAGCGCCAAGGCCACACCCCACAGGCCAGCTTTGGTCTCTTCCGAATTCCCTGGCTTTCGAGGTAGGATCCTAGAATTAAGTCCCTCGCTCAAGCTCACCATTGAGCTTTTGACGTCCAGGGCCTGCTTCTCTCTTAGGGCCTGCTTGTGTTCTGCCCACTTGCTTTGCTTGCAGAAAGAGAAGGAACGTGTCCTTTGGCAGCTCTTTGAAAATCATTTGTTTGGTTGCGGTGGTCTTGCCGCGGGCAGGCTTTTTCTAGTTGCGGGAGAGTGGGGCTACCCTCCCTAGGAGAGTGTGGCTACCCTCCCTAGGTGCCTGGGCTCTAGAGCCCTCAGGCTTCAGTAGCTGTGACATCGGGCTCAGTTGTTCCCTGGCATGTGGAATCCTTCCGGACCAGGGAGAGGACTGGTGTCCCCTACGTTGGCAGCCAGATTGTCAACCCCTGGACCACCAGGAAAGTCCCCTTGGCAGCTGCTGAAGGAGGCCTTAGCATCCGCACCAAGGTGCTTGTGCAGGTTGCTGGGGAGATCTTCTGAGGGGCCAGGTAGCAGGGACGATCGTCCACACCGGCCTTTACCCTGTGCCAGTCTCTGATGGTTTCCTGGGCACAGCCCTCCTCACAACCCAGGAGGAGAGTTATTCTGAAAACTAAGCCGTGGAGGAAGTCATCAGTTTGCTCGTTGTTGCCCAGCCAGTAAGTGGCGGGGCGGGTTTGTCTTGGGTGGAGGACAGCTCGTCTGTCCCTGCTTTGAACCCCACTTGCTCCCACAGAGCCTTTGACCACAGGAGGTGGGGGAGGCCCTAGTCTTCTGCTCCAGCCCGGGGCCGTGTTGGCAGCGCCGTGCTGGCCTGTGAGGTTTCTGGGGACGATCAGGTCCCTTGGGGCGCACCTCGGGAGGGTGGGATCCTGGCTCTGGAAGCAGGTTTAGGCAGTTGGCTGCCGGCACTGGACTTCTTTTCTGATTCTTTTGGAGAGTGTGCATGGTAAGTCATTTCAGTCGTGTCTGACTCTTTGCGACCCCATGGACTGTTATAGCCTGCCAGGTTCCTCTGCCCATGGGATTCTCCAGGCAAGCATACTGGAGTGGGTGGCCATGCCCTCCTCAAGGGATCTTCTAGACCCAGGGATCGAACCCGTGTCTCTTATGTCTCCTGCGTTGGCAGGCAGGTCTTCACTACTAGCGCCACCTGGGAAGCCCCTTTGTAAAAGTGATGAGATATGTAAGGAGGATATGAGTGTGATCAGGGTCCGCTCCAGAGACACAGATTGTAGACACTGGATTCTGCAAGAGTCTATTTCTTGTGACTGAATCCCAGAATATCAGAGCGAGGGACTTCTCAGATCTGTCCCTCCCAGCCCAGAGGCGGGAAGGAGATTCCCTGAAGAAGGTCATTTTTGTGTGTTCCTAGCACCACTAGTACTAGAACCACTGTCCTCTGACCCTTGGTTGAAGTAGCCCATGTTGATGCACACAGACATTGCGTTCACCGCGGTGGTTTTTCAGCATCTTAAAATTAATCTGTAAAAAATGGATTAGGGAAAAACTTTATTAAAAAAGTAGAGCTCTTTGCTAATTTGGCATAAATGCCTCCATCTGCATAACCAGAAAAAAGCCACGATCGTAGAATGGTTAAACCACCACAAATGTATGTCTTTTGACAAAAACTGCAGTAGACCACTTGTAAGTCTTCTGATAAAAGACTAACTGTGCAGCCTTTTCCATAATTCTAAAGAAAATTAAAGGCATGCTCAGCCATTTTAGCCACATCCTTCTGTCCAGTGGAATGGCTCTGTCTTCCCCCACCTGCAGGTGTTTGTGAAAATAAGAGAAAATATGGGACCTCAGAGGGAAAAATCCTTTTGTGTCCAATGAAACGATTTGGTGCTATTTCTCCTGGATTTCTGATCATTGGTTTCTGATTTCTGATCCTAAACTTGAGGCTGCTGTCAACTTGAGGCAAAACCACATCTTTCTGCTGGACATACTTGGGACTCAGAAACAGACATACTCGAGGCTCAGAAACAGGGAAATTATTCTTTGCCGCGTCTCACTCACTGAGCCCCTTTAGCAAAGGGGAGTTTCCCTAGCAGTTTGGGCATTCCGTATGCCCCTGGGCGTTCCTGTAGGACAGAATTCCGATTCCTAAGAACATCCCCTTCTTCTCCCCTGCAGCTACAATATCAAGATGCTCTTCCCCTGGAGCTGAATCAACAAAAAGTAAACAGAGAGGAAATTGGGAAAGCCTGTTTCTCAGTCACACTGAGGCGGGGGAGGTAAGAGTTGCAGGCAGATGGTGGAGATTTGGTGCCTTTTATGTCCCCTGGAACAAGCTTTTCACCCCTGTTGCTGTGACAAGCCAGGATGGAGGCCTTTAGGCAGCAAGGACACCCATGTGGGGGTGAGGCAGGGGTGGGGGGAGATGGAAGGAGGCTTGGGTGACAGAGGGCTTTGGTGTGCCCTGCGGATGCTGTCCTTCCCGCCTCCCCTCCTGCCCACCTCCTCAGGGCTGACTGATCTTGGTTATCTCAAGGGAAGCATTCGCTTTCTAGAGAGTTCATTAGAAACGCATGTTGTTTTTACTATAAGGAGGGAAAAGTACGTACCGATCGATGCCCCAGTCCGCAGGGAGACCCCTGAACCTCAAATCATCCTAGAAGGGTGATCTTCTGAAGGAGGGCTTGCTGCTTTAGCTGGATTCCCGCAGTGTTGGAGCAGAAACCACGTGGCACTGAAATCAGGCATGACAGTCTCCCAGAGAAGGGGTCCCTCTCTTGGGAACCACAGGAGGATGACTCTGTCCGCCCCTGGGCCGACATCCTGGTTCCCAGTTCCGAGCTTTTCAGGGGTGCCGGGGGCGCTCCTTGTCTCCGTGTCCCATGAGTGTGGCCCACATCCCTTCTGCCAACTCGCACGCTCACTGCCTGTGGCCCACACAGCGCTCCTACGGGGACAGTTCGTTGGGGGTATATTTATCTTAAGCCATACAAACACAAGTTTGTTGACAGAAGAGCGACTATTATCGAGCAACATGTGCTGGAAAAAGGTTATGAAACACATAAAACCTTTTTATTCAAAACACAGTGAATAACTATCTTTATACAATACATAGTAAGAATTAGAATTCTCAGTTTTGGTGAGATAGCTAAAAATAAGAGAATGAAGAACCAGAGCATCTGAATTTGACCTGTTTTTATTAACAAGAGAACCCAAATAATAAGGATATGTGGGATTTGAAGGTGATGACAGGGGGAAGATAAGGAAAAGAAAATATAGCCAGGTAGAACCTGAGAAGCTATTTCTTCATTGGCTTTATTTTAAATAAAAATATAATATCTTAATCTAGATTTGAATAATCCGCAGGATTTGTCTTCAGATTGTGGCTCTGATGAGCTTTATTCTACAAGTGATTGGGAACCAGAATGGCAGCTCTTAGATCTGACATACTGGTGTATAGCTATCTGTGCTTCGTAAAGACTTGGTGAATTAATGCATCACAACATGACGTATGAAATAGCCACTTGAGGCAAGAATGAAGTCTGCAACCTTCTCAAGACCTGACAAGTTTGGACCGTATTTTCCCAAAGTGAGTAAGGGCTATATAATATTTAAAAATTTTTTAAAAAATCTGAATTAAGTATTGAAAAGGGCTTCCCAGGTGGTGCCAGTGTTAAAGAACCCGCCTGCCAATGCAGGAGACTTAAGAGATGCAGGTTCAATCCCTGGGTCGGGAAGATCCCCTGGAGGACGGCATGGCAACCCTCTCCAGTATTCTTGCCTGGAGACTCCCATGGACAGAGGAGCCTGGTGGGCTACAGTCCATGGGTTCGCACAGACTTGGACATGACTGAAGTGACTTAGCATGCATGCACGCGTGTACTGAAAAAGAACCACTCTGATAAAGACTTTTTTCTTTTGGAGGATAAATTAACAGATATTATAAAATTTATGGTTTCAATTTCTCCTACATTCTCTGAGCTGCTTTTTATGTTAATACTTGTCCAGGGACAGGTTTTGAAAAAAGGATTTGCGACAGTGCTTGAAAAAGGATTTGTGCCTTTTAGTGGAAGTAAAATGGGAACAAATATAAAAAATAAAAAAAATATAATATTGTGAGTCACTCTTAAGCATGGAGTAACACAAATTTAGATTGGTTCCTTCTTTCTTTCTTTTCTCCTGCCTCCTTTCCCTCTTCTTCTTTTCTTTAGACCATTGATAGACTTTTCAGTCTGCATATAAGTAATCAGTCCCTTGCTGGGGGACATGGCTGTTTCAGGACACAAATTCTCCCCTGGTGGGAGGAAGGAGAAGACGCAGGCTGCTTTGTCCCCTGCTAAAGCACAGAGGTCCTTGAGTCCCACTGACTTCTCCTCGAGTCTGCCTCGATTCTGATCTGGAGAAGCAGTGCTTGTAGAGGCCTGCATACAGAGGGCTCACCCGGTAGCAGTGACTAAGCAGGATCCTTCTGTGGCTACACTGGGAAGTGATGCTCGGCGAGGAATCCTGGCCCCAGCTAGCTGACCTTCCCTAGACATCAGGTCAGCAGGAATTATCAAGCAGGAATGCTTGCCATCCTTTCTACAGATTACATTTAAGCTTAGGTTGTCAGAATTATAGCATCTCCTGCCGTGGGGTGTTTCGGAGTCATTTATTTGGGTGTGCAGTCAGTTTTTTAGTTGCTTCTCAAAAACCCTTCTTATCAACATAATGAATATCCTGCTCCAATGAAAGATAGTATGCAGACCCTTGGTGCGTGAAGCCCTTGCTACAAAACCTATGAAAAAAGAATGGATGAGAGCCCGCCGGGTCAGGAGGCCCAGGAGAGAGGTCCCGGAGAAGCGGTGGAGGCGGAAGTAGGAGAAAAGGGGGGTGGGAGGAGGCAAGCATCAGGGGAAATGGACCACCCAAAGGAAAAGGGCCCAGCGATCAGCAGAGGAAGACGAACAGACACTTGCTTTAAGACAAACCCGAAGGATAAAGAAAGGCATAAAAATAAGAGAAGATGAAGAAAGCTAATGGGAATGACAAAGGCCTGGAGAAGAGGTGCACACACTGTCAGAGCCCCTGCATAATTCCTCAAGGTCGGGATCAACTCAGGGGCAGGCTGAGACCTCACCCAGAGGGCAGGATTTCCTTCCCACGCCCTCTGTCCTTGGCGAAGGTGGCTTCTGCAACACCAGGCCAAAGCCTCTTAATCATATTTATGCCACGGTGCCTTTTGGTGTTCTGACAAGTTTAGGGACCCTAGAACGGTGTGTTTCAATGTACTCCTTGCAACACGTAAGATTATAACACAAATCTTATTGAGACCATTTTACATGCTACATAAACCACTGTGACCTACTAGCATCAGTGTAACAAGATCGGACCAATAATTGGATGAGTGTGATGCTGCCTTGGGTAACTGCAGGCCTGAACCACGATAGGAAAGCATCCCACTTGTATGTTTGGGTGACAGTGTCACTGGTACTCGTACTCCGTCTGAAGTTTGTGGCCTGCGTTTATAATAGAATGAGACGCTAAATTGTAGCTCATTGTCAGGAAGCACTTTCGTGACTGTTGTCACGTTCAAGTTCATGGATTCCTGGAATTCTGTTGATAGACGCCTTGGAGAGGACTGTGGCTAGGGTGACCACAGATGATCGGGGTACTTTCGAGAAGGAAGGGGGGCCTAGTTATTGCTGTACAAAGTGGGTGTGAATTGGGATGGGCCTGGACAAATGGCAACATAAGGTCCCTCCTCTGCTATCTACCACTTCCCTGGTGGCTCAGATGGTAAAGCTCGTGCCTGCAATGCGGGAGACCCGGGTTCAATCCCTGGGTCGGGAAGATCCCCTGGAGAAGGAAATGGTAACCCACTCCAGTGTTCTTGCCTGGAAAATCACGTGGACGGAGGAGCCTGGAGGACTACAGTTCTTGGGGTCACAAAGAACCGGACACGGCTGAGCGACTTCACTTTCTTTCTTTTCTTTCTTTCAGCTGCTATCACCTCCCCAGGGGTCTCTCTCCCCAGATCAGTTTTCACTTCTCTGGCCCAAGGGATTGTCATTATCTGCCCTGTTCCCAGGGGTCATGGTGGTGGCCACTGATGGGCGTTGGGAAGTGGAGACCGATTCCAGCTGAAAGAAGCCACATGGCAGGTCACAGCCAGGCTGGAGGAAGCCTCTGTAAGGACTGGACAATGGGCTTCCTTGGAATAGCTGCAGCCTCTGGGTCCTGGCCGGGTGGACGCTGGCCCACATTCCAGTTCCTGATTGCTGCCTGGGCCAGATGTCATGACGCCTCGGCCAATTTCACCTGAAGCAAGGCTGAATTATTAGACTACGGTGCATTTCAGCTGGAAGTTTCACCTTCTGCAACAATCTTTTTTTTTTTTTTTTTCCAAAGCAGAGCTGCCACAATGGCTTTGCAGGGTTTACTTCCTGTCCCTGCCCATCCTACTTACCAGGAAATGGCTTCAGAGCAGGCAGATGGAGGGAGGCCCCATGGGAAGAGGCCAGGACCTGGAGAGTTCTTAGACTGGATCATAAGACCTCGAGTGAGGGAGGTGGACCGAGGTCACAGCGTGTTCCCTGAGCAGATGGCTCGTGTTGTCCTGTGCTGGGGGAAATGACAGCAGGATCCTGCTTCTGGAGATTGCCTTGTGTCTCTCTGTTCCAGCTGGTGAAGTGGAACCAGCTCGGTAGAAAAAAAAAAGACTCTTCTAAGAAAGCCTTTGGCTCTGCAGGGGGTACACAGCATCTCAGAAACTTCGTCTTTATGTGCATGTAGAGCATTCATCCAGGAGCCGGGCAGCCTGGTCCTCAGTCCAGCTTTGAACCTTACCAGCTCGGGGTCTTTGGGCTGGCCAAGACGATTGCCTTCTGCTCTCCTTCCTCGGTGAGCGGGTGTTTGGAAGCCAGCTGGTTTCCAAAGCCCCTTCCAGCGCTGTGGTCTGCAGTGGCATTGTTTCCTTTATACTCCTGAGACGGGGCTCCCTCTGCTAGATGGCTCAGGCTCATTGCTTTGCACCACCTTCCTTAGGCAGCACAGATCCAACAGTGACACGTGGAGACTCCCCACCACCCCGAGGGGCTGCGACTCGAGTGAGGGGATGGAGGAGAGGATGCTGGCAGGCACAGGGATGGAGTCGGGAAGGAGTGGGATGGTTGATAACTTTCCTCGCAACAAGAGTCATCGCTCAGGGGAGACAGAGGAGGAGCTCCTGAAGTGTGGACTGAGTGCGCATCTGTGTCTAACCCTTCATAACCGTGGAGTCGTGTCCCTCCTGCTGAAAACAGCTCAGGTACTCCTGGTCACCTCTGGAAGTAGATCCTTATGATGCTTCAGTGGGTCCTTCCTCACCTGCCTGGGTCTTCAGCTGGCATTTTCCTTGGTGCATCTACATCCTGAGGCATTCAAGCTGGCGTGCTCATACTAGTTAGTATGGACAAGTCTTCACGCCTCTCAAACTCTGCACTGGGTGGGGTCATATGGTAGCTTCACATCAGCTGTGGTGGGCCATCTACACCCCAGAAACTGACTGACGTTCTAAAGCAGAGCAGTCTTCCCGGAGAGTCTACTGTTAAAAATGACTAGTCCACACCAGAGCCCCTGCCCGCCCCCTGCCCAGGATTACAGTTGCTGCCACGAAACTGCCTCCATCTGCTGTTACCAGCTCCCAACAGCTCATCTGTCCCTCTTTCCTTCTCTCTTGCTTTCCCTTCTTCTCTCCCTCCCTTCCTTCTGTCTAAGTGTCCATCCAATCCACCTTCTCATCCAGAGGTCGCCAGACCCCATTCCCATGCCTCTTCTGCCACTTAACGGTTGGGTCAGGGAATCTGGGAGGCTGTCCTCGCTTTTAACATTTAACACACCTCAATTTTCTCTGCATCAAATGGGTATGATAAGCGGTCGTTGTGAGGCTGACGTGAGTTAGTATGCATAAGGCACTTTGAATAGTCTCTGAGGCATGGTAAGTCTTTGATTTTAGGATTGAGCACCACATTGGGATTGCTTCCTCTGTACTCAGGACTGAATAGCGCACGTATGGTCCAATGAAACAAGCAGAAGAAAATGTCGAAGAGACTTGAACAAAGCCTGGTTAGCTCTTCCAGGCATGTCAGAATGGACTTTATGGAGCCAGGGGCATTTGAAGCGAATCCAAAAAAGACTGGTGATAAAAGCCCGTGTAACTGGCAAGACAGGTGGCGGCCTCTCAGGAGAAGAGGGTCCCGTTACCAGAGGCATTGAAGAGAAGGACAGCACGGAGTGTGAAGGCTTTGTGCGGCTGAGTGTGAGCCGGTGGAGGGAGTGGGGCTTTGATCACATCTGGGTTATGGGCGAAGGGCCCGGCGGTCTCCTCTTCGCCCTGCCTTTCTGTTGCCCGCAACAGCACAGGTCTAAGCTTTGGATTTTCCAAAAAAAAAAAAAAAGTCAGACATCTGGATTCACATGCAAAAGCTCCTGAGGTTTAATGGTAGAACTAATTCAATTTAAAAAATAAGCGAAATAAACAAAGCAAAGCATATCCAGAGGCTGTATCCAATCTCCCGTAGGAGACGGGGACTCCAGACCCCCAAACTGTGTCCCCATGAGGTTGCAGTTGAACACTGGACCAATTTTGAATGTGGTTCTGACACTCTCATCCCTGGTGGCTCAGATGGTAAAGAGTCTGCCATCAATGCAGGAGACCCGGGTTCGATCCCTGGGTCGGGAACATCCCCTGGAGAAGGGAATGGCGATTCACTCCAGTATTCATGCCTGGAAAGTTCCAGGGACAGAGGACCCTGGAGGGCTACAGTCCATGGGGTCGCAGGGAGTCTGACACGACTGAGTGGCTAACACTGACAGTGGCTGTGTGGCCACAGGTGATTCCCCCAAGGTCTCGGAGCTCCGGTTTTCTGCCACGTGGCTCTGCTGTTTCTTGTCCTACCGGCCTTGCAGTGAGGAACCTTTTGGACTATGGAGATAAAAGCCCTTGCAAAGTACCAGTCACGGGTTAGAATTGTGCCCAGGGCCCAGTGTGCTATGGGCAGAGCCCTGCGCTCAGAGCAGCCCAAGCCTGGTCTCATCTCATTCATCCAGAGCTTCCTGGGTATCCTCACCTGCCTTTTTAATTTTAACGATCGATGGGGGAAGAGAAATGTAGGAGTGTTTTTTCTCCTTCATTCTGTTAAAAACATTGCAAGGAGCTTGACATGCCATTTTGAAAGGCTGGATGTCACAGATCCAGCTGAGAGCTATTCATTGCTTCTGTTTGGATTCGAGATTATGGGGAAGAGGGGGCAAGCTGCCTCCACGCTGTGTGTGGTGACTGTTCCTTCGAGGTACAGTCAGCCCTGCGAGGTGTTAGTTGGGGTCATGTCAGGATCTGCACTTAATGTTTGTGCAGTTTCCCCTCTTTCGAGTCCTTTCCATTCCAGGTTGGCTTTGATCACATAGGCTTTTATGGAAATGATCATACCTTAAGAGGAGAGTAGAATTGTTTCTAGCTGAGGGACCTTGGTGGATGCTGGCTTCTGAAAAGTAGAGAGGTGGACAGGCCCCCAGCCTACTTCATCAGGCCTGGCGAAAAGCTCTCTGTCATTGCAACTTTGTGACAACTGGCTTCCCTGGTGGTCCCAGATGGTAAAGAATCTGCCCGCAATGCAGAAGCCCCAGGTTCGATCCCTGGGTCAGAAAAATTCCCTGGAGAAGGGAATGGCAGCCTACTCCAGTATTCTTGCCTGGAGAATTCCATGGACAGAGGAGCCTGGCGGGCTACAGTCCATGGGGTTGCAAAGAGTCGGACACAACTGAGCGACTAACACTTTCTTTTCAGGCTGATTATAATGCCTTGAATCCTGGTGTTACTGTGATTCTGTGTTATCTGTGTTCATTTTTTGGTATTTCCTAGTTGAACGTGATCAGGAGACGCTTCATAGTTGCAGGTGGGCCTTGAAGTCAGGACAGCTATCTTTGAAAATCGCATCAGAGCTAGATCCTGGCCCCACTGCAGAACACTGCCGCCTCTGCTCCAGGAGCTGACCTGAGCCTTGGTCTGCCTCAGTCTGCTCCAAGCTCTAAGCCACCTGGGCCCTCAGGACTGAGGTGTCTGATGCTACCGTGGCTCTCACCCCCGTCAGTGAGAGGTTTCCTCACCAACCTCTGCGGGAGCCAAACTGCAGAGAAGCCAAGGGCTTACTCTTCTGAGGTGGATGTGAAACACTTGCATGCTAAGTCGCTTCAGTGTGTCTGACTCTCTGCGACCCCATGGACTGTAGCCCGCCAGGCTCCTCTGTCCATGGGATTTTCCAGGCAGAATATTGGAGTGGGTTGCCATTACTTCCTCCAGGGGATCTTCCCCACCCAGCGGTTGAACCCGCATCTCTTACATCTCCTGCGTTGGCAAGCAGGTTCTTTACCACTAGCGCCACCTGGGAAGCCCTATGAAACACTTCAGTTCAGTTCAGTCGCTCAGTCGTGTCTTACTCTTTGCAACCCCATGAATCGCAGCACGCCAGGCCTCCCTGTCCATCACCAACTCCCGGAGTTTACTCAAACTCATGCCCATCGAGTCTGTGATGCCATCCAGGCATCTCATCCTCTGTTGTCCCCTTCTCCTCCTGCCCCCAATCCCTCCCAGCATCAGGGTCTTTTCCAATGAGTCAGCTCTTCCCATGAGGTGGCCAAAGTATGAGTTTCAGCTTCAACATCAGTCCTTCCAATGAACACCCAGGACTAATCTCCTTTAGGATGGACTGGTTGGATCTCCTTGCAGTCCAAGGGACTCTCAAGAGTCTTCTCCAACACCACAGTTCAAAAGCATCAATTTTTTGGCGCTCAGCTTTCTTCACAGTCCAACTCTCACATCCATACATGACAACTGGAAAAACCATAGCCTTGACTAGACAGACCTTTGTTGGCAAAGTAATGTCTCTGCTTTTTAATATGCTATCTAGGTTGGTCATAACTTTCCTTCCAAGGAGTAAGTGTCTTTTAATTTCATGGCTTCAATCACCATCTGCAGTGATTTTGGAGCCCAAAAAAATAAAGTCTGACACTGTTTCCACTGTTTCCCCATCTATTTGCCTTGAAGTGATGGGACCTGATGCCATGCTGAGGTTATTGACATTTCTCCTGGCAGTCTTGATTCCAACTTGTGCTTCCTCCAGCCCAGCGTTTCTCATGATGTACTCTGTATATAAGTTAAATACGTAAGGTGGCAATATACAGCCTTGACGTACTCCTTTTCCTATTTGGAACCGGTGTGTTGTTTCATGTCCAGTTCTAACTGTTGCTTCCTGACCTGCATATAGGTTTCTCAAGAGGCAGGTCAGGTGGCTGGGTATTCCCATCTCTTTCAGAATTTTCCACAGTTTATTTTGATCCACACAGTCAAGGGCTTTGGCATAGTCAATAAAGCAGAAGTAGATGTTTTTCTGGAACCCTCTTGCTCTTTCGATGATCCAACAGATGTTGGCAATTTGATCTCTGGCTCCTCTGCCTTTTCTAAAGCCAGCTTGAATATCTGGAAGTTCAGAGTTCACGTATTGCTGAAGCCTGGCTTGGAGAATTTTAAGCATTACTTTAGTAGCGTGTGAGAAGAGTGCAATTGTGTGGTAGTTCGAGCATTCCTTGGCATTGCCTTTCTTTGGGATTGCAATGAAAACTGACCTTTTCCAGTCCTGTGGCCACTGCTGAGTTTTCCAAATTTGCTGGCATACACTTAGGTTTATAGAAATTAACATTGTGAGTCAAATAGCATATTTACTGTGAAGGAGGTGTTGGAGCCGCAACCCCTAATGTGATGTTATCTGGAGATGGGACCTCTGGGCGGTGATTAGGGTTGGGAGAGGTCAGGAGGATGGGGCCAGACAGTGAGAGTTTGCTTCCTCTCCTTCCATGGACACACGCCCAGGAAGGACCACGTGAGGATACAGGAAGAACAGGGTCTTCTGTGACCCAAGGAGGAGGGCCCTCACCAGACATCGCCCATGCTGGCACCTGATCTTGGACTTCTAGTCACTAAAACTGGGAGAAACAAAATTCCTGCTGCACCCAGGCTATGGTATTCTGTTATGGCAGCCTGAGATGACTCATACGGGAGCTTACTGTAGATTAGCCTGGTACCTAGCCACTTTGTGTAACATCTCTGGGAAAAGATGTGCCTTTTTCATAGCATGATATCTGATGCTCGCTGCCAGCTGGGTGCTTAGTAGGCACTCAGTAACTTCTTGTCGAATGAAAGAATGAACACTAATGAATGAAGTGGGAAACGTTCAGCTGATAAACGAACATTTGGAAAACAGTTCATTTGAGTATTGGAAATTTCCTGCAATTGTGGTTTTGGAGATGAAGGAAAAATAATTCTTGTAGAGAAGAAGCTGTGAGTAGTCTGAGTTTTTTCCTCGTTCACCCCACATAAGGTCTCCTGGACCGATTCTCCATAAGAAAATGCTGAGTTAAGCTGCTGACCTACCAAAATATCATTACCTTTAGTTTAGTCAAGTAACAAAGAAAAATCATTTCTTTATAAGAGAATCTTAGGACCTCAAAATTGGAAAGGACTTCCAAGGTCCTTTTTCACTTTAAATGCCCAGTGGGCAGGTTGTCATAGAAGGATATGAGTTTTTTTCTGACAACATGGTGGCTCTCGGGATCTTTCTTGTCCCTCCAAGAGATTCCCTCAGATGCTAGGAGGACTTTGCTCCACGGCTTTTGCCATTTGAGAATGGAGATGCTATTTCCTCAAGATGCTCTTCATCTTTATTCATATCTGGGTGCAGATGAGTTCACAATATGTGGGTGTGGGATTTGAAGAGTCTGACATGCTTAGGTAACAGTTGGCGTGTCAGTTGTGTAATGAAGAATATGTATTGACAATGTTACATTGTGGGCTGAATCTTGTTTTTGGTGCTTTTTTTTTAAAAAAAAAAAAAGGAATAAAATTTCTAAAAGCAACAACATTGCTTTTAAGCCAGGGGTGTTTCTAAATGTTGGGACAACAGCGCTGAGAAATGTGGGCTTCCAACACGCATCACTGTCTTCTGCCCAGCCTGGTTTTACCGTGGAAGCCCCGCTTAACTTTCTTTTTAATTGGAAGGTGCTCTACTGTTTCTAAATATACATTCATGTTGTACTCAACCGCTGAAGGGAAGCAACTTCAGAAATAACAGGTAAAATTTTAATTCACTTTTCGTATTGAGGGTGGAAGAGCCAGCTGGTTTCTAAGAAAAATTAGTGGCATTTTACTGAATTACTAGGAAGTTACTGTTTGCTCCGCAGGCTCCAGAATCTCTCAGTCCTCATCAGCTTCCAGGGCTTTCTCGGGTGAAGCTGTACCAGCACTTCTGTAAACAGCCGCGTTCCTTCCTCTCCCTTTGCTGTGTGCTGGCAAGAATAGAGGCAGAAATACAGAGAGACTTCCTGCGACTCATTTGCGGGCGGAGAAGGCAGTGTGGGGGCGACCCTGATTGGCGCTAGGTAGCACTGTGGATTCTACTAGAAGCAGGTGCCCTCAGTTAAAAGCACATGGGTATTTGAAGTCCTGTAAGGCTTGGATAAGGGGTTTTTAACTTTTTATCCTGTTATGTGTAATTTTGGCAGTCCAGTGAAATCTATGTATCACTTATTATTTCTTTTTTACATTTTATTTTGTTTACATAAAATTGATTAATAACTACTTATGTTAAAATGAATATTTTTATTTGTTTAAATAAAATGTAAAAAAAAAGTTAAAATGTAGAAGGTATGTAGAATTACAAAGAACAAAAAAAATACAGAAACCCTGATTTTCATAGCACATGCAACCTTAGGCATGGCCTGTATCACTGCCCAATCTGTCACCATATTTTAAAAGTTACTTTAAATAACACACTTTAATAGTTAGCTTAACCATCAGATGTGTTTGAATTTGCTTGGTAAAGACTTGTGGCTGACTCACCTATCATATTTCAAAAAACAATGCTAACTTATAAAAAGTGACAAATTCTCATTTTTGCAAAACTCTAACAAATAATTTAAATAGCTGATTTCTTCCCATGTATCCATGAAGGACAAGCAAGTGTAGACAGGTAAGACCTTAATGCATGTTCCGAGTCTGGATCTCCAGGTGGAGAATGCGCCTTGCCCACAATGACCAGATGAGAAATTGACCAAGAGTTGCCTCTGTGTTATGAGGGGCCATGCGTGTGTGCGTGCTGAGTTGCTTCAGTCGCGTCCGACTGTTCGTAGCCCTGTAGAGTGTTGCCCGCCAGGCTCCTCTGTCCAAGGCATTCTCCAGGCGAGAAAACTGGAGTGTGTTATCATGCTCTTCTCCAGGGCGTCTTTCCGACCCAGGGATCTAACCCACATCTCTGAAGTCTCCTGCACTGGCAAGTGGGTTCTTTACCGCTAGCGCCACCTGGGAAGCCCATGAGGTGCTATAGTCAGGAAGAATTAACTGCCATAAAGTTATGATGTGCATAAATGATATTTCAGGATTTCTGAAATAATTGTGTTGTTATGAGAAAAAAAATTGTGATTTTCTATTGCTGATATCATAGGTCCTGATAATAGTAATGTAGTTTGTTGCTTGCCTTAAAATTTGAAGTGAAGTGAAGTGAAAGTCACTCAGTTGTGTCCGACTTTTCGTGACCCATGGACTGTAGAGTCCATGGAATTCTCCAGGCCAGAATACTGGAGTGGGTTGCCATTCCCTTCTCCAGGGATCTTCCCAACCCAGGGATAGAACACAGGTCTCCCACATTGCAGGCAGATTATTTACCAGGTGAGCTATTAGAGAAGCCCTGAAATGAAGGACATGCTAAATTTCAGCTGGAAATCAGTGGAGAAAAAAAAAGAAATCAGAAAAGACCTTCCATGATTGTGGATCCCTTTTATTCTAGCCATGGCTGTAATATTGAGGAGTAGTGGATGGACCCTGAGTGAAAATCCCATGTCTCAAGGTGTGAGTAAACACCTGATAACAAACAAAGGAGTTTTCGGATGGATGAGACCTGTTAGAAGGAATTTTTAAAAGAATGTCATTTTCTGTTTGGCAGTTTATTTAGCAAACATGCCAGAATTTAACCTAAGGAGCGGTTGGCTTCGTAATTGGTCCCTTTGGAGAGAGATGCCATTGATTTTATTTAAAACAGTGTTGGGTCTTCTTTGAGAGCTAGTAGTATAAAATTTTGAATATTCTTGCCAATGCTAGTTCTTGAATGGTTTGGGTTGGTTTGAAATAAGCCAAAGTCATTTGAAAAGAATGCTGCTGGAGGTAGAGGGTGCTCAAGGCATGTAGACACCAGACTGGGAGTTGAAAATCCCAAGGCTTCTTTTCAGAAGGAACTTGTCAGCTACCCTGAAGGCTACTCCATCACAGGTGGAGGTGGGGTAGGGGTGAGATCCAGAAAAGATTGAGCTTCCAAAACAGGAGCATCTTTGAAGTCAGTCTGTGGTCCTCTGGAATAACAGCTTCATACACGCATTTCTCTCTATAGAGTAACGTTCCAAGATGGTTTAAAATATTCAGTGACAACATTCGGGGTCACGGTTTACACAATCTTGACTGCACTGAAGTGTCCAGTAGGAACATAATGCTAGCTGCTTACTTAATTTCAGCTTTTCAGTAGCTACACTCCACATGTAAAGAGAGAAAGATGAAATTAGTTTTAACAATATATTTTACTTAACCCAATATCTCCAAATTATCATTTAAGCATAGAACCAATTTAAAATTTATTAAATGTTTTTCACCCCGAGTCTTTGAAATTTCATGTGTATTTTATACCCCACAGCACATTGCATCTTGGACACTGAATTTTCATCAGAGTTATTTGACCTATATTTACATTTCATAAAATGTACTGTTGAAAATCAGATTTGCATATCCAAGTTCTTTCAAATGTACCTAAACATCTTCCAGTAACTGAATGAGTATCAGTTTTTGAGTTTTAGATAAATCACAATTAAAATTCAGCCTTTGGCTTCTCGGTCTTGCCCTTTCAAGTGCTGGAAGCTGGTTACTGTACTGGATGGTATAGGTCCAGATTATATGGGGCACCGTTGGAGGGGGGTCCCTAGACACAGAGCCCACGGGGAAAACTCAGTGGGAAAATTACAGAGAGAGGCCTGTCCTTCCGATTCTTTGTTCTTTCTGTGAATCCGTTCTATTCGTCTTTTTCTTAATCCAGGATTTTTCCAAAAGCTCCTGATCTCTTTTCCAGGATCTCTCTTGTAACTAAGGGAGACTACTGGTCACCTACATCCAGGGGCAACTGGCACCTGTGCCCTCTGCTCCCTAGGAGGAAGGTTCGGGGGTGGGGCGGGGGCCAGGAAGCTCACACCTCTGCCCCAGGGTCTCAAGACTGAGAGTCTAGCTCCTGACTCTACGCCCCATGCCCATGTCTGTCGAGGTGCCTCTGATTCTGATTCTGAGAAATTGGGCGGAGCCCAGGAAACTGCATTTTTATCAAGTCTTCCTTGCTCCCCCTACGTTGGCTCACCAAGTGATTCAGAACAGCTTCGTCTAAGAACTGCCGACCTTAGCATCCTTCCCCCCACTGTATTCTTTTTGCTGGTGGTTCATAGGTGTGTTCTGAGGACCCTCTTCCTCAGGAGCCTCTGTGTCTCCTTAAACTGAAGAGTTGTAGGCCCTGCTCCAAACCAGCTAAATCAGAATATTTGAAAGTGTGGCACTCGGAATCTGCATTTTGAACAAGCTCCCTAAGTCATCCTTATGTCTACGAAAGCTTATACAGACCCTCCTGCTTAGAAATATGGAATTCTTCAATTCCAGCTTTTCTCATTCAGCCTTCCCCCTCATGTCTGACCTTTAGAAACACATATGCCATTTTTATTCCACCTCCCCTGTGTTAGGGTTATTTCATGAATATGCGTTTGTTCTAAGGGCTGAGGAAAGAAAAATACAGACCGTGAGATCCTGTCTGACTGTAGAGAGCTTGCAGACATGGAGGGGAGAGACAGATCTATGGAAAACTGAGGTCTCAGAGAATTGCAGGTGGAGCGCTACCTAAATGTCTGGACGCCAGGAGGACACCAGGGAGAAAAGAGTCATGCATATGCACCTGGGCTGATGAGGATGGCTTCCAAAGGGCTTCAGAGACCTGTTACCAACCAGGGATCTTGGCCTCCTCAATCAGTAAAAACTGATCAGCGGCCAGACAGGAAATTCGGACCCTGCAGGGGCCCCTGCTGCATAGAGGGGAGTGAAAACAAGTAGCAGGTTCGTTTGCTCACTCCCTGACGAGGGTGAGCCGGTTCCTTATACAGGGTGAGAACAGGGGTGGGTCCAAGGGTCGGGCTGGAGGGGTGACTTAGGTGGCTTGACCATCCTTCGGGTGGTGTTGAGTGCAGGGGCAATGCGCAGTACTCTGCTTTCGCTCCTGTCCCCAGCTCTTCACAAGTGGCGCTTGGCCTCTGTGTATCTTGTTGTCCATAATTTGCCCCTGCTGCTCATGCAGGTGGTTGTTTCAGTCCCTGATGGTTCCTTTGTATTTTGTTGCTGGAGGAGACGTTTGTCCAGGTGCAAGGACTGCAGCAAAGGGTCCCGGGTCCCAGGTCCCAGCCTGGCTCAGACTCAGAGTTAACTGAGGAAGGTTACCACTGGGGGTTTTCCATCAGACAGAGCAGGGGGGCACCCTGAAGACTCGGTATGAATTAGAAAGTGGGAAGGACAAATGACGCGGCCTCATGGATTCACTGTAGGAATCAGACCTCATGGAGTCCTGGGAGAAGCTCAGGATGCAGATGTCCACAAGGGCACAGAGGGGAGCAGAGAAACACCGCTGCGCAGGGCCCAGGGAGGAAGCCGGCGAGAGCTCCAGAAAGTAAAGTACCTCCTGGTGACGGGCCCGAAGTTGCTCTAGGTCAGCAGGGCTCAGAGAGGGAACCGTGAGGTGAGGGAAGCAAGGGCCACCGAAGCCTGGGAGAATGAACTGGAGCCCCTGCCCGTGGGAGAAGCTGGAGGAGCTGAACACACACACTCAGAACCATGGGCCACCTCCACGCTCAGCACCGGGGGAGCCACCGCCTGGGAGCAGCCACGGGGCCGTCCAGTCTGATGCCACCAGAAAAAAATTAGGGTTAGGGTTAGGGTTAGGGTTAGGCTCCACTTCTGCTGCCAGGGTTCACACGGATTTCTGCTGTGGCCATCTTCACTTGCATCCCCCAGGCTAAGGAACTCTGGAAAACACGGGCAAACAAAGCAAAGTCAACCCAACACGAAACCACTGCAGCTGGCTTAGGACACCTGTGTGGGGGTGGCTCCATGGAGGAAGGGAGTGGGCGGTGGGTGGGATGACCAGCCTCAGTCAGTTCAGTCACTCAGCTGTGTCTACCTCTTTGCGACCCCATGAACCACAGCACGCCAGGCCTCCCTGTCTATCACCAACTCCCGGAGTCCACCCAAACCCATGTCCATCGAGTCGGTGATGCCATCCAACTATCTCATTTGCTGTTGTCCCCTTCTCCTCCAGCCTTCAATCTTTCCCAGCATCAGGGTCTTTTCCAGTGAGTCACTTCTTTGCATCAGGTGGCCAAAGTATTGGAGTTTAAGCTTCAGCATCAGTCCTTCCAATGAACACCCAGGACTGATCTCCTTTAGGATGGACTGGTTGGATCTCCTTGCAGTCCAAGGGACTCTCAAGTGTCTTTTCCAACAGTTCAAAAGCATCAATTCTTTGGTGCTCAGCTTTCTTTAGAGTTCAACTGTCACACCTATACATGACTACTGGAAAAACCATAGCATTGACTAGATGGGCCTTTGTTGGCAAAGTAATGTCTCTGCTTTTTAAGATACTGTCTAGGTTGGTCATAGCTTTTCTTCCAAGGAGCAAGTGTCTGTTAATTTCATGGCCTCAGTCACCATCTGCAGTGATTTTGGAGCCCAAGAAAATAAAGTCTGTCACTGTTTCCATTGTTTCCCCATCTATTTGCCATGAAGTGATGGGACTGGATACTATGATCTTAGTTTTCAAGGCCCTGCTAAATTCATAAGGACTTTACCTCTGGGTAGCAACGGCTTATACGTTGCAGGAGTAGCATGGTAAACAAATGTTCTTTAAGAAAACAACTCAGGCAGTGGTTGGCAAACCTTCTGGCATCAGAAACCTTTTGGACTCTCAACCCTGAAGGAGGATCTCAAAGAGGTTTTGTTTACATGGATTATGTTGTCCATATTTACTGAATACTGTAGATTAGAAATTAAAACCGAGAAATTTTAGAAGTGGTTACTAATGCATTAAAACTGACAACAACAAGCACATGACATATTAGTGTAGAAACAATTTTTTATTAGAAAGAATTTATTTTCCAAAACAAAAATTCAGCGAGGAGAGTGGTGTCGGTGTAGGTTTCTGCAGGCCATGTAGATTCCCGCACCTGCTCCTGGCTCACTGCTATGAGAGCCTGTGGCGGAGAGCCTTGGGAAAAGCCCACGATCTACTTGTGACAGATGAAGAGGAGAAAAGATGGATCATGTCTGTAGTGTCCCGTCTGGGGCATTATGGAAACAGTCTCCATCATGTCTGCAGCCAGGTGATGTCTGCAGTAGCATGGAGAATCTCATCCCCTTTCATCCCTGGGAAGGGTCCTGGGGGCCCCACAGGCCATCAGCCACTGGTGAGCGGCAGTGTGACCAGACACTACGAGGGAGACCTTGAAACAGTGTGTAGGGAAGCGAGGGCCTGCCTCAAGGGGTATCAGCGGGGGTGAGAAGAGGGGAGGTGGGGAGAGAGGCTAAGGAGACAGATGCCACAGAATGAACCAGCTGACGTGGGGATGAAGGAGGGGAGAGGCCCTGAGGGTGTCCTGGATCAGTGGAGATCCACCAGCCGCTGGTACCCAGCCCTGAGCCAGCCAGGCCTCTAGTTCACAGGGTCACAGATGAGGGGAGAAGGAAAGAGGCAGACCCAGCCCTGTTGTCTGCAGGTCTAAAGCTGCCTTCTGTAGTCTGATCGGGGCTTCCCTGGGGCTCAGTGCTAAAGAATCCCCCTCCCTATGCAGCAGATGTGGTTTTGACCCCTAGCTCGGGAAGAGCCCCCGGAGAGGAAATGGCAGCCCACTCCAGTGTTCTTGCCTGGAAAATCCCATGGACAGAGGAGCCTGGCGGGCTACGGTCCATGGGGTCACAAGTGTCGGACAGGACTTAACGATTAAACAACAAATATTAATAGTATACTTATACACTGGCAGGAATGTTAGACGGGCAGAGATCCTGAAAGTGTTCCAGGTTGGTTGTGTGTTTCAGGGAAACAGGGTTATGGGGAGAGATGGTTGTTTGGTGAGTAGCAAACACAGTGGGGAGGAGGGGAGGTTTGGAGAATGCCCTTCTCTCTGGGACACATTTGTGGTGAAAGAGTGTTCAGAAGGCATGCAGGAAGCAGGGACATGGTTCTACATAATGTGAGTATGCATGTGTGCATGTGTTTACATGTGTTGTATACATGCATATAAATATGGTTTTATGTGTGTATATGGTGTGTGTAGGTAGTTTTACATATAAAGAGCTATGTAGGCTTAGCATGGGGAATTCCAGATGGGTGGAATGAACTGACCCGGACATCTGAAGTTGTGGATGAAGGTTCTGATTCACCAGCAACCCCCAGTGTGGCCCTGGACAGCCCACCAAGCATGTCTGGGTCTCCGTCTGCTTGTCTGGGAAAGGTAGAGGGTGAAACGGCAAACGTCTTGTGATCCAGTCCAGGTATTTTACAGGCCACGAGGAGTCATCTCCTGGAGGACACGGCGGCTCCATCAGTGTCAGCGTTTGCGCGCGCAGCGTTGTCCCGGCCCCGGTTCCAGCCTTGCCCGCCGAGGGGCTGGGAAGTGAACGGAGCGGCGATTCACCCGGTGTCTGGGGACGGCAGCTGTGTCTCAACAGCGGCAGGTCTTGCTGGGTTTGAATGGGACCCCCGGCTTGGCCTGGCAACGTTGGCGTCTTATTTCCTTGGTACTTGAAAGAGCTTTTTGTGCTGTGTCCACGCATGCCCACGAGTGCACGCAGAGTTGTTTGACCCCACTCTGGTCAGTATTTCGCCAATGGTCAGTATTTCTACAACGGAAGTTGTACATGTGTTTTAGACGTGCACATTTTTTTAAATTTTTGGTGTTTATGTATACTTCGATAGTATAGAAAAATAGAGCAAGAATGGCAAAACTATTTATATTGGTATCATTTCTTAGGATAAGAAAGATTTTAAATAAATAGACTGGATTTTTTAAGAGATGGAATAAATGCTAGTACAGGTAAAACTGGATGTATTAGTAGCAAAATTCTTGACGGTACGATGAGAGTGACTAATATGTGGGGAACACTAAATTGTCTTAATGAGCCTTTTAACAAATTCAGACAAGGAGACAGTCTTATCAGGGGATCCTTGACTCTGATACTTATGTTGAAAGTGTTATTCATCATAGGTTTGGTATTTCAGCCTAAAAATTCCTTTTGGAACCTCTTTGTTTTTTTTTTTTTTTTTTTGGCCATCCTACGAATCCTGTCGGATCTTAGCTTCCTGACCGAGGGCTGAACCCAGGCACTTGGTAGTGAGAACTTGGCATCCTAACCAGTGAACAGGCAGGGATTTCCTCTGGGGACCTGAGTTTTTATATCTACTTTATACTGGTCATGTTAGGTACTTAAAACATTAGACTTTAACCTGGATTTAACTAGAAGAGAAAAATCAGGCAACTTAAAATGAAGGGAAGTTTTATAAAACAACTTGCCCTGTAGTGTACAAAAATGTCTTGTCATAAAACACCAGCTCCCCCCAAAAACCACACACACCCCCAAAAAAGCATGGCTGGGTAGCCATTCTAGAGTAGGGAGACTAAAGAGGTATGATAACTAAATATAACGTGTGATTCTTGGTTGGACCCTGAATCAAAAATGAGACGTCATAAAGAACGTTAGGACACTTGGGGAAATTTGAAAACCAATTGCTTACTATACAATAATAGAGCTATCAATTTTAAATTTCCTGAGAGCGATAATCATCATATAGGGGACTATTCTTAGGAGATTCATGCTAAAGTATTGAGGGATGAAGTACATTAATAATTAAGTCCCAAACAGCTCAAGCCAAAATGTACATACATTCACATATACTCACTTGCACACATAATGCCCATATACACACACACACAGATACATACACGCAAAAAACACACGCAGCACACATAGATGTAGACCTGCACACATACATGCCCAGATATACACAAAGACACACATATGCACATACATGCACATAGACATGTACACACACATGCCTGTATGCACACAGATACGTATGCACATAGACACTGGCATGTACACATACTTGCCCATACGTGGACACACATGCATACCTTCACACATACACACTCACGTACAAGGAGAGGGAAAGCAAACGTGACAGAAAATTGTCAGTCCGTCCAGAATGCCCAGGGTGGCAATTCTTGTCCTCCTTGGTAGATTTAGACTTAAATATTTTTCGAAATGCAAAGTTGGAGACACTGTTAGACTTTGTGAAGCAGGGAAATCTCGGCGATAAGCTACGTCTTTCACAAAGCAGATCGCACAGTCAGTGTTGAGAATTTGGATAACATTTTCTCGGTCTTATTAATGTTACCAAACCAGACGTGCATGCACGCCCCCCGACGCAGTAAAGCTGGTCTACTGCACTGGATTGTAGTGAAGGAAAGTGCAGCCTTTATTACAGGGCACTCACAAGGAGATTGGGCAGCTCACACTCAGAAGCCCTGAATTCCCTGATGACTCTCAGGGAAGGGGTTTTAAAGGCAGTGTGAGAGAGCGGCTGCAGGGTGGGCCGCCAGCTCAAGCATGGTTCTCAGACTAGCTGGCTTAAAGGTGAAGTTTCAGGCATCATCAGCCTTCTGGTTTCAACCGAGTCTAGGGTCTACATTCTCGTGGTCAGCAGTTTTCATCTGGAGGGAATCTACTTCCTGTAAAAACAACATAAGGACCTGTGTCAGACCTCTTTCTGTATCTTACAGGGAACTGGGAGTGGTGAATTTCCCATCTGCCGTGTGGCAGATTTATAGTCCAAACTGTAGCCAGTTCCCTAGCCCAACAAGTATTCTTGGTTTCTACCTGTTTGCATTTCCCAATCACTAACTCTTGAGTCAGCTTTTTACTTGAAAAGACAGGGACACGGGGTCTTATACACAGTTTCAGTAAGGAGTGAACTTACATTGTGCAGAAAACTGCAGCTGCTCCACGGCTAAGATTCCTTCCTCCAAGTAACCATTAGTCATAGTCGGTCTCTGGTCAGCAGAGCCAAGGATGGTTCATGGTGACAGCCCAGATTCTAGTTTGCACAGGCTTTGCTATGACAGCTGATCAAACAACGCTGTTAATACAGAATAGCCTCTGGTATAATAAGAATTTTGTGAATTCAAAAGTCCTTCAGTAAACATTCATTGAGGGCCTGCATGCTCTGGGCATCGTTCCTAGGGGCTCATGGAAGACTGTGGAATCCTGCTCCTCGTGGAGACTGTGCTCTCAGTGAGGAAACAGAAGTATCTAGGTAAGGAATGAGATGAACTGAGCAATTTTTAAAAAATCACTAAGTCTGGGGAAGAAAATCATGAGGACACATGACAGAGAGTGAGGAGGCACGTGAGACAGGACGGTGGTGCCCTGAAGGCTTCTCTGAGGAGGTGACCCATCGCTAAGATCACTGGGGAGAATATTCCATTTTACACGTCTCCGTGATGGATTCCTCGATTCCTCATTCTCCCAGCCTTCGAGTTTGCCCCTGATGTCAAGGTCAAGGATCTTCTGAAACCTGCGTGTCTGCTGGGCTACATGGGGTCATCTGCGGTTCATCCCGGTTCATCCACGCCCAGTGACCGCAGGGTGGGACCAACACCAGGTGTGCCCGGGTCCTCGTTCTTGTGTGGATGAAGGCAGATGTTCTCTGTGCACCTTTCATCTTTATGATGGACTTTTAAGAAAGTTAAATCTAAAAACCACAGAAAGCCCATCATTTGCTCACACTGACACTCGGTGATCAAAGTGAGTTATTGTCCCCGAATAATGCTGCAGGAAGCCTCCCAACCAGCAATGTTCAGTAACGCCACACTGGCACCCCTCTGAATTACTATCTGCTTTTGCTAATTCACTGTGACAGGTTTCTAAAGCAATTTGAGTTCATGTAAAAGCAGTGACAGGGAGATTATTCAAACTTGCGTAAAGGAGGGTGGGGGACAGAATTGATATCATATTCTCCTTGTAGCACCGAACAGGATCCATTCAGTATCATTTCCTGGAGGCATTAAATCTGTTTTCTTTTTTTTTTTTTTTCAGTCATCTTTTCAGTTTCATCTGATAATTATATTCTATCTGCAGTGCTTGAATTTATCCCAGAGCATAGAACCAGTCAGCTGATTCTCCAGCCCAGAGGCCGCCAAGGACAGGAAGTGAAGACGATATTCCTTAGTGTTAGAGAAACGCCGATGTTTAAAATCCAGGCCCAAATGATGTCCTTCGTGCGAAATCACTCTGGGGATAGGCCAGCAGGTAGACACATGGATATTCAAAATATCCATGTTCCTTTATGTGCCCTGTTTCCACCTGGGTGAGCTGGAGCTGGCCTTCCAGATGGCCGAGTGTGGGCTGGGCAGGATGGCATGGTCTGGAGCCCTGGGCTGGGGCACAGCCTCCCCACGCACAACCGTGAACTTGGCTCAAGGCCTGGCTCAGAGTGGACGCCCAACAGACACAGGCGCTGGTCTCCTCCCTCCCCCGTCTGGCTTCCTTACGCCCGGCGGCTCACGCTCCAGCCCACCTCTCACCATCCTCCTGCTCAGCCCGGTTAGTCCGCCGGCTTTAGTCCTGTTTGCAGAAGACGCCACCCGGCGGGTCCCTGCTTCGAAGCTGCCGAGCCTGCACTTGCTGCGGCCCCATGTCCCTCCCTCGGTCCCCTCTGGCTCCCCCTCATGCTCGGCTCTGAGCTCAAGCATCACCACTCTGAGCAGCTCCCATCCCTGGTCAATGCAACGTGGTACCCTGATGGCTTTCTTCACGTCTTCTCTCCCTCTCCTGAGTCATCTTTACACTTTCTTTGCTGGTTTTGATGCCCTGAGCCTGGTGGGAACAGCAGCCTTGACTCCCTTGATTGCCCAGTGCCTCGTTAAGTACAGGTGGCTTGCTAAATATTAATTGCACGAGAGTTATGGGGGACTCCGATAGAGATGGAAGAGCCTTGCAGAACCGGTCTGCAGATCAGATGGTATGAGGTTTCCTTTCTTGAAATTTTTATTTATGGATTTATTTTTGACTGTACTGTGTCTTTGTTGCTCTGTGGGTTTTTCCCCAGTTGCAGCAAGCGGGGGGCTACTCTCTAGTTCTCCTCACGGAGGCGTCTCTTGTTGTAGAGAACGGGCTTTAGAGCATGGGCTTCAGTACTTGGGGTTCCCGGGCTCTAGAGCTGCAGCTTCAGTGGTTGTGGCGCACATGGGCTTAGCTGCTCCGTGGCACGTGGGACCTTCCCGGGCCAGGGATCAAACCCGTGTCTCCTGCATTGGCAGGCAGATTCTTAACCACTGAGCCACCGGGAAAGCCCGGGTAAGGGGTTTCTGAGAGGGCTTTAGAAGCTGTAAAACTGCATGCAAATAACACGTCGGTCAGTCTTCCCTCCCGTGGGAGCACTGCTTCGCCGGTGGGGAGCACCCCTTCCCCGGTGGGGAGCACCCAGACCAAGGCACCCTCTTCGCGTTCTCGCAGCACTTTCTGTAAAGATCCCGGCAGTTCTGACACCAGTCTTAACCCCCGATACGTCTCATTAGCGCTCGTTTCCAATGAAACTCGGAGGAATTTGAAGCAAGAGGAAAAAACCCTCCGGCTTGGAAATTGGTCGTCAGCAGGCCGTTCCCAGGTGTAGCCGGAACGCAGGGGAGCGCGCAGAGGCACAGCTTCCACGCCACGGTTCGCTTCGAGAAACGGGCGTCCTGCCCCTGGTCTGGGAGGTGGAGACAGACAGAGGGGTCAGCCCGGAGGCGAGTGCAGCCCTCGTCCCCTGCGCTCCTTCAGGACGGCCGCGCGGTGGTCCTCAAGGGCGGTGCTGACCAGGAACCTCTGGGCACGAACCCCTCGTTTCAGTGTAAGCATTTTTTCTTTTTTCCCCATCTACCTACCTTTGTGGAAAATTTTCAGCCTCTATTACTGATAACCTTTTCAGGCTTCCATCAAGATGTAGTATGCTGACTTTGAAAGAGCTGGATTTAGATTGCGGAGGGAGAAGAGGGGCTTTCAAGAATCTCAATCTATGGTTCATGGCTAGAAAGGTGTGTGTGTGGTTTTTTTTTTTTTCTTGGAAGTGTGACGATCATCCCGAGAGAGGCTGCTTGGCCAGATTTCAGAGGCCAGAGCCCTGCCTCGCGGCCCCTCGTGGACATAGCATGCAAGGGTCCTCTGCCCTTTCCCCTCCCCACGCTGTTTTCCCAGGAAATGAACAAGGGCTCAGGTTTCCGGGGAAATTGAAATATCCAGTTTAGGAAAATGAAAATAAATCTTGAATTCGGGGTGGGGGGGAAAATGACTTAACCTGTGGCTCTCAGAATCAATGGTCTCCCTCTGTATTGAAATGTAAAGATTTCGGCAAACTGAGTCAGAAAAGGAAATTGCACGTTGCATCTGTTTCTCTCCCCTCTCCAGAAAACCAGGTCCTGCCCTCTTCCTAGGACATGCTTCTTTGTCAAACTCGAAAGAGAATCTCTCATGTAAAGGCACCCGCCTACCAAAAAAGAAGTATATAGCACAAGGATTTTTGAAACTTGATGCAAAAATAGTTTCATTATATTCTTTTTAATTTTTAATTTGAATGACTTGAAGAATGAACAGTTGCAACACCCAGTTTTTTTTTAAGCAAAAATTTCCCTAGCTTTATAGAGATATAAAGCTATATCTGACCTATAACACTGTGTAAGTTTAAGGTATACAATGTAATGATTCAATGTATGTACATATTGTGAAATGATTATCTCAGTAAGGTTAGTTAACCCATTCACCACACAGTTAAAAAAAATTTTTGAGAACTTTTAAGATCTACTCTCTTAATGACTTTTAAATAGACAATACAGTATTAACTATTGTCACCAGCTGTACATTACCTCCCCAAAATATTTTCCTCTTACAACTGGACAGTCATACCCTTTGAATACATTCACCGATTTTCCCCAGACAATGAGTAAACTTGAAGAACGCACCGTATCAGTTTTTATAAAGTTCTTATGATTGAACATTGCTTCAACTACAGCATCCTGATTCTAAGCTGTCCTACTAAATAAGTGAGCATAGGAGAAGTGATTACATTTATTATCAGTATCCTACTAAGTGGAGACTTAGATATTACAGCTTACAGATTTTCTCTTATGAACATTATACCATTAGACAGACTGTTGGTGTGCATAAGAAGCCAGGAGAATCCAGGGGTATTGCAAGTCATGGCCGTGGAAACACCAAATTTCTAACATGGACTCTGACTTAAAATCAGGAAATTATCTTTAATAAATATACTTACTCTATAGACTCTCTTAAGGGCTTTGCTGGTGGCTCAGTGGTAAAGAATCTGCCTGCAATAGAGGAGACCAGGGTTCAATACTTGGACCAGGAAGATCCCCTGGAGAAGGGATAGGCTACCCACTCCAGTATTCTTGCCTGGGAAATCCTGTCGGGCTATAGTCTGTGGAGTCACAAAAGAGTGAGACACGACTTAGCTAGTAAACAACAACAAAATTCTCTTAAACTTTCATTCCTCCCTTAAGTCAACTCATAAAGAAGAACAAGGCACTTTTCTCTTCTGGAGAATTTTAAGGGTTCTTGAAGGGAGCTTTAAAGAGGAGAGGTGACTCATTCCCCAGCATTTCCACCAAAAGAAAAGAAAAAAATAAATAAAAGAGGAGAGGTGAATTAATTAGCATGGGAGAAATCTCAAATTAATCACAGCTCTGAAATACCACTCATTCAGACCAAGGATTAAAGCATACCTCTTTTTTCAATTGAAGTTACTTATGTTTTCAGGGAAGCTTCCCAGGCGGTGCAGTGCTAAAGAATCTGCCTGCCAGAGCAGGCGATGCAAGAGACGTGGGTTCGATCCCTGGGCTGGGAAGATCCCCTGGAGGAGGAAATGGCCACCCGCTCCAGTATTCCTGCCTGGAAAATCCCATGGGCAGAGGAGCCTGGAAGGCTACAGTCCATGGGGTCACAAGGAGTCGGACAGGACCGAGGGACTGAGCACATACACATTTTTCAAGGAAAGAAATAGAAATAGAAGGTAGATGCTAAGTTCCTAAGCGGCCCAGGGTTTCCTATGACATCATCTAAGCCAAGGCCAGTTGTCTCGGGTGGGGCCAGCCACACGGCAGAATGTTCTTGAACACCATGTGAGTGATTCTTCTGGGGGTTTTCTTCTTTTGGAGGATGGAAAGCTTTTAGTGGCTTCTGTAGAAAAACTGAACATTTGAGCTCTAACATTCAAAGGGAATCCTTTGTTCCTCTGGCCTTTCTGTGCCGCTTCTTCGGGAACATTTATGTCAGAACATTTTATCTTAGGTTCAGAATCCGACATCCACGAACTGAAGAGAAATTTCCTAGATGACGCTTGTGGGACTGTTCTCCCCCACACCCTTGTCTTCATATTCTTCAAATTAAAAATAAATGCAAACCCTATGAGTTTTAATTTTGTAGTGTTTGATCCCTGGTCTAATATCACATGTGTGTGCATGTGTACTAAGTCCCTACAGTCGTGTCCGACTCTTTGTGACCCTGTGGACTCTAGCCCACCAGGTTCCTCTAGCCACGGGATTCTCCAGGCAAGAATACTGGAGTGGGTAGCCATGCCCTCCTCCAGGGAATTTTCCGGATCCAGGATGGAACCCTTGTCTCAAGCATCTCCTGCCTTGGCAGGCGGGTTCCTCCACCACTAACGCCACCTGGGAAGCCCCTAAAGTCATACATTTCCATTCAGTTTGGAGGAGAATCGCTTCAGTTCCGGCCTTGATCGCTTTTCACCTTATGCATCCAAATTTGCCTCTTCCTCCAGCTCAGTTCTTACTTTACATTTCCACCAGATTCATGTCTCAAAAACACCACTTTGAGTTGGTTACTTACTTGCTTAAAACAGTTGGCGTCCCTTGGTTGTCCTACTCACGGGTCGGGAAGATCCCCTGGAGGAGGGCGTGGCAACCCACCCCAGTATTCTTGGGCTTCCTTGGTGGCTCAACTGGTAAAGAATCCACCTGCAATGCAGGAGACCTGGGTTTGATCCCTGGGTTGGGAAGATCCCCTGGAGAAGAGAATGGCAACCCGCTGCAGTATTCTTGCCTGGAGACTCCCACGGACAGAGGAGACTGGCAGGCTACAGTCCCCGGGGTTTCAAAGAGTCGGACACGACTGAGCGACTAAGCATTGCACAGCACAGTTGTCTACAAAGTCAATGGCCCCACGATGCTCCCCTGGATGTATTTCAGGGTGCATCTCGGCGTTCATGCTGGACCATCGTCCACACTGCTTGACTCTGATACACTCCACATTTTCTCTCTCCTCTTCCTCTTTTCTTAGGCAAAGCCATTGCATCCTTTTCAGAGCTCGATCAAGTATGAATGCAGTTTTCCTTCACCACTGCTCATTAAAGTGATCTCTCTTTTTTGGTAAACTTCTGTCTCTTGAATTTGTTTGCTCTGTGTTTCTTTTGCCTTTATAAGCTGTGTCCAAGACCATATGTCCTAAGGCCCCAGACCAAGTCTCCTAACTTGTGTGGCCCCGTTCACCGCCTGGCTTGCCAACTTACACATGATAGTATTCTTATTGTGAGATACCTGTCACCTGCTCTCAGAGATGAGCTGACGTGTTTCTAATCAACAGGAAGGCCGGGTGGCTCCCGTTTCCAAGGATCAGATGAGCTTTTCCTCAGCAAATGCGTCTGACCACCTGACTTTCAGGATACAGGTGGTGTATTCCAGGTTCTGAAAGGGCCACGAAGGAAAGTGTGAAACATATTTGGGAGAAGGGATCCGGCTAGATCTGGAAATGAGGGAGGGGCACCCATCTCGGCCCATCGGTGGCATGTCTGCAGGGTGGGGGGTGCAGGCAGTGGGAGTAGTGGGCAGGGAGAGAGTTTAAAACTGTTGTGGATGGGCTTAAAACTGTTGTGGACTGGTTCTGTTTCTCATCATCACCAACACTAGCATTTCTAAATAATGTCAGTGATAAAATACTCTTTCCTCCGCAAAATATGCATTGCTGTGACTACCATTCAACTTTAATAATACACATGGGCTCCAGATTAGCAGATTCTTCTTTTAAAAACTTACTTATTTTGGGCTGTGCTGGGACTTTGTTGCTGCCTGCGGGCTACTCTCTAGTTGCCATGTGCGGGCTTCTCACTGTGGTGGGGTCTCTTGTCGTGAAGCACGCGGGCTTCAGTGATCGCAGTTCCTGGGCGCGAAGGTGCGGGCCCCATGGTTGTAATGCATGGGCTGAGGTGCTCCCCTGCATGTGAAATCGTCCCAGGATTGGGATCAAACCTGCGTCTCCTGCATTGGCAGGTGGATTCTTCACCACTGGATCACCAGGGAAGTCCCAGCACATTCTTCTTATTATGTAATAAGGGCTATATTCTACATGAAAGTTGATTCCAAGGGAGAAGTCCCAGTTATGCAGACTGCTCACATGATTTCAGCCATCCAGTCAACAAGGACACGGTTGTTCTGGGACCCTTCTCCTGCTTCATGCACAGATCAGGTCTCCAGCACCTCTGATAGTCTTGCGTTTATTTATTAAACTTTTTGGCCACCTCACGGCATGCAGGGGTCTGAGTTCTCTGACCAGGGACTGAACCCACGCGCCCTGTAGTGGAAGCATGGTGTCAATCACTGGACCACCAGGGAAGTCTCTGTTCTCGCACTGAATCTGTAGCTTTGGAATAAACCACAAGAACACAGTGATTGTAAAAAGGAATAGACTTTGAGTTGCGTGAATTCTGTCGTCCCCTGAAACCATTTGTGGCTTTTATTTGTGTTGAACATTTACCTCCTTCATGTGCGTGATTTCACCTGGTGAGGGCACATTTCATCATGATCGCTGAAAATCACTTTTTCAGATAGAGGAGGGGTATGCTGAAAACAAATTACTCTGTGAGTCGTATAGACTAAGAATTTCTGTGCCTCAGTTGGGTCCATCCTACTGAAGAACGGTTTCCCAGGAAGTGTCCAGAGAAGACTCCACACAGACGTCAGAGGGTCTTGTTCTGTCCATCACCTGTGAGATGTGATCACTCTGTACCCTCTCATACCCCGCTCTAGAATCCTTACCCCGTGCGTTTTCTCCATATACTCATCACCAGCTGATACATTATACGTGAGCATGTGTGTGTGTGTGTTCCCTTACTAGTTAGCATTTGTCATTTCTTCTAGTCTTGAGTTCCATGGGATCAATAAATTTGTTTTATTGAAACTGTACCCCAGGCACCTATCAGATAGTCCAGCCTATGGTTTTTTTTTTTTCCAGCCTATGGTTGATGCTCAGTATGTATTGCTGAGTGCATGAATAAGTGAATGGATGAAAGAAGTATCAGAACAAATCCCACAGAGACCTTTTATTCATTTTCTTCTCTCTGAAGCCCCTCTGAAATGGGGAGAATGAACAGGTTTTCAAATGAGTTACAAAAGTACCTTTTGCCAATCTTAAAGAATATAGTTCTCTTTTTTTCTATAAATGCAAGTGAAAGTTGCTCAGTCCTGTCCGACTCTTTGTGATCTCATGGACTGTGTCCATGGAATTCTCCAGGCCAGAATACTGGAGTGGGTAGCCTTTTCCTTCTCCAGGGGATCTTCCCCACCCAGGGATCGAACCCAGGTCTCCCGCATTGCAGGCAGATTATTTACCAGCAGAACCACCGGGGAACTCAAGAATATTGGCGTAGATAGCCTATCCCTTCTCCAGCAACTCTTCCCAACCCTGGAATCGAACTGGGGTCTCCTGCATTGCAGGCAGATTCTTTATCAACTGAGCTATCAGGCAAGCCCTTTCTATAAATACTTCAAACAAACGTTAAAATTAATTTTTTATCGTTGCTTTACAATGTTGTGTTAAGAACGTGGTTGTCCTGAAGTAGATGGAAAATTACTCCAACTTGCCCTCCCCGTCCATGGAACATGTAAACCTAACTCAGAAGGTCCTGGTCTAAAAAAAAAGAAAGACCACATACTGAGAATTTACTGTAGTTAGGCCCTTGACTATGTCTTCTGTCCTCGATGGGTTCTCAGGAAGCCATCGTGTAGATGAGAACAGGACGCCACCAGTGTGATCACCTCGACTGGCCGGGTCCCTGGGCGGGAAGAGCAGGTGGCCTGCAGGGCGGAGCGGGCCCTTGGCGTCCCCAGCCGCTCCCTCGGTCCCGTCCGCCCGCCCAGCATACGTTGCCGCCACGTGTTAGGTGTCACTGGACAGCCGGCAGGTGGGGCGGAACAGGGAAGCTGAAGGAAGAGCATGGTGGAGCCAGGCGGACTAACGCAAGGCTTCAGAGAGGTTGAGAGCCGGCTCCGCTCCAGGTCCGCAAGAAAATGAGCACCGCCTCGGGGAAGGATGTGCAGGAAGCCTTCGGTCCAGAGCCTGCTCTGTGCTCCGGGAGAACCGCTCGTTTCAAACACCCGTGCACTAAGCCCTCCTCCGCCAAGGCGCTCATTACTGTCTGCCTCACTCTTTGAATTTCTCACTCTATGAGCCCACTTTTTAAAAGGCAATCTGCAGATATTTTAGAGATAGTCACTTTTTTCTTGGGCTCCAAAATCACTGCAGAAGGTGAAATGAAACGATGCTTCTCCTTGGACGGAAAACTATGACAAACCTAGGCAGCATATTAAAAGCAGAGACATCACTTTGCCAACAAAAGTCCATCCATATAGTCAAAGCTATGGTTTTCCTTGTAGTCTTGTACGGATGTGAGAGTTGGACCATACAGAAGGCTGAGTGCTGAAGAACAGATGCTTTTGAATTGTGGTGTTGGAGAAGACTCTTGAGAGTCCCTTGGACTGCAAGGAGATCCAACCAGTCCATTGTAAAGGAGATCACTCCTGAATATTCATTGGAAGGATGGTTGCTGAAGCTGAAGCTCCAATACTTTGGCCACCTGATGCAAAGAACTGACTCACTGGAAAAGACCCTGATGCTGGGAAGGATTGAATACAAAAGGAGAAAGGGACAACAGAGGAGGAGATGGTTGGATGGCATCACTGACTCAATGGACATGAGTTTGAGCAAACTCCAGGGGACAGTGGAGGACAGAGGAGCCGGGCATGCTGCGGTCCATGGGGTCACAAGGAGCCAGACATGACTTCATGACTAAACAACACTTTTTTAAAAAATCATGTTTTTTTATTCAAAAGTTTAAAATTCGATTAACAAGGGAATAACAACACTAGCGAAAGTAAAACAAAGCATCTCCCTAAATTTCATGGCCCTACAAAATACTTTTAGTTTTTTCTTTGTTCTCTCCTTTTCAGTCCTGGTGCTTATGCATGCCCATGTTTATTATGGTGTACACCTATATCTTTAATTTGCTTCCAGATGGAGTTGTTTCCACTACCACCAGTGTGGGCAAGGCATTTCCAGGGTCAAGGAGGAGGTCAGGGGGTGACAGCATCCCCAGTAGGTTCACATTTAGGGAGGAGTCACCCCAAAACCAAAGGTTGAGCTCGTGAGATAAAAGAATGGAGGAGACAGCAGAGAAGATCCCGAGAAAGAGAGAACAAAAAATGCCTAAAACACTAGATAAAAAGCATAGACCATAATGGGGGACAGAGAATAATGAGGGGTAGAGAAAACATTAGTGGGGATTAATGAAAGGAAAATGAGGTGCGTCTCCCTGACATTTAGCTCGCCTGCCAGCCTCTGTCTGGACAGCCTCTCCAGGAAATCTGGAATGCCTGTCATTTTTCTACAGGCAGAGTAACAAGATGGCAAAAGAACTGATGGAAAATATCCTCAGAGATGGGCTTGGATACACATGTGAGTTCAGATGTGGCGGACGCTGCTCTGCCATTAATAATGTTCTAGGAGAAGCTGACATTTCTCACTGACATGTCATTTCTCACTGATTTCGGAACCTGGGAGGCTGAGAGGGATGGTGAATAACACAAAACATGTCAGAAGAACTCAGAGAGTAGAGAGCTCACAGTGTCTTTTAAACAACAGTAAGATAACCTGGAGATAGATAGAAGAGCCTGGTAGGCTACAGTCCAAGGGGCTGCAAAGAGTCAGACATGACTTAGCAACTGAACAACAAGATACCCTAAAGCCTAGCAGAGATTCTGAGAGCCCTTGTTTGAAGTGAGTATTCTAGGCTCTTAAATCGTACCTCAAATTACAGCTCATGGCCAAGTATTAAATTTTGCTTTGAGTTATAATAACATGCTCAGATAGTAAAGAATCTGCCTGCAATGTGGGAGACCTGGGTTCCATCCCTGAGTCGGAAAGATCCTCTGGAGAAGGGAATGGCAACCCACTCCAGTATTCTTGCCTGGAGAACTCCATGGATAGAGGAGCCTGGCGGACTGCAGTTCACGGGGCTGCAGAGAGTTGGCCTGAGTAAGGATCTAATGCTTTCACTTTTTTCTTTCATAATAACATGCATGCTCAGTTGCTTAGTTGTGTTTGCAACCCCATGGACTGTAGCCCACCAGGCTCCTCTGCCCGTGTGTTTCTCTAGGCAAGAATACTGGAGTAGGTTGCCATTTCCTCCTCCAGGGGATCTTCCTGACCGGGATCGAATCCATGTTTCCTGCATTGCAGGTGGATCTTTACACTTGAGCCACCCGGGAAGTAACGGCAGGCATTTATTTATTTATTTTTTCATTTATTTTATTAGTTGGAGGCTAATTACTTTACAATATTGTAGTGGTTTTTGCCATACATTGACATGAATCAGCCATGGATTTACATGTGTTCCCCATCCTGATCCCCCCTCCCACCTCCCTCCCCATCCCATCCCTCTGGGTTTTCCCAGTGCACCAGCCCCAAGCACTTGTTTCATGCATCCAACCTGGACTGGTGATCTGTTTCACCCTTGATAATATACATGTTTCGATGCTGTTCTCTCAGATCATCCCACCCTCTCACCTTCTCCCATAGAGTCCAAAAGTCTGTTCTGTATTTCTGTGTCTCTTTTTCTGTTTTGCATATAGGGTTATCGTTACCATCTTTCTAAATTCCGTATATATGTGTTAGTATACTGTGTTGGTGTTTATCTTTCTGGCTTACTTCACTCTGTATAATGGGCTCCAGTTTCATCCATCTCATCAGAACTGATTCAAATGAATTCTTTTTAACGGCTGAGTAATATTCCATGGTGTATATATACCACAGCTTCCTTATCCATTCGTCTGCTGATGGGCATCTGGGTTGCTTCCATGTCCTGGCTATTATAAACAGTGCTGCGATGAACACTGGGGTACACGTGTCTCTTTCAGATCTGGTTTCCTCGGTGTGTATGCCCAGGAGTGGGATTGCTGGGTCATATGGCAGTTCTATTTCCAATTTTTTAAGAAATCTCCACACTGTTCTCCATAGCGACTGTACTAGTTTGCATTCCCACCAACAGTGTAGGAGGGTTCCCTTTTCTCCACGTCCTCTCCAGCATTTATTGTTTGTAGACTTTTGGATAGTAGCCATTCTGACTGGTGTGTAATGGTACCTCATTGAGGTTTTGATTTGCATTTCTCTGATAATGAGTGATGTGGAGCATCTTTTCATGTGTTTGTTAGCCATCTGTATGTCTTCTTTGGAGAAATGTCTGTTTAGATCTTTGGCCCATTTTTTGATTGGGTCATTTACTTTTTGGAATTGAGCTGAAGGAGTTGCTTGTATATTTTTGAGATTAATCCTTTGTCTGTTTTTTCATTTGCTATTATTTTCTCCCATTCTGAAGGCTGTCTTTTCACCTTGCTTATAGTTTCCTTTGTTGTGCAAAAGCTTTTAAGTTTAATTAGGTCCCATTTGTTTATTTTTGCTTTTATTTCCAATATTCTGGGAGGTGGGTCATAGAGGATCTTGCTGTGATTTTTGTCGGAGAGTGTTTTGCCTATGTTCTCCTCTAGGAGTTTTATAGTTTCTGGTCTTACATTTAGATCTTTAATCCATTTTGAGCTTATTTTTGTGTATGGTGTTAGAAATTGTTCTAGTTTCATTCCTTTACAAATGGTTGACCAGTTTTTCCAGCACCACTTGTTAAAGAGGTTGTCTTTTTTCCATTGTATGTTCTTGCCTCCTTCGTCGAAGATAAGGTGTCCATGGGTGCATGGGTATATCTCTGGGCTTTCTATTTTGTCCCATTAATCTATATTTCTGTCTTTGTGCCAGTACCATACTGTCTTGATGACTGTGGCTTTGTAATATAGTCTGAAGTCAGGCAGGTTGATTCCTCCAGTTCCATTCTTCTTTGTCAAGATTGCTTCGGCTATTCGAGGTTTTTTGTATTTCCATACAAATTGTGAAATTATTTGTTCTAGTTCTGTGAAGAATACCCTTGGTAACTTGATAGGGATTGCATTGAATCTATAGATTGCTTTGGGTAATGGCAGGCATTTAAGCTCACTCTGAACTGTGTCTTCTGGAGCACAACGCCATAGAGTAGCCATGCACAGCCATGCTGAAGGACACCAGATTGAGAACAATGGCTCCTCTAATTGATAGAATTTAGTTTATAGAGCTGAATCATATCATGTGGATATTGGAGGGAAAGTTTTTAGTGTCCCTACTGGGTGGCACTGGATGGCTATTTCTTTACACGTTTAATTAGCAACCTAAAATGGCCTGCGTGATACTTTTCCTAGATGTGGAAGCAGTCCAGTGCCTGGCTGAATCATTGTCATGCCTTCCTGTTCCTGGTGGTCTATTTCTAATAACCTGTGCAACTTTGTAATAGCGTCATGACTGAAAAGTCAACAGAGATTCGGGTGTCTTAGTCAGCCTAGGCCCAGATGGATTCAGACACTGAAATGGATTCTTGAGACTTTCTAGGCCATTCTATCTATGCCAAGGTGAGCAAACATAGAGACTGATATTTCAGTAGCAGGGGCATGGAAGAGATCCCAAGTGTCTACAGCAGTGGTTCTCAGACTTTGCTGCAGCCTGGAGTCTGCCGCATAGCTTCTATGATCCTCTGAGGCCTGGGTTGTCCTCTGCACACAGCAAACCATAATTTCTAAGGCTGGGGCTAAGGCATTGGTCTTCCCAGGTGGTGAAGTGGTAAAGAATCCCCGTGCCTATGCAGAAAACTCAAGAGACACAAGTTCAAACCCTGGGTCTGGAATATCCTCTGGGGTAGGACATGTAACCCTCTCCAGTGTTCTTGCCTGGAAAATCCCATAGACAAAGGAGCATGGCAGACTATAGTCCATGGGTTCACAAGAAGAGTCAGACACAACTGAGCATGCATGCATGTAATGCAAGGTGTCGGCAATTTGAAAAATCTCCCAGGTGGTTCTGATACATGGCTATAAAATAATGTAAGTATAATCATGCTCATGAGATGTGCAGATTGCTCTCGGAGTCCTTCACAGAAAAGAAAAATAGCAAAGACTTCTTTGGCAGGGAGTAAGGAGGGTGCTATGTGGACAGAACTACCTAGACAAAAGACAAAAATAAGAAAGTGGGTAGTGGCCCAGTGCAGAGGTCTTTTTGGCTAGAATGAATGTGGTGGCATAAAGGAAGAGCGGAAGAGAAAGTCGGCGAGTGTTAGAACGTGCTAGAAAGAAGGGGCTAGGTTGCCAGGCTTAGTGGAAAACTGGTATCAATTTTCATAAATAGAAGTTTAACCTTAGGAACCAGTGCCATAAAAATAACAAAGTTGTTTCTTCTTAGATACCCTCTCCTGCCAGTGATTTTTCTTTAACACCTCTGACTCTTTGCACAAGAGAAGATTTGCAAGGGGTGTTACAGACAGAGTAACGCTGAGCGCCGAGCGGAGTGGAGTGGTGGAGATGGAGGGGAGGGACTCGGGTGGACAGCTCAGGGACAGACACCCACAGCCTTTGGCCTGTGGCCCTTGTGACCTCTGCGTAAGACGATGGGCATTTCGTCAGTGTTGTCCCCGAGGATGCAGTCAGAGTCTGCCGTGTGCCAGCTTGGATGCGAAAACACCTGCACGGGGTTGGCTGAGAAACATAGTTAAAATCACACCAGCGTATCTTTGAAAGTGCTTTTAGATCTGATCCTCCCTTATATTCTTCCTACAGAAAAGGCAGCTCCTGGTGGTTTGATAATCCTAGGAAGAAGGTGTTTGTTCTTACTGTGAATGAACTGAACTGGCAGCATATAATTTCACTAAACATACCTGGATTTAGACAATGTCATTTTAAAAAATGTAGTATTGAATAACAGGAGAATTTGAAATGTCATGGAGTTTCAAAATAATGTACCGCATGGCTATAGTTTTATAGGGGTGCATTTTATTTTGGTGATCGTTGAATGAGGTTCCATGAAGCAATGGAAGAATTGTGGGTTCCGTATGTGTGTGTGTTTCCCTGGTAGCTCAGTTGGTAAAGAATCCTCCTGCAATGTAGGAGACCCCAGTTCGATTCCTGGGTTGGGAACGTCTGCTGAAGAAGGGATAGGCTACCCACCTCAGTATTCTTGGGCTTCCCTTGTGGCTCAGTTAGTAAAGAATCCGCCTGCAATGTGGGAGACCTGGGTTCGCTCCCTGGGTTGGGAAGATCCCCTGGAGAAGGGAAAGGCTACCCATTCCAGTATTCTGGCCTGGAGAATTCCATGGACTGTATAGTCCTTGGGGTCACAAAGAGTTGGACATGACTGAGCAACTTTCACTTTCACTTTATGTATATGTGTGTGTTATTCACGAAGCACTAGGATAAATGGGAACTTTCCAAAGTAAAGCTCTGAAATTACTAGGCAAAGAAAGTAATGAAAGAAGTAAGCCTGAAGTTATAGAACAAATATTATGACGCTATCTTTAAAGTCCGTGGCCAACGGATAAAGAAATGTAATTTTCTCTAACACTCTGATGTTCTCTTAAGGACTATGAGAGGCGTAATAATGTCTGTATTTGGGTTACATGCTGCTTTGATTATGTAGACTATTAGTGAAATCCAATCCACAGCCTCCTACGAGATCGCGTGACTAAGGCATTTTGCTGATGAGTAGATTTTACTTTACAGGTTGACCTAGGATTATTAGTGAAGCCAGAAGTACTGCAGACAAATATGCTTCTGCTCTAGTCACTAACTCATCGGCCCATTTATGTCAACAACACTTAAACCTTTATCTTTTTAATTGTCTTAACTGTCTTTCCTAGCAGTGTCCTCTTTAGAATAACAGATGGAGAACTGTGGTCTCTACTTCTCCATTATTAAGCACCCATATCACCCTCAGCTACAACATAGTTTGTGTTGTGGTGATGGAAAGCTCAGCAGTGTATCATCTGAAGATGAAAAATGCCTACTGGTGACCAAATATCCTTCACGCCCTGGTGTGTGCCAAGCATGTCACCTAAGTCATGATATAGCTTAAAACTGACCAAAACATTATTGCTGTTTATTATCACCATGATCATGCATGTATTATGCAGAGTACATCATAAGAAATGCACAAGTGGGAACCAAGATTGCCAGGAGAAATATCAGTAACCTCATATATGCAGATGATACCACCCTTATGGCAGAAGGCGAAGAAGAACTAAAGAGCCTCTTGATGAAAGTGAAAGAGGAGAGTGAAAAAGTTGACTTAAAGCTCAACATTCAGAAAACTAAGAGCATGGCATCCAGTCCCATCACTTCATGAGAAATAGATGGGGAAACAGTGACAGTCTTTATTTTGGGGGCTCCAAAATCACTGCAGATGGTGACTGAAGCCATGAAATTAAAAGACACTTGCTCCTTGGAAGAAAAGTTATGCCCAACCTAGACAGCATATTAAAAAGCAGAGACATTACTTTGCCAACAAAGATCCATCAAGTCAAGGCTATGGTTTTTCCAGTAGTCATGTTTGGATGTGAGAGTAGGACTCTCTTTGACTGAGTGCTGAAGAATTGATACTTTTGAACTGTGGTGTTGGAGAAGACTCTTGAGAGTCCCTTGGACTGCAAGGAGATCCAACCAGTCTATCCTAAAGGAAGTCAGTCCTGAATATTCATTGGAAGGACTGATGTTGAAGCTGAAGCTCCAACACTTTGGCCACCTGATGCGAAGAACTGACTCATTTGAAAAGACCCTGATGCTGGGAAAGACTGAAGGTGGGAGGAGAAGGGGACAACAGAGGATGAGATGGTTGGATGGTATCACCAACTCGATGGGCATGAGTTTGAGTAAACTCTGGGAGTTGGTGATGGCCAGGGAGGCCTGGAGTGCTGCAGTCCATGGGGTCACAAAGAGTTGGACATGACTGATCGACTGAACTGAACTGAACTGAACTGATTACCATTTTACACGTGAGGAAACCAAGACTCAGAGATGCTCAGGGACCAGCCAGAGTTTGCATAGCTCATAAATGATAGAGCGGGACTTCAGACTGAGGTGTGTTCACACAGCCTGGTCTCATCTGCTCCTCTGCACTGCCTCCAATGGTTCTGCCTGCTGGCCTGGCTCCCCTACTGCCCTGGGAACCACTGCAGAGATGGATTTGATAGTCTGTGCGAAGTAGAGCCGGAGACAGGGTGCTGCCCCAGGCGAGCTGGCGTGCGGGACAGCTTGTGTATCACAGCCAAGAAAATCCACCAAGTGACCTGCCCAAATGTGACATGACTCAGTACAATGAAAGTTTATTTCTTAACCACGTGATTGTCCAACCTGAGGGTGGTTGAGGTCAGTGGTGGTGAGGTGGGAAGCAGACTTTGCTCCACACAGTCATTCAGGGACCCAGGCTGACTGTGGCTCTGTTATCATCAATACGTGGTTTCCAAGTATGTCATTGTCATCTCCATTCCAGCCCAGCCAGGAGCAGAGCAGGCTTAGAGGTGTGTGCCTAGGAGACTTTGTGGTCCAAGTCTTAGAAGAGGCATGCATGTCTTGCATTCATGTTTCATTGGCTAGAAATCATAGCATGACTATGGCTAATTGCAAAGAGCGCTGTGAAAGGTAGTCAAACTGGGTGTCCAAGAAGAAGATTGGATAGAGGTTAGAGAGTATTCATATAGGAAAACAGAGGAAAGGTCCTTAGGCTTAAAATCCAAAGACTGAGGTTTTGGTCTGATGACCCATTGTAGGGCCACTTGACAAGTTTCTTGTCTGAAAATCAGAATCACCATCACCTACTGATTTCTGCTCTGTGTGTGTGTGCATGTGCATTCAGTTGTGTCCGACTTTTTGTGACCCCAGGGACTGTAGCCCACCAGTATCCTCTGCCCATGGAATTTTCCAGGCAAGAATACTGGAGTGAGCTGCAATTTCCTACCCCAGGGAATCTTCCCAATCCAGGGATCGAACCATGTCTCTTGTGTCCCCTGCATGGGTACACGGATTCTTTACCACCATGCCATCTGGGAAGCCCTTTCTACTCCACAGGATAATTTAAGATCAAAATTAGAATTAAATAAGATATCCGGGCATGCAATTTAGGATTAGCTTGGTAGAGTAGGAAGAATTCTAGATTAAGACATGGAGTTCAAATTCTTTGCTCTAGTTCTTTCTGGCTGTGCAAACATGTCTCCCTCATCCAGACTTTCTGAGCTGGGAAGCTTTTCTGTTAATTTAGGAGGAAAATCACTTGCCTTACCTTCTTTATAGGGATCCAGAACATGTACAAATCAGTAACCTATGTGAAAGTATCTGAAAGCCATTAATGTCAAATTTCCATTTGGGGTGTCCCCGGGAACTATTATACCTGGAGACTTCTTTCTTTTAATAACAATAATTAATTTCTATGTATTGTTATTATCATTTGGTTCTGCTGGGTCTTTGTTGCCGTGAGGGGTTTTCTCTAGCTGTGGCTCCCAGGCTCGAGCTTGGGCTCAGTAGTTGTGGTTCATAGGCTTAGTTGCTCCTTGGCATGTGGGATTTTCCTGGACCTGAGATGAAACCTGTGTCGCCTACATTGACGGGCAGGTTCTTTACCACTGAGCCACCAGGGAAGTCTTAGAGATTTCTTTCTGAGCCCAAACTCCCTGCTTTGTCCTTTCATCCTAGCTAAATGAAGTAGAGTATTTATGCACAAAATAATTTTAAAAAAAATTGTAATAGATGTCTCAGTACACATCATGAGTGACTGTAAACTCCTGAGGGAACAGCCTGAGTCATCTCCATGTTTGAAATTCACACTCACTGAATTGCATTCAAGTTTCTTTCTGTTTTCTTTTTTTTAATATATAAACAAGTCAAATGGAAATAGTGGGTTTTTTTTTTTTTTGGAGTATAGTTGATTTGTAATGTTGTGTTAGTTTCGGGTATACGGCAAAATGATTCCATTATATATACATGCATATCTGTTCTCTTTCAAATTCTTTTCCCATTTAGGTTATTACAGAATATTGAGTAGAATTCCCTGTGCTATACAGTAGGTCCTCATTGGTTGTCATTTTATATATATCAGTGAGAATCTAAATAACAAAATACTGAGTTGGCCAAAAAATTCACTTGGGTTTTTTTCCATCTTGTGGGATATGAATGAACTTTTTGGCAAGCCCAATCTTAAAAATGATACAAATGAACTTATTTACAAAACAGACTCACAGACTTAGAAAACAAATTATGCTTACCAAAGGGGAGAGTTGGGGGGAGAACAGTGGATAGACGGGGAGTTTGGGATTGATACACTGACATTTCAAAGAGACTGTCTGGCCAAAGACGAGGAAACCACGTGGCTGGCACAGCAATGGTTAGTGACTCCGGCCCACAGCATGGAACTCTCCTCTCTGTTTTTTCTGGCTTTGACCCGAGGGTTTATCCTAACTGATCACATTCCCACTTGCTGATTTGCAAAGTCACTTCACTGAATTGTTGGTGTTAGTCACTCAAACAGACTCACCGTTTTTTTCTTCATTCAGTTCCACAATTAGAGTGATTCATTAGGCTGTCTTCCTTTCTCTCTTATTTTTCCTGTTGTCTCCCCAGACTTCTTAATTCCAGCCAAGATGCTGATTCCCTTCCAGATTGCCTTTGAGGCCGAGTCGTGCAGAAGGGGGATCGTCTGTCTGACCTGGCTCTTCATTCATTTCTGGGCTCAGTCAGCTATGAACTGACGGGCTTGCTCTGCTAATCGCGGTGTGGGATGAGTCACTCTTCCATTTTTCTGGCTCCTTGCAGGTGAGGTTGCATCTGCTTTTTCGAACTTTAATAAGTAGCAAGAGACAGTAGAGAAAATCTGGGAGGAACTGGCTTGCCTTTCCTTCTAGAATGGTTGCCAGAGTGTAGCACCAACTATCCAATTTAGGCTAATCTCGACTTTTTCCACCCACTGAACAGCTAGCAGCATGTCCTCCTTTAAACAGCCCCTCCAAGAAAAGAGACACTGTAAGTGAAGCCCTTGCAGAGTGGCCCCTCTGCTTCTCAAACCTTCACTGCACATGGACCCCCTGGGATCTTCTCGCCACGAAGATTCTGACACGTTCGATCGGAAGTGAGACCCAGGATTTGGCATCCCAACAAGCTCCCCAGGGACACTGCTGGTCCAGTGACCATACTTGAGGAGGGGGAGGAGTTGTTGACGTGGGCCCGTTCTTACTGAGGCCTCCTTCTTCACACTCATTTTCAAATGATGGGTTTTCTGGAATAAGGAGAAATACCCGGGATGCGCTTGTCAAAATAGATAAGAAATGGTAACCAGGAGGCAAGTGGGATCCTTGATGTCTTTTCAGTTGTGAATTTGCATAAGTTGAACAGCTCCAATTCTATTTGCATTTACACTGACAATGAGCAGGAGGGTGGCAGATCCCATTCCATTTGAGGGATGGCATGGGTGTCACTACCACCAATTAATTACCCTTGCTCTATTAATTAAGAGCAAGGGTGTATCAGGATCACAGGAAACTGAGGATCTGGGCTGTAATCAGAGGCTAACTTGCTAATGATTTTGTACAGAACATTGGGGCTTGGGGATATCCAAATATAAATATTGGGAACATGACTTGACAAATATATTTGTATGTTTTAAAGGGGAGGTAGAATCAGTTAGCTGTGCTTATGTTAATAACAGACTCATGTATGGTGCCTACTGGGTGCCAAGCACTTTACAAATATCAACTAATTTTATTCTGACAACAACCTTTGGAAGTAGGTACTATTATTGTCTCTACTTTTATAGATAAATTGAGTTACAGAAAGGTGACATTCTCCAAAGCAGCAGTGTTGAGGTTTTGAATCTGGGTGAGCTGGCTATTGGACTTCCCTGGTGGCTTAGCTGTAAAGAATCCATCAGCCGATTTAGGAGACACGGGTTGATCCCTGGGTGGGGAAGATCCCCTGGAGGAGGGCATGGCAACCCACTCCAGTATTCTTGCCTGGAGAATCCCAGGGACAGAGGAGCCTGGTGGGCTACAGTCTATGGAGTCACAAAGAGTCGGACAGGACTTAGCAATTGAGCACATGCATGAGGCTGGCTATTTCTGGGCTTTTCCTGGACTCATGTACAGCAAGGACATACAAATTCACGGTCAGATTCTGCCATTTGCACTTGCCCTTGATTAGATCTTCTGGCCCCTCTGTCCTCATGATGCCCTGGGAACCTCTCAAAATTGTTGGGAAATTGAAATAAGATAATGCACGTGAAACTTAATAAATTATATGCCACTGTACAGACAGATTCAAAAATTAGATGGATGCATTTGATTACTATTGTTGTATTTTGAATAGTATCGTGTAAATAGCCAAATTATATTTCTTTCGTCTCTGTGTTCATATTTCTGCTGCTTCCTCAGGAAGAACTCGTTTTGCCTGAAATCCTGAAATGAAAAGCAATAACATCTTTTTGGATTTGTTTTCTTTGGTTTTCTGAAAATAGGATATTTTGTAGAGGCTAAACACCAGTAGATGGCCAATCTGCTGATTTCATCCATTCCTATTTTGTGATATCGTGCCCTGGAGGTTCTTCTCGGCAGAGTTAGCCCATCTGAATTGAAATGATTTTCCAACGCGTCTTGCATTTTGCTATTCATTTGGAAAAGTGTCTTATGATGAAATCAATTTCATCTTAGAACTCTGTGCTCAGATGTAAACCATGATTTTTCTTGTTACCTTGCCTCATCGTGGCATAGTTATCCTTCTTTGAAAGCCCTCACTTTTCTTAGAGTTTTAATATTGCATCTGCACACGTTTTTCCCCCTCTGAATTTTAGCAGGAGTTAATGTAAGATTTTTTCCCCCCATTATTACATTATTACATTCCTCTTCAGCTGGAGATTTCAGGAGACCTCGAGATCATGGAATTATGATACAGAAGGATTATAGGGGTTCAGCTTGAGTTGCTAGGGCCAGGATATCTATGTCCCTGGTTCCTGGTTGCAGGTGATGGAAGTGCCTCCTAATTATTTAATTATGAAAATTATGATTAAAGATTAATTTCCTTTTCTTTTCGTCAAAAATCCGTGGAAGTAAAGCAAGGAAATGTTATTTAACATTTTTATTTTATGCTGGAGTTGAGTTGATTTCCAGCGATGTGTTGGTTTTGGGTGTACAGTAACGTGATCCAGTTGTGCATATACATACAGTCATTCCTCTTCAAATTCTTTTCCCATGTAGTTTATTACAGAATACCAAGCAGAGTTCCCTGTGCTATATAGTAAATCCTGCTTAGTTATCTATCTTAAATACAGTAGTGTGAATATGTCAGTCCCAAACTCCCAGTTTACCCCTCCCCCAGAAAGCAAGTCAGTTTTAAACCAGAACTTAATTCTTTTTCATTTAATTTAGCCAGATCAGAATCTGTTTCCTTTTCAGCGACAGATCATGGTAAGTCTTTCAGAGTAAATGTTAGAGCTGGATACAGTTATCAGCTCTCACCTAAGTCAAGTAGCAAACTCAAACTAGACCAAAGATGCAGTGAATTTTATGTGTGCAAACGGGTGACATTGTAAAGCTGATTTAATCAAAGGCAAACCGCAGAAAATGGCATCACCGTTTTCTTTTAACTGCAGCTTCTAAGATAGGGTTCATTTAGGTTTCTCGAGTGGCTGGGATACTCCTGTAGTTGCTATGTCTGTGTCTTCCAGAACATTGCTTGCCTTCTCTGGTATTGTTCTAGAGCAAACGTGGATAAGAAAAGGATTGTCAGTGAGGACCACTTAATTCCAAGATATCTGGGTGTGTATTTCTGGTGTCAAAATAGGCAGACAGTACAGAGTAGAGGTCTCAGAGGCAGAGCTGACGTCGGAGAATCTGCAGCTCCATTTCTTAGCTGTGTGACCCTGAATGAGTTACTTATTCTTGCCTCAGCACTTCTTTCTTCATCTGTCCAGCTGGGATGATGCCAGAGCCGACCTCAGGCCTCTGTGCTGTGTGGCCTATCATACACATGTATTTCTTAAAAATACATACAATTCTTAAGAAGAGTTAATCTCGGGAAAAATCTAAATAAGAGTGAATGATATATGAATATGTATAACTGATTTTGAGCAAACTCCGGGAGATGGTGAAGGACAGGGACGCCTGGCATGCTGCAGTTCATGGGATTGCAAAGAGTCCAACATGACTGAATGACTTAACAACAAATATATAACTGAACCACTTTGTTGTACACCTGAAACCAATGCAAGGTTTTAAATCAACTAAAATCAAATTTTAAGAAGTGCTTCTTACCCCAGGGAGCCTGTTCTCCCACACAAAAAAGTTAATTTTGATATAATTTTATCCTTGACCTACCATTAATCCAAGTGAAATCCCAACAGCTCCAATAAATCTTTGTAGACCTTTGAACAATTTCAAAGACACCCTGAATGGATGATTAAGTATCTTATGGTGGTTCCAGTTCCAGTTCAGTCGCTCAGTCATGTCCGACCCACTGCGACCCCATGAATTGCAGCATGCCAGGCCTCCCTGTCCATCACCAACTCCCGGAGTCCACCCAAACCCATGTCCATCGAGTCGGTGATGCCATCCAACCATCTCATCCTCTATCATCCCCTTCTCCTCCTGTCCCCAATCCTTCCCAGCATTAGGGCCTTTTCCAACGGTGGTGGTGGTCATTTAGTCACTAAGTCACGTTCAACTCTTGTGACCCCATAGATTGTAGCCCGCCAGGCTCCTCTGTCTGTAGGATTTTCAGGCAAGAATATGGAGTGGGTTGCCATTTCCTTCTCCAGGGGATCTTCTTGACCCAGGAATTGAGCCTGGGTCTCCTGCACTGCAGGCAGGTTCTTTACTGACTGAGCTACTAGGGAAGCCCAAGTATGAGTGTCTTTCAAATTATCCCATAGAAATGCTGACCCCAGAGCTTTGTGCATCTTTTAACTGAAATCCCCTGACTACTACAACACACACAGACACACACAGACACACACACTCACATGCATGCATTGGCCTTTGCTGTGGGAAGGTCTTGTGCAAAGAACTTGTAAAGATGTAAAGTGTCATAGCTTTGAATATGCAGCCAAAAGGGTACTTCCTCTCTGAAGACCACACTTACTAACTACAGAATAAGTGGAAGGGCCTACACTTCATCCAAAGCAGATTCCTGCTTTCAATTCGTTATTGCATGGTTATTTAAAGTAAACTGAGAAAATACTCATAGATAAGAGGAGGAAGAAATGATACTCAAAATCTCAATCCTCATCCCCAAATACTGTTATTATAATATTTTGGTGATTTTTATGACTTTAGGTAGTTTTTGTTGTTAGTCGTGATCATGCTATACAGGTAATTTGATCTCCTCCCTTTTACATATGTACATATGTATATATATTTTTATGGCCATGTGATATCACACTGAAAGGATGTGCTGTTGATTGTCTGCTCACATTTGTAGAGTAAACTTTGATGCTTTCCCCGTTCCTGGCTGTCACATACACTGCTGCCTTAAACCTCTGCTCGTACCGATGCTGTGGCATTTATGGCAGCGACCTGCCTCCGCCCCCCAGCCCTGCATGTGCCAGACCTGTGAACGCTGTCAGAGTTAGAACTCATGAAGCTGAATCCGGGCCTTTGCACCCCAGTTCAGTTCAGTTCAGTTCAGTCACTCAGTCATGTCTGACTCTTTGAGACCCCATGGACTGCAGCACGCCAGGCTTCCCTGTCCATCGTCAACTCCTGGAGCTTACTCAAACTCATGTCCATTGAGTCAATGATGCCATCCAACCATCTTATTCTCTGTCACCCCCTTCTCTTCCTGCCTTCAATCTTTCCCAGCATCAGTGTCTTTTCTAATGAGTCAGTTCTTCGCATCAGGTGGCAAAAGTATTAGAGCTTCAGCTTCAGCCTCAGTCCTTCCAGTGAATATTCAGGACTAATTTCCTTTAGGATGGACTGGTTGGATCTCTTTGCCATCCAAGGGACTCTCAAGAGTCTTCTCCAACAACACAGTTTGAAAGCATCAATTCTTCGGTGCTCAGTTTTCTTTATAGTCCAACTCACAGATCCATACATGACTATTGGAAAAACCATAGCTTTGAGTAGACAGACCTTTGTCAGCAAAGTAATGTCTCTGCACCCCAACACCGAATTAAATCTGAGACAGAGTTTTGGATGGAGTATAGCTTTGCCAGGCAAAGAAGGCCACAGCAGGTTCATGCCCTCAAACCTGTGTCCCCAATATGGGAGGATTTGATGAGATGTTTTATAGTAATAGTTCAAAGAGGGTGTGATAAGCTTGTGTACATTCTTCTGATTGGTTGATGGTGAGTTATTCGGGAGTCAGCATCATCAACCTTCTAGTTCCAACCAGTTTGGAGTCTACATGCTTGTGGGCAGCAAGCAGTTAACTTCTCCTACCTGGTAGGGATTTCAGTATCTGCAACACAGCTCAAAGATATAGTTATGTGTACCCCTTGATGGGCAGGATCCTGTCCCAAGGATGCACTATTGTTTCTTGGCGTACTCATTCGCTCAGTCGTTCTGACTCTTTGTGACACTGTGGACTGTAGCCCGCCAGGCTCCTCTGTCCATGGCATTCTGGAGTGGGTTGCCATTTCTTCCCGACCCAGGGGTTGAATCTGTGTCTCTTGTGTCTCCTGCATTGGTAGACAGATTCTTTACCACTGTGTCACCTTGGAAGGCTGCTTATCTCTGTATGCCCTCCTTTTCTCTAGTAGGACCTGTTTGAACCTGCTTTTTGTAGCTCAGGGAGGGTCATGGAGCCTGAATGAAGCCTGTTTCCTGTAATCGAGACATGCGGGACTCAGGCCTTTGTGCTCCAGAGCCCTGCAGGTCCTATTCCGTATCCCTTGGTTGATGCAGCCTCCATCAGGTCAGAGTTACACTGCATTTCCTGAGGTTCTTAGATTCCTCAGGCTCAAGATCAAAGTCCAGAGTTGCTCTCTGACATTTTGCTGGTTCTGAAAGGCTGGTAGGTCAGGAAAGTGCAGAAAGGTTAAGAATACAGAGGGGATCCTCATCCTGCTGATCACTGTGATCCTGGCTGGGGTCACACGTCACATCTCCGGGACCCCTCAGGAACTTCTAATTATCTGAGGATCTGGAGCCTCTTTTGAGAAATGCTATTGTCCTTAACATATCTCCTGAGCATTCTCTTATCTGTCCCAGAAAACCAGTCACATTCACCTCACCATGAAAGAAAGAAACATCTCAGGTTGTTTCGTGAAATCCTTCCTTTATCCATCTCTTGAGTTAGATAATTAAGTCCTTTCTTCTAGCTATTAAAGCTAGCCTGTTCTAACTTTTTTGAAACATCTTTATTGCCAGTTTAATTCATTACTCTTAGACTCTCTACCATGCCCTACTCATGCTCAATACTCTGGGATTTGTGGAGTTTAACATGAGAAAAATAGTCTTGTTTTCTAGGACTGATAGCCATCTGATAGGTATGGCACCAGCCATTCAAATATGTAAACCCATTAGTACTGATTAATAATTTCTGCCCCTGAGTCCCTTTGAAGGGCCCCCATTGACCCTTTAACCTCTCCCTGGCAGTCCAGCCCCTCCTCTGAAGTTTCTCTACCATCCAGTTCTTCAACTCTATGGTAGCTATGACATTGTCCAAGCTGACTGGCTTCTGTTTGTGTCTAAAGATAAACAGGCATGTGTGTGTTTGTTAACACCACACTTTGCTTTATTCTAATTGGAATCAGAGTCTATAATTGCAAAGTTCTTGGAGAGAATGTACCTACTTTGGTAGTCATGCCACTGCTTGATTCCTACCACGGCCCGATGCCCTTAATGGGGCTGTTAGTGGAAGCCTGAGGTTGACGCTAGGATGATGAAGCCAGTTGGCATCTCCATTACTTTTAGGAAAGCCTGAAATTGGTTGTTTCTGTTGCCTTTTCCCTCATTTTGGATCCTGAGTAGTTGAAGTCAGATAGAGCAGAAAGGAGGAAAGGTGTGCACCCTTGTTACTCAAGGAGGCTTTCTAAGAATGAAAAGACGGAACACTTGGGCAGATAGGGAACTGAGTTCTCATGCTGGCTCTGCCGGTCTGTCCCTTTTGCTCCCAGTACATGAGGTACATAAGGAGGGGGCTGGATTGGATTGGACCACGGCCCCCCCAGACACAGCGACATCAGTGAACGACCTCTTCCAAGCCATTTCCCCAAGTTTCTCCCTTTTGGCAGGCAGCTTCTGGCTTGATCAGGTTCTGTCTCTGACAAAGGGGCACGTTTAATGGTTAGTCTTTATGAACCCCAAGGTCGGGTTAGGGCTGGGGCTGTGCTTTGCTTCTGTCCAAATAGTAATCTATGGGCCTCATTTTGCAGTTTGCTTGTTGACAGATGACACTGATTATGGTTTTGCTCCCTGAACACTGCTGTTCCATTTTACCATTTCTTCTCCAAGTAAACGTCTGCATGTCTCTCCGTCTACTTTTATCAAGACTTTGAATTTTATTAATTACTTAAATACTGGAGCCTTTCATAAACTTCCCATTTAAAGCAATCATGCCTAAATTGTGTTGAACTGAAAGGACTTGCATATTAATTGTGCCTGGTGTTCCTGTTGATTAGGCCATTCTGTACCAGCGCCAATGAGAGCTGCCTGGTGTCTTTCAGCACTGATGAAGTTTTAAATTGATGCGTTAATTTAAAATGTTAGTCATATTTAACTTTCCCAAGGTTAGGAACAGGCTTCCCTCGTGGCTCAGACAGTGAAGAATCTGCCTACAGGAGACCCGGGTTCAGTCATTGGGTCGGGAAGATCTCCTGGAGATGGGAAGGGCAACCCCCTCCAGTATTCTTGCCTGGAGAATCCCATGGACAGAGGAGCCTGGTGGGCTACAGTCCCTGAGGTCACAAAGAGTTGGACATGACTGCATGACTAACACACACACACAAGATTAGGCGCAACTCTCAGCATGATTCTTTTCATCCGGACTCTGAAGTGGCAAGATGGACATAACTATGGCTCTATGTTAATTGCATCACTGAAGCCAGAAACCTGGCTTTGTCTTCGCCACACCCTCCTTCTCACTCACAACTGCATCTATTCAGTGGAAGTCTTACCAATAACACCTGCTACATCCTTCCTGGGTTCCACATTATCCTCAAGTTGGGGCCTTTATTATATCTTGCCTAGACTGTCACTGTAGTCATTGACTCAGTCCCCTTGCTGATAGAATTCAGCCACGTGAATCCTCATGCCAAAAATCCATCATCCCGTGCCCATCACCCACAGAATGCAGGCCACACTACTTAGCGAGACCGAGAAGTCTTTCTGTGCTTTAGAACGTCTCCATTTTTTCAAGTTCATCACCTACCCCTCTTCAGTCTGAATTTAATACCAGAGGGATGCCAAGTGATGCAGCGTTTTCTGTGTTCCTCACCTCCATGTTTTGGTCCATGACTTTGGCTGGAATATTTTGTTTGCATTCCATTTCCTGACGCACTAAACCCCAGCCACACTTCAGCATTAGCTTGGCCCATTGCCTAGTGTGGGAATTTTAGGGGAAATGTTTTCCCAGCACTGTGGAGAATTTCAGCTTTGTTATATCGACAAGACCCATTCACAGGTCTGCTCCCCACCACGACTCCGCTAGCACCCAGTACCCTGAGGTCACAGGGAGTCCTGACCTTATTATCCACAGATTCTAGTTAGTATCTAGATTCTAGAAACTAGAATTTCTTCTTAACCTCTTTGGCTGTCTTCTCTTCCTCATTCAGCTCTGCTCAAAGCATTTTCTGGAGGCACCATTGCTTTGTCTTATTGACATGCTTCTCTTCCCAGCTGACCCTTTGTGCATTCTGTTATTATTATCGACCAAAATTTCAAAAAGTTGTTATTAGTCAAGAGTAGAAGTCAGTCCCAATAGTTTAGAAAAGGGAGCTGAGGCAGTAAATCATAAAAATATGTGCAGTGAAAGAGATAAATAACCAGACAGCAAAATGGCTAGATGAGCAAGAAAGAACCTAGAGGGAAAAAAAATTTTGATTTGCCAGACATTCTTTGGAAATTGGGAGAATTTTTTGGCAGCTGTGGGAATTATAGTCTAAACCTTAAGGTATGTTTTTATTTGGCTAAGAGTTTCCTTCCTTGGTTGATTGAAGGAGTTCACACAACTCCCAGAGGCACGTAATGTTCACAAGAGGAGCTTGTGTACTAGAAAATCTGTCTAACCTGGTGCTTTGAAATACATATGAAAGAGCTAAAAGTTTAGTGTCATAATGAAACCTGGCATCAGGCTGGAAGGCTTGCGAAGTTAATAAATCATTCAAAAATCATGAAACGGTCCGTTCACTGTACATGGTGTTCAGTGATTTAAATCAAGTTTGCAGAGACCTGCTGAGGACCTCCTCTGTGTAAAAACCATTCTGTCGTCCCTGGAATGCGGCCAAAACCTCATGGTCCAGAAGCAGGGAGACCCAAGAGGAGTCGGACGGAGCCCCATGGAGAAAAGGGGAGCTCTGTCCCGAGGGAGCGCCCTGTGGGATGAATTTCTTATGACGTGGCTCCGGAATCTAGTCATAGGTGTGGACGTTTGAAAGTCTACAGAGAGAAGCCTTCAAGAAGTGTGTGAGGAAAAGCTGACGACACATACCTCAGTCATGGTGGAGAAGGAAAGGGCAGGAAATCATACAGCCATCTTCATTCACGAAAGTTTATGACAAGAGGGTAAGTTACTCAGCCGAGGCAGAAGTACGTGTCAAAGAATACCTTTTGATCCCACCTATAGGAGGTCACTTGGAGGAGGAAATGGCGACCCACTCCAGCATGCTTGCCTGGAGAATCCCATGGACTGAGGAGCCTGGCGGGCTACAGTCTATGGGGTCACACAGAGTTGGACACGACTGAAGTGACTTAGCATGCAGCACACATACGAGATACCTGGAATAGTCAAATCCATCGGGTCAGAAAGTACTTTGGTAGATGCTGGGGCCAAGGGTCGGGGGTTGGGGAGTGGAGTGGGGAGTTAGCATTTAATGGGGACCGAGTTTCCGTTGAGGAAGATGACAAATTCGGGAGATGGGAGAGTGAGAGATACAAAACCATGTGAGCGTCCTTAGTGCCCCGAACTGTAGAGCTCAGGATGATGAAAAGAGTATGTTTTATTTGATGTGACTTTTACCACCATAAAAAAACATCAAAACAATTTAAAAAGAAGTGCACGTCAAAGAACATATCTGATAAGTTCAGCTCAGTAATGAAATAAGTTGCTCATCTTGCATCAGTTAGATTCACTTACTTTACAACTCACCGAATATTCTCCCGCTGAGGGAAACAAATGAAGTTCCTTCCATGGGATTGGGGGGGGGGGGCGGTGAGGACCGACAGGCTTTGTCTCAGGGAGGTTGTTGGGTGATTGTCCCCTGGGCCGGGAGGAAGTTAAGTGGTTCTGAGTCTTACCACGAGCCAGGAGTGGAGCTAAGAAAGATGTTCAAGTCGGTATGCATGTGTGCGTAATTTCATGTACTGCTGGACAGATAGTGGGCTATTAATCCCATCTGGTCACGAGTGTGTGTGTGTGTGTGTGTGTGTAGGTGTGCTCACTCGTGTCTGACTCTCTGTGACCCCATAGACTGTAGCCCAGCGGGCTCCTCTGTCCATGCGATTTCTCAGGCAAGGATCTTGGAGTGGGTTGCCATTTCCCTCTCCAGGGGATCTTCCCGACCCAGGGATCGAACCCTGGTCCCCTGCAGTGGTAGGTGGATTCTTTAAAACTGAGCCCCCTGGGAAGCCCCATTTAGTCGTAGTAAACCGTATACTTGAATGGCACGTGAGAAAGATAACTACTTCCTTTTTGGAAATAACACCTCCAACTAACTTATTTTAACACAAAAAGTTTGGCTTGAGGGAGCACAAGACTGTCCTGGGAGCATATGCTGTTTTACTGAAACAGACCCAGTTTAAAGAAGAAAAAAAAAACCCAAAAAGGACTTATAACAAAAGTGATGGTGCGATTTTAAGGGTTTACTTGAGAGGAAGCACATGAACGCTCACTGGATTCCTTCTGCAAGCTTTCACACGGATTATTTCAACCGATCCTTCTGACTTAGCAATACATAATGAAATATTTTAATCTAAAATTTTAATTTTTTTTCCGACATACACAAAGTTGTAGAGGTAGAACAGAGAGTTTCTGTACAGCGTCACCCAGTTTCCCCTCTTGCTCACATCTGACGTCAGTTTGTCTGTCACAATTAGAAATATTGGTGCATCGCCGTCAACCACATTCCAGACTTTATTTGGGGGCTGCCTGTTTTCCACTCCTGTGCTTTTCTTTTTCAGAGTCTAATCCGAGATCCAGCTTACTTTTCACCATCCTTCTCTCTGATCTGGGGCAATATCTCAGTTCTTCCTTCCTTTTCGTGACCTTGACAGGCTTTAGGGTTACGATGAGCTGTATCATCGGGTGAAAATTATACAGAGTGAAGTAAGTCAGAAAGAGAAAAGTATCATCTATTAGCGCATATATGTGGACTCTAGAAAAATAATACAGATGAACCTATTTTCAGGGCAGGAATAAAGACACAGACGTAGAGGACAGACTTTTGGATGCAGAGTGGGGGGAGCTGGAAGGGAGATGAACTGAGAGAGTAGCGCTGACATGTATACACTGCCGTGTGTAAAACAGCTAGTGGGGACTTGCCGTATGGCCCAGGAGCTCAGCTCAGGGCTCTGTGATGGCCTAGAGGGGTGGCAGGGGCAGTCGTGGGCTAAAGAGAGAGGGGATATATGTACATTTATGGCTGATTCACCTGTTGTGCAGCAGAAGCCAACACAACATTGTGGAGCAATTCAGTTCAGTTCAGTTCAGTTCAGTCGGTCAGTTGTGTCCGACTCTTTGTGATCCAATGAATCGCAGCACGCCAGGCCTCCCTGTCCATCACCAACTCCTGGAGTTTACTCAAACTCATGTCCATTGAGTCGGTGATGCCATCCAGCCATCTCATCCTCTGTCGTCCCCTTCTCCTCCTGCCCCCAATCCCTCCCAGCATCAGGGTCTTTTCCAATGAGTCAACTCTTCACTTGAGGTGGCCAAAGTATTGGAGTTTCAGCTTCAACATCAGTCCTTCCAATGAACACCCAGGACTAATCTCCTTTAGGATGAACTGATTGGATCTCCTTGCAGTCCAAGGGATTCTCAAGAGTCTTCTCCAACACCACAGTTCAAAAGCATCAATTTTTTGGCGCCCAGCTTTCTTCACCGTCCAACTTTCACATCTATACGTGACCACTGGAAAAACCATAGCCTTGACCAGATGGACCTTTGTTGGCAAAGTAATGTCTCTTCTTTTTAATATGCTATCTAGGTTGGTCATAACTTTCTTTCCAAGGAGTAAACATCTTAATTTCATGGCTGCAATCCCCATCTGCATTGATTTTGGAGCCCCCAAAAATAAAATATTACACTGTTTCCACTGTCTCCCCATCTATTTCCCATGAAGTGATGGGACCAGATACCATAATCTTAGTTTTCTGAATGTTGAGCTTTAAGCCAACTTTTTCACTCTCCTCTTTCACTTTCATCAAGAGGCTTTTTAGTTTCTCTTCACTTTCTGCCATGAGAGTGGTGTCATCTGCATATCTGAGGTTATTGATATTTCTCCCAGCAATATTGATTCCAGCTTGTGCTTCTCCCAGCCCGTGTTTCTCATGATGTACTCTGCATGTAAGTTAAATAAGCAGGGTGACAATATACAGCCTTGACGTACTCCTTTTCCTATTTGGAACCAGTCTGTTATTCCATGTCCAGTTCTAACTGTTGCTTCCTGACCTGCATATAGGTTTCTCAAGAGGTATTTTTAAAATATGACTGTAACATTTTCATCAAAGATAGGAATTTCAGCTGAAAAGAGGTATCATTGTGGTGGAGAGAAAATGACAAGGTAGTTGTTCTTGCCCGAAACTGTTTTTGTGGAATATGTTGTCATGGGAGAATGAATATTTAGTTTTCCGTAATTTCCGATGACACTTTGTGGGAATGGGCCTCCAGGACAGACTGGGAGCAAATATTAGGGACATTTTCCAAGAATCTGAAGTCGTTTTTTCTTTTTTTTTTTAAACAAAAACGTATTGCAGTATAGTTGACTTACAATGTCCTGTTAGTTTCAGGTGTAGAGCAAAGTAAATCAGTTATACATGAAGTGAAAGTCGCTCAGTTGTGTCCGACTCTTTGCGACCCTATGGACTACACAGTCCATGGAATTCTGCTGGCCAGAATACTGGAGTGGATACCCTTTCCCTTCTCCAGGGGATCTTCCCAAGCCAGGGATCGAACCCAGGTCTCCCGAAATGCAGGCGGATTCTTTCCCATCTGAGCCACCAGTTACACATATACATGTATTAGTCTCTGTGCTTTTGTAGATCCTTTCCCCTTATACGTCATTAGAGAGCACTCACTAGAGTCCCCTGTGCTGCCCAGGAGCTCCTTATTGTCGTCTGTTTGGCACACAGTCGTGTGTACACGTCAATCCCAGTCTCCCGGTTTTCCTTCCCCCACTGTTCCCTTGGCCAACCCTAACTTTTTTTTCTACATCTGTGTCTCTATTTCTGTTTTAAGTTTGCAGACAAATGCTGAGGCCTTCCTGATGAAGTGGCATGGAGACCTTTTGTTAGATTTTTGTTTGTTTGTTTGTTTGTTTGTTTTTACTACAACAGAGATGAATAATTTTTGCTGAGAATTTGGAAAATACAGAAAAGCAGATAAACCTCCCTGAGCTGTTCTGGTCGGCAGTGAATACTGTTCATTTCAGTGTGTGATACTCTGGTTCTTTATCAATGCATATAGGCTGCAAACATTTGCAGGATAACGTGGTGAAATGCCTTCCAGTGTCTATTTTTAGACCATGGAGTCTTTAGCAGAAGAGAAAGGGTTCAGTAGTTCCCATCTGGCGACTGAAGAATCCCAGGGAGCCATGGATTACTTACAAGGGTCTTCAAATCTACATGTTTATCAAACGTTGTCTGTAGACTGAACAACTTACTATGTCACACACACACACATTTCACCTTTGGGTAAACATACAAATGTGCTCTTCATTGAGATTAATACATGCAAATGCATTCAAAAGCCCTACTGAATTTAGAGTAGCTTGCTGCCATTAGTTACTTTTTTCAGTCAATGAATATTAAATAAGTTCAGCTCTTTAATGGAAGATTCACAGATGTGCTGATGTTCAGAGGGCTCTCGTGCTTATAAAGGTGAAAACAAAAATGTGATGAGGAGATGAGTGACTGGTAGAAGCCTTGCTGTTTCTACCACATCACGCTTCAGCCCACGTCGGTCACACGTGTGCAGAACACCTCTTTTGCTTTTGGTCTTACAATTTATCTCTTTTCATAAAAAGTGAGCAAATCACATCATTGAGTGGTCCTTCTTCCAACTCTGGATTAACCTTTAACTGACTTAGCTAAATCCAGAAAATGAAAGACTTGATTATCAAAGCAAAAATATTATGTCAGCATGCTAGTATTTGTAAAGTGTGGAGATGGTGAATTTTACCTTTTTACCCCATGGCGACCCCAAGAGTCCTATAGCTGAACCCCAACCTTTTCTACTTGCTTGAAACATTTTCTTTAAAATTTAGTCTCTTTGTAAAATCTGTCCTATTGGAAGAGAACAAACCAATGACTTGGAAAATATTTAAAATAGTCACCATTCTAAAGAAAAAACTATTTTACACTTCATTACTTTTCTTGCCCCAGGGTTGAATCTTACTTAAAGTCATATGGTTGCTGATGAAAGATGATTTCTTGGCTTTTCCATAAGCAGGATATGTTCAAAGATATCCCTTCCCAGCCAATTATTTTAGCTTGTTTTAGTTTGCTTTGGTTCAGTCTGTTACTTCGGGGTGGAAACTGGCTCCCAGGTGAAAGATCAAACCCTTCTCTTCCATGCCACGAAATTCCAACTTTAAGTCCGTTCTTTGAGCGTAATAAAATTCCCTTTCCCCTCTACACACCCTGATTGGCTTTCTCTTTGTAGTGACTTGACTTACTCTTCCCATCCCTCCCTGTGCCTGATGGAGTTTGCTAACAATTTATTACCTCATTCTGATCATTTCTCTCCATCCCACTTACTTTTATCCTGTGTGCTGTTCACTACTTTCATCACAGGAGCCGTGAGGGTGGTTTAGCAAAGGATGGACACTTCCTATTAGGACGCTCAAGTCTGAGGAGAAGACATTCCATCACTTTCCCTTTCAGGGATGAGACACAGGGAAGCAGTCTCCTAGAATGTGGAGACGCAGGCGTGTGTTTCCCAAAATAACTAACAGGGCTTAGTTTTGATGCCCATCCCTTCCTTCCTATTTACCAGAAGGAGATGGTGGGCCATAGAAGGCAATGTTCTCTGAGTGATTATTCTGAAGGTGTGAATTCTTCTTTACTCTGCCACTAGATCCTTGGGCTAATTGTTTTTTGTTTCTCAACTTTTTAACCTATGAAGTGGAGTTGAGGCTATTCCCAGGTCGTTAGGGTCATGGAGTATCACATATGCTATGAAAAGATCAGGAATTATTACTGCATCAAAGACTTTATGAACAAGTTGAAGGCAGAAGCCATTTATTTCTTTTATTTTTTGAGTGATTTTTGAATTTTTTATTTTATGTTGGACAATAGTTGATTGACAATGCTGTGTTAGCCTCAGGCATGCCACGGAATGGTTCAGTTATACGTAAACATGTATAACTGAATTTTCAAATTCTTCTGAAAATTATAATTTTCAAGTTCTTTTCCCACTGAGGTTATTATAGAATATTGAGCAGAGTTCTCTGTTATACAGTAGGTCCTTGTTGGTTGTCTACAGTAGTGTCTACATGTCAGTCCCAAACTTCCAATTTATCCCTCCCCTCCATGTTTCCCCTTCGGTAACCAGAAGTTTATCTTCTAAGGCTGTGAGTCTGTTTCTGTTTGGTAAATAAGGTCATTCATATTTCTTTTTTTTTTTTAGATTCACATATAAGCATGTCATATGCTTATATCATGTGATATAAGCATCATATCATATGATATTTGTCTTTCTCTGTCTGACAGTTCACTTAGTATGATCATCTCCACGTCCAGCCATGTTCCTGCACATGGTAGTAATACTCCATGGTATACCTGAACCACATCTTCTTTGCGCAATTCATCATGGACATTTAGGCTGCTTCCATGTCTTGGCTTTTGTAAACAGTGCTGCAGCGAACATTGGGGTGATGTAGCCTTTTGAGCCATAGTTTTCTCCAGATATACCCGCCGGGAGTGGGATTGCTGGATCATATGGCGCCCTGTTCTTAGTTTTTTCTTTTATGTTCTTAGTTTCTTTACTGTAGAAGGAGGTCGTGAGTCCAGGCATGGATTCCCAGTCCTAGTAGCTAACTCTGCTTCCTTGGACAAGTTATTTGACCTCTGAGTCTCAGTTTCTCCAAGCATAAAATAGAGATTATCCTAGTAACTGCTTCATCAGGGGAGTGGGAAGCAACATCTCCACGAAGAGTTCAGTGTTGGGAGCGCAGCAGGCCGCACGCGGGATGCAGTGAGGCAACGGTGCTGCGTGGGAGGCTGGCCAGCGTAACTCGATGCTCAACAGTTCTGCTCACCCAGGCTCACAGCACTTGGGAGTCCACTTCTAGCCTCAGCATCTGTCAATGTTTCCATGTGAAACAGACCTTGGCGACCACTCCTGAGCTGTCCAGACAAAGGTCTGTTGTAGCGCTGAGCCATCTTTTTGTACAAATGTCAAGTCAAAAGAAAAAAACAATCAGTGTTCGTAGGTTGCCTTCATTTCTTCCTAGAAATCATAACTTAAAAAAAAAAAAAAGAAAACAGACCATGAAGTGTCTAAAACCTTATATCTTCTAAAGTGTCTGAAAGCTTATACCTTCTTTTATTTCTCTTGGGCCAAGGCTTTCATTTCAAGCAGTACCTGCAGTGCTGTCTTTAGTTGTACGCTGTGTGAGATGAAAGACCACCTAAGTGGAAGGGGTATTGGTGGAATTTGTAGATGGGGAGAAAAACTTGGTCCTGGAGCTGAGCCACAATGCAATGAAAATGCCCTTCTGTTAAGGTTTTCTCAGCTTCCGGGGGTGGTTTTGAGGGGCAGGCTTAGGAAACGGGGCTGCCCCATGAGGTGGAGTGGATGCACCAACCTACTCGTGAGTGTTTGCCAGGCGGGATGTAACTCAGCAGAGAAGAACCCAGGGGTCCCAGCCCCCTGGTGATGGGGAGATGCCAGAAGCAGTGCCTCTCTCTCCTTCCTGGCTTGTGTCTCTCTGGCTGCTTCCTTCTGTGGAGTCACAGGCCTGTGAGGTCCCAGTCACCTTTTCATTGAGAATGTCCCCGTCCCTGCTTCAGTCCTGGGACAACGTCCTTCTCAACCTTCCCAGTGAAGAGTCACCCAGCCTGACACCGGTCCAGTCAACCTGGACCAAGTCCTACCCATGATTCCTCCTGACTACTCATTAGAGAGAACACGCGCCAGTACAATCCAAGATGGATTCAGAGTAGCTCATATTGGCTTCACTGCTGATGTCCCATGACTTGCCTTGAGATCCTTGGAAACACCCTGGGATTTCCCAGCAGAAAGAACAAGAATCCTCCTCTCATCATTCTCTAGATAGGATGTGTGTTTTCTGTGTTCTGTGTGGGATGCCTTCCTTAAGGACTGCTTACCCACCTGATTTCAGACATGAAGTCTGGATGAGATCTGCTAGCTGTAAGTGCATTTTCTAAATGCAGCCGCTTGACTTGGGGAATGACACTTACCCTTCTCCACTTTGCTGTTTTGAATTCCTTGTTTGTGGGTTGTACACTGCATCAGAGAGCTAGACAGGCTGCAGGAGACCCCATCTCATCTCCTGGCCTAGTGTAGGGTGTGTGTGTGTGTGTGTGTGTGTGTGTGCGTGCGCGCGTGTAATCTGTCACTTCAGTCGTATCCAAAGCTTTGTGACCCTATGGGCGTAGCCCGCCAGGCTCCTCTGTCCATAACAAGTAATAATAAATAACAAACCAAAAGATCAGCTGATGAGAAGGTTTTGAACTAAGTTTACTCTGTGATTAGAGAGAAAGGCATTTAAGCCACTTGAATTTTTTAGAGCGAGCATACTCTGCATTTTACAGGAGAAGGTATGTTGAGTTAGACTTTGGATTAATGGAGCAACACCATGAGAAATGTGGCTGTGAGGTTTACCATCTCCCAAGGTTAATAGAGATTTCTCTGAGTCTGTGCGGAAACTGTCTCCAATTCAGCAGGTTAATTACTCACATTTGGTCAATATATTTTGTCATGCTGTCACGGACCAAGAGCAAACAAACTAACAGATGAATGAAAACTCTTAAGATGAAATTAAACGGACGAAAATAAAATATAAGCTCTTGACTAATGTAGCCAGATGAACAGAAGAAAAGTAAAATATGGGATTATGCAAATTACAGCACTTGGCTTCTATTTCTGTTTTCTCATAAGAAAGAATGAAGGATACGCTTTAAAATTTCCAAATGAACCATATATTTTAAAACAAGCTTTCTCAGAGAATAAAAGCGCTCTATCAGTTACCTCAGAAATTATCGCTGTGAAGGTCCAGGTTCACTGCGGAAGCAATGCCATGTTCTCTTACCCCTAACACCTCCCACAGAGTTTGACATTCAGGTGATGTCTGTAAATAAATATTTTTAGATAAGTAAGTGGATTTATAAATACATAGCTGACATGACAACCCGCAAGTCCCACGAGTACTTCAAACTGAGAACATATAAAAATGAGCTCAAATCCGCCCCTTTCTTATCTGCTCCTTCCATGTTTTCTCTCTCACTGAAGAGTCACCAGGTTTGACCTGAGTGTCAGCACGGACTCAGGCCTCTCCGTTGGCCCTTCTGACTGTTTCTCCAATAGCATGTGTTACCTATAATATCGAATGTATTCAAAGTCGTTTATATCAACCGTTTTGTTGATGTTCCACGACTTGACTAGAAATAGCTGGAAATACCCTCAGGTACCTACCATAAATAAGCAGAAAGGACAGGAGTCCTTCTCTTTAATGGTGTTTCATGGGTATTTTCCGTGCACTGTAGGAGAATGTCTTCTCTCCAGGGCTCTTCCCTGACTTTTATTGCAGATAAGTAGATGTCCGTATAGGTTGGTGGGTACTGTTTGGGTAATTTTTTTTTTTTTAGTAAATGGAGACTTGCAGATATAGTGCGGAAAACAAGCCAGTGATGCTCACTGTCAGGTCTGCAGTGTGATGCTGTGGTCCAGAACTTGGAGCTGAACTACCCACCACCTCCCTGGCACTCCAGAGAGAGACAGCTTAGGGGTATGAAAGCAATTAATCCTCCACTTTTCTGTTTGCCCAGAATATTCCAAGCCAGGAGAAGAAGTGAGCGTTGCTTCCATATTTGCCAAACAGAAATAAAGCTGGAGGTTTGATAACAGTGTGGATAAAAGTGAGGTTAATTGGAATGACTGTGTTTTTCTTACATTGTTGAATAAATATGTATATGTGTGTGTGTATATATATATATATGTACACAATATGTACACAATCAGATGTACGAAGATTGACAAACTTGTGTCAATGAATAAAAATGTACGAAGCATGCAGAAAAGTTGTTTTAATTTTTCTGCATGTAAATTCAAAAATATAATTTAAAAGAGTGATGTAAAATGCTTTCACGGTTGTTTCCTAGAGAAGACTTAACTCTTAATCACAAATGTTTCCCACCCTATTTGTATGGTGGACATGTCACTTCTATTAGGATAAAACAGTGGTAGCTGGCAGAACCAGATGTGACAACCCTGTGTTAGTCCTCCTCCTGTTTCATTTTGAAATTGTGCACGGCGGTGAACACGAGGCTGGAAGCCTGGTTTTGGAGGGTGGGGTTCTAGACTGCATGGCAGGCACTGCCCTCGATAGACATGGTTGCCGTTCAGAATCACAGAATAAAGTCGGAGCCCGGTGAGGTGTCAGAGCTGGACTGGGAATGCCACCAGCCTGGGAGTCGGAGAACACGGCTGCTCACCCTCCTTCCATCACTGATTAGTCATGGAGCTGAGTCGTCAGCCTCCTCGCCTGCAACATGGAGACGTGGGCCACATCCCCTTTACTCACAGGGATGTTGAACAATCCAAGATAATGTGCGGGAAGCGCTTTGAAAGCCGCATGGGACTGCACAAAAATAAAGCATTAATCATACAAGGAGGCCATGTTTTCCTCTGGGGAAGTGGGAAAGTGTGTGGGTTGTTATCGAAAATATTTACCCACCCGTGCCATGTGCTGCAGAGACTGCGTCCCCCGTGTCGTCCACACGGGGACGAAGCTGAGGGAGGCTCTGCCAGGCTGGTGGCTGTCTTGGAGGTCAGGGCAGGTTCCTCCGCCTCCTCTGGAGGGACTGGTGGTCTTGTGTGTGCAGAGGGGTAGCTTGGGTGAGTCACAGTAGATTGGCCAGCTGGTTGAGGGACCCTGGGAGAACGCTGGGGCCAGCGCCATGGATCCTTGAAGGCTATTCAGGGTGTTACCAAGACCACAATTCCATAACTTCAAGGAAACACACCGTACACTTACACACGTTCTCGTTGTTAGCCAACATTGACTGCCGGCATGATGAGCAGCCAATCAGCATTTTGAAATTGGTTTAGGTACGTATGAAAGCTCCAGAGCGGCCTTCCTGAGGAAACTCAGATCATCCGGCGAAGCAGTGGGGTTGCTGGCTAGTGCTGGCAGCTGAGGAATCAGACTTTGCCCCTGGGATCCTGGAGACCCTGGTGCTAATGACAAGGGTGATGCTGGCTCCTGACTGTTCCTCTGGAAGAAGGGCTGGGAAAGCACCACAATTGGAGGATGTAAAATTATAGATTCCTAGAGCCAGAGATCAAAATGACTTTGGAGGTCATCTAATACCCAGATTACATTCTGCTGAAGCTCGGCATGAAAGCCTTTGAAAGTTAAGAGGAAAGAAGAGCTTTCTGGGAGGAAGGGTATTTAATTTCTTAAATTCTAACTATGAGAAAAAGAAAATGTATGTTTTTCTGATCTCCCATTAGAAACTAAATAAAAACTAGAATTCCTCTTCCATAAATATTTGGGTGAACTTTCTGTTGACAACATGTCCACTGGCTTATAACATGTCCAAATAGATTTGATGAGAAAGGATTAGAATGAGTATGGGATAGCACAGGATTCTTTGCCTTGGGCAGTCAGAACATGGACAACCAGAACCTTTCATTGACATATTCATTCAGTTATTCATTCAGCCCTCAAAGATTTGAACAGGAAGACACGAAGTCCTCAAGAATGGACATTCTGTGATAGATGTTGTAGGTATTTGTAGGAGAGCTGACAGCAGGTGGTGGCCTTCTTGCAATCACAATAGCCAGAGTGATTTTTCTAATGTATAAATCAGATCATCTTGCTTCTCTGCTTATAATCCTCTGGGGGCTTATCATGCTTAAATAAATTCCAGCCCCCACCATGTTCTTTGAGGACCTCCCTAAACACTTCACCATTCTGCCTTGCTCATGTGTCTTCAGCCACACTGGGCTTCTCACTGTTCCTCAAAGAAACTGAGGGTGTCTCAGGGTTTTGACACATGCTGTTCCTTCTGCCTAGAACACTGTTCCCCCCACTAGCTTAATAAGTCATTTTTCTGCTCAAAAGATACCTCCTTGGGTAGGCTTCTACCAACTAAGCGCCATCACACCCCAGGACACTTCTTTTATTCTGCTTTATTATTTTATGGAAGAAAGGTCAAATATGCTTAAATAGCCCATTCATATTTCATGGAAAGGCATTTTATTTTAAATATAGCAATGTGTACAGGTCAGTCCCAAACTCCTAATCTCTCCCTTTCCCCACTCTTCACCACTGGTAACCTTGAGTTTGTTCTCTAAGTCTGTGAGTCTGTTTCTCCTTTGTAAATACGTTCATTTGAATCATTTTTAAAGATTCTGCATATAAGTGATATCATCTGATGTTTATCTTTCTCTGTCTGATTTACTTCACTTAGAATAAGCATCATCTCCAGGTCTATCCATGTTGCTATAAATGGCATTATTTCGTTCTTTTTAATGGCTGAATAGTATTCCATTGTATACATGTACCACATCTTCTTTATCCGTTCCTCTGTCTGTTCCTCTGCTGATGGGCGTTTATGTTGTTTCCATGTCTTGGCGATTGTAAACAGCCCTGCAGTGAACACTGGGGTCCTTGTATCCTTTCAGACTATGTTTTTCTCTGAATATACACCCAAGAATGGGATTGCTGGGTCATGTGGTAGTTCTATTTTTAGCTTTTCTTGAAACCTCCATACTGTTCCCCACAGTGGCTGCACCAATTTAGATTCCCACCAACAGTGTAGGAAGGTTCCCTTTTCTCCACACCCTCCACAGCATTTACTGTTGGTAGATTTTTTATGATGGCCATTCTGACTGATGTGAACTGATACCTCATCATAGTTTTTAAGTGGCCCATTTCTTTTTAATTGAGAAAGGAATGCACAGAGCTTTAATATTAACTGAAATCTGTGGGAGAACCCCAAGACATTTCCATAAGAATGTGAATCTCCTGGTTCTTGCCATGTCAAGATTTTTTTCTTCTTATACATATCCAAAGGTATCAATAAATTGTGATTATTGTCCCAGAGTTTCAAGAGCTTTCTCAGTAAATATATTCTCAGAGGGAGAAAAAATGGCATGCACACATGCCCTTTTTATTAAAGTTTCTCTGTTTAGGAATCCTACTAAATTGCATTTTGACATATGCGTCTCCTTAATCTATTTAGGGATTGACTATTTCTTTATTTTACAAATGAAGTTCTGATGGTATTTCTTCTGGATGAGGTCTAATGCCACTGGCAGAGACTGTAAATTTCCCAATGAGCTTGAGAACTAGGACTTGACATTTTATCCATTTGCTGGAAGGCTATCCCAGAAATGTCACACATAGGGTACTTCTGTAGTTTCCTGAAGCCTCTCTGTCACCCCAGCTCACAAATATGCAGTTTCTACTCCTCAAGCCAGAGTTGTTCAAGCAATTGATGTTTTACACCTTCCAAAAGAATCCTACCAAAAGCCCATGGGCAATATGCAAACATTGTTTGGGCTTTGCGTCTGCCAGAGGAAGCTATAGCCGGTTTCTCCCTCTTGGTCTCCAAGACTTTTCATTTCATTGTGATCAAAAGAATCAAAGGATCTTCCAGCCCACAGAGAGAACCTGTTTTGGCATCTCTTAAAACATAGATTTCCAAATATTTCAGACAGTATCCTAATCCAGAAAGAGAACTTTATCTTTCCTATTTCATTATTAGTCATAGAGTTTTCTTTTGGAAACTAAAACCCAAAGGTAACATTAGACAGAGAAGAGAAAACCTGTTGTTCTGTTCTCTCCAAAATGTGTTTTTGTCACTTATATGCTGCACCAGATAATTTAAATACTGTGGTCTGGATCATTTCAGTTCAGTCATTCAGTTGTGTCTGACTTTGCGACCCCATGGACAGCAGCATGCCAGGCCTCCCTGTCCATCGTCAACTCCTGGAGCTTGCTCAAACTCATGTCCATCGAGTCAGTGATACCATCCAGCCATCTCATCCTCTGTTGTCCCCTTCTCCTCCTGTTTAAAAAAAATAGCTTTTAAGGGAGTGAAAAAGAAGTAGCCAACGATTGGAGAGTGAGATATTAATATAAAGTTTCTCTTCTCATTGCCATTTACTTGTTCTTTTGTGTTTATGGAAGTTCTTTTCCACAGGTAACCTGAGATGACAGCAAATTGTGTAAACGAACTTAATTATAGGTGTTGATTTTATGGTTAAAAAAACATGTAATACTGAATATGTAGTTGTAACAGGGAAAGTGTTTTGAAAACAAAGGCTGAATTAAACATATTTATGGGAACATACAGGGCTTCCCAGGTGGGGCTAGTGGTAAAGAACCCACCTGCCAATGCGGGAGACGCAAGAGACTCTGGTTTAAATCCTGCGTTGGGAAGATCCCCTGGAGGAGGGCACAGCAACCCACTCCAGTATTCTTGTCTGGAGAATCCCATGGACAGAGGAGCCTGGCGGGCTACAGTTCATAGGGTCGCAAGGAATCTGCCATGACTGAAGCGACTCTGCATGCACACGCGCACGGTAGGAACATACAATTGGCACGTGAAACCTGCCTTCCCCACAGTCTAAAAGGCAAGAATAAAGCTAAGCCCCATTAGTTCCACCAGCAAGAGATGGTATTCCATAATGCTGATGGACTCGAAATTTTGCATTGGCAGACTTAGATCAGTCTGTGCCACGGACTGAAGCGAGTTTTTCTGAGCTCTCATACTTTCATCTGTCAAAGGCAAGACCGTGGTTCGCACCTCTCTGGGTAGCTCTGATGGTGGGATAAGATGATGCGATATGTAGAGAGTATCTGGTCCAGAGGAAGGGCTACATAACTCTCAGCCACCACAATTATAGTCATGCTTCTCATCACTAGATTATCATGAATGTCAATCACTGCCTGGTGCAAGGGTAACAACCAGATGGCTGATGAACCTGCTATAAACAAAAGTATTTCTGAAGTGGACCAAGGCTCTTGAATTGAAAATGTAAACAAAATGATTCATTTAATAACCCGGTCGATGCAAGGTGTTTACCAGACTGAGCAGTGTTTAACCAGACCCATTTGACACCGTAGCCAAGTTACACCGTTAACCTGCAACAAGACTGCAGTAACCAAGTCTCTCTCGGGACTTGGCAAGAGCTGGGCTTTGGTTTTTGGCTTTTTTGCCCTGCTGGGTCTTCACTGCTGTGCATGGGCGTTTTCGTCGTTGCAGACAGCAGGAGCTACGCCTGGCTGCATTGCCCAGGCTTCCCATTGCGGGGGCTCCTCTTGTGGTGGAGCACCAGCTCTAGGGCGGAGGCTTCAGTAGTTGCAACACACGGGCTCCCATGTGGGATCTTATTTCTCCCACCGGGGGCTGAACCCAGTCCCCTGCATGGGCAGGCAGATCCCTAGCCCCTGGACCACCAGGGAAGCCCATTGGCAAGAGTTTTGTAGTCATTCCTTCTTCTTTACCCAACACATATATTTCATGCTCATTTTGTTTCTCACGTGCTGCCTAGAATTTAGAGCCCTCTGGACGTTAACTGCGTCTGGTCATTGCCCCCTTTCCCTTGCAGACCCTCTTTCTCCTTTGCTGTCCCCTCCCCAGGGGCACACGCGTGTCACCTGCAGGAGAGGACGTCTTTGGTTGCTCTCTCATCATCCGCTTGACTGCGTGACTACATTTCGTTTTGCTTCTGTTCCTGGTGGGAAGAGCTATTTACTTTCCCCCAGGAAGCCCTGTCGTTGAGATGGGAAAATACGCTTCTTGGCCAAGTGCCCCCAGAAAGACTGTCCCCAGCCTGGAGAAAAACCAGACGCTCCCTTTGGTGGGGCGTTGTTTGCTCCCTGGGCCCCTGCAACACCCCGCCTTAGGTGGTCATACCAGGAGCGTCACTGTCCCCCTTGGGTGGGTCTACTCCTTTCCACTGCAGTTGCACGTGGTGTCCACCCACAGAACATCAGTGTCAAAAGAGTGCTATTTTTCCTCCTTCTATGTCAATTATTTCCTGTTTCACTTAGCCTTTGTGTTTACCCCAAACGATGCAAGATCTCAGGTTACCTAATTGGCATGCTGTGTTTCTCTACACGAGCATTCTGCCACATGCATTAAAAATGGCAGACTAAAACAATTCCGGTTGCATTACACACACACACACACACACACACACACACACACACACACACACACACATATATATATATATATATACACCATACCAGTTAAACCTGGACAGGCAATTCTGAGATCTTTTATATTCTAGTCATGCTGAGTTCCAAGGCATGCTGAGGAGTCAGCTGCCCCTTTGGAGAATGGGAGGAGGTTCAGAAAGGTCAAGATCTGGGAGAGGGAAACTCATGAGGTTATGAGGTTTCCCTGGACCCATACACGAAGGGGACAGCAGGTCAGGTCGCACCTATAATAGGGGCATGGCAAACACTGGCTTTCCACATCAGGGGGCCGAAGTTTTGGAGCTTCAGCCTCAGGCCTTCCAATGAATATTCAGGACTGATTTCCTTTAGAACTGACTGGTTAGATCTCCTCGCAGTCCAAGGGATTCGCTGGAAAGCTTCCTGGTCGCTTCTACCACCCTGTCCAGCCCAGTGGTCCTCAGTTCTTCTGGGCCAAGAGAGAAGTCACTCAGGATTCCTTTGGTGCTTCTGCTGCTATTAGCCTCTAAGTCGTGTCCGACTCTTTTGTGGGCCCATGGACTGTAGCCCAGGCTACAGTCTGTCTGTGGGACAGACCAGGCTCCTCTGTTCATGGGATTATCCAGGCAAGAATACTGGAGTGGGTTGCCACTTCCTTCTCCAGGGGATCTTCCCGAACCCCGGGATTGAACCCACATCTCCTGTCTGACAGGCAGTTTCTTTCCCACTTTCCTGCTTATTTTACAGAGCTGGGATGCCCACTTTTCCTGAAATACCTGCGAACAGAATTCCTGAGGAATAAACCTCTGTTCTTACCTCCAGGACAGCTTGCCAGACACATCTCGGCGCGGGCTGTTTGGGGTCTCAGTCGTGGTGAAGTCTGACGGAGGCTGGTCCTCCGACCACATGGCTCCAACCTCTCAGTGTTTCCTCAGGCTCCTTCTAGCTGGTGCATCTCATCCCACTTCTGCTGGTGAATCAGCCAGGTTAGACAGTTTGCCTCACTTATTCAGTAGGATCATGGATGAACAATTCCTTTGGAAGCCTCCCTCTTCCCACCCTTTAAAAAATAAAGTTTTGATACATGTATACCTGTGGCTGATTCATGTTGAGGTTTAGCAGAAAACAACAAATTTCTGTAAAGCAATTATCCTTCATTTAAAAAATAAAAAAGTTCAAGCCCTCTCTGTGAAGCTTTGCATTTTGTGAGAGTGGCCAAGGAGCCAAAGGTGAAAGCAGATTGCGTGGAACTGGTCAGTCGAGCTGGTTGCCATGGCATCAAGTCAGAGAGTCAACCTACACGGCATTTAAAGGACCAGCCAAGGTCAGAAATTGGGCCTTGCTGGTGGAAAATCTAGATGCTGTCTTGGCCTTGAGCTTGACATGAGCTGTGTCTCTGTTTACACTTCTGTGTCTCTTTTCTGACAATTTCCAGTCCTTTGCTCCATCTTTCTTACTGACCTTCTGTAAACATATTTAATAGTCCAGAGTGAACTTAATAGTCCTGTGGAATTCAGAACCCAGATTTTGCCCAGTCGGCATCAATCCATTCCACCCACACACACTGGAATATTTGCAGCGGCTCCAGCGTTCCCTCTGGCCTTCTTGACTTTGCTGGGGTTCGTGTGTGTGTGTGTGTGTGTGTGTGTGTGTGTGTGTGGTGTTTGCTTCCTAAAACGATCTTGCTGTTCAATTGCTGCTTGTCAGAGGGCTTCCCATCTCACTACTGTGTGTCCGTGGACAAATCATGAAACCTCTCTGAACCTTAGTTTCTTTATCTGTGGAATGGTGGAGATGGGCTTGGTAATGCTGCAGTAATAAGTGATCCCCAGGTCTCAGTGGCTTCAAAGTACAAAAGTTGGGGAGTTGCCTGGCAGTCCAGTTAGTTAGGACTCCAAGCTTTCACTGCCGAGAGTGTGGGCTCAACCCCCGGTTAATTCTCATTCCTGCTGTGCGTCCAGTGTGTTAGTGACAGGATCTGCCTTTTCTGAGTTACTTACAGACCCAGGAAGACGGAGGAGGAGATTAAAAGGGTCCTTAAAACTGACCTAAGTTCTGCTCAGAATTCATCAGCCAAAGTGATCACACGGCTACAGCTAACTTCAAAGTGGGTGTGTTGGGCGGTGGGGGAAGTACAGCCCACCCCCTCTGCCAAGCAGCACTGAAGATTTTCTGAGGCACCATAATGACAACCACACCTCCGTCAAGGCACCTGCTAACCCGAGGCTCTCAGACAGACGTAGGTGGTGTCACTATACTTCCTCTTTGCAGGGCCAGCTGCAGGGTGGTGGTGAGGGAGACAGAGCTTGCACACACACGCATGCACACACACCCCCAGATATTAAGAGAGAGGGAAAGGGGGAGAGAAAGACGTGACCTGCAGGGTTTCTGCACCAGTTCAAATCCTCCGTTAGCTAGTTACTAACTCTGTGACCTTCGGCAGATTAATGAACATCTCTGGGTCTCGATTTCTTCACCTGGAAAATGGGGATGCAATTGACAGTTGTAAATTCTTCCAGAGGTGTTTATGCATTTTAAACGTGAGTGATGATTAAGATTATCAGATGTAGTAAATGATGCCACAGATGTATTTGCTTACTGCATGAATTAGACAACTGGCTTTTTTCTTCTGATATTAAGATGTGGTAGACTTTATAAATATATTTGTGTGTGTGTGTGTGTGTATTGTTTGTGTGTTTATGAAAGTCACTCAATCATGTCTGACTCTATGTGACCCCACAGACTATACAGTTTATGGAATTCTCCAGGCCAGAATACTGAATTGGGTAGCCTTTCCCTTCTCCAGGGGATCTTCCCAACCCAGGGATCAAACCCAAGTCTTCCGCATTGCAGTCGGATTCTTTACCAGATGAGTCACAAGGGAAGCCCGTGTGTGTGTGTGTGTGTGTGTATTTGTATGTATATTGGTGAATGTTTGTGTGTATTCTTCTTGTTTTTTAAAATAGCTACATACTATCCTATTTTTTGCCGTATGGTAATTGCAGTTCGATTGCTTAACGCCTCCTATGGTAGAATTCAAGGAGACCTTGGTTTCATGAGTCTCCATTCATCAAGCTGTTTCTCGCTTTATTGCCCTCAGACCTGGGGTCTAAAGGCTCTGTCTGATGCCATTTGGTGGCAAGGATCATTTAGTCCAGTCTCGATGTTATGACCCCTTCTTCTGGTGGCAAACATTCTCTTCAGATTGTATTGCCAAAAGTTCCCCCAAATAGAAAGCACCCGCTTCTTAGATTTAGCCCCAGATGGTCACTTGCCCACTAGTGGACTCAGCAGTGGTATAGGAGTCATCCGAACCCCACCCCTTACCTCCCCAGCGGAGCCCCACTCTGGACCCCTTCGCTGCCCGCCTCCCGCAAGCTTGGGCCTGATCTGGGTGCCATAACGTTTGCTGAGTGATGCGCTTCTGACTTCTTGGTGTTCCCTATTCCTTAGGGTCCCTTCTGCTGCTTCCGTTAATGTTCAGTTTGAAGCCCAGTCTCGTTGTCTTATTCCCGCTCAGCTCACGCACAGCCTTTTTTCTCTTGCATCTCCCACCTCCTCAGCTTACGTTTCTTCTTGGATGAGTTTCATAGCTTCTCTTGTATATACCTATATCATAACCAAGAGTGAATCTTTAGCTCAGGAAAAAAAAAAAATTATTAACTGTACACCCCAGGCAGGATGATCCCTTGTCAAGCTTTCAGGGGAGAAGACCAGAAATGGGACTCTGCAAACAAGAGGTTTATTCAGAAGTAGTACACTTGGGATCGGCGTTGGTGGATGGGACGGGATGGACTGGAGAAAGGAAGAAGTTACGCTGTGATGCAGAGCCTTGAGATGGCCTCAGCCCCCCCCGCAGCAGCTCAGAGCTGTCCCAGAATGGTCCAGTGTGGCCAGGACTTTCTCCCCTTCCCTGGTCAGTCATTGGGTGTAGCTTCTTCCTGGGAGGCAAAGTGATTCTGCTTTGGAGACAGTCCCTGAAAGGGGTTCTCCCCGCCAGCATCCCGATAGCTGGAACAAGCCCTTCCTATTACGTAAGCTCTGCCTTGCAGGGCCTTGTGGGTGGCACATCGCAGAGTCCACTCCAGAGCAGGACAGGACACTGGGAACCAGGGTCCAGTCCCTTCCCCTCACATGAGCTCGGAGAGGCGAGGTCACGCCCGCCACTCCAGCTTCCCGCCCTCGCCTGCACCCCACCTGTGTCAGTGATGGTGGGGTCAGAGATACTCCTGTGTTTGTTCTCCTTTCCTTCTTCTTTCGGGTTTTCATACCGTCCCTCCTTGTGTCTGTTTTTGCCATCCTCGGCATACTCTTTGCAGAATACTTTCTGTTTGTTGCTATGACAATCAGGGCATCTTCTGCATGATAATTGCTGTCAGTGTGGTCTGTGCATCCCTTTCCCTCTGCTTCTGAGGGAATAAGATGAGTCCAAACATGAGCTTGTTTAATAAAACTCGGGCTACTCTCTGTGACATCCTTTCCCTTCCCTTTGAAGAAGTTGCTGCTGGAGTGAGCTTCCCCCCGCCTCCCTGCTTCTGTCCCACAGCTCATTTGCATCCAGCCCCCTCATATTGCCTGGCAGCAAGGGGCACAGGAATAACTCAGAGACTCGGAACCCACAGAAGAGCAGCCGCCGCCTCCCCACTGTACGCTCGCGAGCTGAACTGCGAACAAGTGGCAGGACTGATTCATTTGAATTTCATCTCCCTTCATTTCCTCCACCTTCCTTCTGGTGCTGGTGATAATAAGTGGTGAAAATGACCCGGGACCCAGGAGACGGATGAAAGAGAGAGAGAGAGAACCCAGGGATTGGAAGAATCCAGAGTCTGACTCATCAGACATTAGCCCGAGGCTCCTCCACCTCCCGAAGCAGCAGCAGCAGCAGCATTGCCTGTGGCCAAGGGGCAGAGCCTCCAAACAAGGAGACATCCCCACGGTGGCCTCAGGGAATGCTGTCTGTGAGCACTTCCTTTGTTGACATTATAAACACGCCTCTCTGAAGCTTCCACCTTGGTCATCTCAGAAAAAGGCTCAGGGACCTCACGTGCACCTGGGAAGACTTAACATGGAAGTTTTATGATAAATTAAGAGAAAAGAGACCTTTATGAACATGTCCACAGCCAGACACCCAGGCGACAACCCTTCTCAGGTCAGCAGATAACAGATGAGATCCCCTGTGGAGGATAACAGATATACATTTAATGTGTTTTATTTTTTTATTGAAGCATAGTAGACTTACAACATGTTAATTTCTGCTGTGCAGCAAAGTGACTCAGTTATTCTTTTCCATTATGGTGTATCCTGGGATATTGCATATAGTTCTCGCTGCTATATAGTAGGACCTTGTTGTTTATCCATTCTCTATATGTAACAACTAACATGTGCTAACCCCAACCTCCCACTCCACACCTCCTCCAACTCCCTTCCCCCTCGGCGACCACCAGACTGTTCTCTGTGTCCATGATTCTGTTTCTGGTCCACAGATAGGTTCCTTTGTGTCCTACTTTAGAGTCTACATATAAGTGATATGATATGATATTGTCTTTCTCTGTCTGACTTATTTCACTTAATATGATCACCTCTAGGTTCATCCATGTTGCTGCAAATGGCATTATTTCATTCTTTTTCTTTTTAAATTTCGTTCTTTTTGATGGCTAATTAGTATTCCACTGTATATACATACCACATATTCTGGTATCCATTCTTCTGCCGATGGACATTTGGGTCATTTCCACAGACATATCTTGTAAATAAAGGGCCACAGAGGGAGGGGTGCTTGCTGTTTCTTTGTTCAGATGGAAAGTCCCACCTCGTAAGGGCATATTTGCCTGCACCAGAAGAGAATCATGACCTTTTCCAAACCATCCCCATCATCCCTGCTTAGAGCAGACTTTCAACCACTCTCTCCTAGTTCTGCCTACAGAAAGGCAAGCACGGTCCCGATCATAGGTAATTGTTAATCAATTGGAACAGACCTACCTGGATGCCCAAAGAGATGAGAGTCTACTACCTGGATAACAGAAGAGCCAGCTCTTCATGTGGTCAAGGCCTCGGCTTCCCCATCACGAGATGAGTGCCATCTCTTTCCAACACTGAAGAGCCCTCGGTGTTGGAGTCCTGCCAGGACAGCCTCGCCTCCAGAGAGCTCCCTGCAGCTAAGCACAAGGGAGGCCTTATAGACTCATAGACGCTCCCTCTCCTTAAGGGTCGATGATGAGCTGAGACAGAGGACAGGCAGAGAGGGAAATGCTGCACAATTAAAGTGAAAAGTCCACTTGGTGCAGGTTCAGTCTGTCTCTGCCACTTGTCGTGTTGCTGTTTAGTCGCTAAGTCGTGTCTGACTCTTTTGGGACCTCTTGGACTGTGGCCCGCCAGGTTCCCCTGCCCATGGGATTTTCGAGGCAAGAACACTGGAGTGGGTTGCCATTTCCTTCTCCAAGGGATCTTCCTGACCCAGGGGTCAAACCCAAATGGATTCTTTACCACTCAGCCACCAGAGAGGCCCCTCTCTGCTTCTAAAAGTGAAGTGAAGTGAAGTTGCTCAGTTGTGTCTAGCTCTTTTCAACCCCATGGACTGTAGCCTGCCAGGCTCCTTCATCCATGGAATTTTCCAGGCAAGGAAATTGGAGTGGGTTCCCCATAAATATTTTACCTTCTTGTTTTGACTATGTGTTTCTGAATCTCATGGGCCAGGCCAATGTCACTGGCTTGATGACACAGAGTCTGAGAGACTGGGACCCATCTCAGCGTGTTAAACACAGTGAGCCCACCTGGCCATGCCTGGGCATCATCCTACTGATCCTGCTAGATGTTGGTTTTCTTGAACTGGACGCTGTCATCTTCATTTTCTCAATGTGAAAGGCTCCCTGCGTTGATCTGGGTCCTGACTGCGTGAGAGGCAGGTCACCATTAGTGGCGCTCTCTCTTCTTGGTTTCTTGGCTACCATCTAGATGAAAGAGAGGGGGCACGCCTGCACCCTGTCAGGCTCTTTGGCTCTTGAGAAACGTCTGCTTTGTTTTCAGCCATTCAGCCCTGCATTGAGCAAGAAAGTCCTGAGCACCTCCTGGGTCCCTGACCCTGAGTCAGCCCTGGGGCTGCTCACGACCATCCTGTCCACCCCTCCTACCTGTTACTTTAGGAACTGCTGAGGTGGAAAGAAGTGCGTGGGATGTGGGTCGTGGCGGGGCAGCAGGGAGAATGATGTCCTCATACTTAAATCAAGTGTCCCTAGTCAGGGAGCCGGGAGCCCAGCCCAGACTCATGTTTCTCCCATTATCACATCCTGAGATGACGCAAAACACCAAAGTGGTCTAAAAACAACGCACTTTCTCTTGACCAGTGGTTACTGGAGCTGATTGTGTATAAGACTTGCTTTAATACATAGGCAACTTGGTCACAGGCGAAAGGGGTGGCTCTAGAAGATGAAATGGTTAGATAGCGTCATCGACTCAATGGGCATGAGTTTGAGCAAACTCTGGGAGATGGTGAAGGACAGAGGGGTCTGGTGTGCTGTAGTTCATGGGGTCACAGTCACACAGGACTTAGCAACTGAACAATAATTTGGTCACAGCTTCTGAAACTATCCAGTGGGCAATCAAGCTTGTGACTGCTTCTTAATATTCTGGTGATTTACGTTTTAAAAACTGTGCAAGCCTTCAGAGGAGACAGAAATGGGAATTTGTTATCTTTTTCTGGGAGTGGCTCTCTCCTCTGCCTGACTTTCTTATCTTCACCTGGACCAATTCTTACTGTTTTTTACTTATCTTACCTGGCTGGTTTCTTCCCCAAGAGAGAGTACATGCTGGGATGGAGAATACACATTCAGTTTTATTTCAATTGGCATCTTACGGCTGAGCGAGGCGTTGAGGAAGTCTTACTGCATCCTGCAGACAATTAAGTGAGTTTGGAAAGTTTTATTTGGTTGGTTGTTGACAAAAGCTAAGTCCCTGGATACCTGTTAATTTTTCCGGGTGATTCCCAGAGGAAAGTCAAGCCAGCACAGGGCCCCACAGCTCCCTATGGACTTTCAGTGAAATGCGTAGTATGGAAACCTCAGTTCTGATTTCCTTTTTTTGTTTTGTTGAGTTTCCTTACGTAAAAGGAAGTTTGGGGGGAAGAAGCCTATGTTTCACTGAGAAGATAAAGAACTCGGGTGGAGAACAGGAAGAGGTGAGAACAACTCTAGACTAGACCCAAGCCATTAATCTAAAAGCACAGCCTCCTTCACCCAAGGGCATAATTTCATGAACAGGAGACTGCCTGTCTGAGGATCCTTCGGCTTGAATTAAATTGTTATCAGTAGTATCCAAGCAGGTTTTCTGTGTGGCTTTATAATTCTTCAGATATTACTTGTCTTTCCATCTTCTTCTCTAAGAAAGACATAAGTTTGGTTTTCTTTTAATGTATATTAGCATATTTGTTTATTAGCATACTTAATTAGTGCATATTAGCATGCTAGCATATTTATTTATCTAATTTTTTAAAAAAGGGAGTGTAGTATCACTTACAATGTTGTGTCAATTTCCGGGGCACAGCAAAGTGATTCAGCTATTCATATACCTGTATCCATTCTTTCTCAGATACCTTTCCCATATAGGTTGTTACAGAGTATTGAGCAGTGTTCCCTGTGCTATACAGTAGAGGACACAGCGTTTTGAAAAACATGTATCACAGGATAAAATCAGTGAGGAAATTTTGATCTTACATGATCCCCCATGTAATTTCACCGAGAAGATGAAATTTGGCAGTGTACGTTAGGGTCCTTAGTGGAATGAAGAATCAGTCTGAAATTGAAGGCAAATCACATGAGGGTTCAGGATAATTCATCCACTACTTGTTTCCTGCTAGCAGGTTGGAGGGGTAGCAGTTCCACTTGGTTTGACACACACGCATTCAGGAAAGGAAAAATTGTGAGATTCTAGAAGGAAGGATAATTTGGATGCAAATGAAATCAGGGTCCAGATGTCACAGCCTCAGGTTATCAGCCTGGATTACTCAGTGACACTTTGTGTAAAGTCACAGGTCTGGGCAGGCGTGCTGGTGGGTGAGTGGCCGAAATGAAATTGGAGAAAACCTTCCCTCAGGGTTCTACCTTCAGGTCTCTGCAATGGAGAGCAGGTTTCATTTGATGGACACCTTTTGCAGACAAAACCACAGGTGAGGACCTCAGAGTAACTGCATGCTGGTCATAGCGCCTGAATTAATAAAATACTGTTTATTTCAGTTCTCTTTCATCACAGTTGCTAAGACGTGATGAAATTCTTAAATTCTTCCCTGAGATTAGGATTGACATATATACATTACTGTGTATATAATAGATAACTAATGAGAACCTACTGCATAGCACCGGGGGAAAAAAGGAGGCATGCTCTGTTTGTAGGACATATATTAAGTTAACTTAAACATGCATTCCAATATACATTAAATACAGACAGGTACTGTTTGTTTCCACTTATACGAGGTACCTAGAATAGTCAAATTCAGAGTCAGAAAGTTCATTGGTAGATTCCAGAGCCCGGGTGAGGAGTTGCTGTTTAATGAGGACAGAGTTTCAGTTTAGGAAGGTGAAAAATTCAGGAGACGGATGATGGGGAGAATTGCACAACAATGTGAATGTACCTAGTGCCACTGAACTGTACGGTTAAATGCAGTTAAAATCGCGTGTTTTATATTGTGTGACTTTTACCACAATAAAAATATTAAAAAAATAAAAATGATAGATTGAAAGATTTTGTAATAACGTGGGAAACTATTGGTAAAGTGAAAAATTCAGCCAATGGTATGCATATAGTATGAGTTTCATATCTGTATGTGACACTCTTAACATATGTTTTTTAAGTTCTTCAAAACTTATTTGGAAATAATTTCAAATGTTTAAAAAGTTGCAAAAATAAAGGTAGTACAAGGAACACTCAGAAAAACATTCTTCATTGAATCTCTAGAAACTTGGTTTTCCCTGTCGTTGTCTCTTTGATATTTGTCTCTGTTTGGATGATGGCTTTCGAAGCCCTGTCTCCAAGAGTATGCGTCAAACAGAAATCGCTCAACAAACAGAAATAACTAACATTTACTGGCTTAGTGCCACATACTGTTTCAAGTGCTTCACCTAAATGATCTCTTTTAACCCTCACTACAAATGGAAGAGGGTTTCCCAGGTGGCTCGGTGGTAAAAAAAAATCTGCCTGCCAGTGCGGGAGACCTGGATTCGACCCCTGGGTTGGAAGATCCTCTGGAGAAGGGTCTGGTAACCTACTGCAGTATTCTTGCCTGGAGAATCCCATGGACAGAGGATCCTGGCAGACTATAGTCCATGGGGTCACAAAGAGACGGACATGACTGAAGCGACTTAGCACGCACCCACAAATAGAAGAAGTATAGCTTCTGCTGTGATCTTTGTTTATACAGGAGGAGACTGAGGCAAGCCAAGGTCATGGATGGAGCTGGGACTCCGTGTCAGACGCAGTCTGACCCCCGAGCACCTGCTCCCGGCTGCACAGACAGAGCTCTGACCCCACTCTGGATGCTGAGCCATAGGCACCAGGGATATGGAAGCAAACAGTATTTAAAATGTATTATCCAGATTTGATCTTGGTCTTGAATGAATGTCCTTCATCTACATATTGGCTTTCCTGAGCTACTTGGGGGATGCCATAGCAGTTTGGAACATTATTGACACTCATGGTCAGTAGATAGAGTTAAATGGTTTGGTTTCTACTGATAATGTAACTGCTAATGCCCTTCAGCACTGAGCCATTACAACCTTCTTGAATGAGGTTTCTATCAGACTTTAAGAAGCATTTTTTCTAATAGCTGTTGGTGTGAATCTGTTAAGTATCAATCGGGCCTTGTGGTTATTAACATAAATATATTAATTTTTTAAACTGTTAAATGGTTATGTGTATCAGCTAGCTTTTTTGAGGTAATAGTGTCCCCAAACCTGGTGGCATTGCGTACAAGTTCACGAGTAACTGGATGGTCCTCTGGTCTAAGGTGGGCTCACTCATGAGCCTGTGGCCACCCGCGGCTCTGATAGTTGGCTCTGATGCTCTGGTTTGGGTTTTCCACATGTCAGGAGTGTGGCTGGGTCTAGGCTGGGACAGTAGGCCTTCCCTTCATAGGATCACTCACTACCCAGCGTGCTGGCCGTGGTGGCTGGGGAGATTCCAAGAGCAAAGGCAAGAGCACATGCCAACTCTTGAAAAGGCTGAGGTTTAGAACAGGCAAAATATAACTTCTGCTTCATCTGCGATCAAAGCAAATCCTAAGGCCACTTCTTTTTTTTTTCCCCAGGAGCTCAGATTTATTCATTTTAAATAATAAAAATACAACTTTCCAAGAATTGGATGCAATTATAAGAAATTACTCTGAAAATTCAGTTTCCCTAATTTGAAAAGTTCCAATTTAATTACAGCTTCCAGTAGAAATATGCATAAAGTTGTCACTTTGTGTCAGTAAGTTGCATGAGAAAGAGGATATAAATTTTGAGAAGGCAAATGAAATGTACCATTTATAAAAACTTTTCTTAAAACCATAGTCTAAATATTCTATTTCTCATATTCACATTTCTTAAAATCCAATCCTGTTGAGATATGGGTTAATAAGAGTTGTAACTGTATATGTTTAATAACTATTTGCCACTCCATTATCCTTGCCTGGAGAATCCCATGGACAGAGGAGGCTGGCAGGCTACAGCCAACAGGGTCACAAAGAGTCGGACACAACTAAAGTGACTTAGCACACATGCAAGTGATTGAATGTCAAAGTTAGAAGCTTCAGTTCAGTTCAGTTCAGTTTAGTTCAATCGCTAAGCCACGTCCGACTCTTTGTGACCCCATGAATCACAGCACGCCAGGCCTCCCTGTCCATCACCAACTCCCAGAGTTTACGCAAACTCATACCCATCGAGTCGGTGATGCCATCCAGCCATCTCATCTCTGTCGTCCCCTTCTCCTCCTGCCCCCGATCCCTCCCAGCATCAGGGTCTTTTCCAATGAGTCAGCTCTTCGCATGAGGTGGTCAAAGTATTGGAGTTTCAGCTTCAGCATCAGTCCTTCCAATGAACACCCAGGACTGATCTCCTTTAAGATGGACTGGTTGGATCTCCTTGCAGTCCACGGGACTCTCAAAGGTCATCTCCAACGCCACAGTTCAAAAGCATCAATTCTTCAGCACTCAGCTTTCTTCATGGCCCAACTCTCAAATCCATACATGACCACTGGAAAAACCATAGCCTTGATGAGACGGAACTTTGTTGGCAAAGTAATGTCTCTGCTTTTTAATATGCTATCTAGGTTGGTCATAACTTTCCTTCCAAGGAGCAAGGGTCTTTAGAAGCTTAGATATGGCTAACTCCAAAGCCTTCTCTTGGAGTTACCACTCTCTAAGGTTTTCAAGGGTCTTCCCTGCTGATACTAGTGGTAAATAACCCGCCTGCTGATGCAGGAGACGCAGGTTCCATCCTTGCGTTGGGAAGCTCTCCTGGAGAAAGAAATGTCTACCGACTGCAGTATGCTTACCTGGGGAATCTCATGGACAGAGGAGCCTGACAGGCTACAATCCATGAGGTCACCCAGAGTCGGACACATCTGAGCACACATGCGCAAGGTCTTCAAAGCCCTTAAGGATCATGTTATTAATGATTGTTTCAGAAATAAAAGTGGTGCCTGAGGCAGGATGAGGAAATCGGAGAGCCTAAAATTGAAACATAGTAATATCCCACTTGTTGCAATTTATTTATGGGCATGTAAGTTTTCATTGACATATTTCCTTCATTAAACAAACTGATCCTTTGTGATAACTATAGATTAGTCATTTTTTCATCTCTACCTGCAATGAATGTTATGAATTGTTGGTGGTGATTATTTCTGTATGGTAATATTATTTGGCCTGAGAAGGATCAAGTGACAAATTGAATTCTCATTTGCAAAGCATGTCACCTCGTTTTCCTTCAGAATATTTGGATGAAGTAGGAGGAGAAATAGTAGAGATAATATTAAATGTTCTTTAGTTAGATCTGAACTTACCAAGTATCATATTCCGTGGGTGGTTATGCTATAAAAATTACAGGGCACCAGAGGCCTTTGGCAGGGGGGCCAAGTATGTTTGGATAATTCTGAGTTAATAGGTTCCTTTGCTGTCATTTCTCAGAACCTTAAATAGGCTGATGACCATTATAACTCTCAAAGAGAGCGTTTCTCAGACTTACGTGACTGCAACTTGCAGACGGTATTCCACAGAAGCCTTGGGAAATCTGAACGTGACTATGATGCCTTTGAAGGTGTGTTCAGGGTCAGTAATATTTTGTCAGGCATCTGCTATGCTGCTGCTGCTGCTGCTAATCACTTCAGTCGTGTCCGACTCTGTGCGACCCCATAGACGCAGCCCACCAGGCTCCCCCGTCCCTGGGATTCTCTAGGCAAGAACACTGGAGTGAGGTGCCATTTCCTTCTCCAATGCAGGAAAGTGAAAAGGGAAAGTGAAGTCACTCAGACGTGTCTGACTCAGCGACCCCACGAACTGCAGCCTACCAGGCTCCTCCGTCCATGGGATTCTCCAGGCAAGAGTACTGGAGTGGTGTGCCATCGCCTTCTCCAGAATCTGCTATGAGAGCGGCACCATTACAACCATATATGAAGCCTGTGAAATAGGTGTTATTCTTATTCATGGCTGAGAAACCTTAGCCTCCAAACAGTTGCTTCGTTTTCCCAAGATCTCCCAGCTGGTACCCAAACTGAGAGTTGACCCTGGTTTTATCTAACCTCAGGCTTATGGTGTGCTGTACCCTCATCTAAGAAAGTTTAAGCGACTTTTTAGGGTGACTCAACTGGTCAGAAGAGACACCATGTCTTGCATACTTTTGTACTTTCTGTAACTCCTAACAGAAAATAGCTTGTCAATCAGTACCTACAGACCAACCCCTTTTTTCTTACCTAGTTAATCCTATGATTGTGCTCATGGCAAAAATTGTAATAGTAGAGAAGATTATAAGATAAAAAGTTAAAATTCTCCATACCATCTGCTCTGGAACCATGCTTTAAAGATAAGACTACTATCCATTTTTTATATGTTCTTCCACAATGTTTTAATTACACAAATGTGTGTGTGTGTGTCTCTCTGTGTGTGTGTCTGTGTAGAGTGTTCTCTTTTGTTTTACATAGAGGGGATCATATATATACATTTTCACTTAATATTTGTTTGACATCTTTTATTAAATGTAATTATATATAATGGTATATTAGTTTCAAGTATACAAGGTTGATTCAATATTGTATATATTGCAAAAAAATTGCTACAATAAGTGTAGTTAACTTCCATCATCACTTATAGTTACATTTAGTTGATTTGCAGTATTATATTAGTTTCAGGTATACACTGTAATGATTCTGTACTTTGATAGATTATATTCCATTTAAAGTCATAAAACATTGGCTGCCTTCCCTGTGCTATGCATTTCATCCTTTTGCATCTTGTTTTTTTAATACTTAGTAGTTTGTTGCCTCTTAATCCTCTTTCCCTATTTTCCTCTTTTCCCATGCCTCTTCCCTCTGTTAACCTCTAGTTTGTCTTCTGTATCTGTGACACTGTTTTTGTTTTATTGTACACAGTTGCTTGTTTCTACACATTTTGGATTCCACATATAGGTGAAAATATACAGTATTTGTCTTTCTCTGACTTACTTCACTAAGCATAATATCTTCCAGGTTCATCTATGTTGTTGGAAAAGGCAAGATTTCGTTTTTTCTTATGGCTGATAGTGTTTCATTGTCTACACATATGCCACATTTTCTTTATCCATTCTTTATTCAAGTGTTAATGGACATTTAGGTTGTTTGCATATCTTGGTTATTGTAAATAATGTGGCGAACACTGAGGTACTGTGTCTATTGAAATTGGTGTTTTCATTTCCTTGAGTTTAGGTCTGAATCCTGTAGTTTCCCCACCAAGTCATTGACTATGATAAGTTTTTTTTGTTTTTTTTTTTCTTTTAGTGGTTACAGTCATCCATCCCAGTCAGGAATGCAACTGAATCCGGCCTGGATAATGCTTTCTAAAAGCAGTTTTCAAGTTGCCTCTGGGCCTTGGCATGTCTTTGGGAGCCTACATTTGTGTAGATTGTGTGTTAAGAGTTTGCAAAGCTCTTGCTATTGTCAATGCCTTAGGCACTTAGTGGGAAGTAATGAGAACGGAGAAGCAGAAAGAATCTGAGACGGATGGGTCCCCACTCGGGCTTCCTATAACCTTGCAGCATGATGAATAATGAACACAGATGTCAGGGAAGACATAACCTTATCTTTATTCTTTATTTAGCACCCAGAGAGAGAGATGCTGGGTTCAAAAAACAAAGTGTTGTTTATTTATTAGTGCTGACTGGAAAAAAAAATTTTTTTTAAGTGTCCAGATAAGCTTTGTTCCGGGACCTTACTGAGGACTATAGCCCAAGAGAGACAGCCTCTCAGTAGCTCCAAAGAAATGCTCTGGAGAGGAAATGGAGGGGCCAGGATATACAGTAAGTCCCTAGCAAATGAACGAGTTCCTTTCCAAGAGCGCGTTCACAAGTCCAATTTGTTCATGAGTCCATCAAAGTTAGCCTATGTACCCGACTAACACAATCAACTATATAGTACTATTCTGTAATGGACTTATAATACTTTTTGCACAAATAATACATTAAAAAATTAAAAAAATAAACATTTCTAATCTTACAGGACAGCACCTTGTAAAGTACACTAGTACCAGCTATATCACCACTGCTTTTTCACTTGCTTCCTAATGTTTTGGACTTGAAATAAAGACCCTACACTAATGTATTCTATACAGTAAAGAACACAAAAGCCCAACCACTTATAGAGGGTCCACACATATAACAATGTACACCAGACATGTGTTTGGACATTAGACTGGGCGACAACTTAGTTGACAGAAAATTTGAGCAAATAAAGAAATCAGTATGTAATTTCCTAACCACTGGACCACCAGAGAAGTCCCCTATTACGCCAGAATTTTAGACAAAGAATTTAAATGCACAGAAAGGTTTGACCAAGGTCACAAATACGTGATAGTCTGTATTTAAACTTAGATAATTAAGTTACACCAAAGCTGAGCTATATTTTTGTCTAAGATGGGACGCTTCGGGGAGTTAAAAGAAAAGGGAAAGCAAACTGGTCATGTCTGGGTTATACAGTCCCCTGTTTTTTTGTTTGTTTGTTTTTTGGTTTTTTTTTTTTTTTTAGGTCTTTATTTTATATTGGGGCTTAGCCGATTAACAATATTGTGGTGGTTTCAGGTGAGCAGCAAAGAGACTCAGCCATCCACATACCTGCATCCACTCTCCCCCAAGCTCCCCTCCCGTCCAGGCTGCCGTATTGGGGTATAGCCAATTAGCAACACTATGAGAGCTGCAGATGAACAGTGGAGGGACTCAGCCATCCACATACCTGCATCCACTCTCCCCCAAGCTCCCCTCCCGTCCAGGCTGCCGTATTGGGGTATAGCCAATTAGCAATACTATGATAGCTGCAGATGAACAGTGGAGGGACTCAGCCATCCACATACCTGCATCCACTCTCCCCCAAGCTCCCCTCCCGTCCAGGCTGCCGTATTGGGGTATAGCCAATTAGCAATACTATGATAGCTGCAGATGAACAGTGGAGGGACTCAGCCATCCACATACCTGCATCCACTCTCCCCCAAGCTCCCCTCCCGTCCAGGCTGCCATGTTGGGGTATAGCCAATTAGCAATACTATGATAGCTGCAGATGAGCAGTGGAGGGACTCAGCCATCCACACACCTGCATCCACTCTCCCCCAAGCTCCCCTCTCGCCCAGGCTGCCGTATTGGGGTATAGCCAATTAGCAATACTATGATAGCTCCAGATGAACAGTGGAGGGACTCAGCCATCCACACACCTGCATCCACTCTCCCCCAAGCTCCCCTCCCGTCCAGGCTGCCGTATTGGGGTATAGCCAATTAGCAATATTATGATAGCTCCAGATGAACAATGGAGGGACTCAGCCATCCACATGCCTGCATCCACTCTCCCCCAAGCTCCCCTCCCGTCCAGGCTGCCATGTTGGGGTATAGCCAATTAGCAATACTATGATAGCTGCAGATGAACAGTGGAGGGACTCAGCCATCCACATGCCTGCATCCACTCTCCCCCAAGCTCCCTTCCTGTCCAGGCTGCCACATGACATTGAGCAGAGCTCCCTGTCTATACAGCAGGTCCTTGTTGGTTCTCCGACTTAAATACAGTAGCGTGTACTTTCCATCCCAAACTCCCTGATTGCCCCTTTCCCCCATCCTTTTCCCCAGCAACCGTAAGTTCCTTCTCTAAATCTGTGAGTCTGTTTCTGTTTGGTAAATAAGTTCACTTGTATCATTTCTTTTCAGATTCCACACTTAAGGGAAGTCTCCTTCTCTGACTTAACTCCACCCAGTATGTCAATCTTTAAGTCCATCCATATTGCTGCAAGTGGCATTATCTCATTCTTTTTAATGGCTAGTTAATATACCATTATAGGGGCTTCCTGGTAGCTCAGTCAGTAGAGAATCCACCTGCAATGCAGGAGCCCCAGGTTCAATCCCTAGGTCAGGAAGACCCCTTGGAGATGGAAATGGTGAACTATTCAAGTATCCTTGCCTGTATAATCCCATGGACAGAGGAGCCTGGCAGGGTGCAGTCCACAGGGTCAAAGAGCTGGACACGACTGAGCAGCTAACACTAAAAACACTAATATTCCATTTTATGTATGTGCCACATCCTTATCTATTCCTCTGTCGATGGACACTTAGGTTGCTTCCATGCAAGACAGAGTGTTTAATCAGCCACTGAAAGAACTGCCTTCCTACTTACTAGGCTGCTGATTCCTTTTTTCCTTTTCTTTCTGGAAGCGGTATTTGAGGATTGCCACCCGATTCCAGCATTAATCACTGCAGCTCAGAAACTTGTGTGATAGGGGACTTGCCTGACTGTCCAGTGGTTAAGACTGCACTCCCACTGCAGGGGCACGTGTTCGAGCCCTGGCCGGGGGAGTTCTGCAAGCCCAGAGGTACGGCCAGAGGGGAGGAAGGAGACTCGTGTGACAGGGCCATGGGAGCCAGGCTCGGGTCTAGGGGTAAAACGGTCCTCTTTGGGGCCGCAGCTCAGACCTGACAGCACACCCAGAAGTCCTGTAGCGTCCTCGTGGCCCCAGACATATTGGAAGGGAGTGAGGGGGTGAGCATAGGGCAGAAGTAATGAGCTGGAAATGCGAAGGGGAACTTAGGAGGCAGAAGCGATGCTGTTGCATCTGGGCTGTCCCCTTGCTGGGTCCTCTTCCGTCTCGAGAGGGCAGGTGGGGTGCCGCTGTGCCCTGTCACCCACCAAGGTGACCCCAGGGCTCCTTTATGTTCCACTCGCTCATTCGGAAGTTAGCAAGGAGGCATTCCTCCCCTCTCCCCCCTGCAGAAGGATGGCTTGTTAGCTACTCTGAGTTTGTTGTTAGACCTGTCGGGGTCAGAACAGGAGGGCATTTAGGCGCCTCCTTAGCTCTGCCCTCTGGTGGAGAAGCCCTGGTGTCTGCAGAATGCCCGGTTTTTACTCTGAGAGACACAGCTCCCCACGGCTTCTCTTCCTGGGAATCGCTGTTTAGCTAACCAGTACTTGCAGGCGATGCCAAGCTGATAATCCCTTTGGAAAACAGTCAATCAGCACGACAGAGCGGAGAGACAGTTCTTCTGTCCTCCCTGCTGGAGGTAACCTTGATGCGGTGTCTTTGGACGTCTCTGCATTCTGCGTCTGTTGTCACTTCAAAGTCCTGTGTGAGGGTGACGGCTCTAGAGGCTGTTGCAGCAACACGATTTAGCCAACCCCAGAAGATTCCATCCCCTTTTTGTAAATCACAAAGAGAAAATGAAATAGTTTTGAGTCCAACCTCTTTGAATGCAAGGAATATGCAGGATTTATACTCCCAACAGGCATTCCATCCTGTGTATAGTGGACCATTTAGGGCATGAAGGATTTCATCTCAAGTCAAACCCTACTCTGATATTGAGAATATTCGTCCTAACCGTCTCTCGTCTGTGACCGTGACCACTGGACTGACCTTTCTGGAGGAACAATGACTAAGTCTAGAGATGTGTGCTGAGAAAAAGTTCTATTCTTCAAGGAGGAGTCTACACTTGTGATTTTGCCAGTAACAAGAGGCTACTGTTTTGACATGTAAAACCAACAGACATTTGACGAGCCGATGTTTATGTGTCAAAATAATGAAAATAATTACCGTAGGGAAGAAAAAGCACAGCTAGATTGCTGAATATTTCAGATTCATTCATACAATGATAGATATTTATGTAGCACTATGCTAGGAGTTGGAAATGCTTCTGGAATAATAGTAATAATAACTATAGCTAACAGGTGTTGAGTGCTTGCTCCCTACTATGCATTGTGCTAAATGCTTGGCGTGGATTATCTAATACAATTCTCATGTCAACATTGTCATCAGATGCTTTTATAATCTCTGTATGAGGAGAAGGGGAGTGAGGTTTGGAGAGGTTGATAACTTGCCCACGAGCACAGTGCTCATAAGGATGAAAGCTGAAATACAAACTCAGTGCTCTGTTTACTTCTTAATTGTTTGTTATTATGTCTACGTGAGGCAGAAACAAGTCCCTGCCCTCACAGGGCTTAGAGTCGAAATTGTTGTTGTTGTCGAGTCACTGAAGTCGTGTCTGACTCTTTTGCAGCCACATGGACTGTGTAGCCCAGGCAAGAATATTGGAGCGGGTTGCCATTTCCTTCTCCAGGAGATCTTCCCGACCCGGGATCAAACCCGAGTCTCCTGCTTTGGTGGACAGGTTCTTTACCACCACCTGGGAAGCCCGTGGTCTAAATTAGAGAACACTTTTCTCCAGATGGACTCGGTCTCTGGAGAGATGTGAGTGTCCTCCAGAGGAGGCTTTGCACCGTTTCACAGGATTTAGGCAGGTGGAGGTGGCACAAACTCAACTGGTGGAAGTTGCTTGAGGACAGGAAACTCTCATTTCTGTGTTCACACTCATTTCTCTATCTCCTCTCCTCCGTCCAGCAGCCTTGTCCTCTGCCACCCCCTCCTTCTCTGATGTTGCCTCCAGTGCCTTCCTTTTATGTCTTTTCTCCCCCATCTAAGCAATCACTACAGTCCCCAAGTGCCCCGCGATGAAGGTTTGCAGGAAGGAAAACATGGGAGGGAGGTGAACCTACACTGCAGATGAAACGAGCTGTTGACGGATGACTTAGTCAGCCTCGGGGTTCAGCTCCAGCCTCTCTGGCATTTGAGGGACTCGAGATTCCAAAAGCACATTCATTTCATTCTGCTGTTGCTAATCTGATTTTTTTTTTCCATGATGAACAGCCCAGTTCGTTATGTTTTCAGCTCACATTAATCTTCTTTTCTGTGAGTTTGGTAACATTTGGAGTCATTTTCCTCTCTATTTATCCATCTGGGATCTTTAGAAAAGACAAGTTTGCAGAGTCTTTTGTTGCTCACGGCTGTAAGAGGGATGAACCTTCTGCTGGTTCCTTAGATCCTGAGAGAGAATCCTCTGAACTCAGGCACGGGTTCCCTCCACAGGGCAGGGAGGCCCCTCCCTGGGGCTCATGGGGTCCTCCGCGTGGGACTGAGCCGCAACGTAACAGCATCAGACGCCGCAGCAGTGCCTGGATCTTGTTTGTCCCCGTGGAGCAGATGGAATCGGGGAAGAGCTGCAGGGGTAGTGAGAGGAACTGTGAGACTCACCAGTCAGAACAAAGGCTTTGGCTTGACCGCCGTCTGTACCATTCATGAGCTCTGTGACCGTGGGCAAGGCACAGAGTCTGCCTGAGGGCCGCTTCCCCCGTCTGCGAGAGTGCCTGTCCTCTTTACATGGGAGAGCGGTTTCAAGTGTAAACTTGGTCACATCTCTATTTTGGCGTAAGTTCATAACCTTGCTCACATCACTAAAGCTTTGCAATTTCTTAGGCCTTTTTCCAACCACAGCTCAACAGGAAATATATATATATGTGAAATGTGAAAGGCACTCAGTCATGTCCGACTCTTTGCAACCCCATGGACTATACAGTCTACAGAATTCTCTAGGCCAGAATACTGGAGTGGGTAGCCTTTTCCTTCTCCAGGGGATGTGTACGTATATTATATACATATATATATAATGCTTCCCCAGTAGCTCAGCAGTGAAGAATCTGCCTGCCAGTGCAGGAGACACAGGAGACATGGGTTTAATTCCTGGGTCAGAGAGATCCCCTGGAGAAGGAAATGGCAACCCACTCCAGTATTCTTGCCGGAAAAATCCCATGGACAGAGCAGCCTGGTGGGGTACAGTCCGTGGGGTCGCAAAGAGTTGGACATGACTGAGGGACAAAGCAAATAAATATGATTTTATATATATAAATGATCATATACACGCACACACACACACACACACACACAAGAAAAGAATAGGGTATTGAGGAAGACTTAGAGGCTAGTATTTCTTTTGGGGGGGGACGTTACATTTTTATTTTAGAACATTTCCCTAGAATAGATTACTTGAAAGAAAATTACAATATCAAAAGATATATACACACACACACACATATATATGTAAAATTTAATGTTCTCAATAGATATTGCCAAATTTCTTTCCAAAACATATTCTCAAAATATGTGTTAACGAGCATGCCGTATTATTCTGTTCTTATGGGCATACAGATGGTATTTTTAAAAATTGTATCGATAGAAGAAAAATATTCATAGCTCATTTTACAGTTGCATTTCTTTGGCTGCTAATTATATCGGTCCCCACCCCCCACCCCCAGCTTTACTGACATAATTTTATACGGCACTGTATAAGTTTAAGGTGCACGGCTTAATGATTTGACTTACATATAAGAGGCTAGTATTTCTTAAAACTCTTTTTATACTAAAAAAAGAAGACTGGGATCTGTGTGTCATATTCAAAGATCTATTGGAGAAGGGCTACATTGTTTAGAAAACAAAGAGAATCCTTTGGAAATTCAGGTAAGGACATCCTTCCGGGTGGGGTGTAGTCCCCAGAGGTCCCGAGGGAGGCAGCTCCTTTGGCGATTCCAGGCTGGAGGTCCCTGGAAACACTGTGCTGGGAAGGTTGGGATGTACCCGTTCATCCCATCCATAATCCAAGTAAGGGGTTTCTTTAGGGAACATACTCCAAATTGGACAGCCATTCAAAAGCCACGAAAGCCGTTGTTATCTACGGTCATCGCTGTGCAGTATCAGGGTGATTTCTCGTTGCTGCCCCGTGAAGGGCTCGGTCGCATTGACGCCTCTTGCAGGAGGAGGGAGACGGGTGACTCCGTCTGGTTGCTGTCGACTTTAGGAAGGGCGCAGGATGGGGCGAAGGCCAGTGGACAGGAGAGGAATCTGGACCGTTTGCTCAGATTCCGCACCAGGAACACCAAGGCGACGTCACTTGGAAATGTCGTTTGTTGACCTTCCGCTCCCCCAGCACCTGGGATTTGAGCAGAGACTCCGATTACGCAGATAACTCCCAGTGGTGCTGATGGAAATTACCTGCGTAACAAGCTCTCCTGCCCACATAAAATGCCAGATGCCTGTTTCATTGTGATGCACCCACCCCACCCCACCCCCCGCGTTTGCAAAAGAGCTCATTGCATCTGCTTTCTTCCTTTTAGGTGCCCACGCAAGGACAGGCATGATGAAGAGATGCGTGTGTGAGTAGCAGCCCTTTGGACCACGCCGGAAGGAGACCAACAGTGTGGGCAGGGCCGGGACCGTGAGCACACGTGCGTGTCGGAGTAGATGAGGCTTGGGCTTGTGATTATGCTGACATTCCAGCATGAATCTGGTGGACCTGTGGTTAACGCGCTCCCTCTCCATGTGTCTCCTCCTCCAAAGTTTTGTTCTTATGATACTGTGCTTCCATTCCGCCAGTATGTGTCCCAAGGGCTGTCTCTGTTCTTCCTCTGGGGGTCTAAATGTCACCTGTAGCAATGCGAATCTCAAGGAAATACCTAGAGATCTTCCGCCTGAAACGGTCCTCTTGTACCTGGACTCCAATCAGATCACATCCATCCCCAATGAGATTTTTAAGGACCTCCATCAGCTAAGAGTCCTCAACCTGTCCAAAAATGGCATCGAGTTTATCGACGAGCACGCCTTCAAGGGAGTCGCGGAAACTCTGCAGACTCTGGACTTGTCTGACAACCGGATCCAGAGCGTGCACAAAAACGCCTTCAATAACCTGAAGGCCAGGGCCAGGATTGCCAACAACCCCTGGCACTGTGACTGTACGCTCCAGCAGGTCCTACGAAGCATGGTCTCCAACCACGAGACGGCCCACAGCGTGATCTGCAAGACCTCCGTGCTGGACGAGCACGCAGGGAGGCCGTTCCTCAACGCTGCCAATGACGCCGACCTTTGTAACCTCCCCAAAAAAACGACTGATTACGCCATGCTGGTCACCATGTTCGGCTGGTTCACCATGGTCATCTCCTACGTGGTGTACTATGTGAGGCAGAACCAGGAGGACGCGCGGAGACACCTCGAGTACTTGAAGTCCCTGCCGAGCAGGCAGAAGAAAGCCGACGAACCCGACGACGTCAGCACGGTGGTGTAGCGTCCAGCTGCCTGGCATCGGCCGGGGAACCCGTTTGGGATTGCAGTAGAATAAGCTGGTTTACTTCTCTCATCCATTGTAAACGTTTGAAACTTTGTATCTCCGTCTCCTTTGAATTATGCCACTGTCGAACTTTGAACAAACATGACAACCTAACAACTCATCTTCGTTTTAGGCCATCCACCCCTGAGTTGTACCCCTGGCGGTATATTCCTGAGTCGGCTACTTCTCTGAACCTCAGTTAGATCCATCTCACTATTTAATAATGAAATTTATTTTTTTAATTTGAAACCAAATAAAAGCCTAACTTTGAATCATGAAAAAGAGACTGACTTATTGGTCCAGAAAACTCTGCGGTCATTCCATTGCTTTAAAGAGAAAAACAGACAACCCGTGTGAACCTAAAGAGCAATCCCAAGGAGAGATGTGTTATTAAGTTCTACTGTACACTGGGGAGCCATAGCTGAGTTATCAGCCAAGTAAAGTGTCTGTCAGACTTCAAAAGAGGCAGGCTTAGCAAACCCGCGTGATAGTACGTAGCGTGACATCCTGCAGAGCCTTACATTCTGATGCTTCTAAGTGTTTGGTACCTAAAAGTCAGTGTGTTTAGCTAAACACACCCATGTCTACTCTCTGCTAGACACATGGGAAAGAAAAAGCCCACACATATTCTGTCCTCAAGAGTACCTTGTGGCGAACAGAGGTCTCTGACCAGCATAGAAATGCCTGTGCCAAAAAGGAAGGTCCTAGTAAGCATGTAAACATCAACTTGCAAGCCTGGTGCCAAGCATTTGCCTACTGTTACTATGGCTCCAGGGCTTCCCTGGTGGCTTAGAGGTAAAGAATCCACCTGTAATATAGGAGACCCAGGAGATGAGGGTTTGATCCCTGGGTGGGGAAGATCCCCTGGAGGAGGGTATGGCGACCCACTTCAGTACTTTTGCCTGGAGAATCCCATGGACAGAGGAGCCCGGCAGGTTACAGTCCACAGGGTTGCAAAGAGTTGGACACGGCTGAGCAGAGGAGCGTGCATGTACACTGTACCTCTAAACCCTCACTCCTAGAGGAGAAAGTGACAGCCACCCCATCTGCAGAGGAGGAAGCTGTGTGTGTGAGAGGCCCAGTGTCCTGCCAAGGAGAAAGTATCAGAGCTTGAGCCAAGCCTCCCTGTCCCCAGAGACTGAGGTCTTCTCATTGTGTTCTGACTCGGTTGGTTGATAGAGGTACAACTTAGCGTTTTAAAAAAACGCACCTGTGTTAAGCGTCCAGTTCCACACATTTGACAGACACACACACCTCTGCATCAAGACGTTGTGTCCCTGATATTGTTCAGAGATAGGAGAAATCTCATCTGGTTCTTAGAGGAGGGAATTGTGTATCTATGGTTTCAGCTGCAGTTAAACGTCAAGACCTGGGTGAGATCTCAGATGGTGCGGCAGGTGGGGAAGCAGAGGGAGGACTGGGGATCAGTGTGTTGGGGGGTGGGAGGATGAAAGGGTCTGCGTAGGGGGAGGCGAGAGACCGATTGAGGCCACATCATGAGCACTGGACCCAGACTCTGGAATAAAAGCAACTAACAGTGTTTATGGGACCCTGCCTGCACACCAGCCACTTCCTCTGGGTTGTCCTGGTTAATCCTCCCATGGCCCTGGGATGCAGTCTTTTGTGAATGAGGAATCAGAGATGTGGGAGCTTAGCTAATTAATTCAGGATCCCGGAGCTTGTCAGTATTGCAGATGTTGACACCTGTGGACCTCACAGCCGTCCCGCTGTATGCTTTGCAGTCGTGGACCTGACTACTTCAAGTTGCTGGCTTCCGAGGCCTAGAGGTTTGCAGACTCCCAAGCAATGGTTTAATTAAGAAAGAACAGCAAAAATAGCCCTTTGTGGGTTTAAGTAGGAAGGAGGGATCCTTTGCTGTTTTGACTCACATGGCCTTCTCCAACTCATATGAGAGTATTTGGGGGCCTTCAAGAATCACATCTCTGCCCATGGAAAGCCCTATGGGTCCTGTCCTATCCACACAGCTCCTGAGATGTGAAATTCAGGGTATGGGACCTGGAACGCCTGCCTCCCAGAGAGAAGGAAGCCAGATTGTCTGCCTGTCTGTGCTAACTGGATTCGAATGCCTTTCAGCAGCACTGGGGCTTTGCTGAAGACTTAACACCCCCTGGAGGACAACCGTATAATATATCTCTGTGAGTATTACCACGGAAAGATGCCTAACTGAATACACTACCTTCCCCTGAAGAATGAGATCATTGCTAAGATCACCTTTGAAGATATTCAGTTAATTCGTTGTATTTATTTGTGTGTGTGTCACATTCATTTTAGAGAAGCTTTCACAAGTCACGTAATCCACTTCAGGTTGCTTTTTCCAGATAATCTTTTGTTCCTGTCGTTGTTCCTGTTGATGATGTTCAGTTGCTAAGTCGCGTCCGACTCTTTGCAACCCCATAGGCTGCAGCACGCCAGGCTCCTCTGTCCTCCATTGTCTGTCAGGATTTGCTCAAATTCATGTCCATTGAGCCAGCGATGCCATCTAACCACCTCATCCTCTGTTGTCCCCTTCTTCTTTTGCCTTCAATCTTTTCAGCACCAGAGTCTTTTTCAATGAGTCGGCTCTTCACCTCAGGTGGCCAAAGTATTGGAGCTTCAGCATCAGTCCTTCCGATGAATATTCAGGGTTGATTTCCTTTCGGATGGACTGGCTTGATCTCCTTTAAGTCCAAGGGACTCTCAAGAGTCTCCTCCAGCACCACAGTTTGAAAGCATCAATTATAAAAGAATATAAAGAACTGCCATAAGTGGTGTAAAGAATTGATAAAATTTAATCATTAGGTTCTTACAAATAGGAGCCTGTTTTCCTACTGAGCAATTACATTAATCTAGTGAAAGCACCTCATCAGGCAAAATGTCTACAGAATCTTGACGTGCAATCCTGGTCTCGTCCAGATGTGGCCAAGTTTGATCTCCACATTTTAGTATGTAATTCTCCTTGTACATGGAATTAAGAGAGCATCCTGGGTGAATCCCGTTCCCTGCCTGTACATTTTCAGTGAACATTGTAAGTGCAAGTGCTTTAAAAAAAATCGCCTTTTAAAATTGTCATGAGTTGGAAGATATAGGCCATTGGAGGAGAAAATTAATTCTTTTTTTTTTCAAACAATAACAGGCTCCTGGGCTCCTTTGGGACCAGAATGGAAAAGAAATACCCTTCCCATCAGCTTATAGGGATGTTTGACCCACTGGCCCGACAGGGCGTGATGCCAGGGAGTAGAAAGAGCTGCCTGAAGCTCACAGCTGGCTGTTCAGAAAAAGGCCCCAGTGCACACTCAGGGTTGAGCCCCGCAAGCTCCATAATTTCTGAACCCTCACACACATTTACGTGCATGGAGAGCGACCTATTTTAGGGCTGGACAGTTTGGGAAATGAGTGTTATCTGAGGCACATCCCACCTTCCCTTCTGAATGTTCTACCTAAACAGCTTCTTTGCTCAGTCACTCTTCTAACCTCCAGCTTTATTGATTTAATTTTTTAATTCTTATTTCATACTGGGGGGTAGCTGATTGACTGAGTTGTGTTAGTTTCTGGTGTACCTCGGAGTGACTCAGTTATACGTATACAAGGATCCATCATTTTTCAAATTCTGTACTCATAGGGGTCATTCGAGAATCCTGAGTAGAGTTCCCTGTGCTATCCAGTAGGTTCTCATTAGTTAGCTGTTTTACACTTAGTCATTTTATATAGGTCAACCCCAGTCTCCTAATTTGTCCCTCCCTAACCACAACCTTTTGAATGAGAAAAACACCTGAGAACTTGAGTCGTCTGCGAAGCGCTTATCTCTGAAGCAAGGCAAATCATAAAACATGCCAATGTGACTGGAACATTTTTAAGAAAGGGATAGAAAGTTATGTAACGGAAGGTTTAGCTTTCAGGCGCACGTCGGCAAATTGTAAGGCTCTGATATACAAAGTGTGCTATGTACATTTTGTTCTTTTTGATGTCCTTCCCTGACTGCCCACAGTAACTCTTGCTCTGACATCCTCCAGTGGAAGGCCGTCCGGGGTAGCTTTTCTTATTGACTCACACTGAGTCCTCTCATCTGTCTGGCACAGTTGGCAAGTGGAAAATTCTCCTTAATTAAATGTTCAGGCTGCTAGAGATACGTGAACTCATAGAATGTCAGGAATGGAAATGCCCCAGAGCGGAGCTCGCTTATTGATTCTCAGGTGTTGAAATCCTTGCAGGCTTGGAGACTGGCACTCACATCTCCATATAACCATGTGTCCCTAATAGAACACCAGTAACCTTCTGATAAACTGGCCCCCATCTTCAAAGAAACAGAGCAACTTAAACATCACCCCCCGTGAAAGCATCCGTGGCTCTAGACAAGTTTCTCTGAGGACTCGGAAGGCACGTAAGTTTCCTGCACTGCCACAGAGTGGTAATCAAGAATACCTGTGATTCGAAAAACTTCCTGTTCCCTCAACACGTGACGAGGGGGCCCATTTCCCCTTCGCAAATGGGCTCTGGATAGCGTGCTCTGTGCTGTGTGTGACCTGGCTTCCCGGTGGAGAGACGGAGGCAGTGATGTCAATGCACCTTCCTGGGTCAGGAGAGGTGATCGGTGCTTGTTTCTTCGAGGGGCAGCATAAACACAGGGTGGTCAAGGACCACCCTGCAGGCAAGAGGTGGGTGGACACCTCTACATGATGTTCAGCTCTGGCCACCGACTCCAGTATTCTCTCCTGGAGAGTTCCATGGACAGAGGAGCCTGGCTGGCTCCAGTCCAGAGGGTCACAAAAAGTCAGACACGACTGAGCAGCTAACTCACACCCACACACACTGGTCTGTCTTCAGAGCTCTTGTCAGCCTGGCATCCCAAAGTGGCACCACTGACGGATCAAGCCAGCTGGGTCGGACCCAAAGTGACCTCGAGGCAAACTCATTCACTGCACATTTGCAAAGGCCTTCCCTGACCCTTTGCAGAATTCAAGCAAATGAGTCAGAGTCTAGGGAAACAGGAGACTTGAGTTCTATATCTCACATTGGCCCAAATTCATTTTATGGATGGTCCCAAAGGCACCAAATGAATTAGTGGGTCACAGAGGCCCAGCAGGGGCCACTCCTCAAGGTCCAAGACCTTCTCCTTCCAACCCAGGGAAACTATGATCTTGAGGACAGAAGACCTGAAGGAGTCCTCATGGGGCCACTTAGAGCCCTGTGTTTCATAGGTTTCATGGCTGAGCGACAATGAAAGGAAATCTGTCTGTCTTCGTGACTCTTAACATCTTCAGCTTGAAAAGAACCAGAAGCTAATATGAATCACTTAAGAAGTGTGTGTGTATCTACGTGCACACTGGGGTAACATGGAGAGCTGGGTCCCAAAAGCACCAGGAGACAAGATCATGGGAATAATGAAAACAAAATCTGTCAGTCATTTGGTCTAGAGATAGCACAGGTTTGGGTTTTCCAGGGAAATGATTAGATGTATTTTCAAGATTGTCCCCAAGTTCACTGAAAAACATTTACACTTGTCACTAATGGCAACTGAGTCGATCAAGTTTGTGAACTGTGCTCTTTCTTTGGCTGACAGATCTGCACTTTGCTCACTATTTTCAAAAAAGAATCGGCTCATTTGCTATATTTGCCTGTGGCCATATGAGCGTTCAACTGATGAGAAGTTTCCAGATATGACCTTGAAAACTAAGCCTGAAATGAATATATCGTGGGTTTCTCTGGGGTTGAGACCAAAAATCTATTTCTTTTTATATTTTATTTATTGTTTTTCTCTCAGAGGAGTGTTTGCAAAATGAAAGGCAATCTAAAGTCTGGTTGTTGGTCTAAAGAAGAACAAGCCAGCTATTGAGCTAATGACATCGCTTGTTGGATAGATGCTAAAATAAAGTGGCTCATGCCTCATCACTCAATCATGTCCAACTCTTTTCAACCCCATGGACTGTAACCCTCCAGGCTCCTCTGTCCATGGGATTTTTTCCAGGCAAGAATACTGCAGTGGGTTGCCATTTCCTCCTCCGTGGAAAATGGCTCATAGATAACCAACAAGGACTTACTGCATAGCACAGGAAACTCTACTCAGAAGTCTGTGATGACCTATTTGGGAAAGAATCTGAAAATTAATGGTGGACGCACATGTATAACTGATTCACTTTGCTGTATCTGAAACTTAAACAACACTGTAAACCAACCATGTTGTTGTTTAGTCCCTAAGTCATGCCTGACCCTTTTGTGACCCCATGGACTGTAGCCCACCAGACTCCTCTGTCCATGGGATCTCCCAGGCAAGAATACTGGAGTGGGTTGCCATTTCCCTCTCCAGGGGATCTTCCCAACCCAGGGATCGAATCTTCATGCCCTGCAAGTCTCCAGCATTGCAGGTGGATCCCTCAACACTGAACCATCAGGGAAGCCCAACTATACTAAACCTACTATAACCAAGTATATATAAATCAACTATGCCCACATAAAATTAAAAAAATAAAGTAGCTCATAGGGAGGAGAATGGTGCTAATTTATACAAATCCAGCTTCCTTAGGGTTGTCCCCATTTCTTCTGGAGGAGAGATACAGGGAAGACATTAGTCTGCTCTCAGAGTTTTTCATCCTCACTGACAGTCATCCTCATCCTCTGACTCTCTGGGGAGCAAGCCGCAGTGACAAGAATGACATGTGAAGGAAATCTCGGGAAAGTGCTGCCTGGAAGCGAAGCTTTGCGGGGGACAGACAGGACTGACGGAAAACTGACATTGTCAAAGACTTTCATCTTCATATTAAAACATAGGCCAAGGGATCCCTGTGTACAAGTCACAGATAAAGAAACTTACATAAAATAGAAGACCCTCCCAGCAAACAATTTCACCTTTCCCCCACTACAGTTATCATGTACTTGGCATAGGAAGCGGTTCTATTGGCATCTGACTTCTCACAGCAGCCCTGCCGAGAAGATATCATTGTTCCTCTGATACCGAGGAGGAGACTGAGGATCAGAGCGACCCAGGCTCACTCAGCTGATGTACCATAGCAGAGCCCAGGTCTCTCTACCTGCAAAGCCACATGCTTATTTATCCTGTACCCTTTCATTCTGTGAAGTTGCACATTAAGGCTCATGAGAATAAATGGAGTAGAATAGAGCAAGATATTTTTTCTTAGGCACATGGGAGAAATGAAGTTCAAAAGGAAAGAAGCAAGCATTTTCATTCAACCAGTTAGCAGAGCCTGTGCCGCACACCGCGTCAAGTCAACCCCACTGCACACCCATCTCTCTGTGCCCAGTCCCGACATCCTGTGAACACAGAAAATAAACCCTGCTCCTGGCAGGACACATGTGTGTGTAGCTCTCAGTCCTGGGAGTGATGATGATGCTGGGTTCCCCAGTTCCTGCTGGGGCGATGCTGTGGGTGGTGCTCAAGACGCTGCATTGTAGAGTCATGTCTCCCTGAGTCCTACCATCACCATCTACGCCGGGCAGGTTCCCCTGGCAGCTCCTGCAGACACTCACCAGAGGGTTTTCTCTGGCTTCCCCAGCACACTTGGCACTTACACCGAAGGTTGGTGTGCCAGGGAGCTGCCACCTGCGAGTCATCTGCAACCAAGGGCTCCTGGGGACTTGGTGGGGAAACACCAGGCCCCTCACTCACTGGCAAGTGGGACCCACCCTGGTTCCTCAGAGTCTGTGCTTAGCAAGACTTTGCTGCCCCAAAGAGGGAACCGCTCTCCACTCCTGCAGAGTGAGTGTCATACAAGCCCAGAGTAAAGTTCTTTGGCCTCCTATGCCAGGAAATTAGGAGAAAAAACCCATGCTTCTAATTTAGCAAGTGTATATGATCTTATAATGCATCTAGTGGCAGTTTACTTTTCTTTACTTTTGACCTGCTGTTACATGTAGGTTGTCGATTACTCTGGTTTTCATTTATTCTATTTGCGTGTTTTTAAGAATCTCCTTAAGACCCCTCCTACCTTTGATGTAATTAAACAGGGAAGGCTTTTATGTTTATGTGCTGCCTGTCACGTTTCCCTAAAATGAAATGTATAGATTGTTGTAGACTCATTCCTCTCTTTAAAATTGAAGCACAGTTGACTTACAATGTTGCATCAATCACCGCTGTACTACAAAGTGATTCAGATACACACACACACACACACACACACACACATTCTTTTTTAAAATATTCTTTTCCATTACAGCTTATCATGGGATACTGAATATATTTCCCTGTTCTCTACAGTAAGACCTTGTTGTTTACCCATTCTCTATATAATAGCTTGCATCCACTAACCCCAAGTTCCCATTCGATCCATCCCCCACCTTTGCAAGGAGAAGGGCAATGATCTGTTTCAAGAGAACATTTGGCTTTTGGGAGTTTTTGAAAAGAAGTCCGTGTTCATTTCTGCTCCAAGTTGACGGGCCGTATTTTCATTGTTATGATATTCTAGGACAAGCAAGATTTTAGTACCTTACTGCGTTTTCCCTCTGCTCTTTCCAGTTGATATGTTTTCGGCTGAGTGGTGTCCCCTTCTAGTGTTATATGTTTAAGTCCTAACCCCCAGTACAGTCACTGTGGCATCTCAGATTGAAACTGCATTTTGGGTTTTTGGTTTTTTCTTTTGGTTCTTTTGGCTGTGCTCCTTGGCTTGCAGGATCTTAGTTCTCCCCTGAGGGACTGAACTGGGGCCCTGCCAGTGAGAGTCTGTGGAGTCCTACCCACTGGACCGCCATGGGGTTCCCTGAATGCAAGTGCGTTTGGAGATGGACCTTTAAAGAGAGAAATAAGTTGAAACGAGGTCTTTAGGGGGGCCCCTCGTCCAGGCTGAGGGTTGTCCTTATAAGAAGAGATCAGGACGCTCCTGCAGAGAAAGGCCACGTGAGGGCGCGGAGAAAGGCGCCGTCTGCAGCCGAGGAGACAGACCTCAGAGAAACCGACCCGCCGACACCTTCCTCCTGGACGTGCAGAACCGTGAGAAAACACATTTCTGTTAAGTCACCCAGTCCGCGGTATGTTGTTATGGCAGCCCTAACAAGCTAATACATCATGTTAACCCTTATTTTCCAGGGTTAACAATTTTGGAAGATTTTCTAGAGAATCAGTTATGAGAAATTTCAGGAAATGCAATCGATCAGTGAATGCCGTTACATATCTGGATCTTCCTGTTTTCCTCCTAGTTCGCAGGGAGAGTTTTGTTTTTGAAATAAATCTATCTCTGTCCTCTTAAAATGCCTCAGGGCTGGAGAGTAAGTATAATGGCTCTAAGAAATGAGGACTTCTGTGTGAAATTACAGGAGCAAGAGACAGAGTGACTATGTGATCAGGTTGTTTTCCAGAAAGCAAAGGCAATTTTTAAAGGGGAAATTGGCCATAGGTAATAAAATAGCCTAATTGGAAAAATGATCCGTGTGTCCCATATCTAACCACATCCGAATTCCTACTACATCTCCTGTCCCAGCTTCAGTAGAGTGTTTCCCCAGAGCTAAAAATCCCAACTATTTAAATATTTGTCCTTAAGAGCAGTAGCTCAACAGTGGAAAGTTCTTTGGATAAACAACAAGGTCCTACTATATACATAGCACAGGGAACTGTATTCAATATCCTATGATAAACCATAATGAAAAAGAACAGTAAAAAGGATGTATATGCGTGCATCATTTTGCCTTTTTGTATTCAGTTTATGGGGTTCTCATGGCAAGTATACTGGAGTGGTTTGCCATTCGCTCCTCCAGTGGATCACGTTTTGTCAAAAGTCTCCACTATGACCCGTCCGTCTTGGGTGGCTCTGCCTGGCATGGCTCACAGCTTCACTGAGTTATTCAAGCCACTTCACCATGACGAGGCAGTGATCATGAAGAGGTAGCCTGGCGTGCTGCCGTCCATGGGGTCACAAAGACTCGGACATGACGTGGTGACTGAACAACAACAAATATGTGTGTGTAAGTAACTGAATCACTTTCCTGTCTAGCAGTAATTAACACAACATTGTAAGTCAACTGTACTTCAATGTTAAAAATTGATCAACATTTTAAAAAAATCATAAAAAATTGAAAGTTTTTTTGATCAGTTCCTTTCCATCAATTTTCAGTTTCCAACTATCGGCTCAGATTACAACTTCAACTTCTTCAAGATTACAACTTCTTCCAGCAGTATACACAGTGACCCCCACCTTTCACAGAGCAATACAGACACTGTTACCACAATTGATTTACGTTTGGTCGATGGTGCACACAGCTGGCTCTAGTTAGCTCAAACTCTTTTCTACAGGCAAGACACTCAAAAGCCAGAGACCGTGGGAAGCCCATTAGAAAACAGTTAACTGTGCCACAAATGCAGGTACTGTGGAGGCATAAAATGCAGAGACGCCCAATTAACCACGTGTTTTCATTTGCCTTGTGGCGTGGCAAAAAGCGCACAGGATTTATTTTGCTTACAAAGTAATAATAACTTGTGTTTAAACATCTGAGAGACAGGATCATGCAGAAAATGAGAGTACTTTAAAGAACATGAAGAAAAAAGTATAAAGTAGTCCAAGTCCCACCACTTAGAACTTCTGTTGATATTTTCATCTTTCTTCTGGACTTTTGGTCTCTCTCTTCCTCTGAACAATGCCAAGATGCTAACACGGCCCTTCCTGACCGACTCTGTCCAGATTTTCAGAACGATCTCTTGCTTCTATCCCCCAAACCCACTAGGCTTCTGCTTCTCTCATCCTGAAGTTCCTGAAACTCCCGCTGCCTCTCATGAGTTCTTTGAGAGTCCCAAGCCCAGATGAACATGTGATCAGCTTTGTGCTTCTCAAAGGTAACTGGCAGAATGAATTATCAGGAGTGGGGAATGACTGGAGATGTGGAACTTGGGTGCTTATTGCACTAAAGTCAGGTAGAAAAGGCTGGGCAGATATATGGCCGTGGAGATGGAGCTTCAGCGACTTGCAGAGACTTTTCAGGAGATGCGATCAGATACTCGGTCTGTACTCCTATCGCATCCTCGCCACCATCATCATGGTCACCACTGTCATCATAGTTGGTACTGTTGTGACTGTGCTCCAAGATAAGTGAAATAGGAGATCGTACCGGAAATCAAATCAAAATTTGATTATACATGAAAAGAATGGGATTGATGAAGAGGCTTCGTAAAACCAGCCTAATTATTCTAGCCAGGCTACATGACTTCACTGTCAAGTTCAACCTAATGTAGCCAAAAATAAGTTTGATTTCCACTGCATTGCAGATTATATGGTCTTACATTTTCCCTTCTGGTTGTCATAAGAGGAGGAAGTTCATTTCATCTGAAGACCTCTATGAAGGTTTTAAATCAAAAGCTGTAGCTGCTTGTCACCGCTCAGGCTGGTGCCATTTATTAAATTCCTTGTGTGACACTGGACCTGAGAGCTGAAATCAGCTGGAATTTGTCTTTTTAGCTCCTCCCACATCTGCACACACATGGGGACCTGCTTTTTGGGAGACCTGAGCAACCTCTATATTTTTCATTCAGGAGATTAAGGTGTGAGACGCCTGGGCCTTAAGCTCACTAAAGGAGGTGTTCCCTTGCCACTCGAATGCCATCTCATGGAGTCTAAAAGCCCAATCCAAAATATTCTATTATAAAAGTAATAATAGTTGCCAAAAATTAAGTGCAATATTTTTAAGATTCAATATAATAAAATGCCCTCTGGGGCCCTTTTGTGTTGCAGAAATTTAACATCTCCCATAAGATGATGAGCATAATCACTGTCAGCTGATAACATTTATTAAGCAGTGACTATGTGCTAGGTATCATGCTGGCCTTCCTCGGTTACTCTTCAGGAGCACCTTCAGAAGGAGATTCTATTACAGTTCACAGTTTACAGATGAGTGAACTACAGCTTGAAGAGGTCACACCTTCTCCGAGGTACAGCAAGGATTTCAGGTCCCTGAGCTGACTCCAGCAGCAGCCTCAGGACACTGCTCGGTGTCAGGAGAACACGTCTCCACATTTCTCATCATCATGATAACTCGCACTTGGGTTAATTCATTTACACCTGAATGTATCATTATTGCCCTCTTTCTCTACCTAAGGGTCTATACCCCAAAACCCCTAGTGGATCACCAGGTCTCCCAAGTTAGATAGGAAAAATGGGGGTCTTAGCCCCAGTCTTCTGATACACAGGGGGCTGTGTGGGCTCCTCTTTTGTTAATCTATGTCATTCCAAGCCTACCTGTTAAGGGGATGCTTTAGCTGGACATTTTGTGAATTCAGGGACATTGGATTTTGTCCAAGTTAACAATTTGCCTGTCTTAACTGAGCTGCCATGATTTAATAACTCTTGCTCATCATAAGGAACAGACTATACAATTTAATAACTACAGGAATATTTGATTTTCACCATATTACAGTATGGGTTCCCTGGTGGGTCAGATGGTAAAGAATCTGTCTGCAAGGCAGGAGACCCGTGTTTGATCCCTGGGTTGGGAAGATCCCCTGGAGAAGGGAATGGCAACTCACTGCAGTATTCTTGCCTGGAGAATTCCATGGACAGAGGAGCCTGGTGGGCTACAGTCTATGGGATTGCAAGAGTCGGACGTGACTGAGTGACTAACACTCACTCACATGTCACAGTGTACTGCTATTCCTGAGAAAGTACCATCCATTTTGAGTTGACAACTATAGTTAAGGTAAGAGGTCTTAAGACAACGAATTAATAATGTAATAAGGATGTTGCATTATGGGTGCATGCTGAATCCCAATTTATTAATGTTCCCATTGCTCTTCTCCATGACAAGTTGGGTGCTGTTAACCATAACACATACTCTTTTCCTTGGGAAAGTATGTGGTAAACTTAGTTTCTGATTTTTTGTGAACAAGAGAGAGATCATCAAAACATAACTTTGTGATTCATCTAGAGAAAAATCAAAAGTAAGAAAAATAAGCAGTTTGGGAGATGAAGTACTCCCTGTGTGATTTTAGTCTTCTTTTTTCTAGAGTTTTATTCTTTTTTAAAAAATTTTTATTGGAGTATTGTTGATTTACAGTGTTGTGTTAGTATTGGGTGTACAGCAAGTGAATCAGTTATACGTAAACATAGATCCACTGTTCTGTTTTTTAAATTCTCTTCCCATATAGGCCACGGCAGAGCATTGAGTAGTGTTCCCTGTGCTCCACAGCACGTTCTTAATAGTTATCTATTTTGTCTACCAGTTCAGTTCAGTGGCTCAGTCGTGTCTGACTCTTTGCGACCCCATGGACTGCAGCACACCAGGCTTCCCTGTCCATCACCAACTCCTGGAGCTTGCTCAGACTCATGTCCATCAAGTCGGTGATGCCATCCAACCATCTCATCCTCTGTCATCCCCTTCTCCCGCCTTCAATCTTTCCCAGCATCAGGGTCTTTTCCAATGAGTCAGTTCTTCGCATCAGGTGGCCAAAGTATTGAAGCTTCAGCTTTCAGCATCAGTCCTTCCAATGAATATTCAGGATTGATTTCTTCAGTATTGACTGGTTTGATCTCCTTGCAGTCCAAGGGACTCTCAAGAGTCTTTTCCAACACCACAGTTCAAAAGCATCAGTGTTTTGATGCTCAGCTTTCTTTATGGTCCAACTCTCACATCTGTACATGGCTACTGGAAAGACCATAGCTTTAACTACACGGACTTTTGTCGGAAAAGTAATGTCTCTGCTTTTTAATGTGCTATCTAGGTTTGTCATAGCTTTTCTTCCAAGGAGCAACCATCTTTTTAATCTCATGGCTGCAGTCACCATCTGCAGTGATTGTATATAGTAGGGTATGTATGTCCATCCTAATTTCCCAATTTATTCCTCTTTCTACCTTATCCCCAAGTAACCATGAGTTTGCTTTCTACATTCATGAGTCTACTACTGTTTTGTAAATAAGTCATCTCGATCATTTTTTAAATTCCACATGGAAGTGATATCATTTGGTATTTGTGTTTCTCTGTCTGGCTTCCCTCAGTATGACAATCTCTAGGTCTATCCATGTTGCTGCAAACAGTGTTATTTTGTTCTTTTTTTATGGCTGAGTGACATTCCATTGTATATATGTACCACATCTACGGTTTTAGCCTTGCCTAAAGCAAATGCCATTTTGAAATTATCTTTCACATATATATTATTGGGTGCTAAGTTGCTTCAGTCACGTCCGACTCTGTGATCCTGTGGACTGTAGCCCTCCAGGCTCCTCTGTCCGTGGGATTCTCCAGGCAGGAATACTGGAGTGGGTTGTCCAGCCCTCCTCTAGAGGATCTTCCCAACCCAAGGATCGAACCTGTGTCTCTTATTTCTCCCACATTGGCAGGTAGGTTCTTTACAAATAGCGCCACTTGGGAAGTCCAATGAAGGCATAATTTTAAAAAGTCAATCAGGGGAAAATAAATACTCATGTGGTACATCGGACCATGCTACCATCTCATCTTACCCAGGGCCATATGACCAGCACCACCTCTTTCTGGAAAGAAGTAACAATGTGCCGATTTAGAGTCTAGACCTTAAAAGGCATCTGGCGTTTGCACTCACTCTGCTGAGCTCCTGCTATTCATCATGAGAACACAGACCTCAGGGAGCCACTGGTCCAGGGGAGATGCAAGACCCTGAAGCAGACATCCTCAGCTCCCTGAAACAGATCAGCCACTAGCTGGAGGCAGAGTCTGCTGACTATCAAAACTGGGAGCAAGAGAAATAAATGTTCTCTCCTTGTCTTCCTCTGTCCAGGCTGCTATAACAGAGCACCATGCATAGGTTGCCTTAAACAACAAATAGAGTTTGTTGTTTCTACTGTTCTGGAGTTTGGAAAGTCCAAGATCAAGGTGCTGGCGGAGTCAGTGTTTGCTGGGAGCCCATGTCTTGGTCCGTAGATGACCATCCTCTCGTGGTCGGAGAGCAGAGGGCAGCAGGATCGTTCAGGATTCTCACAGCAGCATTATGCCCACTCACGAGGGCTGGGCCCTTGTGACCTCATCTGATCTCAATTATGTCCCAAAGAACCTTGCTCCTAATGCCATCACATTGGGGGTTAGGGTTTCTACATGTGGATTTTAAGGGTACACAGTTCAGTCCGTAACACTCCTCTAAGGCACTGAGATTGTTAGGTTGTTTGTTCTGTGGTATTATGGCACAACAGCTGACTACTGCAATCCATGAGAAATAATACTAAAAGTGAACCAATGGGGATGAGCAAAAAGGCGCCCTCAAGGACTCTGCCTATTGCCATTAGTGAGTGGTCCCCCAAGATTAATGGGGAGAACTAGATCAGTGCTACTGCATTTTCAGCCTGAAGGGCACACGTTATTTCAAGGGGAAATACTTTATGTGTGTGTTGTGCATAGAGACAAGACACACCTCTACTTGGTAAAATTCTGTGGGCAAACCTTTCATCAATACCAAAATGCCAGTCTCCCGTGTTCAATCTGATTCTCACGGAAAGGCAAATGACTGTAGGTGCAGATAAGATGACAGTAAATGTTTAGCTCATTTTCAAAACTCTCCATAGATGAGGTTGCTTAGAACCTTGCCAAGCCATATGTTTGCATTTTAGTCTGAAGCCTCTTCCTAAGATTGGCCTGAAAACTTCTTAAAACTCAAAGGACACAGAACCCAGGGGAATGGAAGGAAGGTTTTTACAAGATGATTAGCACCTTGTACTGTGACTGTTCTGCACGGAAATTTGCATATTTCTGGAAAGAGGTGAATTTGTCAGAGGAAAAAATACTCCATAGTTCATGGGAAAAATAGTTGTCAGTAGTATTGATGTAATGGCACTTTCTCATATGATCATGGTTTAAAGGATTATATTGGTTAGATGTGTAAGTGCTCATATCATTAGCACGCATTAAATGATTTTATACATAGTTTTTGGGGGTGGGTTAAGAGTGGCTTGTGAAGCAACTGGAAGCAAATGTTGGCACACAGACTCTCAGGGAAGACTTGGTGATAAGGGTCTCATAAAGAGAGTGAGGGAGAGAGACTGTCTAGCAGTTGTTGTTATAGATGCACTGTATGGAAAAATATTTCCAGAATTATGAATTAACAGCCTAGAATTCTTTTTTTCATGCTTATGAACTCTATAATGAAGGACTACAATGCATTTTGCATAGCTTTCATTTCTTTAACATTGCTACTTTCTAAAATTCTCTTGGGCTCACATTTTGTTGGGGAACCCAACTACTAATCAGTAGAGTTTCACCCAAGAAATAGTAATAGTTGGACATTTCTGAATTTTTCCGTATTGCTTTTTTCTTCTTGTTATATTTACACTTGATTTTGAAGGATTGCTTATGTTTGTGTCACTACAAGCAATCAGTACCCAGAAACGCATGATGATATTGTACAGCAAAGCCTGAGTTTTTACGAACTGGAAACCCCTAGAATTAGGTGTCTTCCTCCTAATCCATTCATCTATACCACGGCCTTTTCTCTTCACACTCAGCAGATTCATAAGCTTATTTGCCTCTAGTGATTTCACTTTCTTACAGTATGAAATGATGAAGGCTGACAAAAGGAGAGATTACATTTAAAAAAATAATAAAGAGCAGGAAAGCAAAGCTAAAAGAAACAGCAGCTCTAATATATTTCTCTGTGAGAGTCTCAGGGCTCCTTAAATGTCTTCCTGTTTCAGCTCTTCAAATCCAGCCGAAGCTAAAATGAAGAGGTATGGTAGATGCTGTTACACACACACACAGATCCCAAAGACCCCAGTAGAGAAGGGAATGGCAACCCACTCCAGTTTTCTTGCCTGGAGAATCCCAGGGACAGAGGAGCCTGGTGGGCTACAGTCCATGGAGTCCCAAAGAGTCAGACACGACTGAGTGAAATTGAACAACTTTCGCTCACTCACACTCTCTTCGGGACCAAGGTAGGCCCTGTACCCAAAGGCTTCCCATCAGTGGGGCCGTCGTTCCCAGTGTAGGTGGCAGAAGTATCAGGAGTCTCCCCTTCACCTTCTCATTCACATCGTGGTGTCAAAGTGCATTGTTTGTTAGTTGGAAACATGGCCTGGAATTATTTGCAGAGAATCCCTCAAAGCTGTGTCACTGCAGAGATCACAGCTGTGGTGTGATATCCAGCTTTGAATTTTGGGTTTTTCCATTTTTCCTAAGAAGTCACCCGAGATGACTGTGAACTTCAGTTCTTTACTGTGAAGTAGCAAACAATAATGACTGCAGGGGTGGTTATGAATGTTAAATAAGATACTATGTGTCAACTGCATGCTGTACTACTTAGATATAAGACCTAAGTCCAAGTGAGGCTCCATGCTAAGTGACACTTTGATGGCTCATGAAATTGGGAAGGGCATGAGTGGCTTGCCTACTTTTCCCCTCTCTACCCCTCTGCTCCCAAGTACAAGTTCCCTGGACCAAACAAGCCTCCTTCTCACGGGAACCAGTCACAGCCCTTTCTTACCCCCGAATAGCAGGCTCCAGTTTCCTGCCAGTCCACAGAATTATTCCAACAAGCCCATCACTTTCTCCTGTGGGAAGTGGGGATACCTCACCTTCTTGGTGTTACCAGCCAGGATTTTTGCCCTTCCCTGATCAATAGAAATTGATCAGAGGCAGACAAGAAATTCAGGCAAGGCTTTATTGGGGCTTCTACTGCCCCAGAGGAAAGTAAGAACAAGGAACAGCTTCCCTTGCTCATCTGCTCCCCAAGGTGGGGGCGAGCTGGTTCCTTACATAAAGTGAGGGTACGGGGGCCCAGGGGTTGGGCTGGAGGGGTGCCCACCCCTTTGGTGGTGTTGAACGCCGGGGGCATGCACAGTGCCCTGCTATTGCTCCTGACCTCCTAGTCTTGCTCCTGGCTCTTCAGATTTGGTCTTTGTGTATCTTGTTGTCCAGAATTTGCCCCAACTGCACATGCACACAGTTATTTTTCATCCCTTATAGATTCTTTGTATTTTGTCACTGAGGAGACATTTGTCCAGGTGCAAGCTCTGCAGCAGAGGGTCCCAGGTCCCAGCCTGGCTCACTGGTACTACGACGCCTGCCCCCACTGCCCGTTCACTCTGCTCTTCAGCACCCCCCCCCCCCCCAGTGCAACTCTGCAGGAGCCTCCTCCCTGGGACTGTGAGTACACGTGACTAGTAGCAATGTCCATCCACCTGATCCGCCGGGTGTCTTCTGCTTGGCCATCCATTCAAGGTAGGAATGTCCCTGCACAGTGTGGTGGGGAGGAGACAGCGAAAACAAATAGTTGGTGCATTGCAAATAATAACTGGTAGATGACGTCATAGTTTTCAAGAAAAAGAAACCCCCAACTGCTCTCAGCCTCTTAGAAACCCCTTTAATAAAGTTGTCTCTCCTTAAGGCATGGAGACGCTTGTCTTCCATCTTCTGTTACTCAGAGCCGACATGTGAATACTGGGACCAAGGGCAGGGAGTGAGGACATAGCTGGGGGGAGCCAAGGGGCCTGTGCAATTGATTCCTCCCTCCCCGTGACCCAGGGTGTGAAGGGAGGAGTCGGGGAAGTCGGATTCCACAGCCACTGCAACTATCTCAGTATTCCCAGGGTGTCCTAGCCCAGGGAGACCTGTGCCCCAGGCACACGCCACGCTCTGTCTGCATCCCAGGCGTTTCCCAGTGCGTGAGCCTGGACTTACACCCCCAGCGCAGCTTGGGTGTGAAGAGTTCTTGCAGGACAGAAGCAGAGACGGCGCATCCTCTGTCACTGACCACTGCTGCTCCCTAAGGGGTGCTTCTTCCTGGAGTTTCAGTCACGCTACTAAGTGAGGTACAGTGACCCTGCCGTCTCCTGTTGCCTTCACTCTACTTGGAGGAATGCCTCATTTTCAGAGGACTCTCCACAGACACGTGTTGAATGAGTTATTGATTGAAAGATCGATCATTCAATTCAAAAGTCAGCTGAACTTACCACGCGCCTAACACACTGTCAGCGTGTAAGAATCTTGAGACAAGATCCCTAAACTTCAGGAGGCTGCAGCCTGTTTTGAAGAGATGATAACTGGGAAGGAAGCGTTGGTGGTGGCTCCTTAAAGAGGGTGGAGGACTTGACTGAGTCTGAAAGGAGAAGAGGAGGAAAGCGAGGAGTCAGCCGGAGTGGGCAGGGTGAACCCATGCCTGTGCGGCCATTGGAGGCTGACCTCCATGCTTCTTGCCTCCTGTTTCCAGAAGAAGGAAGCAAAAGTGAGGCTGAATGGGCCTACACTGTGGGGCAGGAAATGCTGGTGCACCTTTAAAACGAATCGTCACTCTCAGAACATGCAAATTAAATCAAAAGATTTCTTGTGAAAAGGAGACAGCAATTTTGCCCCATTTTGCTTTCTTTTGAACGGCAACATTATCAGTTTTGATTGTTCTCATCCGTGAAATTCACTGTAGCCGGTGTACTACTAAAGTATTATTCACACGATGTAAATGAATTCCAACCGCAGGATAAACCCATGGAAAGTGTCAGTTTTCCTTTGATTTTTTTTTTTTCCATTGTGTACAGAATAAAATGGGAGCTACAGTGTAACCGAGACTTGAAAAAGCAGTGTTGTTGTGACAAATATCTGAAACAAATATATGTGACATGAAATATGACCACTAAAGGGAAATAATGGTACCTTTCAAATCCCCCTGCCCAAATCCCATTATAGAAATAGGAAGCCAGGAGCTATGCTTTTAAGAAAAGACGTGAATGAAGCCAGTTTCTTTCTCTCCTTCTCTAGAGGGTGTGGTCAAAATATCAGAACTAGAAATTGAAATAGAGTCTTAAAAGCCTGGATTAATGGACAAAATTATATTACCAGCCTGAAAAAAGCTGCTGCTGCTGCTAAGTCCCTTCAGTCATGTCCAACTCTGAGCGACCCCATAGATGGCAGCCCGCCAGGCTCCCGTCCCTGGGATTCTCCAGGCAAGAACACTAGAGTGGGTTGCCATTTCCTTCTCCAATGCATGAAAGTGAAAAGTGAAAGTGAAGTCGCTCAGTCGTGTCCGACTCTTAGCAACGCCATGGACTACAGCCTACCAGGCTCCTATGTCCATGGGATCGTCCAGGCAAGAGTACTGGAGTGGGGTGCCATTGCCTTCTCCTGAAAAAAGCTACTAAACTTTGAAAGAAAATAGTTATATTTAGTGATATTATCCCAAATCCATTGTAAATAGGAAAGATATAGGCCATTTACTGATGTTTTTAGAATTTTTTTTGCTGATGTAAATAGCTTCTGAGTATCAACATGCACATATATACACACATAGAATTCCTTAGTTACTATTTTGGAACAGAGATTTTATTTTTAAGCCAAACGGACCATGTTTTCTGTTCACATCTGATGCATTTATGACTTGATATCTCACAATTTCCAAATAATCTAATTCCTTCCTTTAGTTAGAAACTCTAGATGATAACGTTTTGAGGTGTTGACTGAGCATTTTCCAGGGCTTAGGCATTTGTGATTTGGGTTTAGAGAGTTTCATTGTCATGGTAATGTGGGATGCTTTTCAATAGAACTCAGGGAAAGCGGTGAATGGTTTCTTAGTCATTATAAGGCTAAGTTATTAGTTCATAAGAAAGAAAGTCAAATTAATATGAGGAACAGGGTTTTCTTTTTCAAGTTGTTCAGATTTGGGAGTCCAGGAAGGACATTAAACTTTGCGGTAGTGTGATGTGTTTGAATTTAGATATTCCTAGAAGAGGAGGATGTGTGAAGATGGATTTGGGTAAATGACTTGGGATCTGACTGGGCCTCTTTCCTTGCAGCCAGCCACGTGATGCACACTGGTTCTGGAAAACCAGACACGCTGCCTTAGCCCGGACCTTGTGACCACCGGCTGGGCCTTGTGTCCGTGGCGAGGTAGCCAAGGCGAACCGGCTTCCCTGTGCTCCTTCCAGGGCGTGGACTGTGACCGGTGGCAGTGAGCCCCTCCTTTAGCTACTCACGGACTTGGTGACTGATCCAGAGAGCCAGGGCTGATAACTAGAGCACCCAGGCCCCGAGCTGCTCCAGAGTGGAGCTGGCCTGGCTGGGAGAGAAGAATCAAGTTTTCTCATGTTTCTAAAAGAATAGCACCTTTGAACAGATTCTACACTTTCACATCTTTTGTGTTATTTTCACACCTCACTCATTCTGTACAAGAGAAGCTCAGGCTGAATTTCCTGTTCCACTTTGTGCCGATGCGCTCAGCCATGGCCGACTCTTTGTGACCCCGTGGACTGCAGCCCACCAGGCTCCTCCATCCATGGGGTTCTCCAGGCAAGAATACTGGAGTGGGTTGTCATTTCCTTCTCCAGGGGATCTTCCTGACCCAGGGATTGAACCTGAGTCTCCTGTGTCTCCTGCATTGCAGGCAGATTCTTTACCCCCGTGCCACCTAGGAAGCCAAAAGTGAAAGTGAAAGTAACTCAGTCGTGTCCGACTCTTTGCAACCCCACAGACCATACAGCCCATGGAATTCTCCAGTCCAGAATACTGGAGTGGGTAGCCTTTCCCTTCTCCAGGGCATCTTCCCAACCCAGGGATCGAACCTGGGTCTCCTGCTTTGCAGGTTGATTCTTTATGACTATGCCTCCTGGGAAGTCAAGGAGAAATGTAGATCGCCCTCCCTTATGTCCACCAACTCCTGCCACGGGGTCGTCCACAGATGGAGAGGGGCCGGCTGGCCGAGTCAGAGCAGAGCTGGCAGCTCCGGTGTCCGCAGGAAATTCAGTTTTACTTGCCACACCAAGAGTGAATCAGGTTGGGGTGATGAGAGTGGATCAAATGGCATCTATAGCCAGGCAGGCACTCAGGCCCCCTCAGGCGGTGTGTGGGCTCTCTCATCCAACTTCCTCACAAAGAACTGGGGCTGGTTGGGGTAGCCCCTTGGGTGTCCCCCAGAAGGGTACTCAGGACATTCAGTTCTCATCATTGTTACGTGCACATCTCTGGTGATGCCGTAAAGAATCTGCAAAAAGTCCTTGAAAGCTATTCTGGAAATAGTACTATTTTCACTAGAATTAATAACGAACCCCTCACCCAACTCATTAAGCCTTTAAAAAGCTTTCCTTTTCTTTTTTTAAATATGTGTATATATACATATGTGTATCTTTTCCCTAAATCAGAGGATAAGCGCTTTGGAATGTTGTGTTGGTTTCTGCAATACGACAGCGTGTATCAGCCCTAAGTATGCAATGTCCCCTCCCTCTTGAGGTTCCCTCCCTTCTAACCCACCCCATCCCACCCCTCTAGGTATCAGAGAGCGTTGAGCTGAGCTCCCTACACTATACAAGAGCCTCCCATTAGCTATCATTTTACACATGGAAGTGTATATATGTCAATGCTACTGTGTCACACAGAGGAATTGAGAGTAGCACTCTTTTAAAATTCTTACTGGAGCCCAGTTTTGAGTCCCACTCATTGAATCCTTCTCTTTAAATCAGTAGTCAACAAACTTTATTTGAACATTCTAGGACTGGGGCTTAAATATTAGGTTTAACAAAAAAAAACACAATCAGGATGAAATAAGAAGCCCTTCCTTGGCTCAGCGAGTTGATCTGGATAATCCAATTGCAAATCCTTCTGTTAGGAACAGATTTGCAAAACCTCAATCAACACAAAGGGGACCTTTCATAAAAGCTTTTCTCTGTCACAATATTTCGCCACGTTATTCTCAAAAAAAGGATACCTTCTGTGAAGATGCCTAACACACTACATGATTTAAAGTATTTTTTAACCTATTTAAAATATTGTCTCATTAAAAAATAAGGTCAAGGAATACTAGTGTCATGGTAATAACAGGTACTTATAATACAATTTGAAAAATTTTGCCTTATCCCTGTAATTACCAATTCACCCCATTACTTCCCTCATTATCTTTTAATTTTTTAGTTCTTATTCTTTGCCCGCTGTTTCATCAGCCTGTCCTTTCCTCACCCCTTTTGCTTCCCAGAGCAGAGCCACCCTAGCATATATTCTGTATGAAATTTCTAGAGGAATAGATTTTTCATGAATTTTCAAAGAAACAGATTCTTTTTCCACAGTCATACCTCGTTTGCAATGGGATGTGTGTTGGGCTTATAGAACACCTCTAGACTTCTCAGCCTCTTTGGAACTGGAGATGAAGAGGGAGAAAAGTTCTCTATTTTTATCTGTGAAACTTGCCCTTGACAGCTCTGCTCGTGGATGACTTTTTTTTTTATCCCTTTAAAAGTTTAAGGAGGACAAATACTGATCCATCTCTTTTCTAAAGAAAAAAAAAATCTCCAGCCATTGTGATAATCTTGTAGAAATAATGATCTCTCAAGGACAGACTGATTTTATTTGAGAGGTTTCTGGAATGGTACAGCATTTTCGGGAAGAATGAGCAGATGTCCGTAGGATGGAGATTGTTATAACTTGATGAGTGTTCATCCACCAGGAAAGATAAGTGATCAGCTCCGGAAAGATCCATCATGTTGGAACTTGGCATTTGTCGTCAGTTTAGCCAAGGGCTGTGGCTCAATTCAGGGTCGAGATACAGCCAATACTAGTGCATTCCTGCTAATTCTACAACCTGTACTTTTTATTCTAATTTCTCCATTCCTGAACTTAGAGCCTGGCTCAGTCTAGACTCTGAATAAATATTTGTTTTTGTTTTAAGTGACAAATACTTTTTTGAGGGAAGGCTTACGGGGACTCTTTTCGTTGTGAAGGAATAAAGGGAAAATCATTCATATAAATCCAAACTCAAGTGGTTCCCCACGGCAGTGACACCAGCAATGCTGGTCTTGGGTCCATCTCACAGGCAACTCTGTGAAGACACCCAGAGCCTTGTAAAGTGGGAGCCCAGGACCCTGTAAAACCTGTCACTGGCACAGATTTCCACGGTCACCTTCAGGGACTGAGCAGTCACTTTTTGATGGCTCTTTCTTTTTTTTTAATTGAAATGTAATTGCTTTACAATGTTGTGTTGGTTTCTGCTGTAAAACAAAGGGAATTCACTATGTGCATACATACACCCCTCCCTCTGAGTCTCCCTCCCTCCCCCCATCCCACCCTGCTAAGTCAACACAGGCCTCCAGGCTAGGCTCCCCGAGATGCAGCGCCTTCCCCTAGCTGTCTGCTTTGCACAGGTAGTGTATGACGTCACTGCTACCCTCAATCCATCCCACTCTCCCTTCCCGAGTCTACATGTCTGTTCTCTACCTCTGCCCCTCCATTTCTGCCCTGCAGATAAGTTCATCGGTACTCTTTTTGCTAGGTTCTATATATGTGTGTGTTTTCCTTTAATTTTCCTTATTCTTGGCTGGGCTGGTCTTCATCTCTGGAGGCTTTCCCTTAGTTGCAGTGGGCGCTCCTCATCGCGGTGCGCTGGCTTCTCACTGCCGGCGGCGCATCCCGAGCTGCGGAGCGCGGATCGGGAAGCGTGGGCTTCAGTGGCTGCGGGCATGGACCAATGCCCCGTTAGCTGCCCTGTGGCAGGCGGGATCTTCCCGGACCGGGGATTAGACCTGTGTCCCCTGCACTAAGCCGCCAGGGAAGCCCTACATGTGTTTTAAAGTAGAAAGTTACTTAAAATTTGAATTGTATAAAGCACCTGAAGGGTTTTAAATATCAAGGAAAAAACCTTTTTTTTTTTTTTTTTGGTATCCAGAAGTGGGGATAAAGTGCCAGTACTGAAGGGGTTAAAGCTCTCAAACCATATTGAGATAAAAATATACAATGACCCAAGTTAGACAAAAATGTTTATTAGGATACATGTTGAGACTGACTTCTCTATATTGAGCATACTTATCATTCATGTCACGGTGTTTTTGGAAGTGGGGAGGAAAGACAGTAGAAAAAAAAACAAATATATGTGACCAGACCAAGATGGTACAAGAGAAGGGTGCTGAGCTCTCCTCTGCCCACAAACTCATCAAAAATACTATACACGTGGGACAATCCTCATTGAAAACAGTTTGGAGACTGGCAGAAAGTCTCCTGTACCACTAAGACCATAAAGAAAGATCCACGTGGACTCGGAGGGGAGGGAAGAACGTGATCCGGTCAGAACGTACACAGAAGAGGTGATCCTCCCTGGAGGGTGACGGGTTTCAATGGAGTATAATTTATAAAAATATTGAACCATCACTATGTTGGACACTTGAAACTAATGTAATATTTAAAGCATCTCTACTCTACTTCAATACAAATAAACAAACAAAATTCCTGAAACAAAGCTGACCTCACTTTTAAAAGATTTCTTAAATAATACATTGAATATTTAATTAAAATTCATGTGGTAGATAAAGGTAGAAGGATGAAGTGGTAATTTTTTAGCTTTATGTCATTTATTCATTCTTTTATTCATTTGTAACATTTGTCATTTCCTAAACAATTTTAAGGAAGCTTGAAAACATCTGAACAATACCAAAGGTAATGTTTTATAATATATAATAATATATGTAATGATATATATATAATAATATGTTATCTAATGTTTACTAATTTACTCTTGGGGTAAATGACTGGGCAGAAATAACTGAGAGAGGTTACGAACAGTCACCAAATGGGGGTCTTTCCTGAAAAGAGGTAGGAGAAACAGTGTAGATGCTGTACATCAAATAAAATGAATGTGTCTCCTTTACTGAAAAGGAAATTTCTTTGACTTTCTTTCGTCCTCTCCATGGGTTCCCTTGTCTCCTAGGAAGGGCAGCTCGTTGGAAGCAAGATGGTAGATGGCGTGAGCGGAGGTGGCACGGCCACACCTTCAGAGGAGGTCACGAGAGGGTGAGTGTGGGATGGGTCCTCCTCCTGTGATCCTGCAAAGCTCTAACAAATGTCAGCCGGCTTTCTTGAGGAGCCGTCAGGATGGGCAGAAGGTTGAGTGCAGCAACAAAGCTAGAAGTAAACAGGGTCTAAATTGAACATCAAAAATGCGGGGTCGGCATGAGGGTGTTTGACTGGAAGTCTTCAGAGATCTCAGGAGAGTCACATTTTTCAAAATCTCTGATGAAGTAAAGGCCCAGATGACGGTTTCCATCCGGCTGCAGGAGCGGCAGCAAGCCACCCTCCACTTGCCTTCCCTCCACTTCATCACAGCCCCATTCATTCTATCATCCTCGCATCTTTGGGCTGCTGATAGGTCTTCTGAAAGATTACTATGGGATCCTTTCCCTCTGGACTTCATTCAGGGTCTTCCTACACTGGATTCACTGAAGCGAAGGCCTACTTAAGGCCCAATGTATACATCAGAATTCTTCTACTGCTTTACAAAGTCATTGACTCTTCTCTTGCAAGAGAGGAAAATTTTAACTGTGTTACGTTGTGTTAACTGGATGCTTGTGTCTCATGGCTGTTTCTCAGTTTTGCCCAGAAGGTCTCAGGTTGGGACTTCACTAAGTTCTATTTTTAATTCACTCTCTTTGAAGGAGATGCACTGCTGGATGGGGTGACCCATGGGGCCAGAGCCCTGGGGGAGATGGAAGGAACTGACATTCTACAGGCACAGAAATCCCCCTTCAAACCTGCTCCCAGAACTTCCTTGGGAGTTGCCTGGCGGTCCAGCGGTTAGGCCTCTGCCCTTCCTCTGCAGGGGGCATGGGTTCCACCCCTGGACAGGGAGCTGTATGCTGTGAGGTGTGGCAGAACACATACACAGGTATAACATGTATATTTTTAAAATTTGCCAGGTGTTGAAGCTACTACGCATCATAGACTGTAATTGTTACTAACTTTTGGGAAAATCATAATAAATCATTTTTAAAAGTTTAACAAGATGCACAGTGGCCAGATAAAAGTCAATCTGCTTAAAACCTTGTAGTGAGTGGCTCAGTCGTGTCCTACTCTTTGCAGCCCTATGGACTGTAGCCAGTCAGGTTCCATCCATGGGATATTCCAGGCAAGAACACTGGAGCGGGTTGCCATTCCTTCTCCAGGGGATCTTCCCGACCCAGGGGTCGAACCCGGGTCTCCTGCAGGCAGACTCTCTACCGTCTGAGCCGCCCCGGAAGCCCTTATTGTGTGAACACTGCTGTGTATTTTAGATATTCAGTTTAGATTCTGCTTACTTCTAACTTTGTTGCTGAACTCTATACCCTCTGCCCATCCTAACCGCTTCTCAAGAAATCCAGCTTATGCATATCAGAGTTTGATATAATCAAGGAGAAAAAGAGAGCCCATTTCACTCTCCCCCAACTCATGACCTTCTCTTCTGAGAATAAATAAAATTAAAAAGAGCTACTCTTTCACCGAAAACACAGCATCTCCTTTCTAAGGAGCATCCTCCTCTAGTACAGAGCAGTGTGTTGATATTCACGACAGGCGGCACCACCGAACTGGCCGTATCCGTCCGGGTCACCTCCAACCTGGGCCAGCACACTGCCCCCAGACAGTCCTCGGAGGCAGGGGGACGGGGCGAGTTTCCGGGGGCTCCGTGTGTGGTGAGAGTCCCTTCCTGACTCACTCACGTGCTAGTCCACATGCTGGCCGTAGTCCTTGTTTGTTTCGATAGAACACAGAAAGCCAATAAAGGAAACAGACGCTGGCAGTGAGGAGCCAAGGTCCGGCTTTGTCGAGGACACATCGCCCCTCATTGTATTTCTAGCTCCAGCACATCAGGCCTTTGGGAAAAATGTGAAGGATACAGGACAAGGAAGCCCGGGAACCAGACGCCCCAGGTCCTACTCGCTAGCTGGGCGGCCGCAGACAGACCATTGGCTTGTCTGCCAAGTGGCCCCTCCATGAAACAAAGACTCGGGCAAAGTCATTCTGGGGCCTCCTCCCTTAGCAGAGGCCATGGAGACTTTGTTCACAAGCCCCATCTTCTTTCTGCGGTTTATAAAACAGAGTTCAGAAGTATCAGCTTGGCTTTACACGCCATCCTTATACTCAAGCTCCTTGCTCCATGCACACCTAACGCACTATCCATTCTAAAGAAGCTGAGAACTGTGGTTGTCCCTGGATATATGCCTGTGGGTGGGACTGCTGGACCATGTGGTGGCTGATTTTTCAAATGAACCCCCATACTGTTCTTGCTAGTGGCTGCACCCATTTACATTCCCACCAACAGTACAGCCTCCACACCCTCTCCAGCATTTATTGTTTGTACATTTTGTGATGATATACTCCAAGACAGGTTTTTTTTTTTTTAGAAAGGGGAGAGATGAGTGTGGTCATCCTTTGTGATGACCATCACAGGTTCACAAATCCTGTGACATCTATTGACCCCAACCCCAAGTCCCTCATGGGAGGTAAGCCTTTTCCCCCCTTCTCTGGGTGCCCAAGCTAGCCCAGAGCTTGGCACTTTCTAAGTGCTCAATAAATACTTGTAAAATGAGAGAATTCAATATGTTGCTTTTCCCAAGGTCGTTTATCAAGTGGAGATGCACAAAGGCTAAAATTGCTGTAAAATTTCCAAATACCAGTAACTAGCAGGCTGTTTTCGGTAAAATAGGGATGTCTACTGATAGGATGTCTGCTGATACCCTTGAAGGCTCATATCCTGGGTGCCTGTGTACCCTATGTATAAAGATTCTTCCTTTATTCTCAGTTCTTTTTGATTTTCATGCATTTTCTGGGTCTGCTTCTCTCTGCCTCTCTTTTTCCCAAGCCCTGTACCATCCCTGAAGGCTTCTCAATCTCCAGGCCTGTATTTGTCTTTCCTCTCCTAAAGTCATACATTGCTACCATCCAGGATTTATTTATTAATATTTAAACACTTCATAGGGAAAAGCACAGACATCAGAAGACTCGGATTCCTGTCCTAAGCCAGCACTATCCAGCTCTGAAATTATGAACAAGTGTCTTTACTTCCCTGAATCTAACGAGGGGGTTAGATGAACCTGGCCCCCAAAGAAGTTTCAACTTTTGTGCTTCATGATTGATAAGATCCATCTGGAGCAGGGTTCTGTACAGATTTTTAATATGGTCCTTGGGATTAGTGGGAAAGACTTTAGTTTGCAACCTTTGCTGTGGCCAGAGGAGGAATCGCATCGGAGCGCTAGACCCAGGACTAAACTTCAGGAGTATCTGGGCATGGGTCATGTTTCTTGCGAGCACTAACATTTTCTTTGCCTTGTTTTCCTCTGAAAGGACTCTTCTCTGACAAGGGCTCTCCTGCAGGCGCTTGCTCTGTATCCCACACGTAGGAGTTACTCTATTAAGATATTTCGAATGAATAAAAGTGTCACTGATCTGCACAGTTAACCATAGATAAAACAGTATGTTCTGTATTATATGACTTTTAAACATTTAAAAAAGACTTAAATTTTGAAAAACTCTGAAGACAGTCATTTAAATGAAATCAACGTACATTGAAAGAAATACACAAATTAATTTTTCCACAGTGAATTTTTTCAAAAGTTTATTTTCACTTCAGTCTCCAAGACTTAAATGTGGGTTTCTCTAGAAAGAATTCTGTATATCCAATGTGATGATGAAAAGCTCTTAAATGCTACCAGAAAGTTATAGCCACATGCTTGATGAATCCTGTATGATTAAGTGACTGAGACTGGGTGTTTTTGCATGCAGCATTTATTTTTAATTTTTTAAATAACAGCTTTATTGAGACATAATCACATACCATAAAGTTTATCCTTTTAAAGGGTAGAATGCAGCAGCTTTTAATATACTCACAGAATTGCATATTTATCATCACTGTCTAATTCCAGAGCATTTATACCACCCCCCAAATAAGCTCCATATCCACGTGCAGTTCGCCTGCATTGCGTCTCTCCCTAAGCTCAGCAACTCCTTAACTGCATTCTGTCTCTGTGGGTTTGCCTGCTTTGGACGTTTCACGGTAATAGCATCACACACCACATGACTTTTCGTGTCTGGCTGCTTTCACATGTTTGTAGGTCTCACCCATTTGTACCGTGGGTCCGCGCTTCACTGCTTTTTATGACTGAATGGCATTCCATTCTGTGGATGGACGTTTGTTTGTCCATCAGTTGATGGGCGTTTCAGTTGTTTCCACTTTTTGGCTATTTTGAACAATAGCCAAATTGCTGCTGTGAACATCTTTAGGTTTTATGTAGTGGGGGGCGGGGGGGAATTGGGTCAGATGGTTAATTTTTAACTTAGTGAGCGACTCCCCAAAACTGAGATACTGGGGGACTATTAGCCATATTTTAATGATGCTGCTCCCAGATGATAAGTTCTGGCTTATCCCTCCACTCTTACAACCAAGCAGCTTAGTGGCACAGTTGATCGGTAGCAGGACCCTGAGGGGAGCCCTGGGCCTGAGCTGTGAGTAGAATGATGTAGAATGATGGGGAAGCCTCACCATCACTGGTCCCCAGTCACCTTGAGATAATGATGCCAGAGGGGCAGGAAATTTCAGCGAAGGCAGGAGTCATCTAGGAGTCCTCTTTGAGGGACTGGGTCCTGAGTCTGACATACATCACGTTCCCACTCCCCCTCACCCAGTCCACTCCACCGTCCCCAGAATTTATCACCTACATGATGCAGTTCTGAACCTGTGTCCTTACATGTAATAACACCTCCCCCAGGGAACTGTTAGGAAGAAATGTGGGATAACAAATGAAAGTGTGTATTTCAGTATTTCAGGTTCTAACCCTTCTCTTCAACATAATGCAAATATGAGTGGTCTGAAGAGTGGTGCACTTGTGATTAGAAGATAGGGGTTTGAGTTTTAGGTTAGCTTTTTGTTAGTTTTATGAAGTTGGACAACTCAGTGTGAGCTGAACTTCCTCTGCCTTTAAAATGAAGATAATCATACCTCCTGCCTTGCAACTACTTGACTTCCAAGACTTTTAAGACTGTCTGAAGAAGTGCTTTGTGAAGGTATGAGTGTTCAATGAATATGGATTAATACAATTTTTGGCCTCCATTCCTCCTGGCAGGTGTCATGCTTGATTCATGTCCTCATTGGCCACAAGAAATAACAGGGAAAAAAGATCACACCCAGCCTCCAAGTGTGCACTGCCAGGGGCTGCCATAATCAATCACCATATGACACCTGCATCTGCTAAGTCACTTTAGTCGGTTCGACTCTGTGTGACCCCATGGACTGCAGCCCGCCAGGCTCCTCTGTCCACAGGATTCTCTAGGCCAGAATACTGGAATGGGTGGCCATGCCCTCCTGCAGGGGATCTTCCTGACCCAGGGATCAAACCCACGTCTTTTACATCTCCTGCATTGGCAGGCAGATTCTTTGCCACTTGTGCCACCTGGGACACACCTATGACACCCAGCCTATGACACATAGATCCTGTAACATTTGGGGTCAAAACTCCTCTTCTCCTGATTTCTGAAACTCAGGCCTGAGATAAGCATAATACTGCACTGAACTGAAAGTAGGATCATCCAGCCTGGAGCAGGATGTCTCTAAGTCTTCACAGTCTAGGATCACTGAGTCTGGCAGAGGTCAAGGGTTCCCAGGGTCCATGTAATGGTTAATACTGACCTTCTCTCTTAGCAAACGTGCACAGTGCTGCGTGCTGCATACATGCCCCTACACTTCTATGTAGGGGAAAAAACTCCAAAGAAGAAAGTCTAATGCTTATGGTAGATACTATAGTTGCTTGACCCAACATATTCTAGCTTGCCTTGCAGAGCTATAGATACTGTCACACTAAAAATTATACTTTGAAATTATTGAGGAATTCCCTGGGGGTCCAGTGGCTAGGTCTCTGCACTTTGACTGGGCTCCTGCATTTGCTCCCTAGTCAGGGGACTAAGATCCAGCACATCTCGTGGTGCTGCCAAAAACAGAACTCTTACAAAGGTAGAAATCTACAAGGAAACAGAATTGCATGCATAGGCACTGTCCTGCATATCTCGGGGGGAAGAGAAAACACTGAAGCAGAGCCCAACATTGAGAAGACCCAGTTTTTGGCGATCACGGGTATGGTTATTCTGGACCACAGGGAATGGTCTAAGGTCTAGGCATACGGCGTGTGCAAAAGGGTAGCTCTGCCCTGGCATCTGGTAGGCAGTGTCAGCAGTGATGCTTCTAGTGGAGAGCGTCATTCCATCAGGCTGCATTGTTCTTCACCGAGCAGCATCTAGGACTGAATCCCCATGAACTTCTTGTACCAAATCACATCTTTGTCTGATTAATAGCTATAGTGGATTCTGTTGTCAGTGACTAACAACCTCAACCAAGACTACTCCATCATAACACCCTAATGAGAATGAAAGAGAACCATGGAATTCAGATTTGAAAAAACATATTTGGAAAAGGTGAAAAAGAGGTTTTATTTTTTTAAATCAGTTTTACATAATATCTCTAATATTATGAAGTTGAGTGAGAACTAGAGTTCTTTTTTCTGTGATTGTAATCAATTTTGTGCTATGTAGGTGATGTTTTTACAGTCATAAAGTCTGCTGTTGTTTTTGATAAAGTCCATTTTTGTTTAATACTTCCAAACTTTTCTTCTAAATGCGCTTTCTTCAAGTTAAAAACAGCAGTTTCATGCCAAAAGTTAATAAAAATATTTGAGTTAATGTTTGCAAAGTTTCCTAATTTGCAAACACAAATATTTTTAACTTATGATTTATGAAATTAGCACAGTATTAAACCATAGTTTACCCTTCTGGGGACCTTCTGCTGAGGACTTTTAGCTTTTCAGTCTAGGATCTTGAGGCTCTAGATATAAATCATTGTTTGAGTCTTAGAAGAAATTTTAGAGGCAGAGACATCTTATTTTAGATAAGAGAGTCAGGCAAAGGTTATTCTAGCAACTGGCTACTGCCTTATTCTTGCACAAAAAAAGGGGGGGGGGAGAAGGAAAGAAGGAATAAAAGAAAGTTTCATATTACCTTCTACTTTTAGGAGCTGGGCATTTGTCCCATTTCTTCTAAATTGGAACCCTGTTTTATTTTTGTTTGAATTCTCCAGACTGTAGTTCTTTAAATCTTAATCACTTTGCTGGGGAGCTGTATTCTGTCGAGTACTCTATTGAAGAAAGTCAAAAATGGTCTCCCTTTCTACCCAGTGTAACCTGTGTCCTCTTTTTATAGTTAATTAATTCATTCATCTTCCATGTATTCACCACAAACTGTTTCCCTTTTGTGATTGAAAGAATAAGCCCCCTAAAGACCCCCAGATGTCTATATCCTAATTCCTAGAACCTGTGAATATGTGAGCTTGCATAGAAAAAGAGAGGAAATCTCCAGATGGGATTAAGTCATTGAGAAGGGAAGATTATCTTACATTATCTGCGCCGGCAAATGTAATCACAAAGGTCCATATGTGATAAAAGCAGTAGATTCAGAGTAAGAGAAGGTGATGCCAGGAGCTGAGATCAGAGGGAGCGACAGAGGTTGGAGATGCTAGCCCGCCGACTTTGAAAATGAAGGAAGCACAGCCTGCAATTCAACCTCCCACCACAGCCTTTACCAAGTCTCCCTTCTCCCTTGGAATTTTAAACATGGGGAAGCTTCTACACGGAAAAGTAAAAGTCCATGCAGGTGTGAGCAGCTCCCTAGCCTTCTGCCTTCCCCTCCGGGCCCCCCACAGCAGTGTCGGAGGGCACATGGCTTCCTTGGGATTGCCCTGGAGGAGAAGCCAAATTTTGCTTTTGAGTGACTACACTGGGTGATTAACTCAGCTCTTGCCTTTGACCCAAAGGGAACTGGATGCAATTCTGTGATGCTGAGGGTTGAACTGCAGGAAGGGGGCGCATTTTCTTCCCCAGAACGGCTCCCCGCCGGGAAGCCTTCAGCAGAGGTCCCTGTAAGCACCGCTTGCCTCTGACGGCTCTCGTTGGTCTGCCAGGTCCTCAGCCCCACTGGGCAGGCAGGACCAGGCTGCCTAGGAGTGATTTATATTCAGGCTCACTGTACACAGTAGCTCCTGGTATATAGAGGCAGTGGTATTTCCCGCTTCCCCCTCTATAACTACCGTCTATGCTGCCTATGCTGTATGGTCAGTGCAGTGAGAAAAGCAAGAAAAAATGTCCAGTTTAAAAGCTGATCAAGAGAAGCGGGCCAAGGCAGAAGAGCAAAAGGAGAAAGCCTGTCCTGTTTAGAAAACCTGTGTGAAAAGGGGAGCAAAAGTTTTGCAAGTGATTTACCAAAAGGGTTCCCTCTTTGGGAAAGAAGGGTTGTTTTGAGACTCAATAAGTTTATTTTTTTCTGGAAGTGTTCCAAACATTAACCAAAGGATTAAGCTGAAAAATAGAAACCCAGAAAAAAAATTATATTATTATTATTATTACCATTATATGTGAGGTTCTTTAATACATTTTTAATGCTTTTAACTATATACGTTTCTATTGCCTTCTCATATGACAAAGATCTTGTAATTTATCTCTAGAGAAATTAGAAAGTGATTTCAAAATTTCCTCTGGCATGAATACATGAAATTTGCTTCTCAACTATTGAACAAAAGGTTCTATCCAAGCCTCTAATGCTCCTGATAGACAGGACACCCTTACTCAGACAATCAAGCATACTCACTCTGATTCTGGCCATAAATATGAGCTTTTCTTTAAAATTATTCAATCTCAGTCAGAACAACGAGCTCCATTTCAACAGAAAGTTGTAACTTCCCGATTGTTACATGGATCCTTCCTGAGTTATAGGATGGATTTATATGGCTAACACCAGGGTATGGTTAAGTTTAAAGACCCCGCTATGTTGGGAAAAATTAAATTGCATTATCCCAGGTAGAGCTAGTGGTAAAGAATTGGCCTACCAATGCAGGAGATGCAAGAGACACAGGTTCGATCCCTAGGTCAGGAAGATCCCTTGGAGGAGGAAATGGCAACTCACTCCAGTATTCTTGCCTGGAGAATCCCATGGAAAGAGGAGCCTGGCAGTCTATAGTACATGGGGATGCAAAGAGTCAGACATGACTGAGAACAGCATCCAGAAAAAATAATGAGTCTAATAACACTAGAAAATTGGCCTGGGTGCCTTATGAAAAATGCCAATATCTCATTTCCCTTAAAGATAGTGATTGGTATGGAACATATTGGGTCAGGCAACCAGAAATATACAGGGTCACACCTAGTGAAACTCAATATCTCTGAACCACCTATCTACAGCCATGGCTTCCACCAGGATGGATAGGAATGAGTACTTTAGGATTTCCTTGTTCTCAAGGCCGCTTGAGTGCTAATTTAGATGTGACTCTAGCAAATTTGCCATTAACACAAGCCTAAAGGACTCAGAGATCTGTGTTCAACTGGTATGACCATTTAGCAGCTACTTTTGTGACTTCAGTAGAATTAGAAGATGTAATTACCCACACTGAAGCCTTAACAGAAACAAAACCTTAAATGATAGTAACCAAGCTATTGGCCTACTGAATTTTGAAGTCTCTTTGATGAAGTTGCGTTACAAAGTCACATGGTTCTCCTTAACCTTACAGCATCTCAAGGAGGCACTCGAATTTGAATTAAAATTCAAACCGAATGCTGCATTTTCACACCAGAAGAAGCCTATAATATTACACATTTAATGACACATGAAAAATTAGATTTCTGCCTTAAGTGTTTCACTTTCTAGTCTTGGTGATCATTTTGGGAGTCGACTTGGTTCCGAAGCTCATGGCTTAAATCCCTCTGAAAGCTTTATTAATGTTATTAGCTGTATTACTTACATGCTATTTCATGAGATAGCTGTCTCTTACATTACCTGATGGGTAACCAGGCCTCCGATAGAATTAGCAATGATTAAACGTCTTGAGGCAGTTGATCATATATACATATATATGAAGTGAAGTGAAAGTCGCTCATTCATGTCCAACTCTTTGCAAACCCATGGACTGACTATACAGTCCATGGAATTCTCCAGGCCAGAATACTGGAATGGGTAGCCTTTCCCTTCTCCAGGGGATCTTCCCAACCCAGGGATCAAACCCAGGTCTCCCACATTGCAGGCAGATTCTTCATCAGCTGAGCCACAAGGAAAGCCCATATATATATAGATCATATGAAACGCTAATACTTTGCCACTTGATGGGAAGAACTGACTCTTTAGAAAAGACCCTGATGCTGGGCAAGGCTGAAGGCAGGAGGAGAAGGGGACAATAGAGGATGGTTGGATGGCATCACCGATTCGATGGACATGAGTTTGAGCAAACTCTAGGAGATAGCGAAGGACAGGGAAGCTTGGCATGCTGCAACCCATGGGGTTGCCAAGAGTCAGACACTACTGAGCGACTGAACTGAACTGAACTGATATATACATATACATATATATATAATATATATATATGTAGATAATTGTATAGTACAACTCTACTTAGGGGAAAAAGCAGCAGGGGGAACATTTCCTGGATCATAATGGACTAGTAAAACAGGCAATCCAGAGAACTTTAGATTATCAACAAAGCCTACTAAAAAAATTAGTGCATTGAATGGCCTATCAACAGAATCCTCGTCTGATGAGCCATTTTTTTTTTTCCTCAGCTGACATACATCCTAATCCATAAGGAGAACAATTAGAACAATTTGATCTGGAGCCCAGAAAAGCACCCTGGCCACGTGACTGATGAGGAAAGGAGTGAATTATCCTCACTTACCCTGTCTTCTCTAAGACTTGATTTAGTTCATTTGATTCTAAGTCTTCACCTTCCAGCTATTTCCATGGTACCCTTTGTACTCATCTGTGTATTGTCAGATTTGACTCCCTACTTCCTAAACTGAATTTAAAATCTCATGCCACCTAGCCATTTCACTGAAATGTGTGAATATTTACTGCCAGCAATTAATTGCCCAAGACATTAAAATAACCATCAAAATGCCAAGCTTGGCAGACACAGCCTATTGTCTGCAAATGACATTTTCACCAGTTACTTTAAAGGGCTGAGCAGCTATCATCCCCTGGGCAAGAACTGGCATATTGTTTTGCAAAATATCAACTTCTCTCAAAATAGAAACACATTCTGCTGACTATTAGTGCTTCTCTTTGAAAAAGTAATTACAGTACTTTACTTTTAGATGGTTCTTCATACCTTACAAACCATTCTATTATCACCTTTTTTTAAAAAGCAATCACTGTTTATTAACTGATCAGATTGCAAAAATAATCACAGTAGATACCTCAGTTCATCCTTCAGATAAGCCTGTTGATCTGCTCTTCCCTGTTTCCAGCATCTCCACCTTCTACAAAGTGGGTGGTCTTTTTCTCCATTCCACTTCACGAAGAAGACAATTTAAGGGGCCACAGGAAACTGTTTGCTTCTTTGAACTGCTTCCCAGCAACATAGATCTCATGAATCAGATCCTCCATGCAGATAATGCCATATTTCCCATGAGACTGAACAATCAACATGTTAACTGTCAGGACAATTGACTCCTTTTAGTTTTGCCGTAACCACGGTTGTAGATCAATTCATTTACAGACTTCAGATTTGGGTACCCTTGATGGCAGAAAAGACTCTTGAGAGTCCCTTGGACTGCAAGGAGATCCAGCCAGTCTGTCCTAAAGGAGATCAGTCCTGGGTGTTCATTGGAAGGACTGATGCTGAAGCTGAAACTCCAATACTTTGGCCACCTCATACGAAGAGTTGACTCATTGGAAAAGACCCTGATGCTGGGAGGGATTGGGGGCAGGAGGAGAAGGGGACGACAGAAGATGAGATGGCTGGATGGCATCACCGACTCGATGGACATGCGTTTGAGTAAACTCCAGGAGCTGGTGATGGACAGGGAGGCCTGGCGTGCTGCGATTCATGGGGTCGCAAAAAGTCGGACACGACTGAGTGATTGAACTGAACTGAACTGAATGGCAGAAAGCAAAGATGAACTAAAGAGCCTCTTGATGAAGGTGAAAGAGAGTGAAAAAACTGGTTTAAAGCTCAGAGTTAAAAAAAACTAAGATTATGGCATCCAGTCCCATCACTTCGTGGCAAATAGATGGGGGAAAAAATGGAAATAGTGACAGACTTTATTTTCTTGGGCTCCAAAATCACTGCAGGTGCTGACTGCAGCCATGAAATTAAAAGATGTTTGCTCCTTGGAAGAAAAGCTATGACAAACCTAGACAGCATATTAAAAATCAGAGATACTACTTTTCCGACAAAGGTCTGTATAGTGAAAACTATGGTTTTTCCAGTAGTCATGTACAGATGTGACAGCTTGACTATCATGAGGCCTGAGCATCAAAGAATTGATGCCTTCAAACTGTAGTGTTGGAGAAGACTCTTGAGAGTCCCTTTGACAGCAAGGAGATCAAACCAGTCAATCCTAAAGGAAATCAACCCTGACTACTCATTGGAAGGACTGATTCTGAAGCTGAAGCTCCAATACTTTGGCTACCTGATGTGAAGTGCCAACTCATTAGAAAAGCCCCTGATGCTGGGAAAGATTGAAGGCAGAAGGAGAAGGGGACGACAAAGGATGAGATGGTTGGATGGCATCACCGACTCAATGGACATGAGTTTGAGCAAACTCTGGGAGATAGCGAAGGACAGGGAAGCTTGGCATGCTGCAGCCCATGGGGTTGCCAAGAGTCAGACATGACTGAGTGACTGAATACCAACAGACAGTGTATGGTTCCACGATTCTCGGTGTGTTAATTGAAGCTTTGTTGAGCTTCACAGCTTCACCTTCACGAAGGTGCCTTGTTGGCAATCCACAAAGGTGCCATTGAAGATCTGACGGAGGCAAAGAAGTTGAAACACATTTCAAACCTTTGGGCTCACACAGCTGATACCTATAATCCTGAAAACAAATGCCAATTTGGGTTCTGCAGGTACATAGAAGTTGCTGACTTCTTGTGTCATCCTAGTCATTTGAATTTCAGTTCTGTACATCTGCCTGTATTCCTTGTGAAAGTGTTCAGCTTTTTCATAGATAAGCTTTATCTTTGCCTTATCTTTGAAGCATCTTTTGGGCAAACTTATTTCTCCGGTGCTGGAGCTTAAGCTCTCTGAAATTCTTTTGCTTTTTCTTAATGGTTTCTGGCATAGCAGCAAACCTTCTTTTTCTTCTCTTCTGCATCGTCCATGGTTCCAGCTGGGAAGGAGGTACACTTCTCAAAATTAATGCTTATTCCCATAATTTTCAAAAGGGAATCATGATAGTCAAATATTTAAATTCCTGCTCCTTGTATGTTGCTCATCACTATTGATGTTGGGGTCAGTCATGTGACTTGCTTTGGCCAATGGAATTCTCAGTGTTCGTGATGTAACCAAAGGCATGGATCTGGTTTGTGATGTTGCACATGTCTTCTTCTGTCTATTCCAATGTGAAGAACTTCCCCTGGATGGCCTAGTGCCTTCATTATAGACCCCAGATTCGACCCATGTAGAGAAATTCTGAGTTAAACCCACAATGAGGAGGTGATCCCGGCTCAACCACCACTTGAAACAGAGCCTCTCCAAATCAGCCAACCTGCGGTTGACCTACAAACTATGAACACAGGAATAAATGCCCACTGTTGTAACTGAGTTTTGTTATAAGGCTTTATTATAGATACAGAACCTGAAGCTTACAGAGGTAAAAAAAAATTTCCCAGCATGATGCAACTGATAAGTGCTTACAGTGAGATTCACACCCTGATCTGTTACACTCTCCGTAGATTGCTTTCCCTCCTGTGTAACTCAGTGGGGTGTGAGCAAGAGAAAACACTGTTTATGCACTTATTCTCTTCACTGCCCTTTACAGGCACCCGTAGCTCAACCAGTTGAATGGCTTTGCGGAGGCATTGCAAAGAAGCATATTTCTCTCTTATGGTTCTACATGTTAGAGCAGATTCTAAACGAGACAGGGTGTCATTTCCCTCTGGTCTTGTTAATGTCTTTCTAGTTAATGGAAGACTTGAAATAGAAACCTCAGAGGTCTAGAGATTAAGCAAGGGGTCTATCATTGTGATCAAGAGCACCGACTTTGGAATCAGACAGACTTAGGCTTCAATATATATTCAACACTGTGTGTGTGTGTGTTAGTTGTTCAGTCATGTCCAACTCTCTGCAACCCCATGGACTATAACCTGCCAGGCTCCTCTGTCCATGGAATTCTCCAGGCAAGAGTACTGGAGTGGGTTGCCATCCCCTTAGGCACTGTATATGTGTGTCTATATATAGATGTGTATATATATACACATTGGATACATTAATTTTCCTAAGCTTTAGTTTCCTCACATGAGTGCAGTAATATGAACCTTACAGAATTATCCTGAAGATAAATGGGATGATACAAAAATAGGGTGCTTATTAAGAATATGGATTCTGTAATTAAGCTAATTAATCTGTGTGAAACTTCATTTAATGTGTGAATTTAGGTAAACTCATGAATTCTCTGTTCACTGGATCCTTTTCACATAGAATGGGGACATGATTGTATTTATAGGATTATTTCATAGATTAAATATGATAAAGGATCTGACACGCAGTATGTACTCAGTACATATTAGTATTATTTTTCTTCTTTAAAAGTACAGAGTAAAGAGTAGCTTCATAAAAAATTCATTATGATTATTCTATACTCTGATGCTATAGGGGATTGGAAAATCCTTATAAATTCTAAACCTCTTTACAGGGAGATTTTTTGAGTATAAATCTAGTGCTAAACATGAAAATAAAACTTCCAAAGGACAATTTGATAAAAGTGTAGACTTTTAAAACAAGAACCTTGTTCAAAATGTTATGTGAACATTCTTATTTTATAGAATGTTATCGCACAACCAAAGACCACATAGACCTAGTCCTCTTCTCACAGTTGCCAGGGAAGGGGGGGAAGGGTGGTGTGTGTGTGTGTGTGTGTGTGTGTGTGTGTACAGGAGACACAAGGCTTTCAAAGACCAGGCAAGGCACCATAAATGCATATGGAATAAGAAAACAGTGAGTTGTGGGCACAGTGAAAACATAAAAACTAAGCCCTGCTTTAAGAAATCTGGTTTCCGAATTCTGAACACATTATGTCGATAAAACAAGGCACATCTACAAGCTACAGTCCGCGGTGGGTCACCTGCTGATGCCTCTCTTCGGGAGGCAGGGGAGGGCATTTGTTTCACAGTCCTTACTAGCAGTGGGGGGTAGGGAGCATTTCGGTGTCTGCTGATGCATTGAGGATGTCAAATGACCTGGAGCATCTCTTTGCACGGACTGGTTTCTACTCAGAAGAGGCCGTTCTAAAGGCGGTGTGTGTACCAGTACCAGGGGGCAGACCCTGGAAAGGAGAGGGGAGCTTGCTGTCCGTCTGGGGTGGGCAGGAGCATCAGGCAGAGGCGGGCGGGTTGACGTGTGAATGGCACCCCTAGGGCTGTGTATTAACTCACACGTGTGTGCATTGGCCTTGCAGCAACAGGGACCACGGGTCTGTGTCAGAGCCTTGCGTAGGGCTGACTGTTTTCTGAGAAGCCCTGTGATCCAAGCAGCATTATATGAGGCGCTGTCTAACAGCCTGTAATCAGTTCAGTTCAGTTCAGTCGCTCAGTCATGTCCGACTCTTTGCGACCCCATGGACGGCAGCACGTCAGGCCTCCCTGTCCATCACCAACTCCCGGAGTTTACCCAAACTCAAGTCCATTGAGTCGGTGATGCCATCCAGCCATCTCACGCTCTGTCGTCCCCTTCTCCTCCTGCCTTCAGTCTTTCCCAGCATCAGGGTCTCTCCCAGTGAGTCAGCATACCAAAGAACAAACACGGCTTCCCTACTGCCATAGGACAGACGGGCTGATTGCTTTGCTGTTGTTCCGTTTTTAGTTTATTTTTTATTTTATATTGGAGTATAGTTGATTTGCTCCCCTCATGGCCCAGTGGTAAAGAATTCATGGGCAATGCAGGAGACTCAAATTCAATCCCTGGGTCAGGAAGATCCCCTGGAGGAGGAAATGGCAACCCTCTCCAGTATTCTTGCCTGGGAAATCCAATGGAGAGAGGAGTCTGGTGGGCTATAGTCTATAGGGTCACAAAGAGTTGGACACAACTTGGAGACTAAACCAGCACTGCCATCGTTGATTTACAGTATTGTATTAGCTTCAGGTGTGCAACAAAGTGAATCCGTTATACATACACATACATCCATTCTTTTCCAGATTCTTTCCCAATATAGTTATTACAGAAAATTGAGTAGCGTTCCCTGGGCTACACAGTAGGTTCTTTGTTGTTTATTTTGTTATTTTGTGTACAACAGTGTGTATGTGTTAATCCCAAGGTCCTAATTTATCCCCTGCCCCACCTTTTTCCCTTTGGTAACCAAACTTACCTTTCGAAATCTGTTTCTGCCTTGTGAATAAGATCATTCGTATCATCGTTTTAGATTCCACATATAAGTGATATTATCATTTGCCGTCTGATGGGGGGCGTGATTCTAACCAGAGGCAGCGTCACCCCTCGGGGGAGCATAGTGGATGAGAAAAGAAGTGTCATTTTGTAAAACTACATTCCAAAATGATTTGACTGGTTACTTTTTGCTGATTCAAGTGATTTCGATGGGAAGTGCAATATTATTTTTATCCACGCGTTAGAGAAAGCTTGAGACCTGTCATGTCCTGTCAGCCAAGCCTTGCCAAGCACTCCTGAGCCTGGTATACATGGCAGATGCCCGAGAATGCCCTGGGGGCTGCAGGCTTCTTCCAGAGATTGCAGCCTCCCCTGACCTCCCGGAGGGCTGAGAAATCTGCACTCCTCCGGGCCTGAGGGAAAGAGGCAGGAGCTCAGGGAATTCGAATTTGAATGTCACAGCTACTTTCCTCTTCTGCACCCACAGGCTGGAAAGTTCTGAGAATACAAGGAGATGAGACCCAGGTTTTGAATAAATGCCAATGAATGTGGTACAGTTTTAATATAAGCTGCATGCATGCTAAGTCGCTTTGGTCGTGTCTGACTCTTTGAGACCTCATGGACTGGAGCCCACCAGGCTCCTCCGTCCATGGGAATCTCCAGGCAAGAATACTGGAGAGTGTTGCGTGCCCTCCTCCGGGGGAACTGGCCCACCCAGGGATCAAACCCACATCTCCCGTGTCTCCTGCACTGGCAAGCGAATTCTTTACCCCTGAGCGACCTGGGAAGCCCAATTTTTACTGCTTATCCATGTGGATTATCAGTAATCTCCTCAGCCTTCTGGTTCCTGATCTGTGTAAGCAGCATTTCTGAAACAGCCCATTAAATCTGGCGTTGAATATGCTTCACCAAGGCTCATGGTCCATGGAGAGTTGAGTCATCGCTGGCCCAGTGAAGTGGTGCCTGGGGCTATGGAATCATCCACTCACCCCTTCATCTACATCTTCTTCATTTACATCTGCGTCTGAGATGATTGTAAGTAGGAAGAAAACTTTTTCCCTGACTTCTCAAGTAAGAAACAGATTCATGCATGTACATATTTATCTTTGCAAGGAGCATTTTACCCTTCACACCTCAGAGGGACAGAAACATGCTGCATCTTTTTACCTGAAGTGAGGACTCCATTTCCTTTTAACTGTGGGCCAATGTTTTGCCTCATGCTTTTTAGATTCTTTTTAAAAATATAATTTTATTAAGGTAAATTGACGTCTGGGCTTCCCTAGTGGCTCAGACAGTAAAGAATCTCCTCCACATATTTAGTGCATACAGTTTGATGTTAATGTATATTGGATGTTTAAATGTATATTGATATTATTGTACACAGTTTGGACATAAACATACACCCAGTTGTGGGAGCATGACCGCAATCAAGGTAATAGACGTAACCATTCCCTCCAAGGTTTCCTGTGTCACTTTGGTTTTTTGCTTTGCGTGTGTAGGGGGAGGTAAGAAAACTTGACACAAGGTGTACCCTCTTCCATTTTCAAGTACACAATATAGTATTAGCTACAGGCGCTATTTGTACCGCAGATCTCTAGAACTTATTCATCTTTGTAACTAAAGCTTCATCCCCAGTGAAACAAGGACTTCTCCATATGTTGGCCTTTGCAGACGATCCCATTTGGCACAGAATAATGACTTAGTGAGTCTGTTTTGATGCTAAGGGCCTGTTTGTTGAGAAAGAAATTCCGCAGGGCACATTTTCTATTCCCCATGCATCCTTGGTTCCCAGAAAAAGATGGAAAACATATGTAGAATTATCATATGAGTCTAATATTTAAAAGCACATTACCAAGAGCTTACTGTATGTGAAGAAAAAAAAAAGTTTGCCTTTAAAAGTTTCCCAGAAGGAAAAGACTGTACAAGGGAAACAGAGTGGGAGAAAATGATTGATTTTGTTGCAGCACATCATCGAAAGAACAGAGAGCAAGGTGGGTGGGTGTGAACCATAGTTCTGGTGCCTTTCAGTTCTGATTGACTGGTCAGTACAATGTAGAGGCTCGTGTTTCAGGAGCAAGGGCCCTGAGTGATGGTTTTAGTGTCCCAGAGAGTAGATTAATGAGAAATATCCCACGTGTGTGGCAGACGTGTGTCTAAGCACAAGAGTCTTTTTTTTTTTAAAAAAGGAAGGAATTATTTTAAAAAAATTATTTATTTGTTTTGCATTCCTCCACTCAGAAGCAGAAAATCCTGGAGTGGAGCCCTTAGCTACAATTGGCTTGAATGCCAATTTCCAGTGTTTTAAAATGAACCTTTCAATGAATACTAATGTTCTTCGAAAGAGAGCTGCCAAGAGGTCAGAAAAACTATGTTGGTGACTTCAGGGTGATAAAATGAAGAAAGCACTAAACTGAAAGTGTATGAACCTAATTTCTAATCCCAGTTCTGCTTTGCACCAACTCTGTGACTAGACAAGTCACTTTCCCTCTCTCTCAGCATTGGCTTTCTCCCCTAGAAAGTAACTAAAGACTTCTAAGTCATCCAATACGACAGGCCATAAGGTGGTGCTAGTGGAAAAGAACCCACCTGCCAAAGGAGACATAAAGGAAGTGGGCTCGATCCCTGGGTTGGGAAGATCCCCTGGAGGAGGGTGTTCCTTCCTGGCGAATCCCATGGACAGAGGAGCCTGGGGTTGCAAAGAGCCGGTCGGACACAGCTGAAGCAATTTAACACAACACAACACACAAAGTGTGTGTAGATCAAATTAAAATTCCCTTTCTCAGTAACACTGCTGCTACTGCTGCTGCTAAGTCCCTTCAGTCATGTCCGACTCTGTGCGACCCCATGGACTGCAGCCTACCAGGCTCCTCTGTCCATGGGATTTTCCAGGCAAGAGTACTGGAGTGAGTTGCCATTGCCTTCTCTGCTCAGTAACACTAGTCGACTTTAAAGTGGCACATGTGGTTAGTGGCTATGGTATTGATAGCACAGATTGCAAAGCATTTTCATCCTTACAGAAAGTTCTTTCTAATAGTTCTAGTAGTGATGATGTGTCTATTCTATTCTGGCTCAGAACTTTGGAATCCATTCCCACGTGCCATCTGTGGAAATCAGGATGATAAAGCATGGACTCCTGGCCCTGGAACAGTGGCCCTTGTCTGCTAAACATGATAATCAGGGTGGCATTTGTCACAGGGTTGGAAAGTATTGGCTGGGATCACTGTTCACCCACCAAGCAGATGCAACATGAAACACAATGGAAAACCCACCAAAGGGGAATGGAAGACAGAGGGGCTGGCAGATAGCACGCCAGGGTTCCCATCCCCAAATCTCCTTCGTGATCAAACCTCCAAAAGGGACAGAAATATTAGACCCAGCCCTCAGAGAACAAGGGTTTTTCTTGTATGCATGTGTGCGTGCTAAGTCACTTCAGTTGTGTCCAGCTCTTTGCGACCCCGTGGACTGTAGCCCACCAGGCTCCTCTGTCCATGGGAGTCTCCAGGCAAGAATACTAGAGCGGGTCGCCATGCCCTCCTCCTGGGGGTCTTCCCAACCCAGGGATCGATCCCGCCTCTCTTACGTCTCTTGGGTTGGCAGCAGGTTCTTTGCCACTAACGCCACCTGGGAAGCGCCTTTTCCTTGTCTACCTACCCTTAACCAGCTGATGCTGGATAATTCGCCATTTAGAACCTGGTTAATGCTATCAGAACTAAAGTCCAAAGGAGCCTGAGTGCCCAGAAGCTAGTATCATAGACTCAACTTTGCAGCAAACTAGGAAGAAAATGCAGCCTTGTACTATCTCTGTGGGGCTCAGAACCTGGCGCTCAGAGAACCAAGTCACGGCATTTCTGACCACTCAGCTCCTGTCCTTTGGCCACTTGGCTCCTATTCCCCCCTTGGCCACAGCTGACTTTTGGTCGCTCCAGGGGTTTGTTGGGGTTTTACTTTTTCGAGTCAGGAGAGCTCTGAGCATAGGAAAGGGGCACTGTTAGAAGGATGTGGGGATTCAGGCCAAATGCAAATAATCTGTGCACATTTTTCATCCTAATGGAGTGCAGCTGAAGCCACGGCCAACTCTCATTTAATCACGGCCTCGGGGTCTGGAGAGTGGGGCCAATGGAAAATCCACTGCATCGCCCTTTTAGCCCAAAGTTTACATTCTCAACTCAACTCATTTCAGCCCTTGCTCTAATAAAACAAGAATGATCACAAACATTCGTCTAGCACAAGTTATGCCATTGGAATGCTTCCAACAGCTCTAAATAGATTTGCTCATTTAATCATCACAGTCAACTCAAGAGGTGGGTATTATGAGATGTTCCCATCTGACTGTGTAACGAAGATACAGAGTTGAGATCCTGTAGTTAGAATGTCTAGTTTAATCATGATGCTATATAGCTTTTCTAAATAAAATAGATTTCAGCTGAAAACTAGCTTGTAAATAGCAGAACTTTTATAGTTCTGAGGTAGTTTCAAGGTTGACATATTAGAAAAGGAGACAGAGCAGATTGACCAGACAGGTGCAGGGGAGAGCCTCGTTGACCCCGTTTAAACCAAATCAGTGACCACACCAGTCATGCAAATTAAAACCCAAAGACATTCTAAGAACAGAGGCTCTTAGCTAATGCAGTGCTAATGGATTAGACTTTCACCTTCGTCACCTCACTGGAAAAGTGCAACAAACGGTGAAGTAGTCAGAAGGAAAGACATTACAAGGTTGATACAGTCATAAAAAGAGAATAAAAAAGAAAGTTGAGAGCACAAATTTGCAATGTAAGGGAGGAGCCCACTTGGGACTAGGCTTGGATTGATGGTGCTTGTCTTGTTTTAAGAGCATTTACTCTACCAAGTAGTGCAGCGAAGGGCAAGGCCCTTTCCTGCAATCCAGGTGGGTGCTACCCCACAGTTAGAGAATTTCCTGTGATTGTAGTCAGTGTTCGGCTGTTTCCAGACACACGGATCTGAGAACAACCTAAGAGGTTAATGTACAGTCATATACCGAATCCAATTTGTCAATAGAATAACCCTCTCCTCTGAAGCAATAATGTGAAACAGTTTAATGCTTTCCCTAAGACACTGAGGATCATGAGCAGCAGCTTAAGAAAATTAGCTTATCTCAGTGCTGTCTACCTCTTTCATATTCACTTTGTGTTGATCTTAGGTGGTAAACATTCTTAAATTCCTTTCAAAGACAGAGGCCTGCTTTATTTATTTTATTTATTTATTTATTTATTTTATTAGTTGGAGGCTAATTACTTCACAACATTTCAGTGGGTTTTGTCATACATTGACATGAATCAGCCATAGAGTTACACGTATTCCCCATTCCGATCCCCCCTCCCACCTCCCTCTCCACCCGATTCCAGAGGCCTGCTTTAAAGAAGCTTTTTCCATTGTGCCCAGTCCTCCCATCTCCAACATCCTTGTTTCAGCACACACGCACTCACTCACACACACACACGCACACACACACACACACACTTCAGTCTGAATCTCAGCCTCAAGTTCTATAAGCACTTAGCATTTCAATTTCCTGGCTCTGTTATTTCTATTTTTCTTTTTCTTTTATTTATTGTTGGGGTATAATTGCGTTATTATACTGTGTTAGTTTCTGCTGTAAGATTCAACAAAGTGATCGGCCAAATGCAAATAATGTAAGTACATATATTTTCCCTCCCTCTTGGACCTCCCCTCCCGCCCACCCCTCTACATCACCAAAAAGCGCTGGGCTGGGCTCCCTGTCTATAGAGCGGCTTCCTACCAGCTGTTTCACACACGGGGAAGCGTACACGCCAAAGCGGCTCTCGGTTCCTCCCCCCTTCCCTCCTCACTGTGCCCACGGGGCCGTTCTCTGCATCCGTGTCTCTGTTCCTGCCCTGCGAAAAGGTTCACCTGTGCCATTATTTCTCTTCATTTCCCTTTGCTCCTCCACCCCCATTCCCTAAAGAAGATGAGCTCTTGCTCTGGAGGCAAAGTCTGTACATTTTAGATTCAGCCATTACTAAGTTTGTAATTGGTTTGGGCCACTTACTAACTGTGCCCATGTGGAAAATGGAGATTTTTTTTTTATACCCTCCGGCCTTATTTTCCTCATCTGTAAAGTACAACTGACGCTTTCGACTTCACAGGGTTGTTGGGTACAGACCAAATGTCTGGGGCTTAATAGACATTTAAAGGATCAGTCCCTTTCACCAATTTCTTTCTTTCTTAGCTCTAGAGGGTGGACAGTGGTAGATATTCATGAGATAACTGAATGTATGAATGAAGGAGGATGGATTTTCAGTGTATAGCAACGGTTCTGAGCTTGACACAGTAAAGACATCTCCGGAGTACACTAGTTAGCTAGATTTGATCCCTTACTTTCCTCATTTCTTTCCTCTGTCTTTTTACTGAATGCACATCTGATTTCTTTTTGTTCATGACAGTATAATGGCATGACTGGCTCTATAGACATGTGGACTGACTATGAGCTGTGTGGATCTAATAGCTAGGAAGATGATGAAAATAATTCAGAGTAAAACCAAGCAGTTGAATCCAACCAAGGATAAGATAGCATGGACTGCAAATTTCCTTGAATAGACTAAAAATAAGATATCAATTGGACTCCCACTCAAGATGGTAGGCACTCTGCCTTGTTAAACTTTTAAAGTCTCTGTCACAGAGATCATAAAAAGTCTGCAAATAAATTTTAATCCTAGACAGTATCTCTAGTTACTTAGTAACCTTAGTAACTTTCACTACTTCACTAGTTACTTCATTAGTAACCTTCACTAGTTGATAAGGTAACTCTTGTTATCAAATAAGAATCTGTTAGCATTGAGAAAATTTGGAAATAAATGTAGACATGCTTAAGAGAATTATGGTTTAGCATTTTGTATTAACTATGTGCTTGATATTTAAGGATCTGCAATATTTAAAATAAGTTTAGAGTAACAAATCAGCTTTATGATTCTAGTGTGAAATGTGTAATAGCAATTGATTTGAATGTGCGATCTGAGTTTGAAATCTCACTATGTATATATACAATGTGAGGCTTGTGTTGTACTAGTCACTCAATCGTGTCCGATTCTTTGTGACCCCAAAGACTGTGTGTAGCCCGCCAGACTCCTCTGTCCATGGGATTCTCCAGGCAAGAATATTGGAGTGGGTAGCCATTCCCTTCTCCAAGGGATCTTCTTGACTTAGGGGTTGAACCTGCATCTCCTTCATTGCAGGTAGATTCCTTACTGTCTGAGCCACCAAGTTTAAAATTTCTGTTTTTAGAAGTTTAAGTTCCATATTTGAAAGTGATTTAGGTGCTTGAGAAGGCTTTTCACATGGTATTTAACGTTCTTTAGAAAGAAATTTAATGTGTTAAATTTATAAATGGAGTTTAAAAGATTCAAAAGAGTTAAAAATTTCAAGTTTTAAATAGGACAGAATATGAGTTGAAGTCCCTTTAAAGCTGAGTGTTATATTTTGCTAAATTTGCAAATAAAATAAAAAGATTTGCAAGTAGAACTTAAAACAAGAAAAAAACTAGAATATTTAATTAATTTTAATAAATCATACATTATTATTAAATGATATCTGGATTATCTTTTCTGTTAATGTCTTCCTGCTCATGCATGCATACTTAGTTGCTCAGTTGTATCCTACTTTTTGTGACCCCTGGACTGTAACCCCCGGGGCTCCTCTGTCCATGAGATTTTCCAGGCAAGAATGTCTTCCTAGGAAATCCCAAGTCTTACCCTAATAGTTTACTAAGCCTAGTTTTTTCATTCTTTTTTTTTTTTTGGTGACTATCCCAGCAATGAATTGGGAGTTGAATGTCAGTCACCAGAGGGGTCATGTTATGGGGTTCTAAACCAGTCTGAAGTTAATCAGGAAAATGACTTTAGGTAGTTAGGTTTCCACACACAATGTTGTCTATAATGGGCAAAGAGTAAATATAGTCTCCTCTCTCAGAAATGCCCACCATCTTAGGGGAAAACTGAAATTAGCCAGTTGGAAAAGTAGAGTCTGAGGTTGGGTACTCTCAAGCAGAAAGCAGAGCATAATGGAAGGTGTCCTTCCAGCGTGATGAGGAGTGATGGATCCTAACAGCTAGAGGTCAAGCCATTTCATACGCATTACAAAAAAGAAAAGTGGAGTGAAGACAGGAACTGCAGAAAAATGGCAAGCATTTAACCTGCATGAAAGTATTTCAGAAGGTATTTTGCTGGTTTATGCATGTAAGTTATGTCTGTCTATAGTGAGTAAAAATGACCATCTGTAATCATTTACAAATACCAGAATATTCTGACATCAAAGTTAATTTCAAAAAAAGCATAGCCTTGTATTATATTTCATATAATAAAAGTCTTATTCTGAATGTATAGAGTGGGGTATACAGTTTTATTTATGGGCACTTAGCCCCTGACTAATAAACGGTCCACAAAAATAATGTCAGCTTGAATGCTGTGCCGAGTATGGCCTGTTGGGGGCCCACATGTCTAGCCCTCTTATTTATCCCAGAGTTAAATCCAGGAAGTTATGCTATAGGAAAATGCATGTGTGCTAAGCCGCTTCAGTCCTGTCCTACTCTTTGCGACTCTAGGACTGTAGCCCGCCAGGCCCCTCTGTCCATGGGATTCTCCAAGCAAGAATTCTCGGGTGGGTTGCCATGTCCCCCTCCAGGGGATCTTCCCAACCCAGGGGTTGGACCCTGGTCTCCTGCGTCCCCTGCAACGGCAGGAGGGTTCTTTACCACTAGAGCTACCTGGGAAGCCTGCTACAGGAAAATATCCGACAGAAAAGTCTGACACTATGAGCATGTACTGGAGACTCTGTTTCCCCAAACAAAATGAAAGCTTTGCTTTAGTCTGGCATCACTGTGATGCCAGAAACACCCTGCTTTAACACCCTTCTTTTCTAGGTAATCCCTCTTTGGTGTTTGAGCTAGTGTTTAATAATCTTAATTTGCTACTAAAGATTACACGGCTTTTCATTTTATTCCAACAGACTTTTGTTTTAAATAAAGAAAGGTAAGGCTCAGAATTTTTCAAGGTGTTTTAGCATTTCCATTTTCTGAAACTTTAAAATATATTTTGATTTGGGTAGAATACAATCATTTGAAAACAGAATTTTTTTTTCATTTTTATTTTTATAAATTTTGAAAGTATGAAAACACATTTACAGAAGACTTGGAAAATACAAAATAAGGTTAAAATAGTTGTCCTTTATATTACAATTATTTTTTAAGTAGATAAATTAAAATTTTTAGTTGGAGTTTCATTATCAACTCTCAAAAATTAATAGAATAAATATACAGAGAAGTAGAAGGATATAGTAGGCCTGAAAAGCACTATGAACCAGTTCAACACAGTTAAGATGTATACAATTTTCACACAACATTAGGGTACAAATTCTATTCAAATTCCCCTAGACTGTAAACTAGAAGACACTGGAAAATATTCAGGGACATGAAACAATGTGGGAAAATTTCACAGTCTAAAGGTTTTGAAATCATACAGAGTCTGTTCTCTTATCACTGTGGAATTATGCTAAAAATCAATATCCAAAGATATTTGAAAATAACCCATATATTTTCAAGTGCAATGTGACACTTACAAACAGAGATCTTCAACTTAGCCATTGAAAGCCTCCATAATGTTAGACTGAAGAAAACGCAGAGGTTGATTGCAGATAAGAAAGCATTTAAATGAGAAATTAATATTAAAGATACTTTAAACAAAATCCCATGTGTTTGGAAATTGAATGTCCATTTTTGAATGACGGGTGTATCTAATGGCTCAGACACTAAAGAGTCTGCCTGCAGTGGGGGATACTGGGGTTCAATCCCTGGGTTGGGAAGACCCCCTGGAGAAGGAAATGATAATCCACTCCAAAATTCTTGCCTGGAGAATCCCATGGACAGAGGAACCTGGCGGGCTACACAGTCACGGGGTTGCAAAGAGTTGGACACAACTGGGCGACTAACACAAGAAGTCATAACAGGAAAATTAGAAAGTATTTGTAATAGAATAAAAATGAAAAGAGAATTTACCAGAATTTGTCACACGCAGCTGAAGCTGCTTAATGCAGCTAAAAAACAACATGGAGTCTTGAATAAGGTATGAAAACAGATAATGGACACTAGCATAAAATTTTGTGAAATTTGAACAAAGTCTGTATTTTAGTTAATAATACAGCACAATTTAACAGCCTTCTTGTCCAACCCAGTTAAGACAGTGCATCTGAAGAACAAATAATTTACATTTACTGAATTCCTTATTGGCAGGTGCCAAACAAGCTTGAGTCATAGCTCTTGTTCAGTTCAGTCACTCAGCCATGTCTGACTCTTTCTGACCCCATGGATTGCAGCACACCAGGCTTCCCTGTCCGTCACAAAGTCACAGCCCTTGAGAGATGCAGTTTTGTCATCTCTCTACTTTTGGTAACTGGACTAAGTCATGCCTGGCAAGAGTTTCTTGAAATACACCAACTTACTGACCTGTTTAAAAGGTCCAACTCTTGATACAAAGATGTGAGTGCTGTAACAGAAGCCTTCACAAAGTGCTTGGAAATAAAGCAGTGGAAATGATGACTTCTCCTAGAGATGGGGAGACCTTTGATGGCTCAGATGGTAAAGAATCTGCCTGCAGAGTAGGAGGTGAGTGTTTGATCTGTTGGTCTGGAAGATCCCCTGGAGAAGGGACTGGCAACCCAATCCAGTATTCTTGCCTGTAGAATCCCACTGACAGAGGAGCCTGGTGGGCTTCAGTCCATGGGGTCTCAAAGAGTTGGACACAACTGAGGAAATAACACACACACAGAGATGGGAGGTGTGGGTTAGCTATAAATCTAGGGACTTCAACTACAGTTGGATCAAATTTTAAGAAACTTCTATAGCACCAGGAATTTTCTTATTTTTGATAGGTGAAAGTGTTGATCATTCAGTCATATCCAGCTCTTTGTGACCCCATGAACCGTAGCCTCTGTCCATGGAATCCTCCAGCAAGAATACTGGGGTGGGTTGCCATTCCCTTTTTCAGGGACTCTTCCCAACTTGCGGATCGAACCCAGGTCTCAGGTATTGCAGGCAGATTCTTTACTGTCTGAGCCACCAACAATCTCAGCTTGTTGTTTTGTGGTAGGTAAGAAGTGGGTTTCTTTAGATACACATTCCACAGACAGAATGCAGACTGCCTCCAAAGGCAAGCACAGCCCTGGGAGAAACACACTTCTTGGGCAGTGTGGGCAAAAGTTATTAAGAAATTTCAGGGGAGATTCCTACTTGAATGGTATGGTTCCATTTATAAATTCAGGGGAAAGAAGTTGAAATGTGTTAGGATGGAAAACGTGAAATAGAAAGGCAGGAATCAGAGAGTAGAGTAGGCACTCTGATAGTACTGGGTCATGTCAGATTACATCCACCAAGTAACGTAGCTCTAAAAAATCAGCTAAGACTAAGTTACACCATACATTTATGCCAGATGTGTGTGTGTGTGCATGTGGTGCGTCTGTCTGAAAGCCAGTTGTTTATTCTGACATTCTGATTGTTGGAAGTGGTGTCAGGAAATGACGCAGGAGATTCCTTCTTTGAGGTTAAGATATCGTCTTTGGCAAATCATTGCCAAGATTTTATGAGACACTATCACATTCTTTAAAAAAAAAAAAAAAAAACAATAATCATTTAGCCATATTTCTCCTCAGACTACAGTTTTCTGGTCATACATACTGAATAATAGCTTCAGTTGATATTTGCTTGACTAATTATCATAAATCCTCTTACCTAGTCCATGTCTCAACACCAAGGAAGCTTTCAGGAAATGTCAATGCTGTTGAATTTTTGCTGAGAAAATTAAACGAGGGATGTTTCCTCTTGGTAACTAGAAGAAAAACGCTATTGTTTCTTCAGGCCTGAGATATTAGTGATTTAAGCTGATGAAGTATCACATTTGTTACTTTGTTACGTTTATAAAAAAACATATGTATCAAATAAATGAACCCTGCAAATTCCACATTCTATATTTCAAAGCTTTATTCATTATCCTGCTTCCCCGGTGGTTCAGCCCTAAAGAATCCTCCTGCCAATGCAGGAGATGAGGGTTCGGTCCCTGGGTTGGGAAGATCCCCTGTAGAAGGAAATGGCAACCCACTCCAGTGTTCTTGCTTGAGAAATCCCATGGACAGAGGAGGCTGGAATACAGTCCATGAGGTTGCAAAAGACTTGGACATGACTTAGCAAGGGAACAACAACAACAAATTCACTCTCCAATTGTTAAGTGTTGTAAGACACATATAAAAAATGTTTAAGGCCCTTCTGAGGACTGTAAAAATGACAGTGACTGTCTAATACTCAAATCCAAGATACTAGGCCTAGTCCAGTTTCCAGAACTTGCAGAGAATTTAATGAAAATTTCCTGAATGATGACTTGTTGCTATAATCTATTCGCTGAGAGGAAAAATAAATAGATCAACCAATTTGTGTCAACTAGCTAAAATGACAAATTAGCATCATTTTATTTTACCTCTGGCCAGGCAGGAAAAGGACTCTGCCTACAGGACTCAAGAATCTACACTCCTTTCTGAATGGGTGGCTGGTGAATCAAGAGTCCTTATGACCTAATAATGGAGAAAAAGAGGATAAAGAACATGTTCTCAGCCACTGAGTTTCCTATTAGTTCATGTAGAAACAGGAAAGCATTCAGAGTTTATTTTTCTTAAGAGCAATTAAGCTTTGTAAGAAAGCAGGCCACACACACACAAAAAAAGGCACATAATATTCTACTATGTGTGTAGAATGGTGATCTTGCAAGGAAGAGAAAAGATTACAATGCCTGCTGTCAGAGCATCTTGCTTTTGTATCCTGTACCCCTAATCCTTACAGAAAGAGGTGAAAGAAGGGTTGTGACCCCAGCCTTCTCATCCATCCCTACTCATCTTTGTTTGGCCATCCTGGGCTGTTTACATATCAGCTAGACACAGACTGCCCCAAAATGTAGTCTCCAGCCAAAATGACTTGACTGAACTCTGCTTTTGGGTCCCCAGGTACTTACAGACAAGGTTCACCCAAGGGCTGTGTTGATGTCTCAGATTTAGCATGCGTAAAACTGTCCCTTCTTTTTAGCCAGCCTATCCTCCTCCATAGTGAATAGCACGACCATCCACACAGTCACCAAACCCAGAAACTCAGACCTCACAGTGAACGTCTTGCTCCCTCCCCCTCACACCTGAGATCTACTCATGATCTGTACTCGGATGATCCTTGTATCAGTGAGACCTGCTCATCGCACATGTGCAGTATATCCTAAATCCACAAAGTCTTCTCCCTCCCCTGTGCTACTGCTAATTGTAAAGTTGCCTTTCAATTTAAAAAATTGATTCAATTAAATTAATCTTAATTAAAAGCTTTCTTACTTTAAAGTTAGAATTTGGGGGATGCAAATAAAATTCTTATAGGGTCTCATTACAAAGAAAAACAAAAAGACATAGCAGTATACATAATAAAGTCCCTTACGTTTCCCCACCTCACTCTCATCTCCAGAAGTAACAATTATTAACATATTAATTAGTGTCTTCCCAGATCTTTTGGTATGCATTTAAGGAAACATACACTTATGACCATAATCATAGATATTCAACGATAAATGGAATTATTGTGCCTTGATTTATGATATTGTGTTAACCATGAAAGTGAAAGTCACTCAGTTGTGTCCAACTCTTTGTGACCCCATGAACTATACAGTCCATGGAATCCTCCAGGCCAGGATACTGGAGTGGGTAACCTATCTCTTCTCCAGTGGATCTTAACCCAAGAATTGAACCAGGGTCTCCTGCACTGCGGCTGGATTCTTTACCAACAGAGCTATCAGGGAAGCCCAGATCTTGGGGATTATTTTATATTAGTACATATAATAATATCTAACATCTAGTAATTATTATCTGCTAAAAATGATTCTAAGTGTTTGATATGTACTATCTCACCTAATTATCACATTTATGTGTGATTAGTGTTATAGATAATGTCCCTATTTCACACATCAGAAAACAGCTACCTATAGAAGTCAACTAATTATAGATAAAATAGAGAAAACAATTTAGCTAGATTGTAGAAAATAAATTTAAATTTTTGTATACCAGCAACAAGCTGAATGCATCAATATTAAAATAGACACTAGCATAAGATATCAAGTAACTAAGAATAAATAGACCATGTTGCAAACTAAAAGTTATTAGCTGTAAGTGTGCAAACTTCAAAATTACCTAAATAAACAGTGCGATGGTGTTCATGGAAGATTCTCCAGAAATTGGTCTTAAAAGCAATATAATTAAAACCCCACAGAGGTATGTGTGTATAAATTGACAAGCTGATTCTAAAGTTTACATGCAAATGGAAAGGGACAAGAATATCCAAAACATTACTGAAGAAGGCCAATGAGGGAAAACAATCAGGGCCAAGCACTAAATTTACTTTAATGGAATAGGAATTAAGATGGTACAGACAGGGACTTCCCAGGTGCTCCAGTGGCCAAGGCTCTGTGCTCACAATGCAGGCGGCCTTGGTTCAAATCCTAGTTGGGGACCTTGATCCCACATGCGACATGGTGGACATGGGTCTTAGACGTCACATGTGGGATCAAGCTCCCTGACTAGGGTTTGAACCAAGGCCTGTGTGTGTGTGTGTGTGTGTGTGTGTGTGTGTGTGTATTTGAGGAAGGGAATGGCAAACCACGTCAGCATTCTTGCCTTGAGAACCCCATGAACAGTATAAAAAGGCAAAAAGATAGGACACTGAAAGATGAGCTCCCCACGTCAGTAGGTGCCCAACATGCTACTGGAGAAGAGTAGAGAAATAACTCCAGAAAGATTGAAGAGATAGAGCCAAAGCAAAAACAACGCCCAGCTGTGGATGTGACTGGTGATGGAAGTAAAGGCTGGTGCTATAAAGAGCAATATTGCATAGAAACCTGGAATGTTAGGTCCATGAATCAAGGTAAATTGGAAGTGGTCAAACAGGAGATGGTAAGAGTGAACATCAATATTTTAGGAATCAGTGAACTAAAATGGACTGGAATGGACAAATTTAACTCAGGTGACCATTATATTTACTACTGTGAGCAAGAATCCTTTAGAAGAAATGAAGTACCCTCATAGTCAACAAGAGTCCGAAATGCAGTACTTGAGAGCAATTTCACAAATGACAGAATAATTTCTGTTCATTTCCAAGGCAAACCATTCAATATCATAGTAATCCAAGTCTATGTTCCAACCAGTAATGCTGAAGAAGCTGAAACTGAATGGTTTTATGAAGACCTACAAGACATTCTAGAACTAATACCCCAAAAAGATGTCCTTTCATTATAGGGGACTTGAATGCAAAAGTAAGAAGAAGACAAGACATACCAGAGTAACAGGCAAGTTTGGCCTTGGAGTACAGAATGAAGCAGGGCAAAGGCTAACAGAGTTTTGCCAAGAGAACGCACTGGTCATAGCAAACACCCTCTTTCAACAACACAAGCGATGATTCTACACATGGACATCACCAGATGTTCAATACTGAAATCAGATTGATTATATTCTTTGTAGCCAAGGATGGAGAAGCTCTATATAGTTAGCAAAAACAAGACTGAGAGTTGACTGTGGCTCAGATCATGAGCTCCTTATTGCAAAATTCAGACTTAAATTGAAGTAGGGAAAACCACTAGATCACCCAGGTGTGTCCTAAATCAAATCCCTTATGCTTATATAGTGGAAGTGACAAATACATTAAAGGGATTAGATCTGATAGACAGAGTGCTTGAAGAACTATGGACAGAGGTTCATGACTTTGTACAGGAGACAGAGAGCAAGACTATCCCCAAGAAAAAGAAATGCAAAAAAGCAAAATGGCTGTCGGAGGAGGCTTTACAAATAGCTGAGAGAAGAAGAGAAGCTGAAGGCAAAGGAGAAAAGGAAATCTATATCCATCTGAATGCAGAGTTCCAAAGAACAGCAAGGAAAGATAAGAAAGTCTTCCTCAGTGATCAATGCAAAGAAATAGAGGAAAACAATAGAATGGGAAAGACTAGAGATATCTTCAAGAAAATTAGAGATATCAAGGGAAATTTTCATGCAAAGGTGGGCACAATAAAAGACAGAAATGGTATGAACCTAACAGAAGCAAAAAATAATAAGAAGAGGTGCAAGACTACATGGAAGAACTATACACAACAGATCTTCATGACCCAGATAACCACAATGGTGAGATCACTCACCTAGAGCCAGACATACTGGAACATGAAGTCAAGTAGGCCTTAGGAAACATAACTATGAACAAAGCTAGTGGAGGTGATGGAGATCCAGCTGAGCTATTTCAAATCCTAAAAGATGATGCTGTGAAAGTGCTGCACTCAATATGCCAGCAAATTTGGAAAACTCAACAGTGGCCACAGGACTGGAAAAGGCCAGCTTTCATTCCAATCCCAAAGAGAGGCAATGCCAAAGAATGTTCAAAGTACTGCACAATTACACTCACCTCACATGCTAGCAAAGTAATGCTCAAAATTCTCCAAGCCAGGCTTGAACAATATGTGAACCATGAACTTTCAGATGTTCAAGATGGATTTAGAAAAAGCAGAGGAACAAGAGATCAAACTGCCAACATCTGTTGGATCATTGAAAAAGCAAGAAATTTCCAGAAAAACATCTACTTCTCCTTTATTGACTACGCCAAATCCTTTGACTGTATGGATCACAACAGATTGTGGAAAATTTTTAAAGAGATGGGAATTCCAGACCACCTGACCTGCCTCCTGAGAAACCTGTATACAGGTCAAGAAGCACGCGTTAGACCTGGACATGAAACAACAGACTGGTTCCAAATAGGAAAAGGAGTATGTCAAGGCTGTATATTGTCACCCTGCTTATTTAACTTATATGCAGAGTACATCATGTGAAATGCCAGGCTGGATGAAGCACAAGCTGGAATCAAGATTGCCGGGAGGAATATCAGTAACCTCAGATATGCAGATGACACCACCCTCATGGCAGAAAGTGAAGAACTAAAGAGCCTCTTTATGAAAGTGAAAGAGGAGACTGAAAAAGTTGGCTTAAAACTCAACATTCAGAAAACTAAGACCATGGCATCCAGTCCCATCACTTCATGGAAAATAGATGGGGAAACAGTGGCAGATTTTATTTTTTTGGGCTCCAAAATCACTGCAGATGGTGATTGCAGCCATGAAATTAAAAGATGCTTGCTCCTTGCAAGAAAAGCTATGACCAGCCTAGACAGTATGTTGAAAAGCAGAGACCTTACTTTGCCAACAAAGTCCATCTAGTCAAAGCTATGGTTATCCCAGTAGTCATGTATGGATGTGAGAGTTGAACTATAAAGTCGAGTGCCAAAAAATTGATGCTTTTGAACTGTGGTGTTGGAGAAGACTCTTGAGAGTCCCTTAGACTGCAAGGAGATCCAACCAGTCCATCCTAAAGAAAATTAGTCCTGAATATTCATTAGAAGGACTGATGCTGAATTTGAAACTCCAATCCTTTGGCCACCTGATGCAAAGAATTGACTCATTTGAAAAGACCCTGATGCTGGGAAAGATTGAAGGCAGGAGGAAAAGGGGATGACAGAGGAGGATATGGTTAGATGGCATTACCGATTCAATGGACATGAGTTTGAGTAAGCTCTGGGAGTTGGTGATGGACAGGGAGGCCTGGCATGCTGCAGTCCATGGGGTCACAAAGAGCCGGGCGCGACTGAGCAACTGAACTGAATATATATTTTTAAGATGCTGCACACAGTAAAACATATGTCACAGAAAATGAGCTCAGTAACAGACCCGTCCTTATACAGGTACTTGATTTATGAAAGGGGCACCGTTGCAAAGACAGTGGGGAATGATTGTCTTTTCAATAAATGATGCCAGAACAATTGAACACCCCATAAGAAAATGAAAGTGAAATCTTGACAATATCTTATCACACACACAATTCTGCATGAATTACATAGATAAGAAAAGTAGAACATTAATTTTCTAGAAGAAAACATGCAAGGATGTCTTTGAAACCCTGTGTAAGGTAAAGACATTTTAAGCAAATCACAAGCATAGCAAAAACCATAAAGGAAAAAATGCAATGATAAATTGGCCTAAATTAAAACAAAGAAGAAATTCTATTCCTCCAAAGTGAAAGGTAAGACCTCAAGTGGACAAAGTTATTTGTCCTGTATATATGGAATGAAAGATTTGCATCTAGAATATACGTTTTTTAGAATTGAATATGAAGAAAAGCATGTGAACTAAAGAAAACATTATAAAAGACATCCAAATGACCCAAACATACATAAATGTAAATCAATATCATTATTCATAAATAAATGAAAACACAATGAAGAACCACCAGAATGGTTATAATGAGAAAAACTAAGAATATCAAATGTTGGCAAGAACATATCACGACTATGCTGATGAGAGTTTAAATGGTACCCCCCTTTAGAAAAACATTTAAACACGCTCATACATTGTGATCCAGAAATTCCATTCCAAAAGGCCTGTATAAGGACAGCCAGAAGCAGTTTATAGAAAATAGAAGTTGTGGGTTCATTAAAGTCTGGTGGAACTTGCTCCTCAAATTATCTGAACCTAATTCCTATTTAGGGGTATTCAACTCCTTTTCAATTTTACTTAAATAGACAAAACTGGAAACCACTCATGTATCCCTCAAAAATAGCATGAATACATACATTTGTGGAGTATTCACACAATAGCAAAATGACCTACACCTGTCTACTGACTGTTACAGATCTGTAACAATAAGTGCACACTGATGTGTGAATGTAAAGTCAAAAAATGAGAAGAACTGGGAATTATTGGAAGAACTCTAAACTGAAGCTGCCATTCAGATTAATCAGGTTTTCCATGCCTAGGTCACAATAGATATTTAGACCACATTCATACAGTCAGTTCTTACCTCATTAGTTGGCACAATGTAGGTTTTCAGTGTATGTGTGCTAAACTGAAATTCTGGCTTGGAAACTGAGGATAAGAGAACATTTCATCCTTTCTTACAATGACCAGTGGATTTTGGAAAATGTCTAAGATGATGGAATAAACAGATGAACTATCTATCAGTTTACAATGCCCCAGAGTTGTTGGTTTCCTGCTGTAAGCATGCCACAGGCTTCCGATAGGCTGGTGGAGTAACTCAAGATCCAGACAATATACTCTCATCATCGTGTCAAGCTCCAAGAAAGAGAAACATATCTGGGTGAGGGGATGCTAAATAGAAAGGCTTATAATTAAAGATCAAGGGTTCTTTCAAAGAGTAGGTGAAAGGGTTTTTCACAGAGTAAGTGGATGTAGAAAGGAAATTCAGCTTACAGCCTCTCTCTCTACCAGAAATATCCTTAGGGTGCCTTCTGCCCTCTGTTTTAGTCAGCTTGAATATTCATGGGTCCATTCACTTCTCTAGCTAATTTCAAACATTGTAGGATGTAATTAGCCATTAAATCAGGCATAGAAACATGATATAAAGTGTATTTGTAGTTCATTCTTGGGTTTTTCCAGAGACAATGTCATGGGAAATGATTCTCTAAATTTGGGCTCTTTTTACCCTTTCAAGAACTCAGCATTTTTAGCTGTATAACCCAGGGATCCCCGCCCGGCGCTCTGTGATGACCTACGGGGGTGGAATGGGTGGGTGGAGGGAAGCTCAAAATGGAGGATAAGTGTGTGTGTGTGTGTGTGTGTGTGTGTGTGTGTATAGGCTTCCCAGGTGGTGCTAGCCATAAAGAACCTGTATGACTGATTCTTTTGATATATGGCAGAGACCACGACAACATTGTCAAGCAATTATTCTCCAATAAAAAAAAATAACATAGCCTTTTTACCATGTGACCTTCAGGGCACAGAAGTGTCTTCCTTTGTTTTAGCCTCCACTTTGGGTGTTAATAGTAAATGATTCTCTGCTTTTCCCCCAAAAGATTTATGGGCTAACCTATCTGATTGTGAAGTTGAAACTAACAATCTGATGTGTGTTCTCCCCTCAAAGATGTTGAGTTATCTGTAGAAGGCCTCACTTGACACCCAATGCATTCATGTGTAGAGCCTATTTTTACAAGAAGAATCATCTCCACTTTGCCCTTACTGCTACGTACAGGTGGAGTAAAAATTGGGAGTTTGGGGTTGACAGGTACATACAGCTATGTATAAAACAGACAAACAATAAGGACCTACTGTATAGTACAGGGAACTCTGCTGACTATTCTGCAATTACCCAAATGGGAAAAGAGCTTGAAAAAGAGTTGATAGATGTATATGTATAATTGAATCACTTTGCTGTACATCTGAAATGAACACGGTATTGTAAATCAACTATAGTCCAATATAAAATAAAAATTTAGAAAAAACCAAAAATGAAGTAAAACAAAACAAAAATACTAAAGAGGCAGCTGTTGATAGAAAAGGAAGTTGCATTTAATCAGAAAGTTGACAATCTGGGGAGAAGGCAGACTTGTGTCCCCCTAAAACTGACTCTGAAGGGTTCACCCAGTCATGAAATTTTTTAAAGAGAAAACTGGAACTCATCTCAGTTAATCATGGAGGAGGGAGTCAAACTCCCAGGCACCTCCACTTTATGCAGGCTTGTCGGCTCCTCATGGTCTTTTCTTTAGAGGCTACCTTGTTTATACAGTTTGCTTGTGAGATTACTGAAGAGGAAGCTGGGGAAGAGATCTGGTCATCCACTAATTACTAATTCTTAATTTTTACTTCTTTGATCTAAGAAAAGAACCAACTTGTTGGGCAAGGTATCATGTGAGCAAAATATCTGACAGATGTGCTTGGGCCAGAGACAAGTAGGGCATGTGGCTGCCTGGATAAAATTTAGTTACAGTGTAGCTGAGCTAAGATGACAAGAAAAAAGAGTTTTCTGCTGAACGCAGTTTCCTGCAAAGAGCTCCCTACAACCAGTTCCCCATCAGATATCATTCCATTTCTATTGGACAGGGGTGAAGGTCCATCTCCAGTAACTTCTTCCTGCTGAGAAAGGGTATTGAGATCTTAGAATAAAAAAAATACTGTCATGAGTTTGATGCATCTCTTTGCTGACAGTTTTAGTTGCCCATTTGCATATACAGGCAGTACAAGTCACAATTATTTTGATGCCCACAAAGTCATAGATTATTGTGAGCAGTAGGGTTAATCTTCTTCTTTTGAGGCCAGTTCTTGGAATTTGTGAAGCCCTAGATTCATGCTGCTCAAGATTGAGCATCTGAAATCATGACTACAGTCTGGTCATCATGCACTTAGCTTTTTCCCTCTGGTGGCAGTAATAGAATCTATAAAATGATTCGGGGATGTGTATCAGATTCGGAATCTGTGACTTTATTGTCCTGATCATAAACTGCTTGAGCGTGCTCTTTTGTGACTCAGGGAGGCCTGAGAGATTTTAGCTTTCCTGCAACAAGGGCAAAGAGAAGTCTTTGCACTTGTAGAGGGGTGGCTGCAGAATCCTGCTTGGTTCCAAATAGAGACAAAAATGTGTAAGAAATTATTAAAGACATGGTTAGACAATAAGATGATGACATTTCATTCAAAGATATGGAACAGCTTCGGTGAAAAACCATAGCAGATCAAGGACCAATAAATAGCTTGTGACATGCAGTGACAATAATTTTCAGTAAGTGCCAGGCTGGCTTAACCTAATGTCTCCGTTCCAGTAAATGGATCATTATTGAAAGGAGAATAATTTTCAACTAATTTGTCAATCACTGGAATATATCAGCCAGTTGATAAATGTCAGTTAAGCTTAAAAGACTCTTGAGAGTCCCTTGGACTGCAAGAAGATCCAACCAGTCCATCCTAAAGCAGATCAGTCCTTGGTGTTCATTGGAAGGACTGATGTTGAAGCTGAAACTCCAATACTTTGGCCACCTCATGTGAGGAGTTGACTCATTGGAAAAGACCCTGATGCTGGGAGGGATTGGGGGCAGGAGGAGAAGGGGACAACAGAGGATGAGATAGCTGGATGGCATCACCAACTCGATGGGCATGAGTTTGAGTAAACTCCGGGAGTTGGTGATGGACAGGGAGGCCTGGTGTGCTGTGATTCATGGGGGACACGATTGAGCAACTGAACTGAACTGAACTGAACTGAAGTGAAGCATAAAAAAAAATTAGATAGCAGTAGACAGCACATCATTGTTAGCAAATCCCACTGTGAATGTCTAAACTGATATCAACATACAGTTTTAAAAAAAAAAAAAACCTGTATTTTAAACCTGTTGGAAACTTCTACTTCCAAACAGAGTAAGGAAAATCACATGTAAACATTGCTCTCTTCCAACAAAACACAAGCTAGATAAGCTATAAAATCAGTTTTTAAAAATATGTCAATTAACACAACATTGTAAAGCAACTATCAGTTCAGTTCAGTCGCTCAGTCATGGCTGACTCTTTGCCACCCCATGGACTGCAGCACGCCAAGCTTCCCTGTCCATCATCAACTCCCGGAATTTACTCAAACTCATGTCCATTGAGTCGGTGATGCCATCCAACCATCTCCTCCTCTGTTGTCCCTTTCTCCTCCTGCCTACAGTCTTTCCCAGCATCAGGGTCTTTTCAAATGAGTCAGTTCTTCGCATCAGGTGGCCAAAGGATTGGAGTTTCAAATTCAGCATCAGTCCTTCCAATGAATATTCAGGACTGATCTCCTTTAGGATGAACTGGTTGGATCTCCTTGCAGTCCAAGGGACTCTCAAGAGTCTTCTCCAACACACCACAGTTCAAAGCATCAATTCTTTGCCACTTAGCTTTCCTTAAAGGCCAACTCTCACATCCATACATTACTACTGGAAAAACCATAGCTTTGACTAGATGGACCTTTGTCAGCAAAGTAATGTCTCTGTTTTTAATACGATGTCTAGGTTAGTCATAACTTTTCTTCCAGGAAGCAAGTGTCTTTTAATTTCATGGCTGCAATCACCATCTGCAGTGAATTTGGAGCCCAGAAAAATAAAGTCTGCCACTGTTTCTACTGTATCCCCATCTATTTTCCATGAAGTGATGGGACCGGATGCCATGGTCTTCGTTTTCTGAATGTTGAGTTTTAAACCAGCTTTTTCACTCTTCTCTTTCATCAAGAGGCTTTTTAGTTCTTCTTCTCTTTCTGCCATAAGGGTGGTGTCATCTGCATATCTGAGGTTATTGATATTTCTCCCGGCAATCTTGATTCCAGCTTGTGCTTTCTCCAGCCCAGCGTTTCTCATGATGTACTCTGAATATAAGTTAAATAAGCAGGGTGACAGTATACAGCATTGACATACTCCTTTCCCTATTTGGAACTATACCCCAATAAAAATTAATTAAAAGATCTATCAGAGACCTGATGATGCAAAGAAAACTAAATCAAGAATTTCCAGAACATGACAATTCTTTACAGCAGTAGATCACATTCAGGACTCGCAAAGCAGTGAAAGAAGCAAGAATCTACTTTAATGATAAAAAGAAACAAAAAAATTTAATGAACTCTTTAAGTCATCTGTCAAATGTTATGATAAACTGGAATCCTGAGCAGCCTCAGTTACAGTGCAGTCTGAACTCACCTACTGAATATTACCTTCAAACATTTGATAAGTGCAGGGGTAGTAGGCTGAAGTCTGGGTCCAAGTTGGAGAGCTAGAAAACACCCCTCCCACACCCAGACAACTTCAGGACTTCACCAAATGCATTGTGACTGCATACCTTTTGAGGCTGGAGATGGAGCAGCAGAATACATTTTTCTAAGAACAGAAAGGCAGTGGTGAGAATGGGGAATGAAGAAAATTCTTTAGCAACCCAGAGAGCGGATGACAAAGAACTAAACTGTAATCCAAAGTAATATGATGGCAGCAGGGCTGTAAAGCTTATACAGGTTCCTAAAATCTCAAAGATGTTCAGATCCTAAGCCCTGCTAAAGAGAAACTGTGTCTATTCTATTCTGAAAATATCCTGAGCCAGAGACTAGCTGAATCTAATAAAAATGACATGAATCTCAGCCTTTTCCTCAATTACAGAACAGGTTATCCAAACTCCCCAAACAGCAGCCCTAAAGAAGAAGGTACAAGCCCTTTTTGGAGAAATATATTTATTGCCCTACACACACAAGATTCAGCATTAAAACACATTATGAGACACGTAAAGAATCAAGAAAATGTGACCATGGAAAAGCAAAGGTATTCTCAATGGGAATAGCCTCAGAAATGGGCCAGATGTTGGAATGACCAGAATTTTCTAAAAGAATGTATTAAAACATAAACTCTAAAAAGTAAACAACATGGGGTGAGAACAGAGAATGGAAAATTTGAGCAGACATGTGGAAACTACAACATTAACCCAATGGAAATGTTAGTAATGAAAATACAATATCAAAAAGGAAGAATCCATTTAATGAAATGAACAGCAGATTGGACATTGCACAAAAAAAGAGTCAGACACCTGAATGTAGGTCAAGAGTTTATTCAAACTGGAAAACGCAAAGAGGAAAAAAAAATCAGAGAAAACATAACAGATCAATATCTGTGGGAAAATATCAGGTAATGTATATACAAACAACTGGAGAAGCAAGAGAGCAGAGAGAAAATGAAGCAAAAGAAATATTTGAAGAGTAGCAACGGAGGATTTATCAAACATTATCAAAGAAATTAACTCAGAGATCCAAGAAATAATCTCAAGTAAACCTCAATCAAGACAAATTAAAGGTAAAGTATGCTGAACTATATCATAGTCAAACCACAGAAAGCCAAAGACAAAGAGAATATTATAAAAATAACCAGAGAAAAATGTCAGGTATTCACAGGGGCACAGCAGTAAAAGTGATGTCCTACTTCCAATGAGAAGCAGAGTGGTCCAGAAAGAACATCACCTGAGGTGCTCACAGGAAAAAATGTTAACCCCCAAATTCTATGTTCAGTGAAAACACTAGTGCTAAAGAAGCAAGATGAAATAAAGACATTTAAAAGTACATATGTTGTTATTATTTAGTTGCTGAGTCGTGTCCGACTCTTTGTGACCCCATGGAGCTGCCAGAGATTTCCCAGGCAAGAAGACTGGAGTGGGTTGCCACTTGCTGCTCCAGGGGATCTTCTGGACCCAGGCACTGAACCCACGTCTCCCACATTTGCGAGCAGACCCTGTACTGCTGAGCCACCAGGGAAGCCCCCAAAACACATATACACACTGCTATATATGAAGTAGACACCTAAAAAGGACCTACTATGTAGCACAGGGAACTCTAAGCAATGCTCTATGATGGCCTACCTGGAGAAAGAATCTAAAAATGGGTGGATATGTGTAACTGATTCACTTTGTTGTGCACCTGAAACTAACGCAACATTGTAAGTCAAAGTGAAAGTGAAAGTTGCTCAGTCCCGTCACACGCTTTGCGACCCCATGGACTATACAGTCCATCAGCTTCTCCAGGCCAGAATACTGGAGTGGGCAGCCTTTCCCTTCCCCAGGGGATCTTCCCAGCCCAGGGATCGAATCCAGGTCTCCTGCATTGCAGGCAGATTCTTTACCAACTGAGCTACCAGGGAAGGCCATTATAAGTCAACTTGACTCCAGTGGAAATTAAAACAAAACAAAACAAATCAAAGTCCTACTGTAGAGTGCAGAGAACAATATCCACTATTCTATGATAAACCGTAATGGAAAAGAATATTTTTAAAAGGACATATATAATTGAATGACTTTACTGTACATCAGAAATTATCACTACACTGTTAATCAACTACATTTCAGTAATAAAAAGAAATAATGACTAGGGAATTTGTCAACAATGAACTGACACTACAAGAAATATTCAATTGATTTCTTCAGGCTGAAGGGAAATGAAAACAGATGGATAGGCTTTTTTGTTTGTTTATTTTAGAGATACTCTTCCATAGAATATGAAGTTAGATGAAAGAAATTTTTTAAAAGCAGAACAGCATGTATATTATCTGTGGTGAAACAGACCACCAGCCCAGGTGGGAGGCATGAGTCAAGTGCTCGGGCCTATTGGGCTGGGAAGATCCAGAGGAATCGGGTGGAGAGGGAGGTGGGATGGGGGACCGGGATGGGGAATTCGTGTAACTCTATGGCTGATTCACATCGTATGACAAAACCCACTGAAAAATTTAAAAAAATAATAATAATAAAAAATAAATAAATAGAAACCAAAAAAAAAAAAAAAAAGTACCTTGAATGTGCTGAAAAAAAGTTGTCTTTTTTTTTTTTTTTTTTGGTAATAATTCCCCACTGCAAAACAGACATGTAAACTCAGCAAATGGAAAAGCTTATGTAACAGCCTCTCAGTTAGGAAGACGTGAATAATTCCAAACATTTGTAACACTTCCAAGAATTTCATGAAATAATGCTTTAACATCCTGACTCAAAAGATAGTAGCGAAAGACACCAAACACCAACTAAGCCAAATGATAAATTTCAAGAAATGTGGAAAAATCACATGGCCATAATGAAAAATAATGACTTAATCAGACACTGTCTTGAAAAGATTCAGAGAAAGAATTCTATGGGAAAAATGTTTTGGGAGAAAAATTAATCTGAAGACACATGCAGGCTGCTCCTTACTCCTAAAATAGATCTCAATTTCAAGAAGAAAATAGCCTATTTTTCTAGTGTTGTATCTAAGATATTCAGGGCACACAATAGAAGGCTGAAAATATGAGAAAAGAACGTGTCTGGTAACTTTTTATACTTTCCCCAGGAAATGTTTTTTTTTTTCTGCTGGCAGAAAACAAAAATAAAAACCATTTGTATACCAAGGATGCAATCAACGACAAGAAATAAATGTGTGCATATGTGCTGAACACGGTATCACGCTCAACTAAAAATTAGGTATGTCTTCAGTTCAGTTCAGTTCAGTTCAGTCACTCAGTTGTGAAAAATTAGGTATGTCTTCCATATGTGTGTGCTTCCCTCATAGTTCAGTTGGTAAAGAATCCGCCTGCAATGCAGGAGACCCCGGTTTGATTTCTGGGTCAGGAAGATTCGCTAGAGAAGGGATAGGCTACCCACTCCAGTATTCTGGCCTGGAGAATTCCAGGAACTATACAGTCCATGGACATGACTGAGCCACTGTCAGTTTCACTTTCACATACCTAAGTATGTGTGGACCATAAGAAGTCGGTCTTTTTTTCTGGGTAGGTTGTTTGTCTCAGAGCCTCAAAAGCAGCAAAGATTTCTAACTAATTCTCCTTCTGTGTACTTTAGGGCCCAATACATATTCCTTCCTCCTCTAGTTTTATTTGCCTCTATTGATAATCATCTCCAAGGTTTTCTTCTGAAAATAAATTCAATGTTAGGAGCAGCAGCATATTTGATCTTAAAGATTGTTTTTCTGGAAATAATGATGGGATCCAGTTAAGAGAAGAGAACGTTTAACATTGGGTTCTTTAAAATATACTATCAAATATCCTTGCATAAAGCCTCATAGAAAATAATTGAAATCGGTCTCTTTCATGACACTTGAGTAGATTCATTAGGATTCATTAGGATTCCTATGCAAAGAGCATCTATTTGTCTAAAAAACCAAACAAGACAAAGAAGTCAACTGTATGTTGTTGAGCTCTTTAGCCAGATGTAGTGTCCGAGTGTGTCATCATCCATGTAGCAAATTTAAGGAAATTAGTAATTCACTGTGGGTCGTAGCTGCTACTGGTGCCCCATGCAAATTCCCTGGCACTTTCCACTCAGTGCACACCTGTTAAACTTCCAACTGCATTCCCGCTTTACCTGAAGCCTTTCCTCTTGGATCTTGGAGCTCACTTCACTGCCTTCATGACAAGACGGAAGTGCCAAGGAGTACATGCTCCCTTGGACCAGCTTCCATCACGCTAGGTTGGAGCTGTTGTGTGACTATCCCAGCTCGCTCCCACCTTAGGAGGGTTCACTCTCTGGCGTGGTCCATGTTGGTTCCTACGGTTCGCTTGAATGATATTAAACCCTTTACTGGCTGCCTCCTCTGTCTCATTTTCTCACTCCTCTCCTAGCCATCTCTGAAATCACCACCTACATAGGATTTCTGTTCTCTAGTCCTGTGTCTCAGGATTTCTTCCAGGGGACCCAAACAAAGACATTCTGGAGCCATCGCTCATCTCCTCTGCAATTGTTCAGAGGTTCAATTTTCTCTAGTGGAATGAATCAGCACTTCTCGACTTCAGTTATAAAACTGACACTTTCAGTGGCTGAGTCAAAAAAGCCTTAACCAATGAGGTTCTATTACAAAATCATATTATCAATAACAGAGCAGGTTTTACATAATTTTGCTATCAAAGGTGGGGGTCCAGCTGCTCGCCGCTCAAAAGCCAATACAGAGGCAAGGTTGGTGGAAAGGAAAGCGTTCTTTACCTTGGTGGCCTGCAACCGGGGCGGGAGGCGGGTGGACTCCTGTTCAGTGGTCAGCTCCCCCACTGACAATCAGTGGGCAAGAGCTTTTCTAGGTGGAGGAAGGGCCCACATGTAGAGACGGCACAGTCACCTCTCACGGTCATCCTGAAGTTAGTCACGCAGTGGTCTAATCAACATCACCCTGATTGTTCTAGGAATCGTTAGTCATTTCTCTGAGCCCGGTTGTCGTAATTGTGGCAGCTCACGTCATCATGCATTTAACCTTTTCCACCTGTGGGGGCTCCAGTCTCTGTAACACAGCTCAGAGGATATTGCTCAGGATATCATCCACAGTCCTGAGAAAGAACCAAAGGTCCTCGACTTTGCTTAATGATTAAAACTATTATTATTTGGTCTCTTTTGATTGTTTTCCTTGGCTTCTACGTTTTCTCACTTGTTGGTTAAACTGATTGTTTGGCTAAAGTTTTTCCACAAACAAAAGGTAGGCTGAGGACATGGGAGACCAGGACTCGGTTTCAATTTCAGCCTACCAAATGAGACAACCCTTTCACTATGGCATTCCAAAGGTCACTATCTACAAGGCTTTCCTGGGTGACCCATTATTTCCTAGACAAGAATTCTCTCATCTCCTCTTCAGGGAATTATAAGACTTGATGCTGGCATTCTGAGGACAAGACAGAAATGTTGTTGAGAGTTTCTACTTGAGGCAGTCTCCCTGCTTTTATTTTGGTTTGCAACCTTTAACTTTACCCAGGTTGTGCGTCTCAGAGCCTCAAGACTCTGTTTCCTTTTTCCTTGGCAATAAATATCCACTTTTTCTCCCAGGTGGGGAGAGATACTTGCAGAAGGTGAGAGGTAAACACCTCATGCATTGATTTAACCGAAATCCTTTTTTTCAGCCCCAGGCTTTCACCCATATTCTGCTGGTTCTCTCATTCCTGGGACTTTTCAGGGAGGAGAAGGGGACAGTGGTTTCTCCTTAGTATCTGTCTTACGTGGTCTCAGCTTTCTCTGCTGCCTTAGTTATTGCTCCCCCAACTGAGACCATATTTCCCCTTCTGCTGTTCTGCTCCCAGTTCTCTCTGTCCTTGTAGCCTTATTCCTTTTAAGTAATTTTAATGAGATTTCAGTATGAAAAGAGGAAACATTGAGATTAAAACCACAAGGTTCCACAGAAGCTACAAATTGGGTTTTTTGTTGCAAAGAAATGTCAACTAAGGTTATCATTGACATCATGAGTCCCACGGTCCTTCCAGTTCTGCAAAGTGCACGATCCGAGCATGTGCTGTGAGTCCTGTTCAGCTTCTGAACATAGAAGTTTCATTTTTATAATAGGGAAGAATCGGGACCTGCAGGAAAGCATCCAATTTCTCTGCTGCAGCATCCTGTTCAAGACATAAAAGCCCTTCACATTTCTGCGGACGCTGTGCTGTTTATGAGCCAGTAGCATAAAGTTTCATTTAATTTGCATGGATTGAGCATGTTTGGTGCCAAATGGCATTTTTTTTTTTTTTTTTTTTTTTTTTTTTGCCTTAGAGGAGAAATTAAAACATTAAGAGCCTGACTGTCCACTCACACAGTGGCCTCTGTGACAGTCACACGGTCAGTCTGTGGTGGTAGATCAATGCTGTGACTGTTTGCTGTTTAGTCACTCAGTCTTGTCCGGCTGTTTGTGATCACGTGGACTGTAGCCTCCAGGCTCCTCTGTCCATGGCATTTCCCAGGCAAGATTACTGGAGTGGGTTGCCATTTACTACAGCAGATCTTCCCAACCCAGGGATTGAATCCACGTCTCTTGCATCTCTCCTGCACTGGGAGGCAGAAACTTTTATCTAACAGTAGGTAATGCGTTATAAAAATAAAAACCTATTGAACGTGGTTCAGTCTTGATGTGCTTATTTTCTTTTTGATTTCTAATTTCTTTCAGGTTTTAAACTACTTGTAGAGTACGATGGAGGTGATAAAATACAGTAGGCATTGTACATATAAAGGCTCCAAATGGTACATTCTTCATGTTTCATCAACAACACAGTTAAAATATGCAAGAAAAATATTAGGACTGGCTTCCTCTAGCTTCTCTGTTATATTGCTCCTGCTAGAACTGCAAAATTATAGGAGCAAAAGGAGGGTGCTGTGTCATACATTTTATATTTAGAGTCTTACAATAAGAACAAATGTCAATTATTTTCTGCAATATTTAGTTAAAGAGTAAAATGAAGCATTTAATACCTGTGAAAAGATAGATTAAGAAATAGATATATAGGGGTCCCATCACTTCATGGCAAATAGATGGGAAGACAATGGAAACGGTGGCAGACATTATTTTCTTGGGTGCCAAAGCCTCTGTAGATGGTGATTGCAGCCATGAAATTAAAAGACACTTGCTCCTTGGACGAAAAGCTAGAAACAAACCTAGAGAGCATATTAAAAAGCAGAGGCATTACTTTGCCAACAAAGGTCCGTATAGTCAAAGCTATGATTTTTCCAGTAGTCATGTATGGGTGGGAGAGCTGGACAATAAAAAAGGCTGAGTGCCAAATTAATGCCTTTGAACTGTGGTGCTGGAGAAGACTCTTGAGAGTCTGTTGGACAGCAAGGAGATCAAACCAGTTGCCTCAAAAGGAAATCAGCCCTGAATATTCATTGGAAGGACTGATGCTGAAGCTGAAGCTCCAATACTTTGGCCACCTGATGTGAACAACTGACTCATTGGAGAAGACCCTGATGCTGGCAAAGATTGAAGGTGGGAGGAGAAGGGGACGACAGAGGATGAGATGGCTGGACGGCATCACTGACTCAATGGACATCAGTTTGAGCAAATTCTGGGAAATGTTGAAGGACAGGGATGCCTGGTGTGCTGCAGTCCATGGGGTCACAAAGAGTAGGACATGATTGACGGAATGAACGACATATAGGGGAGTGAGGGAGAGAGAGAATGCTTTTTGCACTTTATAAATAAATGCTATTAATAAATCTGAAATTTAATCAGAGAATTTGTTTAGGGAAAATGTGAGCAAGAGCAGGCTCCTGTTGTGCCAAATTTGCCTAATCATTTAAAAATAAATGTTCAGTTCTGCCTAGGATTTAATAATATGTTTTTTTTTCCATTTATTTTTATTAGTTGGAGGCTAATTACTTTACAATATTGTAGTGGTTTTTGTCATACATTGACATGAATCAGCCATAGATTTACATGTATTCCCCATTCCGATCCCCCACACCTCCCTCTCCACCCATCGAGTAATATGTTTTAAAAATATTGAAGTAGAGTGTATATATACAATATTCTAATCAACTCCAAGTGTACAGTACAGGGATTTATAATTTTTAAAAGCTATATTCCCTTTATAGTTATTATAAAATATAGGTTTAGGATTCAGTAACTTTAAATGATAGAGTTTTATTAAGAAGTTTAGTTTAAGTGATAAGGGTCTTTGAACTCTTTCATGAGCTTTTCTTTAAAAAGTGAGAACTAACAACTATGGATAAGTGCCACCTGATGCCTAAACAAGGCAGTCATATGCCGAGGGAAGGTCAAGACCATCACTGTCACCTGCTAGGAGCTAAGTTCACTCTGATAAGGCCATGTGGCAATATCAAGGGTCATGCAGCAGACGTGGGTACGCTATGTAGAGTTAAGCCTTTCCCTATGACAGACTTCGAAGTTTGTCCTCAGGTACAATAATTTCATACCACAAACACTAAACAACAGCTAAAACCTACGGCAGGGAAGAAATTTAGCCATTTAAACTTAGCAAATGTAGCAGATTCATGAGCTTACATACATAAATAAGCAATTATTTTAAGCCACTATATTTTGGGCTAATTAGTCATAAAGCAATAGATACTATAGCAGATACTAATGATCAGTCCATAACAATCAATTAGTTTAATATGCAGTGGTGTGAGATAAGAACTTGGGATCAGAAACTTATCTTTGAGAATTATTGAAAATATGCCAGAAGATAACCATAGACTTACATCTCCATAAGTCATCCTTACTCACAACATTGATAACGCCATTGAAATTCTATCTTCAAATCCAGCTCTACTGAATTTTCTTGGCAGCTACAATCCTCACACTTGCATTCAAACACACGATCATGTGAACATGACTCTAGGGCCTCAGTGCTGTTCAGCTATGATTCTAAATCTATTTTTCATGAGTCTAGGAATAAAAATTTAATAAATTATAAAATCAATGAACATCACTCCATGGACCAATAACCAACTCATTTCATACAGGTCACAGAACAATTGGCCCATTGTAACGATCCTGCATTCTGTATGCTCTATGCTATATTTCCTCTCATGAAAGTCAGGAAGAAACTCCAGCTATTTTATCTCAACCTCTTCTCCACCCTGAAGAAGGCTAGTTTGCTTAATGAACACAATTAAGACATCGTTTCTTCTCTAAAATGTCTATTGCAGTTTTCATTTGTGACCAGTGTTGTCTTTTTTTTATGAGTCAGTGAAGTTGCTCAGTCGTGTCCAACTCTTTGAGACCCCGTGGACTGTAGCCCACCAGGCTCTTCCATCCATGGGATTCTCCAGGCAAGAATACTGGAGTGGGTTGCCATTTCCTTCTCCAGGGAATCTTCCCGACCCAGGGATCGAACCCAGGTCTCCTGCATTGCAGGCAGATGCTTTAACCTCTGAGCCACCAGGGAAGCCCAAATGCTTGCAATAGATATTAACTCAGAAAATCAGAAGTCAGATTTTTAGGGTCAGTAGGATTTTTTCCAAGATGAGGTAAGATTTTAAGAAACTTTAAGAAATCTGTAGGGTCAGTACGATTACTTCCAAGATGAAGTCTCTGCAGCCCAAGGTGTCTAGGGCATGCAACTACTCACCAGTGAACCCAGGTCTTACAGAATGCACCAGAAGTGGGAGGATCTTTTCGCTGATCTATCTGCATAATAGAAGAGCAGTCAGTGGGAAAGTGGCACAGTTGCTTTTTTATCCACTAGCACTTTTGTCTACACCTTATGTAAGTAACAGCTATAAGTTACAGTGTTATCTGCGTAGATGAAATATGAGTTGCAGATACTATCTGTGAAGTCTGGCTGTCTCCTCCAGGCAGAAGATGGTAGGGGAATTTAAAGCTCCCGGTCCCCAGTTCTTATACTAAAAAACCCACAAAAACTGTAAGAAACTCCTGTGACAGAAACCTACAGTGACCTTCAGAGACTGCAACAGTAACCAACCTGTCCTTTAACTTCAAATTTATACACACTTCTTTTACATATAAAAATTCAAGATATTTCAGTTAAAGACCAGACTATAAGATATTCATATGTAACCTGCTTTCTTGAAATGCAATTAACATCATATTAGTTTCAAGTGTATAACATAATAATTCCCTATTATATACATTGTGAGATGACCACAACACTAAACCTAATTTACATCTATGGTCGTATGAATCTTTTCTTGTGATGAGAAGTGTTAAGGTTTGCCCTTTAAACAATTTTAAAATGTGCAATACAATATTATTGATTATAATCTGTACATTCCATTCTCAAGACTTGTAGCTGGAATTTTGTACCCCTTGAGCTCCTTAACACATTTTGCCAAGCCGCCTACCCTCTGCCTATGACAGTCACTAACCTGTTCTACCTATGAGTTTGGATTTTTGTTTGTTTGCTTTGTTTTAGAGTCCACACATAAGTGAGACCAAACAGTACCTGTCTTACTCTGTCTGACATTTCATTTAGCACAATCCCCTCAAGGTCCATCCATGTTGCCCTGCAAAATGTATATAAACATCTACCATCATATTAGGCTTTCCTAGGTGGCTCCGAGGTAAAGAATCCGCCTGCCAATGCAGGAGATGTGGGTTCAATTTCTGGGTTGGGAAGATTCCCCCAGAGAAGGAAGTGGCTATGTGAAGCTCCAGGACAGCTCAGTCTAGGTTGTGGAGGCGAAGGGCCTGTGGCCAGAACAAGACTTTTGAGAAAAGTCAAAGTGGCTGGAGGGTGGTGACTGAAGGAGAGGTGGGAGGTGATGAGGTCAGAGAGAGGCAGGAGCCCCATCTGTCCGGGACAAAAAGCTCAGATCTTATCCTTAGTGCAGAAGGATCCATCCGAAGACTTTCCACAGGGAAGGATATCTCAACTGATCTTCAGCTTTTTAGAGTGCTGTGACCTCATTCGTGGAGAAAGACTGCTCTGGTACCCCTAAATTTGGTCTACGTTTCACAACATGCAAAAGAGCAAAACAAAACAAACAAACAAACAAAAAAAAACCTAATCAAATAAACAAGGCAAAATATAACTGCAATTATTTGAACATAATTTTGACCAAAAACCTGGGGAAAGAAAGTCACAGAAAAGGACAGCTGCAACCCAGTACCATCGAAGAATCTAGGAACTTTGAAGAAGCTCATTAAAACTCATGGTAAAAACTATATGGTCAAAATCAATTTTGTGAAACTCACAGAAATGAATCTTAATATGAACATAAATGTGTTCTGTTCTAAATCTAGCTCATTTTCACATTCTTTTCTCTTGACTTTGATCATTTATCCTACATTTATGTGAACTGTCCTTGAGGGAGTGGAGATGCTCTATAAGCCGTTTGCCTCATTCTCTGAGGACCAAAGCTCTAAGCTTCTAGAGAGCCCTTATAGTATGTTACGTACCATCTCACTTACTTAACTACAAAATTATGAGATAGATGTTAGTTTTTTTCTTTCTATTTTCCAAGTAAGAAAGTTGAGACTCAAAATGTTTGGCAAACTGTCCCAGGTCACACAGCCTATAAATATCAGAGTTGAGATTTCAATCCAAGAGAGTAAGGATTCAAAAACCAAAACCTTTTTCTTGGGGTATTCCAAAAAAGACTTTTTCATGCTGTAAGAGAAACTCAGATAGAGTTTTGCCTTGCCTTTAGCAAACCTTGTCATATGCATTAATTATTAGTAATTATTAACCACCTTCCCATCACTAATAGAAATATTCTTACACATTTTTAAAACCTTGAGTGATGAGTAATTGGACACCAATGGTGACCCAGGAACTTGGGACTAGTGTAGCATTGTAATAGCTTTAACATTATCTTTTATTTTTTAAAAAAACCTTTTTAAAAGGTTGGGGGTCATGTAATAGCCTCCCCACCACTATTTATTGAAGCAAATTGGGTTTTGTGTTTTTTTTGGTAGTAATTTAATTCTCCTCTGAACTGACTCCTATGGTTTCAGAAGCTGGCCTCTCAACAGTCATGCACATTGATACAGACTCTCATGATGAGAAATTCATTTTCTGCTTGAGTTTATAAGTGAAATTACACTCTGACACCATTCTTTTCTGTTGTCACTAAAAGGTACTAATGAAACATGTCACCGGAAATTTATTTGCAAGATTGCCTTCTATTATATCCTTTGGTCTGAAAATACCTTTTTAGATTCTTGTAACAAGAGAACGGGGTGAAAAGAAAACTGCACATTAGTCCTGGAAATTAGACATATTGTCTGGTCTCCAGATTGAAGGGAAGTCAACATTTTCAGAGAGGTCTTAATGTCATACAAGAGAGCTATTCTCAAATGAAAACTGTATCAGTGTTTATATTCTGCCACTGGATCCCATGTCTCAGGTTGTCTTTAAAGAGGATGTCCTACTTATCAAAAAGCCAGAAATCACTGGAAAGCCTATTCCATCCTTCAGAAACAGGAGCTATCTAGACAATGAAACTTGTTGTTCAGAGTTTAGATGTTTAGCATCTAAGCAAGATGTTTAGCATCAAGATGAAGCTTTTTGGACTGTTTCCCTGTTGACTGACTCCTTGTTCTCACCACTCAGAGAATAAAAACACTGATACTTAAACAGAAGCTTGTTCAGATGTTCTAATCCAAAGACAACTCATCCAAGACTCTTACAATATCCTGTCCATCTCCTGGCTATTTCACCGTGATTTATTCATTACACTTACCTGACCAAGGTCAGCCAGTTTTCATCCACTCTGCACTCAAGGGTCATCTACACATGTCCCTAAGTTATTCTCCAGGGTTTTTCTTCTACACCCAGTGTAAGCAACTTACACCCGCCTTCCTGTAGAGCTATGTTTACACAATAGAGTGGGTGGTTTGGTGTCCAGGGTGACATTGGTCGGCCGCTGAGAATATCCTTCTCGACTTCTGCCATATCCCCAGCAGAAGCACTTAGCACATGGTAGAAAAGTAAAGAATATTTGTCGAGTAGATAAATGAACAAGAAAATCTAGGGGAGTTATGCAAACCACGTTACTCTTATAGAGTCAAAATTATGAACGGAACCAGACTTGATTTCCGTAAAATTTTCTAGGTACTCTGGGGCTTTGAATTAATCTGCTTTTCACTATCCTTGTACGCTTGATTTCGCTGTCTGATGGTTGCAGTTTTTGCCACAAATTGTTTACTGCTTATTTTTAAAACTATCTGAACCTGAATGTGGGCTAATATTTGATTTTTTGTTGATACGATGCATTTTGATCTTTAATTTTTACCAGTGGCAGCTGATATAGACCAACGGGACTATGATAGTTCATTAAAAATCATTTGTTTTTCTGGAATCTTGGAGGGGTCATTGTTTTCCCAGTAGCTCTAACATGAAGGTGAAAGTGTTAGTCACTCAGTCATACCTGACTCTTTACGACCATTGGACTATAGCCCACCAGGCTCCTCCGTCCACGCGATTTTCCAGACAACAATATGGAGTGGGTTGCCATTTTCTTACTCCAGGGGATCTTCTCACCCAGGCATGGAACATACATTGCTTGCAGCTCCTGCATTGGCAGATGGATTCTTTACCATTGTGCCCTGGGGAAGCTGGTATGCATTTATAATAATATTACTATATTGAAAATATTAATATTAATTAAACAATAAATAAATTAATATATAACATTATATATTATTATATTATATAATATTTATATACAACATATACTATATAATAATAAAATTAATACTTATACATATCAATATATTATATAATATATAATTATATATTATATAGAGAGTATATTGTATATAGTATATAATATGTTATATATAGAATATAGTAGAATATATTATATATAGAATATATAGAATATATCATATTATAGAATATGTTATATTATAGAATATATATAATATATATTATAGAATGTTATATAATAGAATATAATATAGAGTATATTATGTATATTATATTATATTACATATCATATGTATACTATAATATGATGAGCATGTATAATATAACATGGTTTGCATAACTTTGGAAGCCAAACAACTTCTCTAGAATTACTTGTTCATTATAATATACATTATATATAATATATTATATTCATATATAATACAATATAATATATTATATTATAAATACATATAATATATAATTATATTACTATATATATAAATATATAATTATATATTGCTATATAATTATAGTACACCCTGCAGATGAGGAAAAGGTAAGTAGCAGTGGAATTTAAATTCGAGGATCCTGGATTCAGGCTTAATTAATACCTACCTCATTTTCCAGGATTAGCCTTGAAGTATTGTGCATTTTGTAGTATATAACATTTACCTCCTCTTGAGTGAAATGCACCTGCATTTTACATGATAATATAATTATATATAATATGTAATATATAATAATATATAACATTATATATATAATATAATATATAGTATTATATATATTATATATAGATAACATAATATAGTATATATTACATATTAATATATTATATACTATATATGGTGGGTGAATATAAATGTATATTATTTTATAAATACAATATATAATATATAAGAGAATATATATTAAAATACATGTTATGTTGTATATATCATATATATTTATAATTATATTATATTCATAATTATAATTATAACCACACATACATTTTTATATATTATATATAGTATAACATATATTTATCTATCAATTATAATTATGCTATAATATATATTATATTAATTATATAGTACATGTTATAAGTTATATATTAATTATGCATATATGAGTTTCATGTTCTTTCCTAGTACAGTTTATCAGGGGATGTTGACACAGTCCCCTGTTGGGAATACACTAGGACCTTGCACTTATCCGACTTCTGCATGACGGGTTATATCTGCCAACCCCAGACCCCCAGCTCTCTCCGTCCTTACCTGCCTGCCCCTGGCAATCACACACCTCCTTTCTCTGTCTGTGAGTCTGTCTCTGTGTCATAGATGGGCTCATCTGTGTTGCACTTTAGATCCCACATGTAAGTTATATTGTCCTTCTCTGTCCAACTCTCATCACTGAGCATGGTCATCTCTAGGTCCATCCATGCTGCTGCGAACGGCATTATTTCATTCTGTTTGATGGCTGAGTAAGATCCCATTTTATTACATGTATGTGCCACATCCTCTCTATCTGAAGATGGTTATTAATAACCCCAGGCTCTGGGCTATGTCTGATTGGTGTCTATCAGCATACTTAATGCTCATGACAGTCCAGTGAGATGCAGAGCAAGTCACATTTTGTGCAAATTGGGATCATGCAAAATTTAAGTATGCAAATCTGAAATAATTTAATAAAAATTATCAACACATTCTCACTTTATTTACAAAATTTCAAGCATAGCAAATGTCTCCTAATTTGAAAAAGTATGAAGAATTTCCATATTTAAATGATAAACCACACGAATTTGAAATTTTATGCTTTGGTCACATGAGGATGTGCCACATTTGCTGGAAAAGAATAATTATTAGAATGAAAGTTAATGCTTATTGAACATTACCTAAGTGCTTCATAGGTATCATCTTTATTTTTCATGCAAAAAATTTTATATGGCATAACCACGTTTAGCCCCACTCTGCAGATGAGGAAAAGGTAAGTAGCAGTGGAATTTAAATTCGAGGAGCCTGGATTCAGGCTTAATTAATACCTACCTCATTTTCCAGGATTAGTCTTGAAGTATTGTGCATTTTGTAGTATATAACATTTATGAAACCTCCTCTTAGGTGAAATGCACCTGCATTTTACATAATATATTCTCATCTTTAAAGCTTCAAACTGGTAATGTAACACCTCCAAGGCCTCAAAGCCAGTAGAAGCCAAACTCATCTGTCAGAAACATTAGCTATTATGTCTAGATAATGTCAGACACACCTGGCAGCCCAGTCTGAGATGCAAAGTCCTTCTTTCTCATGCCTTCATAGACTCCTAGATTTTTGCTTAATGTTAGGTAAATTAAGCCCACACAACCTTTTATATTCAATTTTTAAGCCTCTTTTCTTTCCCCAAGGCCATTCAGATATTAACATTGTCCTAAGAAAAATGCACATTCCCCAAATTCCTGACTACTCTGCCATACCCTCCAATTAAATTCCAGACAAAAGAACCCTCTGGGCATTTCTCTAAGTCCCACACTCCTAACAATGTCTGTTCTGCAACTACAACACCATCTTGTCAAATAGCAGCTAGAATCAATACGTGTTCTACCAAGCACGTGTCAGGGGAAGTGGAGGGGGTTAACCACTAATAACCCCACCATACATCCTTATCAAATTCAGATAGGCTTTTGCAGTGCATGTATTCTCTCCAGGTTGGAATCAGAATCAACAAAAACTAGGTTGTAAGTGTGGAAGTTGAAAATTGAGGACATGTCCTTTTACTATTCTCCAAATATAGTGCCACAGTTGTTAAAGCAAAGCTTTTGTTTGAGAAGGAGTCCACAAACATGTGTTATGCCGGATAACAAGGGGCAATGTTTGCATAGGAAGTGCTGAAGTTCTCTGCCATTGGTACTAGGGAAAGATTTAACCTTAACTCAGGTGTGTGTGTGTGTGTCCATGTTTGCATATGTGCAAAAGAACATGAAAAAGGAACAGTTTTCTCAACCAAGATGGCCACAGCCTACAGATTGTAAATCCTCTTTGTCACAAAATAAATCCCTTCCCATAAAACAGGAAGACACATAAAATAGGAGAGTCCTTAGCAACTCACAGCGCTGGGTCCTATCTCCTGAGTGGGTGTGTGTGGGCAACAAACATTGATTTGAAAAAGCATTTGCTTCCAGGCCATCTGACATAGCTACTGGAATCAATTAAAACAAAGCAAAACAAAACAAAAAAATCCTTCAAAATAAGTACAGAGCTGAGTTTCTTCTTTTATCATCAGCATCAGTACTCAGCATTTACAGTTTTCTGTTATCCATACTTACCTTGCAACAGTCAATTTTTTAATGCAGTAAGCTCACGAGCTCCACTTACAGAGGCTGGAGAGGAACCCAGAGAGGTTAAGTGGCTTGTCCAAGGTCACACGGTGATGGGTCTAAGGGGGGACCCTGGGGCCCACTGGTTGCTCTGTCACCTCTACAGCGTTTCTTCCTTGACTGAACGTCTAACGCACCAAGGACGTTCCTGGCGTTTCCTAATCTCTGCTTCCAAGAAATCATTGTCTCTCTAGGTGGGCACTTTTCAGAAGAGGGGCCCGAGGTCCCTGGCTCAGAGAAGCCCTTGAAGAATAAACAAATGAAGACAAGTGGGGTCAGCCAGCAGGGGTGAAGGGGGCCGAGCAGCCGGACCCCCCTGCACCCTCAGCCTGCTTCAGTCTGCAGGGAACAGAGGTCTTTGAAGAAATGCCAAGGAAAGGAGGTACTTCTTAAAGGTCAAGGCCGAATCGTTTCAGTTTAGTGTAAAGAACAGTCGTTGCAGTTACATGAGGACAAAAGGAGGGTGGAGAGTGAAGCTAGGAAATGCCGAGGCCCCGGAGCACCTGTGAAGACAGGGGGGCAAGACCTCGACTAGGACCTCCGGGCAGAGAGATCAGGGCTCCACAGCTGGAACTGACGGGAAACCCAGCCACAGAAACGCTCCGGTTTTCTCGCAAGGGACCCTCTCACTGGCCTGGTTTAGGTCACGTGTGGAAGCAAGGTCTGGCTTCCTGCTTAAATACGTATCTATGTGTGCATGCTCAGTCGTGTCTGACTCTCTGTGACCCTATGGACTGCAGCCCACCAACCTCCTCTGTCCATGGGATTCTCCAGGCAAGAACACTGGAGTGGGTAGCCATGCCCTCCTCCAGGGGATCTTCCCCACCCAGGGATCAAACTGTGTCTCCTGTGTCTCCTGCATTGCAGGCAGGTTCTTTACCACTGAGCCACTTGGGAAGTCCTGTCATGTTTATGGTTCCAAGGAAAAAATAGATGAAAGGTAGTTAAAAGAAACAGATAGCCACCTCAGCATGTGTTTAAAAAATCTGAGTTTCCACATACATCTTCAGATAAGATATGTATTACATTTTAAAAGACTGGGTGCCCTGTAGGCTCAGCAGTAAAGAATCTGCCTACCATGCAGGAGACGTGGGTTTGATTCCTGAGCTGGGAAGATCCCCTGGAGGAGGAAATGGCAACCCACTCCAGTATTCTTGCCTGGGAAATCCCATGGACAGAGGAACCTGGCCGGCAACAGTCCATGGGGTCACAAAGATTTGGACATCACTGAGCACGCACTCATTAATAACATTTTAAAATGTATTCAAAGTTCTTATTTTGTTTGATTCTGACAAATAAACTCACAGTCAAAGAACAGGTAAATATTGCTATTCTCATTTTTAAGGTGAGAAAAGGAAAGTTTAGAGATGCTAAGAGATGGACATAAGACCATGTGACAGAAGGTGGTGTTGTCTGCAGTTAAAGTCAAACTGTTGGTGTTCTGTCTTAGGTGTACCCTGGCCCCCAGTTCCATGATGTCATGTTGATGATGGTTGATCATATCAGAGGAACAAAAATGGAATAAGATCACACTCAGATCAACTAGCAAAAGCCGCTAGGGGAATAACCCAGGTATCTGTATTTTTTCAAATGCTTCAGGTAATTTAAAAATGCAAAAGGAGTGGAAAACCACTGTTCTAAAAAAAAATACCATTTGAATGTCAGAGGACCAGAGGCAAAATAAAAAGTTCTTGAGACTTGAAATGTTAAAGGTGTGCTTACACTTTTGCAGTGCTTCCCATTTAAATGCTGTCCTATTCCAGTACGAACTTGGATTTATAACTGCAAACTCTGCAAAAGACAATGATTTGAGAAGAAGTTGAGGTTGTCTGGGCCATGCAAATTACCAAGGGATCCAGCAGAGTGGTAGCAGTGAGTTCAGCATCAGCCCACGGTGAGACAGCTCTGTAGGAGGGCACTCTCTCTTTGCTTCTTTAAGCAGAAATTGGAACATTATTCCTTCACCACTGAAAAAAGAGCATTTCACTCTTTGCCAGAAGATGCTTTCGTTGGTGACACTGGTTTTGTATGTATGGGAGAAGTAAAGGGATTCTAAATAGAAAAAGATGGAACCACAATCCTCTCTTCTTGGAACTACTTGATTTCTATACTCTCTCCCTCTTTTATGAAGGATTTTGGAGACAGACTGCCAAAGGCAGACATGCCTACCCACTTCCTGCTCTCCATTGGCCAAAAGTAAAATGAAACAAACAAACAAAAAAAACCCCCAAGAAGACTCAGACAAAGGCACACAGAACTTCTAGTACCAAACAGAGGATTTTGAGTGTTGCCATAGTCAAACTCAGATCGGATTTGATGAAGATTTGGGACTGAGGCTATAAAGAGTGAGTTTTCCTCTTTTTGCATGTATTCCCTAGTTGTGGTAGCACCTTGGTATCTTCCGAGCTCATCTTCAAAGTCAGGATGCTAGCTGTGTATTTACCCACCATGCAGTTTGTATGGGCTTCCCAGGTGGTGCTGCGGTAAAGAATCTACCAGCCAATGCAGGAGACTCAGGAGACGCGGGTTCGATCCGTGGGTCAGGAAGATCCCCTGGAGAAGGAACTGGCAACACTCTCCAGTATGCTTGCCTGAAAAGTTACATGGACAGAGAAGCCTGGTGGGCCACAGTCCATGGGGTGGCAGAGTCAAACACGACTGACCACACAAATGGGGCAATTTATATATGTTGTTAGAGACCTGGCCCATTTACTACCAAAGCAAAATGGTTCCATACAATTGATGCCCAATGACTGTTAGGGGTTGTTTTGAGAGGAAAGGAAAATCAGCTGGGTGTGTATCATGGCAGAAAATAGAATTATCCTATATGGTAACTACAAGGTACCACAGTGCTAGCTGATTTGAAATAAAATCTCACTTAATCCTGTAACTATAATCCTGTCTCATCAATGTCTCAATAACTGATGAACTAAATGTCATCATCTGCAAGTTAATTATTACTCTCATTTATCAGATTGGATGAAAATTCAAAAGTGTATGACTTGTATGAAGTTATACTTTAATATCTTCATGAACTTAGCCAGTGGTGTCTGTTTTATGTGAAAAATTCAGTCAAGATTTACTTTGTCCATATGCTCTTTCTCAACAGTTCTTTCAGTGGGTTCCTCAAGGTATAGAGTAAACAGCCAATTAATACAGTAAACACTTATTTATGTAATTTGTTATCATGGTGTTATATGCACCAGCAATGCCTGAGACACACAGACAATAAATATGCACTTGTTATCAACAATGGATAGAATATATATCTCTAAATCGTTGTCTGGATTTGTCCAATAAATCACAAAGAATTCTCCCACATATAAAATAGTCTTATGATTCCTGGGTTGTAGATGCATTCTTCACCTTAAAAACATAGACTATTTCTCTGGTATATGAAAGCTGAGATACTTCAAAACTTTTCATTAACTTTGAAAGAAGTAAATAAATACGCTTGAGTTAGACTTTTTAGATAATGAGATAACGGGATGTTTTTTTTTCTTCACAGGTATTTTATTTTTAGTTTTCTTTTCGTCAATGTTTTAAACTTTTTCCTTATGGTTTTTTCCATCTTAAAATGCATTTATCTTTGGGGCTGTCTCAAGAGAGGAATAATCAGGTTGGTGGACCCTAAATGGATAGATAGTGAGAGATCATTCTCCATGGGGGAGACATTTTGGGACCTACCGTCTCCTTTCCTTGAATTCCTTCTTGTTTTTATATAAATTGTAGCTGTTGGCCACAATGCAGGATGAGGTAGATACACAGTAAGATGCTCAAGGACACTGAATTCAATTCAGGGTAAAAACAAGATGGTATAGACGACCCTGAAATACAAGACAGACAGCCTGAAGAATATGAAAATATTTCAGTATGTACTGGTCAATCTTTCATCTTACATTTTTCTCTTTGCCAATTAATAATGTCCAATTATAATTGTTTTTGTACTCCACAAGTTTACGTGACTCTTTCATATGTAATTACCAGACCAGATCCTTAAGGCATCTAGCGATACTTGGAATATATTAATTATTCCCATTTTATAAACAAAGTTCTTCAAATGTGTCTGACTCTTTGCGACCCATGGACTCTTCTGTCCCACAGATTCTCAAGGCAGGAATACCAGTGTGGGTTGCCATTTCCTTCTCCAGGGGATAAACAAAGGTACTAAGAGTCAAACACGTGAATGATCCACCAAAGGCTACCAGGGTCAGTAAGATCTGAAGCTGGGTCTCAACGCTAGGTCCTTCTAGTCTGGTGATCTGTTCAGGAGAGCAAAAGCCAAGCATGGTTCTCATACCAGAGATCTTGGCTCTTGTCTCCAGAGGCAGCAAACTCGAGCGTTGACAAGAAGCACACAGAGGCAATGCTCATTCATTAAACACGTGCATACAATGCAAGACCCACGTCTAAGGGAACTGACACAAAGTAAATGGGAAAATGTGGCATGTACTCTTAAGATACTCATCAACAAAACAGAGTAATTCTAATGGAAAATCTCTCCTCATGCCGAGAAACTTCAGCAAGCCCCAAAGAGACGGTCACCAATCACTTTGAAGTCTCCTGATTCCTACAGTGAGTGGTCAGGCCTTCCAGGACTCAGCTATTCAGATAGAGAACACCCATTAATCCTAAAAAGCATTCCTAAAAGACAGCCACACTCATATTTCAACTGGCATTTATGTCTAAGTCTTAGCTATTACATTATAACTAATTTCCATTAACCTGTTTTTCTCTTTCACATTTATTTTATTTTTAATTTTTCTTCGATATGGGAGGATAGCTGGATACGGGGGTGGCAGAGGATGAGATGGTCAGATAGCTTCACCAACTCAATGGGCTTGAATTTGAGCAAACTTCAGGAGATAGTGAAGGATGAGGAAGCCTGGCATGCTGCAGTCCATGGGGTCACAAAGAGTCGGACACAACTTAGCGACTGAACAACAAAATAGTTGATTAACAATGTTGTGTTCATTTCAGGGGTACAGCAAAGTGATTCAGCTCAACACACACATGTAACTATTTTTTTCAAATTCTTTTCCCATTTAGGTTACTACAGAGTATTGAGCAGCGTTCCCTGTTGCATACAGGAGGTCCTTGTTGATTATCTACTTTAAATATAGCAGGGGTGTATGTGTCAACCGCAAACTCCCAATTTCAGGACAACAGAGGGATTTTCTGGTCACCAAAGGGAGAAAAGCATATTGCAAAGTGATGCACCCAAATGAATGGCCCTGAAAAGCAGATCAGAGTGCCCTAGGAAAGCCTGGGGAGATGAGCATCGGAGGGAAGCATTGGTGATGCCCATCCAAGCTTTTTTATGAGGATGACAGTCTTGAGAAAGGCTAAGGCAGTGGGGATATGCAAAGAAGAGACAGAGCACACAAAAATAATTTTAATATTGGTTTAAGCAAAACAAAAATAAGAAGATACATTTTTAGTCTAAATGGAAAGGAAATTAATATTTACCAAGCGCTACTCTGTTATACACTTTATATAAACCTCCCTGAATACCATTTGCCTTGGTTCACCGCAAATAGTGAGAACTCTTTTGCATTAATAATTACTTGTAGTTTTCAGTAGTTAAACTCTAGTTTATTTATTTATTGAACTGAATTTAATGTATTCATTATGTTATGGGGAAAAGGTAAACACAGAGTTGGCTTGAAAATTGATCAGAAAGAAGAAACTAAAATCTGTACACAAAAGCTATTCATTCACTGCAGCATATTCCTGTAGTCTTAGGTATTTGTGACAAACAATGACTGTTTTTCTATCATAAGTAATGAAAATTGTTTTTCATATATTCCTTTAAGCATTAAGGTGCTACTTATATTCTTAAAAGTTAGTCCCACTCTTATTTGAAGTGGCATTTATGTCTAAACCACAGCTGTTGCAGATAGATCTTAAAGATATTAGTATAGCCCGTCAAATTTCTATCTCCCCTTTTCCACTGAATGAAGAGAAGAAACTCTCCACAGGCTCACAGATAATCCCAAGTTTTTTCTATTCCGGTCTCTGCTGCAAAGCCAGGAGGAAACTATTAATTCAGCAAACACAGCTACCTCCTTCATACTTCGTGGTTGGGATTCTGAGGGATTCTGACACTGTAGAAAAATTTCCCCTGTGGGATTTCCCAGAGATAAAAAGAGCTAGCCTGAAAGATGAAGGTCATCTTAGATTTAATTTTGGCTATCCAGAGATGGTCTATAGCAGTCAGAGTCCAATAAGGAAAAGAGAAATGACTAAATATTTTAGGCAGAGACATTTAATTTATATTTGGTGGCATAAGAGAGAGAACAGCTATGAGAAAATAAGAGATGATGAGAAAATTGGAGGTCAGGAAAATCAGGATGCCATATGGACCGCTAGGATAGCGTTGGGATGGGGAGGGTGGTGGTGGTAACACCAGAACCCAAGGACTGGGTCACTCAAGGCAACTGGGCCTATAGTGGGCTTGTCCAGCCTGAGCTGGAGCCATGGAGAAGGTAAAGCCTCAGGCAGAGAAGGTGGAAAATGTCTCTGTCTTCTTCCTTTCCCCACGTTGTGGTCTCTGGGAAACTCAGGAAGGGACCAGCAAAAGGACTGTGTCATCATCATGTAGATCTTACCCAGCAGCAGTGAGATGCATGAAAGGCACCCTGCAGTGCAACGCCAGCTCACAAGCCCAGGCCACCCCCTCTGCAGGATGAGAAGCAGCTACACAGGCTTGAAGTGAAAATGCCCATGAGAATTGTTTCTGGGCTCATGTTTGACACCCGCAGTGTCCCCCTTTTGATGCGGACTCCAGAAATATCTGAGTGAGGTAGGGAAGAGGGAGAGGTGGAGAAAAGGGAGGGCCCGAGGGCCCCCCAATACTCAAAGAGTGGAAGTCAGTGAAACGTCAATCATTCCCATAATAAAGAAGACCTAGCATTACCTCTAGACTTCCAATACCTGGGAAATTTCACATTATTTGTGCAGATAACTAAAACACACACATCAAAATGTCAGCAGTGAGCATCAAGTCTATATTTTCTGAAATTTATGCAATGAGCGTAATTTACTTTTATTATTTCTAAGGTTTCTAAAAATAAGGTAGCATAACCCATTTTATTTAGAATACTTGCTGCTTTCTGCTTTCCTGGCTGGACCTTGACTCACAAAAACCCTTTCTAGGTGGCTAGCAGCTGATTATCCATCTTGAGGCAATTCAGCAAGGACCCATCTCCCAGGGTGCTGCTTGCTGTGAGCAGATTTAATTGGCCCGACTTGTCAAAACCAAGCATTCCGCTGTGATTCTTGATCTCTGAAAATCTCTGACTGAGGCAGCTTTAATGCTCCTGTTAGCATGACCGAACTTTGGGCAACTTTCTTGCTGATTAGAGGCCCCTGTCTCCCTTATTTTAGACAATTTGCTTTAGAAAACTAGTATTTGCAATTTTTTTCTCTGTCTCCTTTGAAAAATATATTTAAATCTCCTTAGAAGTCCCTCAGGCTTCCCTTGTAGCTCAGCTAATGAAGACTCCGCCTGCAACGAAGGAGACCCGGGTTCAGTCCCTGGGTCAGGAAGATCCCCTGGAGAAGGGAAGGGGTACCCACTCCAGTACTCTTGCCTGGAGAATCCCACGGGCAGAGGAGCCTGGTGGGCTACAGTCCAGGGGATCACAAAGAGTTGGACAAGACCAAATGACTGAGCATGCACACAAGGAGACAGCTCCCCACCTTCCAGTCTCTGGGGGAGGATAGGAGCCTAACTTCTGCAGCTGACTCACTCCATGTTGTAAAACCACCTCCTGTCATGAAGATAGGAGAAAGTTCACTTCTCCTTTGGGTAAAGTCAGTTAGCAAACACAGACGGCTATGGTGTCCCCATCCAAGTTCTTATACCCCCCAGAGAAAACTCTGAACTCATGTTCAACACCCGCGACACCCCTCTCTCCAGCTGGATGGTCCCTCTCCCCTATTGCAACAGTCTTGCATAAAGTCGTCCTTTCCTGTTTAACTTTTTCCAGTGCAGTCGTCCAGTTTGACACCTCCTTCCTCCCTCCTGGGCTCATCCTATATTTATGAATCATTAATATTTTTAACAAAGATAAATATGATTCTTGGTTGACTCTTTCATCTCCTTGGGAAGCTGAGGAAGATGAATTAGGCGCCTGCTCAAAAAGGGCTTGCCTAAAGCACGTTGTGATCTGTAAAACAAGCTTCTTTTATTTCCAAAAGGCTTCTAATTGAGAAAACAGTGTTAGGTTTCATTCTCTCCTCTCTCCTCTTTTTTCTCTCTTCTTTCTCTCCCAACACACTATATCCCCTCCCCTGCCCCCACACACACTTCCTTCTATCTTATTTGAAAGAAGTACTTACTCGTCTCATAAATTTAGGAAAGAAACTCCGAGCCAGGTGTGTGGGACAACAACCAGACCTTCCTGCATGAAGGACTATCACCCAGCAGCTGGAGGGCAGTTGGTGGAAGCCCTTCAGTTGCCATTTCCTTCAGCAATCACCTCACTCATTTGTAGAGTGTCCATGCCTAAGATCCCTTGTCCATCAAACACAAAGTACCCTCACTCAGGGATGGGCAGACCCCAGACCTCTTGGCTCAACTCAGGACAAATCTTCAGCATCCCCTTCCAGCTCCAAGAGTGCCCATGGAATCTTCCAAAACTGCCGTAGGGCGGGCATTACACTTCAACTTCTCCCTCTGCCTCATCCTGCTTTCTTCTCCCTCTTCCCTGGGTGTTAATCTCAAGAATACTTCATAATAAATATCCTAACCACCAAACCATCACAGAATCTGCTTCCCAGCAAATGCAGCCTGCAACAGGATTGCTATGAGAACCAAGTCAAATGTACATGAAACTCCTGCAGAATCTCTGAAACGGAACCAACAGAAAGGTATAAATAATGATGACCACTGATTGAGTACTGTGCTAGGCACTTTAATAAGACTTTTATAATTCTCACCAGAACTGCAAGATAGATATTTTCTCCTTATTTTCAAGTGAGAAAACTAATCTAACAGAGGTCCACATTTTGGCTCAGGTCACCCAGCTAAGTGTCCGTAGCCAGTACTGGCCCTGGGGTCTTTGGGGCTACACTTCATTCTCCTGCCTCATCACCTATGACAACCTCATCTTGCTTGAGATAGCTTCTTGACTGCATGTCATCTATGAACTTGTGAGCCATGACTTTTAGAGAGAAGAGTATTAAGATGGGACATAAAACTTGCCTCCAACTGGGAGTGGGGGAACCGTGCATTTGATAACAGCCAGTGAAAAGTTCAGCTTCCACCTCATAGCTGTGCCAGGAAGTGCTTCCTGCTAAGAACAGAGAAAGGTTATCAAGTCTATTAACCTCAGTGACTAAATGGGGACCCAGATGCTCTCCTTGAAAATAAAATCCTCCCCAACAGATGGTCAGGTTTAACAAGTCATTATTGAGACTGAAGCTTCCAAGCAGCTCATCTGTACAAAAGCAGAATCAAAGAGAACCAAAAAACTACAGCCAGCCCAGTTGGGGCTTAGATATGGGTACCGGGAGTGGCCTGCAACTGAAAAAAGCACCTTTCACCAATGCCAGGGTCCGTGAGGTAGACCAGATGGCTTTATTACCTGACCAAAGGAGCCCTGACCTGGTGACTAGAGACTGTCTCATGTGAGACAATCCTGCAGGAAGACATAATTCACTGTTTTTAAAAAAATCTTCATTGCAGTTTAGTTGCTTTACCATGCTGTGTCAGTTTCTACTGCACAGCCAAGTGAATCAGCTGCATGTACACGCGTATCCCCTCTCGTTTGGATTTCCTTCCCAATTAGGTCATCACAGAAAATGGAGTAGAGTTCTCTGTGCTATATAGTCGGTTCTCCTCAGTTATCTATTTTTACAGAGTATCAATGGGTCAGTGGTAAAGAATCCGCCTGCCAATGCAGGAGACATAGGAGATGCAGATTTGATCCCTGGGTTGGAAGGATCCCCTGGAGGCAGAAATGGCAACCCACTCCAGTATTCTTGCCTGGACAATCCCATGGGCAGAGGAGCCTGGTGGGCTACAGTCCATGGGGTCGCAAAGAGTCGAATATGACTGAGTGAGTGTGAACAGCATCTTGGCTTGCAGAAAATACTTTCCATTCTCTTTCATACCTGCCAGAGGAATGCATCAACTATTCACAGGTCTTCATAGATCTGTCAAAACTCATCTTGCCCAGGCTTAGAGACTGACTCCCTTCCGGATGGTCTTGGTCAGTCAGAGGCGAAAGCCATCACAGCATCAATGCAGCTAGGAGCGGCAACAGGTAAAGGCCACAGTCCCAGTCTCAGATGGCCCTGGACTAGAGCCCCGTGGCCTCTGAACCACCTCCCAGGGGTCAGTAGTCTCAACCTCCTCCCATGTTTTAACATGGGCTGAAATATCCACAGATGTTGAATAATGATGGCTATGTCAGAAGTTAAATTCACAAAGTATATGTCACACTTATTAGTTCTGAATGTTGGGTGGTTTTAAACTTTCAGCCTCAAGAACATGATACCCAAAGTCAAGGGTAGGAAGAATGGCCATAGGTCCCATTACCCATCTCACAAAGGGTGGGCGGTGGAGGGGTCAGCATCACTTGTAGTCTCAGAAACTCTCTCCATAATGAGGAGAAGGAACAGTTTTCAGCCTGAAATAGAAAGATGGAGGTACAGATTTGAGCGATATAAACTTGGGTTGGAATCCCAGCTCCCTTATTTGCCAGTTTTATGGCTTTAGGTTAAGTCACTTAATCTTTCTGACATCACAGTCTTTATCAGTAAAGTGGGGTCCCTTCATATTTGCTTTGCAGAAAAAAATAATAATGGTTTTCATGCCATACATTACACACAAGGCAATTCACTGCACAGAGCATTTCTCACTCAGTGGCAGCTTTGAGCACTGCAGTGCTTGATTTATAGCACAAGCGTGTGTGCATGCCCAGTTGCTTCAGTCGTGTTCAACACTTTGTGATCCTATGGATTGTAGCTCCCCCAGGCTCCTCTGTCCATGGGATTCTCCAGGCAAGAATACTGGAGTGGGTAGCCTTTCCCTTCTCCAGGGGATCTTCCCAACCCAGCAACTGAACCTGAGTCTCTAGGGTCTTCCTGCACTGGCCGGTAGATTCTTTACCCACTGAGCTACCTGGGAATAAAACTATTAATACTATCTTCCAAGCTAAACACTTTACTTATAATATGTTTTTCTTTCAAGAGCTCTAAAAAGAAATTCTGTTAATAGATGAGAAAACTCAGGCTTACAGGATATAGTAACTTAGCAAATGTTGCAGAAATGAGAATGAATATATTCAGGCAGATTTTTCTGCTGAGTACTTACAACAGTGCTTGTCAAACACTAACGTGCACACGAATTGAATCACCTGAAGACTGCATTCAATGCTCATTCTGGCTCAGTAGGCCTGGGTGGGATGAAAGGTCTACCTGTCCAGGTAGGACCAGGTGGTGCTAATGTGGCTGGGCTGCGGCAGCAGCAGGAGTGTAAAAAGCGGTCCTGGTGTTGTTTAAGCTCAGCCTCTGTACTCAGGTGCCAAGTTAAATCTTGGAGACAGAGTTTGGGGTGAAGTAAAAAAGAATAGCTTTATTGCTTTGCCAGGTGAAGGGGGACACATTCGGCTAATGCCCTCAAGATTGTATGTCTCACACTGGAGCGGGTAGGGAGCAATCATAAGCAGGTTCAAGGAGCAGGGCGTGGTCAAATCATGGACATTCTGATTGGTTGGTGGGGAGGTGACTGGGAGTCAGCATCTTCAACCTTCTGGTTCCAACCCATCTGGCGGGGAGGAGGTCTATGTGCTTGTGGGCAGCATACAGTTAAACTCTCCTCCTGGTGGGGGTTTCAGTATCTGCAAAATGACTCAAAGGACAAAGCTCAGAGTATCATCCATAGTCCTTGAGGAAGGGTTACAGGTCCTTGACTTTGTTTAATGGCTCAAGTACTATTATTTTATCTTGTTTGACTGTTTTCCTTTCTTTCTGTGTTTTCTCACTTCTCTGATTAAACCTAATCTTTGACTAAAGTATTTTTACATACAAAAGGCAGGGGGAGGACATGAGTGGGAAGGTCTATTCTGGGAAGGTCTTATAGGGTCGTGCTGATTACAGTGGTGGCTGTTGAGAAGTAGGGATTCCCAGGTGACTCAGCAGTAAAAATCCGCCTGCCACTGCAAGAGACAAAGGAGACTTGGGTTCAATCCCTGGGTCCAGAAGATCCCCTGGAGAAGGAAATGGCAATCCACTCCAGTATTCTTGCCTGGGAAATCCCATGGACAGAGGAACCTGGCAAACTATAGTTCATGGGGTTGCAAAAGTATCAGACACGACTTAGCAGCTGAGCATACATACATAAGTAAGAAATAGTATTGGCCTTAGAGGGAATGAAGTTGACTTGAGCAAATAAACAGTCTCATAGCTGCTCAAATTAACTAGCCAGTTCACTGCCATGTTTTTAACAATGCCAAAAAAAATGCCAACATTTGGAACTTCAGTGAAATAATAAGGATTCATATTCCCCAACTGGTAAAAATGAGTAAAGACTACAAGTTTTTATGAACTTGCATGCATGCATGCATGCTCAGTCAGTCTTTTCCAACTCTTTACAACCTCATGGACTGTAGCCCACCAGGCTCCTCTGTCCATGGGATTCTCCAGGCAAGAACACTGGGGTGGGTTGCCATTTCCCTCTCCAGGGGATCTTCCCAACCCGGGGATTGAACCTGTCTGTATCTTCTGTGGCTCCTGCATTGACTGGTGGATTCCTTACCACTGAGCTCCTGCAAAGCCACTTTCATGAACCTAGATGCTTATAACTTCTCAATATAACCCCCAGAGACTGAGTTGACTGATCAATTTACTTTCTTGAAAGTACACATACCTCCCTCAGAAGCTACAGTGATCCTCACTTCTTTTTACAAGTTCGATTTTGTATTATTGAAATCTCAAAGATTCTTAACTTCCTCAGCAGAGACCCTGTGGCCCCAGAGAATACAAAAGTGTTCCCCTGAGTCCCAGAAAGCCCTAGAAAACCTCCCAAGCAACTTGAAATTCTGCCAGCTGTTTCAGACAGTAATAAAACTTGGTGTTGCAGAGCAGCAATGGAAACGCTGATATAGAGAACAGATTGATGGACAAGGGCAAGGGAAAGGAGGGAGAGGGGAGACGGATGGAGAGATAGCTGTAAGCACATACACTAACATATATAAATCAGACAGCCAGTGGACATTTGCTCTATGACTCAGGGAACTCAAAGTGGGGCTCTGTGATAACCTAGAGGGGTGGGAAAGGGCCAGAAGTGGGGTGGAGATTTAAGAGGGAGGGGACATATGTACACCTACGGCTAATTCATGTTGATATATGACGGTGGCTCAGATGGTAAAGAATCTACCTGCAGCGCAGGAGAGTGGGGTTCAGTTCCTGGGTCGAGAAGTTACCCTGGAGAAGGAAATGGCAACCCACTCCAGCATTCTTGCCTGGTGAATCCCATGGACAGAAGAGCCTGGTGGGCTACAGTCCATGGGGTCGCAGAGAATCGGACACGACTGAGCAACTTTCACGTGACAAAAATCAAACCAGTATTTTAAAACTATCATCAAAAAAAAAAAAAAAAAAGAAGAGTGACAAAAACCAGGAAAAGGTATTTAAAACATTAGCTTTGATAGGGATGTCCTTCTACACTGAGACATAAAAAAAATTTATGGTTTTTCCCACCTTATGTTTCTTTCCCAGCATTTCCCACCCCCTCCCCAGATGCATTTCTGTGGTTTCAGTGTTAATAACCCTATTAGGGCAAGTTCATGGCCCTGAGACACAGTTGAGGTCACACTACCCAGCCAAACAAACCAAAGCTCGGAGTTTGGAGCAGAGAAAGGATTATTGCAGGGCCATACAAGAAGAATGGCTTCTGACACCCTCGCCCTCAAATTCTGAAAGCTCAAAGGATTTCTGCAAAGAATTTTTTAGCACATTATTAACCAGGGGGTTTTGGCAGAAACTAAGCCACAGCCGGTGATTTGTTAGGAAGTGAATGTTGTTGCTTGACAGCAATAAACCTTCCTCTGCTCCAAACTCCAAGTTTTGGTTTGTTTGGCTAGGTAGTTTGGCCTCAACTATGTATCAGGCACTTGAACTTGCATTAACAACATTATCAAAACTGAAACTACGGAAATGCATCTGGGGGTAGGGAGCGCTCCAAAAAGCTTGGGTAACAAAGGATGAATTAACACATCTCTGGTCAATAATGTGTTAGAAAGGCCAGGTGAGGGAAGGAGACTGCAGGGTGTGCGATCAGCTCGTGTACAGATCCCCGATCGGCTGATGTCGAGGGAACAGGGCCCTGTCACAGGGGTTAACATCATCAGTCCTGAGGCTCCAGGGTGCCACATGCTCCTGGTCATCATGCAGTTAACATTTTCCATCTGGCGGGGGCTTTAGCATCTGTAAAACAACTCAGGAAGTATGCATGAGATACTGTTCTCCAGGTTCTTTAGAGAGGAGCTGCAGCAGAGGATAAGGGGGAGGAGTCCGTCCTGCTTGGTTACAATCAGATGCCCCTGTGACTTTCATGGCTCTGAATTCAGAAATGTCTTGGGTTGAGAGGGGACAGAGGCAGGCAAAGCATCGGTTTTGCTGATACAGACCTAACAGGCCAGGCTTGGTTCCAGACTGTTAGCAGCTCCTCACCTCTGGGTTTCAGCTGAGGCCGAAACAGTGAGGAGCTGAGCAGACTGGTGCCGCCTCCTGATTTCCAGATCCCAGCGGAGGCACCTGACCTAGCACAGCAGGTACCTCCTGCGGACTCAGCTCTTTGCTGTTGGCCAGGAGTCAATCCTGGGGACCTGGCCTCTCAGACTGACAATGATTTTGTTGACACTAGATTCTCTGTGTTAAATCCCCCCTTTTAAGATGCCAGAATAGCTTCTGTTATCTTCAACTAAGCAATGATTCAAGTAAGGGTCCAGAGAAGGAGCCATAAATAAGTGACTAGGATCTCACGCTGCATACTAAATACTTAGGAGTAGTTCTCACTTTTAAGCAGTAATTCAGACTATATGTTTTTTTTTAATAGAATGTATTCTTGGCCTATCTTTAGTTTGTTCTTTGTAATAGACACATCATAGAACTATTTCTGTACTAAGAATATGAAGAACTATGAAACTAGGCAAACAAAGCTACAGAAATGTGTTTCAGGGGGCTCCAAGTAGCTCCAGTTCTTTACATCTTAGCACAGAAAGAATTCAGTGGGAGGCAAAGTGATGGATAAGAAGGGACTTATTAGAATAGGACTCTTGTGAGGTTTACAAGCAGGCAGGAAGGAAGGTGATGCTCTGAGAACTTGGTGGGCTGCAGTTTTATATTCAAAGGAAAAGTAGGGAGGGGAGGAAGACTACCTTCTTCCTCATGCTTGAATAGATGTCATGCTTCCATCACCAGCTCCTCCCCCGTGTCAGGCAGGAAAGTTGTCTTGCCCCTGTATGATCAAACTGGGATTGTCATGGTTTGACAGAAATGAGCAAAAAGGCGATATATGCACTAAAGTATGGTAAATCATCTCAGGTTTCAGCTTAATGTCACCCTTTTCCTTATATTTTTGTTTTTCATGTTCACAGAGGAATGTGTCCTAGGAATCATGAACTTGCTGAGCTCATCGGGCAGGTTGAGGGTTTCATCCCACCTTTGTTTTATTGTTTTGAGGACGTGTCCCGTGGTTCTTCTGTTGCATGACCTTGTTGCTCAGCGAGTCTGCTTGGCTTTGTAGTTAAGCAAACCTGCTTTCTTGAGTGATCATTAACTTACAGGGTCTCCCATACTTTTTCCTTTGCTTATAATCCCTTCTGGGATTAGCTATTTAATCACCTACTTTTCCCCTTAACTCTGTCCCTATCACTAACATGGTGCTAATTGGCACCTAACAATTGGCCACCGCTTGGGGCACGTGTGAGGCTTTATGTGGACTGTGGGAAAGTCACAGTAGAACCTTGAGATGAGATGCTGTGACGCCCAAGGGTAGGGGTAGCCAAGGAGGAAGAGGGCAAGTCAGCTGGGAAGTTGTGTCCCGTGAAGAATAACATCATTTATAGCGCTGATGTGTTTCCGTGTGCATGGTAGGTCACTCCCGTCTCCCAGGTAAGGGTGGCGTTGCACTGCATGAGACAATGAAGCAGAATTCATAAACCGATGTCCTACAGGCTAGACCAACCTCTTGGAATCATTTAGTTTGGCCAAAATTGTGTTTTAAGAAACTTGAACCCACGCTGGAAAATGAGAGTACATTTTAGAATATGGATCTCTAGCTTTGCTTGACAATAGGAAAGTCCGACAACGCTGTAGGACTCCAGGGCACAAAAGCTTTTCTGTGTCCTTCATTTCTTTATTACAGGAAATAGGCTTCACTCAGTCTCCATAAGTTCCAAAGGGCAGGTTCGAGCCGCTGTTAATCAGGGATGGAAGGGGTGCAGAGACAAGGCAGGCACAGCCAAGAAACAGTAGTGCTGAACTGTTTGCCCTCAAAGGAGGCACATGACAATATCCATGAGCTGTTTCGAAGGTACTGAAACCCCCATTAGGTAAGAGAAGTTAATCGTCTGCTTCCAACAAGTACTAGGCCCCAGACCAGTTGGAAGCAGATCCTTGATGATGCTGACTCCTAATCACTTCCCCACCAACCCATCAGAAAAATGTCTATGAGCTGTCCACACCCTCCTCCTTGAACCATTATTGTAAAACTCCTCGCTTCCCCTTCTGGGTTGGGACACAGTTTTGAAGGCATTAGTCGACTGTGGCCACCTTTTCTTGGCAAAGCAACAAAGATATTCTTTTATACTTCACCCAAAACTGTCTCTGAGATTTAATTTGGTGTCAGGGTACAGAGGCCAGATTCGAGTAGAATACCTTCCCATGTGGCAGTGAGCAACTGGGGCTGAATCCAACGAGTTCCCTCTCTTGACCCCCTAGTCATCCCAGCCACAAAAATCACCCTGAACCGGGCTTGTCTCTGTGTTCGCCTGTCTTTCCACTGGACTATGAGGTGAGGCGGGTTTGTTTTTTTTACACCTCTGTTCCTCCCACCCTGATTTACATATCATCTACCAATTAAAACATTAACATGTTTTTATGAAGTGAGTGAATGAATAAGTATAGGGAGTCATGTTATCTACTTTTACTTATGTTAAATAACATTTATTGAATTCCTACTCTACCCCAGGCACTAGGAGCTTTTCAGACACCTGTCAATCAGGCAGTAAACCCGCTATAGCCATGGTCCAGAGTAGCCAGGGAAACGAGAGGAAGCTAAGGTGACGTGATGAGTCTCCTTCATAAATGATATGAGACTTCAGTGCCTGGGAAACAGACACTTAAATGAAGATTTACGAGCAGAAGGTGCATTTGTGTTGGGGGAGGTGTCCTCTGCGTCGGTGCCCATAGGAAAGAGAAGTTGAACTTCAGTGTACTTACAACAAAGGCTTCAGTGGATTCTGGAGATATGATGGATCTGTAGAGTCCAGATTTCAGCTGATTTTTAAAAGAAGGGTAAGATTTCAATAGATAAGATTCTAGAAAGAATATAACCCTGGTTCAAGATCAGACCATTTTCTGTAACAGCCCGAAGGAGATGAAGCTAGAAAAGAAAATAAGGGTTACCTGCTAGAATAAATAAAGACCTGAATCAAAGCTTCAGATCTGATTCCATACACACTGGGTGCCATTTATGTAGATATAATCAAAGGCAGAGAGGAAAGATTTAACTAAGCATAATTTGTAGAAAACATTATGGCTGGAAAAACTGTAACTTGTAAAAGCAGGCAGCTTTCAAGACATGTACATATGTCAAAATTCATCAAGTTTTACACTTGAAGCGAGTGTGATGTTGTATTTCAATTAGACATCATCAGGAAACCTGAGCAGAAAGGAGGTGGGCCTTCATAAATGCCTAATTTATATTCTCAAAGGCAGCAACATTGCAGGGACAGAAATGAGCTGACGTTTATTAAATCTTACTAAGGGAAAAGCAGAGTGCTAGAGATTTTTATGCAAGCTACCTCAATTAGTCAGACAGCAGCCTAGCGTGCAAGAGAGACGATATCATCTCCATTTACAGAAACTGAAACTCAAATATCAGCTCTGATGCTGAAATTCAGCCTCTGTGCACTGGTGCTGGATTAAATCTCAGAGACAGAGTTTGGGGTGAGTTAGAAAGAAATAGCTTTATTACTTTGCCAGGCAAAGGGGACCACAATCAGTTAATGCCTGAAAGATTGTGTGTCCCACCTGGGAGGGATAGTGAGGACTCTTCCAGTGTTAAGGAGCAGGGCGTGGTCAACTCGTGGACACGCTTCTGATTGGTTGATAGTGAGGTAAGTGGGAGCCTGCATCGCCAACCTACTGGCTCTAACCCGTCTAGTGTCTATGTGCTGTGGGCAGCATATAGTTAACTTCTCCATCTGATCGGAGTTTCAAAATCTGCAAAACAGCTCAAAAGACATGGCTCAGAATATCACTTACAGTCCTCGAGGAAGAGCTAAAAATCCTTGAATCTGTTTAATGACTAAATTATTATTATTTTGTCTTGTCTGAATGTGTTTTTTCTGCATTTTCTCACTTCCCTGATTAAATTTATTCTTTGACTAAGGTTTTTTTTGTTTGTTTGTTTTTTGTTTTTACAGGCAAAAGGCAGGCAGAGGACGTGGGTTCGGTTATATTCTGGAAAGGCCTTGTGGGCTCCTACTGGTTACAGCTCCAAAGGTCACAGAGTTAGTAAGCAATAGAGTTAAGATTTGAACTCAGCTCTATTTCTCCTCAAAGCCCTCATATTCTAAGTGGTGTCACTCATGGTGGCTACTAATGTAGAATCAAAAATTCATTCTCCGCTCTGGTGTCAAGTACCCAGGTAAGTGGGTGGGAGCATGTACATGGTTAAAGATTTTGATCACTGTCCCTCAGAAGTACTGGCCTATAATTTTCTCTTCTTGTGGTGAAGTTCTTGTCTGGCTCTGGTATCAGGGTTGTGCTGGCCTTGTACAAATGAGTTTGGAAGTGTTTGCTCTTGTTCAATTTTTGGAAGAGTTTGAGAAGAATTGGCATTAATTCCTTAAATATTTGGAAATATTAACTGATGAAACCACCTGGCCCTGATCTTTTCATTACAGGGAAATTTTTGATGACTCCTTCAATCTCTGTACTCCCTGTTGGTCTGCTCAGATTTTTCTATTTCTTCATGTTCAACCTTTTTTAATTGAATGGATAAAATTTTGTTTTTATGATTCAGTCTTGGTAGGTGCTAGGAGGATGGGTGAATGGGAAGATATTATTCAAAGGGTACAAAGTTTCAGTTATGTAGGATAAGTTCTGGAGATCTAATATTCAGAATTATATTATGACTCATGATATTTTATTATATATTTGAAACTTCCTAGGAAAGTAAATCTTAAATGTTCTCACCACAAAAACCAATACTGTAACGATTGATGAGGTGTCGGATATATTATTTAACTTGATTGTGGCAATCATTTCATAGAATATATATCAAATTGTATGCCTTAAACATATATAATTTTTGTTTATCATTTATACCTCAAAGAAAACTGGACAAAAGTTAAAGACTTACAAAAATTTTCTCGAAAAACCTGTTCTGTATTTTTAATAAATTTGTCACATTTTAAACAATTCTTAAACTGGCTAGAAATGCAGTGAAAAAGAGAAGACAGAGAAGAGAGAAAAAGGGAGGGAGGGAGGAAGCAAGGGACAAAGTAAAAAACATATAGGCAGATGAAGATTACATTTGTACAATATACACTTTCTGTTAAATAACCATCTTAGCCACTCTAAACCACCTATCCTGAACACCACCAACTTCACCTATGAAAGCTCATCCATTTTGCCAGTTAGTAAGCCAGTCATGTCACCAATAAACCCAAATTGTTAGGTAACAATGCCTCTTGTGTTGATCAGAAATAAAGACAGAGAAGTCCGGAGTGTGAACTTTCTGAGAAATTTCTGCTCACCCTGTCTGGAGCAGAGTTCCTCTTTCAGGACCTGACAACGGTGATGATGTCACTAAAGCACATACATGACGTTTGGCTCAACCTGAAGTCTTTTAAAACAATCGAAACATTCAGTAAAGTTTTTGGTTTAACTTACAAGGTGTTAAATAAAAAGCGTAAAACACATTAAACAACTCTGAGTATCAGTGTATCATCTTTGAGTTATGGAAAATTTAGGCACAAAGTTGTTTTAATCATACAACCATGATGATCCAAAACCTAGATTCTGTTCGCTGTCATTTCTGAATTTTAGAAAATGTTTTCATTTATTCTGCTTCATTTGCCCTCAGATGGTTTATTGTTGTTCATTTGCCCATGAACTACTGACTTTTGAGTGTTTGGGGGAATTTTTGTTGATTTTCAATTTGGCATTATCCTCCTAGACTTTTTCTCTACTAAGCTTCAACTTCATTGGAACCCTTGTGGCTTCCCTGGTGGTCAGCTGGTAAAGAATCCACCTGCAATGCAGGAGACCTGTGTTCGATTCCTGGGTTGGGAAGATCCCCTGGAGAAGGGAAAGGCTACCCACTCCAGTATTCTGGCCTGGAGAATTCCATGGACTGGATAGTCCATGGGGTCTCAAAGAGTCAGACACGACTGAGTGACTTTCACTTTCATTGATGAGAAATGTGTAGTAGTGTTGAAAATACTTCTCAATCTGGCTATTCTCTTGCTATTGTTAATCAAGTTTATGTGCTTTAAAAATCAGTGTTTATTCCTCAGTTATCTCTTTTAAATCAGTATGAATTTGTTCCTGTAGTAGAAAAGAATGTCACCGCTGCCTTAGTCACTATATTAAGTGACTCTATTTCCCCACTGAAAATGGAGAAATGAACATTTTGCTCTAGTCTAGAATGTCACATCAGGTATGTGGTTTAGTCAAACAGTAGGGCAAAAACTGCAAATATCCTCTTAGTAATTTCAGTAAATGTAATGGTAGAATCTTCTTCACTGTCCCCCACATTTAATGCTCTCCTGTACTTAAGTGTCGAGGAAGTGTGTCAGAAAAGATTAAGATAATTAATATCAAAGAATATCACATCTAATCCATGAGCTATAGCAATTTTTTTGAGGGAAGGATACAAACTACAAAATTATACAGACAAGAAGTGGTGGGTTTCTTTTTATGACTCTCACTCTAAAAACCATGCTTGTCACATGATTCTTAAACACAGGGGAAATGAAAATGTAACAACTTTTCAAGCTTCCACTTTATGGTTCACAGTGACTCTATTTCAGAGGCCCAAGGCAACCAAAAGATTGCAGACTTTGCATGCTTTCCTCTAAGTTAGCATCTTTTCAAAGAAAGAAGACATATCAGTTTCCATTGTCATCATCAGAAATGAGATACTGAGAGTGAAGATGAGTGGTGGGAGAGCTGATAAAAGGGTTGAATGATGGTCTAATTCTGAAAGTGCTAAATAATTTATTGAGATATGTCCATATTAGAAGCCAGTGTCAAAAATAGATTCCAGAAATGGGATGAGAATATTGTCGGAATTGAATTAATTTCCCAAAGAGAAAAGAACCCTATTTTGTCAATGTACAGTAATTCTATCTTCTCATAAAAATTTTACCTCAGTAAAAGCATGTGTATCATTGCTAATGTTCAACTTTTGCCCAAGAGCTAAATGGATATTTTCCATTTTATGCAGTATTTCCTCTGCAGGATGCCCCGGGCAACTTGTCAATGTGCTGAAAATTTCCCTTCCCCTACATTTTACCACCGTATAAATTATGTATTTTATGGCTAATGTTCACTATTTGAGAACTACAGAAGTATTTCCCCAATTATGCAATTGTTCCATTTTAGAAGGTTACTTGTAACTCAAATTTTACAAGATCAAAAAAATATATACTTTATGCATTCAAGGTACATAATGAGATTAAGGTGCAAAGTGGATGCTGAAAGTTAAGGGAATGGGGGTAAATTCTTCAGAGACCTTGCGAAGCAGAAAATCTCATGGAGGAGACTGTGATGGCCTGATCACCCCAGGGTTCCTTTAACAAGGAGGTTTTCTTTTTTCTTTTTCAAGAACATGAAAGAAGCCATGGGATTTGTATGCTAGCTATCCTATGTAGATTGGGGCTTCCCCGATGGCGCTAGTGGTAAAGAAACCATCTGTCAATGCAGGAGCCATGGGTTTGATCCCTGGGTCAGGAAGATCACCTGGAGTAGGAAATGGCAACTCACTCCAGTATCCTTGCCTGGAAAATTCCATGGACAAAGGAGCCTAGCAAGTTACAGTCCCTGGGGTCAAAAGAGTCAGACATGACTGAGCACACACACGCACCCCTTAAATTACTCTTGACTTCTCTCCTAACGAGCGGTGTACCATCTCCACAGCCATATGTTACAAAAATCGTCAAGGATTGGAACTGGAACGCCTGCTTGTGTTACCTGGTTCTCAACTTGCCATCTCACTTTAAGGCCTTAATTCAAGTACCTGACAACTCTGATATTCTATAGTACATAACACAGTATTTTCTGTCTCTAAAGAATAACAAGCCTTATGGAATAAACTGTGCAAGATTTAATTCCTCCTTGGCAAGCAATTCACGACTGATAGAGCACCCATTTAGCTTCCAAAGTCATACACATAGCTCAACACACACACAAACACATGTATAGTTCAACACACACACTTTACAATGTGACATATGAACCCACTTTCAGTTTTAGATTTGTGGCCGATAGAATTTTATACGCAAAGTCCCCTACGTATGACCCTTCAAGCTGCAAACTTTCAAAGATGTGAACCCTCCAGGACAACTTCATTGACCCCTTTGCTGTGCCGCGCGAGGAGCTTACTAATGAAGCCCTGAGGGAATTGGAGGCCCAGAGAAAGAGCTAAGTGAGACAGAGGAAGCAGAAGGAACAGAAGAACAGGCGAGATCACAATGCAGGAGATGGCCAGGGGATTTTCTTTATTTGAGGAGGCACTGTTAGTTTTTGAGACGCAGGACCTGAGCCTGGAATGGTACACGAAGGCTGCAGCAGCTGTCCAGAATGCAATTCAAAGCTATCGTGTCATCTATGACGAGGGAAAAAGAGCTACTACCCAGATGTCATGGGATCGTTTATTCAAGGGGGAAGATAGAATTGAAGCCAACAGGGAACCAGAAACTGTGCCGTCAGCATCAGGCATGAGTGACGTTGGAGCAGGCCCTCCATCTACTACTGCTGACGATCCTTCAGCTGTACCATCACCCTCCTCCCCTCCCTCCTCCACGTAGAGTAATTCTTCTTGCCTGTTCACTCGATGCCAGCCCCTGGATGCCAACTGTTGTACTGTACTAGTGTACTTTTCAAAGTACTGCACATACGACTAAAAATACTTTCTTTTGTTTTTGTTCATGTTTGCTTTTTATGTACTATTTGTGTGAAAAGTACTTTAAACTTATCAGAGTACAGTACTATACAGCCGATTATATTGGGTACCTAGGCTAACTTTGTTGGGCTTACAAACAAATTGGACTTATGAACACAGTCTTGGAATGGAAACTCATTCATATGTAGGGGACTTACCGTTATTTGGTGAATTTTTAAATCCATCTGTGGAAAACATGAAAAGGAGAACCTATTTTGAAAACTCTGTTGAGCATTAGAAATGTTGAATTTTATCATGTGATTATATTATCATAATATTTAGAAACCAGCAAATATTTATCTAGAAAATATCTGTTGAATGATAGACCAACTAAAATTAGATTTATTCAAACTATTTTTACTTGCCAAGTTAATCAAGAAAGATATAGTCAATGAATTAAACATAAGTTCTTGTCTCAGTTAAGCATTCTACTTTCTTTTCAAAAGAAAAATATCCATTTCTTTCTAACTGTATTCCTATTACTGAAAATATAGCAATAACTGATAGCAAAAACCTTTCACTGTACTTCTAGATCTCTACATTGAGGATATACACCTATCAAAATTTGGTACCACTGACCACACATATGTGGATTAATGATCAAAGCCAGAATTGTTCACCTGCCATGTGTGTGAATCAGCATGTCCCTGTTCATATCCGGGCATGTAATTTTTCTGAGGCAACACTGGTACATATGCATCTCCACTCTCCTAAACAGGTTTAGAAATGAGACTGAGAAAAGTGAACTACAAGATGAACACCTAGACCAACTTTATTTCCAGATTTAATACCGAGGCTGACTCCTAGTGCCAGTATTTATTGCACGTCGGGCAACTAGGTATACTGACTACACGAAGAACCTCCTTCTCTGTGGTGGAAATAGCTCTTGTTTATTTCATTTTTCAGATGAAGAAACAGAAGTAAAGAGACAACCTTCCTGTAACCAGTGGGAGTGGAAGCTCATTTCGAATACATATTTGTTAGACAAAACTAAGCAATCTGTCAGTTGTCATTTTCCACTACATACTACTGTAAATATCACTATTTTCATTTTAACACGCTTCCTGAAATTCTTGCTTCTTCTTGCAGCGTACTCTCCTTATATCAAGGATTTGTAGTTTAAAATAGTTCTGCCTTAAAAAAAGAAACACCCACAATGTTTCATTATATCCTGTAAATGTTTGCTGGATTATACTCACTGTGCTCATTTCCTGGTCTTTCATTCAAGATTTTCTTTTTGTCACTTGGCCACCTTACTATCTGCTCTGTCATAGTTCTGGTCGTCCTCCTCATTGCCTTGGCCGCAATCCAGTTTTAAATTATTACTGAAGCTCATTCCACTTATGGCTTATCAAAAATACTGTTGCTATTACTTTTTGCCCTGACCAGAACTATGCTGGGTTTGATTCCTAAGAGATCTCTAACATTGTTTTAAAAAAAACTTCTGTCACATGTGTATATGACCCTGAATGTTGTTATAATCTCTTCCCTCTTTCAGGGAGAAAATTCACTCACTAACCAGGTAATTAAACGTTTGGGAAAGGATGAATCAGGAGCTTGGGATGAACACACAGTACTGTATACAATATGGATAACCAACAAGGGCCTACTGTATCACACAGGGAACTCTACTCAATATTCTGGGATAATCTATATGAGAAAAGAATCTGAAAAAGAATGAATATACGTGTATGTATAACTGATTCCCTTTGCTATACCCCTGAAATGAACACAACATTGTATACCAACTATACTCCAATGAAATCAAAATTAAGAAAAAGTTTAGTCATGACCTACTTGCAAATCCTATTTTGGGGGACACTCTCTGATGTCATGGGTCCTTTGGCCTCCCCATCCCTGGATGTTCTTTCAGAATGGCCATCTGCCATATGTTCAGTCTTAGAATTAGCTAGTGTCTTTAACTAGTAATGACCAAACAACACAGAAGGCTGCAAATAAGAAAAGAATTTATTTGGGGGCTTAGGAACTGCAATTTGGGAGGCACAATAGTTTCTATAAAATCCAGAGTGTTACAGGCAAGAGAAGGAGTCAGGGGCTTATAAAGGTAAAAACCAAAAGGTTAATAAAGTTGTCTGGCAAGAGTTATTATTGGCTCTGCTGCAAGAAAGGCAATATTTGTCCTTAAGGGATAAGTTCTCACAAGTTATTGAGGGCAAGTGTCCAATACGTAGCTAGGCTGTCATGAGCTATTTGAGAGGAAGGGTCTGATGAGTGTCCTGAGTTTCTGGAACTTGGCAGAGGTTCTGGATGTCTGTGTAAAGACAGTATGTGTCAAAGTTCAGATTCCATCCAGGCTATGCCTAAGTCATGCTTCCTCAATGTCTTCCTGGCTCCATTTTAGAGAGCTCTCTTGGCAACACTGACTTTATTCTGATCTTAAACTAGAGACAAACCTAGAAGACCACTAGTAGCCTCCTTTTACCTAGAAGGTAGAATCTGGAAAGATCTGACAACTTTCCTTATTGTCAGGCCACCTGGAGGTAAACAGACATGAATGTCCTTCACAGATGTCCCTTCCAACATTCCCTTTTCCCAGGACACATCCACTTGATTTTCCAGTAATTTCCATCCTCTCTCAGTGCAGAAATGATCTTTCTCTGCAAACACACCCCCTTTCTCACTTTCCTCCTTTTGCTAAATATGTTCCCACACTCCTAGACTCACATGGAAGTCTTTAATTCACCCCCCCCCCTTGGCTGGTGCTTAACTGAGTTCCTCAGTTCCTCAAGGACAATAAGCATTTCTTGAGCACCTACTGTATACTCAGAACCTCCTACCACACAAGGCTTCCTTTTAGAAGATTCAGGTCACTTTTATCCACTCAGGAGATATCATTCAGTCCCTTTCATGACCCCTTGCATTCTTCAGACATATATTTGTTTCCTCTGAGGCATCCTGTTGTACATGTGTGTGAACACACACACACACACACACACACACACGCAGAGGAGTGGACACAAATAGGTATCATCAGTGAGAAATCCTGCAAGTGGAGACACCAGCATCCCCTGACAGTCCTCAAGTGAGCCTGGGTGAGCCCGGGGGTGCAGAGTGGAAAGAACCTTTCCTGTGACATCAATCCTGGATCAGTAGCAAGAGTGGCCACACACAGGCTGCTCCTGACAGGGGCGCTGAGACACGAGATGCTGGGCGGCTGACCACGTGGAGGCTCAGGCTCAGCCGCATGGTCTCTGACCCTCATCCCTCTGTCCCTTTATAATTCTCCCTCTCTTCACATTATTACTGAACCCAAAAGCTACAAATTAAACTGGTGGCTCAGATGTTAAATCTAGCCAGCAGATGGCCAGAAGGGCGTAATCATAGGTTTTGTGTTAGTTGCTAAAAAGAGGAGGATTAAATACGAAACTCTGAAATTGCAGATTCCCTCCCAGCCCTGGGGTGCATGGGACCTTGAAACCTCAATGTCAGACCAGGCTGCTGCTTAAAGATTATTTTATGTACCTTCCTTCTGGATATTGGGAATCCTTAAACAAACACCAATCCTGGCAATCCTCTTGTTGGCAGGGCCTCCCTCCAGCTGCCAACTCCCCACAAAACATTTATCACACACGATCCCCCACTTCCCTCACGTCACATAGATCCAGCTGGCCCTTTTGTGTGAACAGGACAAAGAGGATGGGAGGCAGGCACCCAGCTTTTACAGAAAGCAGGAGCCCGAGGGAGCCAGGTCCACTCGCTCCAAACTGCTTCATTAAATTATTCATTTGACAACTTCTGCCAAGACCTTGTTGCTGCTTAATTACTTGCTTTCTTCTTTCTCTTTTCAACTTGCTTTTAATTGAAAATCCAAGCCAGCCCTGTCACAGCCTGGGAAGTTGGATCACTTGGAGGCATCTTCTGATTCTGTCTCATTAGGTGTTCAGCCACTGAAAAATGCATGATGGTCGGAGAAAAGGATGTAGGAGCAAACAAATGCAAAAAAGCAGATTTACCAAGAACTTCTAATGAGGAAAACAACACTTTGAAACTCAACCCGGTTTTCTGTTTAACAAGCAAAGCGTTAAACTGCAGTCACACAAATGAACCAGGAGTCTGAGAGTGACTTCTAGTAGATGACGGTTGGAGTCACGAATAGAGAAAACAAACAGCAGAGATGGATGCAGCCAGTACCCCTTTGTGGTCTTAAAGGGATTTTAGACTAAATGAGGGATCTAAAATCCAGCCCTGAGAACAGGAAAATAGAGCCTATCTGAGCCATCAAACAGAAATAAGAACTCAGTGCTTCGTTGTGGAAAGAAGACTTTGCAATTTACCTGAGCTTATGAATTTCAGGCTGGGTTCTCAAGACGCTCAGAGCTGGTGGGAGGGCCAGAAAAGGCCAGACACATATACTTTAGATACACAATAGATCCTGCTTTCTATACCAACTGCCAGAAAAGATTTTCTTCGAAGTGTTTCATTTAAATCAACAGCATCTTATTATTAATAAATGTTAAATACTAGTACTTAAAAATTATATTTTACTACTGTTTATATATAAAATATTTTTTCTAAAGGCAACCAGGATAAAACTATTACTGAACTATCCTACATTTTTTATTTTGTACTAAGTCTTCAAAATCTGGTATATAATTAATAATTTCAGCACTCTGGACTAGCCAGATGGAGCTAGCGGCTACCGTATGTGAAAATATAGGCCTAGAGCAGGTACTTTTTCTTTCAGATTTTCTCTCTATCCCAGCAGAGCACCTCAATTTTATCTTCTGACTCTCTTCCTGGATGTTTTATTTCTGCTGTCACTTAGAACTTATCAGAATGTTTTATTTTCTCTTGTCATTTTAAGTGAAGAAAATAGCTATCTGTAAGAGACTATCCAGTTCTTAATAAATCCAATATTTTCTCACATCTGTGTGCACTAGTAGATTTTATTGTACTGTTTTGCTTTAAGTTCAGTTCAGTTCAGTCGCTCAGTCATATCCGACTCTTTGCGACCCCATGAACCGCAGCACGCTAGGCCTCCCTGTCCATTACCAACTCCCGGAGCTTACTCAAACTCATGTGCATTGAGTCAGTGATGCCATCCAGCCATCTCATCCTCTGTCGCCCCCTTCTCCTCCTGCCCCCAATCTCTCCCAGCATCAGGGTCTTTTCCAGTGAGTCAACTCTTCACATGAGGTGGCCAAAGTGTTGGAGTTTCAGCTTCAGCATCAGTCCGTCCAATGAACACCCAGGACTGATCTCCTTTAGGATGGGCTGGTTGGATCTCCTTGCAGTCCAAGGGACACTCAAGAGTCTTCTCCAACACCACAGTTCAAAAGCTTCAATTCTTCACACTCAACTTTCTTTATAGTCCAACTCTCACATCCATACATGACCACTCAGCCTTGATGAGACAGACCTTTGTTGGCAAAGTGATGTCTCTGCTTTTTAATATGCTATCTAGGTTGGTCATAACTTTACTTCCAAGGAGTAAGTGTCTTTTAATTTCATGGCTGCAATCACCATCTGCAGTGATTTTAGAGCCCCCCAAAATAAAGTCTGACACTGTTTCCACTGTCTCCCCCATCTATTTGCCATGAAGTGTTGGGACCGGATGCCATGATCTTAGTTTTCTGAATGTTGTCACTTCTATTCCAGGTCTCTTTCCTCTGCAGTCACTTTCTGCCTTTGCTTACTTTGGTCTTCCTAGGCCTGGTCATTTCTGTATGTGTGCATGTGTGCTCAGTCTTGTCCGACTCTGCAACCCCATAGACTGTGGCCCTTCTGCTCTGCCCATGGAACTGTAGCTGCTCTGTCCATGGGATTCTCCAGGCAAGAATATGGGAGTGGGCTGCCATTTCCTCCTCCAAGGAATCTTCCTGACCCAGGGATCAAACTCAAATCTTCTGGGTCTCCTGCATTGGCAAGCAGATTCATTACCACTGAGACACTTGGGAAGCCCTGATCTCTGTATAATCCTATGTAAAAGTCAAGAACTCTGTTAATGAACTGAGGGAGGGGATGTGCTTTCTTCTCTTTGGCACAAATGGGCATGGGGCTGGCTGTGAGGCTAAGGAACAAGGGAGAATTTTAAGGTGAACCTAGTTTCCCATGGAATTTTTAGTTTGTTTAGAGATGAGTCCTGTGGGTTTTGGCCAGGGCAAAATGCTATATTACTGAACTCTGTGATGGAGAATATGTGTCTGGGTAGCTTCCCTAAGTTAAGATTTTCTAGTAACTCCTCTTCCCCATCATCATTTGTTCTTGACTGATGAGCAAAATGAGACTCAAGCATCTTGCTCAAATCTGTGGCATGTAATAGGACTGGGATCATTCCCCTTCCCCTATTTGATGCTGTACCATCAGCCTCTCTGAAATGAGCACCTGCCTTGACTCAGTAACAAGCATATTAGCTGAAATTCCCATAGAGGAGAAGCTGTCTTTCCGACCAAGGAATTGTACCTCTCCGTGATACCATTTTATTTTAAAAGGAACACAGGGAAGAATGCTCATCCTAGGTCACACACAGTTCATTTACTTAGAAATCTTTCCCTGAGTTGTCTAATCAATCTTATGAATCATTCATATTACAACATTTCAAATTCTGAAACATAAAGTATCTTGCTTAGAGTAACCAGGTAGTGAACATTGGAGCTAGCATTTAAATCCCAGTCTTTCTAATCATAGACAGATGCCGCTCACTATCAATCATTAAGATACCAATTCAAAAGCCTGAAAACCCCCCTCAGTATCTGATGGGTCTAAAGAAGTCCAGATATGACACCAAAGTCCATCAGTTCATTAATTTTTTTTTTAAATTTCAAGCTTTGTATTTGACAGAATAATGACTAATCACAAGCATTGAAATCCTTGTTTCAATCCAAGCAGTTAAATGATTCATAGTTCTAAGGAGGTTACTGTTCTTGGAAGTTATCTAGACTGCTGGCAAAACAGAAAGAAATTCAGCCACTGTCGTCTGTTTTCCAGGGAACTGACAATGGGGGTTAAAGTAAGATGTTCTGTTTACTTTCTGCATTCATTGTCCTATTAATAAGCACAATTTATCTGTCCCACAGTGCTTCACTCTGAGGCATCTAGATCAGTCCATCAGTCATTGCCATTGATCTCCCATCCAACTTGGAAAGATCATCACCAGTAGATGATGATATTGTTTCTAATATAGTCTTATTTGGGGCACATCTCTGATAAAATATTCTCCTCCAGGAATTACCTGAGTAGGTGGTTACCCAAATCTTCTTACTTGTCCCCTGTTTCCAAATAAATTCAATGAGGAAAAAAAAATGAACAAACAAAACCTTTGTGTCTTTCCCAGACTTTAGACATGGAGTTATTTCAGAATGTGTCAATGACACTTTTCTCAAGTCCTCCATACAGTCTTCATGATTAATATTTTTTTGGCAGAATCAGGTCTCTAAGTGATTTTTAAATCCCAGAAGATAAGAGACTCCTGAAATCAAATCATAGTTCCTGGGTTTTAGTAAACCAGAACACTTTTTCCAAAGAATAGCATCAAACATGATAAAGTGATATCCCTCACCGTATCCCAGTGATGATACCCAGAGAAGAGCAAAGACTGACTCAAATCTGTTGCAGCGCAAATGCAATTTGATCTAATTGAGAGATTACAAGTTTCTGTAAGCAGGGAGTTCAGAAATTGATATGGGCTCCACATTTCAGTAGCAGAACACAGGAGTGATTGAACTAATAGATGTTTGGGGGTTTCTGGAGGATCCTGTTGCCATTTTCTTTCATAAAAATGTTCTAGGAAAACATAAGTATTGCTAGTAAGTTTTCTGAGGGGAAAAGCCATCAAAGACATAGTGTACCAGAATAGATAACATAATCACAAAGAGCTGTTCACATAAACCCCCTGCCACTTTCTACAAGGACTTTTTCTACAGACATATACACTTGGTCGATTAAAGAGTAAGACCCAACTAATAATAAGAGTAGTGATAATTGAAAGCATCCTATACAAAACTAATTGGGTTTGGGTAGACATTCTTCTAACCCTGTAGTAACAATGCTGGCTTGTGTGTGGGTAACAAATCACTGGGCCACCCGTTCTCATATCTTGATTACTAGGTGTGTTGGAAGAAAAACACAGACTAGATTTTATGAAACAAGTTATCAGCTACCATTTTTTTTTCATTTTGGATTCACTGCTATTCCAGAATACAGACTCAGAATATCTTTATCAGTGTGAAACATCGAGCACAAAAATCTATTTAGAGGAATTAAGTTTTATCACATAACAGGTTTTGATTCTGGAAAATCAGTCACAGAGGAGGATAAAACTCACTTATAAATTCTCATTTGGGCATAGTGATTTAGGAAAGAGTGCTGAATGGACACCTGGTCTTAGCAATACCTAAAGTATGTCCCCTGTCAACATAGAAGAGGATACTTTGATTGTAAGATGTGAGTTTTATGTATGTGAATATAAATGATGTTAACAATAACCGAAATTGCTTCTTTGGTGAAATTTCTCAGTATATTGCAAGACCAAATCAAACCAGAATTTCAGAAAAGCAAAGCCTTACTTAGTGATTTTGGCCACTAGAATGTTACATGTTTGTTTATTTTGTTCGTTTGTAGGAGGAGAGTATTCTTCCTTTTTCGAGAATAATTTATTGCATTTATTCCTGAATCAAAATCTTGCTAGACTGAATATAATAGCTTCTACTTTATTAAAAAAACAAACCAATATTGGTACCACGCAATGACTGAACTGCCAGTTCCAGGAAATCCTTGAATGCGGTAGTTAAGGCTATTAGCTAGCTCAACAGCTAACACATCTGAATGGATGACTTGCTCATTGAGACATTTCAAGACCTCCATCCCACTGTTACCACCCATCTAGAGCAACTCCATCATAAACTCTGCTCAGCCCCAGACAGCTACCACCTGCAAGACCCATGTTAAAGTCACCCTCTCAGACCCTAAACCCTGGTCCCCCAGGACTCTCTCAAGTCATGTTCTCCTAAGATGCAATCCATGTCCTCGAAAAACACAAAAACTCCAGAATTCTTCAACATGTCCTACTTTATTGTTTTCGTTCTATTAAGAGCTTAACCTTCATGAGATATTATATTACTGCTATAAATAAATAGCCAATATTTACTTTTATTCACCCATATATTTAACCTTATCAGGAATCATTCATCCCTGAAATTTTGATCTGTACCACCTGTGATAATTTTTCTTTTTTGAAAATTTCCTTTATTTTGCCTTAATTTGAAAAAAAAAATGCTTCTTGCCATACAGTTTAAGGCTAGCAGCTATGTTCTTTTATCAATTTGAAAACATTGTTTCATTGCTTTATCTTTATCTCTGTAGAGAAGTTAGCAGAAATCAAAAGCCAGACTTACTTTTGCTCTTTTGGAGAAAGTCTGTTTTCCCTCCAGCTATTTTTTTTTTTTTCTGTTAGGAAATAATAAATATTTTATTTTATTTTTTTAGGTCATCTCTATTTTTATTTTTTTAAATTTATTTATTTTAATTGGAGGCTAATTACTTTACAATATTGTGGTGGTTTTTGCCATACCTTGGCATGAATCAGACACGGGTGTACATGTGTCTCCCATCCTGAACCCCCCTCCCACCTCCCTCCTCGCCCCATCACTCAGGGTCATCCCAGTGCACCAGCCCCAAGCACCCTGACTCATGCATCGAACCTGGACTGGCGATCTATTTCACATATGGTAATATACATGTTTCAATGCTATTCTCTCAAATCATCCCACCCTCGCCTTCTCCCACAGCTATTTTTTAGATGCTTCCTCTTTGTCTTTGATTCCCAGCAGTTTTTTTATGATGTCCTTAGTTGTGGTTTACTTTCCATTTCTTTTGCTTGGAGTTTGCTGTTCCTCTAGAATATGAGGCTCAATTTCTTTTGCCCTGGGAACATTTTGACCATTATCTCTTCAGCTGTGGCTTCTGCCCTACCTCTCTCCATTACTGTTTCCAACCACACGCCCATGAGTCTCAGGTACAGCTCTCTACACTTTCTGTCACTTCGCTTCTCTGTGAAGAGAGGCGGACGCGGACCGCTGGGGTTCAGCTGGAGAACGCTGCCGTGGAGAAGCCCGCGGGACATCCGCAGGGCACAGACAGACGTGCCCCACGTCCCCCTTGCTTGGCTTTGGGTGTTTGCAGACTTTCCAGAGTCTTGTCTGAACTGGAAAAGGAACTCTCTAGCTAAAGGGCAACTCAAAGACAACTCCATGGTAATGAGCACCTCTTCAGGGGACTCCGCACACATGTTCCCTAATGACGTCCATGGAATCGGTTCATTGCCAAGGCTTCGTGCCCAGGGGAAAGATGAAATGAAGAGGCAGACCCCCAAATAGTAGCTATTACACAGGGGGTCCTTGGTCTTCCCAGGCGGTGCTAGTGGTAAAGAACCCACCTTCCAATGCAGGAGACATAAGAGAAGCCGGTTCAGTCCTTGGGTTGGAAAGATCCCCTGGAGGAGGACATGGCAACCCACTCCAGTTTTCTTGCCCAGAGAATCCCATGGATGGAGGAGCCTGACAGGTCATGGTCCATGGGATCACAGAGAGTCAGACACAATGGAAATGACTTAGCAGGCACGCACATGGGGTCCTTACCATGAGTCAAGCATTGGGTTCATTGCTGGATATGCATTATTACCCTTTAACAATACCACAATTTAGGCACTTCTATTTCCATCTCAAGACAAGGAAACTAAGACTTAGACAGGTTTAGTGAGTGGCAGAACTGGGACTTGAATCCCGTTAGATACACTTCAGAGAAAACCCACTTCACCCCTCATGTTTGGTTGGGCTGTGTTGGAAGCAATGAGTTTAGACCTCTCATTTCAGCCTTGTTCACCTCCTATGTCACTGGTCAGAATTACATGCTGCCCTCCAGGGGCTGCTGGTGCTGGGAAGACAGAAGCCTGAAAACTTGGCTCAGTAGAGAGCCCTAGAGCAGAAAGAGGTGAATGAACACCAGGCTTCCTTCCAACAGGAGAGAGACACCCGCCTCCCCAAGAAGGGGGCCTTTCTGCTCCACCCGGCCCCTCCTGTGAACCCTGGCTCCTGCAGCTTCAACATCGTGAGAACCACAGGAGCTTGGCACACCCCTCTGTAGGCATGGGGGTGGGGGAGCGGGGAGGAGGGGTCCAGGGGGAGGAGACCACTTAAGGTCTCATTCCTCTCCCTTCACTTTCCCCCTTGGCACACCCCTTTAGTGTGTGCATGTGTGCTCAGCTGACCAGTCATGTCCAGATATTTGCAGTCCCTTGGACTGCAGTCCAGCAGGCTCCTCCGTCTATGGGATTCTCCAGGCAAGAATACTGGAGTGGGTTGCCATGTCCTCCTCCAGGGGATCTTCCCCACCAGGAAATCGAACCTGTGTCTCTTATGTCTCCTGCATTGGCAGGCAGGTTCTTTACCACCAGCGCCCCTGGGATGCTTTCCTGAAGTATTCTGTAGCTCAGCCTGTGCGTCCAGCCTGTGAGCATCGCCCGGACCGCAACTCCTTCCAGCAGCCCAGGAGGCACGTGGGCTTTCAGACGAGGCACATGGGCTGTCTCTGACGGTGAAGCTTGAGTTTTTGAAGTTTTTCTAAGATGCCTCAGACAATCCCCACTCAGTAAGGTCGTGAATACAGCTCCTGGGACCTCTCCCACTGGCCAGAGAAGGGCTCTCTGACTTTTGGAGAAGGGAAGTGAGATCTGCTATCCCAGGTAAAAATATAAACTTTATAAAGTCCTTCTGAGGATGGAAATAGATGAGAGAATGGAGTCCTGGGGCTGAAAATGTCGAGGTTAATTGCTTTGATTTCAGGTAGACACGTTCAGGTCATTTCATCTGCATGCCTCCCTTGGAGGGAGCACGTGCTTGGATTATTAATAAATTCTGGGTTACACTGGAGCAGCATCTAATTCCCTTCAGCGTGTGCAGGGGGATGACAGTAGCAAAGAGGAACCTGGGGAGATGTGTGCTCCATGTGGAGGCCTAAATGTTCTTTGTTGTGAGCCTAGGATTTAAAGAGAAAGTGGGGGGCCCTCCTCATTCCCCGGGAGAGCCTGCCTCCTTGCAGGATCAGTGTGAAGACTCTTGCGTCCTGTGGAGGCAGGAAGGGCAGTCTGATCCCAGACCACGGCTCACAGCAGCAACTCCCCCACAACAACCGAAATACTGGCTGCAAATCCATACCCCCTTGAGGGTTCAGCGCCGCCTGACGGTAAAATGGAAAAGGGTCCCCTTTCTGCTTCCTGACCTTTATTTTCAAACAGAAGTATGTAAGACTCTTTTGTTGCCTCGCGTGGTACCGGCTGTATAATTAATGTCCCAATAATGGATGTATGGATGTCCAGATGGATTCGTGAATAAATGGAAATATGAGTAAATGGATGAAAAACTAACCTCTCTTCATCAAGTCATACATAAGGCACAGTCAGATACCTTGTCCTAGAGTCTAGCCTCTGAGCAGCTCGGAAAGGCTTCTGGAATATTTTAGTTGACTTGAACAAACTCAAAATGGCAATGCTTGTCATGCTTCAAGCAGCAGCTTGAAACTTGATTAAACAGCCTGAGCTACCAAGGAAAATGTCAGTCCACATAGGAGGAAGGTCTTAGATGTTTGCTTATGACTCTCCAAATGTGAAGCAATTGATTGTGGTCGCTCTGCCATTTTCCCTAACTCATGTGCCCATCTATATCCCTTTGAACAAATCCAGGGACTCCTACTGGTAAGGAATTAGCATGCTGATCAGTTTAGATAACCATCAAATTCATTAGTAATTATATTTAGAGACTGACTTTCTGAGTTCATGCCCATCTTCCACAAATCCATTAAACCATGGCCGTATAAGTTCAAGTTACAGGCTGCCATTTGTACCCTTCTATGCCTTGGAGACTAAAAGTTTCACTGATCTAGATCCCATAGAGGGTAAGATTTTCTCCATGTAATCAGTGGTACTAGGAACAAAAAGAATATTCTATTGATCCCGGCTTTTAATTCACAGTATGTTCGAGCCAGAAGAGAAACTAGAGATGATGCAGTCATTTAGATTGGTGCTGGTTCTGATAGTTCAAATATGGAAACTTAATATGTTCTGCTTTCTTCATTTTCTATGAAGAATGGAGTGGTCAGTTTTCCCCATACCTCCAAGGAAGTTTTGGAAATTAAGCCTGCCCTACCATCTGAGGGACTTCACTTCACTTTCACCATATGAGAACAAAGCAACAATTTGTTCTGTTTTCATGGTTACATAAGTTACTAAGTTAAGTTGTTGCTCAGTCACTCAGCCTTGTCCAACTCTGCAACCCATGGACTGCAGCACATCAGGCTTCCTTGTCCTTCACTATCTCTCAGAGTTTGCTCAAACTCATGTTCATTGAGTCAATGATGCCATCCAACCATTTCATCCTCTGTCACCCCCTTCTTCTCCTGCCCTCAATCTCTCCCAGAATTTGGGTCTTTTCTGATGAATCAGATCTTCGCATCAGGTGGCCAAAGTATTGGAGTTTCAACTTCAGCTTCCATCCTTCCAATGAAGAGTCAGGATTGATTTCCTTTAGGATGGACTGGTTTGATCTCCTTGCTGTCCAAGCGAATCAAGTTAACTAGTCAAGCTTTATTGAGACAAGGGAGAAGATCCTAAGGATGATTCCATAGCAGGACAGGACAACCACATAGTAAGAGCTAGGTGAGTGAAACTTCCCAAGTTCCCTGCAGGAGTCGGGTGTCTGGGAGAAACATGAGAGCTGATCTGACACCACCAACTGCCAAGTCTTCAGCTGGGGGTGAACATCTCACCATCCAGGGTGGGTGTCTTTACCAACTGTGCCTCCCATGGGTGCCCGGTGAGAACGGAGATTTGTCAGTGTGCATCATCACCCCGAGGACTGCCCACCAAGAGTGACATTTGATCATGAACTACGATCCACCTCTAATTACTCCCTGGCATAGTCCCTGCGGCGCAGCAGGAACCTGGGGACTCAGAAGGAGAGGCTAGAACCCCATCACTGGAAGGGGCTGAAGTCAAGGTCTCAAGGACCCTTGAGCTGTGTGACAAAGGTCTCTTCAGTAGTGTTTTCCTTTTTCTTCCCCCAACACTGTTTTATTTTACCTGTGAGAACAAGGATTCGAGAGGATCTTAGGATTTGCTTGACTCACCGAATATGGTCAACACCAAGACAGACTTAGGATCCAAGCTGCCTAAGTCCATGGACTTCAAGGTTTCCTTTGCTGAACATAAGTAATATGCATATAATGGCTATAACTGGTAGAATTCATCCTAAATTATTATTTTTAATAAACAGGGAAGGAACCTAGAGAGTTCAGGGTAGGAACTGCCAAAGTCCCAGGGACTGATTCCTGGACAGACTCTGGGAACATTTGACTCTGCCTCACAGGAAGCCCTGAGTGAATTCTTGCTAATTTTTTGGATCACTTGGTCTCTTATCTTACACCCTGCCCTCAGATTAAATAAGCTTCACCTAACAGTGACCGCTCTGAGCTGACACCTGCCATTTGCAAATTTTAAATTAGGGCCTGCAGTTTTACTGCTCAAGTTAAAAGGCTCCAACAGGAAGAAACTTCTCCTCTGAGTCACTTTCAAATATTTTTTCAATTTTTTAATTGGAGGATATTGGTTTACAATGTTGTGTTGGTTTCTGCCATGCCACATCAGGAATCAGTTGTAACGATACATGTGTCTTCTTGAGCCATCCCACCCCTCTAGATTGCCACAAAGCCACTTGTGTTTTGTAATGTCTGTTCCTTTCCTGCCCTTTTCCTGGTTGTCTGAACTCTTGTTTCTGATTTCTCCTCCAAGTTGCCTCATTCCTGGGCTTTACAGAGACACGTTCCTTTTTGTATCCTTTGTCATTAATTTTCCACTTGGAGTTTGGCAGCTCTCTCCTTTACTGATTACCAATAATTATATTCATTAAAGAGTTTCTCATTGCAAAAAAAAAAAAAAAAAAAAAAAGGCAGAGAAAAGCCTTGCAGAGTCAGAGGTCAAACTAGCTCCTTTTTCTGGCTCTGGAGGGTAATGCAACCCAACTCCACTGGGAGAGAAGCTTCTGTCATAGGGACCTCGCCCCACATATCTCTTCATTTGGCTGTTCCTCTGTATCTTTCATCTTATCTTTAATACGCTGTAAGCATTTCCCGGAGTTCGTGAACTGCTGCAGCAAATTAATCGAACCTGAGGATCATGGGAACCTCTGACTTGTAGCCAAACTGGACAGAAGTTGATGAAGTTACCAGTTTAAGAAGAAACATTACATCCTCTTAATCTCCTCCCACCAACTTCCACCGCCACTGGAATCCCAAAGAACAGCTGGAGAGGGAAACGGGGAAGCACAGGGCCGAGAAGTAGAGACGGTACGAACACACCTCACTTCCTTGTCGCAGACTGGCCGCCAGAAGCCAGCCAACGCTGGGTCGGGAAGGGGGAGTCCCCAACACAACCAGTTCAGGGTTCTGAATAGCACCTTTGCACACCCTAATTACTCAAACAAACAAACTGTATTTTTACTAGCCTAATAGTGAACAGAAAAGCCACAAACCTGCCAGAGTTTTCACTTGGAAGTAGCATGATCTCCCTTGAATAAATTTAAAAGAGATGGTGGAAAATGAAAATAAATTTATGTTTTGATTTGTGAACTTGAGCTTCAGAAGTTCTGCCTATTCCAAACAACAAGGTCCTACTGTAGAGCACAGACCATATTCAATATTCTATGGTAAGCCATCATGGAAAATAATATTTTTAAAAAGAATAAACATATGTTCGTCAAAGCTGTATATTGTAACCCTGCTTATTTAACTTATATGCAGAGTACATCATGAGAAACGCTGGGCTGGAAGAAGGACAAGCTGAAATCAAGATTGCTGGGAGAAATATCAACAATCTCAGATATGCAGATGACACCACCTTTATAGCAGAAAGTGAAGAAGAACTAAAGAGCCTCTTGATGAAAGTGAAAGAGGAGAGTGAAAAAGCTGGTTTAAAACTCAACATTCAAAAAACTAAGATCATGGCATTTAGTCCCTTCACTTCATGGCAAATAGATGGGGAAACAATGGAAACAGTGAAAGACTATTTTCTTGGGCTCCAAAATCACTGCAGATGATGACTGGCCATGAAATTAAAAGATGCTTGTTCCTTGGAAGAAAAGCTGTGACAAACCTAGACAGCATATTAAAAAGCAGAGACATCACTTTGCCAGCAAAGGTCTGCCTAGTCAAAGCTATGGTTTTCCAGTAGTCATGTACAGATATGAGACTTGGACCACAGAGAAGGCTGAACAGCAGAGTTGATGCTTTCAAATTGTGGTGTTGGAGAAGACTCTTGAGAGTCCCTTGGCCTGCAAGGAGATCAAACCAGTCCATCCTAAAGGAAATCAGTCCTGAATATTCATTGGAAGGATGATGCTAAAGCTGAAACTCCAATACTTTGGCCACCTGATTCAAAGAATCGACTCATTGGAAAAGACCCTGATGCTGGGAAAGATTGATGGCAGGAGGAGAAGGGGGCGACAGAGGATGAGATGGTTGGATGGCATCACTGACTCAATAGACATGAGTTTGAGTAAACTCCGGGAGACAGTGAAGGACAGGGAAGCCTGGCGCGCTGCAATCCATGGGGTGGCAAAGAGTCAGACACGACTCAGCAACTGAACAACAACAACTATATATATATATATTCAGTTATATATATATATACATATATATATATAACTGAATCACTTCTCTGTACAACAGTGATTACCACAACGTTGTAAATAACTACACTTCAGTTAAACAATAATAATAATAAAAAGAAGCTCTCTGTATACCATAAACCAGTTCCATTGCTCTCAGAACCACCAGAGTAATATAATTCAGAGTCAGGGTAGATTGTAGAAAAATAGGTTTTCCAGAAAAGAGAAATCCAAAGGTGGAAACATCATCCAGTCCCACTTGGCCTGATTATAATTTCTCTTTCTGGATGAAGAGCTAGTCTTTATAGTACTGAGCATGTTTCAGAAACCCAATATTTCTGAACATCCTCTTCAATGCGGATGTTTAAAATTTTATTGTAGGACAATGGCTCTCAGACTGTGATCTTTAGACTGACCGTTGTCAGCATCACCTGGGAACTGGTTAGAAACACAAATTCTTAGGTCCCATTCCAGGCTCACTGAATCAGATGCGTGGAGTGAGCCTGGCAGTCCTCATTTAACAAGCCTTCCAGGTGGTGTTGACACAGTGTGAGAACCACGGGTGAAGGATATTTCAGAATATTGACACAAGTCCTCATATCAAAAGGCAGCAAATGAACAAAAGCACAGCTTTGAAAAAGAAGATTCAGGCAGCGGGCAGGACAGGATCTGAACTAGGAGAAGCTTGGACCAAATACAGACAGGGGGCATCTAGACACAGCCAACTAGCAGGAAATGATACCACCCTCCTTTGGCATGTGTTTTACATGCCCATAAGAAGCCAGGTGAAAAGAAAACCGAGCCCAAAAATGTGTTTATTCACACAGGTCACATAAATATCATGACCATGACTATTATGCATGTGCAGTTGATTTTAAAAATTACTTAGATTCTTCACGGGACACCTGAGAATCCAGGGAGAGTTTTCTATATACGAGCCATTGTTGTTGTTTAGTTATTAACTTCTGTTTGACTCTTTGCAACCCCGTGGACCGTAGCCCGCCAGGCTCCTCTGTCCATGGGATTTCCCAGGCGAGAATAATGGGGTGGGTTGCCATTTCCTTCTCCAGGGGGTCTTCCCGAACCAGGGATCCAACCTGTGTTTTGTGTGTTGGCAGGCAGATGCTTTACCACTGAGCCATTTTGGAAGCCATACAGTTGCACTATTTATTATATGAGCTGGAAGCCTGTGGTTTGTTACATGAAAAAGTAGCTGAATGTTAATGTTTCTCTCTCCCATGCGCTGCACACAACACACACCTCTGTTTATTAAAACTTGAATGAGAAGCGCGGGAGGGAAGGATCGGGCTTAGCATATACAAACTGTTTTACAGAGAATGGATAAACAGCAAGGTCCTATGTATAGTGCAGAGAACTATACTCAATATCCTGTGATGAACCATGATGGAAAAGAATATGAAAAAGAATATGTATGTATATAACTGACTCACTTTGCTGCACAGCAGAAATTAACACAACATTGTACATCAACTGTATTTCAGTAAAATAATTTTCTTTTAATCCTGCATCACTGTATATGTAAGTGCAAAGCTACAGTGAGGATCCAGCTGAAGGGGATGACACAAGTCAAGTGTCCCAGATTTCTGAAAGAATAGGCCTGCCCAATAGCACTCACTTATTCACCTTGCATTTAGCTCAGTTAGTAAAGGATCCCCCTGCAATGCAGGAGACTCCAGTTCGATTCCTGGGTCTGGGAGATCCGCTGGAGAAGGGATAGGGTACCCACTCCAGTATTCTTGGGTTTCCCCTATGGCTCAGCTGGTAAAGAATCTGCCTGCAATGCGGGAGACCTGGGTTCAATCCCTGGGTTGGGAAAATGCCCTGGAGAAGGGAAAGGCTACCCACTCCAGTATTCTGGTCTGGAAAATTCCACGTACTATATAGTCCATTGGGGTTGCAAAGAGTCGGACACAACTGAGTGACTTTCACTTTCACTTAACTACTTGTACCAGCATCATTACAACACTAATATATTGAATAGTTAATGTGTCATATACCTTCTTACAAATCAGCCATATCATACTTAAAGGGATTTTCTCATTTAAACCTCATGGTAATTTATCATGGAAATGCCATTATTATTCCCATTTCAAAGAGGAAACTGACTTTAATAAACACCCCAAGTTGCCTATCTGGAAAGTGGTAGAACCAAGTTTTCAACCTAGGCAGTGTATGTATTATCTGATCTCTTAAGCATGACACTGTATTTTTCCCTACAAAACTGAAAATGTTTTATATTTTAGTCTATAATAACAAATAATCTCTGCTTGTTGCACATAGATTGCCTGTTTTCTGCCTAACATGTATCTGACATTTTAGGCAGATAAGGCTTGGACCTGCCATTTATTACTTGTGAGGATGCGGGCACGGTACCTAATGTCACTCAGTCAAAGTTTTCTCTTCTAGTTTATAAGGCTGCTATGAGATGATATGAAGTATCTGCAGCACTTGGTACATAGAAGGTTAATAAAACTTCAAGAAACACTTTGCAGAACAAGGGCCCCACCACCAGAGCTATCCAGTCTTGACTCCATCAAAGCAGACCTGTAAAGTACATGTCAGGGAGGGTCCTGCTGTAAATTTCCAACTTGGAAACGAATCACCCTAATGGTATCTCCTCCTGTGAAAAATGTGACTTTGTGTACATTAATACAATCGAAAGATAAAGTCTGTCCACATGCAGCCAATCAAATGAAGGTGCACGCCAGAGCCAGAGTCACCAGCTACCGGGGACCACTTCAGGAAGTCACTTAGGTCAAACAACAGGGACCTATTCACATTGTCTTGCTTCATCCTCATGAAGTTAAGTTAGCATCGTTCTCATCACATTCTGGAGGAAAAAATTAAACCATGGACAACAGCTTATCCATGTCATACATCGGAAGAGCTGGGATTCCAACCCAGGCCAGTATGAGTTTAAAAGTCCAAACTATTGCCTGTAAATGATGCTGACTCCCCAGAGTAACGACGCATGTGGATTGTGTATCATTTGGAAACCAGACAACCTCTGTTCTTCGCCGTGGGTGTGACTGGTTAGGTAAATGACTAATATCACCGTCAGTTTCCTCTGTAGGACGTGTTGGCATGAGAACTGAACGTCCTGACTGGTCAGTGGACCTCTCGTATGTCTGGGACTAGATTAAGGCTTTCCAGTCCTCACGCACTTGCCTGCCACCAGCTTGACTGTTGCTGTTTCCAAGTGAGACTTGCAAGGGACCACCACTATTACCTACCACAGACAGAAGGCAGTCATAGAAAGAGACATGATGAAAACTAAACAGTCACGTTACATGCTAGCGATCTCATGTGTCCTGTCTTTATGTGGGAACAAATTAAAACATGAGAAAAGTGGTGAACACTTTAGCATCAACCTGAAACTTTCTATTGTACTTAATCAGAACAATATCATAGCATTGAAAAGGGAACACCATTCGGTAGGTGATCTAGTATCATTCAATGCCTTGTCCAGCTGCCAACTCAAATCATCTCACATGTTCATGTGTCACCAGCGTGCATTTGTTGAGGCCCCGGTGGTAAGCCTGGCATGCTGCGGTCATGGGGTTTTGAAGAGTCGGATATAACCTGGCAACTGAACAACAATAACCATGGTAAGTACCGCACTTTGGGGAACAGTGAAACTAAAATATTGTCAGGTCTCCTTCTGATTCTTTGATTTTATGGAAAATGTTCCTATTTATGCCTTCGCAATCCACCTATTAAGATACCTAAAGTAATGTACTTTTAAGCAGTGCTCAGCAATGTGTGTGTGTGATAAATATTATTGTTTTGTTGTTGTTTAGTCGCAAAGTTACATCTGACCCTTTTTCAACCCCATGGACTATAGCCCACCAGGCTTCTCTGTCCATGGGATTTCCCAAGCAAAAATACTGGAGTGGGGTGCCATTTCCTCCTGCAACAGGATCTTCCTAACCCAGGGATCGAACCCGCATCTGCTGCATTGGCAGGTGGAGGCTTTACCACTGAGCCTCCGAGGAAGCCCATGATAAATACTGGTAATGGATAAATAATACAATCCTCACCCACTCAAAGGCTCACTAACAGCCAGAGAACATGAGAGAACATGGCATATGATTCACCTGCAATGTTAACAGTTCCCTGAAGCTGAGAATGTACTGCATGACTAGGATCAAACGCTGGGGGGAAAAATCTGCCTATCAACACAACACAGCTCAAAGCAGTGTGAGGAAATTGCGCTGACTCTTCTCCACCAAGTAAGGAGTACCATTGAGTCACATCTGGAGTTCATCTGTAATGAAGAATTGCCTTCCAAACGTTCCTTTCTGCTCCTCCAAAATATTTCATTTGTATATAAGAGAAAAGATGGACAATTCCTAGGGAGAGGAAGAAACAGAAAGAGAAAGCGCCTACCTGCGTGGTCCCTGCTGGCTTTCCCCAAACTGTAAACATTAAAACAATGAACAGTGTATTAGGGAAATAACAATTGACTACAAATAAGACTACCTGATAAGAGACGGTTCTCTGTTGACTGGCCTCACTGCAGTCAGGCAGATGCTCCTAGACATGCAAATACTGGTGGTTTTCAAATAAAAATGTTCCTTCCATTTATAATTACCCTCCTGGGAAATTTCTTTAGAAAATTCATTAGATACAGCTATCACCTCCATAAATTTTGCTGTCCCTTTCACAGACTTGAAAGTTGACAGAGAGCAAGTAGAAATGATTCAGTAAGCCAAGTGACGGACGTTATGCTTCATTTTAAGCTATATCCAAAAGACACCATGCCAAGTAACCAGAAGATGCTAACAGAACAGTCAGGGAGAAAAGTCTTGCAAGGAAGTCCCTCACATCTACTGTGATTATATTTGTATCATCCAAACGGGGGTGGATTTTTAATGAAGAAGGAATGGATCAGTTAAATATTACTATGTTACAAACCACTCCAGAACTCACTGGCTTAAAAGAACTATTGTTTATTAATTCTCTTGAATCTTAAATTGGCTAGGGGCTGACTGATCTAAGCTGGGCTTGACTGGGAGTCACTGTTCCAAAGACTGGATCCAGCTGGCTGGTCTGGGCATGTCCTTATGTCCATAGCAGAAATTATCTTAATGGTCTTTCTTCTTTTTGTTAAGAAGCATATTTTATTTAAGTGTTTTTTTATGTAGACCATTTATAAAGTCTTTATGGAATTTGTTACAGCATTACTTCTGTTTAACCTTTTGGTTTTTGGCCACAAGGCATGTGAGATGGCTATTAGCTCCCCGACCAGGGATTGAACCCACACCTCCTGTATTAGAAGGCAAAGTCTCAACCACTGGACTGTCAGGGAAGTTCCCTTAATGGTCTTTCTACATGGTCTGTCTGAGCATTCATGCTTAAGTGTAGCCAGGCTTCTTATACGGCAATTGAAGGTTCCAATGCAAGTGTCCAGGGAGAGCTCGACAATACCGATAATATTAACACCTCCTGTAATCTGGCTTTTGAAGTCACCCACTATTCCTTTTTACTATATCCTATTTGTTAATGAAGTTACACAGTCCCTCCAGTTTTAAGAGGGAAGATAGACTACTGCCTTTTAATGGGGGTCTGGCAAGGTTCTAAAAGAGCATGCGAGAGAAGAAACATTTTTGTGCTTATTTTTGGAAAGTACAGTTTGCTAGAAAGGAATAACGTTATGGCATGTCTCTTCATTTTGTGGCTTCTCTCTCCATTCCCTTTGCTGTCCTGGCTCTTTGCTGCCTTCTTCCCTTGGGCTCTTAGAGCTCCAAGTCTTTCTCCCTCCGCTATGCAGAAGAGCTCAAGTCTCTCCTAGATCCTGTGTCCTTTGCTAGTCAGAACACAGGCACATGATTCCCCAAGAACCTTAACTTCTACCTTCTTTAGAAAGGAATTTTGTCTCCTCACTCAGATTTAGAAGTAAATGATACTTGGGCCCATTCTCTGCAGACTACAGAGAACAGTGTGGGGAAAAAATCAAGAGAATGTCAGAAGGTAGGATGTTTTTTATGATCACCACATCCTTTGACAAAGAATTCTCCTTGAAAAGAGCAAAGAGAGGGGAGTCTCACATATTCCAAGAAATAAGACACATTCCTAATAATAATTCAAGGGAGAAACACATGTGGACAAGACTCCTGAGGCTTAGACAGCATCGTCTAATGGACTTTGTGAAGATGAAGGCATTCTATTGCGTCAGCATGGAGTAAGTGATTAGTCAATGAGACAAAAATGTTAGATACAGAAAAGGCCTCAGAGAGAGAAACAAAAATCCTGTAACTGCTAGAGCAATATCAAAACCCTCTTGGAAGAGTCCTGCTTCATACTTTCATTTCATCTCGGGTGTGTATTTTGCAAGTGGAAGAAAATCATTATGATAATTTCTCTGAAGATGCTTACGGCATAAAAATTGTTCTGATGCAAAGAAAATTTCATTTTCCTTGAGAAAACATGCTTGAGATGTACCAGTCTAGATTACATTCTATAGCATGTAAGCACATATTTGATTAATAATGACAAATAATTAAGGGTTTTTTTCTTATGTAAAAATAAGTCCAGCGGTTACCAGAACAGTCAAGCCAATAATTTTATGATTTCATCAAGGATTCAGCTTTCTTCTATATTTTCCAACTCCAACAAGTTTACTGTGTAGCTTGTATCCATGTGGTTGCAAGATAGCTGCTCCTGCTTCAGGCATCACATCCACATCCAGGTCAGAAAAAATGGAAGGCATCAAAAGCCTTCTCTTTGGGAGGATTTGTCTTTGTATGACAAAAAGAAAACTCTTCTCAAGGACTTCTGTCTACATTATATTAATCTTTTACACATGGCTACAGCCAATCAAAGTGATATTTTAGCTTTCCAGTAAATCTAGGCAAAATATAGGATGGAAGTTGTAAATGACATTTGGTTACAAAAGGACAGTGTCTGCCATAGTAGTGAACCAGGAGTCAAGCAACCCGTGGTGGTGTCTATCTAATCCTTTAACCTAACAAAGTATCTAATCATGGAAAAGCCTTTTAACCTCCATGACCCCAGTTTTTCCATTAAATAATGAAGTGATGGTTTTAAATAGAAGATCTCTCATACTCTATGACTATTTATAACCAGGATAACTTAAAGGCAGGATTGTTGGGGCAGACACTGTCCACTGACCCAACAACTATTTCCTTCTTATCTTCCTTATTGGCAGAGGTCAGGTTTCACTGAAAAACCTGGTGAGGTTTCTAAACTTCTTTCCCAGCTAGAGTGTGATCATGTGACCAAACCTTGGCCAAGGACACCCAAGGCAAAGTGTACACCATGACATTTGGGAAAGATTTTCCACCAGACTATACGATGAATGTCTAAGGATTAGTCTTCTGGCTCCCTCTTCCATCTCTCCCCATCCAATTACTTGTCTTTGGACTCAGCTGCATGAACTCTAGCAGCCATTCTGTAGCAATGAGGAAGTAAACCCACTGAAAATGATGGAGTGGAAGGATGATAAAGAATCTTAGTCACTGATGAAATCAGTTGTGGGACCGCCATCTTCTGACTTTATGTTATGGGAAACAATGAGGACCCATTTTATTTATGTTATTTTTGTTTGATGCTCCTACTTGCAGCCCAAAACATCCTATATGAAACAGTGGCCTAAAAAATTTACTCCACAATTGCAGATTGTACACAGCTGTCTTACACTTCATGTGCATATGAATCCCCAGAGTAGCTTGCTAAAATGTAGATTATTATTACTATTATTATTTTGGCTACAACGGGTCTCACTTGCAGCACTTGGGATCTTAGTTGTGGCATGTGGAATTAGTTCCCTGACCAGGGATTGAACATGGGCCCCCTGCATTGGGAGCATGAAGCCTTAACTACTGGACCACCAGGGACGTCCCAGTGCAGATTCCTGATTCAGCGGGCCTGGGATGGGGATTAAAATTCTGCATTTCTATCAGAATTTCTAGCAGATGGTATTGGGGCTTCTGCTCTGCAGATGATCCGTATTCCACTTTGAACGGCACGATGCTAAACCATCTGTGACTATTATATTATACAGCACTGATCAAGTCACGGCGCTTCCCTGGTCTCAGTTTTCTCACAGTATCCTACATCTATGGTTCTAAGTACTATCAGAAGGAAATATAGTAATTACTCCACAAATGGAGATACACATGAAAAGTGACACGAAGAAGCATAAACGCTGAGATTTATTTTAATCCCTGGGCTGAATGCTCACTCATCTCACTTTCTGATACAAACTGCATCCAGGACGAGGTGCCCAGGCCGTTCCCACGACTGCTTGCCTGCCCCCCACCCCGTCTCCCCGTGGGAAGTACCATGGGAATGGAATGTTAAACTGAGCTATATTTGCAGTTGCTCCTTGGGACCTCAGTAGGGATAATGTGTGTGCTCATCAGAAATTCAGTAAAGATTTGCAAAGATTTGGAGCAGTCCATCCTCTCCTCCACCCCTCTTTCAATGAGAATGAAGAACGACTGTGGTTATTTTGATAACAGAGAATGCCATCTGCCTGCAGAGGTGACGGCCTCTCGGTTTCCTCTGCCCCAGGTGCTCCTGGGAGCTCACAGACATCTCGGCCGAGATGTTCCAACACTGAAATCTGCTGGCTTTCCGATCTGAGTGCCCTCTCCCTCCTGCCATTGCTGCACTTTGGTTATGCAACTGGTGGAAAACAACCCCCTCTCCCCAGGACACTTCAAACCGAATTCTTGGATGTCTGTTTACTGTATCCTGAAGCGTGGCAGCGGCCAGGAAGTGTTGGGACCGAGAGCTCTGTGACACCATGAGTGGAAAGATGGGAGATAGTCTTTTTTTTTTCTTTTGCATATTTTAACGAACCTTATTTTTTAGTATTGGTTTATTTATGTATGTATTTTAAGTTCTCATTATACTATTTTTTTCAGCTTTTTTGTGACATAATTGGCCAGTAAAATTGTAACATATTTGAAGCATACAACATAATTCTGTTTTATATGTGTGTAATATATATAAGCCTCTTGATGAAAGTGAAAGAGGAGAGTGAAAAAGTTGGCTTAAAGCTCAACATTCAGAAAACTAAGATCATGGCATCTGGTCCCATCACCTCATGGGAAATAGATGGGGAGACAGTAGAAACAGTGTCAGACTTCATTTTTTTGGGCTCCAAAATCACTGCAGATGGTGACTGCAGCCATGAAATTAAAAGATGCTTACTCCTTGGAAAGAAAGTTATGACCAACATATATAGTATATTAAAAAGCAGAGACATTACTTTGCCAACAAAGGTTCATCTGGTTAAGGCTATGGTTTTTCCAGTTGTCATGTATGGATGTGAGAGTTGGACTATAAAGAAAGCTGAGTGCTGAAGAATTGATGCTTTTGAACTATGGTGTTGGAGAAGACTCTTGAGAGTCCCTTGGACTGCAAAGAGATCCAACCAGTCCATCCTGAAGGAGATCAGTCCTGGGTGTTCATTGGAAGGACTGATGCTGAAACTCCAGTACTTTGGCCACCTCATGGGAAGAGTTCACTCATTGGAAAAGACCCTGATGCTGGGAGGGATTGGGGGCAGGAGGAGAAGGGGACGACAGAGGATGAGATGGCTGGATGGCATCACCGACTTGATGGGCATGAGTTTGAGTAAACTTGGGGAGCTAGTGATGGACAGGGAGGCCTGGCATGCTGTGATTCATGGGGTCGCAAAGAATCGGACATGACTGAGTGACTGAATTGAACTGAACTGAACTGAATATATATAAGCATATATAATATGAATTATTTAATGGGAAAATATTTACTCTCTTAAACATTTTAATTATACAACATAGCATATCAACTCTACTAGCCATGTTACACGTTAGATCCTCAGACTTTATTCATCATACAGCTGAAAAAAAATAGCAGTTGGCCTGGAAGAACTGGTCTAGATTTTCAGAAAAATTAAGACAGCACAGTGTTCTCATTTAGTTGGCATTGGTGTCCCCTATTATCAGCGTCTTATAATAATATGACACATTTGTTGCAAATAATGAACCAATAGTGATACATTATCAACTGAAGCTCATAGTTATTTAAATTCCCTTTTTTTTTTGGTTTTTCTTTTTTTGTTGTTTTTCTGTTTTCTCATTCTTACATAGTGGTCATTTTCTCTTCCAGGATTCCACAGGACATTGATGTTATGTTCCTTTAGGCACCTCTTGGCTGTGGTTATTTCTGACTGTTTAGACGATCCTGAGAGTTTTAAGGAGCAACAGTCAAGTGTTTTGTAGGATGCCCCACTGTCTAAATTTGTCTGATGTTTTTATCGTGATGATACTGGGCTTATGGATTATTAGAAAGAAGGCCAGAGAAATGAAGTGCCATTTTCACCCCATTCTATCAATCGCACGTACTGTAATGTGATTTGCAACCACTGATGTTGGCCTTGACCGCCTGGCTGAGACAGGGTTCTTTAGGTTTTTTCACTGTAAAGTTACTTTTATTTACTCTTCCCGTGTTGTACATTCTGAAACAAATTCACTATGGGAAACCTATATCTAAAGGGTGAGGGTTTATGCTCCAGTTTTGTGGCAATATAGATCTGCATAAAATATTGGGAATCCTTCTGTGTGGGAGGTTTGTCAATTCCCCCCCATCATTAATCTGTTCAATAACTTATTTATGCCAATGCAGAATTGTGTATATTTATTTTGGGATTCCCTGGTGGCTCAGCGGTTAAGAATCTGCCTGCAATGCAGGAGACATGGGTTCAGTCCGTGGGTTGGGAATATCTTCTGGAGAAGGAAATGGCAACCACTCCGGTGTTCTTGCCTGGAGAATTCCATGGACAGAGGAGCCTGGCGGGCTACAGTCCATGGGGTCATTAGAGTCAGACACAACTTAGTGACTAAACCACCAACCACGTATTTATTTTACACTTTGAGTGAAAATCTGATATTGATTGATTGCTTGAGTGCGTGCTCAAATTTTCATGGCTGTTAGGAACTGTTTTAGTTGACTCCTATTTCCCTGTAGCATAGCCCCATCACTCTTTATGTGTAGGGAGTGTATCCTTTTTTCCTTCTCTTTCTTTCTTTTTTTCTTGGATTGCTTTCTAACTTTCTGGTGCAACAAGAAGATAAGGTTCATCCTGTATATTTCCTCTTCCAGTTATAGAATCAGTCATCTTTCCAAATAACTGTTTTTTGTTTTTTTTTTTCTAAAAATTGAAGAACGGTATTAGAAACCAAGACCTGGGGTCTAGGTGTGTGCATTACTATTGGAGTGTCATTTCTGCCGGGGTCCAGCCTCGGCAGGATCCAGGGCGTACCCTCAGAATGAACAGTGTTGGCGAGAGATAGAAGACATGTGAGACCAGCCTTGATAGGTCCAAGTCTGCGAGGGAGAGAGAGAGAAAGAGAGAGAGAGAGAGAGAGAGAGAGAGAGGATGACCAGACGGGGGTGCAGAGAGTCTGGCAGAGTCTGGCAATGCTTTATTTTTTACCATGGCTTTTATACCCTAAATTAGTACATTTCTAAGGGGAAGATAGTTTAACATTACGTCAGCTTGTCCTTCACGAAACCAAGGTGTTTTCTGCATACTTCTTTGTTTATGAGGGTCTTGCACATTATCTTCTGGCCTTGGGGCCTATTAACATTTTATGCAAGTCAGGTGAATGTAAACCTATTTTCTGTTTCTCTGGTGACCTTAACTGAAAGGTAGCAGTCTCATAGGGCAACAGTACAGAGTAGAAGTATAACCTTGTTAGCACAAAAATTAATCCTTCTGCAGAAGTTGTCAGTTGCGTTTATCTAAGAAGTTTACCCCACACTGACTCTGCGACTTTGGTGAGGCAGCTTCTGCCTAGCACTCCTGGCTGACAATTAACAACCATCTCATTGCTACCACACTAGGGCTAAGTTCTTATTTCTCTAGATCTTTAACTATATTAACAGTGGTTTCTATAACACAACCTTAGCACATTAAAAGCAAAAACACAGCAAGCAAAACACAGCAGGCAAACGTCAACCCAATAAACACTTTTATAATAATTTTTTCTTATATTTTCTAATAAAACTCCTTCACCCCTCAAAAATGCTCTATGTCTATTAGGGCTTTTATATAATCAGGTTCTTTATGCTATTTTATGATTAGACTATTATAAGTAATCATGCATATTAGTACCAAGGGCATAAATGCATTTGGCTAACAAACTACCAGCAAAGGAGTTTAAATTAAAACACTCCTTTCACCCTAAATAATCTCATAAAATACCACCACCCAAAAAACTTATAGATTAAAGCTCTAAATTGATTCTTATTTGGAAAGAAATCTGGGAAGGCCTTCTGCCTATGTTACAGAAATTAGGGAGTAGTCTATTAAAGCAAGCATCAGAAGCACAGATACCATCTTGAAGGTGAGCGCCCGGGGCAGCTTTGGGGCAGCTTTTCGGAATCCCTGAAAACCTAATCCGCCTTGCCCATCAGACTTTCTCCCCATGACCTTGTCATGGCTGGGATCTCGTGTGCTGCCTCCCGGCACATTTCTTTTAGGCCCTCTCAGCTAGTAGAGAAAAATAGGATGTGTTTATACTAATTCGTCTATATACAGAAAACTATGAACATTCCTATGTATAAACCCTGTCTATACAACACTAATTGGAGTTCACACTGATGTCTCCAGTTCTAATTCACTGCTTTTTGTGGCTCATGCTGGCTTCCTCTCCTAGCTTATCTGGAACCTCCCACTCCAACAGTGAGGAAACTCAGCTCTCATCATCTGCCATCCATTTAATGAATTCTTGCATCCCAGTATGCATGGCAGTACCAGAATTAACCAGTACCCCCACAGGAGACAACCTTAGCAACAAAGGTACAGGTCTTCACGTGCAATTCCTTTTGCCTTTAGTTTTACGAACTCAACTCATTTCCAAAGATGCTTAGGTCAACACTGTGAATGGAAGTTAGACATCCACAGGCCCCCAGTGTTGCATGAGACCGAGATTCTGGGCAGGACCAAAGGCCATGAGAGGCAAGCTTCATACCTTCTTCGAGGCAGCTCTTGGCCAAAAGAGAGAAACTTGATCTTGGGGTTCAAAGTCACAGGACCCCAAAGATCTTTCCAAAGCAGTGACTACTGGCTTCACAGAGATATGAGGAGGGTGACAAATAGAAGTTAGACTAGGTTCAGATGAAAAAAATGAAAAAAGATTCACCTTATATTATTGATATTAGACAGAATGATGGAAGAGGTTCATAATTGAAATAGCTTCAGAAAAGCAAAAAAAAAAAAAAAAAAAAAGTAGCATAGAATGTCCAAGAATGTCTACAGAATCGTATAGCGACAAATGCAAATCTGGCCACTTCTGCTCACTGACTAGGTGACTTTGGACATGTTAATTGCACTTCCCTATCCTAACTCTCAATCCTTGTAAAATCAGAATAATGATACTCATCTGGCAAGTTTGCTATGAGGGTGAAAAGAGAAAAAAAAATCTAGGTAAAACAACACAGCACCTTAATGATAGAGAAAATCAACAGTCACCAAAATTTATTAAGTATTTATTATTTGCTAAACGTTAAACTAGATGTGCTACCTGTAGTTCTTATTGCTAGTATATAATTGACCTATAAGTAATATCAGAAGGTTGCAGATTTTCCTTCTTACAAAGTCCTCAAATCTGAGTAGTTTTCTTCAATTTTGGAGACTGTATGAAGCAACCTAAAAGCAAGAGAATAGGAAATGATTCTCCCCCAAGTCTTTGGCGGTGACAGAATCCATGATACGGTGAGAAGTCCAGGGCAATGCTGGATACCAAATAGGATGCGAAGAATGCTAGTGGCATTTGTATAATAGCCCAATCTTCGAAAATATAGTCTTCAATATCTAGCGCCTTTTGTTAGGCCAGAGAGTTTTTTTATGAACGCGTTTCTTCTCAGACTCGGGAATCTGCTGATTGCATCTCTTTAGAATAAGGGCTACATTTCTCAGTAACTGGTAACAATTTCTCTCAATGAAGAGGAAAGCAAATTGTCACTTAACAAAAAAAAACCCTGCACAAATTGCAGGAGCGGTAATTACTCTTGCCCTTAGGCTCCTGGGGACGCCTGCTGTCTTACTGTGGTGATTACCATGATTACATGCTATTTAATTGTGTATTTAGATCTCTACAGAAACTGCAGACATGTTTCAGCTTTGCTAGAGGAGCTTTCAATAAGTATTCCTTATGACTACCCTTCCTTATTCTAGGTAAAACACTGTGCCTTACATTCACCTTAGATATATGATCATATCCTTGGAATTTTTCATGGGGAATATTGGACACACTCTCAGTCATCACTGTCACCATCTGTCACCATCAGATGGTGACCACTTTCATCATCACAAAACCTTGTGGGATCAGTTGGTCTAGGGTCTGACCTTTAGGACTAGGCTAGTCCAGTGAGGAAATAGAGGCCAGGCTAAATCCTTCTTCCTTACTGGGTGGAAAGAATTTGAAGTTAATGCCAGATTCCCAGTAGGTCTATGTTATCTTTGTCTAATACAGCACAGTAAGACTTTCCTGGCCAGCTAAAGAGACAGATAATTCCTGACTAGTCTGGGAGCCAGGGGAGTCTGTGCCTAGGGCTTTGGCAACCTTCTGTCCCTTCAAAATGAAGATGGAAATCGCTGAGGCCCAGTGGGGACAGAGGAATAGGGTGAGTTCCTGGTTCTGTAAGGGTCTTTCCATTCTCTGAATGTAACTTTACTCCCCAAACTCAAAAATCCTTAGGACTGAATGAGAAGTGTCTATTGAGTGAATGGCAAGGGAGGATGAAGAACTCATTTAAGAACGTCATGACCAAACCCTGGAAAAGGCCTTATCCCCTAGTCATTTACATCAGGGCCAATCAGCCCATAAGTTGCCCTTTCAGATTATTGGTATCTTGCCAGAAGAACTCAACCACTCAGGTACATAACAGAGAGAGCTTGACCGGGTTTTGGTCAAATCTACCAACAATTTCAGGACTTTTGCCTTAAAAGCCTCTCGTTACAAATTAGACAACCTCCACAAGGTACCATATATTTGTTCAATGCTTATCTTCCCTGGTGGCTCAGACGGTAAAGCGTCTGCCTACAATGCAGGAGACCTACGTTCAATCCCTGGGTCGGGAAGATCCCCTGGAGAAGGCAATGGCAACCCACTCCAGTACTCTTGCCTGGAAAATCCCATGGACAGAGGAGCCTGGTAGGCTGTAGTCTATGGGGTCGCAAAGAGTCGGACACGAATGAGCAACTTCACTTTCTTTCAGGATGACCTGACCATAGCTGGGAGACCTGGATCTAACCCTGGCTCTGTCACTAACAATGCATCTGCTTCAAGAAGATGTGATCTTCCTGGAGTTCAAGTCCCTCATCTATGAAATAAAATAATTAGACTAGATCAGTATTTTTCAACATTGGGCATATTTGAATCACTTGGGAGGATTTTTTTTAAAAAATATGATGATCATGCATTATCCTGGACTAATTAAATCAGACACTCTGGGGCTAACACTATGCGTTTCAAGTTCCTTGGGTGATTCTGACTTCAGCCAGGGCTGAAACCGGTAAGGCCATATTATTCCTGAGTTTACACTGTGTAGATATTTTGTCACTTTGAGCTTTCCATCACGTTGGAACTTTCTCCATCATCTCTGAACTTCCTCTTCTGTGGAGGGAAGAATTCTAAGATGATTCTCAATGATTTATGCCCTTTGGTCAACTCCCTTTGTGTGCAGGTGGAAATGCCTTGTGTCTGGCCAAGGTGATGAGATAATTATCTCTGTGATTAGGTCACATTACAGACACCAGATGGAACAGTGAGCGTCTCCCTTGGGCCTTGAAGGAAACTGTCATGTTGTGAGAAGGTCTCTGATACAGGCTGAATATTTGCCTCCCTTCAGCCCCCCAGTCATAAACTGACATCCAGCCCCCAGCGTGATGGAACATGGAGATGGGGCCTTTGCTAAAATGTCAATACTGTCATGCATACATGTATATATGTAATCTATAAACTGTAGCAATATTTTCCTGAACCTAGCTCCTAACATAAAGGAAATATGGGCAAAAATAAATAAATGGGACATAATCAAACTTTAAAAGCATTTGCACAGCAAAGAAAGTGAAAAGACAACCTACTGAATGGAAGACAATATTTGCAAATGATAATGTTAAAATGTCAATACTACCAAGAGCCATCTATAGATTTAATCAAATCCCTATCAAGATTCCACTGGTAATTTTTATATAAGTAGAAAACCATTCCTAAAATTTATATGAAACCACAAAAACCCCAAAGAGTCAAATAAATTCTGAGAAAGAAGAACAAAGCAGGAAGCATCACACTTCCTAATTTCAAGCTAAATCAGTATGGTACTGGCATAAAAATAGATAAACAGACCAGTGGAACAGAATTGAGAATTCAGAAATAAACCCAATCACAACACGGTCAACTGAAATTTGATGACAGCTGAGAATACTCAGAAAAGAGTATCTCTTCAATAAGTGGTGCTGGGATAATTGGATATCTACATGTAAAACAATAAAACTGTCCCTGAGCCTGGCAGGCTATAGTCCACAGTGTCACAAAAGAGTCAGACATGACTTAGTGATTAAACAACAATAACAAAAATATCTTATTCCATACACAAAAATAACAAAATGAAGGAAAAATAATGTTAATACCTGTAACCATGGAACTTTCAGAAAGAAAACATAGCAATAAAACTCCTTGACATAGGCGGTGGTGATGGTTTTTTGAATATGACACCTAAAGCACAAGCAACAAAATAAAAAATAAACGAGTGAGACTACATCAAACTATAAACTTCTTCACAGCACAAGAAGCCATCAGCAAAGTAAGACAACAACCTAAGGAATGGAAAAAAACTGCAAACCATATATCTGATAAGCAGGTTAATGTCTAATATATATATAGAACTCATACTACTCAATAGAAAATAAAACCAAGTAACCTAATAAAAATGGACAAAGGACCTGTATAGACATTACTACAAAGATAATGCAAAAGGTCAACAGGTACTTGAAAATACACTCAACATCAATAGTTATTAGGAAAACAAAAATTGAAATCACAATGAGATGCCACTTCAAGCCTTTTAAAATGGCCAACGTCCAAAAGCCAAGAGTTGGTGTGAATGTGAAGGAAAGGGAACCCTTGCAAATTGTTGTAGGGACTGTAAATTGATACAGTCATTATGGAAAATAATATGGAGGATCCTCAGAGAATTAAAAATACAGCTAGCATATTATCTAGTAGTTTCACTTCTGGGAACACATCCAAAGGAAACAAGAACACTAACTCAGAAAGATATCTGTACCTTCACAATCATAGTGGCATTATTTACAATAATGGGCAAGCCACGGGGTCCTTTGATGGATGAATGGATAAAGAAGTAGTGGGTGTGTGTGTGTGTGTCTGTGTGTGTAATGGAATATTATTCAGCAGTAAAAAACTGAGCAAATCCTACCATTTGTGACCCCATGGATGAATTGACTTTGAAGGCATTACGCTAAGTGAAATAAGTCACACAGAGAAAGACAAATACCATATAATATCATTTATATACAGAATATAAAAACAAACAAACTGAACTCAGAGAAAAAGAGATCAGACTTTCAGTTAACAGAGGTAGAGTGTGATAGAAGGGAGAAATTGGAAGAAGATAATCAAAAGATAACAGATTTCTATTTAAAAGGTAAGTAAGTACTAAGGTGTAATGTGGGGCTTCCCTGATGGTTCAAATGATCAAAAAAATCTGCTTACAATTCAAAAGATCCAGATTCGATCCCTGGGTCAGGAAGATCCCCTGGAGGAGGACATGGCAACCCACTCCAGTATTCTTGCCTGGAGAATCCCATGGACAGAGCAGCCTGGTGGGCAACAGTCCATGAGGTCGCAAGGTCGGACACGACTGAGCGACACCATAGTACAATGACTCAAAAATGGTAGCAGTGGTTGTTGTTGCTCTTGTTATAAGCTCTTGGCTGGAGTGCATCAGGGACAATTTATTTTCAGCACCTATCATGACCCTTCCGAGATGATTCAGAAAGCCCGAGAGGTTTACGGAGCACATTTTCAAATGTGAAGTTGAGAGGAGAGTGCAGTAGTGGAACCACGTCTGCAGGGGAAGGAACGTCCTCCTCCCCGTGTCCCCCATCATCATCGCTTCAACAGCAAGAGGGTCGATGCCAAGAGGATGGACACTGGGGGGATGAACACTACATTCATAATTCCTTATCTGGGTTAAAGAACAAAAACATGACTTTTGTCCATTCAACTTGTCCCTAATATATTCTGTCCTTTTCACTATTAAAGCTAGTCTTTCTCGGACTCTGTTCTGAATAACTTCCAGAGACTAGATGTCATTCTTTTGAAGTCATAGGATAGGAGGCTGCTTGCCAGCCTTAGAAGTCTTTAAAAAATTATTGTGTTTGAGCTGCTTCATCCAGGGGGAGCACAGCCAAAATGCATCCTCTTGGCTCAAGCAGAGCTGCAAAAAAAATTAAGTTCCAAAGTTTGCTTTTCAGAGTCTCACACTCGATGTGGAAAGTTAACAAGCTTGACCCCAGAAAGACTTTCTCTTTGGCTGACAAGAATTTTCAAGAAAGTTGCCCAGCATCCCTCAGGACTGCCATTTATTTGGCAAAGAGGGGACTGCTGTTCGAAAGAGAATGAGGCTGTGCGTGCTCAGTCATGTCCAACTGTGGACTTGTATCCTGCCAGTCTCCTCTGTCCAGGGAATTTCCCAGGCAAGAATATTGGAGCAGGTTGCCATTTCCTCCTCCAGGGGATCTTCCCAACCCAGGGATCGAACCCACGTCTCTTCTGTCTCATTCATTGGCAGGCAGATTCTTCACCACTGTACCACCTGAGAAGCCCTAGAGAAGTCACTAAAATAAAAGGCAACTTCTCTTCCATGAAAAAAAAAAAAAAATGAAGAAACGAAAGAAGTATTTAGAGGACAAGTAAAGGAAATAGTAAATTATACTGAAAAATGAAAGTAAGAACTTAATGAACAAATTCATTACCAGAAATTTGGCTTGAACTAAAACAAAGGAGCTCAGAAAAATTCTTGGATAGGAGACCCATAGGAATCATCAACCTCAGAGGTCTTTTAAATGTTCACAAAATCTGAAATACATGTTAGGGACATCAAACGCACCCTCCCACAAAAGATCCTTTGGTGACACCGTCAGAAAAGCAATCATCACAGATTGATCCCTGTGCTGCATTCATAGTTTCTTGGACACACAAAAGAATAAGCGAGAAAAAAAAAGATTCTTGATGTTTTATGTAAAGGATAATTGCTTTCAACATCATGGTGTTTATCTGAGGGGTTATCTGAATGAAATTTCCCTTTGTTCAGGTTCCGTGATCACTGCAAGCTTTATGATTAAAATCAGAAGCAATCGAAGTGTGAGAATCATATTGTGATGTACAGTTGGCACTTGCTCAAACAAAGTAGGACATGACTGCTGCCCTTCAGGGATCTTCTCTGGTTCACTCTGCATAAAAAGCTGAAAACAGAGCTTTCTAGAAGACTTAAGGTGCAGACTTATGGTTACCAAAGGGAACGTGGGGGGAGGAATAAATTAGGAGCTTGGGATTAACATATACATACTAGTCTATATCAGACTTCCCTGATAGCTCAGTTGGTAAAGAATCCACCTGCAATGCAGGAGATCCCTGGGTCGGGAAGATCCACTGGAGAAGGGCTAGGCTACCCACTCCAGTATTTTTGGGCTTCCCTTGTGGCTCAGCTGGTAAAGAATCTGCCTGCAATGCAGGATATCTGGGTTTGATCCCTGGATTGGGAAGATCTCCTGGAGAAGGGAAAGGCTACCCAGTCCAGTATTCTGGCCTGGAGAATTCAGGCCAAGGGGTTGCAAAGAGTCGGACATGACTGAGCAACTTGCACTCACACTCTACTTTACACTGAAACTAACACCACCTTGTAAATCAGCTATACTCCAATATAAAATAAAAGCTAAATTGTAAAAGGCCAGAGAAAAAAAAAAGGAGGTGGAGATTAAAAGGAGGAAAGAAAGAAGAAAACAATTAGAAAATTATGCTCAGGATAGCCTCCTGTCAACTCCTGCTGTGGAGAGATCTTGGAAAATGCATCTTCCCTAGTAGCTCAGTTCAGAATCTGCCTGCAATGCAGAAGACCTGGGTTCAGTCCCTGAGTTGGGAAGATCCCCTGGAGGAGGACATGGCAACCCACTCCAGTGCCCTTGCCTGGAGAATCCCAGGGACAGAGGAGCCTGGCGGGCTACAGTTCATGGGATCACAAAGAGTTGGATTTGACTGTGCAACTAACTTTCACTTTCACTTTCATAGACACTACAAGTCCACTTAGAATGACCTCTCCACATTGGAGCCAAACGACTGAACCATGTGACTCCAGGGGTAGCAGGTTATGGAAAGGATGTTCCAACTGCTCTGAATGGTCTCATGGGAACTCTTCTTCAGCAGTTTCCCAGGTCTGGTACTTCTCCAAGTAATTAGGAAATCATTTATTGGACCCTGATCATGTCTTGCATCAAAACTGAGTTTAAAAGAACAGCATCATTGTCTTTATGGATGACAGAGGACTTGAGAGTGGAAGCTGGGGCTTATTTGCATTGAATTCCCATCATGTAACCAAATGCCTTTGACAAATGTAGTTTATCCTCCCCTTTCAACCACATGAGAAGAAAGTAGTCCATAATTTCCTCCATAGTTCACAAGACTGGCAGCTAATTAGATGTTTTGTGGATCCATGATGATACGCAGGACTTTTAAAATATTTACAAATATTTTATGAATTATCAAGTTGCAGAGTAAGAAGCAACATGATCAACTCATGTATGAAAATTATTGAACCTCGTTTATAATCAGAGAAATAAAAATGAAGACATTAAGAAAGCATCCTTTCCATTTAATTGGTAAAATTGGTGAAGACCATGGACAATAGTCATATGCATATACTGCTGACGACAGTGAAGAATGGTCCATATCTTCTGTGGGGGGGAAGAGCATTAGCAAAATTATCAAATGCTTTAAAAATTCACATGCCCCTTAAATCCAAAATTCCACTGCTTTGAATGTATTCTAACAAAATAATTGATGTGCATAAGCAGTCAACTTCAAGAACGTTAAGCACAATAACTTTTGTGACAGCGAAAAAGCAGAACCTACAATTTTTAAATTATATCAGGTGAGATATTGTCTATCTGTATCATGGAATGCCATTTTGCCACTGAAAATGACGTTGAAGGTTTTCTTTCTTGTTTCAAAGACATACTTGTAGCATATTTTGGTTTAAAAGAAAGTTGCAAAAATTATGACTTTATTTTCAGTAAAGGCAAAGTGTTAAAAGGTGAAAAGATGGATAGGGTTTTGATGGCGTTAATTGGGTCAGGAAACTCAAGAATGGCTGGCTGCCAAACTTCCTTGTCACTTGCAATTTTCCCAAAGAAGAAAAATGCAAGGAACAAATCCAAATAATACACAGAGCAGCAGCTTATTAGCTGGTCCATGAGTTTTCTTGGGTGGATGGAGGACCTGTGTGGGGTTTCTGTCTCCCCAGCACAGCCAAAAGCAGACACTGTCGTTAGGCAGACACACAGAGACAGGAAGGAAAATCAGGTCTAGGTTACGGCCCTCCCTGCATAGAATGAGGAGAGGCAATGACGGGACTACCTGGGCCCCACCTTTTCATCAGTCACCCGCTCACTAGCAAACACAGCCAGAGAGTGCCGGGGAATCCCATCAGTAACAGTGGCTTCTTCCCTTCCCTCTGGCCCTGGGGGGAGGGGAGTAAGCTTGCAGGTGGACTGAAGCTTCGGGACCCACGAGGTTCAGGCCACACTATACTGTTGCAATAATCTGCTGCTGCAAAACACACCACTCCAAAACCCAGCGGTTTACAATAGCGCTATTTCTCCTGACTCTGTGGGTTGGCTAGGCTCCGACACGCTGCTCCACCCCGTGTGGTATAGCTGAGCTGACTCCTGCAGCCGCATTCAGCCGGGTGCCTGGCTGGGGCTAGAACCTCTCAGCCGGCATCTTACACTCCAGCGTCTCACTCCTCATTCGGCTGTGGTTCAGTCGCTAAGTCACGTCTGACTCTTTGCAACCCCTTGAACTGCAGCATGCCAGGCTTCCCTGTCCTTCACCATCTCCTGGAATTTGCTGAAACTCATGTCCATTGAGTCGATGATACCACCCAACCATCTCATCCTCTGTCATCTTCTTCTCCTTCTGCCCTCAATCTTTCCCAGCATCAGGGTCTTTTCCAATGAGTCAGTTCTTCCCATCAGGTGGCCAGAGTACTGGAGTTTCAGCTTCAGCATCAGTCCTTCCAATGAACACCCAGGAATGATCTCCTTTAGGATGGACTGGTTGGATCTCCTTGCAGTCCAAGGGGCTCTCAAGAGTCTTCTCCAACACCACAGCTCAAAAGCATCAATTCTTTGGTGCTCAGTCTTTTTTAGGGTCCAACTCTCACATCCATACATGACCACTGGAAAAACCACAGCCTTGACTAGATGGGTCTTTGTCAGCAAAGTAATGGAGAGCAAGTGTCTGGAGAAGGAGGCAGCTTTTGCCCCTTGTGAGGAAGCCCCAAGCCGCTCGGGGCTAGGTGTACACCCTCTATGAAGGAGACCACCATTACTTACTATAGCTGCTCTAGCTTGTTCCACGGGGTGATCCTTAACATCTCACATGAGTGCCTCTGACCCCCAGCACAGAGTCAAAATATGCCCTCTAAACAGAAAACAGACATCAAGTGGTATACTCTGATGAATGAATGTTAAGTATGAGAAACTCAGAATTTCTCTTTTATGTATAAACTATGAATCTTTTATGACTTCGGGGAGTGGGGTTCCAGGGAGCACACCAGGATATTATAGATAAAACATCACATTTTCCTCTTTGAAAGGCACTGTGACTCTGATGATAAGGCAGATTTTGCTTAACTGCCCCCTGCCCCCTCAGTTTCCTTCCTCTGGGCTGAAATCATGCATGAGAAATTCCAGAGAGGATCATATTTTTCCTAAAGGTTACAGGCTTAAATTATAAACTCAAGTCAATAAGTTAGATGTCCAAAAATTCTAAAAATAGGGTTGGATAATAAGAGTGCTTTCTCAACCAAAACCACAAACGGCCCTCTGTTGCGCTCAGAAAAAGCAGCAGAAACTAATCTTTCTCCCCAAGTGAAAAACTGGGGAATAGAAATCTCCCAGATGCCTTGCATTGTGTGCACTGACAATGTATTTCCATCAATCTCATTTATTGTTGTCTGAAGTCTTATTTTCAGGCCATTACATTCAAACACTGAATCGCACCATATCCGCCAAGATCCTCTGGGAAGAGGAAACGTTTCTTACTAGAGGCAGGCTTGTTCTCTGGTTTTTACCATCAGTGATAACATGTTTCCTCTAAAAGAGGTTCACAGAATCTTAAGCAAGCAATTTTGTGTCTTGAGGGTGGATCTCAGTTCCCTGAGCAGAGATCTAACCTGCACCCTCTACAGTGGAAGCGCGAAGTCTTAACTCCTGCACTCCCACTGAAGTCCCTTAAGTAAAAAATTTGATAGAGGTTCTTGGAAACATGGATGAATCCAGAAGTCTCTACTAGGTGAGTTGTGAAATGAACAGAGAATGACCTTGCCAGAATGGCTCCAGCTTCACTAAATGGAGGGATAGGCCATAAAAAAAAAAAAAAAAAGAGATGAAATGTTCCAGCTCTGCTATGGTCCAAGTGAGATGGAATGTGAGTTCAAAGGACTGCCCACCTAGCTTCCCAAATCCCACCTGCCTTCAACAACTAACCTATGTGACCAGCCAGAAAGAAAATAATTGAGGCCAGGAAGAAAAAAAAACAAAAATTGAGGGAGGGGTACATACAGCAAGCTAGGAAGACAGCCAAAACGGTAATCCAAAAGTACAATGATCTTTCTAAACCATTGTTCAACCACTGATTAAATATAATTTTATTCTTTTCAACATACGTAGTAAGTTTTACAGTGTTTCCCAGGTGGCTCAGTGGTAAAGAATCTGCCTGCCAATGCGGGAGACACAGGTTTGACCCCTGAGTCAAGAAGGAAATGGCAACCCACCCCAGTATTCTTGCCTGGAGAATCCCAGGGACAGAGGAGCCTGGCGGGCTACAGTCCAGGGGGTCGCATAAGAATCAGACAAGACTTAGTGACTAAACAACAATAAGTTTTATACATACTTAGAACTTTTTCAGATTAACAAAGACACAGAAAACAAATAAGTAGACCTTTTTACACATGATGTTTCTTTTTCAAAAAATAGGTTCATTTATTTATTTTTGGCTGCCCTGGGTCTTCACCGCTGCATGGGCTTTTCTGTAGTTGTCATGAGCAGGGGCTACTCCTCATTGTGATGAGTGGGCTTCCCACTGCGGAGGCCTCTCTTGTTGCAGAGCGCAGGCTCTAGGGCTCGTGGGCTTCAGCAGTTGAGGCTCCCGAGCTCTAGAGCACAGGCTCGATAACTGGGGTGCACGGGCTTAGTTGCTCCGCAGCACGTGGGGTCTTCCCAGACCAGGGATTGAATCTGTGTCCTCTGCATTGGCAGGTGGATTCTTCACCGCTGAGCCGCCAGGGAAGCTCCACAAGATGTTTCCTGCTTGGAATTTGGACAGTTCTGCTGTCTTCATTTTCCTCATGGAAGACTTGCTTTGAGGCATATATTTAGCAAACTAGCTTTCTGTTTCCACGCTTCCAACCCCAGCTCTTTGTCAGTTTCTCCCCTCTCTCTCCCCCTCCTGTTCTTTCTCTTTCTTTCCCTCCTGCCTTCCATCCTCATCTCCAGTCCAGGAAAACGTTTGGCAGGTCTATTCCTCCCCCTTCTCCCAGGGGTTCGCTGTGGGCATCTGGTCGTGTGATCTCTGGTTCCTACTCCAGGAGACTCTGCAGAATAGCAACCGTCCTCTGAAGATACCCATGGCTCTTCCTATTCCTGGGGAGTTGAAGGAGACAGCAGCATATGCTGACGCCTCGTCCCACCAGGAAGCTGGCCTTGGGAGGGGAGTACGCAGAAGGGCCCCTCTGATGCTCGCCTGCACGTGACCCCATGTGGCGGGGGTGGAGGAAGGAAACACAGTCAGAGTCCTGGGGGGTGCTCCCCTGGGTGCTGCCCGGCTGCCGGGGGCAGGACACGGCAGCTGCCAGTGGACGGGCTGAAGAACACAGTACAGATTCTACTCCCAAACCAGAAGCTTCGAGCTAGTTCTAGTTACTTCACTTGGACTCTATCAGGCAAAGAAGAAAAAGAAGTTAGTTGCTCAGTCGTGTCCAACTCTGTGTGACCTTATGGACCATAGCCCGCCAGGTTTCTCGTCCATTGGATTCTCCAGACAAGAATACCAGAGCAGGTTGACAGCCCTTTCTCCAATATTAGGTGAAACCCCATGAAATTGCCAATATTTGACTGCCTTAAGTTAAAAAAAATGGTCAAACCCAATCTCCTGTGTGTCAACCTAATATGTCCTGCATTTTGCTTCCAAATGACAGTGAAATTGTGCCAGTAAATGAAAACCTCCATTCATCCTGTTGACTGCATCACTCCCATGCTCAAAAATATCCAGTGGAATCCCCCTTAATGTCACCATCAAGTTCACCTCCATCACAGTGGCAAGCAAAGACCTCTTCAAGGGTCCAGCCTACCGATCAATAGTACCCATTCCCGCTTCCCCGCACCCACTCAAATCTGCCTTCACAAACTTTCCAGACCTTTCTCCCCCTCCATCTCTTGAAGTTCAGTGTATGTCGTTAGTATTTGCAAAGCTTCCAACCTGTCTCCATTTCTTTTGCACAGTCAATGTAACCTATCTTCCAAAAAGCAAAAGATAACTATAATCAAAGATTATAAGTTAAAGTGATGAAGAAATTTACCTTCTTTTCTAGAACCTGAATATTTATTTGAAATTGACCTCACAAATTCAAAAGACAGTTCTGAGTTTCTGTTCAAATAGTCATAACTTACTTGGTCTTTAACACACAGAAGGAGGGATATGACAGTATAAGCCTCAGTCCACGGGACTCTTCCATAGGCTTGAGGAATCTGACAATGGTCCCTCTCCCAGGGCAGTACCACCTGGAATCCCTTGGAGGAAAAAACTGTTTTCCCAGCAGCTTAGGTGGAGACGCTCATGTTGGGGCTTCCTCTGGTTCCTCAGGCAGTTGGTTTCACAGAAAATCGGCCTTTCAGGCACCATACTCTCCCACAGTAGTGATGGATGGTCTGAATCATGAGAAGCCAGAGCCCAAAGACCTTCTTGCTAATGAACGCTCGCTCTAGGATGTCACTGGGGCTGCTTAGCGACTGCAAATGTGTGCTTCCCGGAGATTCCACAGACCGTATTTCCTGGGTCGTACTCTGACCCTGACAATGAGCATGTGGTTCGTCTTCTGGGACACCGCTAATGAGAGCCACGTTCTATCACCACGTTTACCCCTTCCTCCTGACACCTATGTCTTCTCCTGCTTTTCTCTAGGAAGCACTCCCCCCACCCCTGATTGTCTGTAACTTTCAGATAGGTTGAATCAGGGTGGATGAAAGCATAGCTTAGTTTGGGTTCCCAGAGCCACTGTCCATGCCCCCCAAGACATGGATTCTGTGAAAAGTAGTTTTTATGGAAGACAATTCCAACAAATATGTGTAGCGGAGTGGGAAAGGGAGATAAGTAAGGACAGGAGACAGTACAAGGTCCAGGGTCGGGCAAGTCGTCTCTGAGTGAGAGTTTAAATAGCTGAGGATCTCTGGGAGCCAGTATAGGACACTTGATTCAGAATTTCCTCAGGGAAACAGTGTGTGTGTGTGTGTGTGTGTGTGTGTGTGTATACTTACCTGCCCCCCCCACCCAGTCATGGGGGAGAGCTGCTGAGGAGTAGGGGTGTGGTGAAATCCACAAATGTTTGGTCATCTGACAGGTGTGCAAACTGAGTTTGTATTACAGAGAGATGTCAGGCGAAATACATGCTGGAAATTTGTTTTCCCCAAGGTAGGGAAAAGAGTGTTGACAGTGTCTACTACGAAACTAAAACTCAGTTAAAGCAGAAAAGAAGCAAAGGCATCGGGAAAGACAAAGTGAGAAAGATGCTAATCAGAAAAGAAGCTCTGTAGCCTGTAGGCTGTTGGGAGGGGCCAGGTCTTCATGCCAAAATGAGGATCTCAGGGAGAGCTCACGCCCATCGATTCCTCTGGTCCCTCGGCCACCTGAGTCCTTGTCCCCACAGAGAGCCAAAGCCGCCCCCACCTCCCAGAAGACCCTCTCGATCAGCAGACAGGTCTGACTCAGGCCCCCGTGGAGTCACTGCTCTTGCTGGGTCCCAGCGCACGTGGAACTTTGTGCGCCTGCCAAGAGTGGAGCTTGTTCCCCCAGTCCTATGGCGCTCCTGCACTTAAGCCCTGCTGACCCTCAAAGCCAGAAGCTCTGGGGGGCTCCTTCTCCCAACCCCAGACCCCCAGGCTGGGGAACCTGACATGGGGCTCAGGACTCTCACTCCTATGAGAGAAACCATGTATGGGCGGAAAAAATCTGGAAAAAATAAAAGGAATATATGTATATGGATAATTGAATCACTATGCTATACACTTACGGCAGCCCACTCCAGTACTCTTGCCTGGAGAATCCCCATGGACAAAGGAGCCTGGCAGGCTACAATCTGTGGGGTCACAAAGAGTCGGACAAGGCTGAGCAACTAAGCGCATATGTATATATACTGCACACCTAAAACTAATACAACGTTGTAAATCAACTATACACCAGTGAAATTTAAAAAGAAAAAAGAGCTCTGTTATAGAATCTTAGAAGGGTACTTAATCCATTCTTAACTTCCAGCAAAAGCCATCCATAAATTATACTGACATGTTAATTGTGGAAAACGAGGCTCCATCCTCCAAGTTCCCAGTTGAATAATTGAGGCTTCATCCCAACCGTTGCACAGCTGTGGTCCCCATCCCTTTCCCTCTCCTGCCTCTTTTCTTCAGTTGGATGCGTCCCCTTCCTGCCCAGCGTGCTCAGGCCAGGCTCACTGTGACTGTTGGCCGCACAGCCTGGCTGGGAGCCCCGCCGCCTCCTGCGAACTTCCCACCTTTGAGCCCTGACTTGCACCTCCTCTGTTCAGCGAGCTCTCAGCTTTGCTGGTGGCTCCCTCCCAATAGACCTGTCCTTGCCGGTCCCCGTGGTGGGCAGAACAATGGCCCCAGAGAAGCCCATCCTGATTCCTGAAATCTGTAACTCTCACTGGAAAGAAGGGACTTTGCGAGTGTGATTAAGTTAACAGTTTTCAGATGGGGAGATTACTTTCAATCATCCAGGTAGGCCCAGTGTCATTCAAAGGGGCCTTAATAGGTGAAAGAAGAGTCACAGCCAAAGAGACACCCTGAGAGTGTGACCCTGTTTGGAAACAAGGTCATGGACCCCACGTTTGGTACAACTGGTGTCCTTATAAGAAGAGGAGGGATGCACAGAGAGAATGCCCTTTGGTGATGGAGGCAGAGACTGGAATGGTGCCTCTAAAACCTAAAGCATGACAAGGATTGTACCAACACTGGAAGCTAAGAGAAAGGGATGAAACAGGCTGTCCCCCAGAACTTTCAGGGGAAGCATGGCCTTCCCGGGGCTTCCCAGGTGGCGCTACTGGTACAGGATCCACCTGCCAGTACAGGAGATGTGAGAGACACGGGTTTGATCCCCGGGTCGGGAAGATCCCCTGGAGGCGGAAGTGGCAGCCCACTGCAGGATTCTTGCCTGGAGAGTCCCACGGCAGAGGAGCCTGGCGGGCGACAGTCCATGGGGTCGCAAAGAGTCAGACACGACTGAACTCTGAACACATACTATGGCCTGAGCAACACCTTAATTTGGGTTCTTAGCCTGCAGAATCCTTAGACACTAACTTTCCTACTGTTTCAAGCCACTCGGCCTGTGTTACACTGCTAACAGAAGCCCTAGAAACCAAGCCACTGCGATAGGATTGGTGCGAAGGTTAAATTTAATAATACATGAAAATTCTTGGGCATATGGGAAGTTTTAAATGAATGTTAGCTATTATTATTGCTTCATAAGTATTAGACTTTTCAGTAATAAGTATTGGACTTATCATTAATTTTTTATATTTCCCTTGGACATTTTAATATTTTTATGGAGGTATAGTTGATTTATGGTATTGTGTTAGTTTCAGGCATACAGCAAAGTGATTCACTTACACATTTACATATATCTTCAGGTTTTCTATTACTGGGTATGTCATTAATTTTTAAAATACCAGTAGAGGGACTATAGGCATTATTCCTTAAGTACCTCATGTGTAGAGATGACTTCTCATACCTTCTCACTGAAAACAAACCTTTTAAAAATTCAGTTTTAATTTCTAATATGATAGACATTGCTATATCTCACATAAACAAGAGCTCTCGAGGGTCCTTGATAATTTTGTAAAGTATAAAGGCATCTTGAGGCCAAAATGCTTGAGAAATTCTGGAATAAAAGCTTTAAAGTAGAGGTCTTCTTTATTTTTTATGCTGAGGTGTCAGGTCTCCCCTCGATAAATAGTTTTCAAGCATAGTTGATGGTATCGACCTTCTGTGGGGTTGGACTTGGACAGTGAGATTGCAGAAAATCATTTTATGCTTCTTTAATACTAGCTGGAGTAAGAGGATACATATACTTAAGTGTGGGCTTCCCAGGTGGCACAAGTGGTGAAAAATAACAACCCACCTGCCAATGCAGGAGACAAAAAGGGATGCAGGTTCGATCCCTGGGTCGAAAGATACCCTGCAGGAGGGCCTGGCCACCCACTCCAGCTTTCTTGCCTGGAGAATCACATGGACAGAGGAGCCTGGTGGGCTACAGCCCATGGGGTTGCAAAGCGTCGGACACAACTGAAGCGACTTAGCAGACACACACGCATATGTAAGTGTGTGCCTGTGGATTTCTGTGTATATTTGCATACAGGAATTCCACCATTTAGTGAACACCTCCCGGCTGAAACTTAAGGAATGAGCAAGAAGAAAAAAAGAGGAATCCAACTGGGATGCAAATGGGAGACAAGTCTAGTTGCAGGAAATAAGCACAAGTTAAGAGAAATGATATTGTCTACAAATCCACGATTCCCACACATAAGTAAGTAGAGAGATTTACTTCGAGATTCTCTCATTTCTCTCCCTCTTTTTTGTTATTTTAGGAAGCCATCAAAATTACTCAACACTGTACAATCCCGGAATCCAGTCCAAACTGTCCACACAAATATGTCATGGCTTAGACCGAGGCAGGCTTTCCTTTTCTACCTAAAAGGCTCAGAGAAGAAGCCAGAAAAACTAGATATGGCATCTGAATCCAGTATTTCTCAGCAAGAAAGTCATCTCCATAGTTTTAAAAGGGACTGAAGTGCTCATCTCTCACATCCATCCTGAGTCTTCTGGAACCCCAAATGGAGCTCAGTCAGACCTACCCAGCCTGCTGAGGAGGAAACTTCTGAATGCTGACCCAGATTTGCTCAGTCTATCTGCATCGTTGCAAGAGTCAGTAGACCCTTGTCAATGACCTAGGGCAACTGGGAGCCCATAAGCCTGAGACTGGGGATCTGGGTGCCTAGAAAGTTGCTGATGTTGAAGTTGGGCAAGGATTATACCAGGATGGGTGAACAGACTTGTTTGACATCCCCTGTTAAGTTCCTCCAGTGGTGAGTGAGCCTACCTTCCCCTTCCATATAACTGATTTATAGCAGGAAATGACAACTTCCTCCAGTATTCTTGCCTGGAAAATTCCATGGACAGAGGAGCCTGGTGGGCTCCTGGGTTTGCAAAGAATTGGACGCACCTGAAGCCGCTTAGCACACACACACATGGTCTGTCTACATCAAGTCCACAGCACCAGTTATAAACCTCAATCATTTCACTGTAACTCCCTTCAGCTTCCACAAGTGCTCACAGGATGTGACCTAAAAGACTGCATGCTTCTATTCCAACACAGGTAGAAACATGGAGGCCCAACTTTCCAGCTGAATCCCTGATGAAACTGCCCACCACAGCCGTGGAAGTCCTGGTGAATTCCCCAGGCCTTGCATGTCAGTGAGACAACAACGGAACCTCACGGGCCTCAGCCGCCTCCTCTGTAAGATGAAGGGATTGGGTCAGATGGCCTCTGCAATCACTGATTCTATGATTTTCAGAGTCCTAGTCAAGTCCTAGACTCAGCTCCAACAGAAATCTTTCGCTTTTATTTATTCCTGTCTCCAAGACTAAAATCTGTGAATCTAATTGACAATCACCAAAAAAAATTGATAAAAAGAAGAAACACTTAATCTCATGAAATGAGAGGTATGGCTTACAACATAAATGATGCAACCACACCATCTGAGCTCACCAGCATTTTATAGCCTGAAAGTCTCTTTCAGGTGGTGACATCATAAACATGTCCCCTGTGAGTAAGGGACATTATGGAGGGTTGCCTTCTCCTGCTCACTAAGGGTGTTTTGTCCACCTGTAATGTTAATGGAGTTGGCATCACTGCAGGAAGGCGGCATGGTCCTCCTGAATCTCTCCGTTCGTACTCCAATAACAGTTAGGAACTAATAAGTGATAATCCAGGAAATTTTAGAACTGCCACAGAAAAGGAATATAATGATCTTCCTGACCATAAATTGTTTTTGTAAGGCTGCTTGATTGTGGTGGTGTCTGTTAGGCCAGGTTGAATCTGACAAGTATTGGTCAGGAATATTTACTCAATTTAAGTGAAAGTAGATCTAGATTATGGAAAAGGAGTGAGGATAGCAGCCAGTCAAAATAAGCCAAGGTTTCCGCTAAAGGGAGAAAAGATCCCTAGGTCCTGAGATTACACAAGGTCTTTCCAGGAACATGTCTGAGACTGGATGATCACAAACGTCCACAATCATCTTTATTTACAAAGACTAGAGTCAGGACACATCCTTGAATTATGCACACGCTAATTTATCAAAGAAGTTGTAAACCATAGGCATCTCCGGATACCGCAGGATACCGCAAACATCTGATGTCTCAAACCAGCCTGCCAACTGTACCCTGTTGCCTTGGCAACAGAATGCAAGCAGGCATGGAAAACTCCTGTTGCCTCAGCAACAGGATCTCAAAAAGAGAGGGTGGAGGCTTTAAGCTGTGACCATGGCAAAGGCTGTAGGTTCAAGCCAGTAGGTGAGATTTTAGTCCAATTACAGTGAGAAACAGAGCATTTATGCTGTAACAATCATTTATCTATTAATTGACAAATATCTGTGGACTGGCCTCTAGGTGTAATACACCGTACCCTGAGGAATGCAAAGATGGACTATAGCCTGGTTTGTGCCAACACACAGGAATAAATATTAATTGATGAATCAAGGGATGTTCTTAAGAAGATCATAATACAGTGACCAAAACTTACTAGGTCTTGAGTGTATGTGATAAAGAGAGTGAAGCCCCTGTGTATATTATCAAATTCCACTATATAGGACAATTTATTTCTAAGTTGAAATAAAATTCTATGACATTGAGTTGGAACCATCAACATATATATCAACTGAGTAAGAGTGTAAAACCTAGACAGAAACTGGTAAAGGCCAAGCTCATTTATAATTTTTTCCCAGCAAGTGGTAATGTAGGCAGAGGATTCTGGATCACTTAGATCACTGAAGATGACTATAATTGGAAATTTCAGAGGAAGTACTAATTATTGAATTTTAATTGTTTTTTTCTTGACACATTAACTCAGATTTTGGCTAACTCTGTCAATATGCACAAAACATCAAACATTAACAATAAGAATATTTATATCATATGATTATTTCAAAGTAGATATTGTGTGGGTTTGACTACGAGAAGTGAATTCAACTTTCACTCTTCTTATGATTTTTGTGCATATCAAAATAAAAGACGGTCTCCACAAACACTTCAATCCCTCTCAATACACACAGGGAGTTCAAATCTCTCAAACTGTGAAGGTAAGAGGTACAATTTCTCTAGGAAACAGTTTATCGGTTTCTTCAAATTTAGTTAGACACCTACCATGTGATCCAGACATTTCACTTCTAGGCATTTACCCCAAAGAGGAAAAAAAGTATGTGTCCATACAGACATGCATGTTCATCACAGCTTTTTTGCAGTAGCCAAAATACTGGAACTCAAATGTTCATTAATAGATGAATGGGTTAGCAATCTGTGGTATATCCATACAGTGGACAGCTCCTTAACAATATTAAGGAATGAACTATGATACACTAACGTAGACAGATCTTGAAATAATTACACGGACAGAAAGAAGTCAGGGAAATGAGAGTATGCATTGAATACTCTGTTAGTCCCATTTATATTAAATCCTAAAATGCAAACTAATCTACAGCACAGCAAGCAGATCATCGATCATCTGGGGTGAGGGGTGAGGGGTGAGGGGTGAGGCGCACCAGGACACTTTTAGACAGATATGTTCACTACCTTAATTGTGATTTCACAGAAATACAGAGATTCAAAAACACAAATTTCACACTTTGAAAGAATTCAATTTACTTTCTATGGATTATACCTCATTGACTCTGTTAAAATAACTTCTTACATTCTTAAGAAAAATTACTCAAATAGAACATCATATGATCTGTGTACATTCATTGAAAGAAATATATAAAAAAGACCCCATGAGGTTAACTTCCATCTGCCTTTTGTTACTTACTAGATGGAACTTAAACATAAGTCAGATTTAGCTGTCTGTTGAAGAGAACACACAGGTGAATGAACATTTTTTTATTCTTTGTCTAGTCCTCTACTGGCTGTTCAAAGTCTTCCTGGTTTTGTGACTCGAAATTGTTCGTTCCTGCTTCTTGGGTCCACCCTGGTCTGTTAACTTAGAATCTGAAATGGGAAATGCTTTGGATACCCTTTGGCAGAGCAAAATATATGCTGCTCAGAAATTTGTCCAGTGCTCTTCTAAGGGGCTTCCAATGCCAGCCTCCTTTCTGTTCATCCCCAGCCCTGTTACAAACCTAGGAGGCACCTTCTGAGGCTCAAAACTTTCCTGCCAGACTCACTCTACCTTTTTCATACGCTCCTCCTTTTCCTGTCCCAAACCACAGATCCTTCTTCCTTAGATTATCCTCAACTGAGATCATTAGAAATTCACTTAAAAATAAACATTGAGCTCGAGAAAAAGCAACTAGCTCAAGATTACAGAGGTAGCTCATTGGTGTCAGAGGCAGGATGTGTATACAGGTCTATCTACTACCAATATACATCCTGCACTTTGAAAAACACAACTCCTCTATTTAAACAAATTTCAATCTCCCCTTGGTGATTCAATAGAAATTTCAGAAATATAATTGTAAAATAAATCATTGTGGGTTATTTCTGCTCATCATAATGTTTCTAGAATGTGATGCATTACTATATTTAAGGAATACAACTGGCTTTCTACCTTAAGACATCTGGAATTTTTAAAAAATTCAAATCTGAAGGAAAATAAGCATGAAACTTAACAGTTTCTCCTCCTGTGACCTTTTTTAAAAATTCTTCTAGTTTGAGAGTTGAAGCTATTATGATGTTTGCAAAAGTTGCCTCCAGCAAATACACAAACCTATTAAATGGAGTTAGTGGGGGAAATGTACATACTTGAACAATGGAATTTGGCTGCTGTCATCATTTTTACTTCCTAACTACTTAAGATTTTTCTAGGAATAAGAGAAGGAGTTAACTAGCATCTGCATCCACTGAGAGGATGGACACATTCTGGGTATCAATATAGCAGCAAGGAGAAGGCAATGTAAATCAGATAAGAAAATTATCACTGATGTGGAAATCATCACCATTACAGGGTGTCACAGAGCTGTCACAGCGCTGGCACGGTTATGTTTAGCGCAGTTTTACTCATTATAATGCCATTTTTTTAAATGTGTGCAGCAGATCATAATACATTTTCAGTTAATAGTAATTCTAATGGTAACAGGCTGACACTGCCCAAATTAACTGAGGCAGTAGGGGAAGAATTGAAAGAGCCTATTTTACTAAGACTAGTGCAATGTTTTAAATTGCCTCGAAAGTTAGTTTTATCAGAAGAGAGAGAAAGAAGACCAAGAAATACATTTAAAGTATAATAGCAGTTATATCTTGTGGAAGCTTTACCTTGGAACCACACACAATGCACTACTTCTTTTGTGTTCTGAGATATTCGTATTCTATTTCAGGTATACCTTTACTGAGTTTCTTCCATTTGCTTAGTTAATAACCATGACCTTAAATACATACATTTAGGGATCTCTAGTGTTGGATGGAAGTTCATCTCACAGAGTGGATCTCTTCTCAGTGGCAAACCACATTCCATGCTTTTCATGAATGATAGCACAAAGAAAATTCAAAATAGGAGACAGATCCCTGCCTGCACATTGTTGTACATAAACCCAATCCCTAAATCCCTAACTAAAAATACCAGCCAGTGCGATCAGATGCTTAAAGGGACCATGTTGTGAAACTGGTTTTGCCACCACCGGCCAGTGGGCAGATGAAGCAAGCCTGGGGCAGGGTTCTTCACTGTGGTGGATGGAAATCTGCTAGCTCCAATGTCTGAATCATTTCTTTGCCTAATTTTATTTATGAAACCCTAAAGCACGCTTCTTCTTCTGTGCCCTACTTACCAAGCAGAGAAGCAATATGTTCACATTAAACCAGAAAAATTGATGTCTGAAGCCCTGAAAATAGCTAAATCCATAAATATTTATAATAAAGGAAAATGTCCTTTTCAAATTCAGATATTAAGAATTACTTTATTTTGAACTTAAAAATAATTATACAAAGCTAGATATTTTGCTTTAATATAATTAAATGTATATGATTATGATCTTGCTATTATGATAACACTTTCTTAGTTAGAACTTCTTAAAAGCACACGAACATACTAATGAACTGCCACCGAATTAAATAAATTAGGGAATGCATTAATTATTACAATTTGATCTAAAATTTGAGTATCAAATTTACAGTACTTGATAATGTTTCAGGGTCCTCTCATAATTAATATAGTATCCACAGTGGGTTCTCTATTATTACTAATTCAAAGGCAGGTTTTCAAGAAGTAATGATACTAATAAAGATGAGGACGGTGTCATAATATGAAAGTATCATATTAAAAATACAGAAGATATGGTCTGTATCTAGTTACTGATCACCAATTTGTTTGAAGTCTGCACATAAAAAAGGGGAAATAACTGAATGTGTGTGTTAATGTTTCTAAGAGCATTTCAAGAGGCCAGAATCAGGTAATTCCTCTCAACATACAGAGAAGACAATATGCAGAGAACCATCAAGGGCTCACGTTTTAAGATATTCTAATTCGGGCTGCTCAAACACAACAAATGCCGCTGAAAACCAGGAGTGCTTACTTACGGCATTAACTAGCCTGCAATTAGACATGAACGTTGAAAAGGAACTCCACACTCACTGTTCCATTTTTAACACAGAATTGCATGAGATCTAGATCTTGTTACACTGCACATGTAGTACATGATATATAAACATCTGTCAGCGGAGAAAGAATTAAAAATTATGGAAAAATTTAAAATTACTATCATCTTTTGCCTGGTCCAGTGCAGTCGTCTCTTAGCCAGAGTCACTACTTCCACTCTTGGCTTTCTGCCATCTAAACAGCAGCTGTTGCTGCTGCTGCTAAGTCGCTTCAGTCGTGTCCGATGCTGTGCGACCCCATAGACGGCAGCCCACCAGGCTACCCTGTCCCTGGGATTCTCCAGGCAACAGTCCTGGAGTGGGGTGCCATTGTCTTCTCTGAAACAAGAGCTAGGTGCGCCTTGTAAAATGTCATGTCCCCCCCTTCTCTAAGCTCATATCCCTCGTCTACACCATGACCCCTCAGGACCTGCCGTCACTGTTGAGCATCAGGGTATTTGCATGACTGTCCCTTTGATATATTCAGGTTTCTGCCCAAATGTCACACAGTTAGAGACTTTTCCGTTCCATTTTGACATTGTTTTGTAAAATGTCTACCAATTGCTTTTGTTTCTGTTCAGTCACTAAGCTGTGTCTGACTCTTTGTGACCCCATGAACTGCAGCTTGCCAGGCTTCCCTGTCCTTCACTATCTCCCAGGGTTTGCTCAGGCTCATATCCATTGAGTCAGTAATGCCATCCAATTATCTCATGTTCTGTTACCTTATCTTTTAAAATATTTTTGTCCATAACACTTTAAATACATGTTATGTTTCTGTTATGTGTCTCCCCTCACTATGAAGGTAGGGGGTCTTCTAACTATTTTGTTCGTTGTTATAGCATGAAACTAGAATAGTCCCCAGAAGAGAATAGTTGCTCAATAAATTATGCTGAATAAAGGAAATAAGAGACTGACTTTTTAAAGTGTTGCAAAGATAGTTTCCATGTTAAAACAAAAGGTAGAAATCAAAATCATAGCATGATATTTTTTAAAGAAGTTGTCAAGTTGATTCTAAAATTACTAAGGAGCAACAATAGACCTCAAAGAGCTAAATCAAACCTGACAAAGAAAAACAACATTGGAGAACTTACAATTCTAATTTTAAAATATATTACAAAGCTATGGTAATCCAGACAGTGTGGAATTAGCCTAAGAACAGTCATACATATCAATGGAACAGAATAGAGTTTAGAAATATATCCGCATACACAGTCAAATTGTTTTCTCAACAAAGAGGACTAGTAAAATCAATGTGAAAAGATTAGACATTTTAAGAAATGATGCTGGAAAACTTTGATACCCACATGAATACTCTCTTTATTATTCTATGTACAGAATTAAATCAAACTGGATCATAGACATAAACATAAAAACAATAGCCATAAAGAATTTATTTGTGGAAAAGAGCCTATTTTTGCAACTATTGATATAGGCAACAATTTCTTTAACATGGTGCAAAAAGCAGTAATAACAACAAAAAGTAAATAAATTGGACTTTAACAAAATTCAAAATCTCTGCTCATAAAAATAAATATTAGTAAAATAAATAATCAAGTCATAGACTGGGGAAAATATTTTCAATACATATGTTTGACAACAAATTCATATCTGGGACATTTAAAGTACTCCTCAGTTCAGTTCAGTCTCTCAGTCGTGTCCCATTCTTTGCAAGCCCATGGTCTGCAGCACGCCAGGCCTCCCGGTCCATCACCAACTCCCAGAGTTTACTCAAACTCATGTCCATTGAGTCAGTGATGCCATCCAACCATCTCATCCTCTGTCATCCCCTTCTCCTCCTGCCTTCAATCTTTCCCAGCATCAGGGTCTTTTCCAATGAGTTGGTTCTTCGGTACTCCTACATATCAACAAAAACAGACAAATAATTCATTAAAAATAATGGGGGAAAGAGTTGAACCAAGACTTCTTTCACACACAAATAGATACATAAATGGCCAATAAACACAAATAGAGGTGTTCCACATCCATGGTTATCAGGAAAATATAAACATAACTCACAAAGAAACACCCTTTTATACCCACTACCAAGTCTAAAATAAAAAAGACTGGCAATTCCAAATGTTGACCAGAATGTGAAACAATTGGAACTCTCATATATTGTTCTTGAAGGTTTTAAACAGTATATTTTTAGAGAACTGTTTGGTAGTTTCTTTTAAATTTACAATACCTTATGACCCCAAAATTCTATTCCTAGGCATTTATCTAAGAAAAATGAAAATATAGCCACAAGAAACTTATGGAAGAAAATTCAAAGCAATCTTACTGATTATAAAACCCCAAATCTGGAAACAACATACTGTACATCAACGGGAAAATAAACAATTTGAGATACAGTCATGTTAGTAATACTACCTAGCAGTATAAACAAATTACTGATATTTACAACAATGCCATAAAGGAATCTCAGACATGTGATGTGATATAGAAGCCAGATGCTGAAGAGTACAGGCTGTTGGATTTACACGAAGTCAAACAATATATGAAATTAATCTATAGTGACTGAAATATTAGCAGTCTGTCAAGGAAACAGTGGCTGACTTTATTTTTCTGGGCTGCAAAATCACTGCAGATGGTGATTGCAGCCATGAAATTAAAAGATGTTAACTCCCTGGAAGGAAAGTTATGACCAATCTAGACAGCATATTAAAAAGCAGAGACATTACTTTGTCAACAAAGGTCTGTCTAGTCAAGGCTATGGTTTTTCCAGTGGTCATGTATGGATGTGAGAGTTGGACTGTGAAGAAAGCTGAGCGCCGAAGAATTGATGCTTTTGAACTATGGTGTTGGAGAAGACTCTTGAGAGTCCCTTGGACTGCAAGGAGACCCAACCAGTCCATCCTAAAGGAGAACAGTCCTGGGTGTTCGTTGGAAGGACTGATGCTGAAGCTGAAACTCCAATACTTTGGCCACCTGATGCAAAGAGGTAACTCATTTGAAAAGACCCTGATGCTGCAAAAGATTGAGGGCAGGAGGAGAAGGGGACGACAGATGATGAGATGGTTGGATGGCATCACCTACTCAATGAACACAGGTTTGAGTGGAGTCTGGGACTTGGTGATGGACCAGGAGGCCTGGCGTGCTGTGGTTCATGGGGTCGCAAAGTGTTGGACATGACTGAGCAACTGAACTGAACTGAAGGACTGTGGATTTTATGGGAAGGGGCAGGAGGGAATTTTCTGAGATCATGCAAATGTTCTGAATCCTGTTTTGGGTAGACGTTATAAATGTACCAAAAGTTATTGAACCAAAATTTAAATCTGTGGATTTTGTGTGCTGTGCTGAGTCACTCAGCCATTCCAAGTCCTCAACCCCAAGGACTGCAGCCCACCAGGCTCCTCTGTCCATGGGATTCTCCAGGCAAGAACACCGAAGTGGGTTGCCTTTCCCTTCTCCAGGGGATCTTCCCAACCCAGGGATCGAATCCAGGTCTCCTGCATTGCAGGTGGATTCTTTACCATCTGAGCCACCAGGGAAGCCACTGTGTACATTTTACTGTACATAAATTATATCTCAAAAAATGGGAGTGTAGCATGGATGTGAGAATTGTATGTACAGCTGTGTGGGAGCCGATAAAGCATGTTTTTATTTTTCTACAATAGAACAAGTACAGAATATTTCCAAAACAAATCCTGATTTTTCTTGATACTTCTTTGACTGCATCATTGCTTGTTGCATTTTCACAGCCTTGGGGAAAATTCAGCCAACAATTAACCAGACAATAAAAACAAAGCTGTTCACAAAAATATTGTCCTTTTAAAATATATCATTTTCTACATGGCTTACTTTAATCTCTTAGGAGAGAATTGCGGATACAAGCCTTTAGTAGGATTCTCAGCAATTTTAAATGACATATAGCATAATAATCAATCTGATTTCGGTGTTGACCATCTGGTGATGTCCATGTGTAGAGCCTTGTTTTGTGTTGTTGGAAGAGGGTGTTTGCTATGACCAGTGCGTTCTCTTGGCAAAACTCTATTAGCCTTTGCCCTGCTTCATTCGGTACTCCAAGGTCAAATTTGCCTGTTACTCCAGGTGTTTCTTGATTTCCTACTTTTGCATTCCAGTCCCCTATAATGAAAAGGACATCCTTTTTTGGTGTTAGTTCTAAAAGTTCTTGTAGGTCTTCATAGAACTGCTCAACTTCAGCTTCTTCAGCATTACTGGCTGGGGCATAGACTTGGATTACCGTGATATTGAATGGTTTACCTTGGAAACGAACAGAGATCATTCTGTCATTTTTGAGACTGCATCCAAGTACTGCATTTCAGACTCTTTTGTTGACCATGATGGCTACTCCATTTCTTCTAAGGGATTCCTGCCCACAGTAGTAGATACAATGGTCATCTGACTTAAATTCACCCATTCCAGTCCATTTCAGTTCACTGATTCCTAGAATCTCTGACATTCACTCTTACCATCTCCTGTTTGACCACTTCCAGTTTGCCTTGATTCATGGACCTAACATTCCAGGTTCGTATGCAATATTGCTCTTTACAGCATTGGACCTTGCTTCTATCACCAGTCACATACACAAGTGGGTATTGTTTTTGCTTTGGTTCCATCCCTTCATTCTTTCTGGAGTTATTTCTCCACTGATCTCCAGCAGCATATTGGGCACCTACCGACCTGGGGAGTTCCTCTTTCAGTATCCTATCATTTTGCCTTCTCATACTGTTCATGAGGTTCTCAAGGGAAGAATACTGAAGTGGTTTGCCATACCCTTCTCCAGTGGACCACATTCTGTCAGACCTCTCCACCAAGACCCATCTGTCTTGGGTGGCCCCACACGGCATGGCTTAGTTGCATTGAGTTAGACAAGGCTGTGGTCCTGTGATCAGTTTGGCGAGTTTTCTGTGATTATGGTTTCAGTCTGTCTGCCCTCTGATGCCCTCTCGCAACACCTACCATCTTACTTGGGTTCCTCTTACCTTGGACGAGGGGTATCTCCTCATGGCCGCCTCTCCTGACCTTGAACTTGGAGTAGCTTCTCTTGGTCATCCTGAAACCACGCAGCCACTGCTTCCTGGGACAGGGGGTTGCTCCTCTTAGCCGCTGCCCCTGACCTCGGGCTTGGGGTACTCGTCTCAGCAATACATGAACCGTGAACTTCCAGATGTTCAAGCTGGTTTTAGAAAAGGCAGAGGAACCAGAGATCAAATTGCCAACATCCATTGGATCATCGAAAAAGCAAGAGAGTTCCAGAAAAACATCTATTTCTGCTTTATTGACTATGCCAAAGCCTTTGACTGTGTGGATCACAACAAGCTGTGGAAAATTCTGAAAAAGATGGGAATACCAGACCACCTGACCTGCCTCTTGAGAAACCTGTATGCAGATCAGGAAGCAACAGTTAGAATTGGACATGGAACAACAAACTGGTTCCAAATAGGAAAAGGAGTATGTCAAGGCTGTATATTGTCACCCTGCTTATTTAACTTATATGCAGAGTACATCATGAGAAACACTGGGCTGGAAGAAGCACAAGCTGGAATCAAGATTGCCGGGAGAAATATCAATAACCTCAGATAGGCAGATGACACCACCCTTATGGCAGAAAGTGAAGAGGAACTAAAAAGCCTCTTGATGAAAGTGAAAGAGGGGAGTGAAAAAGTTGGCTTAAAGCTCAACATTCAGAAAACTTAAGATCATGGCATCCGATCCCATCACTTCATGGGAAATAGATGGGGAAACAGTGGAAACAGTATCAGACTTTATTTTGGGCTCCAAAATCACTGCAGATGGTGATTGCAGACATGAAATTAAGAGACACTTACTCCTTGGAAGGAAAGTTACGGCCAACCTAGATAGCATATTAAAAAGCAGAGACATTAGTTTGCCAAAAAACGTCCATCTAGTCAAGGCTATGGTTTTTCCAGTGGTCATGTATGGATGTGAGAGTTGGACTGTGAAGAAAGCTGAGTGCCGAAGAATTGATACTTTGAGCTGTGGTGTTGGAGAAGACTGTTGAGAGTCTCCTGGACTGCAAGGAGATCCAACCAGTCCATCCTAAAGGACATAAGTCCTGGGTGTTCATTGGAAGGACTGATGCTGAAGCTGAAACTCCGATACTTTGGCCACCTGATGCGAAGAGTTGACTCATTGGAAAAGACCCTGATGCTGGGAGGGATTGGGGGCAGGAGGAGAAGGGGACGACAGAGGATGAGATGGTTGGATGGCATCACTGACTTGATGGACACGAGTTTGAGTAATCTCCGGGAGTTGGTGATGGACCGGGAGGCCTGGAGTGCTGTGATTCATGGGGTTGCAAAGAGTTGGACATGACTGAATGACTGAACTGAACTGGTAGCATAATAAAAATAAAGCAATGCAGATAAAACATTTTAAAAAAATTTGCACTAAGAGGGACTTCCCTGGTGGTCCAGTGGCTAAGACGCCATGCTCCCAGGGCAGGGGGCCTGGGTTTGACCCCTGCTCAGGGGACTAGATCCCACAGGCAGCAACTGAGAGTTCACATGCCACAACTAAAGATCCTGCATGCTGCAAAGAAGACTTGGCACTGCCAAATAAAAAGTATGTATTTTTTTAAAATTGCACTAAGAAAATGAGAATCGGGTGTTTACATATATGCTCAATTCTTAATTGGCCAACTTTAGGATATTTGAAAACTTAAGGGAAAAATATCAACTGCTTGTGAATAAAGTTTTCTAAGAACATATATAAATTGAATTATAACACTACAGTCAGAATTTCAAAATGTTTTAAAAGTTATGAAATTATTATGAAGGGCTTGCAAATTTAGAAAATAATCTTTGATGATAAGTACTCTATTAGTTGCCTTGGCCCCCAAATCTGACAGAATTTAAAATGATCATTATTTTTATTATTTTCAAATAGTGTAACAATATCAGATTATCATAAAAATCTTTTTTTTTAACTCAATGAAACCTTAGAGTAAATATCCAGGACTCACTATATGAACATTCAATTTATCCAGATCGGATCCAATTTTTTAAAAGATGATATTGGTAGGCACATAAAGAGGAAAGATGATTCTAAATAACTGAGAGGAATGGATTCAATCATTTGGAAGTTCCTGAAAGCAGAATTGAGGCTTCTCTTAGATGGAAAGAAATTATATCCATGGACAGCCGTTTCAGCCTGTCCCCAAAATTCTAGCCTTCCCTAGGGATTTTGGACTTGCCAAGCTAGCCCCAACTATCATATAAGCCAGTTCCTTGCAATGAATTTCTTAATATGCATCTCCTACTGATTTGCTTCACAAATTTGGTGTAGGATTGTCCTACACGATGTAGGTGTAACAGGTGTAGTATTAGCATCCATGGCTGCTGCTCCTTAAGTATCAGTGCCATTCAAAGTCCTTGTGATCAGCAAAATGACACCTGTCAATATGTACACCCACTTCCTACCAACCCCTCTTGGATAGTACAGAAGGGCTACCCTGAATCCCTGCTACGGATAAGGAAGAGACTCCAAGAAAGTAGACTTTGTAATGACCCAAGATGAGACGTGAGAAAGAGAACTGAAAGGATAAGATGGGTTTTCAGACATTTCAAAGACAGAATTGGTAAAAAGCTTGCTAGTGAGATGGATGGAGGATTTGTGGGAGGGTGAACTGAAGAAGATGTCGATGTTCTAGTTAAGGCGGTAGAGTATAGACCTTGACTAGGTTAAGAGAAGCCACCCACTGCGGGAGCTGCTGAGGATGGGGCACCAACAAGCAGGTAAACATCCAAAATTCAGGTCCAGCCCACAGGGGAGGTTGAGATCAGACAGGTAACTTTGGAAGTCTTCAGAATATGAGGACGGAAGTTGTTGGTAAAACGCATCCCAATGTGTTTTCTTTTCTTAGAATATGTTGTATACTTCTCTTCCCAGAGCCTTTATCTTATGAGACCATGCCAAGTGGCTGAGGGTTATAAACTAAAGGGTAAAGAATACCCAGGGAGAGAGAAGGACTTGATAGAGCAGAATTTCTGGCAGAGGGGACAGGGAACTAGGGAGTCTTCATGAGACACAAAGAAGACCCCAGATGGGAGGGAGATGAGAAGGCAGGTACAAGCCGTCTTGCTTTTCCTCCATACACCTGCCACTGCAGGGCTGAGCCCCAGTTGGTAGAAACACTCAGAGGATTTGAAGAGGGCAATCCAGGTGCATCCAGAGAAGGCTGAAAGCTTCAGAGAAGCTCTGTGATCGCCAGGCCCCTGTGTACTCTGTGGTCAGTAGGAGGGTTGAATACAAAGCCCATGAGGGTAGACTGCTTTCTGCTTTCTTCACTGTGGTTCAGCACACAGACTCATGCCCAACATCTAGAGGGTGTTCACTCAGAAATTATTAAGTGGGTAACTGAATGGCACAAGGAACAAGGGTTGGAAAATATAAAAAAGGTACCTGGGCTAGAAGTGCCCCTGATGGCCAGCTGGTTCCCCACAGGCTGTGGGTGGATGGATGGGAATCCAAACCTCCCCTGTGCCTTGGGGGGTACATAGAAGACGGCTGTGGTGCCAGCCAGCAAGCTCACCAGGCCACCGTTGCGTGGGGGGCCACAGAGAAGACAGCTCAACTCGCGAATGCCAAGGTAGGCGCTCCCCAGCTGCAGAGATGGGTTCCCCCACCTAAGGTCAATAGAAACCAACAGAGGAAGGACGTGCAGAACCCCTGGCCCTCTTCCAGCCGTGGGGGCATGCAGTCAGGGAAGTTAAATAAAAGCAGTCTTTTCAGGCTCCAGAGGCAAAAAAGCAGAGCAGGCCTCTGACCTGGCTGGACGCTGCCCTGACCACACACCAGTAAGCCAGGAACTCTGGGAGCTGGTGATGGACAGGGAGGCCTGGCGTGCTGCAGTCCGTGGGGTCGCAAAGAGTCAGACATGACTGAGCAACTGAACTGAACTGACTGAAGCCAGGAGCGATATAGATTAAGGTAGTGGGTGGATCTCGGAATTGTTGAGCCCCAAGATGGGGTCTGGCCCAGGGCTTAACAACATTCCAAGACACACAAGACAAAACAAACAGCATTGTAAAAAAAGATCTAACAAAATCAGAGCTGCAATTTGCTGGCAAACTGATTATACAACCTGGGATTATAAGCAGGGAACTCGCGAAAGTGCATTTTCCAAGCTGTACCCATGGAGCGGATGACTGCCCATGACCTTTTCCCAGTCGGGACTCCAGCCAGACTGTTTGAGTCTGGATACTGTCAGCCCAATTAAGTGATGTATGTGTCCACCTGATGTGAAGAGCTGACTCATTAGAAAAGGTCCTGATGCTGGGAAAGATCAAAGGCAGGAGGAGAAGGGTCAACAGAGGATGAGATGGTTGGATGGCATCACTGACTCAGTGGACATGAGTTTGAGCAAGCTCTGGGAGTTGGTGGTGGACAGGAAAGCCTGGTGTGTTGCAGTCCATGGGGTCGCAAAGAGTTGGACACAACTTGAGCAACTGAACAACAATAAATGTGAGTTACTCTCCTCTACTGTTTCTCTCTTTTCTTTTAATGATTGCATATTGAAAGTAAGCTAGATAATTCTCTATTAATATTGAAATTATTTATTTGCATATAACGAGTGGTTTCTCTTGTTAACAAATCCTTAGAACCTGAAGCAAAAGTTAAAACTGTTGGCAAGAGCTTCCTTCCTCTTGCACCAGCTGCCATCTAGGGAGGAAGAGAAGAGGAGCACTCTTGAAATGGGAAAGAGACTTTTAGGCCAAAAGAGACTAGTAGTGTTAGTCACTCAGTCGTGTCCGACTCTTTGCGACCCCATGGACTGTAGCCCTCCAGGCTCTTCGGTCCATGGGATCTTCCAGGCAAGAATACCAGGGTGGATTGCCATGCCCTCCTCCAGGGGATCTTCCCAACGCAGGGATTGAATGCTTCCTGTGTTGCAGGCAGATTCTTTGCTATCTGAGCCACTAGGGAAGCCCAGAGAGACTAATACAAGTGATGACATGATGATGACTCCATTCATCATTTTCTGCCATCAGCAGGAAGGTGAGTTCAAAACGAAATGATGTATGATCAGAAAAATAGAAGTTCCCATTTTGCACAACTGATTTTTACCCAAATTCATACAAAATGAAAAACCACTGGACTGAATGAAGCTCATGAAAGGAAGAATAAGAAGAGAGACAAACATCTAAATTTAAGAAGCCAAGGCTGAAAGAAAAAATAAGAGCATATTCAGAAAGGTAAGTTGGAAACCAGGATAGAGGAGTATAGTGGAAACCATGCCAAAAAATAAAAATAAAAACTCAAGAAGGTGCATGAAGGACGAATTAGCTTTCAGTTCGACAATGTGGGGGCTTCCCTGATAGCTCGGTTGGTAGAGAATCCACCTGCAATGCAGGAGACCTCGGTTCAATTCCTGAATCAGGAAGGTCCCCTGGAGAAGGGATAGGCTACCCACTCCAGTATTCTGGTCTGGAGAATTCCAAGGACTATGTAGTCCATGGGGTTGCAAAGAGTGGGACACGACAGAGCGACTTTCACTTTCACTTGATAACATAGTTAGTTGGTCAGTATTTTGGAGAAATTCAAGGTTTTAGTCCATAGTGCCCAGGATTTAATCCAAACACCTTAATTTAGACATTCACAAATGTCTGCCATCTAGTACCTGCCTGCTATTACATTATATATAATGCATTGTAAGTAAAAATATGCATTGTGAATCAGGAGACCCTACTTTCAGCCCTAGGTCTGTCACTAACTAGAGTTAGCTCGGTGGCCTTGAGTAAATCTCTTAGCATCATTGGAAGAGAAGTGGTTAATCCTACAAATCTCACACAGGGAAACAGGCTTCTCTCAGAATCACTCTCCAGTATCCTTGGAACATTCAAGTCTGCTTCATTTGTACACATAGAAATATGCTGGGTTTTTTTTTTCTAACACCCATCCTTGCATTTGCTGGTGAAGGTCTAAGTAACACACTTACTTTTTTTTAACTTTTTATTTTGTGCTGGAGTCTAGCAGACTAATGATGTTGTGATAGTTTCCTATGGACAGCAGAAGGACTCAGCCACATATATACATATATCCGTTCCCCACCAAACTCCCCTCCCATCCAGGCTTCCACATGACATTGAGCAGAGTTCCATGTTGCACATTCTTTAGAAATGTCTGTAACCAATTACACTGTCTGGGGTGTAAGACAATACCCAAAAGAAAAGTATGTTTAACACGCTGTGTACAATGCCAAAACACCAGTCATGATTTTGATTCTACAATGTCACAGGACCATCTCTATTACAATAACCTTTTATCATTAGACATTTAAGTAAAAAGTGTACCTCACTTTTCTCTGCTCTATTCTTCTCAGTTTTGACTCTGTGTTCTCCTTATTATTTCTCATTTTGAATTATAAAAATTAGAAAGCTTAACATTCTTCAAAATAAAAGTCATTTAACTTGTGTAGAGGGTAAATCACAGTATACAGGTGTGAAGTTTATTAGTGAAAATTTCTCTGTCCTGTTGAGATATAAATAAATTTTATTTTTTTACTAGCCTGTTATGTAAACTGCTATTATTAAGAATAAAATAACATGTAAAAATAAATAGCATACATTCTATGAGACCGGAGCCTTTAAAATTTCTTATGAATTGCTTGCTTACCCACCAAAGGATCTCCTTATCAGTGCTGGGAACTTATAAATTTCCACTGAATTCACTAACTTCCCTTTCTTTTCTCTAGTATTTATCATTGGATTATGTAATTGTACTATTGATATGAACTGCTCTGGGAGAACATTTCACTCTATATGAAATGAAACAATCATAATACCATAACACCACTGAAGAAAAAAGAAACATCAAATCTGATACTTGAAACTTTTCTGCCATCAACGGTGTAGATAAAAGTTTTAAAATAATAATTGGTACCTAGTGGAAACAATGCCGATTAACTACATGCTGTCTTCTGATACAATGTAATCATACTTTCTTCTCAGTTCTTTAATAAATCTGCATTTTTCCTTTTAGAAAACATTCGATTAATCTCGAAATGAAAACATATCAGTATACCTAATATAGTGCAAGAGAAGAAGATATTTTACCACTCCTTGGAACAGAGGTATAAATTTTTCTCTGAGGCAAACTTGTCCTCTAGGGTCCCTGTAAGACGGAACACTCCACGAGGCATTCATGCAGGCCAGTTGCTGGTGCTCAGGAAATCTTTTTAAACCACACACATAGATGCAGTACTAATGGGTCAGTTAGTGCTAGTTTAACAAGTTGCATCCACAGACTATTCTGGGGTTTCCCTGGTGGTCCGGTGGTGGAGAATCCACCTGCCAATGCAGGGAACACAGGTTCGATCCCTGCTCCAGAAAGAATCCACAGGCCGCACGGCAGCTAAGCCTGAGCGCATCTCCGGAAGCCCACGTGTCCTAGGCCTGTGCTCTGCAAGAAGAGAAGCTCCCGCAGGGAGAAGCCTGCGTGCGCAGCTGGAGAGGAGCCCCCGGCCGGCTGCAGCTCGGGAAAGCCCTCACGCAACAAGGAAGACCCAGCACTGCCAAACCAACGTGTGCGTGTGTTAGCTGCTCGGTCCTGTCCGACTCTTTGCGACCCTCTGGACTATAACCCACCAGGCTCCTCCATCCATGGAATCCTCCAGGCAAGAGTACTGGAGTGGGCTGCCATTCCCATCTCCAAGGGACCTTCCTGACCCAGGGATGTCTCCCGCATTGCAGGCAGATTCTTTACCAGCTGAGCCACCAGGGAAGCCCTAGCACAGCCGAATAAATAAATATTTTAAAAACATTATTTTTCTAACATGCACTGATCATTTTATACATTGATGTTATCTTACAGTTTATGTCATTTTAAAATTTTCACAGTATATTTAAACACATTAACTTACTAAATTCTAGTGCCCTTTGCAATAGACAATATTTTCCCCTCAGTTTAAAGATGAATACAAAACCTCTAGAACTTCAAAAAATCCTGTCATGACTGTAGATCTAGTCCTGGGGGCTGAATTTCTGCAGTTAAAGTGTCCCTGAAAATACATATTGGAATATTGATGGATGAGATGATATGGATGAAACAAATCTTGCATTTGTTTCAAAATAATCTAGGGATGGCAATGATAAACAAATGGTCCAGAGTAGCAATTTTTGGAGCTGGAGGGTGGGTACACAAAGCATTTCTCTTTACTTCTGTAAATGTATGAAACTTTTCACAACACAAGAGTTTTTTAAACAGCTGAGACCAATAAATAAATACAGAAGTCCTTCTCAAGGTGTTTTGCTAAAGATAAGAGGGCTTCTGCTGTTCGATTTTAGATTAACTCTACCCATTCCCACATCAGCTACATGAATCTTATATAAATCTCCTTTTTTATATCCAACTGAAAATTTGCTAAGTAGCTCTGCAGTGCAGAGTCAAATAGAAGGCCCCAAATACTTAAGATATAGAAATATCTAAGTCTCTTGCTTTTGGGGTTTACTAGAAATTCTATACTCTGAATGCAACATGACATCTAGAAAATGATGTGCCTCTCATTGTTGCCCAGTTTTTACAAAGTCTGGGAGTAAATAAAAAGCAATGTTCCCTTGGACTCCCCTTGTCTAATACTTAACTGAGCTCTGCAAGAGCTAAAACTCCAAGTTATCTGCTCCTAACATAAACCTGGGTCTTAGATAATCATCATGGACTGTTCAGTGAAATTACAGCTGGGATCAGCATTTAAGACAATGAAGATAAAAGAGTTTTCCCCCAAAATGAAACTATATGAAGCTTTAATTTTCTGGATTCTGAGTATGCCAAGACAAACCCACAGAACAGTAGTGTTTTCCTTATTAAAAAAGAAAATGGAGTTTTCTATTCAATATATCAGAATGGCTCTTCTTTGAGATCAAATTCTTATATAATTTTCCCAGCTGAGGCAGAGCAAGTCCTTAGGATCTTGAAAAGGAGCCTAATGACCAGGTACTCTGATCAAGAATGGCACTAACCCTATTGCCTTGGGTTCCACCCTCAGGAGGGAAGAAAAGAATGTATGCAGACCGAAGGGCCCTTTATAAGATCCCTGCTCTCGGAAAGCCCAGGGCTGACTAAAGAAGGAGTCATGGGTCACGATCCACCAAGGACACAGAGGAAGGAAGATTAGCATAGCAACAAGAGCATCGCCAGCACCACCGCTTGCACACGTGGGAAGGTGCATCTTTGACATTCCTTTCTCCAGCAGATCTTCCTGACCCAGGAATCGAACCGGGGTCTCCTGCATTGCAGGCAGATTCTTTAACAACTGAGCTATCAGGGAAACCTCTTCCTTTCCTAAATTTACCTCAAAATAACATTAAGTATCAAAATAATAGGTTACGGGCAATGAAAACATATATTCTGATTGGAAACAGATCTGATCGTAACATTACTGCCGCCACAGATGGTAATGAAAACAATTACACTAACAAAAACATTTTAAGGCAAATATTATTTCCTTCTCTTCTAAATTAGCATACAGTATTTTCATCTGTATTTTGATACTCAGACTGCTGAAGAAATTAAATATAAGCATTCACAAGCTATTTATGCAAAGATCATATAATAAACAAAGAATTTCTAAGAGATCTTTTTGATACCTCTGGTTTTGTTATACACAACAAATTATGGGTTAGATCTTTGGAGCATCACTTACATTGACTTAATTTTAATTATAAGATATCAAAATGAATGCAAATATGCAACTATAAAATAGCGAAATATTACATGTAGCAAAGAATATTTTTTTCTAACTTAGGGTGTGTTTTCCTTAAGACAAACATGAACAACTTCAGACTGCCTATCAGAATCCATCTTGAAGAGACTGAAACATTCCCACTTATATGAGATGGCAGAACTGGCTGGCGCTGACATGTGACTGCGTTCCTGTTGGCTTCCATATAATACCTCCATATGTGCACCTCTCTTCCCGTTCCAGCTTCTCTGAAGGTGGCTGTGATATCAATGAACTACATACACTTCATCCTGACGTCCAACACCATGGAGCTGAATCCTACAATATCTGAGCAGGCTTCTGCTTTTCAGGAGTGAAGCACCTAAGAGAAGATGAGCTCATTACAACCCTCTGATCAAAACCCAGACCATTCCACAGGGTTCAAGGGCCAAGGTTAAATTCTGCTGTATGTCCACCAAGGTGTCTGCACCCAAAAGAATCTGAGGTAAGATGGACATCAAGCCTAGTTTCGAATGCAGGACTTCTCAAAAGGCATTTGGGAAGTTTGGGAAGGAGAGGGAACAGCACTTTTCTCTTTGTAGTTGGGCTGGTGGGCAAGGGTTACAGGCTGCTCCCAGTCTCAGGATGGGCGCGAGGGTCTGCGTCTCCCTGGACAGAAAAACAGAGAGGGATCTCGTTAATACAGGTCCTGATGATCACTCCTGATGCACCAAAAGGAAGGAAGGATTCTCGGGGAGCAGGGAGCATAACTTACTGGCCTTTTCCAGCTGTATGGGAGAAAAGTCAACACAACTTGATCAGTGAATCTTATAAAACATGAAGTCATAAAAATAAAACTCAATCCAGTTACTAGAGGTTTAAGATGTGTATAGTAATTTTTTAAAGTAGCTAATTTGAACACATTCAGTTCAGTTCAGTTCAGTCACTCAGTCGTGTCCAACGCTTTGCGACCCCATGGACCACAGCACACCAGGCCTCCTTGTCCATCCAACTCCTAGAGTTTACTCAAATGCATGTCCATTGAGTTGGTGATGCCATCCAACCATCTCATCCTCTGTCGCCCCCTTCTCCTGCCTTCAATCTTTCCCAGCATCAGGGTCTTTTCAAATGAATCAACTCATCGCATGAGGTGGCCAAAGTATTGGAGTTTCAGCTTCAGCATCAGTCCTTCCAATGAACACCCAGGACTGATCTCCTTTAAGATAGACTGGTTGGATCTCCTTGCAGTCCAAGGGACTCTCAAGAGTCTTCTCCAACATCACAGTTCAAAAGCATCAGTTCTTTGCACTCAGCTTTCTTTATAGTCCAACTCTCACATCCATACATGACCACTGGAAAAACCATAGCCTTGACCAGACAGACCACATTACATGCTATCTAATAACATTCTCTGTGATTTTGGAGGCAGACAATACCAGTCTTCTGCTCCCCAGTAGACAAAGTAGCAGTCTATAGTAGACTGTTCCCCAGTCTACTAAGGGAGAATTGTTCCTGTCACAGCTAAACCCTAGGAGAAGCCTATGCCAAATGCCTGTAGAACCAATTATCAAGACCACTGGTTATCATGCTTTAAATACTTTGGGCACTTGCTGTAATATTTTGTCTACTTTTTTAAATTCAAATTCTCTAACTTCTAACTGAAGTCATGTGTACTTCTTAATAAAATTTAACATATTTGGACTTTGAGAAAAAGATCTAATTTTCACATCTTTCATTTCACAACCCATAGTTAATACAACTTTCACCTGTACTGTTGTCTAGGCAAGATTTAAGAATTATTACACACAATTACTCTTCATAACAGAAGTCAAAATAGGACTCTAACTTGTTAATTTCCTAATTGTTCTTTTTCAAGTTTACTAACCATAAGTAAAATGTACACATCATAATCAGATTTTCAGTCATTATTTTAACATTTCATGCTTTATCTATATGCTGTTTCTTTTTAAGTTCTAAAGCAGTAGGCTTATATGTGGTTATGACAGGCACTTCTACTTTTGCCGAATTCATATTTAACAAAGTTCAGTCTATGCATTTATTACATACAAAGTAAGGCAAGAGGTAATGGAAACAGAGTCAGCTACAACATTTGTGGGGTGCCCCATGCAAAATAAAAATGTGGAGCTCCAGCAGGATATGGGAAAGGTAGTCTCCCCTTCCCACAGTCCAGCATCCCAACTTGCAGGAAATGAGGGACCTCCCCCCACCACCACCAAGAGATTGCAACCTCCTTGCCTGCAGGACATGGGCAAGAAGCCACCACTGAATTGGTCACCATATGGGCCAGGGTGCTGCCAGCTTGTTCAGGGATGGCCGCTTTGCCCCGTCCCATGATGTCACAACCCAGGACACACGCTCCACCTTGACTTTCTCTGCTCCAGCACTGCTAATCTGTGGGTGGAGGAGGGTAAGGCGAAACACAGGTTTCCCCTGCTGACCCACCCCATCGCCACACCAGGTGGAGGGCGGCTGTGGTAATCAGACAGGGATGGGGAGATGGAGCTGGAGGCCAGAAGAGGCTCCGGGGCTGGGAGCCATCTGCTGAGCATCTAAGCCAGGGAGGGAAGGCTCTGGAGGGACCACACATGGGCTAGGGTTCAACCCCCCTAGGTACATACTCCCTGACCCATCACACTCCACTTTCAAACCATAGACTCCACGGTTAAATTACCAAGAATTTCATGAGCTCAAATGCAGAGTCCTAAAACCTCAAGCACAGGGCCATTCTGAGAACAGAGTCCCTGCGCTTTGTTCATAGCATGCGAATCCATCTTGGGTGATAACGACTTATCTGTGTTAAAGTTTCTTCCTTTGGCTCATAATCACAGAAGAAGCTGAGTGTTGAATTGCATCATCTAATTAAATCAGGTTCTTTACCTTCACTTCATTAGCAAAAGGGATAAAGCTGATAAAAAAGAATGCTTGGGTAATCAAGTATTGGTCATGACTCCCATGTGAGCATCCAATCAGACCACCACAGGACCAGTTTCGAGATGACTCCCAGAGCTGACTGTGCCGTTTCTGCATGTAGCCCCTTCCTCCATCTATAAGAGCTCCCCCCACCCCCCGATTGTCAGTGGGGGGAGTTGGCCTTCGGACAGGAGCTCCCCTCCCTCTGGTTGCTGGCCTCTGAAATAAAGCAAACCTCCCTTTCCACCAACCTTGCCTCTTTATCGGCTTCAAGAAAAGAGGCAGCCGGACTCCCTCTTTCCATTGCAGATTTTTGTGCCCAACGTGAGGTTGCTGCGCTCTCACGGTATCGCCTCCTGGGTTTCCCCTCTTCCAGCAAAGCCACGACCATGACGCTGGGCTGGCTGGGATGGCTGTGAGGAGCCCGCCGCAGGTGGCTCGCTGGCCCTGAGAGCTGGGGTTTGGGGGAATGTTCCTAGCAGCTGCCAAAGCCACTTGTTTCAGGGACCCCCCTCTGTTTTTCCCCTGCTTGGCACTGGCTGCCAACTATGCTTTTCCTTGGTGGAATAGAAACATACATCTGGACAAGCCGATGAAGCTCCAAGACCAAGTAAGTCCTTCGGCGCGCACGCGGCAAGCTTCTCTTGTGAGCAGGGAATGATGTCTGGGCATTTTGCCAATTGGTTGAGATGTGTGTCTGCCACTGAGGACCTCTTGTGAGTGCTGAGTGTCGCTGGAACATGTTGCTAGTCGGTTCTGATGGGCGTCTGACGTTGCAGACCCGTTGTGTTGGGAAGTGGTTGTTTGGGGCTCCTTATTACTCATCCTCTTGGCAGGTACTCCGCTGTGTGGGTGCATATTTCATACGTGTGATTGGTATCTTTGCTGTCTTTTGTAAAATGGGAAATTCAGATTCAATTCATTAGAAAAATTGTGATTAAAGAAAAAGAAAGATTTTTTTAAGCAGTGGATGGTGACAGTATTCTTCAGACTCCAGAGAAAATGGGTTAAAATGAAACTCTTTTAAAGCACCCCCCGCCAACTGTTTCTTTCACATGTGCAGCTGAAGAAAGCTAGCTCGATAAAATACTGTTTTCAGAATTCTGACCCTGAGAGAACAAAAATATACCTAAGAGAAAGCTTGCAGTTAACTCTTCTCATGTCCTTGAAATATAAACACAGAACACTTTGCCTGAGACTTCAGCTTTGGGTTAATTAGTAGGACTTTACAAGATGTTTGAGTTCACTAAACATGCATCTTGTACCACATTAAAGAGAAACTGCGCTATGAGAAAGATGTATGTTTTTAGAGGTTATGGAGAGTGTTCTTAAGTTTGCCAGTTAAAAAATGCTGGTGTAACAATGCAATTACTTGTTTCTGGGTTCTGTTGACGTCTTTTAAAGGTGGGAAATTGTAATATATAATTAGAGCTACTAGAATAATAAAGGAAATATTTCAGTTTGTAAAGCAAGTAGGGTACGTATCGTCAGAGAGAAGGTATAAAGACTGGAGATATTTTTGCTGAGGAAGAAAAGGAGAAGAATTTTGTCCTAGAGCTAGCTGTTTGTTTATGTGGGGGGGAAATAAAGGCCAAATTAATATGGATCAAGAAAGTGATAAAAGGTTTGTCAAAAAGGAACTTTGAGGAAAGAATTTTGTATGTTGTCAGCATTGATTAAGATTAGATTAAATTTAATTAAATAAATGAATTTTGTTATTAATAATAAGCTGGTACAAGACTGGAATTTGGTTTCTCTCTGAAGGAACAGTTTTCCCGGAAAATTAAACAGCTCTTTAAAAAAAAAAAAAAAAAAGTTTTTCACTTATTTCTTTGGATACTCCAGGTCTTAGTTGCAGCATGTAGGATCTTTAGTTGTGATGTGTGGGATTTTTAGCTGCAGCACGTGAGCTCTTAGCTGCAGTATCTGGGATCTAGTTCCCTGACCAGCGGTGGAACCCTGGGCCCCCTGCATTGGGAGTGCAGAATCTTAGCCACTAGATCACCAGGAAAGTCCCTGCACTGCTTCTGATAACAGGTTGTAAGTTTCTTCTCTAGCTAACTTATTGCATTCCAGAAGACCCCTGAGACATCTCAGAAGAAATATTAAAGTAACTAAGATTACCTGGTACAGTGAATCACAAGGAAAACTTTGTTAAATGATAATACTAAACATTGTTAGGTTATACTGTGTGGGTACATGTCCTTAAAAGAAATGTTCTGAAAGTTATGAAATACAGGTTCTTGATAAATTTCAGATCATACTACTAAACCAAGCAAAAAAATTTTAAACATTCCAGTGGAAACTTATTACCTAGATTTTTATCCATATTTTTAATGCAAATATTTAGGATGAAAAAAAAATTGTCTGGTGAAGTTGTCACAGAGTATAGCTACTCATAGTACCTATCCACTGGCTTTAATATTTTTGTGACAATTGGGTATAAGTGATAAAATGCATAGCCCATAAAATATTTCCACATCAGCATACTTCTGTACCTCTTTGTTATGTCTGATTAGTTTTTCCTTCCGTGTGGATAACTAGGCTAATATATAAATAAAAGCCTCCATTGAAGGGACATGAATGAATTCAGAGCAGGCAACTGAGCCACTTTGGCATGATTAGAAAAATGTATTGATTATCAGTGTCTTCTGTTGAAAGATTTGCCAATATAATGGGAAAATGATGGAAAAAATTTTCACATATTGAGGTGTGTGAAAGTCATTCTGGCTTATACACGGTTTAATTTGAACTTTAGGCTAACCAAGAAAGCCTATTTGTGACCTCTTAAACATACATTGTAAACTGCTTTATCCATTAAGGGAAAAAATACATTTGAGAATAGTACAAAGATGCATTTTGATTATTATCCTCATTGCAATTTGACCACTGATTTTCAAATATCCAGGTACTATGATAAATTAATCAAAGTAATGTTTTCATCAATATTTTCAAAATATTGATGCTAAGCCTGGAACCTGAAATTGTTTTCAACTCTCTATTCATTCCCCAAATTAGGCAGGACTGTGCCCCCACTTCAGCAGGAAGTAGCCAGAGTGATCATCACCCCCATTCCCTCGAACAGTTGGGGAAAATTGGAATAGAAATGGAACTAAAACCAGGTTCCTCTGCCAAGTTTGATTAACTTCTCTAATAAAAACCTTATTCCCTTTCTCGTTCTGTAGCTGTCCCTCCTCAAGATTGAGGAGCATCAAAGAAAAGTGGGATTGAAACTGTTAGGACCCTGTGGTCCTCCCCTCCCCCCAATGTCCTCGCCCCAACTTTTGCTTGTGGAAAAACTTCAGCCAAACAGTACGTTTAATCAGAGAAGTGAGAAAATGTAGAAACAAAGGAAAACAGTCAAATAAAACCAAATAGTGATAGTTTAGCCATTGAGCAAAGTCAAGGACTTTTAGTTCCTCCTCAAAAGCTATAGGTAATATTCTGAGCCATATCCTGTGAGTTGTCTTGTAGATGTTAATATCCCCACCAAGTGGAAGGAGTTAATTACATGATGACCAGACTATAATCATGACATGAGCTGCCATGAGCTGCCACAATTCTGAGAACTGGCCTCAGAGAAATGGGAACAAACTGGCCCTGGGACTGCAGAGTGACTGTCCTGAAAACAATCAAGATGACGCTGATCAGACCTCCACGTGACTAACTTCAAGATGATTCTTAGAGCTGACGGTGCTGTTTCTACATGGAACCCCCTCCATCCATCTATAAAACCCCTTGTCCTGATTGTCAGTGGGGGGCGTCAGCCTTTGGACAGGAGTCCACCCTCCACCTGTCCACAGGAGCTAGTCTCCTAAATAAAGCAAACTTTCCTTTCCACCAACCTTGCCTCTTTATTGGCTTCCGAGTGGCAGGTAGCCAGACCCCTACTTCCAGTAATAATAGTATCTACCACATTAAGCTTGTTTGGTGATTAAATGAAGCCATGACTGTAGTGCTGGCATGTTGTAAAAGTTTAATAAATTAAAAAGAAAATTCACAATTGTGTTTCTCTTCCATACCCTCCATCATGTCAAATAACACCAAGCGTTGTGGCTTCTACCTCCTAAATATTTCTTGAATCTCTATCCTTCCCCTCTAACGCCTTGACTATTGGCCTATTTCATAAGCACTTGCTTAGACCATTGAAATAGTGTCCTAGATAACAGGCGTGTCTTTTGTTTATCTCTCATCCATTCTGTAAACCGCTACCAGCAAAATATTCCAAAGCTGACAACATCACTTCTATGCTCAGAATTCCTCAATAGCCCCTCATGGCCCAAAAGTCAGTGTTAGCTGTTCAGTCATGTCTGACCTTTGCCACACCATGGACTGTACCCTGCAAGGCTCCTCTGTCCACAGTTTATCCCCAGGCAAGAATGCTGGAGTGGATTGCCATTCCCATCTCCAGGGGATCTTCATGACCCAGGGATCAAACCCAGGTCTCTCGAATTGCAGGCAGATTCTTTACCACCTGAGTCAGCAGGGAAGCCCCATGGCCCAAGAGGACAAAATTAAAGCTCTCAGCATGCCACACAACCCTTCCGGAACTAGCCCTTACCTCCCTCCACAGCCTCACCTTCCCTCTGATTCCCCACCAGCAACACACCAAATGCTCCTACTTGTTCTTTCCCCAACAGCCCATGGCTCTCCTTGCCCCCATTTCTTGGTCATTTTATTCCCTCTGCTTGATTTAGCTTGGGCTGATTTTATCTACATTTCCCAAACAATATCCCTTATTTGCTTACCACCCTTTTCCAAGTCTCCACTAAGAAGACTTCTTGAGCCTTGGATACACTTACTGTCTCCCTTTTATATGTTCTCATCACACTGTCTACATTAAAATACTTAAAATTAGTATAATCTCTGTGATGCAATGATCTCTTTCATCATTAGAAACTGGAAACTTCTTGAGGCACCTGGGTCTCCTTCACCATAATTTCCCCAGCATGTAAAATGGAATCTAAGTCCTGTCGGGCACTCAGTGAATGAATGAACAAATGAATGAAAGCCTAACACCTAAGAATTAATTGTTCATTAGTTCACTTCAGTCGCTCAGTCATGTCCAACTCTTTGCAACCCCATGGACTGCAGCACACCAGTTTTCCCTGTCTATCGCAAACTCCCAGAGCTTGCTCAAACTCATGTCCATCGACTAGGTGATGCCATCCAACCATCTCATCCTCTGTCATCCCCTTCTCCAGCCTTCAATCTTTCCGAGCATCAGGGTCTTTTCTAAGGAGTCAGTTTGTCACATCAGGTGGCCAAAGTATTGGAGTTTCAGCTTCAGCTTCAGTCCTTCTGATGAATATTCAGGACTGATTTCCTTTAGGATGGACTGGTTGGATCTCTTTGCAGTCCAAGGGACTCTTAAGAGTCTTCTCCAATACCACAGTTCAAAAGCATCAATTTTTTGACCCTCAACTTTCTTTATGGTCCAGCTCTCACATCCATACATGACTACTGGAAAAACCATAGCCTTGACTAGATGGACCTTTGTCGGCAAAGTAATGTCTCTGCTTTTTAACAAGCTGTCAAAGTTGGTCATAGCTTTTCTTCCAAGGAGCAAGCATCTTTCAATTTCATGGCTGCAGTCACCATCTGCAGTGATTTTGGAGCCAATATAGTCTCACACTGTTTCTATTGTTTCCCCATCTATTTGCCATGAAGTGATGGGACTGGATTCCATGATTTTAGTTTTTTGAATGTTGAGTTTTAAGCCAGGTTTTTCACTCTACTCTTTCACTTTAATCAAAAGGCTCCTCAATTCCTCTTCGTTTTCTGCCATAAGTGTGGTGTCATCTACATATCTGAGGTTATCGATATTTCTCCCTGCAATCTAGATTCCAGCTTGTGCTTCATCCAGACAGGCATTTCGCATGATGTACTCTGCATATAAGTTAAATAAGCAAGGTGGCAATACACAGATTTGATGTACTTCTTTCCCAGTTTGGAACCAGTCTGGTTTTTTTATGTCTGGTTTTAGTTGTTGCTTCCTGATCTGCATACAGATTTCTCAGGGGGCAGATCAGGTGATCTGGTATTTCCATCTCTTGAAGAATTTTCCAGTTTGTTGTGATTCACACAGTCAAAAGGTTTTGGCATAGTCAATAAAGCAGAAGTAGATGTTTTTCTGGAACTCTCTTGCTTTTTTGATGATCCAACAGGTGTTGCCAATTTGATCTCTGGTTCCTTTACCTTTTTTAAATCCAGCTTGAACATCTGGATGTTCTCAGTTCACGTACTATTGAAGCCTGGCTTGGAGAATTTTGAGTACTACTCTGCTAGTGTGAGAAATGAGTGCAATTGTGCAGTAGTTTGAGCATTCTTTGGCATTGCCTTTCTTTGGGATTGGAATGAAAACTGACCTTTTCCAGTCCTGTGGCCACTATTGAGTTTTCCAAATTTTCTGGCATATTGAGTGTAGCACTTTCACAGCATCATCTTTTAGGACTTGAAATAGTTCAACTAGAATTCTATCACCTCCTTTAGCTTTGTTCCTAGTGATGCTTCCTAAGGCCCACTTGACCTCGGACTCCAGGATGTCTGGTTCTAGGGGAGTGATCACACCATCGTGGTTATCTGGGTCATGAAGATCTGTTTTGTATAGTTCTTCCATGTATTCTTGCCACCTTTTCGTAATATCTTCTCTTTCTGTTAGATCCATACTGTTTCCGCCCTTTATTGTGCCCATCTTTGCATGAAATGTTCCCTTGGTATCTCTAATTTTCTTGAGGAGATCTCTAGTCTTTCTCATTCTATTGTTTCCCTCTATTTCTTTGCACTGATCACTGAGGAAGGCTTTCTTATCTCTCCTTGCTATTCTTTGGAACACTGCATTCAAATAGGTATAGCTTTCCTTTTCCCCTTTGCCTTTAGCTTCTCTTCTTTTCACAGCTATTTGTAAGCTCTCCTCAGACAACCAGTTTGCCTGTTTGCATTTCTTTTTCTTGGGGATGGTCTTGATCACTGCCTCCTGTACAATGTCACGAACCTCCATCCATAGTTCTTCAGGCACCCTGTCTATCAGATCTAACCCCATGAATCTATTTGTCACTTCCACTATGTAATTGTAAGGGATTTGATTTAGGTCATCCCTGAATGGTCTAGTGGTTTTCTGTACTTTCTTCAGTTTAAGTCTGAATTTGGCAAGAAGGAGTTCATGATCTGAGCCACAGTCAGCTCCTGGTCTTGTTTTTGCTGACTGTACAGACCTTCTGCATCTTCAGCTGCAAAGAATATAATCAATCTGATTTCGGTGTTGACCATCTGGTGGCATCCATTTGTAGAGTCTTCTCCTGTGTTGCAGAAAGAGGGTGTTTCTATGACCAGTATGTTCTCTTGTCAAAACTTTTATTAGCCTTTGCCCCGCTTCATTTTGTACTTCATTTTGAAAGAATTAGAGCAACAGAATGTCCAGTTGCATAAGAAACAAAGAGTCAAAGGTAAGGTGAAAAATGTAAAGCTCTCCTTGTCCTTGGAGCTCACTGGAAGCATTAACTTTGCTAGTCATTACGACTGCCTCGGAAGCAATGTGCCAGACAGCTTATGCAGCTAGGCACAGAGACAAAAAATTAGGCAACGTGAATATTTTGTGCATGAAGGGAACTGTTCTTTCTTTTTAAAAAGTAAACAGACAAGACTCTCTTAACAGTGTACTGGAAGGTAAAAATAGTAATGCTGGTGTAAGGCTGAGCAACAAAATCTATATTTTTTTCTGCCCAAAACTCTTCAGGGTTACTAAGTTGTTCTCCCAGTTTAAAAGCCGGCTAGGAAAGAAAAGTTCCAGTGGCAATGCACTTGTACACCACATAAAAGGAAAAGGGAAAAATGATGCATATTAGAAAACCAAACTGTGTGAGCTCTACTTGACAAGGGTATGAAAAATAAATGAAAAGATAGTAAGGCAGAAGGAGAAAGAAGATATGGAAGACTGAATACAATATCTGGTTTAAAATTAATAATAAGTCTAGTGAACCTCTCTATCATTGGTTGCATTATATTTCAAAGGCTACAACATGACCAGTGATTGGCTCTGAGCCTGATTTGCTGAGTCATACCTGATTCTTAAGACCACTTTTGCATTTAGGTGTTCCTTGCCCCAATTTCCTGAAGAAGATGGGAAACAAAGAAAACAGGAAATTAAATTTGCTCTCTAATTCTTTTGGAACTTTAATTTGTAAAGTCTAAAAATTCAAAGCAAATTAGATGTGCAATTGTATGCAACTCATGAATGATTTTTTTTTTTTTGTCAAATGTTCTAAAGATATAACTTTATTTGTGATATGGACCCAGACAATGAGTCTTGAATAATTTAAAATGAAACCTACATCTTGGTAGACTGCACACTACAATCTTCATTTTTAGTCATTTATAAAATTAAATTGCCAGTTCTTACTTCTCATGACATCTTAGTATTTTGCGTTAAAAGTGTACTCAAAAATATCTTCTGGAGTCCCCTAGTAGAGATCACTCATTCTTTTAAGCACTCGGGTGATAAGAGATTCATCACCCATCCAGTAGCCAGCTCTGCTGTGTATACCTCTAACGCGGACACACACTTCTTAGTGGTGAATTGACCTTGTCCCCACCTCCAGAACTTCCACTCCACAATCTTGGTTCCATTTGCTGAAGTTTCACATAATACATTTAATTGCTTTGTATTTTTCATGCCATTAAACGTTCCCAGTTGACAGAAGTTATTTTTAACCCTCTGATGATTGTACTTCAAAACCTGGCTCAGCTTCCCACTCACAACAGAAACAACTCTACTTCTCTCCATTGACACCACCGGTCCAGGCAAAGCTGCCCTCATCTCTCAGTGGGCAGTCAGACCTGCTCTTCCCTCCCACTCTCATTCCCTCCAATCTTTCCCAGACATAAGCCAGCAAGATTTTTGCTAAAGAAGAAATGTTCACTATGTCTCCACTTGTTAATAACCCTCAGTACTCTCTTCAGTACTGGAGATAAGTTCAAAACTATAATCTTTCATTGCTTCTTTTACCATCCTTCATCAAATTTACCATAATTTTAAGTATACTTAATTCCATAAATAATAATATTATTACTAACAATCCCTAATTTATCAAGGGCTTACTACACCGTGGGTACTATGCTAAGAGCATCAGAAGCATCATCTTAGTTAGACTTCAAAGCAAGCCCGTTATATCTCTACCCATACATCACAGATGAGGAAAGCAGGCCTTGGGAGAGTTAAGGTAAGGGGAAGAGTGGAGATTAGAATCAACTCAGTTCTAGAACCAATTGATGTTCTAACCTTGTCGTGATGATGCTGATATCTGACACTTTCACTAACCTCCCAGCCCCAGAGTTGTAGAGACCAGTTGTCAAGGGAACTGTCAGAAGCAAATTGTGTTCCTATTTGCCCAACACCACAAAATCAGAATAATGGCTCATATTTTTCTCTGAACTACTGTCCCTTGTTCTTCATGGCACTCAAATACCCCACCACCCCAAAACAAGATAAATTAAGTGAGTAAACCTGGTACCCTTATCTTGACATCTATTGAGCCTTCTTGAATTTTTAAGGCACTTTCCAGAAAAGAAATAGCAGAGAATAGGAACATATCATGGGCTTCCCTGGTGACTCGGAGGGTAAAGAATCTGCCTGCAATACAGAAGATCTGGGTTGGAAAATCCCTGGGTTGGAAAGATCTCCTGGCGGAGGGCATGGCAACCCACTCCGGTATTCTTGCCTGGAGAATCCCCATGGACAGAGGAACCTGGCAGGCTATAGTCCGTGGGGTCACAAAGAGTCACACACGACTGAGCGACTAAGCAAAGGAACATATCATAGAGATTAGCCATTTAATTACATTTATCTGGATTCATTAGCAACAGGGAGAATCCAGCAAACAGAATCTAGAATGACAGGGAAGATGTAGAATGACTTCTGCACAAAGATGGTGTGCAAATGTGCAAAGCCTTCCACATTTTAGAGGCAATAGCAGGACAGGCAAGAGGTGAGGGCTATACTCTAGTTAACTGCAGGATCCTGTGGTGGCTCTATTTTCAGGTTTTTAAGGAACCTCTATACTGTTCTCCATAGTAACTGTACCAATTTACATTCCCACCAACAGTGTAGGAGAGTTTCCTGTTCACCACACCACCTCCAGCATTTATTATTTGTAGACTTTTTGATAATGGCCATTCTGACCAGTGTGAGGTGACACCTCATAGTAGTTTTAATTTGTATTTCTCTAATAATTAGTGATGTTTAGTATTTTTCATGTTGCCTTTTAGCCATCTGTATGTCTTCTTTGGGGGAAATGTCTATTTAGATCTTCTGCCCATTTTTTGATGGGGCTGATTTTAATATGGAGCTGTATAAGCTGTTTGTATTTTTAGGAAATTAATCCCTTGTCAGTCACATCATCTGAAAATATTTTCTCCCATTCTGTAGGTTGTCTTTTAGCTTTATTTATGCTTTCCCATGCTTTGCAAAAGTTTTTAAGTTTAATTAGATTCTATTCATTTATTTTTGTTTTTATTTCCCCTTAGTCTAGAAGATGATTCCAAAAAGCTATTAAAGAACATTTTCTAATACCATACACAAAAATAAACTCAAAATGGATTAAAGAGCTAAATGTAAGACTGGATACTATAAAACTCCTAGAGGAAAACAAAGGCAGAACACTCTTTGATATACTCTAGTTAATAAAATTGTTTCCCTTAGGGGTAAAGACTAACAGCTTTGATACTGCTACGTATATATACCAGAATTGAACAATTAAGTAAATGGATGGCAGAAGGCAAAAGCCAGGTTTCTCTCCATTAAAATAGAAAATTACAGATACTCAAGAAAAGGAGTAGTATTCAAGAACACTCTTATATTACCCTATAAGATGGTAATAAAAATTAGGGTTGAGACAACAGTATAAACTCATGTTTAGCTTAATATTGATATAGGTGGTTATAGAAATATTTATGAATATGTGTATACACACAGGTTAGTATGCACATATGTTTCCTTGTTCTGTCAGATGAAAAGGCCGAGAAATGCTGACATCCTGGTAGCAATAGAGTTTGGTTTTGGGTTTGGGTTTTTAATTTTTTCTTGGAGGATAATTGCTTTACAATAGTGAGTTGGTTTCTGCCATCCATCACCATGAATCAGCCACAGGTATACACATGTCCCTCCCCCTTAGGCCTCCCTCCCACCCCACGAGGTTGTCACAGAGCATGGCTTGAGCTCCCCGCGTCACGCAGCAAATCCCCACTGGCCGTCTCTTTCACAAACGGGGATGTATGTGCTTCCATGCTACCCTCTCAACTCGTCCCACCCGCTCCCTCCCCCACTGTGTCCACAAATCTGCTCTCTATGCCCGTGTCTCCATCACTGCCCTGCAAATAGGAGAACGGTATGGAGATTCCTTCAAACACTAGGAATAGAACTACTATACGACCCAGCAATCCCATTACTAGCCCGAGAAAACCATAATTGAAAGAGACATCTGTACCCCACTGCCCTTTGCATTACTCTTTACAATAGGAAGGACATGGAAGCAACCTAGATGTCCATCGACAGATGAATGGATGCAGAAACTGTGGTACATATATACAACGGGATTTACTCAGCTATAAAGAAAGAACACATTTGAGTCAGTCCTGATGAAGTGGAGTTTGGCCTTTAACACCACTGTCCAATAAAAAGAATCAGACCTTGGGAGAAACCACCGATTCTAGGGCTGGGGCTTGAAACACTCTAAATGAGCCTGCAGTGCCTTGTAGCTCCAGAAAGTTAGTATTCAAAACAAAGCTGGCAGTGAGAACTGTGTGTCAGAAGGATACAACAGACAACTTAAAGGGCTTCCAGTGGCCAAATGTAGACCAGTTTGAGCAACAAAATGAAGCAGTGTATTAGTCAGTTTGTGCTGCTATAACAAAACAATACAAATTTGCATGACTTGAACATAAATAAACAGTAATTTGCTTCGTACAATGCTGGAAGCTTGGAAGTCCAAGATCAAGGCTTGGCTGATTCTGTTCCCCGGTAAGAGCCCTCTTCCTGGCCTGCAGATGGTCGCTCTGCCCTCACGTTGCAGAGGGGGGAGGAGACAGCAAGAGGCTGAGCAAGCTCTGGTGTCTCTGCTTATGAGACCACTCACCCCATCATGAGGGGCCCACCTTTGTGACCTCACCTAAACCTAATTCATGCCCAAAGGCTCATCTGCAAATACCATTCCATTGTGATTTAGGGCTTTAACATATGAATGGGGGGGCACAATTTGGTCCATAGAAAGTATTGTTAGTTTACAACTCAGAGTATAAAATAAATATGTATTAGTCAATGTTAATATAAATGATTGCTTCCCTGAATAGATCAGTTGGTAAAGAATCCATCTGCAATGCAATATAAATAAGTGACTGAATAAGTAAGTAAATTGGGAATCAATAGACAAATATATTGAAAAATGCAAAAAAAAAAATGTAGCAGTCCCACCTTAAGGAGATATGCTATAACTTCCCGTAAGTTTGGGGTACATGTAGATGCTTTGTTTCAAAGAGAAGCTTATAGAAAGAAAGGGAGGAAAGAGTAAATTTATAGAGGAGGAAAATGACAAACACTGTCTCCAGCCAGGTCATCAAGATTAACATCAACAGGGATAAGCCATATTGAGAGTGTGTACCTGTGATACGTTGTAATGAGAATAGCACTTTACATCTGTGATCTTCCTCCCCAAAACACATTCCGGTCTTATCATTAGAAAAATACCAAGCAAATTCCAATTGAGGAAAGTATAAAATACCTAACCAGTAAACCTCAAAACTGTCCAGTTACTAAAAATAAGGACAAGCTGAGAAATGGTCACAGCCAAGAGGAGCCTAAGGAGACGAGTCTCCTAAGTGTAATATGGTCTCCTCAGTGGTATCCTGGAACATAAAAACAGGTGCACAGAAAAGGGAACTCTTGTATCCTGCTGGTAGGAGGGGAAATTTTTGCAGCCACGATGGAGAACAGTATGGAACATCCTCAAAACACTCAAAACAGACGCACCACATGATCTAGCAATCCCACTCCTAGATGTATATCCAGAAATCATAAAATCTCTAAATTAAAAAGATACATGCACCCCAATATTCATAGCTATTTACAATAGCCAAGACAGGGATGCAACCCAAATGTCCATCATTGATGACTGGCTTAAGAAGATGGGGTGCATATTTTCAATGGAATATTAAGCATTAAAAAAAAAGAATGAAATATTACCATTTGCAGCAACAAGGATGGACCTAAGGAATATTATACTTAGTGAAGTAAGTCAGATGGAGAAAGATTATATGATATCACTTACATGTGGAATCTGAAAAAAAAAAAAGTTAATCTATATGCAAATAGGAATAAACTCACAGACAGAAAACAAATGTATGGTTTCCAAAGGAGAAAGGAGGCACAGATAAATTACAAGTATGGGATCAACAGATACACATGACTATACTCAAAATAGAAAGCAACAAAGATTTACTCATGACACAGGAACCATCTTCAATATCTTTTAACAACCTATAATGAAAAATGGTCTGAAAAATATATACACAGCTGAATCACTATGCTTCAAGCCTGAAACTAACAGAATATTGTAAATCAACCTCACTCAAATTAAAAATAGATAAGATTAACCAAGATATAAGCTTACCAACACCTCAGAAAATCCCCTGCATGACCAATTATATCCCTTCCTCATCAATCTCTACCCAGGAACGATCCTCTATCAGCATAGATGAAATCATACAGTATGGAGAAGGAGGCAGGGAGGGAAAGGAGAATGACAACTAATACCAGTCCTTCACAAACTGTTTTAAGAAACAGAAGAACAATAAGACTTGTATCTTCTTGCCTGAGATAAGATGCGTGCAAGCATGCTAAGTCACTTCAGTCTTGTCTGATTCTTTGTGACCCTATGGATTGTAGCCCACCAGGCTCCTCTGTCCATGGGATTCTCCAGGCAAGAATACTAGAGTTGGTTGCCATTTCCTTCTCCAGGGGATCTTCCCAACCCAGGGATCGAACCTGCATCTCCTGCGACTCCTGCATTGCAGGCAGATCCTTTACCACTGAGCCACCGGGGAAGCACCTGAGAGAAGATACCATGATATCAAAGCCAAACAAAGACATGACAAAAAAACTACAGACCAATATTCTTTATGAAGGTAGCCATAAACATTCTCAGCAAAATACTAGCAAACTGAACTAAGCCACATCTAAAAGGATTATATGTGGTGACAAGATGGGATTTATCTCAGGGACACAAGATTGGTTCAAACCGTAAAGCAATAACTATAATATACCAGATGAAGAGGATGAAAGAAATCATTTCAATAGATGCAGAAAAACATTTGACAAAACCCAACTCTCTTTTGTGATGAAGTTCAGTTCATTCATTCGCTCAGTCGTGTCTGACTCTTTGCGACCCCATGGACTGCAGCATACCAGGCTTCCCTGTCCATCACTAACTCCCAGAGTTTGCTCAAGCTCATGTCCATCAAGTCAGTGATGCCATCCAACCATCTCATCCTCTGTTGTCCATTTCTCCTCCTGCCTTCAATCTTTCCCAGCATCAGGGTTTTTTCTAAGGAGTCAGTTCTTCACATCAGGTGGCCAAAGTATTGGAGTTTCAGCTTCAGCATCAGTCCTTCTGATGAATATCCAGGACTGATTCCCTTTAGGATTGACTGGTTGGATCTCCTTGCAGTCCAAGGGACTCTCAAGAGTCTTCTCCAACACCACAGTTGGAGAAGCATCAATTCTTCAGCGCTCAGCTTTCTTTATGGTCCAACTCTCACATCCATAGATGACCACTGGAAAAACCATAGCCTTGACTAGACGGACCTTTGTTGGTAAGGTAATGTCTCTGCTTTTTAGTATGCTGTCTAAATTTGACATGCTTTTCTTCCAAGGAGCAAGCATCTTTCAATTTCATGGCCAGTCACCATCTGCAGTGATTTTAGAGTCCAAGAAAATAAAGTCTGTCACTATTTCCATTGTTTCCCCATCTATTTGCCATGAAGTGATGGGACCAGATGCCATGATCTTAGTTTTATGAATGTTGAGTTTTAAACCAATTTTTTCACTCTCCTCTTTCACTTTCATCAAGAGGCTCTTTAGAGCACTCCGCAAACAAGGACTAAGGCAACTTCCTCAACCTGATAAAACGTCTCTGCACAATCCTAAAGCAGCCTCATACTTAACAAGACTGAAAATACCCCCATATGGGTAAATAACACGAATCTAAATAAACAGATTGAATTTTCCCTGGTGCAGGACAGGGAAAAGACTTTCCAATACCCTCCTCCATTTTTCTTAGTGCATTTACCTTAGAAGACTTGCAATTATGAATCTGTTCTAAACCCTTTTAAGATTATGTAAATCTTTTTAAAACCTAAATAAGCACCTCAATGTATTTACAACCTAGAAATCTCTTCTTAAAGACTCAGGAGACATCTCTTTGAATGTGATCATGAAAGAATACAGTACACCTACCTACCTCGCAGTTTTCACAGCAGTATAAGAGCCAAACTTTGGCTGGCACCTGGTTCCAAATTATAAATCTACTTCCTGTCATAAAGATATGACAGATTTGTGAGGTCTCTTTAGAATAAAGGTAATCAGTCAACACAAGTGACTAACCTAATTACCGAGTGAATATAGGATGAACTACTTGTGACGAATGGTGGTTATTTCCTCTTACTAGTTATTTATCTTGAGAGCATGTGTGTAATTGACTGCATCTGCTGAGCTGTAAGAAATCATAAAACTTTCTTTCTGTCTTTGCAATCACTTTAGTGGATTATCTGTGATGAAGACCACATTCTGATTTAATGTTTATTCTGTAATAAAATTGTTTTCTTTCTCTTCTGCTTTTTTGAGAGTTTGTCTAGGTTTGCAGCATATTTTGTTTTTAATCCAAATTTTCCTAGCAGCCCCCGAGAAAAGGAACAGGACAAGGATATCTGACCTCACTATTTCTATTCAACATTGTAGTGAAGTTTCTAGGGCAGTTAGGAAAGAGTAGTAACAGGCATTTGTATTGGGGAAAAAAGAAAGCAAAAACTATTTCTATTCACAGATGAATTTAAAAGTTCTAAGAAATCCACAAAAAAATTTACCAATAATATTCAAGTTCAGCAGGGTTGCGGGGCATAAGATCAATATACAAAAATCAATTCTATTTTATACAGTAGCAACAAACAATCCAAGATTAAATTAAGAAAACCATCTTATTTAAAATAGCATCAAAAATAATAAAACCTAGAAATAAATGTAGCAAAAGAAGTACACAACTTTACACTGAAAACCAGAAAACACTGTTGAAAGAAAGAGGACCTAAATAAAAAGTCATCTTGTGTTTAAGTATTGAAAGAAGTAATACTGTTAAGAGAACTGGGTTAGTGTTTCCTCTTGTTGCTGTAACAAATTATCACAAACAGTAGCTTAAAACACAAATTTATTATCTTACAGTTCTGGATGGCTCAAAAATGTTTCTTTGTAGGCTAAAATCTAAACTTTAATAGGGCACATTCTTTCCTGAGACTTTAGAGGAGAACCCATTTCTTTGATTTTCCTTTTCCAGCTTGTACAAACTGTACACATCCCTTGATTTATGGTCCTTTCTGTCTTTAAAGCCAACAGTGGCCATCTGAGTGTTATCACAGTCTATCACTCTGACGCTGCACTGATTCCCTTTCATATTTGAAAACATTTACTGTATGTTGGGATCAGCAGCCTTAAATCCATATGCCACATTCAGTTCAGTTCAGCTCAGTCGCTCAGTCACGTCCGACTCCTTGCAACCCCATGAACTGCAGCACGCCAGACCTCCCTGTCCATCACCAACTCCCAGAGTCCACCCATATCCATGTCCACTGAGTTGGTGATGCCATCCAGCCATCTCATCCTCTGTTGTCCCCTTCTCTTCCTGCCTCAATCTTTCCCAGCATCGGGGTCTTTTCCAATGAGTCAACACCTCACATGAGGTGGCCAAAGTATCGTAGTTTCAGCTTCAACATCAGTCCTTCCAATGAACACTCAGGACTGACCTCTCTTAGGATGGACTGGTTGGATCTCCTTGCAGTCCAAGGGACTCTCTAGAGTCTTCTCCAACACCATAGTTCAAAAGCATCAATTCTTCAGCTCTCAGCTTTTTTTATAGTCCAACTCTCACGTCCATACATGACCACTGGAAAAACCATAGCCTTGACTAGATGGACCTTTGTTGACAAAGTAATGTCTCTGCTTTTTAATATGCTGTTTAGGTTGGTCATAACATTCCTTCCAAGGAGTCACCGTCTTTTAATTTCATGTCTGCAGTCACCATCTGCAATGATTTTGGAGCCCAGAAAAATGAAGTCAGCCACTGTTTCCACTGTTTCCCCATCTACTTGCCATGAAGTGATGGGATCGGATGCCATGATCTTAATTTTCTGACTGTTGAGCTTTAAGTCAACTTTTTCACCCTCCTCTTTCACTTTCATCAAGAGGCTCTTTAGTTCTTCTTCACTTTTTGCCGTAATGGTGGTGTCATCTGCATACTGAGGTTTTTGATATTTCTCCCGGCAATCTTGATTCCAGCTTGTGCGTCCTCCAGCCCAGCGTTTCTCATGATGTACTCTGCATATAAGTTATGCTACCTTATTTTCCTTTATCTTATAACATATTCACAAGTTCCAGAGCTTATTTTAGAATAGTCTTTTCAATAAATAGTGCCCTGACAACTGGCCACCTACATGCAAAAGAATGAATTTAACCTCTACTTTACATCACATACAAAAATTAACTCTAAGTGGATCCTGGACCAAAACGTAAGAATTAAAGCTACAAAACATAGGTATGTCTTTGTGACTTTGATTTGGCAACTATTTCTTAAATATGATACTTAAGCACAGCATCCAAATTGAGCTTAAAAACTTCTGCACTTCAAAGACCTCTATCAAGAAAGTGAGAAAAGAATCCACAGTATGGGAGAAAATGTTTGAAAAACATGTATCTGGTAAGGGTCTGGTATCAGAATAAGTGGGCTTCCTATGTGGCCCCGTGGTAAAGAATCTGCCTACAAATGCAGGAGATGCAAGAGACATGGGTTTGATCCCTGGGTCAGGAAGATCCCCTAGAGGAGGAAATGGCAACCCACTGTAGTATTCTTGCCTGGAAAACCCCATGGACAGAGGAGCCTGGTGGGCTACAGTCCATGGAGGAGTTCACAAAGAGTTGAACATGACTTAGTGATTGAGCATGCATGCAGACATGCAGACTAAATAAGAATTCTTGCAATTCAATAACAACAACACAAATAATCCAATTGTAAATGGGCAAAGAAAAAGTTGTTCAATGTCATTAGTCACAAGGAAATGCCAATCAAGACCACAGTAAGATATTATGTCGCATCCACTGGGATGGCTAATGTCGAAAAGACATATAATAACAAGTGTTGGTAAACATGGGGAGAGGTTGGGCTTTTCAAATATTGCTGCTGAGAAGGAAAAACGGTGCAGCCACTTCAGAAGACAGCACCTAAAATGTTAAACATAGAGTTACCATACTGAGAAGTAAAGCTCCGCAAGGCCAAAATCCTCTGTGTGGTCTTCCGGGTCCAGCCACAGCCTTTGCCTGGCAGACCTCCTAGGAAGAGGCTGCCCTCCCACACCAGCCTTGGTGCCCTGCCACTGCATTACAGTTCCTAGAGAGAGCTGCAGCAAAGAGCTCGGCTTGCCTGCCAACCCCAACCAGCCATGCTCACACGCAGAGCTGCATTCCCGCCCTTGCCAGGAGCCCCAGCGGGGACTGTCTTGAGAGAAGCCTTGGCTGAGGAGGGATGTTCTACTGCTGGTGACTCTGCGCGCTCTTAGTGAATAGTTACACATTGTAAAAGTATAAAAACATAGAGCGGCATGATACACACCAACCTCCCAATAGCGGTTACCTCTGGGAAGGAAGGAAAAATAGAGTGAGGAGGGGCCTTCAATTCAACACTTAAGATAGTTCTTTAGAAAAAAATTTAAGTAACTATCACAAAGCTATTATTGTATCAAAGCCAGTGTGCATAAACAGATGTCTGTTAACTTTTGAAACATTTCACAATAATAATGAATTTAAGATATGGAAATACTGGTTAGTGCTAGATGGTAGAATTAAATGTGATTATAACTTTTTTCTTCCAACCATCATAATTTTATTTATAATGATAAAGAATACATATGTTTTTCAAAAGTCTGTCATGACCAATGAATCTACTTAAACAAAGGGCTTTAAAAAAAATTAAACCACTATTAAAAATTTCATTTTAGTGTTAAATCTTCACAGGTGTTTTTAATAGCTCAGCTGGTTTTTAAATGCAAGCCGATATTTAAAGGTAAAATTTACATATATCCAAATTTTCAGTGCTAGTCAGGAACTGAAATGAAATCATTAGAGCTATAATAGTTATTCCTGTAGTTAAGGTCCTTTTGAAAACATGACCTTAAATAAACCAAGATTGTCTGAATGAGTTCATTCAAGCTATTACCATAAATTACCCTGCGTAGAGCTATAGCTAATAATAGACTTGCTTTTAGAGCTGAAACATCTAATTCAATAGTTTTCAAAGATGTTTCAGAATTCTCTTTGTATTAAATAATGTGTAAAAACCCACTGTATAGAAGAGATCCAAACGAAGGCATTTTGTCTAAAGTAGGAGGCTTGAGTTCCGAGTTCTTTACCCCAACAGACGAAGCTCTCTCTCACCTCTCACTTCTCCTCTGAACACGCCTCCCGATTTCTAGCCGTGCCTCTCCCGCTCACATCCTTCCGCAGCACAGTTCTCTGGACTCGCAGTTGCTGTAGTTCTGCCTGTCCTGGCTTGTCACCTCCCCTCCCCTCCAACGTCTTGCCTCAGCCCCTGCTGTTCCCCCCAAACTACTCTTGATATGCCTATCTGCAAATCCAAGGGATATTCATCAGTCCTTTCCAGGGAGCCACGAAATCATCCTATGAAAATGAAAATTCTCATTAAGTCTTTCTGCAGCACAGAGTGCTGCTGACCTAAAAAAAAGAAAAAAAGAAAAAGGCATTGCGTTTCTTCTCAAAAAAGTTCGCATGTCTTGTCTGACACCGTTTTCTCTTTTTTTTTCTTCTTTGACCTCCTCTTTGCTGACTCCCTTCAAGTCTCCCCCAAATTTTCCTCTCTCTGTGTCTGCCCCTTAGATGCCGTGGCCGCTCAGGTTCTGGTTCAGCACGTGTCTATTTCACAGCCAGCCCCACCTAGCTACTTATGACTCTATGCTCCCCCACCAGCCAGAAACTCCTGAACGTATTTGGATTGCTTATTGGGCATGACAGCCTTACTGCCTCCTGCTAAGTCGCTTCAGTCAGGTCCGACTCTTTGTGACCCTATGGAGTGTGGCCTGCCAGGTTATGACTGTCTATGGGATGTTCCAGACAAGAAAACAAGAGTGGGTTGCCATGCCCTCCTCCAGGGGATCTTCCCCATCCAGGGATTGAACCTGTGTCTCTTAGGTCTCCTGCACTGGCGGGCAGGTTCTTTACCACTAGCGCCGCCTGGGGAGGTGAAAGTGAAAGGGAAGTCACTCAGTCGTATCTGACTCTGTGACCCCCATCGACTGTAGCCCACCAGGCTTCTCCATCCATGGGGTTTTCCAGGCAAGAGTACTGGAGTGGGTGCCATTTCCTTCTCCAGGCAGCTCAAATTCAACATACTCAAAACTAGATTAATCCCTTCCCCTTCTTTGCCAATCCTTCCCTATGTCTTCCCTAATTACATAGCGTCTGCTGTGAGTTGAATTTCGTCCCCCAAAAAATATGTTGAAATTCTAACTCCTGGGGTTACCAAGGATGGATAAGCATAGAAGCAAACATCATGGTACCATATTTTGAGGGGAAAAAAAAAAGCTTTATTGACAGGTTGACAGCAAGGAGACAGGAGGTGAAGATCTAAAATATACTAGATTTGGGGTTTGGCCAAACCTTTATGAGTCAGCAGTTGGAATGCAAAAGAGCTGATGCAGCAGGTTTCTACTGGAGAGCTTTGGAGCTTGGTCATTAGTGGTAAAATACAGTCAAGGGAGCTTTGCCAGATCTTCCTGGACAAGGGACCCTTCACTTATGAGCATGAATCAGTAGTTGGAAATCTTAGATTACCTGGCAAACAAGTATCTGTAATGCCAAGATAATAAGGGTTTGGGACTTCCCTCGTAGTCCAGTGGTTACGAGTCTGCCTCCCAATGCAGGGGACGCCGGTTTGATCCTTGGTCCAAGAGGATTCCACTAGCCTCAGGGACACAGGGGCTGTGTACCACGCTGCTGAGCCCACACGCCTAGAGCCCGTGCTCCGCAACGGAGGAGGCCCCCACGGTGAGATGCCCACGCGCACCAGCTGGGGAGTGCCCCCCTTGCTGCAACCAGAGAAAGCCCAGCAGCAGGACATAGCGCAGCCATAAATAAATATGTTTTCAGAAAGCAGGGATTTTATTCTTAGAAGGAAAAGATACATAAAAGATGAAAATACTTGAAGCAAATAAATTATTCTATCAAGTATATGCATCCATTGCACCACAAATTAATCTTATCCTCAAACACAGAATTCTAAAATTATGGGTTATTCCCTCTCCTATAATTCTCCTATATTCCCTCTCCTATGTTACAACATATATAGTTTCAGTTCAGTTCAGTTCAGCGCAGTCGTTCAGTCATGTCCGACTCTCTGCGACCCCACGGACTGCAGCACGCCAGGCCTCCCTGTCCATCACCAACTCCCAGAGTTTACTCAAACTCATGTTCATCAAGTTGGTGATGCCATTCAACCATCTCATTCTCTGTCGTCCCCTTCTCCTCCTGTCTTCAATCTTTTCCAGCATCAGACTCTTTTCCAATGAATTGGCTCTTCACATCAGGTGGTCAAAATATTGGAGTTTCAGCTTCAGCATCAGTCCTTCCAATGAACACCCAGGACTGATCTCCTTAAGGATGGACTGGTTGGATCTCCTTGCAGTCCAAGGGACTCTGAAGAGTCTTCTCCAACACCACAGGTCAAAAGCATCAATTCTTCTGCACTCAGCTTTCTTTATAGTCCAACTCTCACATCCACACATGTAGTCCGACTCTCACATCCATATATAGTTTATATACATGAATAATGCAGGAGTTGGGAGCCCGACCCTCTACAAAGTTGAAAATCCTCGCATAACTTATAATTGGTCCTCCATATACTTGGGTCCTCCATACACTTGATTCCTCCATATACACAAGTCTACATCCACAGATTCAACCAACTTTGGACTGTGTAGTAATATAATACTTTCTGTTGAAAAAAAAAATCCACCCTTTCGTGGACCCGTTCAGTTCAAACCCATGTAGTTCAGGGTCAACTTTATATAAAATAAGTCACCATGGATTTAAAATTTTTCCTGCTGAGTTTATACCCCACCCTCTCCCTTTTTAAAAGACTATTTTTAGATCACTTTTAGTTTAGCACAAATTGGGAGGAAGTCATCAGGATTTCCCACACAGCCGGGCCCCAGGCTCGCTTTCTCTTTTGTTCTCATTGACAGCAGGCTTAAATCAGCCCACTCCTGGGTCATCACAAAAGCCTAACTCCTTTTAGTATTTCATTTGTTCCTTCACTGAGCAGTTGTCTACTAAGCACCTCCTATGCACCAAGTCCTTTCAGAATGTTATTACAAAGGAGCAGAGAAAAGTGGGTCAGTAGCTGGAAGAGAGAGAGAAGAACGTGAGTTTGTTTGTTTAAAAAGGAAAACGTGGCGGTATGCGTGTGGGTTAGCAGGAATGAGTCACTGCTGGCAGAGAAATTAGCGACGCAGAATTGAGAGGGGCCCCTGGAGGAAACGGGGACCCAGGAGGAGGGCTGGTCCCCGCAGGGCTGGGGAGCACTGAGCACCTGCGGGGGAGCACTAAGCACTTGGGGGGAGCACTAAGCACTTGGGGGGGGCTACACGGAGCATGGGGGGGGGAGCACCGAGCACCCAGGGGGAGCACTGAGCATCCAGGAGCACCATGCAGGCGCCTGGGATGGCATATGGTCCAGAGCTCACGGAAGTTCTCTTCTGGTAGCTCCCAGTTTCTCAGTGAAGCAGGGAGCAGAGTCACTAGTGCAAAAGATAAAACTGAAACGCCTCCCTCTTGCTGTGAGTCCAAACCTTCCTTAGTCAAACATCTCCATCCCTCAAGCCTCCGGCACACGTTTCCCATTTCACTAACCTCTTGAAGCCCCTTCAACCACTCCTGTTCTTCACCAGACTTATTCTTCCTTACCCCATCAACGTGGCAGAGAGTGGGTGATAATAAACACTGGATTCCATCAAAACACAGATTATTTGCCATCGATTCATTAATACAAAACTTGAAAATATATATCACCAGGTAGGTGATGCCCATAACTAAGAAAACATAATTTTATTCATATGACAAGAGGACAGAGGATAATTAAAATCTTTTGTTAATTGTATCTGAACAGTTTAGGGGTAGAGACCTTGTTAATTGGAGAGGTGTCATAGGGATGGCTACTTTGCCAATAGCTAAGAATTTGGTCAAAACTACTTAGACAAAAAGCATTCAAGTTAAGACTGACCTAGTTTAAACTCTGACTGATACATACAAATGTATAGGATACATTTAAATAATACATACAAAAGTATAGAAACTTTGAGCTAGCTGTTTTTAATTCAATAGTCAAGAAAAAACTCTGGTAAAAATAAAAATTTCTTTAAGAAAATATGAAACTGATCACCAATTAATATTCACAACCTTTGGATTTTCCACATATTGCTAATTATTTTGCTGAAAAAAATACTTTTGCCTTTTTAGTTATAATTTATTTCTAGCCAATCATACATATCTTATGTTATATGAATTATGGAGAAGCTAGAAATAATTTGAATATCTTTAAAATGAAGACTGGCTGAATAATTCTGATGTATACAAAAATTTTAATACACCTAATTATAGTTTAATACAGATATTAAAACTAAAGACACAAGAAAGCACTTATTAACATCAATGTGTATGGGAGTATGCATAGAAAAGGATTTGAAATTAGGGATACCAAGTTGTTTCCATGAGTTTTCTCCATGCTCTGGGTTAGTAGGATTGTGAGTCCTCTTAATTGAAACTTTTTCTTATTTTTGGCAATGAAAGTTATAAAAGTTAATAAACATAAATCTCAATTAAATAGAGTCAGGACTGTATTAAAAGCTCTCAAGTGATAGTAATGTGTTGCTTATTTTGCAAAAAAAAAACCAAAAACCATTGAGCTAGCCAATTGCATCCTTTTATTACGAATCACAAACATATCAATTTTCCCAATTTTATAAGAAACTACTCTGATACCTCATTTTGACAATCAACTGTGTTTATTATTGTAATAAGGAAATCAAACATGTCAGTCCTAAAGGAAATCAACCCTTAATTCACTGAAAGGACTAATGCTAAAGCTGAAGCTCCAATACGCTGGTTACCTGATGTGAAGAGCTGACTCACTGGAAAAGATTCTGATGCTGGGAAAGATTGAGGGCAGGAGGAGAAGGGGATGACAGAGGATGAGATGGCTGGGTGGCATCACTGACTCAATGGACATGAGTTTGAGCAAGCTCCAGGAGATGGTGAAGTGTCAGGAAGCATTTAACAGGAGGCTTCCTGTGTGCTGTTTTGGATCTGTCAGGAATCCTCTGGTCCTTATTAATTCCTGAATATTCAGGGGCTGAGGAATCCAGGCATTTCCTTCATTAGTGTCTCAATATGGTGATAAGTACCCTCTTCCTTTTTATGAACCATAGAGTCAAAAGTGATTGTTTGCAACTCTTTCTCTTTTATAGGACTCACATTATGTTTGGTAAGTCTGGATTTTAATCTTTATCTTTGCTGAGAATAACTACCTCGTAAGACAGTATGTATGCCCACACCATGTTGATTAAAACACCTTTGCTCCATCAGAGCTTTGGTCCCGTGTCTTTCTCTCTCTCTCTCTCTCTCTCTCTCTCTCATCGCTGACTCTGGACCACCAGGTTCCGGCCCATTAAAGGTCCAACAGCGAAGGACAGGGAAGTCTTGCATGCTGCAGTCCATGGGGCTGCAGAGTCAGACATCACGACTGAACAGCAATTGTTATTTATTCTCATTATAGACTCGAGTCCCTGTAGATTAGACTACCCAAGATGAGACCTCAAATAGGAATTTAATTTATTTGGCCTCAGTTATCTTTAGTAATAAAATGAATGTGTAGACTCAATAACAAATGAATAAATAATAAAAATTTTAAAATAGAGTCAGAGGACCAGAAGGGGGCGCAGTCACACCCTTCATCAATAGTGGAACCCAAGAAGAAGAAGAAAGATTCCTCTTCTGGGCTGGCCAGGTCTCCGTCCAGGAAAGGCCAGGACTCTTTGTCTACCATGGCCCTCTTCACTTCCTGTCCCCACCCCACGCTGCTATAAAACCGTTCTCCTTCCCTTGCTGTGCCGGGACTTTTACGTGGCTCAACATTCTTGCACACCCTGAATTACAGTTCTCTGCTGATGCTAAATAAACCTATCTTTGCTGGGGAAACATATGGTAGTCTGTTTCAGGTCAATGGCATGTACCACTTCTATAAGAAAGAAACAACGAAAGAAATTTTAATCGCAAGTTTTGAAATTTTCTGTGATGTAGGGGTTTTGTTGAGGCTTTTCGGTTTGTTTTGTTTATCTATCATCCTTTAGTTTTAATTTAGCATTTTGCCCATGAAGTCTCATGGGAAAACAGAACATTTGAAAATAGAAATATTTTCAGATAATTCTGCTTTTAATAGGATCATAATTTATATACCACCAGTAACTTATCTTTTCACTTAATAATATACTGCTGATATGTTTCTAGATCCACAAAAACAGGAATATATGACCCCTTACCATTATTTATCTAACCAGCCTAATCAGCATCCCATTTCATGATAAAATAGCCACAGTAGTAGAAAATGAATTAAATAAAATATTAAGTACACAGAGGAACAAAAGGAAAATTTTAATATAAAAAAAGATTGTGTCCAAAAATAATGTAAAAATTTCTGCAAATTACCAGTGAATTTTAGAAATCAATGATAAAAATGTTATTTATATTAACTTCCTTATTTTGATTACATTATCACCACAACCAATTTATTTTTAACCACATTTCTTTCCAAATTGCCTGAAGCTCAACTGCTATAGGGAAAGTCGAGGATCTGCAGTGAGAGGGCACAAATTAAATGGTCTTTTTCAGGTTTCTCTAATCCTGCTGCTTTATAGTCTCTATTAAGAGGCCTATAATGGGAACCAATTAACTGTAAATACAGTGAGGAGTCTGGGCAATTAAACAAATGGATTACATTTACCCAGTGATTACACTCTAGCCTTCATGATTATCAGGCACTGCCCACTTTGAGTCACAAATACAAATTAAATTTAGATCCAACAGCCTTGAAATTTCTCATTGTACATCATCTTCCATTTGCTTATCTCTAACAATGCATTAAAAATAGCTGGCATATAGATTGACATCACTCATTTTGTATCTGTATTCAAACTGAATATCATCAGCTTTTAAAATTCAAGTACATAACTAAATAATTATGCTGATTTACAAAGAAGGATAAGATAATCTCTCAATTACAACACATCAGCATACAACTGGCTTTCTCTAAAAATAAAGTCACATAAAAATGCGAATTCTGGTTCCTTAATAAAACACTGAAATTTTTTTTTAAAGAAGTCAGGCAACTCCCAAGTAAAGCATGGATATTCTTTATATGAGCAGAGGCTGTCATAGGGGGAAGGTTCTTATCTGCCGGTGATTTACAGTTATTACTCTCACATCTATTTTTAAATGACCATTATATCATCAGGCTCATATTGCCATCTTATTTGCAAAGTCAGTGCTCGAAGTGGCAGCCCAGAGCTATAGGAGGCAGAAAATATCTCTGGATGAGACTTTGAAAAAAAAAAAGTTCTCAACTCCATCTATCTGTGAGGAAGTTCTAAAAAGAATTGTCAGGGATTTCTTTAATGACTTCCAATTATCAACATGGAAGACTATGTCCAGATGGACTTGGCATAGTTTAGATTTGTTTAGAGAACTGAAGAGGATGAGACAAACAGCTTCTGCCAGGCTCACACAGAGGCTGTGAGGTCACGTTGTAAGAAAGTCTGAAATGCACCAGTTCAGAGCTTTATACCTGGTCAGTCCAAGCAGGTAGATATCCTGCCCACATCCCCTACCCTCACAGCTTCAGAGCACACTGGCCTGATGGCCAGTCACTAGCAGTGTTGTCTGAGGATTTTCTCTCTCTGGATCTTCTCTGTCTACAGCTTGACAAACCTGAAGATGTTAGTTGCTCAAGTGGTGTCCGACTCTTTGCGACCCTTTGGACTGTAGCCCGCCAGGCTCCTCTGTCCATGGGATTCTCAGGCAAGAATACTGGAGTGGGTAGCAGCTCCCTTCTCCAGGGCATCTTCCCCATCCAGGGGTCGAACCCTGGTTTCTTGCATTGCAGATGGATTCTTTAGCATTTGAGCCACCAAGGAAGCCCTCAGCAGGTCTGAGATGTCAGTGAATTCATGTAGCCTTAAAATGGCCCTTACCCAGGGAGGGGAATGAGTTGTTGTACAACCTTTTAGGTGGGTCCTTTTAGGTGGGTCACTGAGTTATGCATTTCAACTGGCTCCAGCCGGTTTTAGCTCACAGTCGTAGCTTGCCCCAGGAAATTCCTTATTGACTGCCTTCCCTTCCCTGTCCTGGGTCCCACTCCCCTATCTTTGTTTTCTAGGATCCAACCCACTTGCACTTGAATCTTTGAGTGTGCCATGTGGGGGCAACCTGAACTAAGAGACAAGTGAGAGGAGCCCAGCAAGGTCAGCCAAATAAAGAAACTTATCAAGAGGCTTCTGCCAGTGCAGGAAGAGGAAAGCTGCAGCTGGGTCTTGAGGGGAGGAGGATGGAATCTAGGGCAGCACGTGGTCTCACTCCCTCTCTTCTTCTCCCCCGAATGCTGGCCTCCTTATCTCAGGCTGATCTCCTCCTTGGCTATAAACATGGCCCCCAAACAGCCCTGGGGGCCTTATAACCTACGCTTCATTTTTTCACTAAGTCCTGCTAAATGCATTCTCGGCAAAGTATTCTAATTAGATCTGCTTGAATGAAGGAAATGCTCCTAACATTTCTGGCAACAAGGGCAGAAATGCTAGAGCCGACCAGCCTGGGGACAAGTGTGAACCTGGGCAAAGCAGATATGGCCCAAGAGGCAAGGTTTCTGAAGCATGGGACTCACCTGGTATGGAGCAGAAGAGATTTTCTCCTAAAGAATGAGGCTGCTGCTCCCAACATAATAGCAGTTAATCTTTATTGAATCCCTGTTATACTCCAGTGCTATTGCTATCTACTTCTATCTTTTATCTTTCCATGTATCTCTATTATCTATCTATTCATCTATCTTTTTAATCCTCATGACAACCCTATGAGGTAGGAACTATCATTATCACCACCAAGTCCCCAGTTTCAAGTAGGAACATGGAGGCTTATAAATATTAAGTTATTCAAATCCAGGCAGGAAGATAGAGTCAGGATTAAACCAAGGCTGTCCAGTTCTACAGTCTGTACTATGTTATATTGGTTCCTAAGATAGAGGGACAGCCATGCAGGCAAACCCGTTGTGATCTCATCACTCCTCTCATTGCTGCTGTTCATGGCATTGTTTACTAAGCTTATGTAAGAAATACAAAGGATTATCAAGATAACTATGAACAATTTCACACCAATAAAATGGACAAACTAGAAGATATATTAATAGCTAAGTTCCTAGAAGCGCACCATGTTCCAGAACTGAAACAGGGAAAAATAGGAAAATATGAATAGGTCAGTTACTAGTCATAAAATTGAATCAGTAATAATAGTAGTAATAGTAGTTCATAACAAACAAAAGTCCAGGAATGGATGTCTTCATAGATGAGTTCTACAAAACATTTAAAGAGGAGATAAAACCTATGCTTCTCAAATTATTCCAAAGCAATGATGAGAAAGAAGTGTTTCTGAACTCATTCTATAAGGCCAACATCACACTGATACTAAAACCAGACAAAGATATCACACACAAAAAAGAAAATCACAGGCCATGTAAGGGATGAGCGGAAGTGAAAAGGTCACCAAAAAATTAGCAGACTAAATTCAACAATATATTAAAAGGATCATAAATCATAAACAAGTGGGATTTATCTCAGGGACGTAAGGATGGTTCAATATCCCTAAATCAATCAGCACGATACACACATTAACAAATTCAGGAATAAAAATCATATGATCATCTCAAAATATGCAAAACGAGTTATTGACAAAGTTTAACATCTATTTGTAATAAAACCTCTGAAAAAATGGGTATAGAGGAAACATACCAAAACATAGTAAATGCCATATGTGGCAAACCTACATTTCCAAACCTACATTTCCTCTAAATTTAGTTAATAGACCTGGATGCCCACTCTTCTTGCTTTCATACAACATGGTATTGGAAGTCATAGCTACTGCAATGAGATAAGAGAAAGAAATAAAAGGCATCCAAGTTGGAAAAGAAGAAGCAAAATTGTTACTCATTCCAGATGTGAAAGTTGCTCAGTGGTGTCCGACTCTTTGCGATCCCCTGGACTATACAGTCCATGGAATTCTCCAGGCCAGAATACTGGAGTGGGTAGCCTATCCCTTCTCCAGTGGATCTTCCCAACCCAGGAACCAAACTGGGTTCTCCTGCATTGCAGGCTCCTTACCAACTGAGCTATCAGGGAAGATGCAATAAAAAATTAATAGAACTGAAAAAATGAATTTGGCAACATCACAGGATACAAATTAATATATGAAATTGGTTTTATTTATACAGTAATAGTAAACTATCAGAGAAATAAATTAAGAACATAATTCCATTTACATATGCATCAAAAAGAATAAAATACCTAGGAATAAATCTCACTAAAAAAGTGAAAGATTTGTACTTTGAAAACTGTAAGACATTGATGAAAGAAATTGAAGACAGCACAAACAAATGAAAAGATATACCATGTTCGTGAATCGGGAGAATCAATTAACATACCATCCAAGTATGTTATTATTAATAATCATACCAAAGGCAATCTACAGATTCAATGCAACTCCTATACACACTGTAAGCATTTTTCACAAAACTAGAACAAATGCTTCTAAAACTTATTTGGAACCACAGGAGATCCCAAATAGTCAGTCAAAGCATCTTAAGAAATAAGAACAAAATGGAAGCATCATGTCCCTTGATGTCAAACTATTCTATAAAACTACAGTTATCAAAGCAGTCTGCTACTTGCACAAAAACAAACAGTAGGTCAAAGGAACAGCCTAGAGATCCTACAAATAAGCCTCTGGTTATATGGTCAATTAATCTATGACAACTGAGGCAAGAATACACAATGGAAACAAGACAGCCTCTTCAATAAATACTGTTGGGAAAATTTGACAATGACATGCAAAAAATCAACCTGACTGCTTTCACACATCATATATAGATATCAACTCCAAATGGATTCAAGATTTAAATGCAAGACCTGAAAACATAAAACTTATAGATGAAAACTTAAGCAGGACACTCTGAGTCTGGTCTTAGAATTATATTTTTACATGTCTCCTCAGGCAAAAGGGCTGGCCAGGTGGTACTAGTGGTAAAGAATCCACCAAAACGTGCAGGAGACACAAGAGATGCAGGTTCGATCCCTCGGTCAGGAAGATCCCCTGGAGGAGAGCATCGCAACCCACAGCAGTATTCTTGCCTAGAGAGTCCCACGGACGGAGAAGCCTGGCCAGCTACAGTCCACAGCATCACAAGGAGCTGGACACAACAGAACTGACTCAGCACAGCACATCAGGCAGTGGAAATAAACGCAAACATAAACAAGCAAGGCTACATCAAACTAAAAAGATTTTACAAAGCAAAGGAAACTATCGACAAAACACAAATTCCATGGACTAAATAGGAAAATATATTTGCAAACAATATATCTCATAACCTGGAGGAGGGCATGGCACCCCATTCCACTCTTCTTACCTGGAGAATCCCCGTGGACAGAGGAACCTGGCGGGCTACAGCCCATGGGGTCACAAAGACTCGGACACAACTGAGCGACTAAGCAAACAGTATCTCATGGAGAGTTAATATCCAAAACACACAAATAACTCAGGCAACTCAACATCAAAAAACAAGCCACCCCATTAAAATATGAGCCGAAGACCTGAATAGACATCTTTCCAAAGAAGACATACAGATGGCCAATAGGCACATGAAATTATGTTCAACATCAATAGTCATCAGGGAAACGTAAATTTAAACCATAAAAGACATTATTTCATACCTGCCAGGATAAGAAGCGTTAACGAGAATCTGGAGAAAAGGGAAATCTTGTGCATTTTTGGTGTGAATTGGTGCATCTACTACAGAAATAGTATGGCGGTCCCTCAAAAAAATTAAAAATTAAACTGCCATACAATCCAACAGCTTTAATTCTGGTTGTTTCCTTATGAAGGTGGGCAGACTGATCAGACAATCAGATGTGTGGTGCCATACATTGTTGAATTAGTCTCTGTAAAAATAGACACTCACACCCACTCACCATGCTGCTTCAGAGAACACACTTTGGGAAAATTCACAGAATGAAAAAAAAAAAAAAGTATTGTGTCCAGAACACATCAGATTCTACTCCCTACTTTAAAAAGTTCTCAGAGGACTAAACCATATCCCAATACGCCCATATGAAAACACACACTGAAATAATCTCTGCTCTATTATCCATCATTTTCAGTGTTTTTATATGGCCACATATACCCAAAGACTTTTATAACCCAAACATTGGGAAGTTTTTATTTCCAAACTTTTCCTGAGGTGGTGAAGATTTGGTACCTTCAATTCTGTCTCTCAGTCCTCTGGCTCACCAGGCAAACCTGTCGATCAACTAGCCCGGGGTCAGGAACCTACCCCGCTCTGACTTTCTCTCCACTATTGTCCGCATCTTTTCCTTGAAGCAAGAGCTATTCAAATTTCAGAGTGACCCACTCACAGTGTGAGAACATTACACAAAAGTTTTAGAAGTTGGATTTGACTGAATTGGCTTCAGCATTTCCTCCTTTTTTATGACCCAATGGTAATATAAGGAAACTTGCTCTTTTTAGTAACAGGAAAGCAATATGAGAGAAATTCCAAAAACGCTGTGGCTGCCCTTGCAACAACAGATGCTCTGAGGGTATGCAAAACAGGTGACTCAATAGTCTGTATTATTCTGAGAGCACTCAAAGTTCTGTGTCAGCTCGAACTCAAGCAGACACTGTATTTGGTTAATAGGAAGTAAACCACAGAACAGGTTCGAAGCAAGGTGGGTCAAGGGACCCACAAAAAGCACAGCTGAAGTCATCATATACATATTTACCAGGATATTTTTTACAGGCCTGTAGATAATATCCATATGAAGACTTAGCATTCCCCATCAGAAGAGCAGAACTAATTCCTTTCTCCTGCGAGGACACAGATTTCTGAGCAGCAGTGGAGCCAACCAACAACAATTCAAATTCTCTAATCCTCTAGAAACCATTAAAATGCCACGGATTCTGGCGACACAAGAAAGGGCTAATTTCTCAAACGTTGGAGGTATTCAAGGAAGTAACATCTTTCACTTAAACACCTTTGGGTTACGCTGTCTGCTGACATGACGGTGGGACCTGCATGCATCTTTCTCTATTTATGGACCTGATTTCCACATTTACCCCCAATTCCTCTTGCGTTAAAGCGCCCACTTCAGGCAATCTTGGCTATTACTGTTGTTGTTCAGTTGCTAATTCGTGCCCAACTGTTGAGACCCCACAGACTCCCACCATGCCCCTCTGTCCATGGGATTTTCCAGACAAGAATACTAGAGAGGGTTGCTGTTTCCTTATCCAGGAGATCTTCCTGACCCAGGGATCGAACCCATGTCTCCTGCACTGGCAGGAGGATTCATTACCTCTGTGCCACCTAGGAAGCCCCTTGGCTATCAACATTGAGACCTTAAGCTTCATTCATTCATTTACTCATTCATTCTTCTATCTATTTATTGAATAAATATTTGTTAAGTGTGATAAAGAATCTGCTAGCAATGCAGGAGACCCAGGTTTGATCCCTGGGTAGGAAGACCCACCTGGAGAAGGAAAGGTAACCGACTCCAGTATTCTTGCCTAGAGAATTCAATGGGCAGAGGAGCCTGGCGGGCTAAAGTCCATGGACTTGCAAAGAGTTGGACACAACTGAGTGACTTTCACTTCATTTCTTCAGAGGGACAATCGAATTAGACCTGTCTTATAGTGCCAGAATCCTTGGCATTTTGTTTCTAGCGGGTTTAGAGAATTTGAATTGTTGTTGTTTGGCTCAACTGCTGCTGAGAAATCTATATGCTCACAGGAGACTGTCAAGGAAGTTGATTTCCCTTACTTCAAGGAGGGGATGGTAATAAACCAACGTCTTCTGTGCTGTGAGCAAGGCCAGCCCAGTGTACAAAGGGAGTGCGGACTCAGAACCCACTGGATGGGGATGTCGAAGATGCCATCTGAAGGACTGGCATTAGTAGAGAGGAGCAGCAGGGCCTTCTGGACAGAAAGCAACAGGTTGGAAGCCACAGAGGAATACAACCACAGCCTGGTTTGTTCAGGAAAGAGCCATCTGCTCCATGAATCCAGAGCAAAGGTAGAATCAGGAAGAAAGGGCCTTCAGTACCCTATGGAATCTAAACCCTCTCTTAAACATCAAGGGGAGCCATCACGGCATGAAGAGCTTTAACCAGGAATAGATAAAATGAGATTTCTAAATCAGTATGTCTACAATCCCACACCTTAAATTTCCTCTCCCAATTCTCTGCCAAAAATATCACAATCTCACAAACTCAGACTCTTTCCTTCTCAACTGTTCTCACACCTCATTAACTGGCCAGCAAGTCTTCTTAATTCTGGGTCCCCAAAAAAGAAACTGCTGAAGCTAATCCTCCTGCCTTATCTTCTTCTCCTGCTGCCATAGGTAAAACCTACACCGTGTCTTTATGGACAATGGTAAGAGCTGCCAGTGGCAAATACCACGCACTAACTCTCCAAGAGCCACTGGCCACCCTCACCTCCCTTTCTCATCTCCAGCTGCAGAGGCTGGGAGCTCACCTGCAGAGCCTCCATCCATCTGGGGTGGTCACATGACTCGGCTTTGGCCAGCAGAATGTAAGAAGTCTCACAAGAACCTCTATAAAAGATTTTTTTTTTCGTGATAAAAGGAATAGTTGGTCAAAGCACAGAACCTTTTCTTCTTTCTAACTGCCTGCCTGCTTCCTGTCCCTGAATTTGGTAATGATACCTGGAGATCTGGCCAACATGCAGAGAAAAATGTAGAGAAATGATTAAAAAAAAAACACCTCGATTGTGGCTGACCTCCTTGAGCTGCTGAGCCAGTCCTGGCACCAGCCACCTTCCGTCCTCTCGTTATGAGATATCTACGTGTTCTCAAGGATGAAATCATTGGTATTCTGGCTTTTCGCACATCCAGACACATCCTAACTGATAAATCTTCTGAGTTGGAGGTCTGTCTCCGGTCATTCCCCACCTGCCATACAACAATCTCTCATTCCCAAACCTGACCACATAATTTCCAGTCTGAAATCCTGAAGCTACATCTTGGGACAGAGGCCAGGGTCCCAGCTCTCACCCGCCAAGCCTCTACGGAGGATCTTGAGGGTCCCGAGGCACCCCGTGCTGCTCCGGGGCTCGAATCCTCTGCGTCCGCTGTACTGATGCCTGAAACGCTGTGACCCATCCTGCCCAGCTCCACACCAGAAGGCCCCCGCAGGTAGAGGTAGTCACATCTATGCCTCTGTGTAAGAGTCGCAGGAGACATCTAACTGCTCACTCACGTTCTCTCTGAAGAAGGAATACAGCCTCACCCTGGGAAACTCAGCCTGCTTTGACCACTGAGCCCTGAGCAGAAGAAGTAGCATGTGACGTTCTGGGGACAGAGCTTTAAGAGCCAAGGGATGCTTTTCCAGACTCCCTCCTCCCTGCCTCTGATGTGGAAGCAGGTACACGGGGCTTCAGCCGGCCTGGTCTCTGAACAAAGCTCCCTCAAACTGACCTACAGTGTGTTGTGAACAAGATTATACTGTTCATAACTGCTGTTTTAAGCCATGGTGGACAGACTTTTTCTATACAGGGGCAGATGATAAATACTCAAGCTTTGGGGGCCACATACGGTCACTGTCACATATTCGTTGTTTTGACACCTTTAAAAATATAAAGCCCTTCTTAACTCACAGGACATAAGAAGACAGGCCACAGCTGGATCTGACCCACAGGCTGCAGTTTGTCACTGTTTTAAGCTGCTGAGACTTCCAAGTTACTTGTTACTACAGCATGACATGGCCCCTCCTGTCTAATGTAACAGTATTTTGCATAGACAATACTCTAGCCTTTGTCACCCTGTGATACAGCTGTAAGCTCCTTGAAGACAGTGATCATGTCTGGCACACTTGCCTTGTTCACCGTAAGACGTGCAGCAGCTCAGAAAATAATTTCTTAGTGAAGAGTTGAACGTCTTTCCCATAAGGCTCAGAGAACAGAGACCGCATTTTTCATTCTACATGCACCTCCGTATGCCTGGCCTACGAGAGCATCTGATGAGCATTTGAGCCTTTGATAAATGTTCCATCAACTTGAGTATGCCCCTGTTGTGATGACCAGGAGCAGCAGCCATGTGTCATTGGAGAAACATCTAGAAATATGCACGACCTGTTTGGTTGCAGGATAAACACGTGACCTCTGGAGTCATGCACTAACGCTTATGGGTGGAGTCTATTATCTGCAGTTGAATTACCTTTGTTTTTTCCTCTTTCTTTTTTATCTGGGAGCAGGGGAGAAAGGAAGCATGCAAGTTTTACATTAACACGTGTATTTGAAAAGATCAAGAATGTAAATCGGTGGGTTCAGAGGCAAGTCCACTGTCAGCTGAGTCCTTCCTTCAGAGTGACTCCCCTGTGATGGGGCGCAGGGTGGCTCTGACTGGGCAGGTGGCAGCGCTGGGGAAAACCCTCTGCTTTGCCCAGCGTGCCAGTGATCTCTGCGCCGCAGTCAGGATCCATTCCTTTTTATGGACTCCCAGGCTGCAGGGAAATTCAGGGCAAGCTTCACAGCACAGGTCATTAAAAGAAACAGTCTTTTAAAGGAAAATATATTTGGACATTAAATCGATACCCTATCTGTAAATCCACACATCCACAAAGATGTTATGACCTTCTACTCTGCTGCCTGAGGTCAAACTCCAGTCAGTACACTTACTATGTAAATAATTGCAAAACTAACCTTATTCTTAAAAGATCTACTTTACCCACACCGAGAAAAAAGAACAAGGAAATTTTAGCTTTTTAAAACTATTTTTTTCGGGTCGCATTTTCAATACATTTTGTCTCATGCAGATAAAACATCACTTGGCAATTCTGTACTTCTTTTCTGGGAATAAGGAAATCTTCTAGCCCAGGGAAAAAGAAAAATAAAATATAACAAGGCTGCCCCTTTGTGGAGATAGGTGTTTGTGCCCATGTTCACACACACACCATGGCCTTTTTTTACAGTGTCTATAAATGTAAGCTTCCCCTCAAATCTGGGAATTTTAAATATTTTGTTTCAAATCAGTGCTGTAAGATTTTAATTTAACCATAACTCCTCTTAAAGTTAAGAGTCTATGATGTTCACAGTGATAGTGGATGCTGTCAATAGTGATAGACACTAAAAAACATATTTCATCACTATTTTATTTAAAATCTTATAAAAATAATGATGTCAGACTTCTGTGGATTATCTTCTTGTTTTATACTCATTGAAAGTAATCGCAGTTCATCAATGCCCCCTCCACATAATTCCTTTAGTGGAGAGAAACTGGACCAGGATAAGATTCTGTTCTGAGATTTATTACAGCTTCTTTATTTGAAACTAAAAAAATACTGCTGCACTTAAAGCTATAAAGTCTTGAAAACTGAAAATAAATTTTAAGTGAATAATCCCTAAGTATAAAATAACAAATAAAAATAAACAGTAATAAGAATAAGGTTAGGCAGAATAGCAATGAGAGGTAAGGCAAAATAAAAGTCTGCTTTTCCATGTAAAATAAAGTAACTTTTTATAAAAAGTTTTTACAATTTGAGTACAAATAAAATATATGTTTTTATTAATGTTTTAGAGTAAACATGAAAGTGGGATATTTTGTTGAGTTTAACATGTAGACTTAACAATGTAACTAACCTGCCCATTTGGGTTAAAGAGTAGTTTGACTATATGCATTTATCTCATCTAGTTCTCAAAACCTTGCTAAAATGAAGGAAAAGAAATTTTCATTGAAAAGTTACCCAGAGGGACCATGAGAATATTCTTAGTGACAACAAAGGATGAGATATTCCAATGAATGTTTGGAAGATGGGAAAAAGATGAAGAGTAGAATTCCCAACTCATGTGTCTGAGAATGGGTCAAAAGCAGCCCAGTTAGAGCCCAGGGTGTTTCCCAAAGAAGTAAAAAGGGGAAAACATGAAGTTAATATCAGGTCCTCAGTTCTTTCCAAACCCACACATGGCGCTACCAGTAGACCCAGTTCCCCTGTCATTAAGAGAATAACAGAGATTTATTTTCTTAAAAAAAAAAAAAAAAAATGGGCCAGGAAGACACCAAGCAGAGTGAGGCTCAATTCATGGAAATTCAGTAAAAATCTATCAGTTGGACGTGGCTCCTTGAGACCCCTCATCCACACTGAATGATAGCCGACACGTGGACATCATCTCAGGCAAGATACCATCGTTCGGTTGCTGTCATGTCTGACTTTTGCAACCCCATGGATGGCAGCAAGCCAGGCTTCTCTGTCCTTCACCATCTCCCAGAGTTTGCTCAAACTCACATCCGTCAAGTCAGTGATGTTATCTGCCATCCCCTTCTCCTCTTGCCCTCAATCTTTCCCAGCATCAGGGTCTTCAGGCAAGATATTGGGGGTACATTATCTGGAAAAGGTTTAAGTCATGATTGGGTCTCCAAAGGAAAATTTCCACTGTACTCTAATGAAGTCCACCAGGTAACAGCCTTAACTAGAACACACGAGCCTTCAACAGCCTTTTCAGGGTCCTTATAAGTATTAAGGGCCAGCTTAGATCAACAGATATTTGAGGAAAACCTTCAATAAAAAATATAGAGCAAATGAAGCAGGGGTGGGCAGAAAGATGGACCAGAAGATAAAGACACAATGAAGTATGCTAAAGGGAAAAGTTGATACTATCCTGGGAGAGAATAAATGTGGAATTCCATGAGAATGGAATAAAGAACAGAAACGGGGGGAATTCAAAATATGATTATCCAAGTTAAAGACTCATGCAATCACTAGAAGATAAATTTGCAAAAATAACTCTGAAGTACTAAGAACTGAAAACTAAGAGAAGAACTATTTTAAAAATCAGATTATTTGGAATACACCACACCTAAGACTATCAGAAATTTTAGAAGCGGAAACACAGAGCAAAGGAAACCAGTGAAGATGCAACGGAAGAAAAATTCCCAGGACTGAGGTTTTAAGTCTTCAGATGGAAGAGCGCATCTAGTTCCAGACACCTTGAAAGAAAAGAGCAAAACCAGTCAACTGAGTCCCCTTTGCCATTAAGAGAGAAAGAGAGATTTATTTTACCCAACACAATGGTCAAAGGGAATGCCCTAAAACACACTAAAAGTTTTCACAGACATAAACAGCTCACGCATCAAACAATGAAAACAGGAACAGCCCTGGATTTCTAAAGGGCAAAACTGGATACTAGAAGACTAAAGTGAAGCCTTCAAATTTGGAAGGACTGTGACATTAACCTAAGGATAGTATACCTAGCCAAACTACGAACCAGATATGAGGGGTAACAAAAATATTTTGACATGCAAGCATCTAAAAATTATAATTTCAAATGGTGTTGGGAAAACTGGACAGCCCCAAGGAAAAGAATGAAACTCTATCTTGCCCCATAAACAAAAATGAATTCACAATGTATTGAAGACTGGAATATAAGGCCTGAAACTGTTAAAACTCCTAGAAAACATAGGCTCCTTGACACTGGTTTTAGGAATAAATGTTTGAATCGAAACCAAAAGCAAAGCAACAAAACCAAAAAACAAGGTGGGATATCATCAAACTAAAGAGCTTCTACACAGGAAAGAAAACCATGAACAAAATTGAAAAAAAAGAAAAGCCCGCCTACTGAATGGGAGAAAGTGTTTGCAAATCATATACCTGATAAGGGGTTAAGATCAAAATATGCAAAGAACTCACACAGCTGAACAACAAAAAGTTAACAGTCCAACTGAATAATGGGCAGATCTGAACAGACCTTTATTTCTGGTTACATTTTCAATACATTTCGTCTCAGGCAGCTTAAACATCACTTGGCAATTCTGTGCTCCTTTTCCGGGAGTAAAGAAACCGCCACAAGAAAAGAGAGAAATAAACTATGAGAAAGCTGCCCCTGATGGTAATATGCTTGCACGTGTGTGTGTTTGCCTGAGCACAGACAGACACACCACAGCCTATTTTTACAGGCTCAATGGATTGCAGCTTCGTTTAAAACCTTCACAAGTAAACCATGAGAGTAACTTGCGTATCGGTAAGTGAAGAAGGGCAGGAGAAAGCTAATACATCTTTCTAAACTAAAAAGTTTATTTATGATTGAGAATTAGGGGGGAGAGAAAGCTAGTTTTCTCATTTATAAAAGTTTATATAGCATCAAGACTGACTGCTACAGTTGAAAGTCAGTTCAGTTCAGTCGCTCAGTCGTGTCCGACTCTTTGTGACCCCATGGACTGCAGCATGCCATGCTTCCTTGTTCATCACCAATTCCCAGAGTATGCTCAAACTCATGTCCATCATGTCGGTGATGCCATCCAAACCCTCGTGTCCTCTGTCACTCCCTTCTCCTGCTTCCAGTCTTTCCCAGCATCAGGGTCTTTTCCAATGAGTCAGTTCTTCGCATCAGGTGGCCAGTGTTGGAGCTTCAGCTTCAGCATCAGTCCTTCCAATGAATATGCAGGACTGACTTCCTTTAGGATAGACTGGTGAGGAATAGGACGGGGAGTCCACTTTCTCCCCCACAAAGTCATCAAAAGATCATTTGAATGCTGAGCAACTTCCACAAAACAACTTCTGAACGCTGGCGGAGGCCACCAGGCACCCAGAAAGGCAGCCCATTCTCTTTGAAAGGAGGTAGGACAGTTGAAAATATTGTGATAAAAACTGAATGTTGATGGATACAAATGGCTGGGTTTCTCACAGCCCTGGATATGTACACTTGCCATCCAGATGTCACAGACAATACTAAAATGCTCCACCATGTGCTCATGTGGTGGCCAGAGAAGGCTTTGTCCACGCAGTAATACTCTACAGAAGAAAAAACCGCTACGTCCTGGGGTAGGTCCTTTCGGGTTCATCTTTTACGGGGGCCCTCTGTGTTTCCTATACCTGTGTATCCGTTTTCTTCTCTAGGTTTGGGAAGTTTTCAGCCATAATTTCTTCAAATACATTTTTGATCCCTTTTCTTATCCTTCTCCTTCTGGGATCTCTGTTATATATTGATTAGCAAGCTTTATATTACCCCATAGGTCTCTTTTATTGCAATCTTTTTAAAAAATATCAGCTTCCTGGCTACTATTCTGACAGGGAGATTTCCGTTATCCTGTCTTCTGGATAACTCATTTGCTCTTCTACATCATTCATTCTGCTGTTTATTGCCATGTATTCTGCTATCTATTGCTCAGCTTTTGTCTCGGTGAATGAGTTTTCCAATTTTTCTTATTTTCTCTTTATGGTTTCCAGTTGCTTTTTTACAGTACTCTGCACTTCGATAAATAGCCCTTCTTAATTCCTTCAGTGTTCTCATTATTCTCTTTCTGAACTCACTGTGTGTTAGGCTGAAGAGGTCTGTTTCATCATTTGTTCTTTGGGAACAATCCTCTTGATCTTCCAATCGGGAGTGGTTCCTCTGCTTTATTTTACCTATCTCTCTCTTACTCTGTGAGTTTAGGAGAACCAATGAGCTACTGTGGTCTTGGAGGGCTGTTTTTATGTGGGAACGTCCAGGTGTAGACTGCATGGATTTATAATTTTGGGGTGAGGGCTGTTTGGCACAGATGCCTGCCGCTTTTTCTCCTGTCTGTGGCCGGTGTTCTGCTGATCAGCGCCTGGACTGGACAGAGTGGCTCCTCTCTGCTCTGCGGTCCTCCCTGCCATGTTGGAGGCAGGGGCTGCTCCATCTGGGGGAGTCGAAGCCCCCAGATCTGTTTCTGAACTGCCCTGTGACGCGGGTGGGACTAGAGCCCTCCGGCTGTGAGGCTCATCGTTAGGATCACGTCATCTACAGTCAGGGACACTGTTACCTTTTCCTGGGCCACCAAATTCCTTCCAACTCTTCTCCACCTAATTAATATGGCTAGGACTTTGTAGACTTGGGCTTCCGTGGTGGCTCAGCTGGTAAAGAATCTGCCTGCGGTGTGGGAGGCCTGGGTTTGATCTAGGTTGGGAAGATCCCCTGGAGAAGGGAAAGGCTACCCACTCCAGCATTCTGGCCTGGAGAGTTCCACGGACTGGATAGTCCATGGGGGTCGCAAAGCACGACTGAGCGACTTCCACCTCGCTTCACTTCGTAGATCAGGTCAAACGAAAGTGGCAGAGCAGTCGTGGTTAAAGTAAGTTTAAATATTATTGACCCTCTTTCCTTTACTCCCTTCTCCAACTCTTCTTTTTTAATTTAATTTTTACTTTATATTGGAGCAGATTTTATTTCAGATGTTGTGTTTTAGGTGTATAGGAACTTGATTCAGTTATACATAGATGTATGGATATTATTTTTACAGCTTTTTTTTAGCATATAGGTTATTACAATGTGTTCAGTAGAGCTACCTGTCCTGTTCAGTAAGTCCTTTTTGATTATCTATTTGATATAAGGAAATGGCAACCCACTCCAATATTCTTGCCTGGGAAATCCCATGGAAAGAGAAGCCTGGCGGGCTACAGTCCATGGGCCACAAAGAGTTGGGCATGACTGAGTGACTGAACAGACAGACAGAGTGTGTTTATATTAATCCCATAATCATAAACTCTTAAATTATCTCTCCTCACAACTTCTTTCTCTTTTCTTGGACAATCATAAGCTGCTTTTCCAAGTCTGTGAGTATGCTTCTGTTTTGTTAAATGAGTTCACGTGTATGAATTTCTAGATTCCACCTGGAAGTGATATCTTATGAAATTTACCTTTCTGACTTACTTCACTTAGTATGATAATCTCTCAGTCCATCCATACTGCTGCCGTAGACATTGTTTCATTCTCTTTTCTTGCTGATTAGTATTCCGATGTATAGATGTACCAGTTAGTCTTCATTTTTTGGCCACTGGACATTTTGGTTGATTGTATGTCTTGGCTATTATAAACAGGGCTGCCCTGAAAACAGGGGGGACACATGTCATTCCAAATTATTAGTTTCTCCGAATCTCAGCCCAGAAGTGGAATTGCTGGGTCATATGGTTCTTCTGTGTTTAGGTGATTAGGATCCTCCATGCTGTTTTCCATAGTGGCTGCACCTATTTACACCCCTACCCAGCATGTAGGAGGGTTCCCTTTGCCCTGCACCCTCTGCAGCATTTATTCTTTGGAGATCTTTGTGATGATCGCCATTCCGACCAGTGAGACGTGATTCCTCATTGTAGGTTTGATTTGCATTGATGCCAGGTGGCTCAGTGGGTAAAGAATTGCCTGCATTTCAGGAGACACAGGAGACTCAAGTTTAACCCCTGGGTCTGGAAGATTCCCTGGAGAAGGGCATGGCAACCCACTCCAGCATCCTTGCCTGGAGAATGCCATGGACAGAGGAGCCTGGCGGGATACAGTCTGTAGCGTCGCAAAGACGGCGATTGAAGTGACTGAGAACATAGCATTGAGTGAGGTGGAGTCACTTCCCAGGGGACTTTCTGATGCTGTACAGTGAGTAAAATATGCCTCTTGAAATTGGCCTCTTGAAAATCGGCTGTTTTGCATTCTTTTCGGATGTTACCCCAGGCATTAATTAAGGGCAGGTGTTTTGTACTCACAGCCTCACAGGCCTTGTGAATATTAAGAGCCCATGAGTACTAGGTTTAAAGCTGTTGTTACAGGAAGTGGCCACATGGCGACAGCCTTTCTTCAGGCCCAAGTCTGGTTCCCCTGGCAATCAGAGCCTGGGGGAAAGCCTGTTCCTGGATTGCCGACAGGGGTGGAGTGTCCCCAAAGCAGCACCCAAGGCTCGTGTCTCATTCCTTCTTCCCCCTTACCCTTTATTCCTGCAGCACCATCCATACGTGGGGTGACCCTAAGGAAGGAGGCTGGCGGTGGGAACCCCACCATCAGGAACTAGAGAGCACTGGGGACTTTTCAAAGCTCTTCCAGCCCAGAGGCTCCACCATGGGGTGCAGTAAGTCTCCTGTCACCGCAGGCGTGCCCGCCTGGGTCCGGAGGTCATGGACCCATGCGGAGGGCAGCGGGCACCCCAGGCCCACGGGGGTGGGGAGACACGTTGGCAGGCACCCTCCCCAGCCCCACGACACTGCAGCCTCGGGACCCAAGCCTGCTCAGGTTCCAGGGGTGTGACAGCAGCCCAGGACACGAAGGCCTGAGGGGATAGAGTAAGGATTTCCTGACTCTTTTTTTGTTTTTTACTAGTATAATCTTATTTTTTCTTTCTTATTTGTGAGGCGAGCAGCAGTAACGCAACTTAGATTAGGAGTAGGCCTTCCTACTATCAGGTAGCTTTCGCTTAACAATGACCAGTGTTTGCCAGTTAGGACCAATTAGCTTTCACCGATGTTTGCCAATTAGGAAATTAGGAACGGGGCGGAAACCCCCAGGAAAGTCCCGCCCACGCGAAAGTATTCACCAATGAAATTGTTTTGCAAACGTGTAAACAATCCGCTTCTCACCCTATAAATTTGTGTAACAGGTTGGGCTCGGGGCTCTCTGACCCGCACCACTGCGTTGGTTGCGGCAGGGAGTCCTGACTCGAGTCAGTAATAAACTTCCCTTCCTGCGAGTTGCATTGTCTCGGAAGCCTTCTCTCTTCCCGCTCGGGGATTCGGACATCGGGCATAACATTTGGGGGCTCGTCCGGGATCCGTTTACCGGGGGAAGAGAACACTTCCAGGACAGAAGGGAAGGATAGATAATAGCACTGGTGCTCAGGAAAACTCAGGGGGCCCGAGAACCCAGCGCTGTGTTGTCAGCTGTCCGTGTGTTTGTCTTTGGTGTGTGTGCCGGCATTGTCTCAAGACAGGAAGCCCAGAGTAATTCCGGGGCCCTGCTGTAAAGCAGGGGAGGTATCTGGCACAGGGAAAGTCCAGAGTAATTCCGGGGCCCTGCTGTAAAGCAAGGGAGGTATCTGGCACAGGAGAAAGCTTTCTCTAGCCGGCGTAAGGCCGAGGCCAGCGAGCGCGCTGGAAGGCAGCCGGCTCTGTGGGAAAGAGAGCTTCTCTCCTGATCCCAAGTCTGGTCTGGTCTGGTCAGGGGGCCCGGAAAAAACTCAGCGCTGTTATCGGCCGGCGTTTGTCTGTCCGTGTGTTTGCCTTCGGCTCTCCGTGTTTGTCCGTGTCTGTGTGTGTGCCGGCATCGTCTCTGGTCTCGTTCCTACTCTGACTCGAGCTTCAGTGAACAGGCGAACGTTTGTGGGCGCAATCGATGAGTCCCGGCCAGGGCTACACTCTGGCGGACTCTGAAGGCCCTACAATAAGTGAGCCTCAGTAACTAGAGCCCAACCAGGTGAAACTCTCCTTTCACTACGATTGTCAGCAGCTGTTGCAGGAGCGAATTCTGGCAGAAGCGGAAATGGGTCCCAGGGGCCGACGGGAGGCCAATCGCCCAGCCTTATCTCATGGACAAGGGGTTTTCTCTGTTGCAGCTTAACTGGGATTTTGAGCAAGCGGAAGGTAGGGAGCGTCTCCGAGTATACTGCCAGACTCTGATTGCTGGCCTGCGGGCCACAGCAAGAAAGCCGACAAATTTGTAGTAAGGCAAGAGCCCACTGAGAGCCCGGCAGCCTTCTTAGAGAGGCTAATGGAAGCTTTCAGGACACCTATGGACCCCCAGGCTGAGGAGTCAGTGCTGCAGTTCTGTTAGCGTTTGTAAATCACGCAGCCCCAGATATTAGGAAGAAGTTACAAAAGATAGAGGGATTGGGAGAACAGATGATACAGGATTTACTGAAAAGGTACGGGAGGAAAGGGAATTAGCTGAGAAGATCAGGAAGGATAAAACAAGGGAAAAGAGGAAGGACCAGAGGGAGCTAGCCCAGATTCTCTTTGCGGGGATAAAAGCCGGAACAGAATTGAGGGAACCTCGAGACCTCTGGACGGGAGAAAAACAGAAACCAAAAAGGCAGGCCCTAAAGAAAGATCAGTGCGCCTACTGCAGAGAATAGAGGCACTGGAAAAACGAGTGCCCTAAGAGGGACCTGAGGAGAGGTATGACCCAGAGAGAGAGAATCTCCCCTGGAACTCGAGTTCTATATGCGGGGGAAGACAGTGACTAGGGGAGTCAAGACTCAGCACCCCTCCCCAAGTCCTGGGTAATGAAAAGTAGTTCTGGGGACCCACCAGGTGTCCCATTCGTTTTTGGTGATACCAGAATGCCCAGCCCCTCTACTTGGAAGAGACTTGTTGTGGCCGATGGCATTCCCTGTGGATATGTTGGATAATTGCAGTCATGAGGAACTGGAAAATTCTGCTGAAGATTACATGTTAGATCTGAGGTATGGGGACCCTGAAAATCTGGAATTAGCCTGTCAAATGTAGGCTTTGTACCTCTCTATGGTGGAGATCAGACCCAGAAAGTTACTCACTCACAGCTGTGGCACTTTACTTTGCTGATCAGTGGTGGGCTATTGAAAACATCTGTCTCTTCTAGAGAGAGGCTTAAGCAGGTGAGAACTCTTGGGGAGAGAATGGTCAACTCCTGTGAGAGTGAGATAGTACCCCATGAGCCAGGAAGCTCGGCAGGGGATCACTCCCCACATTCAACGTCTCATGGATGCTGGAATTCTCAAGCGGTGTCAATCCCCTTGAAACACCCCCTTACTGCCAGTGAAGAAGCCAGGGGGGACAGATTACCTGCGAGAAGTCAACATACGGGTGAGTGACATACACCCCACTGTCTCTAACCCATACACCCTCCTGAGCAGTTTGCTGCCTGAGTGAAGATGCCTTTTTCAGCCTACCCCTGGCGGCCCAGAGCCAGGAGGTATTTGCCTTTGAGTGGACCGAGGAGGAAGGCCAACTGGTAATCCCACAGAGGTTCAAGAGGCTCTGAGTGAGGACCTCTACGAATATCGGACTTGGCACCCAGAGGTCCTTCTGCTACACAATTAATAGCCCGGCAAGAGGTCACCTGTTTGGGGTATAAGATCAGGCAGGGGCAAAGGTGGCTAACCCACGCCATGAAGGAAACAATATTGCAGATGCCAGAGCCCAAGACCCCCCGCCAGGTGAGAGTTTCTGGGGACTGTTGAATATTGCGGACTTGGACTGAGCCAATGAAACAGGCTTTCCAGACACTCATATGGGCCCTACTAGAAGCCCCAGCCCTTGCCCTGTCTAACCCAAATAAGCCATTCCAGCTGTTTGTAGCTCCATGATTGCAGCGAGATACTGGCGGAGGCCTTGGCGGCACGAAAAGACTTAACTGATGTACCCCTAGACAACAGTGAGCTAGTATGGTTCACCGATGGGAGCAGCTACACACACTGCTGCTGTTCCTCTGGATTTGGTGAAATGCCGTATGCAGGCGGACCCACAGAAGTACAAGGGCATTCTTAGTGGATTTTCAGTTCCGTGGTTTGGCCAAAGGATGGGCCCCGACCCTCATTGGCTACTCCCTGCAGGGGCTCTGCAAGTTTGGTTTTTATGAAGTCTTCAAGGTTTTGTACAGCAACATGCTTGGAGAGGAAAATGCCTATCTGTGGCGCACATCACTGTATTTGGCTGCCTCTGCCAGTGCTGAACATTGCTCTGGATCCTATGGAAGCTGCTAAGGTTCGAATTCAAACCCAACCAGGTTACACTCTGAGGGATGCAGCTCCCAAAATGTATACAAGAGGGTTGCTCCTCTTTGGATGAGACAGATCCTGCTTTGAACGTACTGTTGCTGATTCCGTGGTGTCTGTGTTGAATAAAGAGAAGGGTAGCAGAACCTCTCAGGTCCTCAAGAGACTTGGATTTAGAGTTGTATGGAAGAGACTCTTTGCCCGCATCATCATGATCGGCACTCTGACTGCACTACAGTGGTTTATCTATGATTCTGTGAAGGTCTATTTCAGGCTCCCTCGCCCTCCTCCCCCTGAGATGCCAGAGTCTCTGAAGAAGCTTGGGTATGGACTGAATAAAATACAACTGGACGAGAAATAATCCAGGCTTGCAAAGCGTGCCAGCTGATGAGGACAGGAGAAAAAAGCAGCACACAGGAACGAGGTATCGAGGGGAAGAGCCAGGGAAACACTGGGAGATAGATTTCACTGAGGTAAGGCCAGGCAAGTACAGGTATCACTATCTGTTGGTTCTGGTAGATACCTTCTCGGGGTGGGTGGAAGCCTTCCCTGCTAAGGGAGAGACAGCAATAGTGGTTGCTAAAAAGATCTTAGAGGAGATAGTGCCTAGGTATGGGCTGCCAGTGACTATGGGCTCTGATAATGGACCTGCCTTTGTGAGCCAGATTGTACAGGGGCTGGCCCGAGCTCTGGGGACGAAATGGATAATCCCCAGAGCTCAGGACAGGTTGAGAGAATGAATCAGACTCTAAAAGAAACTTTGACGAAGTTGGCAATAGAGACTGGCGGGGACTGGGTGATCCTCCTTCTCTTCGCACTCTTTCAGGCACGTAGCACCCCTTATCAGCTGCCCTTTTGAGATTCTGTATGGAAGACCCCTCCTGTGTGTATTAGAACCTAGATGGAAAGGCCCTTATGTTGTTCTCCTTACCACTCCTACTGCTGTAAAGGTCAACGGGATTGGACTCTGAGTTCACTGCAATCACGTGCAGCAAGCCACACCGGAAGAACAGGAGCAGAATGGAAGGCAAGACCTCACCCATACTCGTCTGCTGGGAGGTCTCCTAATTCTCCTGCTGATTATTGCAGGAGCTGAAGCTGTATAACCTCTTGTGATGGGCCCCGGGAATGGGACGTAGGAAACAGATTTGGTAGACCCCGAGTGTGGCGCAACCCGCAGGGCCAAGTACCTCAGATATGGGTGAATCAAGCTTTACTATCTCTGCAAGGCCAAGGGCTTTCCTACGAGCTGTTGTAGATGACTTGATTTTTGTCCAACAGGGTAGGGTCTGCGAGGTTTCTATGCAGACCATACAAGAGTGGTAAGAGAATCAGTCATCTAGAGAAGTCTTTGCCTTCCTTGTCTGAGGTGGTCTTGTTTAGAAAGAGAACAGGAAGCCCAGCAGAGATGGTTTGAGTCTTGTTTTCAACTACCTTAATTTCCACCCTCCTGGGTCCACTTATAGTGTCAGCGGCCCAAGATGGAAAAGAGGAAGATTCCTCTACTTGAACAACAGACAGGGGGGAATGTGAGGCGAGCAGCAGTAACGCAACTTAGATTAGGAGTAGGCCTTCCTACTATCAGGTAGCTTTCGCTTAACAATGACCAGTGTTTGCCAATTAGGACCAATTAGCTTTCACCCATGTTTGCCAGTTAGGAAATTAGGAACGGGGTGGAAACCCCCAGGAAAGTCCCGCCCACGCGAAAGTATTCACCAATGAAATTGTTTTGCAAACGTGTAAACAATCCGCTTCTCACTCTATAAATTTGTGTAACAGGTTGGGCTCGGGGCTCTCTGACCCGCACCACTGCGTTGGTTGCAGCAGGGAGTCCTGACTCGAGTCAGTAATAAACTTCCCTTCCTGCGAGTTGCATTGTCTTGGAAGCCTTCTCTCTTCCCGCTCGGGGATTCGGACATCGGGCATAACATTATTGATGTAGAGCAACTTGATTCACTTATACATAGACATATACATGTTCTTTTCCCCCCATATAGGCTATTACAATGTGTTGAATAGGTATTCTGGTTCTATTCAGTGTTTCCTTGAGGATGACTTCTTAAACAGTGAAAGTGTGTTAATCGCTCAGTCACGTCCTACTCTTTGTGACCCCATGGGCTGTAGCCCACCAGGCTCCTCTGTCCATGGAATTCTCCAGGTAAGAATGCTCGAGTGGGTTGTTATTCAGTTGCTCAGTCGTGTCCGACTCTTTGTGCCCCATGGACTGCTGCACACCAGGCCTCCCTGTCCATCACCAACTCCCGGAGTTTACTCAAACTGTCCATTAAGTCAGTGATGTCATCCAGCCATCTCATCCTCTGTCGTCCCCCTTCTCCTCCTGCCTTCAATCTTTCCCAGCATCAGGGTCTTTTCAAATGAGTCAGTTCTTCGCATCAGGTGGCCAAAGTATTGGAGCTTCAGCTTCAGTATCACTCCTTCCAGTGAACACCCACGACTGATATCCTTTAGGATGGACTGGTTGGATCTCCTTGCAGTCCAAGGGACTCTCAAGAGTCTTCTCCAACACCATAGTTCAAAAGCATCTATTCTTCGGCACTCAGCTTTCTTTATAGTCCAACTCTCACATCCATACATGACCACTGGAAAAATCATAGCCTTGACTAGACAGGCCTTTGTTGACAAAGTAATGTCTCTGCTTTCTAATATGCTGTCTAGGTTGGTCATAGCTTTTCTTCCAAGGGGCTTTAGGTTGGGGATTACTGTAAGTTGTTGAGCTGGTGATTGGAGTGAGATTTGTTTTGCTTCTCTGTCTGCAGCATTGTTGCCCTGTGAAATCAGGACTGAGGCCACCTGGTGACCTCGGCAATGTATGATACCTACTGCAGTTGGCATGTTAGCTGCTTTTAAAAGTTGGAGTATAAGTGGGGTGTTAGTTATGGGAGAGCCTTTAGTAGATAGGAGCCCTCGCTCCTTCTGTCAGGGGAGTTTGTAATTTCCTTGGTTCTGTGTCATTGCAACAGAAATGTGAAGTGATGGACGGACCAGTGTTACAACCCGTGTAATTTCCTTGGATGGACCAGCGTTACAGCTCCATGTTACAGTTTTATTTAGAAAGTAGAGGAAAACACATCCTCGAGGCATGAGGCCGGGCTAACCCAAAAGACTCGAAGAGAAGGAAGCCCCCAGACCAATTTTGGCCCTTCTTTGTATATGTTTTTTTCCCCTCCCCCTGAGCCTGTGCTATGTAAACTGGGCTAGCCAGGAGGGCTGTTTGTTTTACCTGAGGTCCTCACTCCGGTCCTGGGACATTACTTTGTTCTATTTTCATGGGCTTTTCCCTCTTTTGTCTTTTAGCCACTGCTGTTCCGGACTCCTTTTTCCTATTCTAACTACCTAGCACTTCCAAAGAGCAGCATGTGAGTGTATGATGTGGAAAGTATATTTAGAATCAGTGTATATGTTTCCTCTCTTGCTAGCTGCAAGGATAAGGGTCTAGTTAGTGCAATAAGTTCTGCCTTTGGGGAAGAGGTTCCTGAGGGGAGAGGCTGGGATTCTACAATTTCCGTGTCAGAGACAATTGCACATCCAGCTACTTTTTTACCTCGTAGAGGAGCTGCCATCAATATACCAAGTAAAGTCAGGGTTATTTAAAGGGGTTGAGGAAATGTGGGAGAAATGGGGCATCAGGTCTTCTAATGCCTCTTTGCACGTATGGATGTGGGGCTCAGAAGAATTAGGGATAAGGGTGGCAGGGTTGAAAGTAGGACGGCGTTCAAAGGAGAACTCGGGAGATTTGAGAAGGGTGACATGAATTAGTTGGATGTGTGAAGGAGCTAGAAGGGTCATGGATTTGTGAGAAAGCAAGTCCTTAAAGTCACGCAGGGAACAAATGACAGCGGGTGCTCCAAAAGTGAGTTTTTTACTTTCCTGAGCGAGGAGCGCCCCTGCTGCCAGAGCACGTGGGCAGGCTGGCCAGCCTCGAATCGTGGAAGCTAGTTGCTGTGAGAGGTAAGTGACAGGGGTGAAGGAAGGGCCCTGACTTCGTCCCAAAGCTCCTAGGGCAATTTTGTGTCTCAGTAGTGCAGAGTGTAGAGGGGTGAGAAAGGTCAGGAAGTGTGAGAGCTGGGGCTGAGAGAAGGGCTTGCTTAAGGGTGTTAAAGCCTGAACGGACGTTTGATTTTAGCTCTAGAGGATCTGAAAGACCTCCTCGGGTGGCTTGCTATAGGGGTGATGCGAAGACGGTGAAATTAGGAATCCAGAGGCCTAGATATCCAGCTAACCCCCAGAAGGACAGGAACTCTGTTCTTGATGTAGGAAGTGGTAGGGTGGATATAAGGGACTTTCTATTGCTAGTAATACATCTTTTTGTTGGTGTTAAAAGGACTCTGGGATAGGTGACTCTAGGAAGAGAGAGCTGAACCTTGGTGGAGATACTCGATAGCCTCGAGCAGCTAGAAAATTGAGGAGTTGTATAGTGTGTTGTTGAGAGTGTGTAAGAGAAGGACTACAAAGGAGAAGATCATCCACATGCTGGAGGACAGTCCTGGGAGTAAGGTCAAGAGAGATTAGTTCTGATGCTAGAGCTTGACCAAAGAAATGAGGGCTTTCACGAGAGCCTTGTGGGAGGACTGTCCATGTCAGCCGTTGGGAGTGATGATTGTCTGGATCAGTCCAGGTAAAGGCAAAGGCAAAGAGGTCTTGAGAGTCTGGGTGTAAAGGGATGGTAAAGAAGGCATCTTTGAAGTCAGTAAAGAGAGAATGAGAGAGAGAATATAGGGATTTGGAACTACTGGGTGTGGGGATAACAGCCACATTGATAAGTCTCAGGTCCGGGACCAGGTGGTAGGAGCCATTTGGCTTTTTGACGGGTAGGATTGGGGTGTTATAGGGAGAGTGAGTTGGGCGCAGGAGGCCCTGATGTAGGAGTTTAGTGACGACAGGCTTTAACCCTTGTTGATGTTTTTGGGAGATGGGGTATCTTGGTTGATTGGGGAATTTAGAGGGGTCTTTGAGACGGATATGAAGTGGAGCATGGTGAGAGGCAACAGATGAGTTGTCTGTATCCCAGACTATGGTGTTTATGGAAGAGGAGGTGGGGTTGAGGAGCAGTGGCCAGGCTAGATCGGAGGCTGGGCTTGGGATAGCAATAGAGGCTTTGAATTTTGAGAGAAGGTCTCTCCCAAGAATAGGAGTGGGGCACTTAGGGAGTATGAGAAAAGAATGGGAAAATGGGGTATCCTGAAGTGTGCCAGGCAGAGGTTTGGTTATTCGTGGTGTAGCTAGTAAACCGTCAACCCCCATAGCAGAGCCCTGGGAGACCTCGGTTTTTCCGGAGCAGGCAGGCATAGCAGAGTAAGTGGCCCCGTGTCAATGAGAAAGGAGATCGACTTACCCGCCCCCGTGAGAGTTACCCTGGGCTCCGTAGAGGTGATGAGAGTCGGGGCCAGGGGCCCTGGGCACCTTCAGTCTTCAGCAGCGAGTTCGAGGAGGCTGAGCAGAGCTGAGTCAGAGGACTCCTGCTCGGGACCAGGAGGGGACGTCCGGATCCCTGGAGGGGGCTTTGGGCAGTGGATCTTCCATGTCCCTTTACGCCAGAGCTGGGACACAGGCTTGGAGGCGGCCTCAGCGTTACACATGATCAGGCCCAGGGGCCTTCTTTGCCACCTTTGAAGCAGGGCCCAGGGGGCTTCCTATCTGTGTTGGTTGATGGGAGGTTTGTAGCCTTGTAGCTGCTGCTGCTGCTAAGTCATTTCAGTCCTGTCCGACCCTGTGTGACCCCATAGATGGCAGCCAGGCTCCTCTGTCCCTGGGATTCTCCAGGCAAGAACACTGGAGGGGGTTGCCATTTCCTTCTCCAATGCATGAGAGTGAAAAGTGAAAGTGAAGTCGCTCAGTCATGTCCCACTCTTCGCAACCCCATGGACTGCACCCCAGACTCCTCCGTCCACGGGATTTTCCAGGCAAGAGGACTGGAGTGGGGTGCCATCGCCTTCTCCACGGGCAGTGGCTTAAAGGTGCTATTTGGCCTGATCTTGTTGGGCCTTCTCTAGCTTTGCCTTCTCTTCCCAGTTATTGAAAACCTTAAAGGCTAAATTTGAAAGGTCTTGTTGGGGTTTGAAGGCTTTCTTCTGCCTTTTTTACTTTCTTTCGGATGTCTGGGGATGATTGGGAGATAAAATGGGTTTAACGTTAAGGACAATGGTGCCCTCGGCTGAAGTGGGGTCTAATGTATATTTTTGCAGGGCTTCCGTTAGCCTGGCTAGAATTCGTGCCGGGTTATGTCTAGCCCTTGAGTTATCGGCCGGAGCTTATCGAAGTTGACGGCTGTGTGTGCTGCCCCTTGAAGGCCCACAATGAAGCAAGCGACCAGATGAGGAACCTGGGCTGCTCGTCCCAGTCTCCCTGCCTGCAAATCCCAGCTGGGATCGTCTCGGGGGACAGCCGCGGCCCCGACAGGCTCCGTATAGTGGTCCTGTGTGTCTCATCAGCGTGCGACCGAGAGGGTGGCCATACTCGTTCCTTCTCCCCCGGGAGAGGAGTGGAGGAAAGGGTGATGTAACTATCACGCCAGGCTAAGTCCCAAGACTGGGTAAGACACCTGAATTCCTTTAGATATCTATCAGGGTCCGAGGAGAAGGAGCCAAGATGCTTCTCAATCTGAGATGGACCGGTGAGGGAGAATGGGACTTGACCCGAACGATGCCTTCTGTTCCCTAAAGGGAGGAGGGGAGCTGGGAAAGGAGGGGGTCCTGCAGTGAGGTTTCCTGCTTTAAAGCTGTTAAGTTGTTTGGACCGGGCACAGGGAAGGGATCTAGGGAGGTCAGGGTAAAGCTTTGGGACCCTCGGGGTAGAGGGTGGGGCTGAGGTCTCAGAGCTTGCCTCTGGAACAGGCAGGGAGGGGGGCTGGGAGCTGGGAGATAGGGAAACGGGAGGGTTCAGTTCAGTTCAGTCGCTCAGTCGTGTCCAACTCTTTGCGACCCCGTGGACTGCAGCTCGCCAGGCTTCCGAATCCATCAGCAACTCCCGTGACTGGCCCTTAAGGAGAGCCAGCGTCCTCCCTTTCTGACAGGGTCTTTCTTATACCCCACCAATGAAAAGTTCTCTGAAGGCATGGTTAATTTTTAGCCTGTGGCTGAGTCGTGAAGTCAGGTAGCCGGAGGTTTGGAATCCAATGGTCACCTTGAGAAGGTAGGCACCAGCTGGAAGAGAGAAGGTTGTTTGGGCAATCTGGTCAGTCTCAAGGGTCACTGTGATTTTATTCCTTGTTTGCAAGGCCAGCATCATGAGCCATTTCAACCATGAGCCCCCACGGAGGCCCTATCAACAATAATCTTTGTTCAGACGCTCTCCCCCCCTTTGCTACCAACTTCTGTATACCCTGACCCATTTCCCACCACCTGGGAGCAGTTTCTCAGGGCCATCTGAGACGCTGCCCCCCAGGCCTGAAGTCCTGAACATTCCCACAGAAAATAGACACTCTAATTTCAGGTTGTGACTGTTTGTTTTTTTTTCTCTTTCTTTTTTTAGCCGAATTAGGTTATTACAGAGAGTTGAGTAGGGTTTCTTGTGCTATACAGTGGATGCTTGTGGATGATTTTATAAACAGTAGTTTGCACATGTTAATCTGGACTTCCCTGGTGGCTCAGATGGTAAAGAATCCGCCTGCAATGTGGGAGACCCGGGTTCGATCCCTTGGTTGGGAAGATCCCCTGGAGAAGCGAATGGCTATGCCTCCAGTGTTCTTGCCTGGAGAATTCCATGGACAGAGGAGCCTGAATGTCCCTAGTCTGTGGGGTCACAAAGAGTCGGGCACGACTGAGCGACTTTCACCTTTTTTATGTTAACCTAAACAGGCTAATTTCTCCCTGCCCCCATCCTTTCCTCTTGGGAATTATAAATTTCTAAGTCTGTGAGGCTGTTCCTCTTTGGTAAAGAAGGTCATTTGTATCCACTTTTTTATATTCCACCTAGAAGTGGGCTTCCGCTGTGACTTAGCTGGTAAAGAATCTACCTGCAATGTGGGAGACCTGGGTTGGGAAGATCCCTGGAGAAGAGAAAGGCTACCCACTCCAGTATTCTGACCTGGAGAATTCCATGGACTGTCCAGTCCATGGGGTCGCAAAGAGTTGGACACAAATGAGCAACTTTCACTAGAAGTGATATCATGATTCCTGCCTTTTCCTGTCCACCTGGAAATGGCATTACTCGATCCTTGTTGCTGTTTAAAGGGCCACAGCAAGTCTTCTATCTCCCCACTTATCACTATTGTAATTGGAGTCTTACAGTTAGCCCTAGTTCCTGGTTGTAAATTAGAGTGGATTGTGAGAGAGGAAGCCAAAAACGCTTGTCTCTTTAATACTTGTTTTCTTTTAAATTAATGCATACTTTTTATTAGAGTAAATCTGACTTACAATGCTGTGCCTCCCCAGGAAGTACAGACTCTTGCTCACGTTTACCCATGCCCGTGTCTGTTCATGTTTGGTTTCTTTCTCATATAGGTTATTAGAGTGGTTAGTACCCACCGCTGGCAATGTAGGTCATGTCCATTATGTATTTTATATGTATTGTCAGTATGAAGTGCCCCAGGTGGCCCTAGTGATAAAGAACCCTCCTGCCAATACAAGAGACATAAGAGACGTGGGTTCCATCCCTGGGTCGGGAAGATCCCCTGGAGGAGGGCGTGGTAACCCACTCCAGTATTCTTGCCTGGAGAATCCTATGGACAGAGCGACCTGGTGGGCTGCAGTCCATGAGGTTGCAAAGAGTCGGATGCGACTTAGCAAGCATGCTAAGAACAGACAACCAAAGGCTGTGTCTCCTTCCCACTTTTTTAAAACTAAGGACAACTTTATTTCTCATTGTAGTAAGCTTGATATACAAGTTGATATAGGTTGCAGGTGTGCAAAATGTTTTCTTCTTTTAATTTTAAAAATACATATATGTATTCACATTTGGATTTTTTTCTAAGTTATTACACAAGTGTTGATGGAATATTCCCTTGGTATACCTAATTCCTTGTGGATTATCTATTTTATGTGGAATGATTATATTAGTTACATCTAAATTTTTGAGTTTATATCTTACCCTCTACATTTTCCTTTTTTAAGCATATCTCTTACGTCTCTGAGTCTTACATTTTCCTTAACTAATTCATTGGTGTGTAAGTTTAGGTTCCACTTATAAGTGATATGATAATTTTTTTTCTCATTCTGACTTTTACTTAGTATGATCATCCTGAGTTTTTTCTATGTTCCTGAAAACTGAGTTATTTCATTCTTATTTCTGGCTGAGTCACGCTGCACTGTGTACATGCATCCTTTCTTCTTTGTGCATTTACCTCTCCATAAACATTTTGTATGCTTCCATTTGTTATACACTATGAAGTGTGGTCCATGGTGCACTTGGCTGCATGAGCCTTTTAGAAATCCTGTTTCCTCTTCAGACGCCCGTTTGGAGTGGTTCTGCAGGCATCTATGGGACATCTACTTTCTCCTAAGCGCAGGTCCATACTCTAGCGACTCATCATTTACACGCCACCAGCACCAGGACAGGGTCCCCTTTCCTTCACGCCTTTTCTACCATTTCTTTCTTTTGAATCATCATGGCCTCTCAGATTGGTGCAGAATGCTCTCCTGTTGTGAGTTTGATTTTATGTCTGGCATAATTCACAGTGTTAGGCAGATTTCCATGGGCTGTTTTTTTTAAGCACTGTGAGTAGAATTTATGGTAGAAAAATTTCTTCCTGATAGTCTGTCCTGTTTTTTATTATTGTTGACTTGTTTCCCATGAAGATTTAAGTGCAGGTATCATTTAGAGCCCAGCATTTTGTGAATATGAAGTGCTCATGAACAATAGTTTTAAGTTTGCTGTTTTGGAAAGGGCCACAGAGTGGCAGAATTACTTCATGATGTCCTCTTGTTACTATAGTAACCGGAGACTTGGGTAAGTCCTGGCTTCTCATTGTAAACCGGAGTGGAATATGAGAGTAGAATCCACCAAACCTTGGGTCTCGTTACTTCTTCTTTGTCTTTTATTTAGCAATATGTATTCTTTATTGCAGTAAACTTGACTTACAATACTGTGTTTCCTTAGGGGTGTGGAGTCTTTTTCACTTATATTCCTGCAGGTTTGTAATTTTGTTTTTCACAATGAGGTTGTTAGAGTGTTTAGTAAAACCCCCTTGGAAAGGTGGATCCATGTTGACAATATATTTTCTATATCTCATTGTTACAGCTTAATCCCAGCCTCTTAATCCTTCCTCCCACCCTTGTGCTAAGTCGCTTCAGTCATGTCCAGCTCTTTGTGACCCCATGGGCTGTAGCCCACCAGGCTCCTCTGGGCAAGAATACTGGAGTGGGTTACCATGCCCTCCTCCAGGGGATCTTCCCGACGCAGGGATGGAGCCCACATCCTTTTATGTCTCCTGCACTGGCAGGCGGGCTCTTTACTGCTAGCGTTACCGAGTAGTGGGAGACCTCCACCCACCCTTGTGTGTGTATTAGTCACTCAGTCATGCCTGACTCTTCGCGACCCCTTGGACTGTGGCCTGCCAGGCTTCTCTGCCCATGGGTTTTCCCAGGCAAGGATACTGGAGTGGGTAGCTGTGTCCTTCTCCAGGGGATCTTCCTGACCCAAGGATCAAACCCAGGTCTCCTGCATTGCAGGAAGATTCTTTACTCTCTGAGCCAGCAAGGAAGCCCCCTGCCCCAACCTGATAAGTTTGTTTCCTAAGACTGTCTGGTTATTTCACATGTAAATGAGTTCTTCGGGAAGAATTCCTCATTCCCACCTACAAGTGATATCCTATGATATTTCTTTTTCTTGCTCTGACTTCGCTTACTGTGATTATCTCTAGATTAATCTCTATGATTGCAAATGACATCAGTTCATTTTGTCCTGGCAGAGATATTGTTCCACTGTGTACATGTATGACTAGTTCTTTATCCACTCCTCTCTTCATGTACATTTTGACTCCTTTCTTGCCTTGGCAAGTGGATATCCTGTGAGTGTACTTTTGGGGGCATAATTTATTCAAATTCTGATATCTCTGCCTATATTCATAAAGATGGGACTGCCAGATCATGAGGCAGCTCTAGTTTTACCTTTAAAAGTTGGTTTTTATAATGGCTATCACTAATTGCATCCCACCAGCATCATAAACATGTCCTCTTTTCTCAACCCGACTCCAGCATTTCTTGAATGTAGATGTTTTTGATATTGGTCTTTGTGATTCTCTTTTGATATTGGTCTTCTCGTTGTCTTGATTTTCATATCTCTAATAATTTGCCTCCGAGTAACTTTTCATGTGCTCTTTATTTTTAAAAAATGTAAATTTACTTACCTTTTGATATTTTGTTCTGATAGTTTGCCATATTTTACATTTTTTTAATAGTTACCCTTGTTTTTTTTTTTAATGCAGTTATCCTTTAGAGCCCAGCAAATTTTGTCAACAAGAGCCTTAGTGAAAGGACGACACTGGGGTTGTATTAATATAGTGGAATCTATCAGAACAAACACCCAAAAGTTGTGTCCTTTTTTCAATTTTTTCAAATAAATATACTTTAAATTCTCATTGTAATTTTCATTAAATGTATTTAAATACTCATTCTACAATGTAAGGTGCTGTGAGTTACAGATTTTCAAAATGTATTCTTTGATTTTAAATATACATGTATCTATTCACATTCAGACTTTTCCTCATATTGGTTGTTATAAATTGTCCATAGAACTCTATTGATAGCTCCTTGTTGAGTATTGATTTTATATGGAATGGTCATATTTGTTACACATACGGTCTTGACTTTATTCCTTGCCCAATTCTTCCTCCTTTAGAAAGCATGAGCTTGTTTTTTAAGTCTCTGAACCTGGTTTTGTTTTCTCAGTTAGTTCACTGGTGTGCATTTTTAGATTCTAACTATGTAATATGGCATTTGTCTTTTTCTGATTCTGACCTCACTTTGATTATCCCTAGTTTTGTCTGTGTTCCTGAAAATTTCATTATTTCATTCTTTTTTTGTGGCTGAATCATATTACATTGTGTAAATGTGTCACGTCTTCTTTATCCATTCACTGCTCCAAGAGTATTTTGTGTGCCTCCATTGGCTGGATATTGTAAATTCACACTTTTCCAAGTCGTGCTTCTCCTCAAACACTCTTCAGTGTGGTTCTGCAGGATTTTTACGTAGGTCTGTTGTTATCACTTGAAGGCAGTTCCACACTTCTCTCCAGCGGCCTTCACCTTTTCCATGTCACAGACACCATCACAGGATTCCCTTGCAGACATTTATTCTTTGTAGGTTTTTCATGACGGCCTTTCACAGTGGTGCCAAGTCATGCTTCATGGAAGGTGTGACTTGCATGTCTGTCATAATTCACAACGTTTACAACTTTTCATGGACTCTTTTTTTAAAAACAGTATGAGCTGAATTACTTTAGAAATTTTCTTTTGGATTGTCAGCCCAGTTTTTTATGATTTTCAATTTATTTCCCTTAAAATTTGTTGAGGTGCAGGTATCATTTAGAGCCCAGCGGTCCTTGGAATATGAAGTCACTATGAACAATGGTTTTGATGTTGCTTTTTCGGGAATAGACCCAGGGCGACAGAGTGTCTTCATGCTCTCTCTCGTTGCTCTGGTGTCTGGGGCTTGAGGGGCGATGCTACTGGTTGTAAACTAGAGTGAAATGTATGAGCAGAAGCCCCCCAACGCTTTCATACTTTTTTCCTCCAAAGTAATGTGTGTTTTTTATTAAAATAAAAGACTTACAAGGTTGTTTTTTTTCGTAGGTAGCCAAATCTTATTTTTATTTATATTTTTATTGATGCTTGGAGTTTTTTCACATGTAGGTTATTATGGAATGTTTAGTACACCCCTTTCCAAAGTAGGTCCATGTTGATTATTTTTTATGTGTTTGTGGATGTGAGTTAATTCCTTCTGCCTAACCTACCCCCTTTCTCTCCACCACCTACCTTTGGTGACCAAAAGTCTGTTGCCTTAGACTGTGTATTTATTTTACATGAAAATAAGCTTCAAATAATGAATACCTCTTTCCCACCTGTACATGACGTCGCACAATATTTTCTCTGTCTGACTGACTACATTTTCCTGGCGGCTCAGATGGTAAAGAATTCGCCTGCAATGCAGGAGACCCGGGTTCAGCCTCTGGGTCAGGAGGACCCCCTGGAGAAGGGAATGGCAACCCACTCCAGTATACTCACCGGGAGAATCCCACAGACAGAGAAGCCTGGTGGGCTACAGTCCATGGGGTCTCAAAGGGCTGGCTAAGCAGTTAATGCTTTCACTTTTTCCTTCATTTATTTAAGTCCCTGCAAATGGCATGACTTCATTTTTTTAGTCAGGCATATTTTGCTGTATACACACATTACTTTCTCTTCATCCATTCAGCAGTCCATGTAACTGTGCTTACTTGTTCCACGTGTTGGCTATCGTTTACGCACGGCTGTAGTGAATGCTTGGGTGCATACATTTTTGAAAATCTGGTTTCCTCTACATATCCTCTCATGAGTGGGAAACTGTTTAACTATAACCAGCACCTAAAGTGTCTTTTTCCTTCACCTTACTAGCATTTCTTACTAGTATGTTCATAAACTTTTTGAGAGTGGTGTTTTTGACTTCTCTATGGTGATATATATCATTTTGTCATTTTGATTTTCCTGTGTCTAATTCTTCAGGTCGTGTCATTTAGAGCTCAACGATTTTTCAGAATATGAAGCACTGATGAGCAAGAAGTTCCATGGTTGCTGTTTTAGGGTGTGGCCACAGGGTGGCAGGATCTCCTCATGCCCAAAGTGGTTAGCAACCGGCCTTCAGAATCAAGAGAGTCTGATGGCTGAAAAGGTTTAAAAAGATCCCATCAAGTATCCAGCATCAAGTATCTACCATCAGGAGAATCTGACCTGCACTCTACGGGAACATTTTAAGATCCACTAGTTTGTTTTAAAAGATGCTTTTTGTTCCTTGGAAGAAAGCTATGACAAATCTACACAATGTATTAAAAAGCAGAGACATCACTTTGCCCACAAAGGTCCATCTAGTCAAAGCTATGGTTTTTCCAGTGGTCACGTGTGGATGTGAGAGCTGGACCATAAAGAAAGCTGAGTGCCCAAGAAGATTCTGAAGAGTCCCTTGGACTGCAAGGAGATCCAACTAGTCAATCCTAGAGGAAATTAACCTGGACTATTTATTGCAAGGTCCATTGTTCAAGCTGAAGCTTTGATACTTTGGCCACCTGATATTAAGAGCCGACTCATTGGAAAAGACCCTGATGCTGAGAAAGATTGAGCCCAGGGGGAGAAACAGGAGGCAAAGGATAGCGTCGTTCGGTAGCATCGCTGACTCAGTGGACACGAGTAACTCCGGGAGACAGTGGACCGCAGAGGAGTCCGGTGTGCTGCAGTCCATGAGGCTGCAAAGAGTCAGACACGACTGAGCAACTGAACAGCCACAGTTTGTGTTCCGCTTGTGAGAAGCTAGGTAAAGCAGTTTCCAGGCAATCAAACCCAACTTTACAAAGTCTGTGTGTCCAGCCAGGGTCACTGGACAGATTGCTTTAAGGCTAGTCCCAGGCAGACTTCTGTAAAACCCCAAAAGCATTTTATGTGCTCACTTGCTGAGTGTACAACTCTTTGCAACCCATGGACTCAGTATGCCAGGCTCCTTTATCCATGGAATTTTCCAGGTAAGAATACTGGAGTGGATTGCCATTTCCTCCTCCAGGGGATCTTTGCTACCCAGGGATCAAACCTGCATCTCTTGCATCTCCTGAGCTACCTGGGAAGCCCAAAAGTATTTTATTACTGAATAATTTGGATCTACAGAGAGGCAAATCTCTTTCTGTTGTTATTTGTAAATGCCTCTTTATACAACCCGAGTTAAATGGCTTTGTGCTCTTCTAAAATGACTCTCTGATGACAATGGCCTCACTTCATTTACTTATGCACCAAACTATTTTTTTTTGTTTTCTAGGGCTTCCCTGATGGCTCAATGGTAGAGTCCACCTGCCAATGCAGGCTCAGTCCCTGGATTTGGGAAGATCCCCTCAAGGAGGAGATGGCAACCCACTCCAGTGTTCTTGCCTGGAGAAGCCTGGGTACAGAGAGGAGCCTGGTGGGCTATAGTCTATTTAGACACAACTAAATAGCAGCAATTTCGTCTTCTGCCCAAGTGTGGTTTGCTGCTGTTGGCTGTTTAGTCACTAAGTCGTGTCTGGTTTAAAAAGCAAGCAGACCAGCCAGCCAGCCAGTGAACTGTTTGTCAAACAGGCTGAAGGTGCCATCTACTGCCCCACCTGTAGAAAATGCCAGGGAATGTAGTCGGCCTCATTGACTGACAGCCAGAGGAACCAGGGTATTATGGCAAGTTACACTCTAGTTGTCTTCACATCTAATTATCTTCCAAGTTATAGTCTGTCTATAATGAATTATGTACTTATATTTTATGCTCTCTCCCTGGCATTCTTCAATCTCTGGTTACAGAATAAGACATTGAAAATTATTTAAAATTATAAGACAGTATCAGGTTAATGTGCTGTACATTAGACCCCGATTACCCAATGCCAAAACGCCTTCAGGGTTCTGGAGCAAAAATGCTCTTTGCCACTTCAACTCCTAGTAATGACCAAAGCCCGGAGCACCCTGAGCACCAGCTCCTACTGCGGGCTTGACTGTATTTATTTTGCAGCGTGCTGAACAGTGACAGAAAAAAGAGGAAGCTCTAAAATAGTGGAAGCTTTCAGGTATGCAAAAATTGTTTCATTTTTTTAATATGGTTTTGGTGTTTTGTTTTTCATGGAACAGGCCCAGACCGGTTTTTGAGAATAAAATGCACATTTTCTTCTCCTGAGAGAATACTGTCAGCCAAGTTGATTAAAACATGTCTTTTCTGTGAATTTGGCATAAATTATGACTTGCTTTGGACAGATTGATTTCCAGACTGGCTTAAACCCAGAGAGTGCTCAAGGAATGATCTAGTGACTGGAGCAGACTACGGTGTGCAGATAGGGTTTCATCATTTGTGGGGCATGTGTGTTTGTCTTTAGTCCTTAAATGGAGATCTGCTGTTCTCTCCCACATAACTTACCATTTGTTTGACTCTGAAATATACTGTTTAGTCTTTATGATGAGCTGGTTCTGTGCCATCTATATGGAAAGTGATTTTTTAAATACAAACAATATACATTCCTGATCAAGTTCATCCTGCATTGAAAGTACATAAAAAACTGGATAATTTAGAGTGAAAGTAAAATTTCTCTTTCACACCCATCACGTTATGTGGTTCATTATTCCTCCAACTTTTTATAAAAATTTTCACATACACATTTATTTACACACAGTTTCATATTTAGCTTCTGTTAAATGATAGTATGACTTTGAGGTGTCACTGTGTCCTGTGTGAGGGGCAGTTTTCCACCGCTATTTGATAATAGTATATAAAAAGCTTTCTTTAGAACCTCATGATTCTGCATAACCATATCCAGGTTCATATTTCATTTCTACCTCACGTTCCTCAATCACTTATGTATAATTTAAAAGCTTCTATTTTCTCAGAGATGAATTTTCTTTAAAGTGGATGTGTAAAGCCCAGTCCATCAAGCACTTTTTGTGGTTTCTTAGCATATTCTATAATCCTGTCTCAAATTCCTTAAAACTTCGAGCAATAGTTATGTCTGACTTCCTGCGACCCCATAAGACTGTGGCCCCCTGGGCTTCTCTTCTGCCCATGCGATTTTCCCGGCAAGAATCCTGGAATAGGTTGCCGTTTCCTCCTACGGGGGTATCTTCCCCACCCAGGAATGAACCACATCTCCTGCATTGACAGGCAGATCTTTTCCACCGAGCCACCTGGAAAGCCCACATGAACATCATTACAGGCTAACTAAACACATCAGTCAGAGCTGATGAACATTAGGGATAGTTGTTCAGTTGCTAAGTCGGGTCCAACTCTATGACCATGGACTGCAGCACACCAGGTTTCTCTGTCCTTCAACATCTGGACAGAGCTTGCTCAAACTCATGTCCATCAAGTCAGTGATACTATCCAACCCCTCTTGTCCTCTGTCATTCCCTTCTCCTCCTGCTTCCAATCTTTCCCAGAATCAGGGTCTTTTCCAATGAGTCAATTCTTCGGATCAGGTGGCCAAAGTATTGGAGTTTCAGCTTCAGCATTTGTCCTTCCAAGGAACACTCAGGACTGACTTCCTTTAGGATGGACTGGTTGGATCTCCTTGCAATCCAGACCTTCTCCAAATCCTGAGGAAATATCGGCATCTTGGGATTATCACAGAGCCAGGCCCCTTCCACCACCTTTCAATCATCCATTCAATAGTGACTGGAAACCAACTTAGCACTTGGAAAAGACTTAGGAAAGAACCTTAGGAAAGAACCATGAGCCTGACACCAACCCTGCTTTCATGAAGTGTTCAGTCCAACAGAGAAATCAAAAAGGAACTGATAATGTGATAAATGTTGTTGTTCAGTTGCTGAGCCACGTCGACTCTCTTGCAACCCCAGAGACTGTAGCCTGCCACGCCCCTCTGTCCATGGGTTCTCCAGGCAAGAATACGGAGTGGATGGCCTTCCCTTCTCCAGGGGATTGAAACCCACCTCTCCTGCAGGGGCAGACAGACTTTTCACCGCTGAGCCGCCTAGGAAGCCTGATGAATGTGAAGAGCGTGAATTACAGAGATGCTCTGGGAGCTGATGGCGAGAGGGTAACGGGCAGGAAGGCCAGAGGTGTCCAAGTGACAGGAGGAAATAAATTGTAAGTGGCGGACGTTTTATTTCCTTCTCTGTTGATGAAACTGGTTCTGCCTAAGACTAAACTTTTTTTCTTTTCTCAAACCTTGGTCTGATAATGGCTCAGCAAACCAGTATTCATGTCAATTGTTTATGGCTGGGGGACATCTTGGGCCATCCTAGCTCAAAAATGCATTTTGTGGGAGAAGGGCCGGGTGAAATTCCCTCAGCTTTGCGGTCTCTCTCATCGGAATAGCAGCTCGCCAACAGACAGAAAATGCCTTGCTAAAAACTAGAAGCGGACACGCTTTCTCTCCCCTTCTCACGCCTATGTCAGCCTCATCTCTGACCCCAGATCTAACTCCTCTCTTGTGGAGGTCACGAAGCCTGGCGGAACACACGGCTCGCAGCAGCAACCTTTCAAGGGGAAGGGTCAGTGAAGCCTCCCCTGAAGAAAGGGTGTTATTGAACTTGAAGAAATATGATGCGGAGGCCGCTGACTGAGGGATAGGGAGACGAGCTCTACAGGCAGGAGAATAGCATATGCAAAGCCCTGGGATCCGGGGAAAACAAATACTGGCAAGGAGCTAAAAAAAAAAAAGCCCTGGATGGCTGGGAGGTGAGTGAGGAGATGCAAACGGATTTATGGAAGGACAGGAACCTTGAGCCTGATGGTAAGGAGAAACTAAGGGTGAGGTTTTCATTTTATAAAAGTAACATTTTCTACAGTTGGAAGGATAGATTGGGAGGGGGACACAGAGAGAGCAACTTTGGGGGGTGGGCAGAGGTGGAAGATGAGACATTGTCGTCCAGGTCAGGGATTCGACAAGTTAGACAATAGAGATCAATGCTGAGAACTTGATTCCTGACTATCCTCCGGAGGAGGACAAAGACAGGAGGAGGAGAGACGCTGCAGCTGAGCCTGGCCTGGATGAGCTGGCCTGCAGATGCACAAATCCAGCCAAGTCCGGTTTAGATCAGCCAACTTCAGTCAACAGTTAGACCTACGCTGCGCATGCATTCTAAGTCCCTTCAGTCGTGTCCGAACTCTTTGCAACCCCGTGGACTATATGTAGCTCGCTCCTCCGTCCCTGGGATTCTCCAGGCAAGAACACCAGACTGAGTTGTCATATCCTCCTCCGGCGCATCTTCCCCGACCCAGGGATTAAACCTGCACCTTTAACGTCTCCTCCATTGGTAGGCAGCTTCTTTACAACTAGCGCATCTTGGGAAGGCCCAGACCTGTGGCTAAGTTACGGAAATGGCCAACGAATACAAAAGCACTTTGTCTATTAAGGTGTTTGCTTTTTCAAGGCCACAGAGCAAACCAAAGCTGGGGGTGAAGGAACTTAATCAAAACTCTGGTCTCCTGCCTGGCACCATTTCCACAAACATCATCTATGCTTTTGATAACAAGCGCTGAAAGAACAGGTAATGCCCAGAATAGGGTCAACATTGGAGACAGGAGTGTGAGATAAGGCGGGAGGGGAGCATGAGAGAGAAGGAAGGAGGAGAAGGGGCTTCAGGACAACAAACCCAGAAGGCAAACTGTCTGGGTGAGTGGACGGAAAACATCAACAGGACTCAGTGTTTGGACGAGAGGAGTCTGGGCGGGGTCGTCCAGGAGGAGTCTCAGGTATGAATTGGGGGACCTGGGTGATGAGGGCCCCGCTAGTAGACAGAGGAACCAATCTGCAACTTTCTCCTCCTGCTAGATTCAAACCAGCTGAAATTCAAACAGAAAGACTAGTATATGAATTTATAGTTCCAAAGGTTGAAACACTATTTTCGTCATTCATTTTATGGAAAGAAAAAAAAAAAAACCCAACACAATAAAGCAATTTTAAAAAGCTTTAATCTGTGACAAAATGCTAGGCTTCCCTGGTGGTTGAGATGGTAAAGAATCTTGCCTGCAGTGGCAGGAGACCCAGGTTTGATCCCTGGGTCAGGAAGATCCTCTGGAGAAAGAAATTCCAATCCCCTTCCTATATTTGCCAGGCGAATCCCATTGACAGAGGAGCCTGGTGGGCTACAGTCCGTGGGGTCGCAAACAGACACAACTGAGCTACTGACACGACAGAATTTTTTACCCACAGCTCTCTGTAAAATGAACGCCCTATTTCTGTGTGTTTATTGGGAGAGGAGGAAACAGTGGCGAGGGGAGGATTTTTAAATTAAAACTATGTAAGGAAGACTGACCTGCAAACTGTCCTCCTGGTTCAGAGACTACAACTAAAAACCACTGTAAAATGACAATTATACAGGAAATAAATGTTGCATTTTTAACAAAAGGAACAGATTCTTTTTTTTATGCACTTCATGCAAACTATTACTGTTGTCTAAAAGGATTCCTCCCACACTGCACCCAGGCTGGACATATAACAGCAGCTGAAGAAAAGGGCTGTTCAAGCAGAAGGTGAAAAGCGTTGGCTACACAGAAGACAATCTTCCCCTTGGGTTGGTAACTGCCTGGACCTACCCCACAGGCAAGGACACCTTGACAAGAAAGCATGGTCTGAGCCCCAGTGGGTCAAACCTTGACTGAAGACAAACCACGTGGGCTGTTACAGAACATTTTAAAATTCACCTTGTTGACCTGGGCCAGTGGTTTTATCACAGCAGATTTAGAGGCCAAACAGCCTGTGTCAGTGGGAGGACACAGCTGGTTAGATGAATGCAGGTGACGTCAGCCAGGCTCACTTCGGATGTTCGTGATAAATAACACCAGCCCGTGGGAATTTGTCTCCACACATCACCAGGGTGGGTAACATCACTCATCACTCTAGTATTGAGGTTGTTAAAATAAAATCTACAGGAAAACTGGAAGTTGGTTTTAAGAGAAGGGAAAACACTATAATGATTTAGGTAGGATACAGCTGCTTACCCCCAGCCCGATAATTTTTCCTATAGACCGCAGTGGCTCACCTCCCACCTCTAAAAACAGAAGAATTTTTAGTTCTCAAATTTTCCTGAATTGCAGCACTGTTTATAATAGCCAGGACATGGAAGCAACCTAGATGTCCATCAGCAGATGAATGGATAAGGAAGCTGTGGTACATATACACCATGGAATATTACTCAGCCATTAAAAAGAATTCATGTGAATCAGTTCTAATGAGATGGATGAAACTGGAGCCCATTATACAGAGTGAAGTAAGCCAGAAAGATAAAGATCATTACAGCATACTAACACATATATATGGAATTTAGAAAGATGGTAATGATAACCCTATATGCAAAACAGATAAAGAGACACAGAAGTACAGAACAGACTTTTGAACTCTGTGGGAGAAGGTGAGGGTGGGATGTTTCGAAAGAACAGCATGTATATTATCTATGGTGAAACAGATCACTAGCCCAGGTGAGATGCATGAGACGAGTGCTCGGGTCTGGTGCACTGGGAGGACCCAGAGGAGTCGGGTGGAGAGGGAGGTGGGAGGGGGGATCGGGATGGGGAATATGTGTAACTCTATGGCTGATTCATGTCAATGTATGACAAAACCCACTGAAATGTTGTGAAGTAATTAGCCTCCAACTAATAAAAAAAAAATTTTTCCTAAGGCCCGTACATCAGGGTCATGAAATTGAATTCACGTTGACTCCCTTTAGGGTGTAGGACAGGATGCTCTTGATTAACATTAGGTTAGTGCTAGTTGCTCAGTCGTGTCCTACTCTTTGCCACCCCTTTATGGCCCACCAGTCTCCTCCGTGCATGGTTTTCCAGGCAATAATAGTGGAGTGGATTGCCATTCCCTCCTCCAGGGGATCTTCCCAACATCCAGGGATCGAACCCAGGTCTCCTGCATTGCAGGCAAACACTTTATCATTTGAGCTACAGGGAAGACCTAAATATTAGGTTCAAAGACCCAAAAGAGAGAATCCAGGAGTACTCTCAGAGCAGACACAGGTTAGATGAGAGAAGACATGGGTTTAGATGAAATGAATCACAGAGAAACAGTTACCCAAGAGACACGGATACCATAGTAGCAATCAGCAAGCAGCAGTGTCATAAAATTAGATCCCAGTCACTTGGTTGACACCACTAGAGCCGGGATGTGCCCTTTAAGTCTTTCTGAACCAGCTGTTTGCAAACTCAGCCTAGCTGTGGTGACCATAATGTGGCTTATGGTAGTTCATGAAACACTTTCAAAGGGTGCTTTCAAGGATCCACTGACTTACCAGGAAAATAAGGAAAATGACTTCCTAGAAATAATCCAGTACATCATGAGAAATGCTGGGATAGATGAAGCACAAGCTGGAATCAAGATTGCCAGGGGAAATATCAATAACCTCAGATATGCAGATGACACCACACTTATGGCAGAAAGCAAAGAAGAACTCAAGAGCCTCTTGATGAAAGTGAAAGAGAAGAGTGAAAAAGTTGACTTAAAACTCAACATTCAGAAAACTAAGATCATGGTATCTGGTTCCATCACTTCATGGCAAATAGATGGAGAAACAGTGGAAACACTGACAGACTTTGTTTGGGGGGCTCCAAAATCACTACAGATGGTGACTACAGTCATGAAATTAAAAGACACTTGCTCCTTGGAAGAAAAATTATGACCAACCTAGACAGCATATTAAAAAGCAGAGACATCACTTTGCCAACAGAGGTCTGTCTAGTCAAAGCTATGCTTTTTCCAGTAGCCATGTATGGATGTGAGAGTTGGACTATAAAGAAAGCTGAGCACCAGATAATTGATGCTTTCAAACTGTGGTGTTGGAGAAGACTCTTGAGAGTCCCTTGGACTGCAAGGAGATCCAGCCAGTCCATCCTAAAGGAAATCAGTCCTGAATAGTCATTGGAAGGACTGATGCTGAAGTGGAAACTCCATTCCCTTGGCCACCTGATTCGAAGAGTTGACTCATTTGAAAAGACCCTGATGCTGGGGAACATTGAAGGTGGGAGGAGAAGGGGATGACAGAGGATGAGATGGTTGACTGGCAGCACTGACTCAATGGACATGAGTTTGAGTAAACTATGGGAGTTGGTGATGGACGGGGAGGCCTGGCGTGCTGCAATCCATGGGGTCGCAAAGAGTTGGACACGACTGAGCCACTGAACTGAACTGAACTGAATGAAGGATGAAACAATCTGAGGACTCTTGTCAAAGTGCTACCTGAGTTTCAATAACAGGGTAATTGATTAAACATAGCTCACGGATATGAAAGAGTTTGAAACATAAAGAAGACCTAAAATTTAATCAGAAAGCTATGACCTCTGAGGGGCTACAGGATAGACCATCTATGTGAATTAGCAAAGCCACACTGCCTGTGAATATAAACTAACATGGGGAGATGTCAAATGAAGACCGTCACTGAAGGAGCCGCCTAGAATTCATGTGTAGAGAAATGACTGAATGAATACCACGTGAGTGATTTTTCAAAGGTCTCTTCTTCCTTGTCAATAACAAGGACCGTGCACTGGAGAAGAGCCCATTGAAGGTAATGAATACAAGGAATTTCACTTATAACAATTTTGACTCCACACATGTTAACTCACACAGGACAGAAGCTGCATACTCTCAGCTCTACTAGTAGAGACTGACAGAGAAGGCAATGGCAGCCCACTCCAGTACTCTTGCCTGGAAAATCCCATGGACAGAGGAGCCTGGTGGGCTGCAGTCCATGGGGTCGAGAAGAGTCGGACACAACTGAGCGACTTCACTTTCACTTTTCACTTTCGTGCACTGGAGAAGGAAATGGCAGCCCACTCCAGTATTCTTGCCTGGAGAATCCCAGGGATGGCGGAGCCTGGTGGGCTGCCGTCTATGCGGTCGCACAGGGTCGGACACGACTGAAACGACTTAGCAGCAGCAGCAGCAGTAGAGACTGAAGCCATTATTCATCATGGAATTAAGGTAAGCTAATTATACTGGCGGAAAACAGATCTTAGAAGGTGGAAGGTCTTCAGTCAACCCTCCAACCTTTTATCTGTTCCAAAGAATTCGAGATGTATTTTTTTTTTACACTTAATTTGGATTGAACTTGAACGTTAGAACATCTTAAAGGGAAACCACAAAAGGATATCGGTGTGCATCGGCTTCAGCTTGTGAGCTTATTAAAACTGCAGATCCAATTCTAGCTCACTGGCTGTAAGTGATTACTGCTTACCTACGCTTGTAACAGGAACCCTAGGTGATAATGATGCGGGTGAGTCTGCGACACTTTGAGCAACATAAGCTGAGAATTCAGGAGATTCTGCTCTGGATAAAATAAATCATTTTAATCACAGTGCTTTGTCAGTAACAAACACATTCAAGCTACTACTTTTTCTTTTTCTTTTTTAACTACTATACTTGATGCATATGCTCCATGGATATGAGGTATCCAAAAGTAATGGGGTTTGCCCTCATATACTATAGATATTGGAGAAGGAAATGGCAACCCACTCCAGTGTTCTTGCCTGGAGAATCCCATGGACAGGCGAGCCTGGTGGGCTATAGTCCATGTGGTCACAAAGAGCCGGACACAACCGAGCAACTAGCACACACACACACTCTGGATACAGTATCCGTGCAGTCGTCTAGAGCAGTGGAAATATCAGTGCCAGGCCCCCTGTTTATGCTTAGAAACGAATGCTCCCACTCCCACTTCTGGGCCAAGTGGTGTTCCAGGGCCGTTAGTTGCAGGCCAGTCTGACCTGTCCAAGCAGAGGCCAAGAGAAAGCCTTCAGGCAGAGAGTCCTAAGTTCATGCTGAGTCCTACCAGAGGCACAGACTAGAACTCTCAGTGTTTGAGGGAGCAGAAGCAGCACTTGTGTCATGAAGACAGTCACAGAAATAAAGCACAGAGGGAAATGACGCTTCCTGGGGGGGCTCAGTGGTAAAGAATCTGCCAGCCAATGGAGGAGATGAGGTTCGATCCCTGGATCGAGAAGATCCCCCGGAGAAGGAAATGGCAACCCACTCCGTAGTCTTGCCTTGGAAATCCCACGGCCGGAGGAGCCTGGCAGGTTACAAGTCCACGGGGTCTCAAAAGAGTCAGATATAACTTAGCAACTAAGCGACAACAACGTAGAGGGAAATGCATTAGAGAGAGCAAGAGTGATAGGCTAATATCGTTAACATCAATTAGAAAAACAGAAACAAAAGCATATTACGTACGTCACTCTCATAACTTCTATGTGGGCAAATTTAGACCACATTACACAGTGCCTCTTGGGGAAGAAGAACAGAAAGTTAGGGGCTTCCTGGAAATTGATGAGGAAATGCTGTCATAACCTGGGGGAGTGATTTTAAACATCCACGTCCTCCTGCTTCTCTGGGCTAATGAATCTGCTCTTCCTGGAGCCTCTCAAAACCCTAACCTCCCACAGCACACACATGATATCCATATTCAGGCTCCCCAAGAGTAAGAGCAGTGTACCCTACAAGGTCCCTCCCCTTTTAACCCTGGGGCCTCGGCTCACCAGGGTACATTGGAACCGGAGGGGCAGGGGTCAACCCAAGTCCCCAAGACTACATTTCCCAGAGCCCCGGGGTGCCGGTGACTAGACTCGGGGGCGGAGCACTTTGCAGACTGGAGGGAGGGCTCTTCCCGGGCTGGGCCAGGAAGCGGGAGGGTGGCCGTCGCCCTGGTTCCTGGTCGTGGGCCCCAGAGAGCTCGGTGAGTGACCTGCTTATGCTTGGAAACTGGGGTTTGATCCTACTTCAAATGTGAGTCCAGGAGACTGCAGACTACACAAGCCTGAATTTCAGGTCCCAGGACAGTTCAGGAAGTTTGCCTGACGCGTGATTACGCTGTAATTGCCGTGCAGGGGAGCGGAGGGGTCGCAGACCCCCACTGCAGCTGGCAGGCTTAGCGTCCTCGCCACCCGACACCCCAGCTGTGAGGATTCGGCAGGACAGATAGCATCTCTAAACGTCAGTCTATCCCTCGGAACGCCGGAGCTAATAAGAGAGCTTACTTAGAAAGTCTGTTGTGAGGAGTAAAGGAATGTATGAGAGATAGCTAATGTGTACAACACGTGTTTCAGAGGACAGGGTTCTCCCCTCGGATAACTGCAACAGTGATGTCCACCTGCTCTGAACCTAACTGAGCGTGTCCCCAAGAGCCCAGTCAGTCCTGCAGACAGCAAGTTCAGGATCACCCCTGCTCCTCCGGCTTTAAGGGATCAGAAATTCTCTACTGGTCCCAAAACACCCAGGGAGGCTGAGTTGCGTTGTCTGCACCGTGTAAGGGAATTCTTGGGAAAGTTTTCTCTGGATAGAAGGAGGGCCCCAAGGGTCTCCAGGGGCACACACGCCAGGAACAGCTCTCTCACTGTCAGGCAGGCTGACGACAGCATTCTCTGGGCGCTGATGAGCTGAGGTCCGCAGGAGAGAGGAGCCTGTGGAGGCGGACGGCCCGGAAGCCGGGGGCCCTGGGAGCTCCCTGTCCTGGACTTTGCTCCCCTGCCCTGCCCTGCGCCTGCAAAAACCACACGCCTGCTTGCTCTCTGATCACCGAACCTACCCTTCCCTGAGTCACTGTTTAGTTCTCAACCACACAATAGCTGACCCCACCCTCTTGCAATCAGAAGGAAGTTGTTACCTGCCAACTATATATACAGTTCCATCCCACCCAGAGACTTATTTTGTTTGGCCTTTATAGGTTTCAATAGTTCAGAGCCACTTGTAAAAACAGGCAGATTACACCCACAAATCTGACTCTCTATTTCTCCTCGAAAGGGAATAAAAGGCAAAACAAGCATTCAGACCTTTCTGCTGACGGAGTCTGACCTTCCTTGGCTGTTTTCCTTGGACGGGAAGCTCTGCAGGCCTTCTGTGCCCTCAGCATCGTGAAGAGGGTCTGTGGGCAACCTCTTTTTTTTTCATCCAGAAGATCCCTGGGCTGTCCACTTGCCCCCTAGGACTGGGCCGGTTCACAGATCCTTGCAGTAGGCTTCGACACCAAAAAAACAGGTAAGAAAAGGGAAGGGAGGGCTCGCCTGGTGGCTCATGGCAAAGAATCTGCCTGCAATGCAGGAGCCACAGTTTCGATTCCTGGGTCAGGAAGATCCCCTGGAGAAGGAAATCCCCTGGAGAAGGCAACCCACTCCAGTATTATTGCCTGGAGAATCCCATGGCAGAGGAGTGAGGTGGGGTACAGTCCACAGGGTCGTAAAGACATGACTGAGTGACTGAACACCAAAGGGAAGGGATGGGAAGGAGAGGAAGAGAAATTCAGAGCCCAGGGAAAGAAGAGCCGCTGAGAAGCATCTCTAAATCCTATTCTTCAGCCGGGCAGCTCTACTCTAAGCATATACCCAGTGAATTGATGTCAGATACAGGAAAAAGCACTTGGGCACAAATTCTGTCTGCAGCAGTGTTCACAGCGGCTGAAGCTGGAAGCACTCAGACAGGAAGGAGCCTGGTGGGTGCAGAGGCGGGAGGGGCTGGGGAGTCACTGCTCACGAGTCTGGCGTCTCACGGCGGGAAGGAGAGAGTTCGGAACTAAACAGAAGGGTGTCTGCACCAAGCTGTGAAGGTGCCAAAGGACTGAACTGTTCACTTTGAATGGTTTAGTCAGGTCGTGTGATAGTCACACCAATTTTTAATAATGTGTTGAGTCATGACGGGCTTCCCTGGTGGCTCAGACAGTTAAGAATCTGCCTGCAATGCAGGAGACAGGGATTCGATCCCTGGGTCCAGAAGCTTCCCTGGAGGAGGGCATGGCAACCCACTCCAAGTATTCTTGCCTGGAGAATCTCACGGACAGAGGAGCCTGGCGCGCTACAGTCCATGGTGCCCAAAGAGTCGGACATGACTGAGTGGCTCACACTTTCAGTCACGGCGGAAAGGCTGGCGGGAGACACTGACCCTGCTTGTGGCCCAGAGGGTGACTTCGTTGCGTCACTCCCTGCCCCCAGGACCTCACTTTAGTTCCCCCTCCATTCCTCCCCTCAAAAGGAGGGTTGTTTTCTTAAACGATCAACTCCCTCGTACTTCTGTCCCGGAGTCTGGCTTTGTTTGGCTTCTGCCATCCAGACCGGCTCTGGGTGCCTGCTCGGCGGTCCCCACAGGACCTGCCTGACTCTGCCGCCCCAGCTCGGTGCGTTAAGGCGGGGTGTCCGACGGCCTCCGAGCAGGGCTGGCCTCGCAGCTCCCTTCCATCCCGGAGTCAAGCCAACGCCCCTCTGCCCTGGGGTCCAGAGTGAGTCTTAGTGTCAATCCAATGGGATGCCATCACTGAGACAGAGAAAAGGAAACAGACAGGATGTGAAACACACACAGAAAGAAAATCCACTCTCTCCGTCTCAGCCTCTTCCAGGCGGTCGTGCCTGAAGTGCGGGCAGTTGGAAGATGCCATCTCGGTCCATGACCACCCCGGCTGCTTGCACCCCTGAGCCGCGAGGGCATCTCAGGGCCGGATTGCCTCTGGACCAACCTGTTTTCAATTATTCTATTTTAGACTTTGGCTTACAATTTTGTTTGGGGAAAGGATCACGACTTCTGTAGCTCAAAAATAACATATAAGATAAAGTAAAATACAATTTAAAAATTTGAAACCACCGCTGGACATGAACGATGTAGACACCCCCAGACTGGGAGCTGAACTCGGAGGTCTTCATCGCAACCCGCTCTCCGGGGCTACTTCAGAGAGGTGATGGGTGACTGAGGAACCGCGTCACCTAGGGACACTTCACGGCAGCCAGGTGACGGCTGGACTTTGTCCGTTCGGCGAAACAACAGGCATTCGTTCGGTGACAGAAGTCTCCCTGGCCTGACTTTCAGGGCCCTTAGAAGTCGCCTCATCCTGTTCACCTGAGCTTTCTCCCACAGCGCTCTGCCCGGTGACCGCCGGCGTGACTTGTCTGGCTCCCCAGGTTCGGACACTGAGTCCGGCCCAGGAGCAAGCGCCTCGCAAGGGAAGGGCGCCTGGGCAAGCCCCAGGCGGGACTCACAACTCCAGAGTCTTTGCTCGATCCAAGGCACGGCGGCGGGGTGTTCAGAGCAGCGGGCCGGAGCGTCCCCAGGCGGGGCGCCCTGACGGACACGGAGCCCCCGACACGGCTGACTCTCACACGGCGGCCGGGCCGCTCCAGGAGCCCCGGGAGGTCTGCCGGAGTCCGCGCGCAGGCCCTGAAGCCAGGCCGGTCAGGGCGCAGCCAGGAGGTCGGGGGGACCCCAGGGGACCCGGGTGGCCGACACAGCGCGTCCCCCCACGCCGGCCTCGGTCCCGAGTCCTCCGCGGTGCCCCGAGCCCGGGCAGGGCGCTCCGAGCGGGCCATCCTTTACCCTCTGCACCCGAGGCAGAGGCCAGCGGGCCTCACGGCCTGCACTTCAGTCACCTTTAAAACATGCTTTTAAAGTACTTCACCACAATGCTTGCAAGTTTTCTACTCCGTCCTGTAATAAAAGGCGTCAGCTCTGCCTTGGTCTTCCTCAGTTCTTCATGTTGACTTACTTCTCCACCGGCTACGGGAGAGCAGACTCTGGGGCTTGGTGATGCCCAGGGAGGCCTGGCTGCTGCAGTCCCTGGGGTCGCAGAGTCGGACACCCCCGAGTGGCTGAACTGAGCAGACTGCAGCCCGCCAGGCTCCTCTGCCCACGGGACTCTCCAGGCAAGAACGCTGGAGTGGGTTGCCATTCCCTCCTGCAGGGGACCTTCCTGAGCCAGGCATCGAGCCTGGGTCTTCTGAGTGGCCTGCGCTGGCAGGCAGAATCTTCCATCCGCAATTATACTTTATAGCTAAAGGAAGGTGCTGCCTGACACGCTGGTCTTTGATGTGTTTGGTAAAACCTGTAGTATCGACCGGGGGCCTGGGACAGGGTTCACCCATCCTCGTTGATTGCCTGGCCCGTTGTGCGCGGGTCCTCCTGTGACTCAAACCCCAGGAAGTGGGCTCAGAGCAACCCATGCTGCTCCTGTTGCCTGGGACTGTCCGTCCGGCTCTGTCCTCTGTGCAAGGCAGATGGCCATTTGACTCTCTTTCCTTCTGTTTTGTGATTTTAAAACATTCTTCCTATTCATGTCCCAACGGAACTACTGCTCTTGTTTTCAAGGAAGAATATGATATATTTAAAACTATTTTTCTATTATTTCTAGACTGTGAACCAGGAAGAAGAAACATTCCAAGTCTTTTGAATTAAAACTGAGAATCCATCTACATCGAACTTCCATAGAAAGGTTTGCTTTTCTGAGACATCTCAGATGACTCCCTAAGTGTGTTCTCTCTGCCTCCTTTTATTCTTTTCTTGTATTTATGATCAAGTGAAATGAATCAATATATCAGCGCACATCTTAGTTACAAGTCAATGTATAAACGTTGCAGTGTTCTCACCCAGTTTTATCTTGACAGCTACTTTCTAGTGTCCCCATATTTCACCTTCTATCATAACTTCAGTAGTACACCATCCTTATATTTAGTTGTGGTATATTTAGTTACAGGTATAATTTGGTTATAACATGCTGCTTGCATTCAGGTTCCAATACTGGGTTCTTCTCAATGGACTTGAGGTTACTAAATTCTAAGTTAGCATCATATCTTAAAAAAAAGAAGGAACAAAGGAAAAAAAATCTTTAAAATCAAAATATAACTTTAAAAAGTATACATTGATTTCCAAATACAAGGGAATTAACCCGCCCAGAAATGAAATGGTTAGGCAGGTCCAAATCATGTTTCTTTGGTTCTACATCACCTGCCCTCCTAACTTACCCAGTACTGATTGGATATAGAAGTGGAAGAGGGTCTGTGGTGGTCTGGTTCAGTACCAGTTCTCTCCATGTCTGATGTAGAGTTTTTGGCTTCTACAGATGCTGAGAAAGGATACTGATGGATGTAAAGCTGAGAAGAAATGAAATAAGCTTAAGAGATTAGGAGATCAGTTTACAGATACCAAGAAATAAAGTTGAAACACTAGCAAAATGGGAAAAATAACAGATTAAAAAAGAGAACTAGGCGAATCTGAAAGAAAAGACGTTAAGAAGGACAACAGAAATGCATAGCTTATCACCATTAACCTAGGGCAGGCCCTTTTAAGCCTCTCCCCTCACTCAGGCCATGTCATCTCACCAAAGGTAATACACCACTGTTACAATCAGTGATTAGTGGACAGAAACCTTTTGGCATGGGACTTTACAAAATAAGAACTTTTTCTTTTTGACTCACCGTAAAAAAGCAAGATATAGCTTAAGACTTGATTGATGTCTTTTCTAATCTTTCTTTCTCCTGCTTTTCATTCCTCAACTCGTTAAATTCTTAGTAGGTGTCATTCTCCAGGAAGACCTCCTACTAGCTTTGGGCAAATATCCTACCAGCTTCTGGCCCCGTAGGAAAAGCACCTGCTTAGGTTTCAGCGGAAGCCCCGCAGCAGAGTCTTAGAGTGCTGACTCGGGCCACACGCCATCCGTGGGCAAAGCGCTGGTCCTGGAGCAAAGGCGCTTTGAGGTGCTCCTGGCTGGGCCACGTGTCTCTTCTCTCAGCTCCGTGTGTGCGGGTCCCTGCCCGTACGCATCAACCGGACGATGGTGCCCTTTGCCCAAACTGCAGGCTCCCCCTTGCCCTTCTCACACTGACTCCTCATCTCAGAGGAAGATCCCGAAGGCCGGGCCTCATGGCGGTCCACGCTTCCTCTCTGTCCCTCTGCTCCCCTCCTCCTGGCTTCCTTGAATGTTCTTTGGACGCTCTAGGCAGTTTCTGGCTTAAAACTTCTTAAAAATTCTCTGGTCCTTCCTGAGTGATCCTCCCACACACATGGACATGGCTCCTTCTCTCCCATCCTTAAAATTTTAGTGAAGCTTTCTCTGCCCACCTTACTGGAAACTGAATCTCTCTTTGCATGTCTTATCTTCCTTCTTCACTTTATTTTCTCCAGAACACTGATCACAATCAAAGAAATTGCATGTGTTTTTTAATTCATTCATTTCATTATCTGTGTCATATCAGCCCCCATAAAATGTAAGATTTTTTTAAGACAAGCAACCACTAGGTTAGTAATTTATACATAATAAAATTTCAGCAAGCTATTTATTGAATAAGTGAATAAATCAGTTTGTGAACAAACTGACTCGTTGAGTAGGGAAATTTCTGTAAAGTTCAGCTAAAGAGGAAACTGAGTGGGTCAAGTACCTTATTATATCATTCTCCTATTTATATTAGAAATTTGTTTGTAAACTCTATTTTAATTGATGCCAATTTGTACATCTCCTTACTCATCATCAAGAAAACCACATGTAAGCTCTCTATCATTTTACTCATCACTTCATCTGGATTTCCAACTTCTCATACTCAAAACGTGGAAGAAGTAATACTTTTCTTCACCATTTGTGAACATGCAAAAGGCATTAAAACAGCAAAATCACACACAAAAGACTTATAATCATAGATACTGGTAACCATTGTATTTACATATTTAAAATACATTTGCTATAATCAAGCTAATCAAAGAAATCCAAGTACAAAAGTAATATATTTGCTTTTGTTTTCCTTGCCTTAAGGAATCATGAACATCGAAGCATATTTTGAAAGAATTGGTTATAAGCACTCGAGGGACAAATTGGACTTGGAAACATTAACCGACATTCTTCAGCACCAGATCCGAGCCATTCCCTTTGAGAACCTTAACATCCACTGTGGGGACGCCATGGAATTGGACTTAGAGGCCATTTTTGATCAAATTGTGAGGAGGAACCGGGGTGGGTGGTGTCTCCAAGTCAACCACCTCCTGTACTGGGCTCTGACCACGATGGGTTTTGAGACCACCATATTGGGAGGGTATGTTTTCAACACGTTCACCGACAAATACAGCAATGCCATGATTCACCTCCTGCTGAAGGTGACCATCGGCGGCCAGGACTATATAGCCGATGCTGGATTTGGACGTTCTTATCAGATGTGGCAGCCACTGGAGTTAATCTCTGGGAAGTACCAGCCCCAGACACCTTGCATCTTCCGCCTGACCGAAGACAGAGGAACCTGGTACCTGGACCAAATCAGAAGACAGCAATACATCCCAAACCAAGAATTTCAGGATTCTGACCTCTTGGAAAAGAATGAGCATCGGAAAATCTACTCGTTTACTCTTGAACCTCGAACAATTAAAGACTTCGAGTCTGTGAACACATACCTTCAAGAATCTCCGGCATCTGTGTTTACAAGCAAGTCATTTTGCTCCTTGCAGACCCCAGAAGGTGTTCATTGCTTAGTGGGTTTTACCCTCACCTACAGGAGATTCAATTATAAGGACAATACAGATTTGGTAGAGTTTAAGACACTGAATGAGAAAGAAATAGAAGAAAATCTAAAAAACATATTTAATATTTCCTTGGAGAAAAAGCTTGTCCCCAAACACGGTGATAAATTTTTTACCATTTAGAGGAGGCAGTAAAAATGGTCTCATGATTACTGCTGGTGCTGTGACTTTTTAATCACAAAAAATTTAAATGTCAATCAAAATTGTTTTTGTTATTATTTTTGCTTTGTCGCTAAGTCTTGTCTGACTCTTGTGCAACTCCATGGATTGTAGCCTGTCAGGATCCTCTGTCCATGGGATTTCTGAGACAAGAATACTGGAGTAGGTTGCCATTTCCTCCAGGGGATCTTCCTGGCCCAGGGATCAAACCCGTTTCTCCTGCATTACAGATGGATTCTTTATCACTAAGCCTCCAGGGAAGCCTGTCTATAAAAGTAGAGAGAATGAAATAATAAATCGCCATTTATTTATCACTCAGTTCATCAACTAGGAACTAGAGGCCTATCTATCATATTTTCTCAACACACCCACATTTGATTGAAGAAAATCATAGACGTCAGATCATTTCACCCTTTAAAAATGTCAGCATGCATCGTTAGATAAAATTTTAAAAAATTTTTTGAGAGTTGGACTATAAAGAAAGTTGAGCACCAAAGAATTGATGCTTTTGAACTGTGGTGTTGGAGAAGACTCTTGAGAGTCCCTTGGACTGCAAGGAGATCCAACCAGTCCATCCTAAAGGAAATCAGTCCTGGGTGTTCATTGGAAGGACTGATGCTGAAGTTGAAACTCCAATACGTTGGCTGCCTGATGCAAAGAACAGACTCATTGGAAAAGACCCTGATGCTGGGAAAGATTGAAGGCAGGAGGAGAAGGGGACGACAGAGGATGGGATGGTTGGATGGCATTATCAGTGCGATGGATATGAGTTTGAGTAGGCTTATATGAGCCTACTCATATGGATATGAGTTTGAGCTGGTGATGGACAGGGAAGCCAGGGGTGCTACAGTCTGTGGGGTCGCAAAGAATCGGACAGGACTGAGTGGCTGAACTGAACTGAACCTTTTCCAAATTTACAATAGCAAAGATTTAGAACATTTAATGATGGCCTATGGTTTTCTTGAGGAAAAAATGATATATGCTAGAAAACTTCACATGTTGGTTGAATGCTGAATTCATAGAACGTGTTTAACCTCATTTAGTAACTAGAACATAGAGGAAATCATTTTTATTAAATTCTCCCAGCATATATCCAATGTCAAATTTGAGCAGAAATACCACATGTATAATGGGATTATAATTCAACCAAGAAAAATGAGAAATGATATTGCTTCCAAATAACCTAATAGTTCTCAAGACAAAGCATAAACCAATACTTGTTAACACAAGTACCAAGAGACTGACACAGCCAATAATTTCTTACATGGCTCTTTTTTGCAACCACAGTTCTTCATGTACCTTTTTTCTTTAATTCATTTCTTAATATTTTCTTTTTTCTTCAAGGAAGCTTTCTTCATGTACTTTTTTTTTTCTTAATACATTTTTTCAAACACTGATATTTGGAATTTTCAAATTTTGGAACTAGGTATTTTTGTCTAGTACTAAAAGTCTAAAAATATGTATTATCTGTAAAATCTTCATGTTGAAAAATAAACTAAAATGTTACTGGCCAAGATAATATCAGTCTCAAAGTTTTTTTTTTTTAAGTTCGGTTATTAATGGGACTTTTTTTTTTTTTTTTTTTTTTTGCTGTAGAGTCTTCATTGAATCCTCTTTCTTGTCTCCCAGTTCTATTTTTTTACTTCCCTTTACTCTTTGTGGTAAGAGAAATACTATGTGCTTCAAAGTATGTAGTTCTGAGTTCAATCCTGTGGACACCGGGTGAATCACTTGATGAAACTGCGGCTCGCATTCCTTGGGGTAAAGCGGGGACACTGCCTGGATTAATACGTGTCAGGCCTACAGCACCATCTTCCCTCCCTCCCGATGGGCCTTGTTCAACTCTGCCGCTTTATCTTGCAGCAGGGCCAGTCATGCCTGGTACTCTGGAGCGGAAAGGGTTTTCTCACGTTCTGAAAAGACCAGGCCAAGGGAGGAGATGGTGGCAAGTTACATTACCCAGATCAACCTGTGGCTCAAGAAAAAAGATGCAGTTTTGTACAAATGAGTCAAAGTCATATTGCAGGAGTATCCTGAGACCCAGGCTTCCCAGGTGGCTCAGTGGTAAAGAACCTGCCTGCCAATGCAGGAGACGCAAGAGACGCAGGTTCGATCCCTGGGTCAGGAGGATCCCCTGGAGGATAAAACGGCAAACCACTCTAGTATTTTTGCCTTGAGGAGCTACAGTCCATGGGATCGCAAAGAGTCAGACACGACCTAAAATATCCACACAACCAGAAACCCATTTGCTTTTCCTTGCATGCCTTGATGACATGGCGGGGGGGTGTGGGGGTGGCAAAATAGCTGAAAGATACTTAGGGATATAACATTTAGCTTCCAGATAGAACAGGTGTGCCTTTCTTTCTGTGCAATGTTAACATCTCTCCAGTGGAAATTTAAATGAGTGTTCTCTGTGGATTAATGATTATTGATCCTGTTACTACTGCTGCTTAACAAACTGCCCTGAAGCTTAGTGGTTTCAATTATTTTAGTTTGCTCACAGATCCTGTGAGTCTGTACTTTAGGAAGGGCACAGAGGAATGGTTCTTTTCTGCTCTCCAATATCCCGTCTCAGCTGAGAGAACTCCAGTGGCTCATGGTTTATTGGATGGTCACATGCTAGAACCATGTAGAAGCACCTTCTCTGGCACTGTGTTGCTGAGCTGGGCCCACAAAGGGTCAAGCTGCATGTGGCCTCTGCAAGTGATCTGGGCGTCCTCGCAGCATGGGAGGCTCAGGGCAGTCATAGTTCTCAACCAGGGACTTGGAATGCCAGGTATGAGGGTTCTAGCTCATATAGTAGAAATTAAAGCACCTTTAAAAAAAGAATGATTGTTTTCAGCTGAAGGGAAATTTCTCTACAGTCACAATGTTGGGCAAACACCACCTTCATCTAAGTTCACAATATTTTCATTCCCCCCAAATAAAACCCCACACACATTGAGCAGTTTAAATCCCCTGTCATGACCTAGCATCAAAGTCACATAGCATCTTTTATTGCCACATTTTTTTGGTTATAAGTAATACACAAGGCCGTCCGGATTCAAGGGACAAGATCTAGACTTCACTTTCTTTTTTTCTCCTAAAGATCTTTCTGACATGGAACTTTTTTTTTTTTTTCAGTTTTCTTATGCATTTATTTATTTTTGACTGTGCTGGGTCTTCCTTGCTACTCAGGGTTTTCTCTGGTTGTGACAAGTGGGGGCCTACCCTCTAGTGGCGGTCCACAGATTTCTCATTGCAGTGACTTCTCTCGTGGAGCACGGGCCCCAGTCCTGAGGGCTTCAGTAGTTGGGGTTCCTGGGCTATAGAGCAGAGGCTCAACTGTCGTGGCACACAAGCTTAGTTGGTCCACAACTTGTGGGATCTTCCCGGACCAGGGATCGAACTTGTGTCTCCTATGTTGGCAGGCAGATTCTTTATCACTGAGTCACCAGGGAAGCCCCGAGACTTCACTTCTTGATGCAGAAATGGCAAGTTTCAAAGATATTCTCACAGGCATCTTTGGAAAATATAATCTGGCAGTCAACCCTCTGGCGGCAAAAAATGTACGTTCGTGTTTCCTCCCATCCTGGCGTCAGGCTCAGCCTTGAAGTCCAGGATCAGGTCGTCAAGGGTAGATGCAGAGGAGGCTTCTCAGGCGCAGTGTTGTGAGTACAGCTCTTTGAGTTCCGTTCTTCTTGATGAGAGTCCTTGTAAACCATCGTGAAAAATTACCTTTGCCAACACACTCACAGGCAACGGTGAAACAAGTGACAAATTATCACTGTGGACAGGTCCGTTCCCTACGGGGTGAGCAAGGAGCACGCAGCACCCCTCGGGCTGTCATAGGTCTGAAATCTGGTGGGGCCCTGCGGCCAGTTCCTTGGGGAGGCCTCAGTCCTATCTCATGGGCGTTGTTTCCATGGTTCTTGCCTTTATTTTCTGGGCTTTTCGATTCATCACATGCCTCTGCTGTGATTTTCATAATGGTTCAAACTGACAAAAAAAACCCAAACTTATTTTCTTATAAGGAGACTACAGCCCCACGGGAGCTAACAAATCTTTATCTAAGGATTTTCCTTCAGGGAGAGTGTAGTTTTGTCCAGAGGCCTCCCGAGATATACCCAGACACCCTAGACTCAAGTGCAGTGTGCTGACTTGAAGGATGAGTGTGAGTTTACACAACTTAATATGCAGGCGTTCATTACTATGTTGGGACGATGTTTCTGAGAAGTGCAGTCCTCAGTTTGGGTCCCCTGAAAACAGACCTGTCTTCAACTCATGGCCATAACAGTGAGGTCAAGTTATAAGGAGGACCTAAAATGCAAGAATGTTAGATAAGCAAAGAAGCATATTCAGGGGCAGGGGTTTAGATGTAGCAGTTTATGATGAGAGACTTGTTCATTTGGGAAATGATATCAGTAAACAGAAGAGGAAACGGGGAAGTGAGGCCATGATTGAAAAGTCAGCACGAAGGCTCACTAAGATGGCTGCTGTGGGCAATAGGAGCTCACGCCACTGGGATTCACAGAAGAGTATGTGTGAAGGCTCCACCGCCCTCCTTCTAGAATTTTCCACCACAGAACAAGAAGTAGGTGCCTTTGTCCATGGGTTCTTATCTCCCATTGGTTGAGAATTCCCCCAGAGGTGTTGCCTCCTGCATATCCAGGCTCCACATGAGAGCGGGTTTCTGCAGACAGCCACTGGAGAAGCCCTGCAGCAAGAAGCAACGGTACCTGGGATACGTGTGGGTACAGATGGTGGTGTGTGTCTCTGGCGGCTCAGTTGGTAAAGAATCCGCCTGCAATGCAGGAGACCAGGGTTCCATCCCTGGGTCAGGAAGGTCCCCTGGAGAAGGAAACGGCCACCCACTCCAGTATTCCTGCCTGGGAAATCCCATGGACAGAGGAGCCTGGAAGACTACAGTTCCAGGATTTGCAAGAGTGGGACACGACTCAGCAACTAAACTACCAGAGGTGGTAGCGTCGGGTGGAGGAGGCTGGGCGTGGAGGCAGGGCCCCGCAGGTAACCCAGACTGTCAGAGCAGCCAAGCGGGGCTTGGCATTCAGGCCTGGCTGTGCTGTGCTGGGCCTGGTCGCTCAGTCATGTCCGACTCTTTGCGGCCCCATGCACTGTTCCTGGAGAAGGCGATGGCACCCCACTCCAGTACTCTTGCCTGGAAAATCCCATGGGTGGAGGAGCCTGGTGGGCTGCAGTCCATGGGGTCACGAAGAGTCAGACACAACTGAGCGACTTCACTTTCACTTTTCACTTTCAGGCATTGGAGAAGGACATGGCAACCCCCTCCAGGGTTCCTGCCTGGAGAATCCCAGGGACGGCGGAGCCTGGTGGGTTGCGTCTATGGGGTTGCACAGAGTCAGACACGACTGAAGCAGCACTGCAGCCCACCAGGCTCCGCCGTCCCTGGGATTTTCCAGGTAAGGATACTGGAGTGGGGTGCCATTGCCTTCTCCAGGGGATCTCCCAACCCAGGGGTTGAACCTGGGTCTGCCACACTGCAGGCAGACTCTTCACCATCTGAGACACCAGGGAAGCCATTCAGCCTTGGAACAAATGTTTCACCTTTTTTGTTGTTGTTTCATGATGTGTAAACACTAGACATAAACGTGCATAAGAAAGAAATGAATACACAGAGAACCTATGGAACCAGAGCTGTCCATTCTGACAGCAGAAAGGTGAACTGCCAAACAGGAACCTAGAAGGAACCGCTTCTATTTTTCAGGGCTTTAACAAACAGTGAGCCAAACGCTGTTTTGGTAATGCTAACAATACCCAGCTGCTTTCACTGTCAATAATTGTCGGGATTTTTTTCTGGATGTGTTTCAGAATAATTACGATGATTACACTTTAATCATCAGCAGTAAACATTCACTCTATTAAGCTGCTGAAGTTCAGGGTTGGTTGTTACGGCGACACATGCTAGCCTATCTTGATAAATGCTTTAAAATAAATCAGCATTACTTGGACCTGCAATAAAGGGGTGTGTGGGTCCTTGAACAAGTTACCAAGTCTGGTTTCTTGCTTTCTTTTGTTTTTTTTTTTTGGTCTCTTCTTCCTTGACAAATGGTCTAACTCCTTTACCTTATTTTATTATTTTCCCGGATACTAGTCATCTTCTATGCCTGGCACCACATGTATGGCCAAACTACATGAACAGCTATTTTAAGCACAAAAATTTGGGAAGACAATAAAATGCCTAAAGACTCATTTTTACACAGTAGGTATGAGGAACTTGTGAGGTCAGAATCAGGTTGCATGATGAGAAAAGGCGGTTTTCCAGGTTCAGGAAGTACACACGGGTCCACATACAACTTGAGAACTGTGACGAGGGGAGACCATGAATAGGAAAGGAGCTTCTCCTGATGGAAGTTCAAACTGGGTTCACAGCCGACTGGGACTCTGCCATCCTCACTTATCAAGTAGGTGTCAAGTAAATACTTGTTGAACAAATGCATGAATAGCCTCAGCTTCTGTCTAGGACAACACTTGACAAATTCTTGTTCAGTCACTAAGTCATATCCAACTCACTGAGAGCCCACAGACTACATGCAGCACACCAGGCTTCCCTGTCCGTCATTATCTCCCGGAGTTTCTTCAAACTCATGCCCATTGAGTCAGTGATGCCATCCAACCCTCTCATCCTCTGTCCCCACCCACTCTCCTGCCCTCAATCTTTTCCAGCATCGGGGTCTTTTCCAATGAGTCAGTTCTTTGCATCAGGTGGTCAAAGTATTGGAGTTTCAGCTTCAGCATCAGTCAATCCTTCCAATGAATATTCAGGACTGATCTCCTTTAGGATGAACTGGTTGGCTCTTCTTGCAGTCCAAAGGACTCTCAAGAATCTTCTCCAACACCACAGTTCAAAAGCATCAGTTCTTTGGCGCTCAGCCTTCTTTATGGTCCAACTCTCACATTCATACATGACTACTGGAAAAACCATAGCTTTGATTATATGGACCTTTGTCGGCAAAGTGATGTCTTTGCTTTTTAATAGGTTGGCTAGTTTTGTCATAACTTTCCTTCCAAAGAGTAAGAGTCTTTTAATTTCATGGCTGTAGTCACCATCTGCAGTGATATTGGAGCCCAAGAAAATAAAATCTGCCACTGCTTCCACATTTCCCTCTTCCATTTGCCATGAAGTGATGGGACCTGATACCATGACCTTAGGCTTTTTGAATGCTGAGTTTTAAGGCAGCTTTTTCACTCTCTTCTTTCACCCTCATCAAGAATCTCTTTAGTTCTTCGCTTTCTACCATTAGAGTGGTATCATCTGCATAGCTCAGGTTGTTGATATTTCTCCTGGCAATCTTGATACCAGCTTGTGTTCCATCCAGCCCTGCATTTTGCATAAGATACTCTGAATACAAGTTAAATAGGCAGGGTGACAATATACAGACTTGTCATACTCCTTTCCCAATTTTGAACCAGTCTGTTGTTCCATGTCTGTTTTGAACTATTGCTTCTTGACCTGAATACAGATTCTTCAAGAGATGAGAATACCAGACCACGGGAAAGGTGAATTTCCCAGTTTGTTGTGATCCACAGAGTTGAATGCTTTTGTAGGCAATGATGCAAAAGTAGATGTTTTTCTGGAATTCCCTTGCTTTCTCTATGATCCAATGAATGCTGGCTATTTGATCTCTGGTTCCTCTGCCTATTCTAAACCCAGCTTGTACATCTACAAGTTCTCAGTTCATGTACCACTGAAGCTTAGCTTGAAGAATTTTGAGCATAACATTACTAGCATGCGAAGACTGTATTCATTAGCGAGATTGTACAGAAGTTTGAACATTCTTTGGCATTACCCTTCTTCGGGATTGGAATGAAAACTAACCTTTTCTAGTCCTGTGGCCACTGCTGACTTTTCCAAATTTGCCGACATACTGAGTGTAGCATTTACAGGAGCATCCTTCAGGATTTTAAATAGCAAAGCTGGAATTCCAGGACCTCCACTAGCTTTCTTCATAGTGATGCTTCCTGAGGCCCACTTGACTTCACATTCCAGGATGTCAGGCTCTAAAGTAAGTGACCACACTGTCATGATTATTTGGGTCATTAAGACCTCTCTTGTATAGTTCTTCTGTGTATTTTTGCCACCTCTTTTTAATCTCCTCTGCTTCTGTTAGGTACTTTCCATTTCTGTCCTTTATGGTGCCCATCCTTGCACAAAATGTTCCTTTGACGTCTCCAATTTTCTTGCAGAGATCTCTAGTCTTTCCTATTCTAACATTTCCTCTCTTTCTTTGCACTGTTCATTTAAGGCCTTCTTATCTCTCCTTGCTATTCTCTGAACTCTCCCTTCAGTTGGGTATATCGTTCCCTTTCTCCCTTGCCTTTCACTTCTCTTCTTTCCCCAGCTACTGTGAGGCCTCTTCAGACAACCCCTTTGCCTTCTTGCATTTCTTTATCTCTGGGGTGGTTTTGGTCACTTCCTCCTGCACAATGTTACAAACCACAGTTCTTCAGGCACTCTGTCTATCAGATCTGATCCCTTGAATCTGTTTGTCACTTCCACTGTATTATCAGAAGGGATTTGCTTTAGCTTATACCTGAATGGCCTAGTGGTTTTCCCTACTTTCTTTAAGTCTGAATTTTGCAACAAAGAGTTGATGATATGAACACTGGCTTATTTCAGTTTACATTCCCTTGATCAGCCATTGTCCCACGAAGCACTATCACATTAGAAAAGGGTGGTTCACAGGCGCTTTCAGTGTCAGCCACGTGTCGACCCAAATCATCCCTCCTCCAGGAGCCCAGGCCTTCGGCGTGCATCTGGATCACCAACCCAGACTCCCCTTTCTTTTGTTTGGGGTCTTCAGCGTCCTTTCCTACCTTCAGTGTCTTGGCTAAGGCCATGCCACCTAAGAAGTTGGCTTTTACTGACTTCAAATCGCTGGGTTTGGGTTCTACATCCCACCATCTCAGAAGAGCCCCAGATACTAGGTGAATTGACCAACTGAATTTTCAGACTTCCTATGCCTACTAAGAGATTTTATTTGAAACAGTATTTATCAAGACAATTACATAACCATTACATCTTTTCCCAAGGCCTACTTGCCTGACATTTGCATTTCTAAGAAGGGCAATGCAAATGATTCTTCCCAGAACAAAGACCCATTTAAGCAGATTTTTCTCTTCTTTCTTACATCTAACTAAAGCAGCTTGAAGCTTCTTTCCTTAAAAAAAAAGAAAAGAAAAAAATAAATATCCTCTGCCATAACATATCTGTTATACCCATCAGATGACCCATGTTGTGTGGGAGCCCACCACCACAAGAAGATTATAACTCCACCACAAGATTATAACTCCAAAAATCACCCAGCATCCTGAGCACCCAACACTGTATCTATCATGTGAATGTTCATTAATGAATAAACAACAACAAAAAACCCAGTTTCTCGAAAGCTGCAAGTACTTTCAATATACTCACTGTTGTTTCAAGATACTGCCCTAACTAAGAAATAAACCCCTTAAGGATAACAACTATCTCTTTTGATTTCTCTGTCTAATATAGGAGTATTTAATAAAGAACTAAAGATGCAAAAGGCATTCAAGATGTTAAATATTTATGACTTCTCTACCTACCGAACTGTAAATTGATTGGTAGCAAGAACTAGATCATATTTATGTTGGTATTCATGTCTCATTCTTACACCATCATATTCTCCATCTCAATTTTCCTCTGCAAGTCTTCTTCTCTTGAACTAGCTGTAATTTTTTTTTTAATGATCAATCCATTCATTGCTTTAGTCCACAAATATTTTGTACCTATTTGTGTGTCAAAGAAACAATTTTCTTCTCACAGAGGGAATGAGTTGGGAAGATAGGATGAAGGTCAATAACTAAGAAACTTTTACTTAGGAAAGTTATCCAGGGGGACAGAACAACACACACAATCATAGAAACTAAGGCAAGACACTGAGAAGCAGAACTTAATTGGTTAAATGTGAAATCTTGAAAAGTTACAAAACAATCCTAACAGATATTTAGAGCTAGTTTCACTTTCACAAGCCTGTGTCCACTGGACCTGTTAGGGGAAGCACAATGAATGAAACTCCACTGGCCAGGCACCACGGCAACCATTGTGTGGGTTATTTTATGACAGGAGGTCCTAGCAAGGAGCGTGGAACTCATAAGCCACCACCAACCAGAAGAGTTCAGGGAAGGTCAAAAAGAGACACCAGTTACTCCTTCTTGCTAGCATCAGTCTTGGCTGAGCAAGGCGTGAGCTGCCAGGAAGGACCCTGAGTCAGAGTGATCGGCAAAAGAAAACCTGGAAACCAGTCCCATCGCCATAAAACCCAAGACTGTGAGCCACAGGGCAGAGCGTCCTCCTGGGTTCCCTTAGCTGAGTGTTCTCTGCTTGGGCGCCCGTTCCCAGTAAAGAGTCTTGCTTTGTCAGAATGTGTCTCTGCAGACAATTCAGTTCAGAGTGTTACCCAAGAGCCCACTCTCGGGCCCTGGAAGGGGTCCCCCTTCCTGCAACAGACCTTTCCAGATAAAGACGCAGTGATGGGTTTTCTTTCAGTAGACCAGGCTCTTTTCCTAATTAAAAGGACTCAGAAGGAAATCACAGAAATAAACCAGGAAGAAGCTGGGACGTCATACTTAGACCTGTTAGTTACTGTGGCCTTGAGCAATGCGTTCCAACCCTCTCTGCCTCAGTTTCCTAGCTCTGTAAAAAGAATGATGGGAGAAGAGGCATTTAGCTACAGAAATATTGTCAAGGTAAAATGAGATGATGTGTCTGAATGTGTTTTGTGGAGTATCAAGTACCTCTCTTTAAGACCCACTGTACTAAGCACTTTGTAAGTCCATCTAGTCCTCAAAATTATCCTGGGAGGTATCATTACACCTATTGTACAGTTGAGAAGGCTGAGGTTCAGAGGACTCAGTACCTTAATTTTAAAATTACCTGGTGCGGTGCTGTGATTAATAGTAAGATATGCATAGCAGGTCTTTGTCGCTGCTTCTGACACAGAGGTCCTAAAATGCCTGGAATTTCCTAACTGATGAGAACAATAAAGGTGTCTCAATATTCATAGTAAACCCCTTTCAATGACCTTTGAGTTTATGTAAATTAGATGAATTTTGGAAAACGCTAAGGAAGGGGGCTGGTTGCCAGGAGACCCAACCATGTGATCAGAGGGTGGGAACATTCAGTCCACTCTCCTGACCTCCATGGAGGAGAGCAAGGCTGAAGGTTGACTCAGTCGCCAATGGCCAGTGATTTAGTCAACTGTGTAATGAAGCCTCCATATAAAACTCCCAAGAACCTGGATTTGGAGAGCTTCCAGGCTGGTGAGCCAGAATGTGTCCACGTGCCACCATGCTGGACCCATGCTCCATGGGGACAAAAGCTCTTCTCTTCTGGACCTCATCCCATGTAACTCTTCATCAGGCTGCTGCTTTGTATATTTCAATCCTTTGTAATAAATCTTCAATTTAGTAAATAAATGGATTTCCTGAGTTCTGTGAACCACTCCAATAAATTAACCAAACCCAAAGATTTATAGTCATTATAGACCATTTATAGTCAATGGTCAGAAGCACAAGTGACAACCTGGACTTGCAACCGGCATTTGAAATGGAGGGCAGCCTTCACCTACCAAGTCTGATGCTATTTCCAGTTAGGTCATGTCAGAATTGTGTTGAACTGGAGGGTACCCAGCTGGTGTCAGAGACTTGCCTGATGGCGTGGGGGAAACTACCATAGGTGGAACTGGGTGCAAAGTTGGAATTGGTGAACTGAATCTGTACCTGATTAGTAAGCTGTAGAGCAAAAATTTGAACTGATTGCAAATGCCATCATCCATCTGTTATCCATGAGATCCCATCACTGTAAAAAGCAAATGCTTTTTCAAACTCACTAAAATATCTTCTCTAAGAAGTTACTTGCTCGCTAACAGAAAAGAAATGCACTTACAGACAAGTAATGCATCCTTTTTCTTTAAAGGAGAAGAGACAGGTGAATGGCTGAACACAAGTGATCTAGGTTAAGACACAGTTGAAAAAAATAGTTGATTTTGGAAAGAATTTTAGGCAAGGCAATTGAGGCAGGAAAAAAAAAAAAAAAAGCTGTAGAACCCTCAGGTAATTTGTTGGCTCTTAGCTTCTTCTTAAGATCTAACAGAACACATAACTCTTTACCCAAAATGAATTTCTTGTGGTTTCAGTCATTTTTTGATTCTACTCATCTATTTCTCTAACAAACGCAAAGCAATAGGGGTGGGAATGATTTTCAAGTTTTATATTTTCCCCTTTCTGTTTCCCCCAAATAAGCCTAAATAAAAAAGCATTTTAGTCCAATAGGTATTCCTCCCACAAAGGAGCAGCGTTCAAAAGACAGAATGTTCCAGGCATTGGCCTATATTCATCTAAATTTAAATTTCAGGTAGAGTTAATATTATTAAAATGGAAATTGTGCAAGACTGTATGCTTTGGTAACTTGTTTTGTGAAATTAAATAGATTTCCAGAAACAGTCAAGCACTGGAGATATGCAGTTATTGTTTAAATCTGAGATAAAACGACGCCCACTTTCAAAAAGGAAAGAACTGTGAAAAAACCTTGTATCTTGAAAGATGAATATGAATCACAGGAATATGAATCTTACCCTTGAGGGGGAGGAAAGGGCTTTTCCTCTGGGGGCTGGAGATGAAGCACTTAAAAATAATTCAAAGCTCCAATTCTCTCGAAAGGCTTTGTGACTCAGAATTGCACTTATTGGACTTACAAATTGGCTTTCACAGATGTCTTGATTTGTAAACCAAATATACTGTTTGACTGATAACCTCACAGAGGCTGCAAAATGCATGGAAATGCCTGAGAGGAACTTCTACTGTGTGTGTTTATACAGGTGACAGAGGACCCAGGTGATGCAGTCAATCACAAACATGATCCTTATCAATAAGGTTGAGGCTGGACGGTCTCTGATGCCTTACGCCCGGGACTTCCTTACTGAACCGCACCTCCTGTTCTCTCCAAACCAAAAGGAAGGAGCGAAAGGAACACGGCAGCAAGACATGATGGAGACTGCGTGATGGAATTTAAACCGGGACTGGAAGCCGGAACTCGAAACCTGGATTTATTGGCTCTATAATTCTGGAACTGCCACATCTCTGATGTTTCCCTTTCCCATGAGGTAGAAAAGTGGATAAGTGCCCGGTTCTGAAGTCAGACACATCTGGACTTGAATCCTGTCTCTGCTACAAACTGTCTGTCCTCTCTGAGCCTTGGTTTCCATATCTGTGAAATCTGGATAATAATATTACCTCATTGTATTAGAGTTCTCCAGTGAAACAGAATGAATAGGCTGTGTGTGTGTGGGGGGGGGGGGTGTTGGGGGGGGTGGGAGAGAGAGAGAGAATGGAATTATAAGGAATTAACTTCTGTGATTATGGAGCCTGGCAAGTCCAAAGTCTACAGGATGGACTGGCAGGCTGGAGACCCAGCAGAGCCAATGTGACTAAAGAGCTCATGCTGCAGATGAAGTCTGAAGGCAGGCTGGTGGAGAATTCCTTTTTGCTCAGGGGAGGAGAGCAAGAAGGAATTCTTTTTCTATTTAGCCTTCAACTGACTAAATGAAGCCCACCCACATTTATGGAGAACAATCTGTTTTATGCAAAAACCACCAATTTAAATGTTAATCTCATCTAATACATCCTTACAGAGATAGTCAGAATAAAGTCTGAGCAAATATTTGGGCACCCAATGGACAACTCAGTTTTACACATAAAATTAACCATCACATTCATGCAATCCTCACAATTTTCCTATGAAATGAGTACTATCTGTGAAGCTCATCACTCAAGCTCAAACAAATAGTCATGTGTCAAAGAGGGACAAAGTCAGGCTCCCTTTGTTCTCAAGATGTTTAAAAACTGTTTCTCCTCAATATCTCCTCCATATATATATTTAATCATGGTTTCTTGATAAGGCATCTAAATGTATTCAACCAAGGAAATTTATAGTGCCTGCTCATTTCACTTTCTGACAGTTCCACCATGATTTCACCACTGAGGTAAATGAAATTGAAAAGTGGCTACCTAATCCCCTGCTCTCAAGAATCATTCTACTTTAATGATTAAATCCTCTTATTTATTCCGTCCTTTGAAAGATCCTTGTCTGATTCCTAGAATGAGAAAAGGGTAGAGAGAATAAAGTGAGGAGGAGAGAAGGGAGGAAGGAAGGAATCACAGGAAAACATAATAGATACATAACCAAGATAACCATATCAAGAAAACAGGCAGACAAGACCATTAGCTTTCCCTGGATTAACTCTAAAATCTGTAAATGAGGGGTCTGGGGCCCTGGAGAGCAATTGTAAAAATCTGTTTTGAACACCCGGGCAAATTAACTTGCTTGTGGTCATAGAAAGAACAGATATTTGTACATCAGAAGAAGAACTATCCACAGTTAAACCCTCTGGTCACTGTGGAAACCGTAGTGTTAGGGGAAGCACACGGACTGAAACCGCCCACCCTGGCCAGGCACCATAGTAACCATTTGCATGCATGGTTTTAAGGCAGGAGCTTCTGGCAAGCGACAGGGAACTAATAAGCCTCCACCCACCGGAAGAGCTCGGGAAAGGTCAAAAGGAGACATCACATGCCTGACCACCTCCCAGAATCCTTCTCTCTGGCGTCCATCTTGGCTGAACAAGGCGTGCACCACCAGGAAGGACTCTGAGTCAGAGTGATTGGCTAAAGACAACCCGGAAACTAATGCCATCACCTTAAAACCCGCGACTGCCAGCCATGTGACAGAGCAGTCCTCCTGGGTCCCCTTACCCTATGGCTTTCCGCCCGGACGCCCTTTCCCACTAAAATCTCTTGCCTTCTCAGCACATGTGTCTCCTCAGACAATTCCTTTCCAAGTGTTAGACAAGAGCCCACTTCTGGGCCCTGGAAAGGGTCCCCCTTCCTGCAGCAATAGCAAGCCTTGTCTTTCCTACCCACACAACGCCCTGCTCCTTGGGCCTCAGCCCTGCCAGCTTGCTCCAACCCATGAAGTCGGAGAATGGTGACTGTCCACAGCCTTTCTGAGGACCGTGGGGCTCTCTCCAGGATTCTCGACCGTCATCGTGCCGTTTTCACATGTTCTTTCTTCCCCAGCATGAAGCCATTTGAGATCAAATTGCGATCTGTGACTACATTCCCACATTCCTTCTCATCTGAGGGAAAAAATCTGTGGTCTTGGTGAAATGTACTTATAATGCAGTTTCAATTGGATTCAACCAGATTTATAATCCAGTTTCAATACAGGGCTTTCATTGACCAATACTGGAAGAGATCTCAAAGGTCTATGGTCCAACTTTCTGCTTAGTGTGTTACATATATATATATTGGTAGTGGTGGTGATGGATTACTCAGTTCTATCCGAATCTTTGTGACCCCATGGACTGGAGCCCACCAAGCTCCTCTGCCCCTGGGATTTTCTAGGCAAGAATCTTCCCAACCCAGAGGTCAAACCTGTGTCACAGGGGAAATCTTTACTACAGAGCCACTGGGGAAGCCACACATACACACACAAACAGACACACACATATATATACACATACACATAATGGAATATTACTCAGCTGTAAAAATTACTGAAATTCTGCCATTTTGGCCACATAGATAGACCTAGAGAATATTATGCTTAGTGAGATAAGTCAGAGAGAAACAAATATAGCCGTCAGAGAATGATCATTAGAGATTCTTAGGCATTAGGAGAGGTCATGCGTGCTCTAGGAATCTCAAACACAAGTATCAATTGAGATGACATTTTACTATCCATCTCACTTATATGTGGAATCTAAAAATAAAACAAATGAATGTAGGTAGCAAAACAGAAGGAGACTCACAGATACAGAAAACAAACGAGCGGTCATCAAAAGGAGAGGGAAACAGAGGGGGAGATTAGGGGTATGGAATTAAGAGATACAAACTACCACGTATAAAATAGATAAGCAGTAAAGATACAATATATAGCACATGGAACTGTAGTCATTATCTTATAATAACTTTTAATGAAGTATAATCTTTTTAATTTTAACCTTTAAAATTTTAAATAATTTTAATGAAGTAAAGATCACTATGTTGTATACCTAAAAGTAATATAGTATTGCAAATCAGCTATATTTTAATTTTCAAAAATTACTACAAATTCCCAGTCAGGTTGTTGTTTAATCCATTTTTCCTTTTGCAATGTGGCCAAGCCAAGTAGGCCACATCCACTTAACAGCAGTGATTAGACCTGCTAGTCATCTCAAAATGAAAAACTAGAGTGAAAGACTCGAGGGTGAAATCAAAACATTCCCTTCATGCATATGAGGTGATGGTCATTAAGAACTCTAGATTTCCTAGTATTGGAAAGATTCATGGAAATAATAAGAACTTTGAAACTTTAGAATCTTGACTGACTTAGGAAAATGTGTTCATTTTTTAAAAAGAAACGAAGCTCTAGATCCATAGGATTTATCTGAATTTTGCAAACAGTGGGACTCTATAAATTCTTCTTTGTCGTACTGTGCTGAGCAGACATTAAGTAGAGATCTAAAAGACTGTTCTGTCTCATCTAAACTGGAGAACTTCGACTCAGTCACCATGTATCAGAAGGAAACAGTCACAAAGATAGGATGTGGGAGGTGCAGGGAAGAGGAAATCACAGCAACACTCCATCACTGTCACAGAGCTGATTCCGAACCATTCTCTGACAGGCCTCATTTGCTAAGGATCCAGCATGATAGGTGGGGCACTTAATGAAAAAAGTAAAAACTTAGTACACAGCGAAATGAAAGTAAAGGTTGTCACAATCAAGCTCGTTCAAAATAAAACCTTCAATGTGCTTCGATCTCCGGATTTAAAAAGGAAAAGTCTTCTAGTTACGAAGGTGTGTTTTTAATGCTTTTGCCATGACATTAGAAAGTCCATTGTCCCAGTATGACTGACATTCTTTTTCATTACCTAAATGTAGAGAGTCTTGGCACAGACAAAAAAAGAATTATTTCTAAGAGATTCTTAGACATTAGGAGAAATCATGCGTGTTCCGAGAATCTCTAACACAAGTTTTAATTCAGATAATATTTTACAGACAATATTTTAGACTTGTTTTTATCCAATGTAAATATAAGGTCCTCAAACGCTGAATGTTTTCAGCTACCAACTATGCCATAGGGCCAGATTTAAAGAGGAAAATTTGGGGGGAAATGCTACTTTTGACTTAATTTTGACAAAAAAATAAAGAAGCAATGCACTCACTATATTGAGAAACTGAAGAGAAAGGGGGCACTCTTGTTTTTTAATCTCATGCTCAATTAATTGTACTTAGTTCATGAATTTCACCTTTGGTCTGGACGGGGGAGTAAGATGGCAGAGCAGGAGGACGCAAAGCTCACCTGCCCTCAGCAAAACTACAATGACGTGTAGAACGACTCTCACAGAAATTGGCCTGAAGGGTCATAAAATGACTCTTCTAAAATCACAGTTGTAAAGAATAATCCACACAGAGTCTGATAGCAAGAGAGGAGAAGTGATCCGGTTGGGACTCACACATCTAGTGCGTGACCCAGACAAGCAGGGGTATCGCAGGCTCATAGAGTCTCCCTGAGGATTAAGGGATCTGAACCACATATTAGGGAACTCAGCCTTGGAGCCAGACATCCAGTAAAGCCCATCAACCCAGTGTGAAAAGCAAGGGGGGTTACTGGAGGGCTGTAAGAAATTGAGAACCGCTTGCTGCAAGTCACAGCGTGAAGGCGGCCGATTGCAAACTGCCTGCTGCTCCAGCCAGCTGCTCCAGCCAGCTGACCAGGACCACCCCAGCACCGGGCTTCTGCTCCGGACCCTCTTACGCTGGTGCTGCTCCACTCGAAGGCAGAGTGCACTGCCAACAGCACCTCCACACACGCTTAGGCAGAATGGAATCTGACCAGGGAGGGGCCAGCCAAGGCCAGTGCAGGCTTCCACGTGCACACACAGGAGAGAGCAAAACCAGCTTAGAAGTGCAGCGCCAAGACCTTCAGACCTGACCAAGCCTCTGACCAAGGTGCTCACATCAAAACAAAAGGTGAAACCAGCACGGAAGTGCAGCCGCAGGCCCCTGGGGTGTGGCCACAAGCCCAACCATGACAGCACGCGTGCGTGTGTGCTCAGTCGCGTCTGGCTCTTTGTGACCCCATGGACATAGCCCACCAGGCTCCTCTGTCCATGGGATTCTCTGGGCAAGAAGACTGGAGTGGGGTGTCATTTCCTATTCCAGGGGATCCTCCGATGCCCCAAGGACTGAACTGCGTCTCCTGCCTTGGCAGGAGGATTCTTCACCACCGAGCCACTGCAGAAGCCCCACAGTTATTCCCTACAAATCCCTAATGCTATCCTTCGGGAAATCTCTCTCTCTCTTGGGCAAGATTCCTGAAAACCAGGATACACGTGTGCTCACTTCCTTTGATTGTTGTAACAAATTACTGTGAGCTTGGTAGCTTCAAAAAAAACATGCCTTTGCCCTTACAGTATGGAGGCTGGTGGTCTGGCATCAGTTTCACAGGCCCACTCACTCCAGAGTCTCCGGGGAAGAATGGCTTCCTTGCCTTTTCCGATTTCTTACAGATTCCAGTCCTTGTGTTCTGCAGCTCGTGGTCCCTTCAGAGCCGTGTTGCATGCGTGGTCACTTTGCCAGCTTCTGTCTAATTAAATATGCCTCTACCTTCCTTTTGGAAGGACACATCCAATTGTATTCAGGGCCAGTATTCCAATATGACCTCCCCATTGCAAGACCCTTAACTCGATCCCATCTACATAAGGTAACATGTGTAGGCTCCAGAGATTCGCAACTAACCATCCAGCCACTGCATCCTGAGCCTTGTGTTGGCCCCGTAAGTTGTCCACAGCACTTGAGAGTGTCTGGAACCACTGCAGGAAACAGCTACAAATGGCAACATGCCTCCCTCTGAATTCCATGCCTGGGTGCAATGGCGGTCCCCTCAGATGAGATTGTATATGTTCTAAGAAAGGAGATCAGGTAGGAAGCTTGAATCCCACACACTCATTTTGCCGTGGGAGAGTGAGCTTGAGAGATGACTGCAACACAAGAAGAATCTCATTCTCTACGTCCAGCGGACAAAACTGCACCCCAACTTTCTACACCCAGTCCCGGTCTATCTGTGCCCACTGTCATCTCACTTATGCCGAAGAGATTTCATTCTGTTTTTTTTTTTTTTTTGCTGCACTATGTGACTCGCAGGATCTCAGTCCCCCCCACCAGGGTTTGAACCCCGGCCACACCAGTGAGAGCCTGGCGTCCTAACCACTAGGCCACCAGAGATCTCCTGAGATCCACTGAAAGAAAAAAGCAAAAGGGTTAGTCGCTCAATCACGTTCGACTCTTTGCAACCCCAGGGACTATGGCCCGCCAGGCTCCTCTGTCCACGGAGTTCTCCAGGCAAGAATAATGGAGTAGGTTTTACCATTTCCTTCTCCAGGGGATCTTCCCAACCCAGGGATCGAACCCAGGTCGCCTGCACTGTAGGCAGATTCTTTACTGTCTGGGCCACCAGGGAAGACCCTGAGATTCATTAACTTTAACAGAAATATTTTTATACTTCTATGTTTCATCCCACTTGACCTTTCCTTATGAAACTAGTGATTTTCTGGGTCAAAGCAGGCCCTCGACCAGCATTAGCACACGGTGCCTCTAAGCTAGTTCGGTTTCTCTTGCATGTCATGGTGCCCTCACGGTTACCCCGCTCAGTTCTGCCCATGTCCATCAAGGGGCATTATGACAGTGCAGCGTGAACTCAAAGCAGTAGGAAAGAGTCCTTTTGGCCTACGAAGGACTCGGAGTGAAAATAATTTTGATTTGGGAACACTGACATCCATCTATAAAAGCCTGCTTTCTGTTGAATGTTTTTGTAGCAGGGAGGACTGGAGAATCACCAGAACTGGAATTTCTTCCCAATGTTCCCATTCCTAGATACAGTAGACCCCCATATCTTGAGTTTATATTCAAAATTTTAAATGGAATAATCGAAGAGCATTAATCAAAAAAGTCACTTTCACATGTCAATAAAATGGCTTCCAAAAATTATGAATGACATATGCTTATGTTTTACATAAATATAAGCCTGCATTTTCACACATATGGAGTCAAAGGAGCCAGGAGGCCTGGGTTCCAGGCTGATTCTAGCCTGGTCCTAGCACTAGCCTCCATCATCTGACAAACATATTGTCCCCATCAAGACCTCAATTTCTGCAGCTGAAAAGTGAGTTGCACTAACTAATCTCAATGACTTTCTCTCATAGCCCACTATTTTGTGATTTTACCCACAAATCAAAAGGTAATAGATTAAGGACAATTACTTAAGAGACTAAATAATTTTTAGCTGGGTTTATCACATAAAAGGTATCTATCATTCAGCTACATCTATACAGACACTGGATTCATACCTTTTATCTACATTAGTCAAGTTGAGCAAAATAATCTTCTTGTGTCTCTGCAGCCATAGCGAAAGCGAATTACAAGCCCTTTTATAGTGACAGCTTCTAAATCTTTGCTCCCTGTCTTTTGAAAAATACTTACATGTTTAAGACAAGGCAACATACCTATTAAAATAAAGGCAATGTTGTTTTGATAAAAGGAATTTCAACTCATTAGAAGTTTCAAAGTTACCTTTGAAGACCTTGGCAAAGAAGTACACATAATATATTTAGCCTTGAAAAACATGTGTTCTAGGATTTCATCCAAAAAAGGCTATTTAAACCTTTAAATTATTATAGGGCTTGCAAATTTTGTCAAAGATAAGGAAATTGTTCAAATCAGAGGTTAGAAACTACAGGTCAGATCTGCCTGCAGATGTTTTAGTTTGGTTGAGACAGAATCCTAAAAATTCCAAAAATTATTTAAAAAATTGAATTTGGGTTGGTCTTGAAGAATGAGAAGAAGGGGCCTGGCTGGCCCCGGTTCTGCAGCCCCCAAGGCCTGCCCACCCCCGTCATCCCACCTCATGCCCTTCTCTCCTTCATAGACTTCCTGCCGCTGTAGGAATTCAGCGCGCTCCCCATGTCGTGAACAAATGAACAAGGCACCAAAAATAATACTTAATATTTATGAACATCATCTGGAGGAGAGAGCACAGGAATTTTTTCTCTCTCATCATTTATGGCTAGCTCTTTTAAGTTAGAGAAGTGACGAGCTGACAGGGACAAAGGCGGCAAGACCTCTCAGGAGCTGCTTTGGTTATTTGGGGTCTTTTGTGCTTCCATACAAACTTCAGGATGATCTCTCCTCTATTTCTTTGGGAAATGCCATTGGAATCTTGATAAGAACTGCACTGAAGCTGTATATTGCTTTGGGAACCTTCTTTTCACTTGTTTACGGCCGCATTCATTCTGCACTGCTGCACGCGGGTCTTCCCTAGTTGCGGTGAGTGTTTCTCTAGAAACACACTCTCTGGTCTCGGTGTGCGGGCTGCTCACCATGGAGGCTTCTCTAGTTTTGCAGCACCGACTCTAGGCACATGGGCGTCAGCAGTTGTGGTGCCAGGACTTAGTTGCTCCAGCGCGTGTGGTACCCTCCTGGACCAGGGGTTAAACCCCAGCCCCCTGCAGCAACAGGCAGATTCTTAACCCCTGAGCCACCAGAGAAGCCCCAAGAATACCTTTTTCTTTTGGTAAAGACTAGTAATTCCTTGCAATAAATCTAGGAATTCATCCAAGATGCCTAAACCAAGAGTTACCTAAAACTGGAGAATTAAGAACAGCTCAAAAAGCTTTGCAGTGAAAAGGATATGACTGTCAAGATCTTACCTTCAAAAGGAAACAGAAGAATGGCTCCAGTTACATTGATTTGAGCATGTGACTGCATATCCAGCTTAATAGTTGGCAAACTATAAAGTATGAATGAAAATTTTCTCATCCACAAGTAATCCTCAAGAAGATGAAAAACAGTGGCTCTCCTGTCTGGAAAAGAATGGATCTTCACAAAAGCTAGAAGACGAAGGTTTCTCAGAGAAATGCTGCCTCCAAGTTAAATCCGGTTAAAAGCAAAGCACAGTGCCCCTGCGCTGGTGCTAAAGGAATTAGAAAGATGGGTACGTTATGTTTTCTGCCCTCAAAGAACTTTTAGCTTAAAGGGAAGAGGGACATACACACGACTAATTAATAAATCAGTGAGGGTGACGAGGGCAAAGCCCTGGTGGATCGAGCGTTTCCGGGGACGCTGCCCAGGAGAGGCTGGCCTCTGAGCAGGCATCACAGAACGGAGGATCTGTCTAGTCTTTGTCCTGGGTTCCCACACGGAGTTTCTAAACCCCTTGGGATCTCCTAAGCTACTTATGATTAAATTAAACTATTAAATTAAACCCTTGGATTACTCCTGCGTTTGTGCTCAAGAGATGGCTCAAGATGGGGTGGTCAGGAGAAGGACCAACCGTACGATCAGAGGAACGGGGCTTTGAGCCGCGGCATGCCAAGCCAGCCTCCAGGAAGGCGGGCCCGGAGCCTGAGCCTCGGCCTGCGGCCCGGGACTCACTCATGCCTGTGTAACGAGGCAGCGCTAAGGTGTCAGGACGCCGAAGCTCAGGGGGCCTCTTCGCTGCTGAGCACTCGATGCCCTGGAGGGCGACGTGCACTGAGAAAGGATGCAGAAGCTCCAGGCCGGGACACCCTTCACTTGCCCAGTTCTGATTTATACCCTTAAAAAGAAACCTGCAGTCCTGAGTACAGTGTCGCCTGAATTCTGAGTCATCCCAGCAAATTATCAAACCCGCGGGAAGCTCAGATTGTAGAGCCCAGTTGGGCAGAAATGTGGTGGCCTGGGAACTCCATCAGTGTGGCTGGTGTCTAAGGCAGTCTTGTGGGGAGCGCACACTTTATCTTCTGGGGTCCATACCAACTCGTGGTTAGTGCCAGAACTCTATTACAATGCAGGAGACGCAAGAGACGCGGGTTTGATCCCTGGGTGGGGAAGAGCCCCTGGAGGAGGAAATGGCAGCCCACTCCAGTATTCTTGCCTGGAAAATCCCATGGACAGAGGAGCCTGCCAGGCTACAACCCATGGGATTGCAAAGAGTCAGACACGACTGAGCATGTGCGCATGCGGGACAGTTGGTGTCAGGATAGCTGGGTAGTAACATGAGGACATTCCCTAAACAGGCAGAGGTGGGAAGGACAGGCGCTTCAGGAACAAATGCCATTAAGAGTCTGCCACCGAGGCTGATTTTAGGAGTGGTGCGTGGCTCAGTTTATCACCAGTGTGGACAGCGGAGAAGTTAGTAGTAGGAAAAGACCCTTCAGAGTCACTGGGAAAGTTAGGAGAGAATGTTAAAATGATGAGATTTTCCTTTGAAGGCAAGAGAGCATCATTCACCATTATTTCATACTACTTATTCTTACTATAAAACATATGTTTAGTGTTGAAATTAAACACCCATAATATTACCATCCTGAGAAAACCACTGTAAACATTTGATGATTTTTAAGTCAATTTCCTAAATAAGGACATGTCTGTACATACTTGTGTGTATGTATGTGTGTGTGGATCCAATTGTAAACAGCTTCCTAATATGCTTTCCCTAAATAATTTCTCATCTACTTGTTTATTTTGAGGTAAAATTGGTGTCCAGAATTAGTTTCAGGTGCACAACATAATAATTTGATATTTGTACACGCTACACAGCGATCACAAGTCTAGTTAATGCCCCACCACCGTACAACTGACCCCCTTAAATCCTTTTGCCCCTCAGAGCTCCTTCCCCTCTGAGGAGCAGATAATCTATTCTCTGTATCTTTGAGTTTTGTCTTCTTTCCTTTCATTTATTCTTGGTTTTGTTTTCAAGATTCTACAAATAAGGAAATCACACAGTGTTAGTCCTTTTCTGACTATTTTACTTGGTATAATACCCTTAAGTTCCTTCCATCCATATGTTGTCACAAATGGCAAGAAGTCCTTTATTATGACTGATTAATAACACTCCCACCAATAGTGCAGAAGAATTCCCTTTTTCCCACAATGTCTCCAACACTTGTCTTTTTAAATTATAGCTATTCTGACGGTTGTGAGGTAATATCTTATTGGGACTTTGATTTGCATTTCTATAGTGATTAGTGATGTTGAACATCTTTTCATGTACCTGTTGACCATCTGTATGTCTTCTTTGGGAAAAAAAAAATCTCTACTCAGAAGTTCTGTTCATTTTTGAATCAGACTGGCTTTTTGTTACTAAGTTGTATGAGTTCTTTATATATTTTGAATATTAGTCCCTTCGCATATGCATGATTTGCAAATATTTCCCCTCCATTCAAGAGGTTGCATCTTGATTTTGTTTGTGGTTCCCTTCACTATGTAGAAGCTTTTTAGTTTGATGTGGTTCCATTTATTTATATTTGCTTTCCTTATCATTGCTTTTGGAGTCGAGATTTAAAGAAAATATCACCTAGACCCACAACCCCCTTCATGGATCACAACCTTGTCATGGCAAATGGCTTGTATAACTCTATGAAGCCATGAGTCATGCTGTGCACGGCCACCCAAGATGGATGGGTCATAGTGAAGAGTTCTGGAAAAATGTGGTCCGCTGGAGACGGAAATGGCAACCTACTCCATTATTCTTGCCTGGAGAACTCCAAGAACAGTATGAATAGGCAATGCAGCACCAGAAGATGAGCCCCCCAGGTCGGAAGATGACCAATATGCTACTGGGAAAGAGTGGAGGGCAATTACTAATCCCCAGGAGAAATATCAGCAACCTCAGATACGCAGATGATAGCACAACAATGGCAGAAAGGGAAGAGGAACTAAAGAGCTTCTTGATGAGGGTGAGAGAGAAGAGGGAAAAACCTGGCTTGAAACTCAACATTAAATTTTTAGCATCCAGTCCCACCACTTCATGGCAAACAGAGGCGGATAAAGTAGAAGTAGTGACAGATTCTATTTTCTTGGGCTCCAAGATCACTGCAGATAGCAACTGCAGCCATGAAATTAAAAGTCACTTGCTCCTTAGAAGGAAAGCTATGACAAATCTAGACAGTGTATTCAAAAGAAGAGACATTACTTTGCCAAAAAAGGTCTGTATAGTTAAAACTATGGTTTTTCTAGTAGGCATGTATGGATGTGCGAGTTGGATCATACAGAAAGCTGTGCACCAAAGAATTGATGCTTTTGAACTGTGGTGCTGGACAAGACTCCTGAAACTTGAACTACAGGGAGATCAGACCAGTCAGTCCTAAAGAAAATCAACCCTGAACATTCATTGGAAGGGCTGATGCTGATGCTGAAGCTCCAATACTTTGGCCACTTGATGCAAAGAACCAACACATTGGAAAAGACCCTGACGCTGGGAAAGATTGAAGGCAAAAGGAGAAGGAGGCGACAGAGAATGAGATGGTTAGAAGGAATCACTGACTCAATGGACACGAATTTGAGCAAACTCTGGGAGATAATGAAGGACAGAGGAGCCTGGTGGGCTATAGTCCATGGGGTTGAAAAGAGTTGGACATGACTGAACGACAACAATCACAGACTGACATTGAGGAGATTAACACTTAGGCTTTCTTCGAGGACATCAAGGGTTCTGGTGTGTCCTGGGTGTGGCAGTCTTTCCACTTGTTCCAGTCCCAGAGGGTCCAGAAGCACAAGCCCCTCTGACCACCCGAGTCAGGAGACCACGTGTGGCTCCCTGTGTGGACTGTGCCTGCCCACTGGCTTTAGCAAGGCTGCTGGTGGGGAGGGGGCATCGGGGAATGAGACTTTAGCAAGGCCTGCAAAGACCTTTATTATTGGGCAAATACTAGAGTGGGTTGCCATTTCCTCCTCCAGGGGATCTTCCCCAACCCAGGTTTCAAACCCAGGTCTCCTGTGGCTCCTGCACTGATAGGCAGATTCTATTACCATCAAGCACTTGGGAATCCCTATAGCTAGCCATTAACTCTTGTTTAAAAGCCAGTCTGCAAGTTAGAAGAGACAGAATGCAAAGTCAGTGGGTTAGGAGAAGACACCAACGCCAGGAAGTCAAAGGAAACGAGCTAACTACCTAACGGACAGCGTGGAGTGCTTCAGACAGGATGAGTAGGACCTGGGAGAGAACCGCTGCCTCAGGGATGATTCCGAGGTTGTCTGGCGGCTCTGAGGGAGCGATTTCACTAGAGAGGTGTGGCGTCGTCAGCAAGAATCTGGGAGTCCATGTGTGGTAGCAAGAGTGTACTCTTCTGCTTCGGCAGAAAGGAAAGAACAGGGACAGATGGTAGCTTTAAGAGAAGCCTGAGGAGGGAACGTGTCTTGTCTGGGAGAGGACGGGAGGCCACGCGGTCAGGTGGATCACGTCCTCCATATGGGGTAAGTGTGGGAGAGAGTGGAAGGGCTCTCTTCAGACCCCCGTTCTCAATCCTGGTTGCCACAGAATCACACGGCAAAGCTGCAGATCTCCAACCTCCACTCCAGGCCGTGTGATCAGCATCTGTGGGCTCTGACTCGGGCCCTGGGATGAGCTCCTGTGCAGCCAGGGTAAGGACCACATCCTTAGACAAATGCACTGTTCCCCGGATCACTGGAATGGATGAAGTTTGGGACATTTAGAAACAGGGAGGTGTCAAGACAGATGGCATCGATCCCTTCAAGAAAGAAGAAGACAAGGTCATCTGTGAAGAACAAGTGGGCTAATGGCCAGTTTGGAGCCAAAAAGAAGGCACAAAAGGTTTAGAGTAGCCAGCAGGTTAGAGACAAATGTCCAAGAAAACAAATGTCTTCCCAGTGCGTGTGCTTATGTGCGATTAGATCATGTAATGACTAGAGCCCGAAATGAAATACAGCTACTGCAGCTGAAAAACAACTCAATAACTCATCATGTTTGCAAAATTTAAAACTTAAAAGGAAGGAAAGTAAAATGGCTAAATCAATTTTGAAAAATAAATTACACAGAGGGTGACGTCAGCTGTAACAATTAAACAGTAGGAGCATGGAATGTCTCCTCAAGGATTAAAATTTAAATTAAAATACAGTTTTCTTTTAAGGAGTACTCTGAATGAAATTATATTTCTGTGTTACATCCTGTTGAAAGGACTTTAATGATTTCTCTTTCCACTTGCAAAGAGACTTGGGAGTGGGTAGACAGATACAAAAAATATTAGTTAATTTTGCCAGGCTCTAAAGAATGAAATACATAATTCTATAAATTAAATTAAAAAATCTTCAGGGATTAAAAAGGAAAAGAAAAAGAAGACATAGCACTTGACCATAAAATGTATTTAATCTATCAGAGAGTTTAAAATGTAACTGAAGCAGAGAGGGAGGTGGGGAGAGACAAATTAGGAGTACCTAATTAACCTAGATACAAACTACTACACATAACATAGATAAGCAACAAGGATCTACTTTCTAGCACTGGGAATTATTTCATTATTTTGTCATAATATGTAATGGAATATAATAAAATAATCATATAGTCAGAATAAACAATAAACATGTGCCTTACACCTGAAACTCATGCAAATGTAGCAAATCAACTATATTTCAATTAAAAATAATAAAAATAAAATATGACTGTAGAACATGATGAAAGCCATGAAACAGGTACCAAATGCTATGAAACCATAAAGACAAACACTTGGAAAGACATTACTTGCGCCTACCCAGTTTATCAGAAGCTGTTTCATGTTTGCCTTTCCCAATTTGGAACCAGTCCATTGTTCCATGTCCGGTCCTAACTTGCTTCTTGACAATGGACTGGTTCCAAATTGGGAAAGAGTACGTCAAGGCTGTATATTGTCACTCTGCTAACTTAACGTATATGCAGAATACATCATGCGAAGTGTCAGACTAGATGAAGCACAAGCTGGAATCAAGATTGCTGGGAGAAATATTAATAATCTCAGATCAATAACCTGCCACCCTTATGGCAGAAAGTGAAGAGGAACTAAAGAGCCTCTTGATAAAAGTCAAAGAGGAGAGTGAAAAAGCCGACTTAAAGCTCAACATTCAAAAAACTATGATTATGACATCCAGTCCCATCACTTCATGGCAAATAGGTGGGGAAACAATGGAAACAGTGAGAGACTTGGGCTCCAAGATGGTGACTGCAGCCATGAAATTAAAAGATGCTTGCTCCTTGAAAGAAAAGCTATGACAAACCTAGATAGCATATTAAAAAGCAGAGACACTACTTTGCTGACAAAGGTCTGTCTAGTCAAAGCTATGGTTTTCCCAATAGTCATGTATGGATGTGAGAGTTGGACCATAAAGAAAGTTGAGTGCTGAAGAATTGATGCTTTGGAACTGTGGGGTTGGAGAAGACTCTTGTGAGTCCCTTGGACTGCAAGGAGATCCAACCAGTCCATCCTAAAGGAAATCACTCCTGAATATTCATTGGAAGGACTGATGCTGAAGCTGAAACTCCAATACTTTGGCCACCTGATGCAAAGAACCAACTCATTGGAAAAGACCCTGATGCTGGGAAAGATTGAAGGCAGGAGGAGAAGAGGATGACAGAGGATGAGATGGTTGGATGGCGTCACTGACTCAATGGATGTGAGTTTGAGCAAGCTCTGGGAGATGGTGATGGACAGGGAAGCCTGGCGTGCTGCAGTCCACAGGGTCTCAAAGAGTTGGACACTACTGAGTGACTGAACTGAACTGTTTCATGTCGATGATAAAGCTTCAGCTGGGCCTTGCACCATGGGTACACTCACGACAAGGTGTTAGGGGTCCCTGGAGTGTGAAGGGGGAAGGAGCTGAGTCCATCACTGTGGGGTCAGTGTGAGGAGGGCCTAGTTGGCCACACCCAGGACCTTGAGCAATGGGGGTGCCTGAAGGCAGATGAGCAGTGAAACCCTGAGGTTAGAATTGTGCTTCTCAAAGATGACGCCTGCAGGAGTGCTAATGGGGAAGCCAGTGTGATGTTTGGGTAAGAGATGAAGAAAATGGATAGCTTTTTCTAGGCATATTTGGTTTTCACTCTTTGGCTTCTTTATTGAAGTATAGCTATAAATTAAAGTGCACAAATGCCAAGTGTAGAACTCAATGAACACAACCTGTACCTATCATCGAGTGTAAGAAAGAAAATATTAACAGTATTTGGAGCTACCCCCAATCCTCCCACAATACCCTCCTCCTCCAAGGCAACTCCTACCCCCACAGACTTGAACTCTGGTCTTCTGATTTTATGGGAATGGAATCAGACTATCATTCTTATGTCTTTGGCATCCCTCACCCAATAGTATCAACACAATAACTTAGGAGTGAAAGTGTCAGCCACAGAGTATCTGCATTTTCATCTTCAGTAAATACTAGCAGTTTCCACACTCTCAGCAGGACGCGAGCGCTCCGAGATTCCACATGCTTCTCAGGTGGGAGACTTTCACTGAGGTCGTCTTCAGTTGTTTCTGTACTGGTGGATCTGGAGTGTTATTCACTGTGGTTATAATTTCCATTTCCTTTGATACTAACGAAGGAGAGCATTTTTTCATGTATGTATCGGTCATTTGGTTATTTTCTTGTGAACGGTCCAGTTCACCTTTCTTGACCATTTTTGCATTAGGCAATTTCCTACTTATTAATTTGAAATAAATCTCTCTATATTCTGGACATGTGCCCACTGTCAGTTATTTGTGTTGTAAAAATCTCCCCCACTCTGTGACTTGTCTTTTAATTCCTTTCATGGTGTTTTTCAAAGAAAAGAGGTTCTCATTTTAAATGTTGTCCTGTATATTGATCATTTCCTTTATGTTAAACACTTTTTGGGGCTTAAGAAATGTTGGCCTATCTCAAGGTTCAATTAACCTGTTGTGGAAAACTCTGATACTGCAAAAAATCCAATCGTTAATCTTTCTGATTAGTGATTCCTCTAGCAAAACATCTCAAGCTTGCAGGTTTAGTTTTAAGCACAAGCTGGGACGACTGCCCTACTGTCATCATTTAGCATTTAATGTTTCAAACAGTAATCAAATATGAGGGGGAAATTCCAACTGAATGCAGTGATCAAGAAAGAAATTTACTTCTATTAAGAAAGCAGAGATGGCCAAACAAAAAACAATCAATCAAGGAAAATCCCGAAAGAATCACTGCAGGAGAATTCACCCTGACAACACAGTCCACTAAGTTTTTATTTGAACTAAGGAAGAGACGATCATGAGTCTTTTATATGTGCTTTCCTGTTCTTGAGCTAATTTTCAACTATTCCTTAAGTGGTGTGTCTCCATGAAATTTTTGCTTTTCTTGTGTTTTTTTTTTCTTGGTATATACTCTTATGCTCATTTCTTTTGCTCATTTAAATTTCTTTTGTAATTGGAGGAAAACTACTTTACATTTAAAATAAAAGATGCTTTCATGTCCATCTTTTAATTGCCTTCACACATCACATGACTAAGGAATAAATTCTCAGATAAGTATCATTTCTTCTGAAACTATTAATTACTATAATTTTTTCAGGTGCTAAATGTTCTAAAGATGTCTGAAACTAGTCTGATTTTGATCATATATTATAAAGTGATTTTTCCTGCCTAAATGCTTACAGGATTTTTTTGTTTGACGTCACACTGGAAAGATTTCACCACAGTGTGACCACATGTGGGACATTCTCTGCTGATTTTCACTTGGAACATAGTGAACACTTTTGGTCTATGAACTATCAATACTGAGGGAAAAAGAGGCCACGATGAGAGCTGAGTTTCAGTTTTACTGGGGGCTGAATGAGGACGACGGTGCAGGCGATGGCCTCTCAGAGAGCCCTGGGAACTGCTGTCAGGGGATAAAAGGGGAGATCAGCATATATGTGACTTTGTGGAAGAGGGTATGTAGGCCAACCCTGATTCCTCAGACTGAGGCGGGAATGCAGGACTGGGGGTGGGGAGTGGCTTTTAATTTAAACTCAAGCATGTGAACTTATTCAAACTGTTATTTATAAGGTAGTGAGTTTTATATTGTAACACCCGCTTCATGACTAAATTTTAACCTTAAATCTGTGGGACCTCTGTCTGTGTCTACATGGATGTATCCATGCCCACATTGAGGCCTTAACAGAATTCACCCAAAAGATCTTAAACGACAGTAACCAGGTTATTAGCCTACTGGACTCTGAGGTCTCTTTGACGAAGAAAGCTGCATTACAAAGTCACATGGCCCTCCATACCCTGACAGCATCTCAAGGAGGCACCTGTATCATAATTCAGACTGAATGCTGCATTTTCATACCAGAGGAATCCTCTAATATTGCACATTTAATGAAACATTAAAAAAATCAGATTTCTACCTTAAATGTTTCATTTCTTAATCTTGGCGATCACTTTGGGAGTTGGTTTGGCTCCAGAAGCACATGACTTAAATCTCTTTTAAGGCTTTATTTACCAAACCAGTCAGTCCCAAAGGAAATCAACCCTGAATATTCACTGGAAGAGCTGATGCTGAAGCTCCAGTATGTTGGGCACCTGGTGTGAAGAGCCAACTCTTTGGGAAAGGCCCTGATGCTGGGAAAGGTTGAGGGCAGGAGCAGAAAGGGGAGACAGAGGATAAGATGGTTGGATGGCATCACCGACTCAATGGACATGAGTTTGAGCAAACTCCAGGAGATAGTGAAGGACAGGGAGGTCTGGAGTTCTGCAGTCCATGCAGTCTTAAAGAGTCAGACACACAGAGACTGAACAATAACAACAAATGTAAATAATCAGGCCAACTTTCTTGAAGCCAGACTTACTTGCAAGCAAATTAGTCTTAATTTGGTGATATTTGGTAAAAATCAGGGCAATTTTAGAGATAAAAAATTTTGTTTCAGCAATATATCTTTGTGGATATTAAATTCTAGTGTTTTTTGTCTAAGACCCACTTCTTAACTGGTTCCTTGCTGATGTTACATCACTGTAAAGTTTGAGTTATTAAAAGACACTGTAAGATTGTTTCTTAAGCTTATCACAGTAATCTGTGGGTGAAGATTAGATGTCCCATGGCCAGAAACCAGGATAGCGAAAAAGACATCATTTAAAGACTATCTCCAAACTACATGGAAGGACCCTGACCAGGTACTATTAACTAGCTTGTGCACAACAAAACTGAAGGGGGTTGACTCTTAGACTTGTATTTCCTATTGAGAAAGCTAGATTGCACTAGACTGGTACCTAGAAAGGACTGTGGACCTCAAAATTACCTTAAAACAATGCTGAAACAGAAGAGAAACTGCACACACACACCAGAGCAAGAAGACAGCATCAAGAGTAGAGAGCAAGCCCAAGAAGCCGGACTTGACCTGCATGACAGTTTATAGTGTTTTCTTTATTTCTTGAACTTTTGCATATGAATCTAATATTTTTTCTATCATGAGCACAATCCCATGCAGAGTATAAAAATTAATCCAACTGTTGGGTTTATGATCAAGTATCTACTTCCAGCACTTCTGGGTTACCTTAGTGGATTTCTCCTCTCCAAGGCTCTAATTGGATGGCCCTTAGGAAATTTATTTTGGAAGAAATAAGTTATAGTTCTGTTTGGGCCACTATGGCGAGCACTAGATGGGACTCCCTCACTTGGCTAATTAATCACAGTTGCTCTGACTGTGGCCATAAATGTGAATTTTGTTTTAAAATTACTCAAGCTCAATCAGAGCAATGTGTTAAATTTTAATCAAAGAATATAACCTCTCTCAGTCATGGGATGAAACTCTATGGTTAACACCAGGCTACAGTCATTTCAATTTAAACTCACCCTCCTTATGTTGGGAACAATTAAACCATACTAAGGATAATCAGCCTACTAAAACCAGGAAATAGGACTGGCTTTCTCATGAACAATGCCTATATATCCTTTCCCTTAAAGGCAGGGATTGGTATGGGACAGACTGGGGCAGATGACCTGGGAACATACTGGGCCACACCTAATAGAAGCTCTTGGCTTAAAATCCTACTAATTCTTACCTTACTAATGCTACTAACTGCATAACTTGTATACTTTTACAAGATTGCTCTTTCTTACATTACCAAATATATGACTGATTCTGTGATAAGATGATAAGTAGGCAACATCTGGTTCTATATAAAATCAATGATTATAATTGCATTACTCCAGCTATGGGGAAAAACGAGGGAACTATTTCCCACCTTCAGTTGGGTCCTGACACCATACAGGCTGACCCTGGGGTGTGCAACAGGCCGCAGCGCTGCCCAGGGAGCCACCCGTGAGGCTGCCTCATCACCAGAAGGCGCCCGTTCTACCTGGAATGTTCTAATGCGGGGGAGGGCTAAATTACTGAGCAGTTAAAACAGTGTTCACCTCAGGGGCTACAGGTAAAATGTCAGACAGAGCTGCTGTTGCTGAACTCTGGCATCACATAGCCTAGGAGTCTTGGGGTCAGAATCCAACTCACCTCATAAGCTTAGCTCCCCTCATTGACATCAAGGAGCCTCTGAGATGCTCCGGACCTCCGAGACACGTCAGGCTAGTCCTGATGGTCCCGTTGGCTGAGATCACTGCGGCGCCCGGGCCTTCCAGCAGCTCCCCCGCGCAGGGGCCCCGATTCTCAGCACTTTCTGAGCCCCGCGCTTGCCCAGGTGACTGCCCTGCCTCCCAAGGCCGGAGGCTGAGCCCCACCCCGAGGGTCTGACTTGCTCTGCGGAATGTGGAAAAGTGACAGGCTGCCAGGCCGCTCTGAGCCCGGACTTAAGGGCCATGCCACTCCGACTTGCTCCTCAAGAAACGCGCTTCAGCCCCCACCCCGCCCGCGCCCCAGGCTCTCACTGTGGACTTCCAGGCGTTCCGCGCACGTGAGGCTGGAATCCAGGTCACAGCTCACTGGACATCGCTGCCCTGGAATCATCCCCTTTCATTTGCCCAGCACGTGTAGAACAGTTACAAAGCAAGTGCAGGAAGGCCACGTCAACCAAATCCAGCCATTCGGGCTCAGCCAGAAACGGGCCATTCATGTCGGATGAGCAAAGACCAGCCCGGCGCGAGCACCCTTCCCTGGGGGGCCCCTCAGACCCACATCATGCCCCGGCCACAGGGAGGGGACCCAGAGCCCACGCGGGTGAGGCTCGGGGACAGCAAGGCGCTCGTGGCAGGCCAAGTCCCACTGTGCTCCCTCCTCGCGTGCGGGGAGGCAGTTTGACCTAACTCGCCTCGGGTTCATGCCCACCCTGAAGTCACACCCAGTGCTAAACTGTTTGCTTCCCAAAGAGCCCAACTCTGCCAGGCATTCATGGAGCCCCACCCTCATCTCTGACCACCCTGACTTCTGGCCAGAATCCCCCTGCCCCACCCCACCACTGCCCATCTCTCCAGGGTGTCTGGTCACATAGAAACCAGCAGAGCAGTTAGTTTTGGAGGTGAGGGGAGAGAGGTTGGAAAGGCGTGTAAGGGGGTGTCAGGCTCCAGCGAGAGTGTGTCTGTCAATTCGGGTGCTGCTTACATGGGAAGGGGCATCACTTATGATGTCTGTATGCTCTGTACATAGCTTGCTCAGTGTGTGTGAGTGTGGAGTCGCTCAGCCGTGTCCGACTCTTTGTGACCCCATGGACTGCAGCCACCAGGCCCCTCTCTCCATGGGATTCTCCAGGCAAGAATACTGGAGTGGGTGGCCATGCCCTCCTCTAGAGGATCTTCCTGACCCAGGGATCAAATCCAGGTCTCTCGCATTGCAGGCAAATTCTTTACCGTCTGAGCCACCAGGGAAGCCCATGAATACTGGAATGGGTATCCCACCCCTTCTCCAAGGGATCTTCCTGACCCAGGAATGAATCCAGGGTCTCCTGTATTGCAGGCAGTTTCTTTACCAGCTGAGCCACCAGGGAAGCCCAGATTGTACATTAGGGGGTGTGAAGACAAACATCTGAGGAATGGGTAGGGACGATGGTTTGGCAGGAACCAGAGGGAAGGCAAGAGCTGAGGGGCCCAGACACGCCAAAGTCAGTGCAGCCTGTGGGCAAAGCGGAGCCCCCTGCCCCCTGAAGGCATGGGGTGTGAAGACAGGGGGTCCAGTCCCGTCCCAGGCCGACACGTCACCTGCACCAACAGCTCCCCCCGTGAGAGGCACAGCTCAGATTACCTGGATGAGGCTGCACCAGCAGGTGAGGGATGGTTCTGGGGGCGCTGCAAAGCCAGGCAGGGGCTTTAAACTGCACCAAGAGGGAGGGGAGTGCTTCCAGAAACCCAACCTGGGGACGATATGAGGGAACAGACAGCACTTCCTGGATGGCTCAGTGCTGGAGACACGGGTTCCATCCCCGATCCGGGAAGACCCCATGCGCCAAGGAGCAACGAAACCTGTGTACCACAACCGCCGAGCCTGTGTTCCAGAGCTGGGGGGCTGCAGCTCCCGAGCCCACGTGGGGCAACAACCGAAGCGCTCACACCCTAGGGCAAGGCAAGAAGCTCTGCAACAAGAGGAGCCACTGCGGGGAGAAGCCCCCGCTCACCACAACTAGGGGAGAGCCTGTGCAGCAACCAAGGCTCAGCACGGCCAAATAGGGAAAGTTTTTAAAAAGACTATTAACGATGGAAGCAGACCAGCCAGTCGCTATCAGCTGAATGACCTCCCAAAGTGGTTTGCTTGCTGGGAGGTTATTAAAAAGCCACCACCACACATATTAGGATTGCTAGCTTTCTAAATACACTTCCAAACACCCCAGCTGCTGACTTCAAACCATAGGACAAACATTTCTAAACTTGATGGAGAAAGTCTTCATGTTTCAAAGATATTATATTATTTGAAGGGAAAATAGAGCTTTTTATAAACCAAGCCATAAAATAGGCTTTTGAAATAAGCTTTGAAAAGGCTGGCAGGATTAGGGAAAAAAAAGAGGCCAGATCCCCCATAGGTCAGGGCAACAGAAATCTGTGACGAGGTTCCAAGTTCCCGAGGTGAGCTTGCTACATTCGAGCCTCCAGGAAAAGCTTCCAGTGGAGACTCTGTAAATTGTGTTTATTTATAAATGTACGCTTGCTGGGTGCGCACACTCACGGAAGCAGCCAGCACAGAGTGTGAGAGCGGCGACGGAGGGCGCTGACGGTGGGACTCTGATGACCACGTGGACGTGGGGGTCCCGGGGGAGAAGACGCCCCCCTGGTTACAGGGAGAGGCAGGCAAACGACGTCTCTGGGGTTGCTCCCCGGACACCAGGAATAGCAGTCGTGCTCATCTTGGCCTGGACTCACAATCCAGGTCTGACCTCTGCACTACACCCCCCCAACCCAGTCAGCGAAGCAGCGTCTTAATCTGGGAGAACCCTGCCCGGGGGTGGGAGTGACAGGGAGGGTGAGGCCCCTAGCAGCCTGACACCGGCACAGCCCGGGTTTCCATCTGCTGTTTCCAGGGAATTCCTAAAGGCACCCCCTCTTATTTTCAAAGTTTTAAGACGTGAATTATACCAAGAGATACCTGCAAAAACCCCCACCCTTCCAGGTCCGCCCCTGTCCTCTCCAGGGCGACTTTGCAGCTTCTCCACAGAATGGGGAACCTACTTCCCCTTCTCCGGTCTGGACTCTTCATACAACCCGGCTTTGGCCGCTAAGCTGCAGTGGGAGTGAAGTGAAGAAGTGAAGTGAAGTCGCTCAGTCGTGGCCGACTCTTTGTGACCCCATGGACTGTAGCCTACCAGGCTCCTCCATCCATGGGATTCTCCAGGCAAGAGTACTGGAGTGGGTGCCATTTCCTGCTCCAGGGGATCTTCCTGATCCAGGGATCAAACCCGGGTCTCCTGCATTGCGGGCAGACGCTTTACCCTCTGAGCCACCAGGGAAGCACCCTTCCTCTGGGGGTGGCGTGTGCATTCCACGCCCGGGCCTCAGCCCACCTCGTGTTTTTTCAGGGCTTATCTTGGGGCCCTGCCCAGCTGCCCTGAGGACGGTCTGATGGAGGCTGAAGGGGCGGGTGGCACAGAGGGGACCCCTCCCAGCCCACCAACCCCTCACCTGGCGGGCGGGGAGACTGTGGTTCAGTCCAACTAACACCAGAGGTCCCACCCAGGTGAGGCAGCTATGGTTGCTGAGTGGGGTTGTTAGCTAAACAAAGATTCATTGTTCTAAAGCAGTAAGTTCAGGGTTATAGGTTATGGGTCAGAAGCCAACAGACATGTATGGTCACCCTAGTTCTAACTGGCACTTTGCCTGTAACCATCCCTGTGAACTTGGGCGAGTCCCTTAACTACTGGGTGAAATGTTAAGTGTAGAGTAAATACATTTTGTTAAGAGAATTAGCACTGATGGTATTTTTTTTTTTTCAATTGTCACTGCAATGAGTCAGCAAAAATTCAGTGGCTTTGAAGAACACAGACGCATCCCTTACAGATCTGAGGTTGGGAGGTCTGGAAGGTCCCAAACCAGTCTCTCTGGGCTAAACTGCAGATGGTGACTGCAGCTATGAAATTAAAAGACGCTTACCCCTTGGAAGAAAAGTGATGACCAACCTAGACAGCATATTAAAAAGCAGAGACATTACTTTGCCAACAAAGGTCTGTCTAGTCAAAGCTATGGTTTTTCCAGTGGTCATGTATGGGTGTGAGAGTTGGACTTAAAGCTGAGTGCTGAAGAATTGATGCTTTTGAACTGTGGTGTTGGAGAAGACTCTTGAGAGTGCCTTGGACTGCAAGGAGATCCAACCAGTCCATCCTAAAGGAGATCAGTCTGGGGTGTTCATTGGAAGGACTGATGTTGAGGCTGAAACTCCAATACATTGGCCACCTGATGGGAAGAGCTGACTCATTTGAAAAGACCCTGATGCTGGGAAAGAATGAAGGCAGGAGGATGAGATGGTTGGATGGCATCACCCACTCAATGGACATGAGCTTGAGTAAACTCCGGGAGTTGGTGATAGACAGGGAAGCCTGTTGTTGACGCAGTCCATGGGGTGACAACTGAGCGACTGTACTGAACTGAGGGTCGGTTCCTTCTAGAAACCCTTGGGGAGAACCAGTCTACTGGCTTTTCTGGCTTCTGGAGGCCACTCACGTCCTTCGCTGTGACCGTTTCCTCCTGGTTCTGTCCACACCCCCATCCTGTCTCAGCGCCGCACCCCTCCCTTGGCCCCCTCCCCCGACCTGATCAGGCCCCCGCGTTGCACAAGTGCCAGGGTAATCTCATCTCCAGACTCCTAATCACACCTGCAGTTCCCTCCTCTGACGTGTAAGACGACAGCCACAGGTCCCAGGATAGGACGGGGCATCTCGGAGGCCCTGACTCAGCTCCCACGTTTCTAGGGACTCAGGTCATGTGCCCCCTACCCTGATCCCGGGGAAAGAGCCACGCTCCCGCTCTGAAGTCAGCAGGTTGACCGGAGCGATTTCCATGGATTCCTGCGCTGTAACAACCGGGCATTCTTGACTTCTGTGCGGCCACAGCGGCTCCTGACGTATCGCGGGTCACGGCCTGAGGGGCGATGCGAGAATCAAGGCTGCGGCTCCTTCAGGGCTTGCGTCCAGGGCCAGCGAAAGGGGGCCCCCCGGAGCCGGGCCTTTGGCCGGCAGGTGTCACGTGTCCTACGGGGCGCACCTGGGGTTTAGCAAAGGCCGCGGGAAAGCGAGGCGGAAACCGAGCGAGAGGGGCCACGTGGACTCCAGTCTGGGAGGAGGGATGTTCTAAATACAAGCTGTTCGCGCAGGGGATGCGCTGCAGAGCAGCCCCCTGTGTGGGGGAGGGAGCAAGACGGAGAGAGAAGGGGAGGGACAGAAAGGAAGGGGCAGGGACGGAGGCAAGGGGAAGACGAGAAACTGCTCGGTTTGGAAAAGAGAATCTTACAAAAGGGGACCACGGCCAGGCAGCTCAGGCCGAGGAAGGCCCCTCACCCAGCCCACTGGCGCTTGTGTCCATCACCACCCCTCTGCTTTTCCCGTTAACTGCTTTTGGAGAAGGCTTTAGCCTCATGAGAAAAAATATCAGAATATTTTTTTAAAATGCATTTCTAGAAATGGTAGCTGTTTGCCAAGCTCAGATTGAATCAGGAAGGAAAACATGGGCTAGTAAGAGAGAATCAAGAACTAAAACTCAGACTTTCCTTCTTCCACGATCCTTGACACATGAGGGTCCTGAGAAAGCATCCTTTCCGGGACGACTCACACGGCGCATCAGAATGACAACAACAACGATAATAGCAAGGAAAACATGCCGAGCACTTCACGTGCTGTGTACTAGGCTAGGAACACTGTCTCTTCCATTACCTCATTTGACCCTGAAATAACCCTGAGAGTTAAGCTCTGAGCATCCTTGCTTTAAGATAAAGGATAAGGAAGAGAGTCTTCCTGGTTCTCATGGGATAATGTCAGCCATCCAGATAAGAGTAAATCCACACATCCTGCAAAACCATTCAAATAACAAGGGAGTTCAAGTGAAAGCACCCTTAAAAACATGATACAGCATGTTGTCCTTGAAAGCAGAAGAGCATCCTGAGACTTTAAATTGCACGTTGAGTAGGAAAAGAAGAATCAGAAACAAATGTGAGACAGCTCTAGAATCCCTGCGGAAGGGGAGAATCAGAAATGGCACAGGAAAGATAGGAGAGGAGCCGGGTACGGGCTAGTTGTGGAAAAACATGGAAAAAACCAGCGCCAGACAGAGGGGCCCAGCTGGCGGAGGAAATGCTGAGAACCGCTCCGAGACCTGGTGGAGCTGAGCGCTGGCTCTGAGGAACGGGAAAGCAAGGACGTGAAAGTGTCCAGAATTTGCGACGGAAATCTGGGGAGAGCACTTTCTAGAAGAGGGGGAGGAACTTGGCTGTGATGGGGGAGGATGAAGCAAGAGGTAGAAATTAAGGATCCCACCAAAACAAAGCTTTCTATTAAGGGATCTTTCTGTTAAAGGATTTTTCTATATGAAGGATCCTATAGAAACAAAGGCTAGGGAAGTGGCTCAGATGGTAAAGAATCTGCCTGCAGTGCAGGAGACCTGGGTTCGATCCCTGGGTCAGGAAGATCCCCTGGGGAAGGGAATGGCTACCCAGGCCCATATTTTTGCCCGGAAAATCCCATGAGCAGAGGCACCTGGTGGGTTGCAGTCCATGGGGTTGCAAAGAGTCAGACACGGCTGAGACTCGGCACAGGAGTATAAAGACGATGCAGCCTCCGTAGAAACTGTTATTCCTCAAAAAGCTGAACACAGAATTAGCAAAGTAGTTAGTAGTGTAATCACTTAAACAACTGAGAAAGATATTCAGATGCAAATGTTCATGCCAGTGAATCACAGCCCAGAAGTGGAAAAGACCCGTGTCCACCAAGAAATGAGTGATAAACAAAACACGGTGCATGTATACAATGGAACAGTGTTCAGCCATAAAATGGGATGGAGTTCGGGCAGACTACAGCAGGGTGAAGCCTGACCTCCTCGCGCTGCGTGAGATAAATACAGAGGACGGACACCGAGTGAGTCACTCACACGAGTGCCCAGATGGGCGCGGCCACGGAGAGGAGGCAGCGCGGAGGGGAACGGGCGCTGGCAGAGGGGAGAGCGGAGCCACTGCTTCCAGGGCACAGAGCGCTCGTCTGGGGCCTCAGGAAGCTTCAGAGACGGTGGGGAGGGCTGCACAACGCTGTTAGCGATTAATGCCACTGACCTGCACACCTAAAGCCATTCCAGCGGAACTCTTCTGCTGGTATGAACGTTACCAGGCGCTCACAGAAGCAACTTAAAATCCAGACGGAACTGGGTTGGAGGCTGCCAGGGACCCAAGGGAGAGCAGGATGGGGAGTCAGCGCTTGGTCGAGCTCAGGCTTCCTCCGGGGAGGAAGCTCCTGGGACTGGGCAGAGGTGGTGGTGGCACTAAACGCCACCCGATCGTCACTTTCCAGGGCTGAGCTTATGTGATGTGAGTCTTACCTCAATTTTTACTTTACTGTAAAGTAAATGCTAAAATGATCGGAGAAGCAGATCACATCGAAACAGTAAATACATGATATCATACACACAAAAAATATAACCTAAAATTATATGACAGATTTAACACCAAAGTTATTAGTCAAGTGAAAATACCCTTAAAAACACGATACAGCATGTTGTCCTTGCTGTATTAGTACAGCATTAGTCACATCAACTAATATAAATGGGATGGGCTTATCTGTTAAAAGAAAGAGGGTTTCCAAGTGGCTTACAACACAAACCCAGTGCTATGATATGCACAAGGGACACGGTTATCAGTAACTATACATCAATAAAATAACAGCTACCTGAACAAAGCAGAAACTACACTGATCAGCGATTTTAATATGCTACTCACAGTCCAAGACAGAGCGTGAATGGAAAACATTTAAAAATTCAGAAGAACTGAAACAAAACAAGCCACAACCAATCAGGTAGAAGGCACAGCTATATATCAAAATTTATACCCTCATAAAAAACTAAAAATAGCATGTTCATGGCAGCACTATTTAAAATAGTCAAGACACAGAAGCAACCTCAGTGTACGTTGTTGGAGGAATGGCTAGAGAAGGTGTGATACATATATACAATGGAATATCACTTGGCCATAAAAAAGAATGAAATAATACCATTTGCAGCAACATGGATGGGCCTAGAGATCATTATACTAAGTGAAGGAACTCTGACAAAGAAACACAGATACCATATGACATCACTTTTATGTGTAATCTAAAATACAACACAAATGAACATGTCTATGAAGCAGAAACAGACTTACAGGTAAGGAGTACAGACATGTGGTTAACAAAGGGGGGAGGAGGGGAAGGAATAAACTGTAAGAACAGGATTAGCAGATACTAACCGCTATATATGAGCTAGATAAGCAACAAGGGCCGACTGGATGGCACAGACAGCTCTATTCAATATCTTGTAATAACCTGTGATGGAAAAGAATCTGAAAAAACACACCCAAAACTGAACTGCCTTGTTGGACACCTGAAACGAACTTACATTTGCAAACCAACAGTATTCAAGTTAAAATATTTTTTTAAAAATTTATACCCTAAAACAGAGAAAAATCACTTCTTCTTAGGAGCACATGGAATCACCATGGAGACTGTTCACATGGTCACAGGGGTTTCAACAGGCAGAAGCAGGACACTGATACCACACAGTCCACACTCACTCAGCAGGCTCTTCAACCATTAAAAATACCTGTGGTAAATAACTCTTTGGACAGAGCAGAAACGGAAATCTTAACTGCAAAATGTCTTTTAAATTATGATAATGGAAATGCTATATATCACTGTATTTCCCACTTAAAATAGTGATAGGAGGAAAAAGTAATAACATTAAATACTTAATAAATAAGGACAAATACTTGTGAATAAAAGTAATTAGATTTCCAACTCAAATGGTAGAAAACGAAAAATTCACCAATCTAAAAATGCATAAGAAAGATGGCAATAAAAAATTAAAGAAGAAATAAACAGAAAAACATACATCAAGTCACAAATTCTTTGAAAAGAGCAATGAAATATAAAAACCAGTATCTAACCTAATCAAGGGAGACCTGGGAAAATGCACAAATAAAATAAGAAATGTTAAAGGGGGAAAAGCCACTAAAGACAGTAAACAAAAGCTGTAAGAACTTAATTTGTACAATTTTATGCAAATAAAATTTTCAATGCAGACAGAAAATATAATTTCCTAGGAATATGCAACTTATCAACATTGACCCCAACACTGTATATAACCAGTGTCCTTAAAGGAAATAGAGGAATTTGTTACAGATCTATTCCACAAGAAGTACCGAACTAAATAGTTCTATCAGGAATTTTTCAAAGTCCAGATAATTCTAATATTCTAAAATATTTAAAAAAAGGAATTTTCAAATTATTTTTGTGAACCAAGAATAACACTAATGAATAAACACAGAAAGTCAAGCCAATTTCACTTACAAACATTGATAAAAATTTTTTTTAATTAGCAGATAGAAACTAACAATTTATTTAAAAAGGATGAATCGTGACCAAGTTATCTAGGTTTGACCTAGAAATACAAAATGGTTACAAATTAGGAAATCTGTCTACATAATACAACATGTAAATAAAGTTAAGGAAGAAAATTCTATGATTATCTCCATGGTTACACAAAAGGCTTTACAACAAAATTTCTTGCTGATAAGAAGACTTAATAGGAACTGCAAAAACTTTAACATGATGGAAAACACACACCTTGGTATTGAAGTCAAAGTCTGAGCTATTGTAGGAATGTTTGTGAGGGGAAAGTCGAAGGTGCCCGAGGACAGCATTACTGTGTTCTAGGAAGCAGAGCTGCCAGATAAGATACCAGACACCCACTTCAATTAGAATTCTCCAAACGTTGCATGGGACATGCTCACACTGAGAAACTATCTGCTACCTGAAATTTAATTATGCATCCTATATTTTCCTCTGCTCAGTCTTGGCAACCGCAGGTATTAACCAATGAAATAAGGCAAGAGAAAATGATTAGAAGCATAAAACCTGGAGAAGAAATGATAGGGGTTCACTGTATTAATTTTTCAAATTTTCCAAAGATAGAAGTTTTCATAGCAAAAAAAAAAAAAACATTGGGAGAAATAAAGACTCTGAAGCAATAGGAAAGCGCTCTGTCCAGGGTCATAGAGCGGGTACAGAGAACATGGAGGCGGATTTGGCTGGGGTCTCTCCGGCTCCGAGCTCAAGCTGTTGACCCCCGCGCCAAGTCACTCCCCTGCTCTCGGTGGAGATGGTCTGTGACCCAGCAGTGCGGGAGTCATCTGCACATGGTCTCCAGCTCGGAGTGCACCTTCACTGCCCGCTCTCTGAAGCAGCTTTCTTGCCAGGTGGCATGAAGCTTCGTCCATGAAGGAGCCGGAGGAAGATGAGAGAGAACCCTTTCTGGATCCATGAGCTCGTTCTGCAGGCCGGGCCACGTGCTGGCCCAGCGCCCGCCTCCCAGGGCCTGAATCCCCGCCTGCTCCCGGTTCCCGCGGGAGCCTGGCTCCGGGGGTGGATGCATCGGCTCCTGCGGGACGAGTGGATCGTCAGTGTCGGCTCCTTCAGCCCACGGTGGTCACAGCACGCAGTGGGCAGTCCCTTCTTCAAGAATCCCCTTGGGCCGTTTGCTCCATGAGACACTCTCCCTGGCTCCTCCAAAGAACAGCTGTCCAGCACGTTCTAGAGACGCAAGTCCAGGAGTTTCCACGGGCACAGAGCAGACTGCTATATCTCCCCAAGGTCTGCATTTAAACTCGGGGGGAGAGAAGGACTCCTCCCTGGATGCCTGGCCTCAGTCTTAGGGTAGTGGCTGCACCTTACATCTGCTCCTTCTAATTTCTACTGAGCGTTCCTTACCTTTTCCGTGTTATTCCAACCTTCTGTTACAGTTAGTCGTTTTTAAATCTACATTCTCCCTGATGGAATTACTATGTGGTTTCTCTCCTGATTGAACCCTGACTAATACAGTAATTAGCCCTGTGGCTCTGGGCAACGACCTTTGGGTTCACAGACTGGCTCCATCACTTAAGTGTGACCTGGGGCAAGTCATTTGTCGAAGTTAAATGAAATAATGCATCTGCATGTTTGGCACAGATTGTTTCCAACAAACACTAGTTTTCACCATTGTTAACTGGCACCATTATTTTATCCAACAAGCTTACTGAGCCTCAGAAGTCGAGACTGAAAGCACCTGTTAGGTAAATGGGCATCCAGGCAGATAAAACTGTCTAATTCCAGAATTGAGTAGGGCTTTGGGGAGAATATGCTGCCTGGAAGGTGGGCTGTGGATGCGTTCAGTTCAGTTCAGTCACTCAGCTGTGGACTCTGCGACTCCATGGGACTGCAGCATGCCAGGCTGTGCTTTCAAGGAGAACCAAAATTCCCAGACTGAGCTTTCATCCACCCCTGAGTGTGTGTGTGTGTGTGTGCGTGTGTGTGTGTGTGGTTAGTCGCTCAGCCGTGTCTGACTCTTTGTGACCCCATGGACTGTTGCCTGTCAGGCAGGAATACTGGAGTGGGTTGCCATTTCCTCCTCCAGGGGATCATCCCAACCCAGGGATCGAACCAGAGTCTACTGTGTCTCCTGCATTGCAGGTGGATTCTTTACCACTGAGCCACAGGGGAAGCCTCCTGTCCACGGGCATATCCCTTATCATGGGGGTAGAACCTGTTTGGAAGTCTTGGGGTCATCTACAGGTTGTCATCAGCCAGCTACAGATGGCCCAGCAGCCAATCTCTCCATGGGGTAAACTCTAAATCAGGGCTGCAGGGTGCAATCTTGCTTCCAGGTCTCCCCGGGGACAAAAAGGAAGGAGACCCAGGTTGTCATCCTATCACCTTGCTTTTAACAGCTCTAGAGTAGCTAAGAGAGGAATTAAGATCCCGATTTCAAAGGAAGAAGCCAAACCAAAAACTCAGCACAGACTTGCTCTTTGGGTTGGACCATACACTCTTCATTAAGTCTTAACTTTCAGCTAGCTCCCTGTCATACTTTTAATTATTTTTATTGGAATTTTTCTCTGAAGCTATTCAGTAGCACTGTCTTAAATGTACAGGTTGAAGTAATACTTGGCCGTACCGTTTGTGGGTATTATTGGCAGTGAAACTCGCTCAGTCGTGTCCGACCCTTTGGGACCCCATGGACTATACAGTCCATGGAATTCTCCAGGCCAGAATACTGGAGTGGGTGGCGTTTCCCTTCTCCAGGGGATCTTCCCAACCCAGGGATCGAACTCACGTCTCCCACAGTGCAGGAGGATTCTCTACCAGCTGAGCCGCCAGGGAAGCCCTGTTATTGTCAGAAGAAAAAATATTTATTGGGTAAATGAATCATTTCTGGGTGGTTGGTGTGCTGGAGACTTGACCTGTAAATGAGTTTTCATTGATCTGTCATGTGCTGTGTGAATGTGTGGAAAACTCTCAACTTAATATGAGTCTAGAGCAGTGCTGTCCAAGAGATGACAGAAGTGTTGAGACGTGTATGTCACGCAGCTAAGGAACAGGATTTCTCATCACATTTAACTTGAATTTAAGTGGTCATGTGTGATTAGTGGCCACCCCATCAGTAGCCACTCTTCTAAAGGACACAGACATAATATAGGTGAGCTAAATGACCCTGCTGACCTCCACATGCAGGCGGGGGGCTGTCTGAGCGGCCCTCTCTAAAATCCTTCTGAGTTACAAGACAAAATCAGCACCCAGTGGAGGAACCGAGATATATGCTAAAACGTAACCGTTCCTGGGCCAGTTTCTCAAGATCACACATCCAGTGAGGGGCAGAGTAGGGCATTCAAGGGACTTCCCAGGCGGCTCAGCGCTAAAGAATCTGCCTGCAATGCAAGAGATGTGGATTCGATCCCTGGGTCAGGAAGATCCCCTGGAGAAGGAAATGGCAACCCACTCCAGCATTCTTGCCAGGAGAATCCCATGGACAGAGGAGCCTGGTGGGCTACAGTCCATGGGGTTGCCAAAGTCAGATATGACTTAATGACTAAACAACAACAACGACCAAGGGAGTTAAAGCTCCTCTGGACCTCAGAACCCCTGTTCGTATCTGTTTAAGAGCAGGGGTCTTGTGAGGCCATGTACAGTGAGCACTGCCCAGGGTAGCACCCACCTCAGACCCTGTGGTTCTGCTGGCAAGATGCCCCCTCGGTGGGGAGAAGTGCTGAAAATGACCTGGGCCGGAGCCCATGGCTGAGAACACCTAGTGGCACTCACTGCCTCTTCTCTGAGTCCATCTGACATGTAGTTACTCGTTAAACAGCTGCTCGGGATGCCAGGTTCATGGCCAGCACCTGGCAGGCAGCTGAGCAAGGTACAGCTTCCTGCCCCTGAGGAGCAAAGTGCAATGAGGGTTATAATCCGGCTCCACAGCAGATCCGCCAGTGAGGAAGCCCTGTCTCCACTCCAGCGACATTTCCGGCCATGGGATTCATCTTCATTCACGCAGTGCATGAGCACTCGGCTTTACGCTTCTGACCTTCATGAGCTTGGTCAGTGTGGATGAGTTTCCACAAGTCTGATTAACTCAAAGATATTGGCAAGATCCTGCTTTGGGCCAAGAAAGGGTAAATTCCATGAGGAAATGCTACCCAGAGGGACGCCCTGGATAGGGGCTGCCAGATAAAAACCAGGATGCTCAGGTGGATTTGTTGTCGTTCACTGGCTCAGCTGTGTCCGACTCTCTGTGAGGCCATGGACAGCATGCACGCCAGGCTCCTCTGTCTCCTGGAGTTTGCTCAAATTCATGCCCACCGAGTTAGGGATGCCATCCGACCATCTCATGCTCTGCCCCTGCCTGCTTCTCCATTTGCCCTCAGTCTTTCCCAGCATCAGGGTCTTTTCCAATTTCAATTTCTGGTAAACAGTCAAAACATTTTATAGCTTAAGTATGTCCCAAATAGTGCATGGGACATGCGTACACCCCCAAAGTATGTTTATTCATCTGCAAGTAGGATATAATTGGGCATTCTCCATTCTATCTGGCAACTGCACCCCGTGGGGATAAAGGGTTCCCCGACGATGCCGTCTTCCAGGCCACACGCCTCCCAAGGATGCTGGTGGTGCGGGCAGAACCCCGTCCTGCCCGGGGTGGAGGTAACTCTAGTCGATGCAGGAGGGGCCGGGAGGCCCGGCTCAGGTCTGAGGCCGCCAGCGCTGAGACGGGCCCTCGTCCACCTCCAAAGGCCCCCTGGCCGCTGGCACACCTTTCCCTTCACAGGGGTGCAGCCCGGAGGCCTCCCTTCTCGGGGTGGGGGGACGGGAAGGGGGTGCGCGGACCAGCTCCGCCGAGCAGGCCGCGGCCGACCTCCGGGCCCGGGGGAGTGGGGCCTGTGCGGCCTAGCGGGTGACCGCGGCGGCGGTCCTCGGGGTGGGCTCCGCGCGGCGTCGTCCAGGGCCCGGCTTCCGGGACCGGCCGGGCACTGAGCTGCGGGGCAGCCTCGGGGCTGGCAGGCCCCAGCGGGCGCCGAGCCCGGGCACCCCCGGGCCTGGAGGGTCGGTGGCCGGGCGAATCCGGAGAGGCGCTTCTCAAGCCGGCCGCGCGGCACCGTCGGGGCGCCCGGGGGCTCGCGGTGGCGGAGCTGGGCCCCAGGTGGGCCCTCGTCCCCTGGATGGCGCGCTCGGCCCCCCAGCCCGGGGGCACGGAAGGAGGGCGGGCGCCGGCGTCTGAGCGCGGGGATTCGGAGCAACGGTGTCACCTCTCTGGTCGCTACGGGCCGGCCTCTGCCGGCGGTTCTCTCGGGCCCCCGCGCCCCCCGCGCCCCCCAGCCCACCTCCCCACGCACCTGAGGCCGGAGGAGCAGTCCGTCGAGGCAGCTGTGGGTGGAAGGCTCTCTCTGGGCGCGCTGTTGCGTCTCCTCCCGGAGGCTCACTCACCAGCCCTGGACTCCGCTCTCCTCAGGTCGCTAGAGCCTGGCTCCCTTTCTCTCCTAAGCGCGACGCATTGAAACCAGCAGCTGGTCTGCCGGCCGGCCGCCCCCAGCTCATCCGCGCCCCGGCTCCTCTTGCTTCACTGTTCATGCTTCTGCCCTCCCGCCTGCTGCATTTACACCCATTTTATCTGCTGCGTCCGCTCCCAAGTCTCAGGGCAGTTTCTGCCGCACTGGTCTCCCGGTTAGCGCAGCGTCTTAGCAACCAGGCTGTCTCCGCACAGGGTGCCCGGGGGACGGGACCCCCAGACCCCCAGGCCCCAGCCCTGGCACCCAGTTTGCTGGGACGGAGGCCGCAAGCTTTCTTTCCCCTGGTGTTTGGAACAAGGTCTGTCTTGACCTTGTACAATTTTTTTTTAATAACTGCAGTGTAAGATCTTGCAATCTTACATTTTACATAGTTCATCTGCCCCATTTCCCTGCCTGATGAGATTTTTTTTTTGAATTCTGTCATTTAGTATAATCATTCTCTCCCAGCCTTAGGACACACACATTTTTAATAAACTTGCCTTTTGTAGCTTTAGTCAAGTTATTCATTAAAAGCTGAACAGATGGGGCCAAAAGGCAAGCGTTGCAGCAGGATCCGCTAGGTGCTCTTGTGCCTTTAATTAGCACCATTCAAGTGGCGACAGCCCACCAGCTGTACCAAGGTCCTGATCAGACTTCTCCATCTTGCCCAGACATATTTCATTAAAGACCCTGTTAAATTTTGTTAGGGCTCAGATAGTCTGCCTACTGTATTCTTCTAATCTGCCTAATCTTATTAATACAAAATCCAAAATCAATGTGTCTGAAGTGGTTTGTTCTCGGCAAACCCTGCAGGCATCCATGAACTGCTGCCTCCTTATCCCTCTGAAGCCCCGGCCAGAGTTAAAGGCAAGCCCGATGCGCAGGGCTCGGGAGCTTGGCAGGAGGCGGGTCTGGGCCTGCTTCCCAGACTTCCCGCTGCTCACAGGCGCCCAATAAAGGCTGACTCAGCAGTCTCTCGGACACGCCCATAGTGTGGAAGAGACTGAATCGAGATGTTTTTAGTCGTTGCTGTTTTCATATAATATCTTAATTGGCCCTGCGTTTTTGTTTCCTCTCATATACTTTCATCTTTCAAAAATGATCTCTTTAGTTCCTTTGGTTCTAATATTAATTGTGCAATAACCAGAATATGACAAGATACACAAAACCCCTACCTCCAGAAGACACCCAACTGGGCAATGAGGATTCTTGCCTTGTTTCTGAATTTTTAAAATCAAGATACCATCAACATATAACATGTAACTTTCATGTGTATGATATGACTCCGTATTTGTGCATGAGGATTCACATTTGGAGGAATTTGGTGGCAGCCAAGGCCCTCCCCCGCCCCCAGCCATCCGTCCCTGTGAGATTCACTCCTCCTAGATCTCTAATATTCAGAAGTTAAATGATTGGGGTGGAATTTTATTTTTCTCGTTTTCCAAGTCAACATATGTTATGTTGGGCTTTGAGTTGGGTTCCCAGGAGCTGCATGCACGTCTGAGCCTCTTGCCTGGGAGGGCGGCAGTCACCTCTCCGCCCCTCGGTAAGCGAGGACATGCGCATTCTTGAAATTACTTCAAACAGCTTCATCCTTCCATCCCCAAAGGCCCTGTGAAGGTGGCAGGCTTCTCAGCACACTTTCACAGAGCCCAGGGCGGTGTGGCAGGGTTAACATTAACAGTCTGAGTTTCTCACCCCTCTGGCCAGCCACCCAGGCCAAAGCTCTCGCGGTGGGGTTGGGGTTGGCTTTTCATGTGACGGGATGTGTTCTGTTGTGTTAGTTGTTAAGAGTTATTATTCTAGCCGCTTACTAAATAAGCAAATAATGTTCCTCCACAATGACGGAAATCAGTTGGATTTATTTCTTTCTAAAGTTTGTACATTTACATATATCATATACATATTTTAAATCCTTCGCTATTTTGCATGATTTCTATTACATAAAAACCATTTAAATGCAATAAATTCTGTTGTTGTAAAACAACAAATTATCTCCAACTTATAAAAACACAGGAACAGTTATATTCATGAACATTTACACAGGAGAGAAATGTACTCTATACATCACAGCTTCTATACACATCAGGTGACTCACGGGTCTGCATGGTTTAGCTTTACCTCAACAACAGTGAAATAGGGCAATATTTATATACAACTATTTTAATAAAAAATAAAGCGATTGTAAAATGTAAACTTAATTTTCAAAATATTCTTCCAACACTTTAACAACATCCACAGAAATGACTGTTCCCCTCAAAAGGTGACCACCACCAACGCCGCGCTTCTCGGGGAGACAGCGCATCTTGAGGCTGGTGGGCGACCAGGAACAGGTTTCCTAAAGGGGTCGGTACCACGAGCTCGCCCGAGTCTGCCAGGGTGACAGTCTGGCCACTGAAATGGAGTAGGCTGCGATTTGGTCACCACTTTTCACAATGTGCAGGGACCTATGGCACCAAGACCGCAATGGAGCTGAAGGGACTGGGGAGGAAACCTTGAAGGTAAAGGCAGGATCTGAGCCCCAGTAAACATAACCCGATTCACAGGCTGGCAAAGTTCAAGGCTCGTTTTATGTGGTAAAGGCTGCACGCCAGCGCCCTTCCACCTGCCTACAGGAAGCAGGGCTGCGGTACCAGCTCTCCGCTTCTGTCAATTCGCTCTGGAAACAGCCTCCGAGAACCCCGGGCGAAGAGACCGCGGGAGGACCGTGCTGGGGCCTTTGCCCAGCAGCTCTCACAGGGTCCCAGCGGGACCTGCCACAGAGGGCTGCCTCCCTTGGCCCCTCCACGGAAATGAAACATTATCCGCTTCCAGAAACCCGGGTGCAAAGGCAAAGATATCATCCATCCCCTGGTTACAGGCCAAAGTGCCACCTTGCTTCTCGCCAAGACAAAGGACACGGTCTTGGCTTCGGTCATGTGTCACTGCGGGGACTCGGGCACCCTCGGTGGGGTCGGCTGGGAGGACAGCTGGGTCCCTGCAGCCTGGGAAGGTGCCCGTGGACCAGCCCTGGGCTCCCAGGAGCCCCTCTTTGCGGAGAGTCACCTGCCAGCCTCCACGGGGTCCGAGCAGGAGCCCAGGTCCCAGTGGGACCTGAACCGAGCTTGTGCCAGGGGCTCCCGGAGGGCAACTCCAGAATTCTCCCTGGTAACCAGCATTTTCCAGGAATTGACACTAAAGTGCTTTTTCTTTTATAACACTGTTGGTGAAAGCTGAGCCTCTAGCCTGAGAAGAAAAACCTGTCACAGCCAGGCTCCTCCCGATCCAGCCCCTCTGCCCAGCTCAGGGGCCGCAGACGGCTGTGCTCCTCCCCGTGAGCCCCTCACAAAGGAACCAGCTACCGAGCAGCCGCCCTGCCTCCCAGGACGCTGGGGAGCGGAGGGCCCCCCCCTGCCAGCCAGCCCCTCCCTGCGCAGTATCTCTCCAAATCCTGCCTGCCCTGGGGGGCCTGCAGGCCGCGGCCACTTCGGTCCATACCCGAAGCACCGCCCCGGCACTCTCGTCTCAAGTTTACATGACTCGGGACACTCACTGTGTACACATGTGCATGCGTGTGTACACATGCCGGAGGCCCCCGTGTACCAGAGCCCTCGGCGCAGAGGACAGGCCACAGCGGGTCTGCCCCAGCAGAGGCCCGCGGCTCACGCCTTCCCCTTTCACTCTTGTTCCTACAACTTAGAAAAGTATCCTAAGGGCGTTATAGTCAATGTGCATACATACTCTCCACGCAGGAGATATTATTATCCAGGCCAAAGGGTTACTTGACTTTACATTAAAAGTCCCAACAGTTCAAATGCCTAAGACCCCCCCATTAAAATTTTAAAGTTTGCTACTCCTTTTTGTATATGGTTTCTGAATCAAAGGGATGCTTCTGCAAATCACTGTGGTTCTCAGGAGGAAACACACTCTAGTGGAACAGACCCCGCAGGGACGCAGGGCCAGTGCCGCGCTCGTCAAGGACAGGTGAGGAAGTCGGATACAACTGCAAAAAGAGTTTGAGACTACAGCGCTCATTAAGAAGAGGACTCAAGCGTAACCACCACCGCTGCGGTCTGGGGCCGGGGCAGACCTTTCAGCCCACGGCTCCCACGCTCTGAATCGGACCCGCGGGACGACAGGCAAGCGTGTGTAGACAAACGCACTGCACTCAACCACTCACTCACACACACTCAGTTTTGCTTTAAATTACACCAACATGCTGGTTAATGAAGTTTTACTCTCTAGTGATCTATTTATATACCGTTAAGATAAGCAGTAAGCTCAGACAACTAAGGCCAGCGGCTCTTCTTTGGGGAGAGGCGGGAAAAGAGACCTAAGTATAAAAATATGAAAGTTTTAACCTGGTCCACAGTCTGTCCTGACATTCTTTTACCTGTGACTTTGACACTTAGCTGGTGCAGCCGTAGACCCGGAGGGCAGTCCTGGGTCTCGGGAAGCCTGGCTTAGTGCAGGAGTTGATGTTCTTCAAGGTGAAGAGGGTGGGGACGCAGGGCTGGGAGGGTGGTGTGAGCTGCTGTAAAATAGTCACAGGTATGTAAATGATACGCCGGGCACTTAGCTGATTCTTCTGAAAGCTCTATTTTTCTGGACTAATTACAACAATAAAGAACGTGTGCTCTAAAGCATCACATTTTGTAATAAGCCCCAAATTGTCAGTTTGACTTTAAGTGCTCTTAATACTGAAGTTGCTAAGACTGCACAGGTTGCCTGTGGTTTTTTTTTTTTTCTTTCTTTCTGTATATTTCAAATTATAATGAGCTACCCCCCCACCCCAGTATTGTACACAGTACACTGAAATAGTTTAACAAAGTTAGTTCAGAGTCCTTTTTGCTCTGGTGAGTCAAAGCTCAAAGATGAAATTTTCTAGCATAAAATCTTATTATTAAAAAAAATTAATCAAAATATCATTTGAATTTAAGTTTAATAAAACAGTACCACTATATAGACTCTCAAAAAACTGCATTAGATATTCAATCCTATGAGGTTTTTACTTGCTTTTCATATCACACTGGTTAAGGACAAAAATAAATTTGATGTACATACACTGTATACTGATGTACAATCTACACATTGATACATATAGGTACATACAACTATAAATACCCACAATTACGACACGGGCAGGTGACAGGACGCATACTTGTTGATTTCTGACATACTATTAAGATAAACATTCTCCAAGAGCCAGCAACGCTACAGATGCGCACGTAAATCTCAGAGGATGAACCAAAGAGACCCAAGAAGCCTCCCGTATATACAGCTACCTGACCTGTGGTACTGCCGGCCATCGCGGTCAAGCCCACAGGCCGCCCTGAAGGCCACGTCTGTCCCGCCTCTCTCCCTCTGAGGACGCCCTCCCTGCAGGCACTGGCTGCTCGCGGTCCCAGGTGGAGGCGGCCCCCTGGGGCTGTGGGTGCTCTGGGCCCCAGAGAAAATGGCAACGGCTCTGGACCTCAGTCCTCTGAGAGTGAGACACCGGGGAGAGAGCAGAGACGGGCAGAGGCCCTTCATGGCGCCTCCCCGGTTATTCCACAGTGTGAGCCGCTCATCTCTGAGGTCCTCCGGGGGTGACTGCCCGGGGCGCGCTGCCGGCCCGGGAGACAGCCAGCCAGAGGGCCTTGGGACCGGGAAGGCGCAGAGGCCCGGCTCCTCACAGCGCGGCCTGATCTTCTGTCAGGGGAACTCAGACGCTCCGCGGAGAACCCTCGCCCTTAGCCAGGCTGGACGCTGCGCCAGTCCTCGCTGACACTCTGGTTCCCGCCTAACGGCGCTAAGGCAGCGACTGCAAAGACCCTGTGGGGTGGAAAGCGAGCGGACCCGGGGCTGGCCGCTGGTGCGGCGAGGAAGCTGGCCCCCCGACCGCCGAGCCCCGGCCGGGTCCCGAGAAGCGCCACTGTGGAGCGCCGGGCCCTCAGGGCCGAGAAACGCCCTGTAAACTCAGGCTTAGAAAAGCTTAACTGGTGACCACAAGGAAAAACACCAAAAGAATCCAATTCCAGGGACCTAGTAGCCAAACCCAAGGAAGGGTTCTAAGTAAGACCATGGAGAAGCTTCTCGAAGGCCAACTTTTCCCCAGCTGCCTCTGGTTGGGGTGAAGGCATAGAGGAGGTGCAGTGCGCGGCCAAAGCCAGCCTCCTCTCTGTGGCCGGAGTGGGCAGGCCAGGGTCAGCAGGAGGCGCCTTCCCTGCTGGGCAGGTCCCCCCGCTCCAGGCTTGGGGGGTCCTGCTTTGACCACAGGGTGAAACACACCCTCTGGAGGCCGACCCTTGGTCGGCCTTGGGGAGCCGGCTGGATTCTCTCTCCCAGAATCAACTCCTTCACCTCCTTTGAGACTAGGAAACACGCCTCGTGTTCGGAGCGAGGGTCGCAGCTGGAGAAGCACAGAGGGCCCTTCACGGTTGCCCGTCCTCTTTAGCTGAGAGCAACAGAAAAGGTCCGCAGGGATACAGTCCCCCAGACGCCTCTCCACACGCTGGTTTCACTGAGGTTAATCAGATGCACAGAGGTGTTGCTTGGTCTAATCAGGCATTACTAAGAGTCAGCAGATGACGGTTTAAAAAAAAAGCATACTTCAAATGATGTCTGTGGCTGGCAGTAAAATAAGGACTCTGCACCCTAGTAACTAAGTCTTGATTGCTAAAGAGAATTCCTGGCCCTTCCCTGGAAATGTCCACACATGAGGTGGGGGTCCACCCTGAGACAGCTGCTTCTAAAATAGGCAATTCTGCCACACGACTGTCACCAAGGTATTCTGGTGACTCTCAAGGTTTTCTAGTCTAAAAGCTGATGTGAGGTGTATTTCTGTAAAGAGGACCTATTAGATGGAAGATGACCTCAAGGCTCTGGTGCTGAGGGATGGGTGAGGGGATGGGTGAAGGCTGGGGGCAGGACCTTCAGGAGGAAGCTGGGCCCCCTGTACCGTGATCGGGGAGCTGGGAAGGGGAAGGATTTCCGTGTCCGCCGACTAGACACCCCAGGGAAGCAGGGGTCACAGAGGAGTCACGGCTGGCTAGGGGCAAGCCTCGCAGCGTCCAGTCACTGGAGAGGCCCTGCCTCCCACAGGACAAGCTCCTGGCCCGCGAGGGGCGCTGCGCCAGACAGTCCAGAGGCCTCGGGGCGGGCGGGGGGCGGCTCTCAGCTCTTGACCTAGCGACGGCAGTCTGGGATCCTGGCCCACAGCGTGACCTCTGCGGCTGCTTCCCGGGACAAACTGTGGGAACACGGCACATATGGCAGCTTGCAAAGGGCCCCTCTCAGCGTCTCTCCATCAGCACGTCCAGGAGCTCTGGAGACAGCATCAGCGAGTCACACAGTGAGTTGCTGATGCTGACCAGGATCTCAGAGCCGCGATGCTGCCTAGACGCCGCAGCAAGTACCATTCCACGTCCGGGACAGACTCTAAGGGACACACACGGAGACACGCAACACACACAGACACACAGACTGGGAGCACACACATTCAAGCCAGTCAAGGATGCTTCTTTCTCTTTAGTGATTGAAGAGATGACGTGGCCTCGGTACCCCGCCCCCTCTGCTTAGGATAAAGATCTAGGCAGAAAACACACACACTGATGATTCTGATTCTAGGAAGAAAGACTATTTCCTTGTAGAAACCGTGGGTTCAGTCAGAAGCAGTACAAAGATAGAACCAGGTGCACGGGACATGTTGGTAACCACCCTGTGCATTTCTGGGTTTCTTGAAACAAATTCAGTTACTGCCTTTACCTAAACAAGACAAGAGGGTTAGAGGGAGCTTTTCAAAGACGTGGCAAAAATGCCACAAAGCAAGCAGCTATAACCTCAGAGAGGGGCTTCTCTCCGGGGCACCAGCAAACACGGGCGTTTCTGCGGCCGACGGAAGTGCTAATAAATAGCCCTGTGTGAGCGCTGGTGCCTCAGGACAAGATGCCGCCTGAAACTGCAGGGTTCAAAAGCGGGCTTTCTCTGATTCCCTGGAACTGAGCTATCTGTGCAGAGTCCCTGAATCTTTGGTCATAGTACCTTAAGCAGTAAACTGAGGGCAACCAGGGCAAATGTCTGTGGGAGAGAAGAATATTCAGTAATTCTATCAGTTCTGAAGTTGTGGAGCTTCTAGGTTTAAGGATGGCCAAGTTTTCAAGTTTCAAAATCAGAAACTTCTAACTCAGAGTGGGCTCACTTTTCATCCCTCTCTCCTCCTCAGTAACATACTGTCCTGCTTATCGCCCTGATCTTCAAAGCGACTGTCCCTCTAACAAGCTTATGACTGTTCTGAGCGGAGGAGAAGAAACGCTTTAGAATCAAGGATTTACTCTGGGGAGAGTTCAGGGCAGGGGGCAAAGCGGCGGTCACAGAGGCGGAGGCAAGACCAGACCAGGGGACGCTGCGTTCGCCACCGGGAGACAGTCCTCGGCTCTGCAACCGTTAACTCCTTCAGATTTTATTTCTTTCAGATTTAACTACGGAGAATCAACATCCTATTGCCAAGGAACTCTAGGGAAAAACTGCGTCTTCCTTTCTTATTTTGCTTTCAGGAGAGAAGGGCTCTGTTTTGATATTATTTTGTTCGGAAGACCCCAAATTCTTACAACCAGTCGTGCTCATGCATGTAAAAGAATCTAATTCCTGGCCGGCAGGCTGTCCATCACAGATGGCTCTGGATCCCTCGTCTGGACCCTGCGGGGGTGAGGTAACAATTTCCTGCTGTGGCGGCCCCCAGAGTCCGTTGTCGCCACTGAGACGCCGTGTTTGGAAAACACAGTGGACCTGCGGCCGTCTTGCCTCAGCCTCTGAGACCCCACTTCCCTCCTCCTTGCTGGGCTGAGATGGAATCCACACTTCCAGCGAGCTAGCGCGCTTCCTCCATTCCCCATCCTGAGGTCCTCGCCCCCGAACCCCACCCCATCGGGCCAGACTCAACACCAAGTGCTCAGAGGCCCCGGGGGTCACAGGGTGACAGCGCCTCCCTCGACGGTAACTCTTAAGCGGACTTCTGAGCGTGATTCCGCCTCGGTGACTGGGCAGGGTTTCACAAGAAAAGGCTCTTACCAGCTCTGGCTAGAATTTTCTAAACTACAAAGGTTTGTCCAGTTAAGTGTTTCACAATGGATTCAATGTTTGTTGGTTTTTTTAAAAAAAGTGTAACAGCGGATTTGAGAATACAGAAAACAAGTGAGCAGAGTGCAAAGGAGGGAAACCGGAGGAGAAGTAACACAATCCATCTGAAATCGTGCTCCCCCTGCCCCCCCACAAAAGGTGCATTAGTCATCAGGTAGCAGAAGTCATCAAAGCAAAGAAATCAAGAGCAAAGAGACGACCTGTACAGAAACTAACAAAAATATACAATGGGAAAGGTCACTAATGCACCATTTTAGTCACAGACATTATTTTTTTTTTAATATATTCACGGATTTACCAGAAAGATCTTGAAAACCTCTTGTTTTGCTTCACGACCAGCACTTCCTGGCCACAGATGGATCCTAAGTGACTTTCTGCTTAATGCTCGGCGTTCCAGGCCGGTGGTCTTTCCTCTCCGACACGTTGCGCTTGACCTTGGCGGTGACGGGAGACGTGTCTGGGTTCAGCGAGGGGCTGGAGTGCGACTTCTTCAGGCCCGCGGGGCCCCCCCCGCCGCCGCTCAGGAGCTCCAGGCCCCCGTCTTTCAGGAGGCGGACATACATCTCGTAGCGGGTTTTCTGCGGGGAGTCAGAGAAGAGAGAGGGGTCAGGACACTGTCGCAGCGCAAGGCACCAGCCAGCCCGCGGCCCGGGGAAGGCCTGGCTCTCGGGAGACTGGCCGAGGAGCTCACCGATTCGAGGAGAGAACGCGGGCTCTCCTTTGTTCGCGTTTCTGCGGGAATGGTGTGCAGATGGAGAAAGCGTGCTTCCTGAATGCTCAGTACCAGACAGTGTGGACTCTGGTTTTGGGGACCAGCAGGTGCTCAGGCCTTCAGCTGCTGGGGCCACCTCGCAGGCCGCGGCCGAGGCCTCCCCTGAACTTGGGGAGGGGGGTGCTCTGTTCCCCACTCCCCGCTTGAGGAAGCAGTTGGTGATGGACTTATACTCCTGGCCCGACAGGACCACTCACACTTCCTGGAAGCGGCCCTGGTTTCCTGTGACTGCATTTCTAGGATTACCAGCTTCTAAGAGTTGCCTTCTTGTGAAACCTCAAATTATTTCCTAATGCTTTTCTTCATTCTGCACATTTTTTTTCATCAATTGTTTGTTGAGTGTCTACTATGTTTTAAATGACTCCTTGATTTTCCTGTCTCCCAGTATCTTTTTCTAAGAATAACTGAGAAGAACACTGTAGAGACTTTTTTTCTCTAACCCTGCCTCTTTTTTTTTTTTTAAAGTTTGTATCCAAATCACTATATAGAGCTATTTTATTTTTATATATACACTGCAAATTGTGGAAGGGTCTTGGATTCTCAGTTTGATAGACTGTAGTCCAAATAAGTCTCCCACCACAGTGATTCAACACAGGAAGGATTTGTAGAGGCCTAAAGTATTTTCCTTCTAAACAAAAGAACACACCAGTTATAAATCGTCTCAACAAAGGCAGGCAAAGTCTGTTACAACAAGAAATCTTTTAGAGGTTTGTCAGGTAAGATTGAGATTTTGTATATATCTCAGTTTTAAGTTAAGAATTATGAAGCTGAAGCTACTGGTAGCTACTTTTACAAATTGTTTTGCTCAAAAGTAGGGAAAAGCCACTAGCCCTTAAGCTTGCTCTGGGCTTGGTCAGAGTCCATGTTGGGGTGCCAAGCTTTGGTTGGTGAAGATGACATTTATAATGTACCCACATGTTAACTGCAGATTATTAATACAAGAATCATATACAACTGGTACATTATTATCCCTGTTTTATAGTAAAGGAAAGAGAGGCAGCCATAAGTCCAGGAGATAAAGAAGTGAGGCCAGGATCTGGACTCAGGACCCTGACTTTAGAACCCACACTCTGAAGCTGTATCTCCTCCCTGGATATGAAAATATGTGCGTGAGTGTGTACTTTAGGATGACAGCTCGGACACATACGAAGGTCTGGCCAGTCAAAAGCCACTTTCAAACCCCGCCTCTCTTACGTCCTGCCCGCTACAAAGGTTGACAAAACCAAACACGTACTCTCCCGGACTCTCTTGCAGCTAAGATGGGCTGTGTGACGCTTTGGCCACTGAGATGTAAGGAGAACGCTCCTGGGGAAGCAACTTGCTTTCTGATGAAGAGGGGCTTTGAGGAGAATCACTGGTGTCAGCCCTTCCCTCGTCTTCCTAAAGCTGCAACCCATGACATGGGCAGCAGGCATGACGCAGAGGGGCGGCATCCAAGGCCTGAGGGGAGGCAAAGACAGAGCGAGCCCAGGCTCTTGAGCACAAAGTGGCTGGGCCTAGCTCTCACTGTCCCTGCTACCTCTGACTGTCCTGTTAGGCATGAATCATACATGCCACTATTCACCAGGTAATGGTTTCTTCCCCCCATTTTTTTCTTCCAGTCTCTCAGAGATATAATTGGCACACAGCACTGTGTAAGTTCCAGGAGAACAGCGTAGTGATATGATGTCTATACATCATGCAAGAGTGATCACGGGAAGTTTGGTGAACATCCATTGTCTCACACAGACACAAAACTAAAGGAGGAGAAGAAAAAAGATTTTCCTTGAGATGAGCACTCTTAAGGTTTATCCTCCTAACAGCTTTATTATACAACATAGAGCAGTGCTATTTTATTTATCATGTGCTTCATTATAGCCTAGCATGCACTTACTTTGTCACTGGGAGTCTGTACCTTTTGACTGCCTTCATCCCATTTCCCCTCCCCCAACTGATCTCCAGAAAGCTGATCTCTTTTGTTATGAGTTTGTTTATTCATTTGTTTGTTTTCTATGTAGAAATTACCTACAACATAGTTAGCTCCTATTATACAAACGCAGTGATTCAACATCTCTGTGCATTTCAAAATGATCACCATGATAAGTCTAGCTACCATCTGTTACTGTGTAAAGATAAGATATAATTATTGATGCATTTATTTTGCGGGAAGTCTGTCTCTCAATCTCCTCTCTGATTTCCCTCCTTACCCCAGCCCTCTCTCCTCTGTTCTCTGTATCTAAGGCTCCGTTTCTGTGGGTCTGTCCTTTCATTGGTTTTTTTTTTTTTTTTTTTTAGATTCCACTTATAAGTGAAATCAGGTATTTGTCTTTCTGACTTCTTTCTCTAATCTTGGTCCATTCATATTGTCAGAACTGGCAGGATTTCACTCTTTTTTTTAAATCACTGAGTGGTCTTCCACTGTACATAGACCACATCTTCCTTGTCCACTCATCTGGTGGTGGACTGATGTTGCTTCCATTATCTTGGCAGTTGTAAATAGTCCTGCTATGAGCAGGGGAGTGCGCTATCTTTTTGAGTTAGTCTTTTCACTTTCCTTGGGTATACACCCAGAAGTGGAGTTGGATCCCGTGGTAGTTTCTATTTTAAGTTTTTTGAGGACTGCCCTACGTTTTCCAGTGGCTGCATTCATTGTTTTTAATGGAAGTATAGCTGATTTACAATCTTGTGTTAGTTTAAGGTCTATAGCAAAGCGATTCCATTTCATATAAATATTTTATATAAACCCTTATATGAGTGAAGGTCGCTCAGTCGTGTCTGACTCTTTGTGACCCCATAGACTATATAGTCCATGGAATTCCCCAGGCCAGAATACTGGAGTGGGTAGCCTTTCCCTTCTCCAGGGGATCTTCCCAACCCAGGGATGGAACCCTGGTCTCCCACACTGCAGGTGGATTCTTTACCAGCTGAGCCACTAGGGAAGCCCAAGAATACTGGAGAGGGTAGCTTATGCCTTCTCCAGTGGATCTTCCCAACCCAGGAATCAAACTGGGTCTCCTGCATTGCAGGCAGATTTTTTACCAACTGAGCTATGATTATATAAGTTTTACCAAAATATCTATATATATTTATCTAAATATCTATACTTACCTAAATATGTTTATATAAATATCTTTATATACATTTAAACAAACATCTTTCTCTTTATAGGTAACTGCAAGATACTGAATACAGTTCCCTGTGCTATGCAATAGGTTCTTACTGTTTGTCCATTTTATATCCAGTAGTGTGCGCCTGTTAGACCCAAACTCCTACTTTATCCCTCCCCGCTGGCTGCACCAGTGTATAATCCCACTAACAGCGTGGGAGGGTTCCCTTTGCTCCACATCCTTGCCAACACTTGTTATCTGTGTTCTTTTTGATGATGGCCATTCTGACAGGATGAGGTGTGTCTCACTGTGGTTTCGATTTGCATTTGCCTGATGATTAGTGATGCTGAGCACCTTTTCAAGTGCATCAGGTACCGCTAATTGCTGATGAAAGCATCACTAATTGATATGTATTCCAATTTTAGTAAAGAAGTAACAAAGGAACAAAATACTACTCTTTTCTCAGAAAGCTACATAAGGGTTTAGGAAGGGCATTTGCTAATAAGAATACATCATCAGTACTACACAGTAGTCTATCATCAGTGAAATCTGAATCTATTCATTCCAGGAATTTAGAGAGTTAATCTGTCTCTATGAACTGCTTTGGTGGCAAGATTAAAATGCAAGAAAGAACTACTCCCGATATGAACAAGGTTTAATAAAATGATCTAAAGACAGTTTAAAAATAGATTCAGAAAATCAATGGAAGGCATACTATTTCACAAAGCTAGGGCAATTATACAATCAAAGAGGTATGAAGGACAGTTTTCTGAGATGACTTGAAAGGGGACAAAAGGAGAAAAGGTGACTAGGCTATTTTCTACTAGTTTTTAAAGACACTGACACTATTGGGGAAATTCACCTAAAATACATGAAGAAAAGCCATTTCATCCACTCATTTTACAGCTCCAGCTGCAAAACTCTTGTCCCCAGTAAACTGGACTTCCCTGCTGCCTCAGATGGTAAGGAATCTGCCTGCAAGGCAAGAGATCCAGGTTTGATCCCTGGGTCAGGAAGATCCTCTAGGAAGGGAATGGCTACCCACTCCAGTATTCTTGCCTGGAGAAACCCATGGACAGAGGAGCCTGATGGGCTACAGTCCATGGGGTCGCAAAGAGTCAGGCATGACTGAGCTATTGATACTTTCCTTTCCTTCCAGTAAATTACATAAGCGGGTCAATCAGCAAACAAAAGCCGGAGCACAGAGGAGGGGCATTGCACGTATCACCAGAGGAGAAGAAGAGATAAAGCAGAGGGGAGCGTGAGAGGGGCCGAGAGCAGGACTGCGCGGATGCCGGGAGGAATGAGAAAAAACACCGTGGGTTTGTTTAGGCACCTCCAGGGGCTGTGCGCCGTATCTGAGGTAAACGGGCTCACAGGAGAGAGGCCGCTAAACCCAGTAGCACGGCCTTGCTTTCTACCAGTGTCTGCGGCCAAGTCAAATGCTCTTCAAAATATTTTAGGAAAACTTACCTTTAATCTCAGGACTCTCCACGACTACTCAAAGGACTGCAACCCACATTCTTCTGGAATTACAGACTACCAAATTTGTGAACCTCTATGCAGAGGCTTTGGGGCCACAGAGAGATTGCCTCTGAGCCAAGATGGGGAGCTGAAGGCAGGCCAGGCATGGAGGGGCAGGGCCGCCCTCGAAGCCCTGCTCCACGCCTGCTCCCGGCTTCTCCCTCTGGGTGGGAAACGCGGATGTCTTCCCGACAATGCAGCCACGTGGCATCTCTGGGAGGGTTTATGCCCTTTCTTCCTTTCAGAGAAGACATGACTCCTTTTCCTGAGACCAATCCTGACATTTCTTCAGGTTGGAGCTGGTGTGTAGGGAAAAGCAGCAGGAAGTGTGTTTGTCAAGCATTCTTCAACCTGCTGCGCCGGCTCAGAGATTGAAAACCTGAGGGGTCACTTTCCAGGGGTCAGTCTTGGCCAAAGAAGCTGCTAGAGGATGGTGCAGCCTCCTCTTTCAGCCAGCAGGGCTGCGCTTCCCCCTGAGGGCGTGGAGTTCTAGCCTAGCCCCAGGACAGGAATCGTGGTCTAACCCGGACAGTTAGACCCAACTCTCTCCCACCTGCCGGTCAGCCTTGCAGCCCTGTGCCGAGACCCGCCAACGACACACAAGGGGAGCGGTCGAGGGTGCTCCTGCGGAGGCAGCTTTTGGGGCTCTGATAAAGGTCGGAGACGACACGTTCAGAGCTACAGCAGGCACTTTGAAACCACGAAACGATAAGCATGAAAACAAAAAGTCAGTGTGCTAAGGAGAGCAGACCAGGAGTTTAGGAAGGTCAAGCATCTTTGCTGGCAACTCTCAAGCAGCCAGTGACCATCCACTTCCGGTTTTCTTAAGTGAGATAAAGAATGTTTAGACTGTTTAAATAATCAGTCAAGTTTTCTATTATTTGCTGACAAATAAAATGGTCAACACTCAGCTTGGACTCACTTGTAGAAACAATATCCCATTTGACTGACAAGGGCTTAATTTCCAAAACAGACAAATAGTTCATACAACTCAATAGTAATAATAAAAAAACAACCCAACCAAACAATAGGCAGAAGACCTAAACAGACATTTCACCAAAGAAGACATCTGGATGGCCAACAAGCATATGAAAAGATGACCAAAACTGCTAATTATTAGAGAAACGCAAATCAAAACTACGATGACGCATCACCTCATACTGGTAAGCATGGCCACCATTAAAAGTCTACAAATAATAAACGCTGGAGAGCGTGGGGAGAAAAAGGAACACTCCTACACTGTTGGTGAGAATGTAAACTGGCACAGCCACAGTGGAGAACAGCATGGAGGTTCCTTAAAAAATTAAAAACTGAGTTACTATATGGTCCAGTAGTCCTACTCCTGGGCATATATCCAGGCAAAACTTGATTGAAAAAGATGCATGCACCCCAGTGCATCACTATTTACAGCAGCTAAGGCAAGGAAGCAACTTAAGTGTGCCTCAACAGATGAATGGATAAAAAAGACATGGGTACACACACACTGCAGTGTTACTCAGCCGAACAAAAGAATGAAATAATGCTATTGTATGATATCAGATATATATGGTCTCTAAAGTATGATACAAATGAACTTAGTTATAAAACAGAAACAGACTCACAGAAATAGAAAACAAATTTAGAGCTACCAAATTGGGAGGCTGTATTAGCCTGTATTAGGATGCTGTATTAGTATTATCAGATACTATATATATAATAGATAAACAACAAGGACCTACTGTGTAGTACAGGGAAGTATATTCAATACCTTATGATAAACTATAATGGAAAATAATATGAAAAAGAATGTATATATATTTATAACTGAATCACTTTGCTATATACCGGAAATGGATACATTGCACATCAACTGTACTTCAATATAAAACAATATCCCAAATGAGCTGTGTATACACTTCCTGTCATAATTTTATTTAGGAAAAGATACACTTAATTAATAGGCTTTGGTATAATGTAGTTTTGTTGGGTTTTCTCTGAATACCCAGTGGATGTTAGAGTGGATGTTAGTCCACTCTAAGCCATACTGTGGTCACATAATAAGTACTAAGCCATTGACTATTTTACTATTTCCGTGAATAGTTTTATACCAGTGGCTTACTCTCCATGGTGCGGAAGCAGGGTCTCTGGGTCTTCCGCTATAGCGTGGAGGATAACGATACTGTTAGAGTTAACTGACCAGCACTTATTCTAGAGCAGTTTCTGGGTCTGGGTAATGGTTAGTTAGCACACTAGTGATGACTAGGGGAGCAGCGTAGAGATGGGTCTACAACCCCGAGGAAGGAAGCTTGACGATAAAAGCTCTGCTCCTTGCTTCTGCTCTCTCCAGTAGCTCTCCTGTCCCCCGTCTTCAGGATAAATTCAGAATCGCACCATTTCTCTGCTTCCACCACTTCCAGTCTGGACCAAGCACCATCATCTTGTGCCTGGGTTGCTGTGACAGCCGTCTCTCTGTCCCTGCCCCTCTCTGCCCCACCCCCGGCAAACTCTTCTCGAAAGACAGTCATGGGCTAAACTGTAGGCTAGAATGTGTCATCTCTGCTCAAAATTCTCCAATGGCTTCTCATCCTTAAAAATGCTTCCGACCCCCAAACTCTCACACTGGCCCAGGAGACCTCCACCGTGCCGAGGCCCCGCCCCTCCGTCCGTCCGGGGTCTTATGCCTCCCACCCCCGGGAACGCAGTGCACAGGTCACCCGCCTCCTGAACACAGCGGACACACTCCTGCTCCAGGCCTCTGGTACCTTCTCTCTGCCCGAGAAGCACGGCCCCCAGGGCACAGTCCCTGGCCTCCTCACCCCCTTCCACCTTCACTCAGACGTCTCCTCTACATGGGTGCCTTCCCTGGCCACCCAGACCGAAAACGGCCCCATCTGCTCTGATCACCGATCACTGAATCATTCTTCTCCTTGGCCTTCTCACCATGAGCCTCAGAGTTTGATTATGAAACGACCTTGTTTCTCTCTCCCCTGCCAATCCCAGAAGGCAGTCACACGGGGGCAAGGACTTGGCTTCTGTCTGTTAATGGATCCGCAGCACAGAGAACAAACACATGGGACGCATGGCGTACATGCCTGGTGAGTGGACACGTGGAAAGAAGGAACAAAGGGGGAAAGAACACTTCTCACATCCAACGAAAACATCCTCAACTCTCGGTGTGGCAAACTCCAGAAAAACAAAACCAGGGATACAGACGCCTGATGAACCCTGTGTCGGCTGCCTCTGGGGACACTCTCTCAGCTCCAGGGTTCCCTACTCCCGTATTTTCTGTCAACATGCCCTGCTCTGGCCCTGAGTGACACCACTCAGCAAAGACTCGTCTACGCCCTTCATCCACGCGTGTCAGCCACAGCTGTCAGGACGTCCCCCACGCAAAACTGCAGGGTGAGCTGAGGCTGCCTCCTTAAGACTGGGGCTCGCTCTCTACAGAGAAAGAAAAGCCGCTTATACCACACCACTGGTGGCTCAGCGGTAAAGAATCCGCCTGCCAACGCAGGAGACATGGATTCAGTCCCGAGTCCAGGCAGATCGCAGCTGCTGAGGGACAGCGCAGCCCGTGTGCCTGCCACAATTACTGAGCCCGTGCTCCAGAGCCCGGGAGCCACGACGACAGAGCTCACGGGCTGGAGAGCCTGGGCTCCACAGTGAGAGGCCGCTGTGATGGGAAGCCCGCGCTCTGCACCAGGGAGCAGCCCCCGCTCGCTGCAACCGGAGAAAACCCTGTGGGCAATTAAGACCCAGCACAGCCAAGCTTTTTTAAAAAGCATTGTCCTTGGCAAAAAAGAAAAAACAAACAGAAACTGGACCAGTGTCTGCAGAGCGTGGTGGTGCTTCTTCATCTGGTAGTTACAAGTTCTTATTCTGACGAGGATAGCTTCTCAATTTACCTTCTAACAAAAGCACCCATTAAAAAGAGAAGCGTCTGTCAGTGGTCATTTGTGTGTGAATTCCTTTGCCGGATGACTCCTGCATGTGACTTACAGGATCACTTTCACCCTCGGGTAAACCCTTCAACTCTCACCCAAGACTCTGAGCTCTGCGGGTCAGAGCAGCAGTCTCATCAATATTATCATGGGAACGAATCTGCTTCTCAGTTGTGTCCAACTCTTTGTGACCCCACGGACTGTACAGTCCATGGAATTTTCCAGGCCAGAACACTGCAGTGGGTAGCCTTTCCCCCTTCTCCAGGGGACCTTCCCAACCCAGGGATCGAACCCAGGTCTCCCGCACTGCAGGTGGATTCTTTACCTGCTGAACCACCAGAGAAGCTGGTGAAGAATACTGGAGTGGGTAGCCTAGCCCTTCTCCGAGGGATTTTCCTGGTCCAGGAATTGAACCAGGGTCTCCTGTGTTGCAGGTGGATTCTTTAACAGCTTGGCTACAGGGAAGCCCTGGGTTCGATCCTTGGGTTGGGAAGATCCCCTGGAGAAGGGAAAGGCTACCCACTCCAGTATTCTGGCCTGGAGAATTCCATGGACTATACAGTCCATGGGGTCGCAAAGAGTCAGACACGACTAAGTGACTTTCACTTTCAATCTGCTGCTGACCATAAACAAATAAAACGAATAAAGTAATAACACTCTGGAGGCGTTACACCTTTGCTCTGACAAAAGTGTTCATAACCAGATGGTAAAAAGGGAAGAAGAGACAACAAAAAATTCATTAACTAAAAATGAATGTTTAATTAATACAGTTTCACATCTCAGAGTATCCACTGTGCAAGAGTGGACACAGCCTCAGATGAACCCAGAGACGGGCTGCAGAGAGCAGGTCTGTGGGAAGCGAGCAGGCAGTGACAGGAGCTGTCTCGGGGTCAGGATGGCACGGATCCACTTCCCCAAACCCTTGGTGGCGCTCATTACGTGGCTCTTCTGGGGCATGTCGTTTATGGAAGGACAGAGGGAGTCTGGGACTGCCAGGCGTCTCGGGGACAACTGCTGCCTTTGGTCACCTTAAAGGTTTTGCTATGGTCTCTGTGGATTCCTTCTCAGATCAGTTCTTAAAATCTAGGAGCTATGTGCTTCAGCTTCCTTGCTCAGGCGTCTCTAACAGTCTGAGTGGATTTCTAGCAGAATAGCTATGTGAGCTGGTCCCACTATCAGAAAACTTGAGAAGGAATTTGACCAAATCCAAGTTCAGTGGCTACTCTCTGCAGAGAAGCATCTGAATACTGTTTCTGAGGCCTTGTCCATTCAGCAAGCTCTTGCCCTTAATTTCCTTCTTAAGATTTGCTCTTTCCATGAAGCTTTCCCTGATCACCAAGAGCCAAAGACAATTCAAATGCTAAACAGTTTCTTTCTTTCTTTCTTTCTTAAAATCAAGTTCTTTCTTCACTTGGAAACCTCCTTACTACATTTTGTGCAATGTTAATTTATTAAGTTGGTCTTCAATCACCTGTAAGAATACTTCTCAAACAGGTAGGAAACATATCCTTTTCACTAGCAGCAATGCCTGCTAGAGGGGAATGAAAAATGCAGTGTCTAAGGTCACACAAGTTATTGCTTAGGTTAAATGTTAAGTGTCAAATATATATGTGTGTGTGTGTGTGTGTGTGTGTGTAACATTATTATTTGAAAAGAAGTTTAACCACATCTACATATAAACGTACATGCATCTGATTGAGCAGTTTCTTTTCTTCTGAACTCTGCATATCATTTTTCATTTCATTTAATATAACACTATTTCCTTTTCACCTCTGATATGTGAATACGATAGTAACAGGCTAAATGAAAACTGTGATGGCAATCCTGACTTAGGCACTGCCATCAGTATTCAGACCTCGCTCCAGCAATCAAACCCTGAATACGTTTCCTCCTGACATTTCCCTTTCTCATGAAGGCAGGATGAAAGGCCAGCTTAAGATGAAATGAGAGGAGCAGCGATAATGTCATGTACACACGGCAAAACAGTGTCTGCTGCTAGAGCTTCACACTGGAAAACAAAGAAACCCAAGCAATTAAAACAAGCCCACAGAACAGGGAGCTGCTGAAGGAACGGATTATTCAAATAAAGGCTCTGCATTTTACAGGACAACGCAGAGTGGATTTGCAGACTCTCCCTAACTTGCTGGCTCACCTTCTACTGCCCACTAATTTAAGGAAGCAATACATTCAAAGCAGAGCTTTCTCAAGTTCTTACCCGAAAGCTCCGTAAATTAGTAGGCAGGTATTAGTAGACAGGTATTAGCAGGCTCACCTTCTACTACCTACTAATTTAAGGAAGCCTGCATTCAAAACAGAGCTTTCTCATAAGTTCTTACCTGAAAGTTATGCTAGGACTTATATTTTTAAAAGAAAATTTCAACGTTTTCCCCTCTGCCATTCCCCTATCAAGCTTCTGCATGCAGTGGTAACCCACTGCCAAGACACAGCAAACAGACACATTTTTAGGTTGTACAGCTTGTATTCATGGCTTTCTGGGAAAATGTGAGGCTTTGTGAATTCTACTGTGTCATTTCAGTCTGCCTTCTGGCTTGACTGGTCTGTAAATGGACTTTCTGACTTCAATTAAAAACAAAACTAAAATAAAAAGCTTACTTCTAATAATAATGTAAGCCGAAGAGGTAAAAAACAACAAAAAAACCCCTAAAACAGACAAAAAGCACCAGGATTGTAGAGAGCGTTTGGGGAGTGTCCTGGTCTCCATTCTAAGGCACCTGCTCTCTGCCAGGTGACAGGTGAGACCTAGGCCGCTGCCCCCAGAGCTCCTGCAGGCTTTTCAGAGGCAGGGCAATGAGGGCTCAGCGGCCACCCTCGTCCTGCCTCCCCCTGCCACGACCCCTCCCCAGCTGGAAGGCCCAGGCAGGGCACTCAGTCTCCCTGCAGCGCTTCACCTCTGCAGCATCCCCGTCCTGAGAAGACAGGACTCGGGCGTCAAGGAGAGCGTCCACAACTCCGAAAGCTAACCTGTGAAATGCTGCTGCCTTCTCACTCTTCAAACTTGGTTTCTCGAGCTCTCAAAACCCTTTCTATAAACCCAGTCTGTATCAGTACTCAGATTTTTTTCTCTTCTTAGAAATTAAACCCCAAATTCTCAATTTAAAAGTCCACAGAGCTCACTTAGTAAAGAGAACACAGTTTGCTCTCTTGGAGGAAAATTTAAGAATCTTCCATTTCCCACTCAGCCGTGGTTCAGTCCTACAGACCGGCCTGCACAGGGCTTCTGCCCCCAGGGCCCCGCCGGGCGTGGCCCTGTGTGAGGGCTTTTACAACAGCCAAGTGTGAAATTAACTGGAAAAAGAAAATTTACTCTGCATCCATGGGATTAACAAATTTGCTGCTCAGCAAAATGGGAAAAAAAAAAATCTGTCCTTTGAAGCACAGAGATGTGAAGTCGAGTTTCTACAAGCCTAAGATAAATAATTTGAGCTGGAGAAACACTACTTATCTGGATTAGAGGCTAAATTTCACTCCCATGGGATAAGTGTGTCTCTAAGTTTTTCCCTAGGGACCTCGTATCTAACACAAAGTTTCAGTCTGTTATGACAGCATTCCTGCACAGGCCCCGCTCCTTATCCTTGGTTTCTGCCTGCCCCGGGATTCCCTAACGTTGCCCACGGTTTCCTGCAGAAGCAGGCTCGTGGGATTCATCGCCATAGCTGGCCTGTCACACCACGGCTCCGAAAATGCCAACGCCAGCCATAAGAGGACAGGCTGGTCTTTCCAGGAAATTTTTAAAGTAGGATCTGAGGAAGTTCGAAGGTAAACCACCTTCCCCATAGACTTCCCAGGACACGTCATCCCTAAATACATTGATGGCTTTTGAGCTTACAGCCTTTTTGCACCTTCTGCAGGCCCTGGTCAAACGTCCTCCTACCATCTCTCCGGCTCCGTGGCCAATGGCGAGCCTGTCGTCATGGTAAAGCATCTTCGACCCGGGGAGTCGGAGGACCCCGGGACGAGTGATCAGGCCTCGGCAGGCCCCTGATTCCCTCCAGCCTCCGGTCCACGCGGGGAGTGAGCGGCGGCAGGAAACCTCCCGGGCCTCCCCGAGGGGGGCGCGGTGACTCATGGACGAGGACACAGGACCGCCCCAGGGAGTGGAAGCTCAGGGAAACCAGGTGTGGTGACCCAGCACACAGCCACCCAAGGCCGGGCCTGGGGAGGCCGGGCACGTCCCGAGCGAGCGTCCACGCGTCCGTCCTGCGCGTGGGCCGAGCCCCCGGGACCGCCCTGGGGGACAGGTGCCCCTACAACAAGCCCGTGCCGGGGGAATGGCCCCCAGCCTTCTGGGGAGGGCTGGGCCGGCAGTCCTGGGATAAACAGGCTTTTTTTGCATCTGAGTTTTCTCTAATATTTTCAGAAAAACATTTCTGAAAACATTAGTTTCCATTATAAGTCTACTGAATTTAGATCCACCGCAAGGACTGAAGAAGCCTGCTCCCTCCGAGAAGCCCCTGAACCAGATCGGGGACCCATGCAAACGAGTTTTTAAAACTCTTACATCAAAAGCATACAGATTCTTATAGGCAACAGTAGGAAGAAGCCTAATGTAGTTGGACAGAGATAAAGCATTCTGGGTGGAAAGGGAAAAAAAAGCAGAGTTCAGGAAATGGCTAACGGCGCCAGCACTCAGCAAAAAGTGAGGGACACGAGGGTCACCTACCAAGGGGCCTAAGGGGACCCGGAAGCCGGCCGCTCACACTGCTGCCATGAGAACTGCTTTGCGGGGAGACGGACCGGGCTGTCTATTCTCCCAGGCCACTTGGTGAATGCGCTCACACCAGATCCCCACCCAGAAGTAACGATCGAAAGAGCAAGCAAGGCACGGCCAGAGCAGGGCCGACGCGGAGTCTGATGTGAGCCCGACAGCCGGGCCTCTTCGATTATGTGGGAAACCTGTGCCCCGCGATCCCGGGAGCGCGCCTCCGCTCCGGGCTGGCTCTTAGACCGACCCGTGCGGGAGCCAGAGAACACGCCCCGCGTGGCTCCCTGAGCCCCAAGTGTCCAGAGACACTACAGTCTGAAGGCTTACGCGGAAAAAAAGTGTCAGATATCGTAAAATTTTATATTGATTACACATGGAAATGATAATGCTTGGGACATACTGTGTTAAATTGAAAAATCTTATTACAATAAATTCTACCTGTTTCTTTTTCTTTTTACATGTGGCTACTAAATACGTAAAATTACATGTGTGGTTTGCATTATATCTCTATCGGACAGAGCTGGTCTAGATCATCTGATATCCCCAAACTGAAATATTCTTATTTTATGTTTAATAACGCTCTTAGAGATATCGTGAGAGTGAGTTAACCTAATACATTAATTGATGTTAGCACATTGTTCAGTTGCTCAGCTGTGTCTGACTCTTTGTGACCCCGTGGACTGCAGCACGCCAGGCTTCCTTGTCCCTCATCTCTGGGAGTTTGCTCACACTCATGTTTACTGAGTCGGTGATGCCACCCAACCATCTTGTCCTCTGTTGCCCCCTTCTCCTCCTGCCCTCATTCTTCCCCAGCGTCAGGGTCAGTATGCTACTCACAGCAAAAATACACAGGTAGAAGGGGCCTCATAGGTCAGCTCACCCAATTCCGTCTCATCTTCATAACCAGAAACTGAGGTCCAGAGAAGGATGAGACTAAAGTGGCCTAACTTCCAGGCCATCCCTTTCCCTCATTTCACTGTTTTATAACTGTAAGTTTTTGTGCCCTTTTCTTGCAGACAGTACCTTCACCCCAAGCAGCGACACTCCTCAGAGCAGACATTTCAGGCCTGAGGACGGATTTAAGGACAGTCACTGCAGGGCCCATGACTGACTGTCTGTTCTGCTTCTCAATCATCTGTTTAAAATGTGATTCAAAGCCTCCCTGTTGCTAAGCTTCTCCTCCGTTCAAAAGCATGCGTCATCTTTTACAGATGAAAACCCAGAGCTCTGCAGCCCTCTCGCTCACCGTGCCGAACAAAATGCAATTCCAAACGGCAGCGCAAAACCCCTGATGTGAACTGGACTTGTATGTCTGGGCAGCTGCTGGACTTGGGTCTCTAGCTTTGGACTCTAACACTTAGTCTTCTACAAGAAAAAGAAAATCCCTCAACTTCCGCAAGAAGTCAATTAACCTGCCACATCTTAGCTTCTCGGGTGCACACGTAATCACCTTTGTGCTGTTTTCTATAAAGGAGATGCCACTGGATTTAGACTCTGTTCCTGAGACAGACTGGCTGCTAACCTCCTAGGAAGGTGGGAAAATTTCCCTTACTTTCACTCCAGAGGAAGCAAGTGATCATGGCTATCTTTGTATGTTTGCAACCAAGTCCACTCACAAATTAGCAGCAAGATCATCTTGTTTCAGTGGCAGATTTGCCGGGTGACAGCTGGCAGTGCCCTGAGATATGTCCTTGCACTCACTGCTCCTGTGAGATGAGAAGCGGTCCATAATGTGAAAATTACTTACGTGAGGTTGACAGATAAAAACTGTGCCATCTGAAGAGACAGAGCTAAGATCACAGTCAGAGAATCTGTTCAAGAAGGAATACATCAAACCGCCCACCCACCCACCACGCCAACAAATAACCCCAGTAAAACTGAGGGCCTACAACAATAAAGGCATATCATGTGCACTTCTTATACGAGCTGTCTTGAGTCTCCTTAATGGCACTATATGGAATGTGCTCTTGTTCTCAAGTACATCAGTTTCAGAAGGAACCATGCCATTTTACATGCTACCAAAAATTAGATATTCAGAAAAAGATGCAGCATGCCTCAAGAACGTCCTAGATTTTTTTTTCGATTTAAAATTTAGAGAGATTTACATGTCTTGTTAGAATGGACATTTGCTGTTGCTAAAATTGCACTTCCAGCCATGTGGTTGGTGTGGGTCTTGCCTGCCTTAATCCATAAGCACTTTCTGCTCCAGGTTGAAATTCAGGAGTGAGCGCGTGGCTGAATTCCAGCCCATTCAGCAAGGGGCCTTTGTTCTGCACTTGAGCAGAACAGAGCTGAGCCATCAGGGACATGGACTTCTCTTCCTGCTGGACTGGAATCTGAGAACACACGTACCTGGAAGTGTCCACTTTCTAACCATGAAGAGACAGTTGATTCAAAGCCCATCACAGCTCTAAGGCACAAACCACATCCAAGCGTCTGCAGCATCTATACAGGAACGGCCTAGTCAGTGTGCTCAGGAGTCAGATTGCCAACACAAACGTGGACCCTGCCAGGCTGGGTGTACTAGGGGGTGGGAGGAGGGCCCTGCTGATCCTCCCTAAACGCATTCAAATCTCAGCACGAGCCAATCCAGCACTGCGAGGGCCAGAGAAAATGTCCCGACCTCAGGCCTGCTGGTCGTGAAGTGCCCTGTGCTGCCTGCCAGGTCTCCGTGGTGCCGCAGTGAACCCGGGAGCTGCTGGGCGCCTGCCCTCAGCACTCCCTCCTCAGCCAGCCTCTGACAGCCCATCTGCCCGGTTTGAACTGCCAGCGTTGCCCCTTCCCTACTCATGTCTAAGAATTATTAATAACTTAGGCCACGGAAAACATCTTAGATGTCACTTGAAAAACATCCTGGAGCAAACAGTCATCTTCACTTCAACTGTGAAGAAACAAAAAGCCGAATTTCTGGGGCCAAGTTCAGTGCTAGCGAAGGAACTCCTGCAACAGGGCTGTTCCTCTGAAGGCCGAGGGGCATCGGGCAGAGCCCAGGTTCCTGTGCTTCGAGTGGCTGGAGCTTTGTAAGTTTTCACGTGACGAACACCATGTACCTGTCCCACATCCTGATAAATTTCCAAATGAACCAGAAACGTGGAGATCGAGTCAACATTTTTAAGTGAAAAGGGAGCTGAATAGAGTAGAAGTAAGTGAAGTCAAAAGGAAGTGGAGCTATTTCTGATATTTATTTTTTGAAAACTGGGAAATGATGGTGAGTTTCTTACACAGACTTGTGACGCCTAACAACTCTTGCAAAGCTGAGATTAGACTCCACGTGAACCCTTGTAAACAATCAATAGCCACGACTTTGGGGAACCAATTCAATGAAGAACAAAGCAATGCCCCACCACCCACCCCAACCTCCCGCTGCATAGGCAGAAAAGAGAGAGGCATGGACCTGGTGAACTACAGTCATTCTGAGCGGAGTTTGTTGCCGTCAGTAATAGCGCGCCGTCTTCTTACAGGCTCAGGCTGAAGTTGATGTAAGTCTGCTTGTTCTCTGCAGACTTTTTATAGACTTCAAAAATAAACAAGGCTTCCCTGGTGGCTCAGTGGGAAAGAAGCCACCTGCCAATGCAGGAGACATGGGTTCGATCCCTGATCCAGGGAGATCCTACATGCCGAGGAGCAGCTAAGCATGCGTGCACAACTCCTGAGCCCGTGCTCAGGGCCCGGGAGGCATGACTCCTGAGCCAAGGTGGCACCAGCACTGAAGCCCGCGTGCCCTGGAGCCCACGCTTCAGCGTGAGAGAGGCCCCTGTAATGAGAGGACCACGCACCGAAACTAGAGACGAGCCCCGGGTCGCTGCAACTGGAGGAAAAGCCCGAGGACTGCGGTGAAGACCCAGAATAGCCAAAAATAAACAATGCAATTCAGTAAAGTTCAACTTAAACAAACAAAACCCACCCCTGAACCTTCTTATTTACCAGAGTTTCTAATTATTTACTGTCAGTCGGGGTTAAGAGAATTTCCAAGTGCTGCAAATTTGGCCCACCTGAAGAACTGTTTGTTGTACTCAGAGCAACCTGGGATATAAACAACTGAAATGCATCCAGTTAGAAACAACCGTGTTACTACCAAGGACTTAATATTCTAACAAAATGAAGGTGCTTTTCTTACCAAGATGTGAAAATTACAAGAGTTGCTCTGAAACTGCAGGGAGTCCCTACCACCGGAGCAGGTGAGAGAGCAGGCCTGCAGTGGGATGAAGATGCCCCTCTGGTCCCTGCCCGTCTGGGGTCACAGGGAACTGCAGACACTGCTGTCTGCTTAACACTTTTATTTTCAGGGGAGCTACTAAGCTTTCCTCTGATGTTGCCTTCTTCCATTTATTTACTCAACAAATACGTATGAGTCTCAGTCCATCTTCCAGAAGCTGAGGAAAGAACAATGAACGAGTATACAGGAGGGTCCTTGAAGTTCAGACACCTTCGCCCCTACCCCACGGGGCTGGTCCATCACGCTCAGACCCCCATCCGGGGAACAGCCTTAGAAAGCTGGATGCTCTGAGGGCATCGCTGCAGGTACATGCACAGGACAGAGCCCAGTGGCTGAAATAACAGCAGAGTGGACCCCACAGATACACTACTTCAACTTTCAGTTACTCAAAAGTAACGGTTCTCTTAAAAAAAGAGACTACTTCACAAAAACCTTGTTAGATAACCTCTAAGAAGTGAGGGGACTGTCCGTCTTTCTGGTTCACAGGTCAGTGAGGTTCGACAGACACTCCAGCATGCCCGATGTGTTACCATATGGGAAGATATTAATGAGCCAAGTCCTGGAACGCAACCTTCGCGTTCCTTGATGTGACGATTTGATGAAAGCAAGACTTACCCACATAAAGGCTGGTCTAAAGCCCATGTCAGGAAATGGAAATGCTGGCTTTGGCTGGGTTACATTTCCAGAAAACGGGCCCCAACAGGAGGTTCAAAGCAGGGGGAGTGTCTAGCAGGGGTGACCCTTCCTTGGTCCTGCGGCCACCCCTGCCTCCTGGGTGCAGACTCATGGCTTTGGAGCCAAGGGCTCAGAGCGAGGTGTTGCGGGCTGGCAGCAGGGGCCTGAGGAGCTGGGAAATTAATCAGCACGTGTGAAACTAACAGGCTGGCAGCTGAAAGCCACTCCAGACGTGTGAAGAACTGTGATAGATTTCTGAGGACTCCCATCTCCCAAGACCGAACAGGTGTGGACAGAGATGAGCTGCTTAGTAATTCTGTTTTTTAAAAAGTATTTTTTCAAGAAGTCTTTTACTGGGAAAGCTTCCAAAGTTTTAGCTAATAAAGTTTCATCTTTAATAAAAGGAAGATTTTTCTTCATCTGCACAGAGCAAGGATTTGCTTGGCCATGAAGAAACCTGGTACATAGATCTTCACGGCACCAAATGCCACATTTTATAACTCTGAAATCTAAGACTTCTAAAAGCTTCCATGAAACCCTGTCCAATTCAACAAGCGAGCACAGGGCAGAGATGGGAAGAGGACCCGAGGCCCCTGCAAGAGGGCTCACAGTCTCGGGGGCAGACACTGTGGGACCGACCACAGATGCAAAGACCCTGAAACCACCCCAACAGGAGCCCCCAAGCAGGACGGGGGCCAGAGGCTGAGAGCAGGCTTTTCACAGGAGGGGCCTGGGCTGCACCCTGAAAGACAAATAGGACTCTCAGAAATGAAAGGAGGGAAGAGCAGCTGGGGCAGAAGGTAAAGAATCTGCCTGCAATGCAGGAGGACTGGGGATCAATCCCTGGGTCAGGAAGATCCCCTGGAGAAGGAAATGGCAACCCACTCCAGTATTCTTGTCTGGAGAATCCCAGGGACAGAGGAGCCTGGCGGGCTGCAGACCATGGGGTCGCAAAGAGTCGGACGTAACTGAGTAGCTAACTTTCTTTTTTTCTTTTCAAAGTAGATGAACAAAGGCATAACAGCGTGTTTGGAGAGGGTAAAGTAGCAGGAAAATGACCGATCTACACGGAGGTCATGGTGGGAAGACCCGTGCTGTGGACAGACAGAAGGAACCCAAATCCTCTCAGATTAAGGACTGGACTTTATCTGAAGGTAAATTGTTAGGGGAAGTGAAGGGGAAAACCCAGGGCAGCTGTTGACAGAAGCATGCCTTAGAAAACTCTCAGGAGTGTGTAGGATGAGCTGAAGACAGAAGCGCCTTCAGGTTCAGGAGAGAGGTGAAAAAACCTGGGCAGAGGGGGCCTAAAGGCAGAGCTGGGGGCGAGCAGGGTCAGGAGAGGCAGCAGAGTAGGGCGCTGGGCTCTGGGGCCTGGTGTCTAATTAGGTCTGGGGGCGATGGGTCAGGGTGAGGGTGCTCGGATGATGCTGTGATTTAAGCCCAAGGAAGAAACAGGATTGTAAGATGGGAAAGAAGATGAATAAGAATAGGCTAGATCTACAAAACAAAAGAATAGCTAAAGACAGATTCAACATACTCTGCAGAAAAAAATTATATAAAAATTAAGAGAAAATTGTTCTTTAGTTTGGACTAAGCCTATGTACTTAAAATCAAGGATCCTTTCAGTGTCTTCAAGTGGCAGCTGATGCGGTAGTCTCAGTTAAAACACAACCCTGCCACTCACTGGGGAGACGATGTATCTGAAGGTTCGTACATGCTAAGTCACTTCTGTCATGTCTGTGTGACTCCGTGGACTGTAGCTCGCCAGGCTCCTCTGTCCATGGGGTTCTCCAGGCAAGAATACTGGAGTGGGTTGCCATGCCCTCCTCCAGGGGATCTTCCCGACTCAGGGATTGAAACTGCGTCTCTTATGTCTCCTGCATGGGCAGGCGGGTTCTTTACCACTAGCGCCGCCTGGGAAGCCCCTTAGGCACAGGTGACATTGACTGTTCACAGCACTTTCAACTCGCTTTTAGATTTTCTCTTTCCAGATTGTACGGATCCTCCCCATTCCGTTTAGTGGCCACACGTGCTAGAGTACTGGATGTGCCAGGACTTGGTTTACCAGCCTCCGGGTGAAGGGCAGGAGCGGCAGAGGAGAGCTGTCTCCGTTGCCTAGCAGCCAGAGCGCGTGCAGGAGACGCGCACGGCACCCCGCAGCTCCTTTCCTCCGCGGTACTTTTTCTGACTCAGACTCTGCTGGAAGAGATGCAGAAATAGAGAAAGCGGCTGCCCACCCCGGCATGTCCGTCGACTGTTGCTTTTTGGTCTCGCAGCCAGCACATGCTTTCCAACCAGCAGGCGATTTGCTTTTAAGCATAAATACTGACAGTTATTCTTTGATGCTTAAATAGAACCATGAGCATGAGGGGCCACCGTGACTGAGACCCCGCCCGGAGGCCCAGAAGAGGGAGGGTCAAGGCATGGTGCCCACAGATAAGGCAGCTATAAAAAAAAAAAAAACCCTGCCTCGTGGAAACATGCTAAGATAGCTCAGGTAACAGGCATTGTGACATTTAGGTTCAACACACCTCAAACTCCAGATAGTGGTCTTTGAGCTTGTACTCATCCACCTCCTTGGCTTTAACCTTCTTGTCGGGCGGGTAGGATCGGTGCTCCGCCAGCTCCGTGGTGATCTGCCTCAGCTTGGTCTCGTGGGATTTCAGCTGCTCCTCCTGCAGGGGAGCATTAAGCCATTGAGCATGGAGAAAATGAAACCAGTAAACAGTTGCAGTGCAATTTTAAAAGCCCCCTCATCATGAATGACTTCCATTCATCCAGCATCCCACCAGCTTTCTCAGCCAGGGTCCACGTGCACCTTCTGTCCACTGAAAAAGATAGTCACAACCTAAAAGTTGAGAGTTACCTTTCATTCGGTGAGAATTTTTAGGACTCCACGCTCAAGAGACAGCATCTCAAGTGACCCTCAGAGAACCGCTTGGAGGAGGCAAGGGGAGGAGTCAGGTCAAAAAGAAGTTTTGCAACAAAGGGCAGGTAGTCTTAGCATCAAAAGATTACTGTTAAAGGAAACCAGATATCCCAAGTTAAGGAATTTAGCTCTTTTCTAGGTATGGGAAGATGCCACCGAGAGTCTCCACTCCCAGACATCATTTCTTTCATATGCATCTCAGCTATCCTGGGCCAGGATCCTGTGCTTCTCACATCCTGAGCTAACCTTGGGCTCCCCGTAGGGAGTGGCTGTAGTCTGATGGCTGTTAGGTTGCAGCTATTCTTCTCTTTCCCGAGTATCCTTAGGCTCACTTGGGAGGGCTGATGACTGTGACATCCTTGTTTACTAACAGGGTAGGAAGTATTTCATTTCTTACTTTGAAAAATGGTATCCAAGGGCCAAGGCCAGCCTCCCCAGCCAGGCCCCTGCTCTCCTGAGAGAGACTCCCAACAGGCAAGGCACCCAGCACCCGTGCTAAGGGCCACACGATCGGCCTTCTCCAAGCCATGACCTCCGCAGGGCCATCCTGTCTTTCACTGTGGGTGAAGGCCTACCCAAATACTTTTTTCCTTTTTTTTTTTTTTTTTTACTTTTTTCCTTTTTGAGACAAGCAGTGCCATCAAGAATAACTTTCTGAAAGCTGTTATTCTGAACTGTAGTAACCTATGCTTTTCCCTCCCAAATAGTAGAGGTTCTGACCTCCCTCGACTACAAATTTTACTGAAGCACATTTAACTTGTTTTCCAATTTCTCTGGGTTGTTATAAATAATGCTACATCCTTATAGATGTTGCCCAGTGAATATGAGCAAGGTTTTCTTATAGCATATAGGCACATTTCGCTTTATTGTACTTTGAAGGTCATGTTTTTTTTTCAAGCTGAAGGTTTGTGGAAACCCTGGGTGGAGTAAGTCTAATGATGCCATCTCTCTAACACTGCTCACTGTGGACCTCTGTGCCATATTTGGTACTTCTCAAGATTTATTTCAGATCTGTTCATTATAATTACTTTGTTACCATGGTCTGAGATCGGTGATCCTTGCTGATACCACTACAACTTCATGGAAGGCTCGGATGATGATGGTTAATACTGAGCAGTAAAACATATCTTCATTAAGGTAGATACATTGTTTTTCTAGACACAATACTATTACACACTTAGTAGGCTGGGGTATAGTGTAACCATAACCATTATATGCACCGAGAAACCAAAAAAGTGTGTGGCCTGCTTTATTGAGATATTTATTTTATTGCAATGGTCTGAAACCAAATCACAATGTCTCTGAAATCTGTGATCACCAAGAGGTGAAGTTTCTGGGTTTTAGAAAATGCACATCTTTAACATAATGCTAAATTTTTTCAAGTGTTTCCATCAGCTTACATTTCCACAGTAGGCTTGAAGATTCCCATTCTTCTACACCATTGCCAAAACTTGATGTGACATCAAACTTGCAAACTGTTGCTAATTTCATGGGTATAAAATGATTTGAATTTACGTTTTCCTGATTACAAGTAAGGACGCACACTTTCATATGTTTACAGGACTTCCTCTTCTGTGAAATATTGGACCCATTTTTCTACTGAGTCCAGATTTGTAAAATATGGTGATTTGTAGTTTATAGCTTACAGTGTATGGTTTGGGTGGTGGTGGTGGTCTAGTTGCTAAGTCGAGTCCGACTCTTTGCGACCCCATGGCTCCTCTGCCCATGGGATTCTCCAGGCAAGAATACTGGTTTGCCATGGGTTACCATTTCCTACTCCAGGGGATCTTCCCAACCTAGGAATTGAACCCGGGTCTCCGGTATGACACGCAGATTCTTTACTGACTGAGCTACAAGGGAAGCCAGTGTGTAATTTATTCCCAGTCAAACAAATGTCAAAATTCAATGTGCAGTGCTTTATTCCAACCTCACTGACTTCATGAAGAATCAAGGAAATAATCTCGAAATAAAAATATTTTAAAAATCACATTTCTTGCCAATGATGCAAAACCTAGATAGAATCACGAGGAACTATCAGTCAAATCCGTATTAAGAGACATTCTATAAAATAAATGGCCTGTAATCTTTAAAAATGTCAAGATCATTAAAGTCAAGGGAAGAGCAGAAAAAAAAACCCCATACTTCTTAAATCTATTTTGACTAATGAAATAAAAATTCCAAGTGCCTCTTATGAGCTTAGATAGGTACAGACTATGCAAATTACCCCAAGGTTAGAATCCCACGACAGAGGAGTCACACAGATTTTCCTGATAAAAACAGATGTAAAAACAGAGAAGCAGAGGGATCGGGTAGAGATGGAGGTGGGAGGGGGGATTGGGATGGGGAATACATGTAAATCCATGGCTGATTCATGTCAGTGTATGACAAAAACCACTACAATACTGTAAAGTAATTAGCCTCCAACTAATAAAAAAAAAAAAGAAAAAAGATATATTAATAATAACAAAAACAACAACAAAACACCCCAGAGAAGCAGGAAGGTAACAGCACAAGATGCAGCGTGTTCCCGGCCTCATGTGGACGGTTATATCTGTAACATCCACAGGGAAGACGCACCAGCAGGAATCTCTCTGTTTTCCTCCCTTTTAACTTTGTCCTCACAATCCATCAGGGGAGCGGGCAGCCCACTCTCATAGGACAACACGAATGAAAGGGGTTTCACAGACGGCAGAAATGCACCAGACAAGGTTCAACGAAAAGGAACAGACAGCAAAAGGCAGGTACCTGCTGAAACTGTTTCATATTAGGAAGTCACAACTTAAATATCGGCAGTAAATACAGGATGCAGGAAAAACTGCTGTTATCTGTCAACAGACGTACATTGGTAGTACCTTTGATCGCACATACAATGAAATTTTATCCAAAAGGCAAGTTTCAAACGATGTCATTTAATATTGAATTTTTCCCTACTTCTATAGTATTTTGACTCTGAAGAAAATTTCATATTTTCCTTTAAAACACCAAACTCTAATCTCATGAAGAGCATTTCTCAGCTGATGAGGCGATGGGCACAGATGAGCTAGCTGCTCACGACCTTGCAGTGAGTCCAGGGCTGAGGCAGGGCCAAAGCCTCCCCTTCGAGGCTCAGCTGGACGGTTCTGCCGCCGGCCAGGCCCACGGCAGCGCCGCATCCGTTTACACCAAGCACAAGGCTCAGGGAGGGAGGGACGCTTGAGGGGGACACAGCTGTCCCCTGCACACCTACTAGGCGACAGGCACTGTGTGCACGCACACGCGTGTGCACGCACATGTGCTCAGTCCTGTCTGACTCTTAGTGACCCCATAAACTGTAGCCCGCCAGACTCCTCTGTCCATGGGCTTCTCCAGGCAAGGATACTGGAGTGGGTTGCCATGCCCTCCTCCAAGGGATCTTCCCGACCCAGAAATCGAATCTGCATCCCTTGCGTCTCCTGCATTGTGCTCAGTACTTTTCTCACTATGGAAGACACAATCCCAGGAACTCGACAGTGAAAGAGACCCTGGCCTTCATCACCCCTCTAACCTCTTCCTCTTGGAGGCCGTGGAGATCCAAAAAAGATAGTTCTTGCTGGAGGCCCCAGAGGTAAATGCAGAGGAGCAGCAGCCCCTTCTCCCAACACTGAGCCTCCAGACAACTGTTAAAAACCCAGAGAGCTGCTAAAAACATGAGCTTCAAAACCGTCCGCTCCTCCTGGATCAGCGCTGACCTCAGCCGTCAAGGCTGTCAGTAAACTCATCCGTCCTTGTCTGCCTTCTCTCCTGCGGCTCCCAGACACCCAGGTGTTAACCCAGATCCTCTCTCCAACTTCCATTCAAAGCCAGAATCCCCAGATGTCACAGCCTCTTCCATTTCTGTATCTATAGCGTTTAAATGTCCACGTGTGTGCGTGCTCAGTCCCTTCAGTCCTGTCCAACTCTTTGTGACCCACAGACTGTGACCCGCCAGGCTCCTCTGTCCATGGATATTCCCCAGGCAAGAACACTGCAGTGGGTTGCCATGCCTCCTCCAGGGGATCTTCCCGACCCAGGGATCGAACCTGTGTCTCCTATGGGTCCTGCACTGCAGGTGGATTCTTTACCACTGAGCCACTGGAGAAGCCCTAAACGTCCACACCACATGCTTATTAACAAAATCTACCCGAACCTCTGTAAATTTTGTCTTCCTTACTGATTATAAGCTCTCTGAAGGCAGGGAGAGCTCATTTCCCCTTCTCTCAGCTCATGGGGGTCTAGTATGGTGCTGGGCAGGGGGACAGCACGAGGCATGGTTCTGGCTTGTAGAACCAATATCCAGCACCTAGGAGCCAAAGATGAGCCTTAGCTCTTTTTACAATGTCCACACACCTTGCATGGCACCTGACATTTGGACCCCTTAGGAAAGAGGAGCTGAATAAGTGGACCTTTTTTTTTTAAGGGGGAAGGTAGAGAGGGAGACCTCAGACTGTTTGCTTGTGCTGTTTTAAAGTAAATATGATGTAGGAGATAATGGCATTTCCAGAAATCTGCCTGGCAGTTAACAATTCAAATTGCTAAATACTGCAGCTTCATCAAACCTGAGCTGCAGGAATGAAGACTAAAGAACACCTGCCTTCAAAGTGGTTCAAAGGGACTATTGCTGAAAGCCCCATCAGAAAGATTTTGTTTCATTGTTTCAGTTTTCAGACGGGTTTTAAAGACCTTAAGGAGTGTTTACTGAGCTTCAGTATAATAACCTAATTGTCTGATTGAGCACTTAGCATATGTTACACTGTTGTTGTTTTAGTCGTTAAGTTGTATCAGACTTTGGGAACCCATGCACTGTACTCTGCCAGGCTCCTCTAACCATGGCATTTCCAGGCAAGAATACTGGAATGGGTTGCCATCTCCTACTCTAGGGGATCTTCCTGACCCAGGGATCAAAACTGCACCTCCTGGAGGGCGGATTCTTTACTACTGAGTCACAAGGGAAGCCCACCCATATGTTACATACAATTCTCTAATAAACGAATATGAAAGCTGTCTATTCTGAAAAGCTGTGGAACACTGTAGTCCAAGCTCATGCCACGGAGTCTAGACTGTGTCTTCTTGGTAATAGTGAGCCAGTTGTGGTTACATGACACTGAAGGAATCCTATTTTAGCTAGCAGTGTGCAGGATGGGTTGGAGAGAAACAAGAGTCGGACAAGAGGGACCTCATCTGGTTCTAGGAACAGGCTGCCAGAGCTCTCCAAAGTGGGGTGTCTGCGCCCCAGGCAAGGTGACCCACTGGGGAGAAAGTTTTAAAACCGGCATTGAGGCATAATTCACATTTTACCACACAAATCTCCCATTTGAAATGTACAATTTAGAGCTCTTAAATATATTCCCAGGGCTGTGAAACCATCACATTTAATTTTATGATATTTTAGTTCCTCTAAAGGGAACCTTTTGGAATGGAATCATGTGACACGCTCTTTTTGTGACTGGCTTTTCACGTAGTAAGGTTCCCAAGGCTCATCACACTGGGGAGTGTCAGGGTTTCATTCTTTAACGGCTGAATCAAGCCCCATTGTGTGACTGTGTAACATCTCATTAATCCAAGCACCAGCTGGTGACCACGTCCACCAAAGTTGTTATGAATAACACTACTGTGAATAGTTGTGTAAAAGTTTTTGTGTGAGTCCACGTTTTCATTCTCCTGTTAACAAAGTAGGAGTAAAATAGCTGCTAAACACATTAACTCTAAATTTAATCATTTGATAAACCACCAAAATGTTTTACGTTCCTAGCAGCATGAGAGCTGCAATTTCTCTGTAACCTCACCACTACATTACTTCTCATACAAAATTAAAAAATGTATAGCCATCCAAATGGTGTCTCATGATTCTGATTTGTATTCCCCTAATGACTAATGACGTCCAGCACTTCTTATGTTATATTGATAGCAGGACACGTAATATATTTTATTAAAAGGATTCAGTACATACATTGAAGGACACCTACTCAAATACTCAGTGCTGCCAAGGCAAGGGATCCAAAAAGTCAGGACGCCAGAGGTCGAGGTGAGCAGTGTCTGGACTGAGGGACATGGGCAGGACAGAAAGATGTTTAGGAAGAACGAGTGGCTGGCTGAGAGCGTGAACCCCAGCGGGTGGGCAGGAGGGCGCTGGCCAGCGAGGGACCCGCCTGGAGAAGGATGCCGTCCTTGGGGTCCCTGCTGCTCATGACCGCTGTGCAGGAGGTCCCTGGAGCTGCGGCTGGGCCATCGGGGGCTCCTCACCCAGCCCCTGACCTCAGGATGTGCCTCCTCCTTGCCTTCCCCACGCTAGGAGCTGCCCCGGGGTGTGGCCTTGAGACAGCAGGTGGTGCTGGGACCATCTGGATAAATGACTGAATCCAGTCAAGGCTCCTCCTAAACTTCAGCATTCTGGAGGCAGGTGCAGGATCGGCCTGTCTCTCGGCCACTGCAGACTGGTCAGTAAGCTCCCCTGCACATTAAACCCGCCCCGAGCAGCCCGCAGTGGCTGCCCCTGTCTTTGGCCCCCCAGGCCGTCCTCACGCGGGCCAGTCTGTGAACCAGCACCGTCCCCTCCCCCGGGCCTCAGCACGGCTGCCCCGCGGTCAGACCACGGGTGAACACGAGGCTGGAAGCAAACGCAGCACTCTCCTGTCTGTGATCTGTGCTAACACAAGGCCTGGCCCCTGGAGGAGCGCTCGGTGGTCATCCAGTGTCAGCCTCTAACGAGACAACCCCTGCAGGAGGCAGGAGGGAGTGGGAGGCAGGACCTCTGATCTGCAGGGCAGGCGGCTGGACCACGGTGGGTCTTAGAAACACACACATTCCCGGGGACCCCGCCCCAGAGCTGATCGCTGGAGGAGCGGGCGGAGATGAGAAAGGCGCCGTTTAGAGAAGTCCCCAGGTAAATTCTCATGCACATTAATGTTTGAAAATGACTACTTGATGAGTAGAAAAGGACGCCTGATAGATCCTAAAGATGGCCAGCCATGAAGTCCTAAGTCTGGAGTGCTACACAGAAGGAGAAGCAAAACTTAAAACCTTTTCACACCAGTCTCTCCACCTGCGACAGGAAGAGAAATGTGCTCTGGCACCACGGCCGCAAAAGCAATGACAAGAAGGCGACTCCTCCCACACAGCGGAGCTGCTCAGAAAGAGCCACGCTGCACTGACAGTCATCAATTTCAGGAACGGTGGCTAATATGCTTTGGAGAGGAGACAAGAATAAATTAAAGAGAAGCTTGCAAATGACAGTGTCATGAACAGTGTCTTCAAAAGCACCAAACAATCTTCTAATTGAATAGTTCGTTTTTCCCTAACACTGGTTAACTTTTTTTTTCCAGCAGGATTCTTACCGTGGTATATGTCTATTTTGTAAATTGAAATTATCCAAGTGGTCTGGCGTGTCCGGGAGGGGCAGCAGGCTGTGGAGGAGGGGAAGATGGCCTGGCCGGAGTGGAGGCTGCAGACGGCGGGGCTGCAGCCCCGCGGGGCGCCGGGCAGTGCTCAGAACCAGTCCTGGTTGTCACAAAGCGGGGTGACGCTGGCATCGAGTGGGCAGAGGCTGTGAATATTGCTCAGACCCTGCGATCCACAACAACGCACCACTCAAGGCCCAGGGCGGCAGGGCTGAGACCGAGAACCCGCCGGGGGTGAAGGGGGAGCCCCGCCTTGAAGGTGCGGAGGCCTGCAGGGCATCCAGACAGGCCTCCCGGGTTTGCCGAGGGCGACAGTGACTCAGCAAAGCCGAAGGTGCCCAGGCACCTGGAGCAGACGGTCTGCACAAAAGCGCCCTCCCCCTCTCTAACCTGCTCTTTATCACGAGCTGGCTTCCACATATTTGTTTCCAATTCTCCTATTACTCTCAAGGGCAAGGCACATTTTCCATAGGTAATAAACAAACACGATGACCTGGGCAAAAAATATACAGAGCTAGTGATAGAAAGAATCTTAAAAAACATTCTAGACAATCTCCTCATTTTCCAGAAGGAAAGCTGAGGCCCGCAAAGTCTCAGTAACTCACTTGTCTGGGTGGTGGTGGAGGAAGGGGGGGGCGGCATAATCCTTTTTTTTTTTTTTTTTTTTTAACAAAGAGATTAAATTGGTGAAAGGATTTGGTCATCTTATGTGACACAGAGGATGCTTCTTGCTGGATGGTCACTACTTGCTTGTTTAAAATCGTGAACTCACCATTTTGATCACATTACATATCTATTTTTTACACTTCTGTGTTCAAAATGAGGAAAAATATAAAAAATGTTATGCATTTCACTTTGAATTCCAATGGAGGGCATTTGTTTAAAATGATAGACTCTGCCATGACAAAGGTGGTGGGGTCTTGTGGTAAAAATACACAAATAAACACACTCATTTTCACACGTAAGTGACTTATCAGTGTATGTACATACATAGTAACTTTAGTCGTGTCGGATTCTCTGAGACGCCACGGACTGTAGCCTGCCAGGCTCCTCTGTCCATGGGATTCTCCAGGCAAGGACACTGGAGTGGGCTGCCATGCCCTCCGTGGAATCTTCCTGACCCAGGGATCGAACCTGCGTCTCTTGTGTCTCCTGCACTGGCAGGCGGGTTCTTTACCACTAGAGCCGCCTGGGAATCCCTACCAGTGTATAGCCCATACACAAATAGGGCAGAATCACATTTCCCCCTGGCGGCTCAGAGGGTAAAGAATCCACTTGCAGTGTGGGAGACCTAGGTGTGATCTCTGGGTTGGGAAGGCCCCCTGGAGAAGGGAAGAGGCACCCACTCCAGTGTTCTTGCCTGGAGAATCTCCATGGATAGAGGAGCCTGGCGGGCTACAGTCCATGGGGTCGCAAAGAGTCAGACATGACTGACCGACTTTCACTTACTCACTCACTCGCTCACATTTTTCCAAGTAGAAAATAAATAGAAATGTAGGTTCCACAGTGAGGAAAGAGCAAGGAAAAGCTCTCATGTTGCTCTAAAGTTACTAATGTTCCTTTTTAACTTTACATCACCTTTTACCCCAGATCTTTCATAGGAGTAATGGCGAGAAAGACCAACTGGAAAACTCCTAGTGAAATTAATAAAATAAAACTCAAGTTTTGAAAGTATTTTTGCCTCAAGTTGTTCAACAGTTTTTCTCTCCTCTTACCTTGTGTAATATAATAATATAAAGAAAACTGAGCGCCAAAGAATTGATGCTTTTGAACTGTGGTGTTGGAAAAGACTCTTGAGAGTCCCTTGGACTGCAAGGAGATCCAGCCAGTCCATCCTAAAGGAAATCAGTCTTGAATATTCATTGGAAGGACTGATGCTGAAGCTTGAACTCCAATACTTTGGCCACCTGATGTGAAGAACTGACTGATTTGAAAAGACCCTGATGCTGGGAAAGATTGAAGGCAGGAGAAGGGGACGACAGAGGATGAGATGGTTGGATGGCATCACTGACTCAACAGACATGAATTTGAGTAAGCTCCGGGAGTTGGTGATGGACAGGGAGGCCTGGCATGCTGCAGTCCACGGGGTGGCAAAGAATCGGACACAACTGAGCGACTGAACTGAACTGAACTGAACCTGTGTAATGTGGTTTACTGTTTATATTAAGTACCCAAAATTAAAGTGGGGAAATGCATTTGGTTTGAGAGCTCATATTTTAGTTGGGTGGATGAAGAAGTCTGGCCAATAAGCAGTAAAGCCTTCCTTTTCTCTTAGAGTATTTATTCTCCTTGAAAATTAAATGCCATTTTGCCTTGTAGAGTGAGCTGTTTGGTCCTTCCTATTTCTAACAGTCTTTCTGGTAGTTAGTCCATGAAGCAGACAACAATAGCAGTGCTTACGTGGGGCGCATCAGCCAAACCAAGTCAATAAACACGATGAGTTTACAGAAACGAGAGTCTCTCCTGACTCCTTACCACGTCTCCTCTGCTCCCTCGCCAGCCTATCTCCATGCACTTGGACAGGACCCCACACATCCCTCCTCCACATCCTCACTGCCTTCATTCCCCCGAGGGCGCCCACCGTGGCCACTCCAACCAGCACCCCGGAGGCTGCTCTCGCCGCAGGAGCCAGGCACCTCCTGGCACGCCACTGGAGACCTTTTTTGTCCTGTTTGTACCTGATCTTTTCCCCCTTCTCTTGGCCTAACATTTTCCCTGTGTTTTCCTTGACTAACTCAAAAACTATTGTTCCTCAAGTATCTGTTTGGCTCTACTTAAAAAGAGAGAAAGGACACAGCAAAGGACTCTGGAAAGAAGCATCAAGAGGGAAGCAGGAGACGAGGGGTTACCCAAAGCCAGAGGGGACACCACGGTGCCCAGAGCCCACACCCAAGGACAGCCCTGCTCCTCACTTCACGGAGCAAACGGGACCCTCAGGAGGTCCCAAACCCTCCCACGTCTGTCCATCTCCTCTTTAACTCACTCATTTTTCCTCTTTCTATTGAAAGCACCTTTTGCTTATAGTAGTTTTCTCCTCTGATACTTCCTTCCTATTGTAAAAAAAAAAAAAAAAAAATTTGAAGCACAGATTTGATCATGTTAATTCCCTGCTTAGACTACTTTCCTAAGGATGCTGGGAACTGGTGAGGCATCCAAAATCCTCCAGGTGACAAAATGAGACCTTTCATCACTTGGCCTTTGCTCAGCACCAGATGCAGAGGCTTCCCTGGTGTCTCAGCAGGTAGCAGAATCTGCCTACTGTGCAGGAGACGCAAGAGGCGGGGGTTTACACGGAGTGAAATAAGTCAGACAGAAAAACACCAATACAGTACATAAACGCATGTATATGGAATTTAGAAAGATGGTAACAATGACCCTATATAAGAGACAGCAAAAGAGATCCAGATGTAAAGAACAGACTTTGGACTCTATGGGAGAAGGCAAGGGTGGGAGGATTTGAGAGAGTACATTGAAATATGTATATTACCATACGTGAAACAGATCGCCAGTCCAGGTTCGATGCATGAGACAGGGCGCTCGGGGCTGGTGCACTGGGATGACCCAGCGGGATGGGGTGGGGAGGGAGGTGGGAGGGGGGTTCAGGATGGGGAACTCATGTACACCCATGGCTGATTCATGTCAATGTATGGCAAAAACCACCACAATATTGTAAAGTAATTAGCCTCCAGTTAAAATAAATTAATTAATTAAAAAAAAAGAGGTGGGGGTTTGATACCTGGGTTGGGAAGATCCCCTGGAGGAGGGCATGGCAACCCACTCCAGTGTTCTCGCCTGGAGACCGCCATGGATAGAGGAGCCTGGCGGGCTGCAGTCCATGGTGCTGCAGAGTCAGACAGGACTGAAGCGACTGAGCATGTGCACTCACACACAGCTCCACAGGGGGATGTTTCCCGCCTTTCACAACACCGTGTACTCGAGTCGCACCCGATGAGGGGTGCGTGGCTCCGACATCAGCGCCGCCTCCTCTCCCTTCTGGCCTCACTCTGCTAGGCGGCCCCCTTTCCCACGCCCCTCCTGCCGCCCAGTCTGTGAGCGTCTCCCGCGCCCCCAAAGCCAGGCCCTGTCCGGAGCCTGCACGGTCCTCTGGGCTCAGCCCACATGTGCCTCTGATCAAACTGTGTTACAATTCCTACAATTACAAATCCAAAATACCAATTGGATTCTGGAGACTGCCTGGGTTTCATTTGTCTTTCTATTTCCAGAGCCAAAAATAGTCTCTGAGGTACAACAGGCACATGACATGTACGTATTAATAAACGTTCTGCTGATAACCACGATATCGGCTGTGTAGAGGAGCGAGTTAATATCAAGACCTGGTTGATCACAGCCAGATGAAACTCTATTATTGCGCCGATGCGAAATTCGCAAAGCCGTCAGAGTAGCTTCCAAAACCCTTAAGGAGTCAGTGGGAACAGCGGCCCTGCGGACAGGCTTAAAACTGGCGGACACGGCTTGCATGCAGTGTCCTTAGAACAGAGTCATAAGCAGGAAAGGAGCGCCGTAAAATGTGACCTGCAGAAACATCGACCTGGTAAAAGGGGAGCAGCTCAAGTGAACACCCCCAAAGAGAGTTCTCGCAGGCTCTGTCTGCATTCTCTGGGAAAACCGCCGGGGTCCACTCAGGTCCTCCCGAGGGTGGGGAGGGTCCTGCCTCGATGCACTGTCAAAGTGGGCCCCTGGGAATGCTTCCAGCATCACACACAGTCTGGGATATGTGAAAAGCTCAACAAAATGAAAAGTTCAATGAATGAATGAATAAAAAGCTAGTTTCCAAGGCAGGCCATCTACCATTAGCCAGGTATTTAAAAAATATGAACTGTTAGGAAAAACAAAACAAAACAAAAATAACAAAAATAAAAGTGAGGCTGGTGTAACTGAGTAGTGAACTAATTTTAGAAATGAATTCAAAATTGTGTGTCCACCCCATCTCGAGTCCGTCGTGTCTGCTCCCCACACGAGGTGTAGAGGCCCCGGGCACGCTGCCCTCTGCCCCCTTGACAACAAGGCCCTTCGGGGCGAGGTCGCATCCTTGCCCCCAGAATATGGGGCATTATTCAAGTACAAACAGTAAGACTACAAAGTGTGAGAGGAGAAAGTGTAAAGACCAAAATACCTTACCTGAGACAACTTTGTCGTGGTGGCAGGCAGCAGTGGGCGACTAAACTTCTTCTGAGACCCAATGGCTGCTGGAAACGGTGGTGCCGAAAACACAGCGGCGACGCAGTTAATCTTGTTTATCCATCCCTGCATTTCCTCCGGACTCCTAGGAGACACAGGAACATTTATGTCAGGGTATTTCCACACTGAAGTGCATGACATCCCGCCCATTTCTCACTATTGATCTAAAATGACATAAAATCATTCATTCTTCTTGGGACGAACAATCCCTGGCAAAACTTCACTGGAGAGGAACAGTTTCCACAGCACTCGCCATGGCAACGAAAGGCCTGGAACCTATGATCATCACAGAGTAGGACTGTGACTGCCCCCCGAGGATATAGAGGAAACAAAGCAAAATCACCCCACAGTGAGTATTCACTAAACCCCCGACCTTCTATTTGATGCTGATACTAGGATAGTCCGAAATTAATTTAAAAACTAACTCATCTGTTCTAATCACTTAATTTGATTTTAAAATGCAACTGAGGGATAAACTGATAGAGGGAATATAAAGAGGTATACACACCCACTTTGGAAAGTAACATGGACAATTTCTTGCAAAATTAACTATAAATTTATCAGCAATTCTACTCCTAGGTATATATTTACTCAAGGGAAATAAAAACACATAGGCACCAAGAGACTTGTATGTGCATATTCACAGGAGCATTATTTATAAGCGTCAAAAAGGAGAAATACTCTAAATGTCCACCACCTAGTGAAGGAATAAACACAGTGAAGCCTGTATCCTTATGAGCATCATTTCCCAGCAGCAGAGGTGTGGAGAGCGGAGACAGGCCACAGTCTGGACGACCCCAGACCTTTATGCGGGGTAACAGAAAAGCCCACATACTCTACGTCTGCAGGTATATGGAAAATCCAGAAAAGGGCGTACAAAGGGAGACCAGTGGTGTCTGGGCCAGGGATAAGAACGGCACAGGGGATCAGTCTCTGTAGGGTGATGGAAGTGTTCTAAAGCTGGACAGGGTTGCCCGATTCTGCAAATTCACTAAACGTCACTGTGAACTTAGAAGTTGTGAGGTGCAGCTCGATAGGACACAAACATATCCACCTGACAGGGTGTGGAAATCTCCTGAGGTCAGCGTCACACCGTGAACGTGTACGTCATGTTTGTGGAGCCCGGCGCTGACAGCGCTTGTGAACTCGTCAATGAATGGAAGAAACAGATCCCAACTAGGTGAGATACCCGCCAGCTATACAATCAATACAAAGATGGACAAAAAGTCAGCCCATCTAAAAACCCCTTTCTGCACGATTCCCTGAAAGCAATCACGCTGAGCTGACAGCACACCGGGGGTCTCCCTCACTGTGCCCCACACGCTTCTCTTTCATCGGACTCAATTCTGCATCAGTTATATTTGGAGTAACCAGATCTCCTGAGTTATCATATCCGGCACTTTTAGACATTTAAAAACAATAATGCTGGGGAACAGAATAATTTGAAGGACTTTTATGACTAATAGCCGTAATTATGCATCTGGCTGTGGTTCCCTTGGGTGTTAACTGTCTTACTCCCACACTAAAAATATCCTGTGTAACTGGGGTTTCCTTACAACTTCCTCCTCACCGGATGTCAGCAGTTTTACACCTTTGCAAGCTCAGCATCCACAGACTGCCAGAGAACCTGTTCTTGCTCTCATTCCCCTTTCTCATCTTCCACTGTTGTCATCAACAAGCACGCAGACACCCATGTTTACTATCTTGACGTCAAATGTCACGCCAGTGCCAAATGCGGTCGCCTGGCAGGGCTGGGTTGAGAGTGGTTCTGAAGTCAAGCTCAGGCTGTCAAAGGCATGCCGTGAGTAATTAACAGCGCCTGCCACGGACACCGATGTGACGTGTGCGACTCAACTGCCTCTTCTAGAGGCTCAGTTCTAAAACCCCAAAGTTTCTCACTTCACAAATCCAGAATTCTCCACGTGGAGTGTTCCAGCCCTCATCTGAAGGCTGTCACGGACTCCTTACTACATAGGCAATCCACCCTGCTTCCGTGCCCACAGTATGATTTTATCTTTACCCTCTAGTTTAATCACACTCTCTTAGAGCTCAGAAGGAGTGAGGAGAGGGAGAGAAGGAAATGAAATCCACACTCACTGCACGGCCTCTGTGCGCCAGGCGCCGTGTCGGGGCTCTGGGCACACCTGATCTCACGTGCTTCTCACAGCGCCCTGTGAGACGCGCGCGAGGGACACGCCGAGGCTCACAGAGGCTAAACTGCGGCCATGACAACGAGTTAGGCGACGGTCGGGACTGAGTCCTGGTCTCCTGACTCACTGTGACGGGACTTGCACTGAACCCCTGGTCTCCTTTATGAGGATGTTACATTCCAGAGCTGGTAAGGGGCTGACAGAGGGTCACAGGGCAGCTCCAAGGAAACAGAAAGCTTGCCCCAGGGTTTCCACTTCTTAGTCTAGTTTCCTTAGATCGTTTGTCTCCCTATTGTGGCCAGTTGATGACTTTGACTCAGCAAGTGTACCCTGTAGATCCCAATTCTCTTTCTTGGTGTAAAGTGGTGCTCTGCAAACTAAAAACCCAAACCAAACCAGCCAATGAAACCTACTGGGCTTGAAAAAGCAAGACCCTCCAGTCAGCCGTCTTCAGCTTGAGCACGTTGGGCTTCTTCTCATAGTCGGTGGCCTGGGAAGCCAGCGCGTGGTGCACGCTCACGGCGTTTTTCAGGTCCTCCTCTGACAGGGCCTTCTCTGGCTTATATTCGTCCTGTAGGCGGACATGAAGAAAGCAAAGACATGCTCAGACTTCATCTTCTCTTCTCTTTTTAAAACCGATTAACTACAAGAAAAAGTTTGGAAAGTCCATGAAGGCGCATGAAAATACTGAAGTGAATGGCAGGTAAAAACAACTCTGTGCTACTTCATTAATGTCACCAAACATCCTGTTCTTTGAAAAGCATTCTCAGAATGAGAAAATACACATTATACCAAAGGTTCACTTTTGCAAAAGCTGATATATAATAATTAAAGAGCTAAGGAAGGTCAGTGATAAAATATCTATCATACATGTTTTACAGTGATTTGAAATGAAGCGAGGTCTCATAGGGTGATTTGGTTTCAGAGACAAATGGACACCCATCAGAAGTGAACTGACGGTGAAAACTGGGCCACTGTCTGCTCTAAAGACTCCACATTTTCCTGCTACTTTCTTTTGAGGCTAATAATATAAAGGAAAAAATGAACAGTAAAATGAAATAATTTCTCCAGCTGTACTCTGAAAGAAAAAAGGAAAAATCAGCTTAATTTTAAGTTAGGAGAAAGATTAGTTCTATTGTCATAAATTTGAAAAATGAGTAAAATTACATTAAAAAGGAGGGTGTCATGGATAGATCCAATTTTATCTTCGAGCATGATCCAGACACAATTCATAGAATTTACAAAGGTTCTTTTTGTATAGCTTCCCCCTACACATAACTAAAAAAAAAAAAAAAAAAAATCCCAACTAGTAGGAAAATGTGATATTATTATTGTTCTATTATTATTGTATTGAGTCATTTCCATGGGTCCATAAGAATAAAAAAGACCTGAAAACCAATGTAAGTATAGTAGACATTACAAACTGTTATAGGAGACAGTTTTTACTATTAAGTTCCTCTCTCCGCTTCCCATATTTTATAATATCATGCATGATGCTATAAACGTGCACTTCTTCTATAAAGAACACATACTCCTCACCTTCTAATTAGTAGCAAAAGCCTTTTAGTAGTAAAAGGAAGACTTGGTCTATTCTATTATCAGTTTCATTTTACACATTTTCAAAAAAATCGTTATCCTCTCCCATATCTCTTCCTCCCTTCCCTGTGGCCCCAGCACAGACCAAGCTATCCAGAGGTACTCTTGCCATCAGTTCAAAGAGAGTCGGAAAGAGACAGCTGCTGATGTCCCTGACAGCGCTGAGGCCACGGGGAAGAACCTAAGACACTCAGTTCATACCAACAGGAAAATCACACAGTTTATAACACCAAGTGATAAAATCCCTACTCTAAGATCGCCACAATGCTGTTTTATTAAGCCTCGGAGATTAAGAACTCATTAAGTTTCATTTTCTTTGAGAAGGAGTGATATCTTCTTCATAGAGCTGTAGGATGAAATTCCATCAGATCCTATTTTTTAAACTTTAAATAATGTTCAAAGTGGATAGTAAGCACTTAGATGTTACTTGATATAGCTCCTAATAATAATTTTTAGTAGCATATAGCTTGAACTTGTATTTTATAAGGACAAACTTGTGAGTATCAAACTTTCTGCTTACATACCCTGTAAACGCACATTCGTAACCACCTTTATCGTATTTCCTCTTTACACAGAGGAATCATGCTTAGGGTTGATCCTGTACTCCAGATCAACCTCCACCAAACCCCTCCTAGGATCTTACTTCCCTGGTTATTATCTTTCCACTATATTTTAAATCCTTGTTTTGTCTATGGGCTTCCTCCCCACAGCCTATAAACACACTCAGGGTCTCTCTTATATTTGTAAGATAATAGTCCCTCCTGAATATCACTTCCTCCTCTAGCCGTCACCTCTCTTTTTCCTTTATATACAACTAGTCAGGAGTCCACATGAACTATTTTTATACATTAATTTCCAGTTTACACTTTAACCCACTGGAGCCTGGAGTCCATTTCCACACTTCCCTGAATCTGCTCTAGCAAAGGTCATCACTGACCTCCTGACTGCAAAATTTAATATAGTCTTTACAGCTTTCAACTCACAGCAACCAAGGAAGTCAGCAGTTCTCCTGAAATTCTTCACAGCTTCTCCTCCCACTTCTCTCCCGCGCCTCTCCCCCTCTCTGACCATGGCTCCGGCATCTCCTCACCAGCCTGTCCACCAAGCGTCCGCTCTGCCGCTGGCCTTTGTTCTTTCTCGTCCCGGAGGCGCCCCCTGGAATGACCACATCTGCAGACGACCCTAGAACGTCGTGTGGCAGATGGAGCTGAAAATCCACACAAGACCTGCCTCCCGTTGATGCAGTTCCTTCCCATCTTCCGCCCCTCTGTGTCCACGGTTCCATGTTAGCGAATTCAGTCTCCCGTGAATCACACAGTAGGTAGTGCTCACGGCTGAAAAATCCGCCAATAACTGAACCTGCGCAGCTCAAACTTGCAGTCTTCAGAGTTAAACTCTACTCTTGGCAGTGCAGGTCCTATCTATATCACAATGCCTGACATACTGCTGCGGACGAATAGGAAAAGAACGACCAGCCCTTAGCCATTAGCACTGGGTGACTTGGACCTTTGGAGCAACTATACATATCCTGGAGCATATTCTCTCTGACCTCATTCTTCAAGCTTAAAACCAAGCTTAAAGGATGATGTTCCTGGAATACTCTAAAAGTGCTAGGAGTTTTAAAATGAACATTTATTACCGCTGTAAATAGAAGCGAACAGTAATTATCCACTTGGGAGAACCGCACCACGGTTTCTGAAGAGGACCCTACTCTCAGGCAGTTTCCTAAACCCTCAGTCTCTAATACTGGAAGGAAAATCCTGCACAGGACAGAAATGGAAGATAAGCTCTATTTAATGAGGATGAAACCAAAGTCTAGGAATTTTAAGTCTAACATGGGCTTCCACTCTTTTAGTTAATGGTAATATCATTTTATCATTTAAAAAAAACCACAAAATACAAACAAAACACGTTTGGCGTTCTGAATTCCTACTAGAGAATGTACCTCCAAGTCCATACAAAATGAAAATGCAGGGTAGACTGGAAAAGTTAGAACTGACAACTGAATAAAAAGAAGAGACTTTATTCTGCAGAGCTCATTCTGACATCTTTATTTTTCACGGCTTAAAGTTGAAGATGGTGTTTAATGATGGTATTGGGAAAGAAGAAATAAAGGAAAAATTATCGTAATCAAACCATTTCAAACCTAAGACTCTTGGTTATGCAAACTAAATGAGGAAAGAGAGCAAGATAAATTCAATCAAGAAATTTTCTATAAAAAAAGAAAATGCTCTATGACACCTAATAATTACTAGCTATTTTCTCAAACAAATGAAGGGTGAAAATGATGCCTAAAAACACATTACTCTCCCCTGTGTCCACTGCAATCCACATCTTTTATCCAGGATGACTCACTGGAGCTCTCTACCTCCCTGATGAGCACCAAGCATGTGATTTCACAATGCTGTTTATTTAAAATGCATTTAAAGCATGAAACAAAAAGCTTTCTCCTTTCTCTTAAGAAGCTTGTTAATTAAATGTCACGTGAAGTTGGATCATAACACACTAACGCAAAGATCATCTACATGTGTACAAACAATAGGTTGGCGTCAAGTCTGAAAATCTGTATCCTCAGTTGAGTATAAAGTCCAACTTGGAAAGTGACCAAATGTCAATTGCTACTCACCAATGTCAATTAAAAAATGCTCAGATTCCAGTTTACAGAGTATAAGGCACAAGTGCACTACCTCATTAAAACAATTTAAAATAAAGTTGAAATAGCCTTGATTTCCACTGAGAGAATATAGTTGTGAGAGAAGTGAAGACATTCTTGAGAGCCTATGAGGATTTAATAAAAATGTCAGTAATTAAACTGGATCCTAAGCTGTGTATTAATTCTTGATTTTTAAAAAGGCATTACAAACATTTTTCATAATTTGATGATTATCTTTAAAAAAAATTCTGTATATTCCTGGTTAGATGTCATTCTAAAAATTATTCAGCTTCATTTTTCTTTTACCATGGAGCACGCTGTGTTCCCACAAATCTGGAAGGAAGGCGTAACGGGAAATCAAATGAAGGCATGTTTCAGCCCATCACTCAAATAATCAGATATCTGAAAGTCACTTCTTCATAGACCGTTAAGACTGAAAAGAGCTTCAAGGATCATTTCAACTAATTTTCTCATGTTAGATAAGCGATTTTAAAGTCAGAAAAATGTCTTCTATTTCTGTAAGGAGGATTAGGAAATAAGCCACTGAAAGTCAAAGGACTGCATTTGTTCATGTTGGTTTGCTCGGTTCGGCGGACGCTGCGCCGTCTCCACGTTGCGCCGATGAGGACGCGTGGGCCCTAGCAGAGGCCTGGACCTGTCCGCGGGGGACACACGGAGGGCCGCTCACAGACACGGTGGGGCTGGAGGCACTTGGGATGCCCTCTCAGTCGGGTCTCTGACTTCAGGGACACACAGGACGCTTCTAGGACAAATCTGGTGCGTGAACCAGGAAGTGAGGATCTGCCTGTTAATGATCATACAACTGAGCTGGAAGAGCGTTAGAGCAGACAGCCAGCCACGAGCAGACAGCAGCCCTTTGAAAGGGCTTTCCAAGTGGCTCAGAGGTTACAAGTCGGCCCGCAATGCAGGAGATGCAGGTTTGATCCCTGGGTCAGGAAGATTCCCTGGAGAAAGAAATGGCAACACACTCTGGGATTCTTGCCTGGGAAATCCCTTGGACAGAGGACTGTGGTGGGCTACAGCCCACGGGGTCGCAGAAGACTTGGACGAGACTTGGCGACTAAACAACAGCACAGCCCTTTGGAAAAACATACAGGATTTTGTGACTCAGTATCTGAAGAAAATTAAAAGGTTTTAACATTTTTAAAAAGAAGAAACATCTCAGCACCTTCGTTACTCCTTGAAGGTGAAAGCTGCTCAGTCATGTCCAATTCTGTGACCCCATGGACTATACAATCCATGGGCTTCTCCAGGCCAGAATGCTGGAGTGGGTTGCCATTCCCTTCTCCAGGGGAATCTTCCCAACCCAGTGATCGAACCCAGGTCTCCGCATTCCAGGCAGGTTCTTTACCAGCTGAGCCACCAGGGAAATCCAAGAATGCTGAAGTGGGTAGCCTATCCCTTCTCCAGCGGATCTTCCTGACCCAGGGATCGAACTGGGATGTCCTGCATTGCAGGCGGATTCTTTACCAGTTGAGCCACCAGGGAAGCCCATCCTTACTCCTCGAATATTTCTAACTAACACAGTGACCAGGGTTTCCTCTTGGTTCCTGCGAAAGGCTGCACTTGGCACTGTCTGTGACGGTGTGATGTGAGTCCATCATCACCCACCCACCGACGCTGAGTGCAGAGCCCTGGAGACCAAGTCAGTGTTGAATAAGTGTTTCCTGCTATGACTTTCACATGACTGGTGTGGGTGTGATATTTACTGCAAGGAAGGGAGGGAGGCGGGGAGGGAGGCAGGGAGAGAAAGGCACCGCCTGGGCCCCCAGGGAGCAAACGGGAGGAGAGGTTTGCGTTCTGGACCCGTCTCACACTCGAGTGGCTTGGGAAAGGGCACAGAACACTGCAGCCCCTCTTCGTGTGGGCTCGAGCCAACTGATAGGATAAACTAGCTTCTGTTTGCCAGACCCCCCGAACGTGCTTTTAAACAAACCTTCGGCGCACAGCCTGTGCGTCTTGAACTCCAGATTCTATGTGTTTCCAATTGCAATGCCTTTTTATGAATAGACAGTCCTAAAACATTCTGATTATGTTTGAACTATGCCTTATACAGTGGTCACACTGCTTGGCTGAAATGGGTCATTCATCTGACTTATAACTAACAAAAACTCAGATATGATCACGTAACGCCACAAAACCTAGTTAACTTCTGTTTTGCGCACTTCCCATTGTTTCAGAGAATGAGAGAGGGGTCCAGATGGCCCTTCAGGGTGTGACAGGGCACAGAGCCAGCAGTTCCACAGCAAAATAAATAAATAGATGCGCCCTGGGCACCCAGGACAGCTCTTCGCTGTCGGGGTCCCGGTCAGGGTCGGCCAGCTCCTAGCACCTGGGATCAGTCTGGGGGCCTGGTCTCCGAAGCGTCCTTCTGCCTGGCCCAGGCTCACTCTGCACTTGCCACCTGTACTTCAAACACTGCAACAAACAACTCCCTTCCCAATCCAAAACGCTTACATGCAGTTGGAACTAATCTCTCTCTCTCAAGAAATCCAAGGAAACCATGGAAGGTTTTGCATCAAGAACCAAGAGTTTCCAGTATACCAAGACAGGAAACTAAATTTTTAGCTAACCAACACTGTTTTTACATTTGAAAGAGATGCCAAAGGCAAATATATTCTAGTCTGAATATCTGTTTTCTAGACTCTAGAGATAAAAGACATCAGAATATTCTCTAGCGACTTTCCTGGTGGTCCAGTGGTTAACAATCTACCGTGCAATAAAAGAGACAAACAGGTCCAATCTTTGGCTGGGGAACTGAGATCCCACATGTCACAGAGCAACTAAGTCCGCGAGTCACAAGTACTGAGTCTGGGCACTGAAATGAGAGTCCAAGCACCGCAACAGAAGATCCCACACGAGGCAACAAAGACCCCACGGGCCACCGCCAAGACCCGCCGCCGCCAAAGAAAGAAACAAACACCTTTTCTTTTTTAAAAAAGAGCATTCTCCAGAGCCTGCTGTAGAGGATATCATGGTCAAGTAATTCAGAGCCACGCACTCACCAGCCACCCACACCCCTCTCTCTTCACCATTCCATCAATCACCTGATGATTTATTTTAAGGAAAACATAATTCATTTTTGTCACAACCAGACAGGTAACAAAAATACCATCATAAAGCTTACCAAAAAAGACTTGCAAGCAAAGGACAGACCTAGGGGGGTCAGACACAGAGCCCTTGACTGAAACCCACAGAGACCTTCTGAAGCTGTGTGACAGCAAAGACGATCTCAGCGTGTGACCGGCAGATGCCTCAGTCCTGGGTAACAGACGGTAGAAAGCTGATACCTGTATGTCGACAAGCGATGGATCTTTCCCACCCAAAATTTCATCATTTTGTCATCAATCCACAGCAATTTCAAAATTTCAAAGCATATATGAACTGTTATATTAAAATGATATTAGACTCCTCTGCTGTGAACACTTCATATTTCAATAAAAATAAATAGCTCTCCATTGGGTAATACATTGCCCAAGCCTGGTCTCAGGGGCACTGTGAGCACCATAACCAAACACGGGCAGGAGTGCGTTTCTGCTCAGCTGGAAAACAGACAGAACCACTTGCTTCGCCACAGATGCTGCACTGGGCTCTGCCGGAGAGAAGTTCTAGAAACCGCAGTCCGTTACGCACACAGCTTTTTCCCCTTTTCCCCCGATGCTTTCTCCAACTCACCCATACACTGGGCTGTTACTGTGTCACTTGCCATTCATTGCATAAACCTCTATCACTGTAAGCCCAAGTTCTTTTGGGGGGGTGGACACCAAGCTGGTTTCTCGATCCTCCCAATATGATGTTTTGTAAACGGTTCTGATGACACTACTGCAATTTTCTGTGGGTTTCCTTTTTGCTCGAAAGTCAGAGGCAAACATGATGAGTGGGGGAGGGGAGGGGCCAGAAAGGGAAGGAGGCGGTCATGAGGCTGGCAGGCCGTGTGTAAGCTGGAGAAACAGGACAAGGGCTCGGGGCCACGTCAGGAGCTGTCTGGGGGAAAGAAGGAAAGAAACGGACCTATTTAACTTGCGAGAGAAGAGACCCTGGGGATCCAGGATGTGCAGCACAGGAAGAGGGGTGCCGCGGGGGCATGGAGGTGCGATCAGGGAAGACCCTCCTAGAAGCAGCTGTCTGCACGCTCTCCGCCCGTGCCCTCACTCACCCCCTCCGGCTTCCCAGCCCGCCACTCCACTGGAACTCCCTCGTCCCTGGATTCTAGAGTGACTTTCCAATCCCTACCTTAGGTCACCTCTTTCCAGCCCTGAGGTCTGGGCAGCGCCCCCTCCCCCCACCTCTCTCTCCTCCCGCCGCCCCCCACTGCCCCCCTGGGTCCGGTCACACTGCCTGGACCCTCTCACGGTCCCTCTCTCGCAGGCACACACGAAAGGTCTGTGTCCCACTGTTCTCCCCGCTTTCCATGCTCTGAGTGACATCACCTCCCTTGCGTGTATTTTTTTTGGAGGACTCTCCAGATCCCCTCCCGGCTCCTGATCTGCATATCCATAACTGTGTCAGATCGCTGATTTCAGCACCAGGAACTGAACAGTCCAGTCTGTGCTTCCTACCATAGTTCAAGCTACTCTGGTCTCTATGACTCCGACACCGCCCCCAACCCACACCCCATCCTAGAACCAGACTGATCGTTCTAAAAGGTACATCTGATTGTGTCATGCCCCATTAAAAACCCCTGGATACTCCCACACTGCTCCAAGAGGAAAGCTCAACTCCCAAGCATGGCCTCTGGGGCACCCGCAGCTCCCTGGATGCGCCGTGGCCTCTGACATCTGGGCATCCATACACGTTCCTCCCTGCCTGAATCCTTCACGCCACTAACCTCTACGTGTCTTTTCGGTGAAGGGCTAGACATCAGTTCCTTCGTGAATGTTTCCATGATCTCTGCTCTTCCTGAGTCCCAGTGAACTGCCCGTCCACGGCACATCGCCTTCTTTGTAGCACATACTGAATTGCACTGAAGTGGCTTCTTTTTTGACCACTCTTACTTCTTTTATTAATTTTTTGGTTTTTTTTTTTTTATTGGAGGATAGGTGCTTTACAATGTTGTGATGGCTTCTGCCATACATCAACACCAATCAGCTACAGGTAAACACAAATCCCCTCCCTTCTGAACCCCCTTTCCACCTCCCAGCCCATCCCACCCGTAGTTGTCACAGGGTACCGGGCTGAGCTTCCTGTCACATAGCAAACTCCCACTCACTATCTGTTTACATAGGGTAATATATATATTTCTATACCATTCTCTTTGCAGCACTTTTTACAATGGATAGGACATGGAAGCAACCTAGATGTCCATCAACAGAAGAATGGATCCAGAAACTGTGGTATATACAATGGAATATCACTCAGCTATAAAAAAGAATGCATCCGAGTCAGCCCTAATGAGGTGGATGAACCTAGAGCCTATTATAGTGAAAGAAGCCAGAAAGAGAAAGACAAGTATCATATACTAATGCATATATATGGAATCTAGAAAGATGAGAGTGATGGACTCATCTGCAGGGTGGAGATGGAGACGCAGACAGAGAGAACAGACTGTGGACACAGTGCGGGGAGAAGGGGGGGCGAGCTGAGAGAAGAGCATGAAATGGCTTTTTATTTGCTGACCTTTTCAGACAGAGCGTAAGCTCCTCTAGAGGCTATAATTTGCTCTCAGGCATACATGCAGTGCACAGCGTTCTAGAAAACCACTGCAGTCCTGACCTAAAGATGCACGCGCTACTGGTTTACTTCCTGTGAGGGTCTGAGTCAAGGTGACAGTCTGTCAACCTGAGGTCAGCTGATAGTAGACGCTTGACTTTTAAGTGCCAACCTGGGAATCATGAAATGATTGAAATGCTGACATTTGTATGATTGTTCATGTTTCCTGGTAACAAGAAGGAAGACTGTCTGAAAGTGGGTCTGAATTAGCAAATCTTAAAAGGTTAGTTACACTAGGTACGGAAGATAATTAGAGATAGTCTCTCACATTCCAACAGAGGGGAGGTGGCATCAGGCAAGGGCCATGACGGACAGAGGAGAATCACCGATCCTGACAAGAGCAGGAAGCAGCTCCCGCATACTTGCTGTGTGTTAGCCAAAAGTTAGGGGTTCCTGATGGCTCAAGTGGGAGGGAGTCGGCCTGCCAATGCAGGAAACGTAGGCTTGATCCCTTGTTGGGGAAGATCCCCTGGAGGACGAAATGGCAAACCATTCCAGTATTCTTGCTGGAGGATGCCATGGACAGAGGAGCCTGGAGGATTACTGTCCGTGGGGTCGCAGAGAGTCAGACAAGACTGAGCACACACATGAACACTGGGGTGCCTGTGAGATCGGAGTTTAATTGTCAATAAACTGTGGAAGAAAATGAAAATGACAGAAACCCAGTTTACTTGCTAAATATTTGGATTTCTAGATATAGGCCATGAAGTCACAAAGAGTCATACATGTCTTAGCAACTAAACAATAATGAGAAGCCAGACGTTAGTGGAATCTGGTTGATGTGGTAAACGTTAAGAAAAAGTTCTCCAAAATCACTTGTTTTAAACGTCCAGTAGTTGGAAAAGACATATAATAGAGCTATGTGTTTATATAAAAATTGCTCGTTGTTCAGTTGCCAAGTTGTGTGACTCTTTGCAACCTCATGGACTGCAGCATGCCAGGCCTCTCTGTCACCCACCATCTCTCAGAGTTTGCCCAAGTTCATGTCCATTGAATTGGTGATGCCATCCAAACATCTCATCCTCTGTCACCCTCTTCTTCTTCTGTCTTCACTCTTTCCCAGCATCACGGTCTTTTCCAATGACTCAGCTTATACAAGAATAATCTAATGGAAAAAACACTAGCATGGTTTCGGCCACCCTGCAGAAGCCTGAGGAGGCAAACCAACCTCTGAGCCTCAGCTTCTTAATTTAAAAAATGGAGACAGTATCCTCCTATAAAGGTGTAGGGCTCATATATAAAAAGTACCCCCAAAACTACATCATACTAACAAAGCCATGTTATTTCTGGCTGAATGATCACTACAGTAAGTGGGCTCAGTAAGTCTGCCAGTCCCTTCCTGCCTCGACGAGGCGGGATGCTCAGATTTGGGATGACTGTTCCCTTAGATACTATATACAAAGCAATGCCCTGTAAAGATGTGTGTGTTCAGGGGGCATGCAACAGAGAGAGTTGTATGCAAACAGGCAGGGATATGCACCTTAGAGGCATGAGACCTTTGTGAAGCCTTCGGTTTCCCAAGGAGTCACTGAAAGCCTTCATGATGAGCCTGTTTGTGCTGGGACGGGAGGAGGGGAAGCCTGGCCGAGTGGGGGTGGAAGGCTCGGAGCATCTGCCTGGTGCAGGCTCGGCTATGCCTGGCTTTCCTTCTGGTGACTGTGGGTTTTTTTTTTGGGTTGGTGGTGGTTTTTACTACTATTCTCACTCTTAATGAGGAAATACTAATTGGGTAAAAATCATTGGGTCATTTCTTTTTTTTCTTTTCTACATATTTATTTATTTATCTTTGGCTGCGTAGGGCCCCAGTTGCAGCATGCGGGATCTTTCCTTGTAGCTGGTGGGCTCAGTTGCCCCCCCAGCATGTGGGATCTTAGTTCTCCGACCAGGGATTGAACCCACTTCCCCTGCCTTGGGAGGCAGATTCCTAACCACTGGACCATCAGGGAGGTCCCTAGGCTATTTCTTAGCTGAGAAACCTTGATGACAAGTTTTAAGTAACTGATGAGCAATCGATAATGGAATGGGACCCCAAGCCAACCGCCCTGCGGTGGCAGAGGCGACATGCGTCTGTGTGTGGCGTGTACGTCTCAGAGTGGAAGCAGGGTGGGTTTCGATGTCTTCAGGAGACTTATTTGGTTCCTGAAGTTAGGGGAGCAGAGGCCCTGCTTCCTTCGGTCTCACAGCGCTGCCCCCCTCTTTTAGGAGCCACGGTCTGGCAGCCACGGTGGGCGGGGGTCGAGGTGCAGGACCTGCCCAGCTGGGAGAACACGGGGGGCTGGGGAAGGAGTCCCTGGGAACCTCTGATGGGAAGCTCTGATGCTGAGAAATGGATCTGGGCAAGCTGCTAAGGGCTAAGTCACTTCAGTCGTGCCCGACTCTGTGCGACCCTGTCCCTGGGATTCTCCAGGCAAGAACACTGGAGTGGGTTGCCATTTCCTTCTCCAATGCATAAAAGTGAAAAGTGAAAGTGAAGTCGCTCAGTCGTGTCTGACTCTTCGCGACCCCATGGACTGCAGCCTACCAGGCTCCTCCGTCCATGGGATTTTCCAGGCAAGAGTACTATAGTGGGGTGCCACTCCACTAGGCGTGGAAAAAGACGATGGCGGTAGAATGTGTGTGCTGGCGAGACCCTGGAGAACATGCTCCATCCGATTATCTTCACCCCACCCGCCTGGCATGGCCTGACCCCGACCCAGGCTGAGCAAGACTCTGCCACGCTGAACCGAACCAGTCTGGGGCTGGAGGAAAAGTATGCCTCTTTTTCATTATCCTTCATCCAGATAACAGAGAAGTGGCTACAGGCGGTAAGGAGAGGAAGGGGTGAGCTGTCTTCTCAGCTGTGCTTGAATCCCAGGAGGTTATGTGGAAGAGCACCATGCCCTCCCGGGAGCACAGTCACCCAGCGGGGACGAGCTGGCACACAGCGGGACGCTGTCTGGATCCTCTGGGGGCCTGGGGGTGGGGGAGGGCAGCACCCAGCTCACCCTCAAAGGGTCTGACATTCTTCTGGTGGAGAAAACTTCTTCCTTGGTAAAATAGTTCATAAACTGAACTGTGACACCGTTTCTTTCACATTCATGATTCACTAGCTACTTGAAACCTAAGTTTTCATCATATTTCTACTCCTGGCTACCCTCTGTCCAGCCTGTAAATCAAAAGTCAAAAGCTGTTTTGGGACCACCCTGTTGGTCCAGTGGTTCAGACTCTGCCTACCAACGCAGGGGCTGGAGGTTTGGTTCCTGGTGGGCAGGCTAAGATGCTACACGCCCTGAGGCCAAAGAACCAAAACATAAACAGAATACTGAAACAAATTCAATAAAGACTTTTAAATGGCTATGTTAAAAAAGACATCTTAAAAAAGCTGTTTTTGCATTCTCTGACCACGCCAATTCTCCCAAAACTGGTATTTCCCTTTCACTGGTTAAAAATGCACACACACACCCCCTGCCTTTTTCTTTAACCTTGCCTGCCTGGCAAATGCCTGATCATCCTTCAGGTATGGTGGGTTCAAGGTGTGTTAACTCCTCAGGGAGGCACTCTCTGACCTTTGCAAGAGTGGTCAGGGGCCTTATTCAGTGAGACTCTGCATTCCTCCATTAGTTTATACACTATTTGGTGAAGGGTTAATTTCCCTGTTCCTTGTCTTGCTCTGTGGGTTCTGTGTGGCAGAGACTGTATCTTCGTCATCACTGGAAGCCCAGCATTTAGCAGAGTACCAAGCTCTAAACGGCTGTGTGAAGACACAACCCCCAGACTGTATAAACCCCCAGTTACCCGGCAATCATACGACTTTCTTTCTGGGCGGCACCTGCCACCACGTGCTAGCAGGCCAGGACTCCACAAGGTTAAGGATTAGCCAGCGGTGGGACATGAGGAGCCCTTTGCAGGACACACGCTGAATCAGTGCGGAGCCTCCGATGGACTCTATACTCTGGAGGTAATGTAAAGAGGAAGAGGTCTAGGAGCTGGCGCCTGCTGATGCTGGCAGGCAGCTCAGTGTCCGGGGGGCGCCCCGGGGCAGTGGGCAGCAGACAGCTCCCGGTTAGCCTTACAGTGCCTGGCATTTTCAGATGCAGAGGCCCACGGGGTCTTCACATTTGCATAGCCTCTCCTTTTGTTTTTTTTTTTTTTAAATCTTACAAGTTAGGAAGAAACTAATAAAACACCTGAGCAGATATATCCATCCAAGAACCTGGCCTACTGTGATGACGCTTCTACTGGTTGATGAGCTAGGCTCTGGGATCCGTGCAAAGTTCTGGGATAGACATTAGATGACTGCTATGCTGAGACTTTAAACACTCGTCACATTTTTCCAGCCCCTCCTTTTCTTTCAAAGAGCACTCACAACAGCAAGAGGGGAGTCTGGCCTGGATGCAGAACAGGGTGCCCCTTCTCAGGCCACGCTCCATCCGAACACAAAGCAGCAGCCCGAGAGAAACCCACAGCGCCCCCCGCACGTCATGAACAAACGCGTCATTTCCTGCGGGTCCCATTTTCCACTTTACGAAAGGAGACTCACCCAGTTTTCCCCAAGTGCCCGCCTGCCACACTCGAGAGATGCCATAAATATGAAGGTGCAACCTAATTTTGTAGCTTTAATCCAACTGATGTTGACACTTCAGAATTGACAAAGTCAGTCCCTTGTCAACATACAGCCCTTTCTCTTTGATGTCTGAACGAGTCAAACAACTCAATTCCCTTATCCGAGGGAGAGGACAATGAGAAAGGCAGAGCTGTTGACTTGGAAACAGCCTCTCTCTGTGCATCCCCTCTGTCAAAGGCTGAATGCAAGAATGTTTTTCTCTCTTCCCAGGCTCACCCTGGGATGGAGTGGGCGGAAATCCTGTGACTAGGTATTCAATGAAATGATTTTGCCAAAGACAACTCGGCCCCTCATAGAGGTTTTAAAGAAAATGACAAAGTAAGCCAAGAGAATAGGATTGATGCTGGGGAAACAGCTGTGATATGTGAAATTTAATTTCAAAGGGCCATTCCCTGCAGAGGCAAATCTAGCTGAAAGGACCAATGTGGGCCCAGCATGTATACACATGGTGCTTTGGCAAAGGCCAAAGCAGTTGACTTATAAATTAGAAGCTGTGCTGGCTCCATAAGGAAACAAAGACAATCCAAGATATCTGGCCACCTAAGAACATGAATAATCACCTAACATCAAGTCTCCATTTCTCCAGTTGTTTGATCCCTCAAAGTAAAGTGTACATTTTAGAAGGATGTCCCAGATCACTTTCTTTACAATCTTTGGGTTTCAGCTGTCCCCATACCTATCTCTGCAAGGGAACTCAACCATGAAAAGAGCTCTAGTCCAGGGTGAAGTATCCCATAGTCTAACATCCCTTACCTAATCTATCCCAAAAGGAAGAAAACAAGAGGTTTTGTTAACATTAGACATAGTTCTCAATCTAGACATCGGAAAAAAGTGCCTGTAGGAGAGAATTATAATAGTGCCCCTTACAAAGCTGCTCTGGTAGTATGTAAAAGGCTGATATAGGACAGCCAAGGTCCTTTTAAATATTGATCTGGGTGACTCCTGAGAAACAGTGGTCTGAAAAAAGAATAATGCTTTCAATTTTATTATATAGGTCATTACGATAACATTTTGAAATGCTTAAAATGAAAATAAATCACATATGTCCCTCCCCAACACTTCTGTTTCCATCCCAAATAGTTTATTATCTCAGTGGTGCAAATGTGGATGCCCTTGCAGGCTGCCGCCCAATTCAGTATTGCCATTATTTCAAGTGTATTTTCTTCCCCAGTGAAACACAAGTGTGGAAAGGCAGCTTTGGAGTGTGGCAAGTGTGTAAGGGCATGTGTTTGTGCACCGAAAACAAAAACGTAAAACAAATGAGGCCTTTACGTTTAAATAACCAAATGCTAATAATTACTGCAGTGAGGAAAGGCTGTGGTGGGACAGATATTGTCATAAATTACTTTGAGAGATAAAGCTGCTCAGTATTCCTCGAAGTTAATTTAGCAATAGATTTCAATAATCTCAAACAGCTCCCACTCTGTCCCTGTGACCAATGATACTTCTGAGAATCTATTCTTAAGAAATAAACAGAGATGTGTACAGTATATCATTATTTATAACTGTGAAAAGCTGAAATGGGGGTATGTTTGAAAATAGAAAAAATTAAATTATGATAAAGCTATTTAATGGAAAATACTGTAAGCAATCAAGAATGAATGTTTTTGCAAATTCTGTAAACAGAAAAAAGTAAAACCATTTGACTTTTAATTTCATAGTCCTCAGATACTAGACTGACCAAAAAATAAGCTTCTGAAGAACTTTTAATTTTAAAACGTTTCTGTTAATAAGTAGAGTAAAAGAAAAAGTAAATCACTGTCCAAGGATTGTCAAAATGTCCAATCACTTGGACATTGTCCATTCATTGTCTAGGCCCAATCAAAGGAATAAAATAAATCTCCAGAAACTGACCATAAAAAAGAAAGGTATATAATGTATCTGATAAAGCATTAAAAATAACCTTCATAAAGAGTCTCAATTGGCTCAAGAAAATGATGCATGAACAAAAAAATGAGAATATCAACAAAGAAAATATTCTAAAATCTAAAACAGAGATTTTGAGACTAACGCATACAATGACACATTCACTAGAATCACCCTCAGCAGACTTACACACGAAGAAGGAAGCAGTAACTGAGGACAGAAACACTGGGATTATGCAGTCAGAGGAACAGATGGGAAAAAAAAACACAGAAGCGTTTACAGGACACTATCAACTGGACAAGATACCTATTAGCAGAGTCCCAGCAGGAGAAGAGAAAAACTAGCAGGTAGAGAGCTTACTGAAAGAAACAGTGGCCAAATACCTAACAGACCTGAGGAGGAAAATGGACATCCAGACCCAAGAAGTCCAACAGCCTCAAATTAAGACAGCCTCACCCACAGATCTACACAAAGACACATTACAATCAAACTGTCAAGGAAAAAGTGAAGGCAGAATTTTCAAACCAGCAATTAAAGAGAGGCTTGTCATATTCAAGGGAATTCCTTAAGATGTTGGCGGGACTGCTCAGCAGAAGCCCTGCAGATTAGAAGAGGAGGGCAGGGTGACAGCCTGAGAATGCTGGGGGGTGGAAGGGAAGCCTGTAAGCCAAGAACACCGTACCCAGCAAATGCCTCCTTTAAAAGAGAGAGAGAGACGAAGAATTTCCCAGGTAAGCAAAAACCGAGGGAATGTGTCACTGCTAGATCTGACTTACAGAAAGTGTAATGAAAACAAAAGACTTTGAAATGAAAAGAAACGAAACAGCAGCACTGGAAATATAAGAGAGAGAAGATGAAATATAAATCTCACTGGTAGAGGTAAATACATAGAAAAATACAGGATATTGAAATACTCTAGCAGCAGTGAGCAAATCACATCTAACTGTAGCACAAAAGTTAAAATAGGAATGTATAGGAGCAACTATAAACACAAAACTTGCTAGTAGATACACAATATAAAAAGAAATAAATTCACACATCAAGATAAATTATGTGTGAGGAGGGAAAAGAAAAAGTGAAGAGTTCTTACATGTGATTAAAGTTAAGTTGTTATCAGCTTAAAAAGGATGACTTAGAACTCTAACATGTGCTATGTGAGGCTCATGGTAACCACAAAGAGATTACCAACGGATGACACAGGAAAGAAGGTGAGAAGGCAATCAAACTAGGTTTCTATAAAATATCAACAAAACACAAAGGGAGAGAATAACAGAGAAAAAGTGTCAAGAAAGCCACGAAAGAGAAAACAATTTGCAAAATGCAAATAGTAAGTACTTCTGCATCAATAATTACTCTAACTGTAAATGAACTAAATTCCCCAATCAATACAGAGTCTCTGAATGGATTTAAAAGAAAAAAAAAAGACCTAAGTATATGCTGTTTGTAAGACTCACTTTATGCATAAAGGTACATATAGGCTGAAAATTAAGAAATGGAAAAGGATATCCATGCACAATGTAACCAAAAAAGAGTCATACTTATTAGAGACAAAACTGCAAAAAAAGACAAAGAAGGCTATTATATAACGATAAAAGGATCAAATTACCAGGAAGCTGTAATAATTAAAAGTACATGTATACCTAATGCCAGAAGACACAAACATGTGAAGCATATACAGACAGAACTGAAGGGAGAAACTGACAGCAATACAATCATACTGGGGAATTTCAATGCAATCCTCTCAATAATAGCAGAAAATTCAAACATAAGATGAACAAGGAAACAAAGAATAAGATAAACACTGTAGACAAAATGGACCTCAAAGACATATGAAGAACACTCCATCCAGGAGTAGCAGAATACATGTTCTTCCAAAGTGCACATAGAATATTCTCCTGGACAGATTACATCTTAGCTTATAAAACAAGTCTCAACAAATTTAAGACACCTGACATCATACCAAGTGTGTTCTAATCACAACAGGATGAAACTAGAAATTAATAGTTGAAAGAAAACGGCACAATTACAAGTATGTGGAAATTAAACAACATATTCTTGAACAATCAATGGGCCAAAAAAGAAATCATAAGAGAAATCAGAAAATATATTGAGACAAAGGTAAATGAAAATATAACATAACAAAATTTATGAGATTACAGTACAAGCAACTTTATAGATTAAAAAAACAACCTAACTTTACATGTCAAGAAATTTAAAAAAAGAACAAACTAAGCCCAAATTAGTAGAAGGAAGGAAACATTAAGATTAGGGCAAAAAATCAGGCCACCCAGGTCCCACAGCCAGCCACCCTGAGATCCAGCCCCACCACCAGCAGGCTGGCGTCATCCCCAGGACCACCTCCGAGCCCTCCAGCCAGCTGCGCCGGGACCTGGCCACATAAACCAGTAGTTAGGCAGCCGCCACAGAAGGCAGGGCTGGCCGCCAACCAGGCCAGGGGTGGCCTGCCTTCCAGTCCACCCACAGGTCCTGATTTGCGACTAAAGAAGGGCCCAACAGCTCATGGAGCTCTCGCAACGAGAGGGGTATGCTGCTGGGTCCTGAAGGACATCTCCTAAACAAGGCCCTTCCCCACGGTTAAGAAGTGTAACCAACCTACCTAAACACATCGAGAAACATAATTAAAATGGCAAGGATGAAAGAGAGAGGGAGATTCTTAAAGTCAGAGAGAGACAAGCCGCCAGTTATGTATCAAGGAACTCCCATAAGACTATCAGCTGATTTTACATCAGAAACTTTGCAGGCCAGAAGGAAGCGGCATGATATGACTCAAGTAATGGAAGGGGAAAAGAAAACACCCTACAACCAAGAAAAGAAACACCCTACAACCAAGAATATCTTAGGCTGTCATTTAGATTTGAAGGAGGGATAAAGAGTTTACAAATGAGTAAAGTTAAACAGTTTGTCACCACTTAACTGGCTTTACAAGAAATCGTAAAGAGATTTTTCTAAGTGAGAAAAGAAAAATACTACAACTAAAAATATGAGACTTATGAAAGGAAAATTCTCATTGGTAAAAGCAAACAAATAGTAAAGATAGTAGATCAGACAGTTATAAAGCTAGTAGGAATGCTAAAAGAAAAAGTAAAGTCATCTATATCCACAGTAAGTAGTTAAGGGATTCACACATGAAAAGATGTAAAATGATGTCTAAAACATTAAATGTGGTGAGAGGTGACTAAAACTGCAGGGTTGCTGGAATGTATTTAAACCTAAGTGATCATTAACTTAAAATAAACATACACACACACACACAAATACACATGTTTTATATGACCTTCATGGTAACTACAAGGCAGAAATCTGTAACAGATATATGCACACAAAAAAGAAATGACTCTAAACATAACACAAAGGTAGCCATCAAATCACAAGGGAAGAAAGCAAAAGAAGAAAAAGGAACAAAAAAGAAGTACAAGAGATCTCTGAAGCAACAGTATCTGATAAGGAGTTAATATCCCAAATAAATAAAGATTCCATATAACCCAACATCAAAACAAAATAAAACAACAAACTGAATTATGGGCAGAAAATTTAAAAAGATATTTTCCAAAGAAGATATACAGATGGCCAACAGATGGATGAAAAGATGCTCAACATCACTAATCATCAAGGAAATGCAAATCAAGACCACAATGAGATATTACCTCATACCTGTCAGAATGGCTGTAATCCAAAAGACAACAAATATGTGTTGGCAAGGATGTGGAGATGGGAATCCTTGGGCACTGCTAGTGGGAATGTAAACTGGTGCAGCCACATGAAAAACAGTTTAGACATTCCTTAAAATTTAAAAATTAGAACTATCATAAGATCCAGCAATTCCATTTCTGGGTAATTTTCTGAAGAAAACAAAAAGGCCATTTTAAAATGATTCGTACACTTCCAGGTTCACTGCAGCATTATTTACGATAGCCAAGATATGAAAGCAACCTGAATGTTCACTGACAGATGAATGTGGCGTGTATGAAAACATACATGACAGAATATTACTAAGCAAGAGAAGAGAGTGAAATCTTGCCATCTGTGGTAATATGGATGGAGCTCGAGGCTATGATGCTAACTGAAATATTTCAGAAAAAGACAAACGATTTCACTTGCATGTACAATCCAAAAAACAAACCCAACGTAACAAAGCAGAAGGAGAGTCACGGATACAGAGGACAAACCAGCGGCTGCCAGAGGGGAGAAGGGTGGAGGGATGCGTGAAACAGGTGAGCGAGATTAAGAGGGTAACACTTTTGTTCCCAAATAAAGGAGTCACGCAGATCAAATGTACAGCATGGGGAATACAGTCAAGAAAATATAGTAACTTGATATGGTAACAGAAACTAGACTTATTGTGGTGCTCATTTTGTAATGTATAGAAAGTATCAACTCACTATGTTGAATCTTAGAAACCAACATAGTGTTGTAGGTCAACTATACTTAAATAAAACAAACAAACAAAAGAAAAATAGTAAGTGGGAGAACGGCAAAAAATGTCAGGATAGCAACCGATACTTGTCAAAGTTGCTCAGAGCCCTGTCTACAAAATGTTGGTGCCAAATGCATTGACACAGACACAATCATTAGGGAGTTTACATAGCTTCACTGTAGCCCTTGTTAGCAAGTGGACTTTACATACATAAAGGATTCATCACAATATAACATTAAAAAAACTAATAAACATCTTGCACCACAGAATGAAAGTCTGAAGACATAATAAGCTTGGATACTGATCATTAGGCTAATTTTTGCTACACATTTCAAGTTTGGTATAAAGTAGAACTATATTTTTAAAACATGCATTTGAGATAACTTGTCTTAAAAACAAAAACCTATCTTTATGTGCTAAAATAAAAAACAAATAGTGGTAATTTTTACGCATTTACAAATACTGTCTTAGATGTGAAATCACTAATTTTAGTATCATACCTCAAGCGTGTCCATCTTAATGAAGTTGTCTTAAAAACATTTTTGCAAAAGAAGAGTAAATCTTCAAAATACCAACAGCTGAATACAATTCATTTCCCTCAAAAAAGAGATTATTACAGAAATAAATGAAATAGAGACTATAAAACAGAAGGGGAAAAATCAATGAAATAGTTTTTTTTTTTTTTAAATAACAATAAAAATGACAATCCTTTAGCTAGATTACTAAGAAAGAGAGAAGACGAGAATAAAATAAGAAATGAAAAATGAGACATTACAACTAGTATCAGAGAAACAAAAACGTAAGAAACAGCTATGAACAATTACATACCAACAAACCGGATAATCCAGAAGAAATGGATAAATCCCTAGAAACACATAATTTGCCAAAACTGAATCATGAATAAATAAAAATCAGAGTGGACCTATAACTAGCATGTAGATTTAATCAGTAATCAAAAACCTGCCAAAAAAGAAAAGTCTAGGACTATTCAGCTTCACAATAAATTCTATCCAACTTCTAAAATGGGACCAATTTAAATTAAAACCAATCTTTTTCAAATTCTTAAAAAATATTGAAGCAGAGAGAAACTTCTAAAATCATTTCATGAAGCCAGTATTAGCCTGATATAAAAAACAGAAAAAGATACTATAAGAAATGAAAACTGGAGATCAATATCCCTAGGGAATATAGATGCAAAAATTCTCAACAAAATACCAGCGAACCAGATCCAACATCGTATTATGAAAGAGGCATACATCACGACCAAGTGGGATTTACCCCAGGAACGCAAGGATGCGTCAACTTATGAAAATCAATTAGTGTGGTAAATCACATTGACATAATAAATGTTCAAATCACATGATCATCTCCATAGATATAGAAAAAGCATTTAGTAAAAATTCAACAACCTTTCATGTGATAAAAAACATTCAACAAACTAGGAATAAAAAGATATTACTTCAATATGATAAAGACCATATATAAAAAGCCCACAGCTAACATCATATGTGAAATGGCAAAAAACTGAAGGCTTTTACTTCTAATAAAAGAAAAAGACAAAAATGCCCACTCTTGGCACTTCTATTTAATACAGCCATAGCCATCAGAGAAGGAAAAAAACTTAAAGGCATCCAAATTGGAAAGGAAAAAGTAAAATTATCTTTGTTTACAGATTCCATGACTCTAAATACAGAAAACTCTAAAGATTCCACAAAAGAACTGTTAGAAATAAGAAATAAATTCAACAAAGTTGTAGGATACAAAAATCAATTGTACTTCTGTAAACTAAAATGAGCAATGTGAGAAGGAACTTAAGAAAACAATCCCATTTATAATAGCATCAAAAACAATAAAATATTTTAGGAATAAACTTAATGAAGGAAGTGAAAAACTTATATAATAAAAGATACAAGCATTGTTGAGAGAATATAAAGACAAAAGTAAAGAGAAAGACATCCCATGCTCATGGATTAGAAGACTGAATATTGTCAAAATGCTTATACTATCCAAAGTCATCTACAGATTCAATGCAATCCTTATCAAAATTCCAAAGGAAGATTTGAAGAAACTGTAAAATTTACATTAACATTGATATGGAGTTATATAGGGTCCTAAATACACTGTCTTGAGAAAGAATAACAATTTTAGAATCCTCATACTTCCTGACTTCAAAACATATTACAAAGCTATAATAACAAAAAAATTACAGTAGTGGTATAAAGATATACATGTAGAACACTGTAACAGAATGGAGAGCCCAAAAACAATGCCAAAAACTGATCTTCCAAGAGTCCCAAAAGCACACCAAGGAGAAAAGAGTCTATTCAACAAACGATACAGGAAAACTGGGTATCCACGTGAAAAAGAATGCAAGTTTATCTTCAACATACACCACACACAACAGGGAACTCATTGTGAACTTAAGTGCTTATATACCACACAAAACTCCTGGAAGACAATACAGAGGAAAAGCTTCTTGGCATTGATACTGGCAATGATTTCTGGTATAGGACACCAAAACAACAGGCAACAAAAGCAAAAATAGAGAAAAGGAACTAAACCTAAAACTCTTATGCACAACTAACCCTAACTCTAACCCAACTAACACTAACCCTAACCCAACAAACCCTAACCCTAAACAAAAACCCTTCAGGACAACTAACCCTAACCCTAAACCTAATCTAAAACCCTTCTGCACCACTAACCCTAACCCTAACCCTAAACAAAACAACAGGCAACAAAAGCAAAAATAGAGAAAAGGAACTAAAGCTAAAACCCTTCTGCACAACTAACCCTAACCCTAAACCTAACCCTAATTCAACTAACCATAACCCCAACCAAACTAACCCTAACTAATCCTAAAACCCTTCTGCACAACTAATCCTAACCCTAACCCTAACCTAAAACCCTTCTGCACAACTAACCCTAACCATAACCCTAACCTAAAATCCTTCTGCACAAATAACATTAACCCTAAACCTAACCTAAAACCCTTCTGCACAACTAACCCTAACCCTAACACTAAACCTAACCTAAAACCCTTCTGCAAAACTAACCCTGACCTGAACCTTATACCCTTCTGCACAACTAACCCTAACCCTAATCCAAAACTCTTCTGCACAACTAACCCTAACCATAAACCCTAACCCTAACCCAACTAACCTTAACCCTAACCCTAACCCCACTAACCTTAACACTAATCCTAACCCCAACCCTAACCCTAATTAGGGAGACAATAGAGAGAGTGAAAAGGTCACGTATGGAATGGGAGAAATCGCCTGAAAATGATATATATGATAAGGAATTAATGTTCAAAATATGTAAGGAATTCCTACAACTCAAAAACAAAAAACGAAATAACCTGATCAAAAAATGGTCAAAGGATCTGAACAGACAACACATATATGGTCAACAGGGATATGAAAAAAAATGCTCAACCCCACTAATCATTAGGATTAGTATAAATCACAGTGTAAATCACAATGAAGTATCATTGCACACTTGTCAGGATAGCCACTGTTAAAATTTTCTAAAAATAACACATGTTGAAATGCATGTGGAAAAACTGCAACTCCTGGCCATCGTTGGTGTAAATTTAAAATGATTCAACTGCTGTGGAAAACAGTAGAGAGGTTCCTAGAAAAATTTAAAGTAGGACTACCATATGATCTCGAAATTCCACTTCTGGGAACTGAAATCAGGATCTCAAAGAAATATCTGTACACCATTTTCTCTGAAGCATTGCTCACAATAACCAAGAGGCGGGAAGAACACAAATGTCCATGGACGAAGCTACAGAAAAAGAAGATGAAGCAAACCATGGAACACTGTTCAGTCATAAAAACGAGGAAAATCCTGTCACATGCTGGATGAACATTTAGGACGTAACTTTAGGGGAAACCAGCCAGTCATGGATGAACACAGCTTGGGGCTCCTTGTGTAAAGCATCTGAGAGTCAGATTTACAGAAATGGAGGGTAGAAAGGAGGCTGCCAGCGGCCGCTCGTTGGTACTGTTTGTCATGCAAGGTGGAAAACGTCTAGAGATTTACTGCACAACCTGGTGCTTATAAGGTAATAACACTGCACTATTAACTTAAAATTTTATTGAGGGAGATCTCATGTTACGTTTTTTTAAATCACATTATAAAGAAAAAACATTTCCTAACAGTCACCACCGAGGGCAGTGTTGTTACAATTCCGAGCCTCCCTTCACTGTGGAGTTAGAGTCCCGCTGGGCCCTGGGAGGGGGTGCACCTTCTCCCGGGCAGGACTCGACTTCCCCACCTCCGCACACAGAACTAGGGACGAGGGGCTCCAGGAAATACCCTGCAGAGGCCGGAACACGCCAACTGCATACCAAACTAACTTCCGGATTTGGGGACTAGAAGAAAGAATCCTGCCAGGAAATGGTCTTGTCAGACCCGTACCCAGGTAACTGGAATACATTTGCATTGTTAAATATCAGGGCTTGAAAGAAAATGTGTTTCTAGATTTAGGTAGGATCCAAACGAAGATAAATAACTAAATACACGAGGGGTGTAACTTCACTTTATAAATATCCATTGAAAACAAGTGTTACCACAATCTGTACCTGAACAGACAATATGAAGTCTAACATATCAACTTATATTCAACATTTCTAATTGAATGTAATTAGAACACACTTCATCCATTCCCTCTGATCACACACACTCATATATACATGTATATAATCTTTTATATTTGTAAAATGTAATATACACACATATATAAATAATTTCCAAAACAACTTTTTTCACCAGAAACAAAAAAAAATCTAAAAAAGAGTTTAGAGATCAATTATACAATCTTTCTGCTTGATGTGGCCTCTTTGTACAAAGTGAATATTTTCTAGGTAACTTGTCTAATTATCACTCCATAAAGTTTTGTGGGCTTCCTTTCTTACGTATCTACGTTTACCTTTTGCAAGTAAAGCACTGTTCCCTTTAGTACAGCATAAAAGGTCTTCCATCCTCGCTTGCCTCTTGGAGCTAGAAAAGGAAAACAAATGGAAAAATTTAATTTGACAGAAATCTGCATTTTAGAATGAGAACCTGAAAAGTCAATGTGGTAACTGTTCTCCAATGCTCCTGGTTTATTTGCTACCGAGACCAACATGGCTCAGTGGTGAAGAATTCGCCTGCAATGCAGGAGCCGCAGGAGACTCGGGTTCGATCCCTGGGTTGGGAAGATCCCCTGGAGAAGGGCATGGCAACCCACTCCAGTATTCTTGCCTGGACAATTCCATGGACAGAGAAGCCTGTCGGGCTATAGTCCATAGGGTCCCAAAGAGCCAAACACGACTGAAGTGACTTAACGTCCCCACACGAAACTAATCATAACTATAAAATTTTCTTGAGGCTTACTATGTAACAGGAAGTACTGTCTCATTTAATCCTCACAATAGCCCTGAGAGGTAGGTACTATTACTCTTGTCTTTCTATAACACTGACGCACAGAGACGTAACCTGCTCACGATCACATGAATAGGAAGAGAAGGAGGAATCTGAACCCAGGCGGTAAGGCTGTGCGGTTCGTGCTCCGGTAGACATAACTTAACTATTGGAAAAGCAAGTGGCATGCTGGAAGTACATGCTAATCTAAGGGCTCATGAACAGCGCCTTCGTGGCTTCCTCAGAGTTTCCGAGAGACATAAGAAAAACGCCTCAGAATACAAAAGGACCCCTCTTGGCCTTTCTCCCACCCATCCACCAGCGGGACTGTAACTTTAATTATTACTCCTGTGGTAACCCTTAAGACCGCTGCAGCAGGCGCTGCCACACTGTAACATGGTTTGTTCTTTCTTTTTTTGTCTAAATGTCTCTTTAAGTAGGCTGTGAATAACCTGAGAACAAGCATCTTTCATCTTCAGAATTCACAGAACCTAGTATAATGCAAGGCAGACACTAGGCACCTTGACAAAAATTCTCCAGGCGAATTTTCTTCCAGAAGTCCTTACAATCCCCATCTTTGTATTTTCCTGGAGTATAAAGTAGAATTTCTGTATTGACTTACGTAAAACTTTACAGATTATCTTAAAGTAAAAGCACAGATTAGCAAAACAGCTTACTATTTATTCTTAATCTTAATAAAGTTAAAATCTTGTAACCAGAAAAGGTTATTACCTGAACACCATTTCTCTAAACATGTCTACTCAACATGTAGGAAGGGCATTTGTTCTTTCTGTTATCAAATATTTGACTGCCTTTAACCTGGATGCCTGAATAAATTACAAAGCGCATTATTTTCAACCACATCTTTTAAATGTCCTTTGACTGAAGAAACCTTAAGCTTGGAAACTAGGTGAACAGCCACCTACAGAATACAGGTGCTCCTGCCAATACCATACTGAGATATCCACCTGGCAAATTAAAAAAAAAAGAAAGAAAAAAAGGCCTCAAAACATCCGCTCTGCAGGTTTCCAGGGGAAATAAAAAAAAAACAAAAACCATCCCATATGTCTCCACCATGTAAGGTTTAAAAATGTGCACTCAAAAATAAATGATCAAAAAATGTACACCATAACCTTCTTTATAAAGGAAAAGAGTGGCTACTATAAAGAAAGTCACAGCTCACTCTACACACACATGAAGTAAAGGCTGAGCGCTCTGTTAACAGACGTCAGATTCCGACCCGGGCCGTGTGAGAGCGGCGTGCCCAGAAGCGGCCGCCGGCTGCAGGAGCTGCCGCGGCGGAGGACGGGGCGGCTGGTGTGCTGGGCCGTCGGCTGGAAGGCCGACCAGCTGGTCCACGGTCCTCTCACCCACCAGCCCACTCGGTCACTCCTGACCAGTCCCCCTGCCTCTCGGGACCTCAGCCACTTCATTTTAAAATGTGGATAACTCATTTAACTTAAGATAAAACACTGGCTTAAAGCTGGAAAAGAACTCAGAGGAACCCTTCTGTTTTCTATAGGAAGAATGCAGGGCCTGGATTTGAAAGGCTATTCCCAAAGCCCTAAAACTAATTTAGTGGCATTTTGAGATTCTTTAAGTTCAAAGATTTACAAATCAATATTTCTTCTTTTCATGTAGAAATCTATCAATCTGTTACTAAGGCTGTTGCCCTAGACTCATACCTCTGCCCCTCCCTCAAATGGAAATCAACTCCTCTCATCTAGGTTTCAGGAGGAGGCTCCAAAGAGAAAAACAAGAACTAGTTAGAACCAAGTAAACCCAAGATGGCGGGAGACTTGACTTCTAGTGACTCTGAGCCATATTAGTTAAATGACATATTTATTGGCGCCAGGACAGTTGACAATCGCCATGACAACAACTGCAATTAGAAAAGACCCTGATGCTGGGAAAGATTGAAGGCAGAAGGAGAAGGGGACAACAGAGGATGAGATGGTTGGATGACATCACCGACTCGATGGACGTGAGTTTGAGCAAGCTCCAGGAGATGGTGAAGGACAGGGAAGTCTGGCGTGCTGCGGTCCATGGGGTCGCAAAGAGCTGGACATGACTGAGAAAATTAACAACAACAACCACCGCAAAGCCCTGACAAGGACAGAAGAGGAGGGCGGCATCAGGTTCGGATCCAAGCCACAGCCCTGTTCGTGAATACCCCTCCCTCTCTTTCCAGTCTTATCTTTAAGCTCGACTCTCCGACATACATTGTGTCTCTGCCTGAATGGGGTTGAGAAGCTGGTTTGCTAACCAAGTTCTGGCTTCTTTCCATTCTTTGGCCATTGAATAAAGCCTGTGCCATCCCAACGGCCATCCCAACGTCCTAATGGGCATGTGAATCTGAGCAGATAAAGAACCTCCTTGATGGAGACAAGGAGTCTCCACCTGGGTTAGGACCCAGTGTGGGTCGAGCGCACCAGTTTGGTAACAAATTCATGCACGTGTTCGTGAAAACTTTTAACAGGTCTTCATCATTACCACACTAAGCCGATTAGAAATGGATCCCAGCTGACTGTGATCTAAAGTCACCTGAGGGTGACAGATGCTAAGTCAGGGAGCATTAACCCTGTATTCCATGCTCTACTTTTCCGGTTCCCACAGAGGTTTAAAACTTAATCCTGTTTTTGGTCAGTTATAACTTACTTGGTTCAATCCACACCACAGTGCTAAGAATAAGACACTATTATTATTATTTCCATTTTACAGTTGGACCAGTCTGGGTGTAAACAAGTGGAATTCAGGGAAGGAAGGGACCATGGTGCACGGGAACAGGCTGGAAAGGCTTAGAAGCAGCTGGCCCTGACTGTAAAGTCACACACGCGCACACACACACGCACGCACACACACACACACACACGCACGCACACATACACACACATACAGTGAGGCTATGGCTTCGCATCCTCACAAGGAGCACTGTTCCTCACAATGACAACTGCAGAAGAGTTAAATCTGATGTAACAACACACACACCATTAAGTGCAGAAGGCCGGGGAAAGAGTGGTATCCCATTTCGGAATGAACATGGTGGGAGGAATGAGTGAGGTTACTGACTGGGCCCTGGATGAACCCTACCGGTAACTCTAACACTAGGACAGTCGGCAGACGCATTTTAACAAATAGTTGGGTGCCTACTGTGAAAAGGTGTGTGCTGAACTTGATCAACAGATACTGCTTTGTGCACTATGTCTATGCTTTCAAGGCTATTTTTAACACGCGTACTCAGATTGCAAAGACCACTTTCCTTCTCGAAAATAAAAGGATCACGGCGTACTTTAACTCTCATCAACTGCCTCTAGCCTAACATGAAAACAGTGTCTATTACTTTTGTTTAAGGCTACTTTAATAGACATTTTCTATAAATGGCCACTGTCTCTTTAGATTTCCCCTCATATTTACTGTTACCTTAACTTGTTATTTCTGTATCTCAGGTTGGTCTTCAGGGTCATTTTCAACTACCTCTTGAAATCTATACTTAGGAGTTCTTTTAGTGAGAGTCTTTTGGTGGTAAATATTTTTTATTTTTCTTTATGTAGAAATGTCTTTCATTCATTAAATATTCTAGGTGGACAATTAACTTTTTCCTATGAAGGTATTACTTAATGTTACATTTAGGTACAGCTTGCTTTGGCTTCCCATTTATCATCTCCAAACACTTGCAATCATCATATGTTGAACACTATCTCTGCATTGTCTCCTCTATCGAAACTTCTGCTACACTGACTTCTCAGTCCATGCCATCGGCATCTTCCCACTCCCCATTCTTCTGTCCTCTGTGCTGCAAGCTGCTGGTTTTATCTCCAGTCCTCCTGGGGCACCCAGATCTACGGATGCCTTGAGGGCTCAACCGCCCCAGGGGCAGCTCACCTGCTAAATTTGTCTTCATTTCCGCCTCGCTATTACTAGCTCATCTACTGGTTTAAAAGGTGTTTAAAAATACTTTAATCACTTTTAGATGTTTTATAATGCACGAGTTTTGGAATTCTTAGGCCATCATATTAGCAAAAGGACTTTCTAGTTTTTCCTTTAATTTAATCACAAATTTTATAATCTAGAATTCATTTGTAGCAGGATAAGGAGATAAGAGGTGCAGACCAGATGAGCAAAACTAGAACAAGGAACACCAGTGAGGAGGCTACTATAACCACCCCACGAGAGAGAAAGCCCAAAGTGTGGACAGAGGTGCACAGTCAAGATAAAGAACTGGAAAAGGAGGGGGGGAGCGGCAGCGATAACTCAGCACCCACACCACGTGCTCTGAGCCCTGGGCAAGCGCTATAAATGCCCTGTTTGATCCAAACAATCCTTTCAGTTGGGCTTCCCTGCCTCTATTTTGAGATTTCCATTATTAACTATATTTGCAGTTCTGAGAGGTGGAGGAAGCTACTGAGGGGGCTACCTTTGTTTGGATTTCAAACCAACCAATTAGCGCAGTTTAGACAAGGAAGCCTGTTCTACGGATACATTCAGGGGAAACTCCAGGTGACAATCCTTTGCAAGGTCAGGCTTGCTACTCCAGTAAAATAAACACAGTGGGCAGGGAAGGAGAAGATAGGACGGAGGTGGGGCGGTGCGGGGGGTGCAAGTCAGGTGTGTTATCTGATCTCACTGACGCCTTCAGAGGCACCTAGGCTCACCACAATGAAGCTCGGACTGGAGGCAGGACCCTGCGTTTGCCCTCTGGACGCTGCTCACCCAGCACTCTGCAGAGCAGTAATAACTGCTGCAGCAGCGAGAGCAGCGGCTGACATCGCTGAGAACACGCTTGTTTTAGGCACTGTTCCAAAACTGGACGTGTGTGAACCGTCCAAAACTGAAGCCCACGGCTCCGTGAGGAGCCACTTCTATATTCTTCACTTCGCAGACATGGACTCTGAGACTTCACTAACCTGGAGCATGCGGTGCCCCAGTGCGCCGGTCACTTTTACTCTGGTTTGTCTGCAGGGAAACACTGGTCAAACCAGACTCGGCAACAGCGACTTGATTAACTCTGAGACACAGGGGTGATATTCAAATTAAAACAAGAAACAAAAAAAGTCAACAGGCCTCTGATTATTCTACACCTCTCTCTTTCTCTCCCTCTCATACACACACACACACACACACACACACACACACACTACACATTTCTGCAAAAGAGAAACTGGCAGTTGTTCCAAACCCAAGTGGTAGTGGAACTATCATTAAATCTTCAACATTATAAACCAGTTCTTCTTAATGTTCTGATCTCATCTTTATTACACATTTGAAGAAGTCTTCTTGGAAATACAAAGTACAGTTATTACCACTGGTCTTTGAAAAATATTCAATGTACCACTGAGAATTAAAGCACAGCTGTCACCCTTTCTGCATGAAGAGGAAGGTATGAAACACTCCCAAGCAATGATTATTCCCAAGGTACAAATACTCCCAAGCAATGAAATATTCAGTAATGATTAGTGATGGTAGGCAAACTTAATTGTTATTCATGTATTTTTATATTACATATTATTTGTGTATTTTTATTGTTTTGTTTTATTAATTCACCAAAAGGTATAAGCTTCACGCAGAGGTTTTATCTGCATGCCGTTCTCTAAGTTCTTCTGAACTCCACTGGGAGCAGATTGCGCTTAAGATCTTACTGTTCCAATGTTTCTATTTTCATCAAAATCTTGGCCTGTTTTTGACCACTCCTCACTGCGGGTTCCCTGACTATCTACTTTTTTCTTTTCTTTAAGTTTAATATCAGACAGACTTAAGAAGCATAGAAAGACAGAGTAGGTACAGTTCTTTTCTTTTAATACATTTAACCTTTCTTTCCTGTCTGTTGGCTTGAAAAACATTCTTCCGTTGCCCTAGTAAAATGACAAAAATATCATTTTTCCCTCCAAATGGTAGAGGAGGTCAGTAAGCCATATCCATATTGATGAGAAATAATTCCTTAAGTTATGGCCTGAAGGATAACAATGCAGGCCCGCCAGGCTAGGACACAAGGGAAATTTAAGGACATAACAGTTCCATGTAAAATATTTTTAATTTCTGTATGGCAATAGACAAACACATTTAAAATATAGGGAGGGAGGGGATGTATGTACAATCATGGCTGATTTGCATGGCTGAGTTTCCCGGGTGGCTCAGTGGCAAAGAACACACCTGCAGTGCAGGAGACGCAGGAGACTCAAGTTCAACCCCTGGGTGGGGAAGATCCCCTGGAGGAGGGCGTGGCAACCCACTCTAGTGTTCTTGCCCGGGAAATCCCATGGACAGAGGGCTACAGTCCATGCAGTCAAAAAGAGCTGGACACAGCTGGACTGACTGAGCACATAGCAGAAACCAAGACAACAGTGTAAAAATTAAAAAAAAGTTTATATATGTATTTATATACACACATACATATATAATGCCATACCAATGAGGCCCTTCCAAAATAAATCCAGTACCTTGCTGCAGTTGGAAACAAAGACATGCTCAGTAAACTCCTTTCTACACCATGCAACTGGGACACATCTGTGTGAGATTTGTAAGAGGTACGAGACATTTCTAAAGTGCCATTCCCTGGTGACTGTCTGAAAACTGGGCAGAATTCTTAGAGTATCTCTCTTAGAGGATGAAGACACATGCTACCTTGGCAGGAAGCAAGCTGACACAGAGTTCTGCTCTATGTCACTGAGGCAGCTGGAGGTCCACCCCGGGGGTGGGGTGGTGGGGAGGTTTGCTTTCCATGATGCGTGTGTGCAAAGGATTTAGATAAATTCACGGATGACAGCCCTCCCTACAAACCATTATGTGAAGTTAAGGGTAATCCTTTTATATTAATCCCTAATTTCCCTTCATAAAATATCCTCAGGCATCACCATAAGAAGTACTGCTTATGTGTTCAGTCAGTTACTTTAATTGCTCGGTCATGTCTGACTCTTTGCAACCCCATGGACTGCAGCACGCAAGACTTCCCTGTCCATCACCAACTCCTGGAGCTCGCTCAAACTCACGTCCATCAAGTCAGTGATGCCATCCAGCCATCTCATCCTCTGCTGTCCCCTTCTCCTCCCACCTTCAATCTTTCCCATATCAGGGTCTTTTCCAATGAATCAGTCCTTCCCATTAGGTGGCCAAAGTATTGGAGCTTCAGCTTCAGCATCAGTCCTTCCAGTGAATATTCAGGACTGATTTCCTTTAGTATGGACTGGTTGGATCTCCTTGCAGTCCAAGGGACTCTCAAGAGTCTTCTTCAACACCACAGTTCAAAAGCATCAATTCTTCAGTGCTCAGCTGGGCTTTCCTGATAGCTTAGTTGGTGAAGAATCGGCCAGCAATTCAGGAGTCCCCAGTTTGATTCCTAGGTTGGGAAGATCCACTGGAGAAGGGATAGGCTACCCATTCCAGTATTCTTGGGCTTCCCTGGTGGCTCAGCTAGTAAAGAATCTGCCCATAATGCGGGAGACCTGGGTTTGATCCCTGGGTTGGGAAGATCCCCTGGAGAAGGGAAAGGCTACCCACTCCAGAATTCTGGCCTGGAGAATTCCATGGACTGTATAGTCCATGGGGTCACAAAGAGTCAGACACGACTGAGTGACTTTCACATCACTTCAGCTTTCTTTATGGTCCAACTTTCACACCCATACATGACCACTGGAAAAACCATAGCTTTGACTAGATGGACCTTTGTTGGCAAAGTAACGTCTCTGCTTTTTAATATGCTGTCTAGGTTTATCATAGCTTTGCTTCCAAGGAGAAAGTGTATTTTAATTTCATGGCTGCAGTCACCATCTGCGGTGATTTTGGAGCCCAAGAAAATAAAGTCTGTCACTTTATTTTCTGAATGTATGTTAGTTGCTCAGTCATGTCTGGCTCTTTGCAACCCCATGGACTGTAGACCACCAGGCTCCTCTGTTCATGGGATTCTCCAGGCAAGAGTACTGGAGTGGGTTGCCATTTCATTCTCCAATCACAAGAAGTACTATTAAATCCTCATTGAGTAACTCAGACACTCAGATTTCTACTTAAAACAATGAATCCCAGCTGTGCACAGCAGAAGTTACCTTTGGGAGAAAACTCACACACTATTAAGCCAGTGATAGTGTTAATTATCCTCAGGTTTATAACAGAGTGGTAGAAATAAAACAGTACTATTACTATCTTATACTTTTAAATAATTTACCTTTGAAACATTTAAGGCAATTTACACATTTCAAAAATATCAGTTAATCTTTATAATCTTTCTCTTTATGACTGAGAGCTGTTGTATGCCATCAACTCTATTTTATAGAAGGAAAAACTGGGGCAACCTTAAAGGAACCAGAGGTACAACATATACCTATGGTTTTTCCATGAAAAAAATATCTCCTTTTCATAACACAAACAGGTTTATGTTATTGGTAGAGAACAGAACCTGAAACATGAGAACTGGAAGAACAGGCTCCCAGGATGCCCCTGGCAGGCTGAAGTTGACTCTGGATGTTATTCTATTCCTTTAGGAAGTCAAGACTCTTACCCTAAATCGATCTTTCTAGAATGGCAGTAAGTACTTTGGACCGAGAACCTGGAAACCCAGATTTTGTTTACACTCTTAGGTCTACTGTTTCTCTGATTTTCAACAAGTTGCCTAACATCTCTGGTTATAAAATCTAAAATGACACTATACCACACCATAATTACAATGTTGTTCATTAAGGTTATTAAGGACACAGGTCCTACCCCTAAAGAGTTCACATTATCAGTGAAACTTAATACAACATGATAAGCCGTATAAGCCAAACGGTAACATGGCACTAACCCGGAATAACCACAACGGGGGTTTGCAGCAGGTAGAGAAGAGGGAGTCACTAACGCTACAAAGGAGTAGAATTTAGAAGTCAGAGAAGGCTTTAAATGAGGATTTAGCTTTTAGCAAGACTTCGAAGGGGAAAAACGAGTTTTCTTTTGACCTCCACCTTCTCTACAGTACATTTGGACTAAGACATTGAATCAAAGCATAGATCTCAATTACATAAGTCTCATAACACTGCTCACCACCATCCTTTATCAGGATGACCTCTGGACAAAAGCCAGCACAGTAATTTTCACAGAGGGCACATGGTTGAAATTTTGATTTCATCTGAGTGACTATGGGCAGGTCAAGGTCAGTCTCTCCAGGTGTCACTTACTGCCTAGGTAAAATAATAATAAAATGATACCTACTTCATAAGGGTATTCTGAAAGTTAGATGAGTTAATGTATGTGAATCTTTTTAAAGTATATTTTTTTATTGTTAGGGATAATGTCTGCTAAAAGAAAATGCACCCAATTTCCATGCTAAAACACAAAGACTTAATTTTTTTAAATATCATTCATGTATTCAGAAATTTTTCTTTGTTAGAGTCAGTCCTTTGAGAGGAAATCCTCTGCCCCAGACATTACTGACACATTCTTAAGAGAGCAGGGTAGCCTTTCACCCTTAATTAATTGGGGGAGGATGGAGTGCAGCATATTCGTTAACATAGCTATGGTTTCTGTTCTGTCCCAGGTCCCATCCTGTCTTGACACTGGAGACATCAAACCTGAATGCCAACAGTGAAAGCGGATGACGGGAGGAGGAACAAAAGCTGACGGAGAAACTTTACCCACGTGTTGATAAAAAGCTGTGAAAATGCACAAACCCCACTTACAAACAAATCCTTCCCCACTTGGGTGGGAGATGGCTTCCCTGATCCCTAGAGGCACAAGGAGGACGTGAGGGCCTGGGGCTGCTGAGGGTGGAGAAGAGGGCGGGACTCACAAGCGTGCATCCTCAGGAGCTGACGGTTACAGGGAAGGGTGCAGGCAGCAAAGACAGGAAGGCCTCGGAACCCGGCTATATTTCCAGGACACACACACCAGAGTCACAGACACTGATTTAGGACTTTGACGGATGAACGACACCTCCCGCTCCCTCCAGCTGCTCCAGTTACCAGCCGCTTCGCCTCAGTCGTCCCTGCTCAGACGCCACCTCCCCAGAGCCTACAGATGCATGCTGCAGTTCACAGCTGCCCGCCTCCTCCACTGTCTCCCCACCGTGGGTTTACTGTCCTCTCGGCCACTCAGCAGTCGCCTGAAATGCCACTGTCGATGTTTACCACGGAGCTCCCCTATACGACCTCCAAGCAAGCACCTGAGTGGGACCAAGCAGGTGGGATCTCCAAGCCAGTGCTTTGATTTGTTACTGTGTCCAGAGAGAAGGCTAAAAACTCCTAAAGATGAAGAAAAGAATCAGATGTCCTAAACAGGCATGTAGGTGATACGACTCAACAAAAGTTAATGATAATATATGATTTTCAGGTATACAATATAATGATTCAATATCTGTCCAAATTGCAAAATGACTACTATAAGGGTACTTATCATTTATCGCCATACACTGCTGTTTCTTCTTGGGATGAAGAACTTCTAAGATCTACCCTCTTAGTAACTTTCAAATATGTAATACAATGCTATTAACTATAGTAACCATGCTCACAATTCTTATAAACTGGAGGAAGATGCTGCAGAACTTGCTATTTTTAATAAATAGTTGGCCATCTTAAAAAGTTGGCCAATAGCAAAATGTTACTGAAGTTCAACAACTTCACTATATGTGAAAGGTATGAACACCGAACTCTAAGAAATATCAAGCATACTATGTTCTTTTACAATTTCGTGCACAATTTACAGAACTCATTTATCAAACTTATTTAAACCAATGTACTAAAATAAAATGTATCTTAAAAGCAAGGAATAAAACTTCTATATGACCCAGCAATCCCACTTTGGGGCATATACCCTGAGAAAACCATAAAAGACATGGTACTCCAAAGTTTATAGCAGCATTCTTTATAGTTAGGACATGGAAGCAACCTAGATGTCCACTGACAGATGAATGGATAAAGAAGCTGTGATATATATATATACAATGGAATATCATTCAGCCATGAAAAGGAACGAATGTGAGCCAACTGAACTGAGGTGGATGAACCCAGAGCCTGTTATATAGAGCGAAGTAAGTCAGAAAGAGGAAACAAATACCAGACATTAGCATGTATATATGGAATCTAGGAAAACGGTACTGATGAGCCTAGTCTGCAGGACAGGACTAGAGAGGCAGATATAGAACAGACTTGTGGACACAGTGAGGGAGGGAGAGGGTGGGATGCACCGAGAGAGCAGCACTGAAATATATACGTCACCGTAAGTGAAACAGATAGTGGGAAGTTGCTATACGACACAGGGAGCTCAAGCTGGAGCCCCGTGACAACCTCGAGGGATAAGAAGCGGGTGGGAGGGAGACTCAAGAGGAAGGGATGTGCTATACGTGTAGTTGATTTGCATTGATGTATGGCAGAAACTAACATGACACTGTAAAGCAATTATCCAACGAAAAATAAATTTTAAAAAATGATAAAAAGATAAAATAAAATGTAAGGGTAAATTATTACCGTCCATCTGAGGAGCACAGGTAACTGCTGAATCAGACAAGCTTGAATCTGGCTCGTCAGGTGACACCAAATCAAGTTTCTTCAACTTCACAAGCACCTTCTGACCAAGAATTCAAAGACTCTGCTGACAGTGCATTTCTATGAGTCGAATTAAAACAGGCTCCTGTAATGGTGACACAGCCCAAGTGCCCTGGAAAGTGCCCCTGGGCCAAAGCTAGTGCAGGTCAAACAAAAAGCCTTCCCAGTGGCAAGGAGGAGCAGCCAGGAGTCTGTTCTCAGGGAGACAGCAGTCTGACTCTTTCTCCCCACTTGAGAGCCTCAGGAGACCCTGCCAGCTCCTCTCTCTGAAACGCAGCTCCTGACCGTCCCTAAAGACTGTGACACAGACGCCAGCAAACAGCCCTCCGCCACGGACTGCGTCTGAAGCGATGCCGCCACCAGTTTAGCTCTCAGCTCTTCCCCGTCAGGCCAACCTCTTCCATTCGATTAGACTGCCAGTGCTCGGAAGAGCTTCCCCAATTCCCACTTACTCTACGAGGGCAACAGGACTGCATTCTGCCAAGGACCGCAACAAGCAGCGGAAGCGCTGCCAAAACAGCGTGCAACGACACTGATCAACTAACTCCACCCGCAACTTACTTAGGGTAAGAGGTTTTAAAGGGAGGTTTAGTACCCACCACCTTACCGCAAGTGATCTTTAAAAAGAGACAGCAGGCCCCAGATGGAGTCATTTGTGCTCGGCCCACCTCACAAGACCAAGGCTTAATACAGCCTCCCCCAAGGAATGGTCTTCACCAGCTAGTCTGGACGCTTCTTGTCAGCACCAGCAGGGAATCTGCTAGAGGCCCTGTCCACCCCCAGAGGAGCATGAGGTGTCCCCTTGGCCCTTCCCTCCTGCCTAGAAAAGCCTTCGTTTTGTAGAGCTCCTCCGAGCTCCTCGCTGCTGGCAAGGTGGAATGCTGCCCAGCTGACCAGTGGTTTAATAAAGCCAATTATGCCTTTACATTTGTTTCATTGTATTTTTGTTACTTATCAGTCACTGTTTTTTTTTTTACTGATAATCATTCTATGTCTTTGTTATACCTTCTCCAATTTGTCTTTGTTTGGCAAACACTTTTCTGTATTTCAGACATCAGTATATTTCATTAAGCTTTTAAATTTTCTATTGTATTAATGTTTATATTTTAAGTAACAAATATTTCACATAAAATATCAATTATTCCTGATAGCATAAGTTATATTTGTCCAGTGTCAATAGCAAAAAAATTTTGTTAGTTATCTATTTTATTTTCTTTCAGCTATACCTATATTAATACTTGTATCTATTCTTTTTCAAATTCTTTTCCCATTTAGGTTATTACAGAATATGGAGCAGTGTTCCCTGTGCCATACAGTAGGTCCTTCTTGGCTATCTGTTTTAAATATAGCCTTGTGTGCATGTCTATCCCAAACTCCCAATCTATCTTTTCCCACTAGCCTGCTCCACTGGTACTCCTAAGTTCATTCTCTAAGACTTGGAGTCTGTTTCTGCTCTGTAAATAAGTTCATTTATATGATACTGCTTATATGCAGAATCCCCCATTGCCATTCTAATTCAACACATTCTCATTAATGGCAAAAAAATTTTAAGTAAATAAAAATATAAGGAAAATAACAGAAAAACACACACATACACACAGAAAAAAATATATAAAATCACTAGAACAGTTTACATAAGCTGTTGGTATATAAGCTTCTAATCATTTTACTATGTACACATTTGCCACAAAACTGTGATATCATCCTTGTTTCTTTAAACACCACTTCTTATACCATAATATGTCATTTAAAAACGGGTTGCAAGACTGACACTATATAGCTCTTGGTGGTCATTAAGCTGTTTCCAAGATACTGATGGTGCTGCTGCCGCCAACATCCTGTCCCTAAAACAAGAATTAAGTTGTTAGGGACTTCCCTGGTGGTCCAGTGGTTAAGAATCCAACCGCCAAGGCAGTGGACATGGGTTCGATCCCTGGTCCGGGAAGATCCCACATGGCGCAGAGCAACTAAGTCCGTGCGCCACACTGCTGGGCCCGAACTCTAGGGTCCACACACTGCGGCTACTGAAGCCCACGCGCCCGGAGCCCAGGCTCGGCAACAAGACAAACCACTGCACTGAGAAGCCTGCAGGTAGCAACGAAGACCCAGCACAGCCACAATAAATAAAATTTTTAAAATTAAGTTCTTAAGTAACACTTAGGTTCGTTCTGTGTGCCAGACAGTGTACTAACGAGCATCTGTAAGGTGGCTCGCTGTGGGGCTTCTGCACAACCCACTTCCCTCCCTGGAATATTCTTACACAAGCTCTCTGTGTCCAAAGATGTTATGGACTTCCTTTTGCCATTAGCTGAATGACACCTGCTCAGATATACCCCCTTCCTCTCCATAAATTATTCCACACCAAGAATGAATGGATTGGCACACAGCTGGTGCACGAAAGAATGTCTAAAATGAATCAACGATCTATCTAGATTCAAAGCTCAAATTCTTAATTCTGTACTATCCAGTGATAAAATTTTTGTACATAAATTTCTATCACCATAACTACTTCCTTGAGGAAATCAGTATTGTACCTTTAATTCCAAATATTCATCAGGCTGCTGAGGAATTTAATAAACTACAATATATAAACACAGAGACACCAAGATTATTTTCTTCTTTCTCCTAAATGTCAACTATACTGAAAATATAAACAGAATGAGTCAACAGTACACACAGAATAATTTCTAAAAATCAGATGTAATGAAAACTGCATTCTTTCAGAAAGAAACATGCAGATTCCGAACAGATTTTTTCGTTGCTAAAAGATTATAGTTTCTATTCCACAGTCCTTGTCAAAAGTACTGCTTCTGAGAATGGTGGGTAATCTGTTTTAGTCAACTTTATTGCAGGAAAGGGTGGATTGTAAATGAAGGCCAAGACCCATGAAATGGAACTTAAAAACCTAAACCTCATTCTTTTAGTCTAAATGTAGAACTGTGAAGAGGCACTCCTTGTTGAAAACTGATCAAAGGTCCCCAGAACTAGACTGCTGCCAAACTCCTGTGAGGACGCGGATGGCTGCCTTCACGGCGCTGCTGTGTCCCCGTGCCAAAGCGTATCACCGGACAGCCCCGCTGCACAGCCAGGGGGCGAGGGGCGGGGGGCCTCAGCCTGGTTTTAAAATAACTGCTTTGCTCTGTCTCCACTTCAAGAGTCTATCTCTAACAGGAGGAGACACTGTCTTCTGGGGGGAAAAAAAATCCCACTTTTATTAGCTCTTAATTATAGTGTCGCTGTTCCCAATGTTACACAATAGCAAAGATCTCTGCCTGTATTGCCATCATCAACTCTATTTTCAGTATGGGTGACTCAGAATAATATCTGCTTCCTCAAATTTGACGTGTGGGACTGAATTTTCAAAACCTTTGCTGATAGGCAAACTGTAAACCCCTCTAAAGTGAGTGGTACCCCCTAACCTTCTCAAGACACTTCCCAGCACTCCTTACATCCAAAGTGTTTAAAATGAGATTTAAAAAATGTGAAACAAATATGGCTCCCACACTCTTAAAAAGAAGCAAACATTTCCACATTTCAATTGAAACAAATCTCAGGTGGGTAAAATCACTGAAGAATCTATATTGGAAATGTGATTAAAATATTCAAAATTGTTAAAGTGATATGTCCACATAATTAGCCTCTTTTAATTCACTTCTCCCAACTCTTCCAATCCCATTTTCCAAAAGGAACCACTTTTTAACATTTATTGTGTCTCAGGGTACAATGCAGGAGATGCAGGTTCTACCCCTGAATCGGGAAGATCCTCTAGAGGAGGAAATGGCAACTCACTTCAGTATTCTTGCCCAGAGAATCCTATGGGCAGAGTAGCCTGGTAGGCTGCAGTCTATGTGGTCGGAAGAGTCGGACATGACTTAGCAACTAAACCAGCATGTGTCGCCCCAGCAGTTTCAAGCACATGCATTATTTCCTGTGTCCTGGGTATCAGGCAGCCTGCTTCTACTTCTTTCTAAGAGCAGCATGATGTATAGAATTGTGTGTATAACTATATCATACACTTAACTATATATATATATATATATATATATATATGCAGTCAAGTGTAGAATCTATTTCTGTAAATGTGACTTTCTCTGCTTGATCTGTTATAGGCTTAGATAAATGAATAAAACTATTTAATTATGCTAAAAGAATAAGAGCAGCATGATGGTTCTCTTCCTGTGTCCCTTGGGTTCTCCGATTTCTGCTTTCCTGTCCCAAATTCCTTCATCTGCATCTCACAGGGTTAAGGTGAACAATGTTCACTTCCCATTGTATAAAGGCTCTTCCAACTTTATTATTGCCAACTGTCTTTCAAAGAGGGGAGACCACTGACACTCACATTGCTCTAAAATGCTTGCCAACACTTGGTATTGTTACTTTTTCAAATTCTGGCCAGTGTGACAAAGGATTTCTCACTGATATAATTAAATCTTTTACATTTCTAAATGTGAAAAGCTAACACAATCTTACTATTGTGTTGAAGGTTTAAAGTATTACACTGGTGAATACTAATTTGGGGGTTTGGGTTTTATAATTGTTATTTTTCTTGAACAAGTTTCAACTGTTTCTAAACTTTCCATTCAATCAGATATGCTATAAAGTTTTAAAAATTTTATAATGAAACATTAAGAGGCCAGAATGTACCAAACACTGAATAGTCATCACTACAGCTGAACCGCTGTGTACTCCTCGTTGACTGCACGTTCTTCCCCTTGCCAGAACAGATCTCTGTATGGAACTGTAGTCCCATTAAAAGCAGTGCTGTGTTGCATGTGTTAGGATGTTACCATATGTGTACATTTCTCTGCAAGTTAAGTTTTTCATTAAACATTACCTTTTGTGAGAGTCATTCATGTTAAAAACTGTAACTCTAGTTATTTGCTTTTCACAGTTACATAGTTTTCTATTACATAAATATATGAAACCCTTCCAATGTCTTATTTTGAGCTATTGTAAGGTTGCTATGAACAACTCCTTTCATGTATAACAGCAAGAATTTCTGTAGATACACACTTAGGGCTGGATTAACTGAGACATGGGTGTAAGTTCTTCCAACTTTATTTATGATTGCCAATTGTCTTCCAAAGTGAGGAGGCCACCAACACTCACATTGCTCTAAAATTCTTGCTAACATATGGTATTATTACTCTTCCAAATTCTGGCCAATGTGACGTGAGATAATATCTCACTGCGTGTTTAATCTGAGGATCCTTGGTAATCTGAGGGTTATTGGTAAGGCTGGGGATCTCTTCATATATTTATGTATTCCATGCTAAGCCACTAAAGTCATGTCTGACTCTCTGTGACCCCATGGACTGTGGCCTGCCAGGCTTCTCTGTCCATGGGATTCTCTAGGCAAGAATACTGGAGTGCATTGCCATTCCCTTCTCCAGGGGATCTTCCCAACCCAGGGACTGAACCTGGGTCTCCTGCACTGCAGGTGGATTCCTTACAGTCTGAGCCACTGCAACAATATATCCATTCACTGTTTTTGTTTCTCTAAATCTTAACAGAGCTTTCTCAGAATCCTCCTACATGGTAAGTAGGAATGTAAATTGGTACAGTCACTATGGAGAACAGTATGCTGCTGCTGCTGCTAAGTCGCTTCAGTGGTGTCCGACTCCATGCAACCCCATAGACCGCAGCCCACCGGCTCCCCCATCCCTGGGATTCTCCAGGCAAGAACACTGGAGTGGGTTGCCATGTCCTTCTCCAATGCATGAAAGTGAAAAGTGAAAGTGAAGTCGCTCAGTCACGTCCAACTCTTCGAGACCCCACAGACTGCAGCCCATCAGACTCCTCTGTCCATGGGATTTTCCAGGCAAGAGTCCTGGAGTGGGGTGCCATTGCCTTCTTTGGGAGAACCGTATGGAGGTTCCTTAAAAACTAAAAACAGAGCTACCTTATGACCCTGCAATCCCAACTCCTGGCATATACCCGGAGAAAAACATGATCTGAAAAGATACGTGCACCCCAATGTTCATTGCAGATCTGTTTACAATAGCCAGGACATGGAAGCAACCTAAATGTCCATCAACAGATCCATGGGTAAAGAAGATGTGGTCCATATACACTGCAATATCACTCAGCCATTAAGAGAGCATTCTTTACCCAAAGGTCATTAAGATGTTTCACATTTTGCTCTAAACATTTTAGATTTTGTCTCTCAAATCTTTACCTTTAATCTCCCTGAAACTGATTTTTATGGTTGGGCTGAGGCCCAGAAACACATATATCCCAGAGCCCCCATCCACACCCACCTGCATTCCATATGCACACACTCACCATACACACCTCATCCCTTCCACACACAACCACATACCCCTACACCACACACATTGCCCACTCACCTACCACACACATACACACCCTTAGCGCCATTTACTGAAACACTTCTGTAGTCTTTAAATGATCTCAGTCACCGCCTCTGTTTCATGACCACGTTACCATAAACTCTAGCACGGCTACTTCTGGACCCTCCTATCTGCTTCGCTGTCCTCTGGGGATCTCGTCATCTGGGAGACGTCAGCACGACCCAGCTGCACTTCTCAATTCTGAACATCTTATGCGGTATCTTAGCTAACAATATACGTTTTTAACAATTTGTGCTGTGGACTCTAGATTGTAATTACGTGTCTGGTGTGTATCGTACACTGAAAGGTAAGCGCCTAAGCGGAGAGAGGCTATATTTAAGATAGTCTTTGGGCATGTATATAGTTTTAGGTGCTTTAATTCATGGAGGAAAAAAAATTCATTTCCTGCACCTCAACTGACGTAGAGTGTGCTAATAAAACGAGCGGAGCGCTTCGTTTCTTGCCACACTGACACTGAAGTAGGACCACGGCGCTAGGTGGGGCCTGGTGCCCCTCTTCTGCCCTGTCCCCGCAGGCAGCGGCGTCTATGTGGGAGGTGGGGGTCAGGGGACGTGGTCCACAATGTCGGAAGACCCTGGGGCCAGAGAAGCAGCAGTTGTGTGTGAGGAGGCCTGGCACGATGAGACGGGGAGTTGTGGAAAGGATGGTCAGAAAATGCAGATACATTCACGCAATCCAATTTACAAAAGAGTGCTGGGCTGACCAAGTAAAAGACATGCTTACACCTTGCTGACCCCAGGCTGAGACCTCTAGTCATCTAAATACATGCCACGGTCCTGATGGCACAGACGTGGAGAACTTGAAAGTTTTCTAGGCATGTGTTCTCACAGGCACTGCTTTTAATAATGTGCCATAGTTAGTTTGGTATAATCAGATTTTAGTTCCACCAGATTTCCTGATATTCTATATTATAGCTTTGGCTAACAAATTTAAGATTAATTTCCTCCTTAGTAAAATGGGGATAATAGTAGTAATATCTGCTTCCTAGGGTGAAGATTAAATGAAGTGATGCATGAAGTGCTTAGGAAAAAGCACTAATATTAAGTAATCGCTTGATTATCTTTCTTATTCATCATCATTTAGCACATTCATATTTAGAGTACCTTGTTTCCACTTTTTTGATTTTCACAAATATCATGCATTGGTTAATAAAACTAAGAGCATGTATTGAACTTTATTTTTCATTCTGCCTGACAAAATCCAGAAGATACGCTTTGTTTTCTAAATCTGACTGTTCAAAGCTTGTCCTTAATGTCAGATTTAATGGGTCTGGTGAACACATATACTTCTATGAGACAGAACATTTGCTTTTAATCATGATTTGTTTCTTGGACAATTTCTGAGCTGAGCATATCTTTAAAAGACTAAATAAATAAATAAGAGGAAAGGAAGTCTCCAAGTTAAAAAAAAAGAAGTTTATATGAGGAATTGAAATACCCTGACAAGTTCAGTACTTTAGAGTAAATTTAAAAAATGAAAGATAAATCTTGAGTTGGACAGGTAGTCCTTTACAGACAAGTTAACCAAGGTTTTAATCTTTTTCCAGACTTTTGACCCAAACCTTCACTTATGAAAACTTTCACCAGAGCACCCACCATGTACACATACTTACAAACGCAATAGAGTCCTGAGGCAGACGGCACCCCTCAGCATAAAGCAATTGGACATTCATTCCCTACTGACCAACCAAAATGAGAAGAGCAGGACAATTAAGGGAGGAGGCTGTGCCCTGCCCAGACCACGCATTTCTCATTCCTGAAGTCAGATCTCCTCAACCACATGTGTGCAGAAAAGCTCCTCGGAGGTCAAAGGGAGTGACGGCAACCAACGCTAAGCTACATGCACTCCCCTGCGGCAGAAACCACCTTTGCTAAGGGATGCGTGTTCACACAGGGAAGGATCCGGAGATACCCCAAATATGGACCGTGAACCGGGTAAATCAGAATGACTGGCCAAAGGAAAACTGGCCAGTGTAAGTGACTTAAGCTGCTATGAGGGTGCCACCCGAGGACTCTCGCTCTGAGGCTGCCCATGTGTCTCTCCACACGTACTGGACTCTTTCCTCTTAATAACTACTTCACTTGCTTCACTACTTCCTGTCTTCATGGAAACTCTTCTGTGCAAAGCCGAAGGGCCAGAGCCCTTGTCACTGACCACTGGTCTAGTGGCTAGGATCTGGCGCTTTCACTGCCACGACCTGGCCTCCGACTCGGGGTGGGAACCGAAGCCCTGCTCCAAGCACGTTACAGGCCGCCTGAGATGGCTAGAGTGAATATGATGGATCCAAATAAGTTTCTACAGACTTAGCAGAATACTGTGCCCAAGGGGTATCACTACACAGACTTCTCAAAAGTTATTCGGATCTTCCTTTCCAGGAAAGCTCCACTACTGCTTTTTCACTCTTTTAAGATATTAGAAATGAAAAGTGATGTGCTTTAAAACACATTAGGCAAGAGTAATATAAAGCATATTTTAAATCTGCTTATGGTGACCAGCTCTCAAAACAGAAGGATGCGTTCAGAAGCGTGTCGGGTGATGTTGCAAGAGCCACCCAGCAGCGAGATTAACCAGTTAAAGCAGATATGACTGGAAGTCCAACAAAAGGGATGGGGGAGTATGGAAGAGATTAGCTAGGAAAAAGACAAATGGAATAAAATCCAACATTCTTTAAAGGAATAGAACCAAATCCACCCTGAAAAATGTCACAATGTCTGGTATCCAAATAAAAATTGCTAGGAATGCAAAGAATGTAACAGTCCCAGAAAAGACAGAATGAATTTGAAGAGAAGGACCTTAAAACAGCTATTGTAAACATGAAAAATCTGCTCAAGGATATTAAGAAAGATACAGACTTGATAAGGAGAGAAACAGAGGATAAACATTTTCACTTTGCAGTTTCTAAGATAAAAATACTATATGTGGGATAAAAATACTGTGGTAAACTTGAAGAAAAAGCAATAAAAATTATTAAAATAAATAAAGTACTGAAGAAACAAACAAAAAAGAGTTGGAAAACAATGTAATATGGTGCAATATATAGGGAACTAGAGTCCCAGAAAGAGGGGTGGGTACTATAAAAATGACGACTGAAAAACTTCTAGATTTGGTGAAAAACATAAAGTGATAAATCCAAGAACTTAAAAATAATCACCAGGCAAGGAAAACATAAAGTAAAACACCTCACAATAAAACTACTTAAAATTAAAGATAAAGAGAGAAATTTTGAGAGTGGCCAGAGGGGTAGGAACCCACACTACATACACAGGAACGAAAAATGATGGCAGACCTTTGTCTAAACCACACAGGGCAGAGAACAACAGAACAACATATTAAAATTTTAAACAAAAATGAAAGCACTGTCAAGGAATTATACACCAGTGAATATAAATTCCTAAAGTTAAGGTGCAGCACAAATTATTTTAAAAGCCAATAAAACATGAGAACATTTTTCACCAGCAGTTTACTATAAGATAAATTGAAAGAAATTGTCTAGGCAGGGGAAAAAAAAAAGCTACTAAATAGAAATGTGAAATTGCAAACAGGAACCCAGTACACCAGCAGTGGTCAGTATGTGAGTAAAAGTAAAGAATACATCTCTTTCTAAAGCAAAAATAATAACAATGTAGCATGAGTTTAATAGACATAATTAAAATGTATGATAATAGCACATTCCTAGTAAAGAGAAAGGGGAAACCTGTTATAAAGGTTTCAAAGTACACACGAAGTGGTAACATTTGAAGGCAGACTGACCAGTTAAAGATTATACTGTAAACCTTCCAGCAATCATTAAACTTATTAAATAAAGATGTACAACTAATATGCCAACAAGTGAGAAAGACTGAACCACACACATCCACACGCTGTCCAAAAAAGGCAGAGAAAGAGGAAAAAATAAAAATCAAAGAGCAAGATGGCAGAATTAAAGTCAACGATATCTGTAATTACTATAAATGTAAAGACTCCAATTAAAAGACAGTGGGTTAAAAAGACCCGCCAATACATTGCACAAAACAATTTTAAAGGCAAGATCATGGAGTAGGACAACAAAGCTAGAAAAAATTTCTGCATATTAGGCAAAAATTGAAAAGAAAGCTAGAGTCACTATATTAATGTTAGATAAAGTAGATTTCAAACTAAGGAATGTGACCAGGAATAAAGAAGGTCTTTTCACAAAAAGGGATCATTTTATCAAGAGGACATAAAATGCACCGTTTTCAGGAATGCAAAACAGCACAGTTTGGAAAGTTTAGAAGTTTATTACAAGGTTAAATGTATACTTAGCATATATCCCAGCAGGCTCACTCCCTCACCCTAAGATCCCTCCTGAAAAGAGATGAAAACATTTCTATATGCATACACTTGTTTGAGACCAGCCAAAGCAAGTTTATTTATAAAGCCCCAAACTGAAAACACAAAAGCCCAGCTGGTGCATGTGTAAACTGTGGGATATCCCAGCAATGGAACGAATCTGCAATGGAACGAATCTGCAAAGAACACAACCAAGCAAAAGAAGCCAAGCCCAAAAATGTATGCAGGATTCCACTCACTGAAATTATAGGAAAGAGAAAGCTCAGAGCCCAAGGACAAATAAGGGTTGCCATTGGGAGCAAAGTGGAAGGAATTAACTATAAGAACTTTGTCAGCTAATGGAAATGCTATATGTCTTGGTTGTGATGGTAGTCACACAACTGTATACATTTTTAGAACTCAGACGATGTACTTGAAGTTGATAAACTTTCAGTTCAGTTCAGTTCAATTCAGTCACTCAGTCATGTCCAACTCTTTGTGAACCCATGGACTGCAGCACGCCAGGCCTCCCTGTCCATCACCAACTCCCGGAGTTTACTCAAACTCATGTCCATTGAGTCAGTGATGCCATCCAACCATCTCACCCTCTGTCATCCCCTTCTCCTCCTGCCTTCAATCATTCCCAGCATCAGGGTCTTTTCCACTGAGTCAGTTCTTCACATCAGGTGGCCAAAGTTTTGGAGTTTCAGCTTCATCATCAGTCTTTCCAATGAATAGTCAGGACTAATTTCCTTTAGGATGGACTGGCTGGATCTCCTTGCAGTCCAAGGGACTCTCAAGAGTCTTCTCCAACACCATAGTTCAAAAGCATCAATTCTTCAGCACTCAGCTTTCTTTATAGTCCAACTCTCACATCCATACATGACCACTGGAAAAACCATAGCCTTGACTAGATGGACCTTTGTTGGTAAAGTAATGTCTCTGCTTTTTAATATGCTGTCTAGGTTGGTCATAACTTTTCTTCCAAAGAGCAAGTGTCTTTTAATTTCATGGCTGCAGTCATCATCTGCAGTGATTCTGGAGCCCAAAAAAAATAAAGTCTGACACTGTTTCCCCATCTATTTGCCATGAAGTGATGGGACCGGATGCCATGATCTTAGTTTTCTGAATGTTAAGCTTTAAGCCAACTTTTTCACTCTCCTCTTTCACTTTCATCAAGAGGCTCTTTAGTTCTTAACTTTCTGCCATAAGGGTGCTGTCATCTGCATATCTGAGGTTATTGATATTTCTCCCGGCAATCTTGATTCCAGCTTGTGCTTCCTCCAGCCCAGAGTTTCTCATGATGTACTCTGCATATAAGTTAAATAAGCAGGGTGACAATATACAGTCTTGTATACTCCTTTTCCGATTTGGAACCAGTCTGTTGTTCCCTGTCCAGTTCTCACTGTTGCTTCCTGATAAACTTTAGTATATATAAACTATCACTGGGCTTTCCTGGTGGCTCAGCTGGTAAAAGCATCTGCCTGCAACATAGGAGACCCGGGCTCAATCCCTACGTGGGAAGATTCCCTGGAGAAAGGAATGGCTACCTGCTCCAGTATTTTTGCTTAGAGAATTCCATGGACAGAGGAGCCTAGGGTTGCAAAGAATTGGACACAACTGATTATCTAATTATCATTAGAAATTATGCACTTTCCTGTACTGAAAAAGTTGAATTATCTTGTCCATACTAATGTGATCTTAAAATCCATGAAAAATTGAATTGGGAATATCTAGGAAGAGCTTGAAGATTAAAGCCTCAAACTTCAAGGCTCCTCCCGCAACCCCCGTCTCAAAGGCAGAAGTGAAGAGCCCTGGGTGATAACACAAGCGTAGGAGTGAAGTCTGGAGACTGGGCCTAGTTGGCCCCACCTTACCTGAGGCATCTGTTTCCCCACCTATTTTGGGTTCTGAGGCAGGATCAGAAACAGAGACTGAAGCAGAGGCAGGTAACAGGCAGAACTTCTTATGTTGCTAAAAAGAAAAAGCCTGTGATATTTAAAACTGCCCTAACCAACCAGAAGTTCGCAAAGGAGATACCTAAGGCTTTGAAGCAGTCATTTGAAAGGATCCAGGGTCAGACCCACCTGCTGATGTCAGAGAGCCTCTCAGAGAGGCCGGGGCAGCTGCAGCTGTGGTGGGACACACGGGAGCCAGCCACTGTGGACGCCCGCTCTACCTCGGGACACCGGGGTTGGCAAGCGCCCTGTAGGTCCTCCCCTTGTCTTGTGAGCCTCCGGACCCAGCCGCACCTCCACCCGCCAACCTGAAGGGACCAGGAACTCAGGCCATGCAGCTAACTAGGTGGGGACACAGTCCCGCCCACCAGAAGGCTGCCTCAAGGCCTCCCTGAGCCCACGGCTGGCCCTGAGCACGCCCTGTCCACCAGAGGGTCCAGGACCTGGCTGCACACACCAGCGCACAGAACCCAGACCTGGGAGCCCCAGGGCCCTGCAGCCATCGACCCCAGGGCCCAGCTCCACAGAGTGAACAGGCACCAGCCCCGGAATCTCCTGGGCCTCGGCCCCACTCCCCAGCGAGTCTGCTCTAGCCCTGGGACCAGCATCGGCCACCAGCAGGCAGAGACACACCCAAGGAAAACTGCAGCCTTGGAGCCTGCAGACTGAGCCCACCCACGAGCTGGGCCCTGAACTGCCTACCTCCAGGCCAACACCAGCTCTGAGAGACACTGGGTCCCTTAGCCAGCTGCCCCAGGATCCAGTTCCACGCAACAGAGCTACAGTTCCAGCTCTGGCACCCCCGGATCCTGCAGTTAGACCCCAGGGCCTGGCTCTGCCCATCACTGGGCCAGCATAAACCCTGGGCTCACCAGGAGTGAGGCAGCCAGCCACCTGGTGACTCAGGCGCACCAACCAGTGACCAGCAAGCTCTGCACAAGGAGGGCCTGGCAAGCAACCAGCCCAGGGGCCAGCCACGCCTGCGAGATCACCCATCGTAGTCAGCCCACCACGAGGGGAGGACCCACAGAGTCGTCTTAGGATGAGGCACCCCTAGAGCCCAGAGCTCTGGTGAGTGCTGCTGGGCTACAGAGGAAGTCCCTACCGAAGGTCGTTCTCCAAGGGCAGGAAATGTCACCAAGTTATCGGATACACAGAAATGAAACCAGCAAATAAGGCACAGTGAGATGACAGGAGAATGTGTTCCAAATATAGGAACAAGAAGAAACCCTAGAAGAAGAACTAAGTGGAGATACACGATTTAATTGAGAAAGAGTTCAAGGTACCAATTGTAAAGATGACCAAAGAACTCAGGAGAAGAATGACTCAACAGAGGGAGAGGTTAGGACTTTTTAACAAAGAGTTAGAAAATACAAACAACAACTAAACAGATGAAGAATACAACTGAAATAGAAAAATACACTAGAAGGAATTGGCAGCAGATGAAGTGATACAGAGGAATGGATCAGTGAACCGGAAAACGGAGTAGTGGAAATCACTGCCACTGAGCAGAAAAAAGAATGAAAGAAATGAGAAGAGTTTAGGAGATCGCTGGGGGCAACATCAAGTGCACCAACATTCTCAGTTAGGGCACCAGAAGGAGAAGAGAGAACGTGGAAGACAACATACTTGAATATATAGTAGCTGAAAACTTCCCTAACCTGGGAGAGGAAATGGACTCCTTGGTTGAAAATCCACAGTCTGAAACAGGATCAACCCAAAGGGGACTACACTGACACTGTAATTAAAATGGCAAAAATTAAAAAATAAAGACAGCATATGAAAAGCATCAGGGTAAAAGCAACAAGTTACTTACAAAGGAGCTCCTATAAGATTATCAGCTAACTTTCCAGCCAAGATATGGAAGCAACCTAAGAGTCCATCAACTGATAAATGAATAAAGAAGATGTGAGATACACATACCCCACACACACAATGGAATATTACTCAGACATGAAAAAGAATGAAATTCTGTCATTTGCAACAATGTGAATGGATCTGGAGGGTATCAAGGCTAGTGAAAAAAGGCAGACAGAGAAAGACAAATACTGTGTTTCACCACTTATTCCTGGAATCTAAAAAACAAATGAGTGAATATTACAAAAAAGAAACAGACTCACAGATATGTAGATCCAGCTAGTGTTTACCTTGGGGAGCAGGATGGGAGAGGAGCAATATGGGGTGGGAGATTAAGGGATAAAAACTACTACGTATAAAATAAATAAGCCAGAAGGACACATTGTACACACAGGAAATTACAGCCAATATTTTACAATAACTATAACTGGAGTATAAGCTAGACCATTTTTGAATCACTATGTTATACACCTGAAGATAATATTATACATCAATTATACCTCAATAAGAAAAGAATACATGTGATACACAAAATAATAAAGAGAAAGAAATGCAGGAAACGCCCTGGAGACAGTTCTTCATCTTCAGGTGTTTCCCTGCCCCTTCTTCCTAAGCTGTTAGACGTAACTGTCACTTGTAACTGGTGCACAGACACAACGTTGTTAGAAAACGAAGCGGCCTTGTTGGGTAGTGCACAGGGGGCCTAGAAAAGGTGGTGGGGACACTCCTACAGAACTTGGGAAGCAGCACGAGCCAGCGTCAAAGCTACTCTATCGCAACGTTTCTCTTGACGGCACCCCAGCAGAACATGCTAGAATACGCTAACACCTGAAGGAAAATGTGCGCAGTGTAGACGGGAGCAGCAGGACTGTGCATCCCAGCGCCGCACGCCTGTGTCTGGAGGAGCAGCCTGATGCTGAGCATCCGCAGCAGCTACCTCCGTCTGTCCACTGTACTGTCTACTGTGACTGCCATTTCACCCTCTGCAAAGGCCATCCCAGACACAGACACACACCATTCCGCCTGGACCTCCACCATCACGCGTCAGCGGACAAGCCTGTCACGTGGCCCGGCTTCCGTTTTCCAGGGCGAAACATACATGTTGCCTACACACGCCTGTCCCGCCTCCACAGACGTGCACGCTCCGTGTGTGCCTGGATCACAAGTCTGTCCCTCCTCGCTCTGTCTCCAGGGCCTCACGCTATTTATTATTCTACGCGTTATAAGCCGAACCTTCCCTTCAACCACCAGAAACGGAAACTTCATGAAGACAGGACCTTTGTCCTTTCTAAACACTACTGTACTTTTGATGCCTAGCGCACGGCAGGCACTCAAAGTTATTTGCTGAAGGCAGGTATAAATAGATGAATAAGAGGTTAGAAATGAATCATCTTTGAGTCTTCTGGTTCTGAAGTTCTAAAATTCTATTTGCAGAAGATCAAGTACATAAGGGTTTATGATTTAGGCTTAGAGGTTTTATCAAACTTCAAGAATATTTTTCTAAATAAATATCATTTTTCTTTATTTCTTTGCTTCTGATAAATTCACTTTAATTTTGAGCTTATATTAAAGATGAGATAAACGAAACAGGGAATGTCAACAAATGGCGCTTACTCTTCTTTCCATCCATATCTGCATGGATCTTCCGAGCCAAGAACCCGCTTTTGTACACAGCAGCGTTGGGGTCGTGAGGAATGTCCAGGAATGGGTTGGTAGTGCTCCCAATACGGCTGATGGTCTTTGGGTGTGTTCCATTAGCCTTCTCATCGGTACCTTCGGACACAGACTTTTTTTTCTCTTCATCATCTCTAAAAGGATAAAACAAAGATGGAACACAAAGGTTGAGTTACACAATATTCACTGAATAGAGTCACCTGGAGTAAGAAACGGTCATACTTCTAATGGCCTCTAAGTCCTGATGACAAGGACCATGATAAGCACAGCTGCGGTTCCCTAAGCAACGCCCGTGTGTCAGGCATTAGTGACCACGGCAGTCTTGGAAGACTGACATTAGTATCCTACACCACAGGTAAGGAAACAGACTCAGAACTTAGATAAACATGCCAAAGCACAGTCCTAGGAATTAGAGGAAGAAGCTGAGAGGATATGGCTGCAGAGGCTCGAAAGTCTCTGGCCTTTCCATCTCCTACAGAACCCTCAAGTTTGTCTGTTTTCAAAACAAGTGGAACTTCTTGGGCAGAGACCATGATTTTGATTTCTGCACGCCCTAGTATAGTGCCAAGCATGCAGAATACAACAGGTAGAGATGAAGTCCAGTGAACAGTATTAGACTATGTCTGGCAGATTAGCAGGCAATCTCTACTGATAACACCTCGGGTACAGCTGTCAGCGGGTTCGGACCGGGTACCACGCACAGTGCTTCGGCAGCTCACAGCTTCTGCTTCCCCATGCGTCCCTTCACCAACTGAGGAAGCCCTAGTTGCCCAGCCCTGCCTCTGAACCCCCTCTGAACCTCCTTCAAGCAGGGAAAGCTTAACTCTGACATTACAATGTACGTTAAGTATGGAGGAGGCGGTCAGAATCACTTAATAAAGCGGGGGCAGAGGAGAAGAAAGCTAATAGGCTCCGATACACTGCTGGAAAACACATAACCAGAATAAGAGCATCTTCACCTGTTTCAATGTCCTGAATCACCTTTGGTTTCATTGCTATTAAACTCTGAATACTGAATTTTTTAAATCAAAATTTCTACGAAAATATGGAATCTAGAAAAACGGTACTGATAAACCTCCTTGCCGGGCAGGGGTAGAGAGCGGCCTTGTGGACAGCAGGGGAAGGAGAGGGCGGGATGCACTGACATGCGCACTCGGGGGAGGCCGCCGCAGAGCCCAGGGAGCTCGGCGCGGGGCTCCGTGACAACCCGCAGGGGTGGGATGGGCTGGTGGGAGGCAGGCTCGCGGAGGAACGCAGGGATGTATGGCTGATTCACGCGGCTATACGGCAGAAATTAACACAATATGGTAAGGAACGGTCCTCCAATGAAAAATAAAAACTAATAATAAAAAACTCAACCAAAATAGCCACCGCCAAAATACATTTAAAATAAACCACAAGCTGAATAATCACCAAAATTGCTTGTTTGGTTATCAGAGAAAAACAGCATTTTTTTCTCCATTGGTTATTTTATAAATAATTGTGACATACATGAAAATAACACTGGACTCAGGTAACTGTAGTTTACTTTTAATTTAACTTTTATTAATAGACAGTTTTGGGTTTGCAAAGATAGTACAGAATTCCCTTATGCTCATCACCCAGTTTCTGCAGTGTTAATACTTTTTTTTTTTTTTTTTTTTTTGCTTTGGTCACACCACACAGCAGCGGGGATCTTAGGTCCCTCACCAGGGACGGAACCCATGTCCTCTGCAGTGGGAGCACGGAGTCCTAACCACTGGACCCCCATGGAATTCTCTGCAATGTTAACACCTTACATAACCCAAATAAAACTGTCAGAATTAAGAAGCTAATGATGCAATACTAAAAAGTAAACTTCAGACTTCATTCAGATTTCACCTTTTTTTTTCACTAATGTTTTTTCCGTTTCCAGGATCCTATCCGTGACCCCACGGTGCACTTGGCTGTCATGACTCCTTGGTCGCCTCCAGACAGTGACAGTTCCTAGGCTTCCCCTTGTCCTTCATGACCTAGTACTAGTCATGAAGAGTACTAGTAGAGTACTAGTCAGTGGTTCTGCAGGTTTGAGGTCTTCTCATGATTAGACTGGGGCTATACATTCTTGAGAAGGATATCATGGGTGACACCCTCTCAGCATACCACGCCAGGAGGTGCGTGCTTCATCATTAGGGATGAACCTGGATTACTTGCTTAAGGTGGTTTGGGGCAAGTTTCTATATGGTGAAGTTACTATTTTCCTTTGTATGTGATTTGGGGGCGATACCTTGTGACTACGAAAACATCCTGTTTCTCCTTAAGCTTCTGACCACTAATTTTAGCATTCACCTGTGGATCTTGCTTATGACAATAATATTGTGATGATCTAACGGTGATTTTTTTATTTCCCTAATTTCTTCTTCACTACTAACTGGAATTCCTCTGTACACATAGATATTTATTTTATTCTTTGGATTATAATCAAACACCACAATTACTCTTTTGTTCAAATTTTTCCAGCTTTGGTCACTGGATGGCCTACAAGTAGGCTTCCACGTCCTAGCAACATGTCTCATCGTTTTTCCTCTCTGTTTTATAAGTACATCCTTTCTTTCTGATACCACAAGATGCTACCTTCAAGCTCATCTTGTATTTTCCCTGTTTCAGTCCTCGAAGAAACCACTCTCCAAGGAGTCCAGTCCTGTTTACTGGAGAATGGTATTTAGAAACCAAATCTAGGTGCTAGGTGCTAGGTGCTCACCGCCTCTAGGGGCTCTCAACAGAAACACCTAGGGAAATGTGTGTGTAATATATATATACGTATGCATATACATAAATGTATAAAACATACATATATACATATAAAAATATATGAAACATATATATATATATATATATATATATGCATTCATCCAGCTATCTATCCCTTCCTCCCTCCCTTTCATGAGTTCATATGAATACATAGTGATATCTCCAACCCAAACCAGCAAGACAAAATTCATTCCAGCCTTTGCCCTTTGCTTATTTGTATTTCTTCAACACTGAGAAACCTGGCTGTCTTATCTACAATATACTTATTTATTTATATGTTCAACCCTAATAAATATAATATAACAATGGTTATACAAGTCATTTGGAAAACAAATTAATTTGGTGTGGTCTGAACTATAGCTTGCATTCCCCATACTGTGACCGATATTTAAGAAATGAACAGACACAAAATCTACTGCTCCTTGAGATGCACGGTTCGGGGGAAATGCGCAACGCGTCATGTATCCACCATCACAACACCAAACAGAACAGCTCGCTCACCCCCAAATTCCCGCTGTTACCTTCTTTCAGCCAATTCCTCTCCCTGACCAGTTCCTGGGAACCACCAGTCTCTCTTCCTTTCCAATAGTTTCGGCATTCTTAAAATGTCACATAAATGGTTTATTGTACTTGGCAAAACATATTTAAGATTCATCCATACTGTTGCGAGAATCAGCAGTTTGTTCCCGTTTATTGCTGAGAACGATTTTATTTTCTAGACATAGTTTATTTATGTGTTTACTTTCCCCTACCTGACCTCCAGCTTGACCAAGGTAAACTGATTTGTTTACTTATTTTTACATCTATTATTTTGTTTCTGGCTGACTGGGTCTTTGCTCCGCACGTGGGCTTTCTCTGGTTGCGGTGAGCGGGGCTGCTCAGTAGCGGTGATGTGCGGGCTCCTCATTGCCGGGGTCTCTCTTGCCGCAGAGCACGTGCTCTGGGGCGCACGGGCTTCAGCAACTGCAGCACGCAGACTCAGGTGCCCCACAGCAGGTGGGAATCCTTCCGGGCCAGGGATCGAACTGGTGGACCTTGCATTGCAAAGCGGATTCTTAATCACTGTCACACCAGGGGAGCACCTAATTTACGAAGTATATTAAGTATACAACCTAATCATTTGATATACACATACATGGTGAAAGGTTCCCCAATACCAAACTAACCAATTCAATACCTCACATATTTACGGATGTATTTATTTTTGTATATCTCTCAGTAAATCTCTCAGTATCTCTCTCAGTAAATTTCAGTTATACAATGCACTGTTACCAACTGGAGTCACTGTGCTTTATATTATTTCCTCAGAATTTACTAACCTTTCTGCATCAAGTTTGTATCCCCTGAACAGTCTCTACTTATTCCCCTACCCCTTAGCCCTGGAAATCACCTTTCTACTCTGTTCCCGTTTAGTTGCCAAGTTGTGTTCGAACCTTGTGACCCCATGGACTGTAGCCCACCACTCTCCTCTGTCCATGGGATTCTCCAGGCAAGAATACTGGAGTGGGTTGCCATTTCCTTCTCCAGGGAATCTTCCCAACCAGGAATTGAACCTGGGTTTCCTGCATTGCAGGCAGATTCTTTACCGACTGAACTATGAGAGAAACCCTCTGTTTCTGTAGGTTAAACTTTAAAACTTAACTTTAAACTTAACTTTAAAACTTTTAACTAAACTTTAAAACTAAAGAGCCTCTTGATGAAATTGAAAGAGGAGAGTGAAAAAGTTGGCTAAAAGCTCAACATTCAGAAAACTAAGATCGTGGTATCTGGTCCCATCACTTCATGGCAAATAGATGGGGACATAGTGGAAACAGTGATAGATTTTAATTTGGGGGTCTCCAAAATCACTGCAGATGGTGACGCAGCCATGAAATTAAAAGACATTTGCTCCTTGGAAGAAAAGTTATGACCAACCTAGACAGCATATTAAAAAGCAGAGACATGACTTTGCCAACAAAGGTCCGTCTAGTCAAAGCTATGCTTTTTCCAATAGTCACGTATGGATGTGAGAGTTGGACTTTTAAACAAAGCTGAGCACAGAAGAATTGATGCTTTTGAACTGTGGTGTTGGAGAAGATTCTTGAGACTCCCTTGGACTGCAAGGAGATCCAACCAGTGCATCCTAAAGGAAGTAAGTCCTGAATATTCATTGGGAGGACTGATGCTGAAGCTGAAACTCCAACTCTTTGGCCACTTGATGCAAAGAGCTGACTCATTGGAAATGACCCTGATGCTGGGAAAGATTGAAGGCAGGAGAAGGGGACAACAGAGGATGAGATGGTTGATGGCATCACTGACTGAATGGACATGAGTTTGAGTTAAACTCTGGGAGTTGGTGATGGACAGGGAGGCCTGGTGTGCTGCAGTCCACGGGGTCCCAAAGAGTCGGACACAACTGAGCGACTAAACTAAACTGAACTGAAACTTAAAAAACAATTCTAGATATAAGTGAGTCCCTATGGTATTTAACCTTATTTGATTTATTTCACTTAGCATAATGCCCTCCAGTTCATCCAGTTTTGTCAAAAATGACAGAACTTCTTTCCTGTTTTAGGACTGCACAGTATATCTCTTTCTGTGTGATATCTTTATCCATTCATTCATTCATAGATGGACACTTGGTTGTTTTCATATTTGGCTATTGTAAATAATGCTGCTCTAATCATGGAAGTACAGAAACCTCTGAAATAATTTCTTTATTTTGGCTATATATCTAAAAGTAGGATTGCTGGAACATACGGTAGTTCTGTTTTTAATTTTTTGAGGAACATCTGTAATCTTTCCCCTGGTGGCTGCACCAGTTTACATACAATAGCGTTTCTGTGGGTTCCCTTTCTGTAACAAACTTGCCAGCATTTGTTACCTCTTCTCTTCTTGATAACAGACATCCTAACAGGCGGTATCTTATGTGGTTTTGATGCATTTCCATGATTAAGGATGTTGAACACCTTTACGTGTACCTGTCAACTTCTTTCATGCCTCTTTGGAAAAGAATGTCTACTTAGGTCCTTTCCAAACTTTTTGAGTTATTTGATTTTATGCTAACCAATTATAGAAAGTCATTGTATACTTTGGAATAATTAACCAATTGTCAGATATAAGATTTGCAAAAAACGTTCTCTTATTCCACAGGCTGCCTTTTCATTTTGTCGGTGGTCTCACGTTACGCAGAGCTTTTTAGCTGACACAGCCCCACTTGTTTATTTTTGCTAGCTGCCAAATCAAAAAAAAAAACATCGGTCAAAATCAGTGTCAAGGAGTTTAATGGTTTCAGGTCTTATATTCAAGGCTTTCAGCCATTTTGAGTTGAATTTTGTGTTTGGTGTAAGATGAAGTCCAGTTTCATTTTTTGCATGTAGATATCCATTTTCCTAACACTACTGAAGGGACAATCCTTTCTCCATGTACATGCTTGACTGCCTTGTGAGTTAATCTCTGGGTTATTGGATTCCATTGACCTATGTGTCTGTTTCTATGTCAGTACCATACTGTTTTGATTGTTTTACAGTTTGAAACCAGGAATCTGTGATGCATCCAACTTTGTTCCTCTTTCTTCAAGACTGCTTTGGCTATTCAGGGGTCTTCTGTGGTTCCATACAAATTTTAGCATTGTTCTATTCCTGTGAAAAATGCCATTGGAATTTTGATAAGGATTGCACTGAATCTTTAGATTGTTTTGAGCATTATGAATACTTAACAATATTAATTATTCAAATCCATTAGCACAGAATATTTTTCATTTGTGTCCTCTTCAGTTTCTTCTATCAATGCCTTATACATTTCAGTGTATACTCCTTTAACTTCCTGGGTCAAATTTATCCCTAAGCATTTCATTGCTTTTGATGCCACTGTAAAAATGACTGTTTTCTTAATATCTATTTCTGATAGTTTACTGTTAGTATATAAAATATAACTAATTTTTGTGTATTGGTTTTATATTATTCACTTACTTTATTAATTCTAATAGTTTTTGATAGACTCTTTAGGGTTTTCTGTAATATATTACCCTGCCACCTATAAATAAAGACAATTTTAGTCTTTCTTTTTCAATTTGAATGCCTTTTATTTTTCTCATCTAATTGCCATGGTATGCTTATCTTCTTCCTGATTTTAGAAGAAATATTTTCCAAGGCTGAGCATGATGTTTACTGTGGGCTGGTCACATATGGCCTTTATTATGTTATGTACGTTCCCTCTATACTCAGTTTTTTGAGAGTCTTTATTAGAAATGGCTTTCTTGGTGGCTCAGACAGTAAAGAATCTGCATGCAATGAAGGAGACCCAGGTTCCCCTGGATTGGGAAGATCTCCTGGAGAAGAAATGGCTACGCTCACTACAGTACTCTTGCCTGGAGAATTGCACAAACAGAGGAGCCTGGCAGACTACAGCCCATGGGACTGCAAACAGTCGGACATGACTGAGCGACTGATACACACATACACATTAGAAATGGATGATGAATTCTGTCAAATGCTTTTTCAGCATCTATTGAGATTACAAGATTTGTATCCTCTGTTTTATTAATATGATGAGTCACATCTATAGATTTACAGATTTGACCCATCCTTGCATCTCTGGAATAAATCCTACTTATCTTGACGTATGTTGCTTGTATTGTTGAACTCAGTTTCCTAATATTTTGCCGAGGATTGTTTGCATCTGTATTCATCAGGAACATTAATCTGTGATTTTGTTTCTGAAGCGTCCTTGCCTCATTCTGGTCTCAGGGTGAAGATGGCTTCATAAATGAGTCTGATGGAGATACTCCTGTTCGTTATTTCCTATAGCTTAAGGATTGGCACTCATTCTTCTTCGAATGTTTGGCAGGATTCACCAGTGAAGTCATCGGGTCTTGGACTTTTATTTGTTGTTTTGTTTATTTGATCAGTAATCAAATATCTGTCCAAGTAATTACTAGTAACTGGTCCATTGAGTTTTATGTTTTGGTTTTTCATGATTCACTCTTGGTACGTTGTACATTTCTAGGAATTCACCCTTTTCTTCTACTTTGTCCAATTTGTTTATAAAATAGTCTCTTATGATTCTTTGCATTTCCGTGGAATCAGTTATAATCTCTATTTCATTTCTAATTTATTTGAGTCCTCTTTATTTCAGTCCAAATACAGTCTTGTTTAATATATTCCATTAAGGTTTTGGGAGAAGGAGGTGGCAACCCACTCCAGTATTCTTGCCTGGAGAATCCCATGGACAGAGGAGCCTGGCAGGCTACAGTCCAGCGGGGGTCACAAAGAACTGAATATGATTAAAGTGACTTAGCACTCACACAGTGAGGTTTATGGATGAAATTATCATTTTCCCCTATTTAAACATCAGCCAAAAGAAGCAGTACACAAATACGGGAGCCACTGGCTACACATGGCTACTTAGAACTTAAAGTGTGGGTAGTCCAAATTGAGATGTACAATAAGTAAAAAAAAAAAAAAAAAAAAAAAAAAAAACCACCATATTTCAAGAAGATTTAGTACAAAAAAGGAAAACATTTCAACAGTTTTTATACCTATTACATATTGACATGATAATATTCTAGATACACTGGGCTAAACACAAAATAATTTATAAAATTACTTTTACCAATTTTGTTTTATAATATAACTACTGAAATTTTTTAAATTACTTATGTAGCATGCACTTCATTTCCTTTGGAAAGGCTGTTGTTAGAGAGGCCTGTATATCCTAAGACATATTAAAACCAAAAACAAAAACAGGAAAATGATAATTGAGAAATGTGAACACAATACTGCTGAGTACAACCCTGACAGTAAAATGAGGGCTGAAAGTACTCAATCCTGCAAAACAGGTGTGCTTCGTATTACAAAAGTTAATGAAAAGACCAAGTCACCTTACAGCTACATTTGCTTTATTCCTTGAGTCACTGCAGGATTTTATTGCTTTTACAAATACCGTAAATCTCTGTGTTTTCCCATAAGGGGGGCTGTTTCCACTGTATATGGGAGCAGATATAAATTAATCCAATTTACTGATAAAAGAATTGTATACATTTATCTGCTCTCAGCAACAGAGCTTTTGTTGTTCTCAAAGTAAACTGCATCTTAGGTCCTGGACCTCGACCACCCAATGACTCACACATGATTACAGAGGACAGCATGAAGAATGTGCTGGGAAAGTGAACTCGTTTCTACAGAAAATAGCCCACCCAACTAGGACTTCTCTGTGCACACTGAGCCACCAAGACATACAAGTAATTCTGTTAAATTAAGAAGAGACATAGCAGGGCTCTCTATCTTACTTGTGAGGAGAATGATTCGTATCATATATTTGTACATTTAAAGACCTAGAGTATATTCTACTGAGATTCCAGACATCCCAACACCTTACAACCTACAAAATTCCCCAGCACATTCGGCATTCTGTCCTCCGTGTAGTCATGTTTGAGCCACTGGGTGGTCTAAGTTCAGGACTTAAGATGCAGTTTATTGTGAGAACAACAAAAGCTCTGTTGCTGAGAGCAGATAAATCTGTTTCTCTGTTCTTTCTAAGATCGATTGTAAATCACAAATTTACTGTACCCTATATTACTTGTGACTTTTATTTTTAAACAAAAAAGATAGATAAGGAATCATACTAGTCCACCCAAGTCTTATATTTCACCGGATCAACTGCTTCTTAAAATTGGCAAGAGCTGAACATCATTACACTGACCCAGCCACTGAACAGATTTTGAACTACCCCATTTTGGCAAGTCTTAGCATAGTACTGTTTCAGCTGTATCAAAGCTGTTACGCTAGCACCAAACTCAAAAAGCAAGCTATCTTGAAGGGACTCAGTTATATGAAATCTAAATTCTGAATTTAAATATAAATTGGTGGAACTTTCATGTATGTGTGTGTATGTTTGTGTCTGGGGAACGGAGGGAGTAATAGCTGAAAGGAAAACAAAAACCTTCTCCAGAGCAGAACTGGAATATTTACTTAACTTGAATTCATTCAGAAACAAACATGAAGACTATGATAATGGAGCTGGACAATAAAGGTAAGCTCCAGAAATTTTCACCATTCAAACTGAAATTCTTAAATTATTAAATTAGCACCTTCTCATCCCCCCTACCCCAAACACTGGCAGCCACTATTTCACTTTCTGTCTCTATGAATTGGATGACTCTAAGTATACTGCATATCAGTGGAAAGCATTTGTCTTTCTATGGCAGGCTTATTTCACCTAGTATAATGTCTTCTAGGTCCACTTATGTTAGCACAAATGACAGGATTTTCCCATTTTTTTCTGGCTGCATAACATCCCATTATATATACTCCACAACTTGATCCATTTATCCATGATGGATACTTAAGTTGTTTCCATGTCTTGACGATCATAAATAGTGCCGCTTCAAACATGGGAGTGCAAATAGCTTTTTGAGGTTACTATTTTCATTTCCTTTGGATATATTCGCAGCAGTAAAATTGCTGGATCGCATGGTAGCTTTGTTTTTAACTTTTTGAGAGACCTTCATGCTTTTTTCCATAGTGGCCATACCAGTTTACAATCCCATTAACAGGGCAGAGGGGCTTCCTTTTTTCCACAGCCTTGTCAGCATCTATTGTCTCTTGCCTTTCAGATGATGGGCATCCCTAATAAGCATGAGGTGCTATCTCACTGTGGTTTTGCATTTCCCTCATGATTAGTGATATTGAGCATCTCCTCGTGTACCAGCTGGCCTTTTAAGTACAACTTCTTTGGGAAAATGTCTAGTCAAGTCTTATGCCCATTTGTTACTTGGAATGTTTGGTTTTTTGCTATTGGATTGCATGAGTTCTTTATATATTTTGGATATTACCCCTTATCAGAAAATATACAATATTTCCTCTTACACAGGTTGCTTTTTGTTTGTTTGTTTGTTTACTTTATTTTACTTCTATCTCTTCAGAACAAGTTACTAAATAAAGTGGCTGAATCTCTGTTCTTCACTCTAGCATCTTTGACTTTTAAAGTTGGTTTTTAATTGAAGTATAGTTGATTTACCTTATTATATTTGCTTTTTCACTTTGTTGGTTATTTCTTTTGATGTGTAGAAGCTTTTTCTTTCATGTATTCCCAGTTGTTTTTGATTTTGTGGCTTGTCTTTTAGGTGTCATATCTAAAAAATCATTGCCAAAACCCACATCAAGATTTTTTTCTCATGTTTTCTTCTAGGAATTTCATGGTTTCAGGTCTTACATTCAAGTCTTTAACCCATTTTGACTTAATTTTTGTGAGTGGTATAAGATAGGTATCTAGTTTTATTCTTTTACATGTGAATATCCAATTTCCCCAGCAACACAGATAAAGGAAGTTTTCCCCATTGAGTATTCTTGGGTCCTTTGTAAGACATCAGTTGACCATATGTGCTTGGCTTATGCTGGAATCTCAGTCCTGGTCCATTGATTTTTTTTTTTTTTTTTTATCTATTTTTTTTTAAGCCATTATCACACTGCTTTCATCACATTACCTTTGTAGTATAGCTTGAAATTAGGGAGTGTGATGCTGCCTGCCTGGATGGGACCCAGGGTCTGCAAGGCTCACGGTTTGGGACCCTGAATCAGTCAAGAGTGTGCCCTGAACATCCTAGTTGGGTGCACTTACTGGTTTTGCCTTGTAGATGGAGGAAGCCTGGGGCTGTGCTCCGTGTTCAGAACCATTGTAAACAGGGCTCCTGATGGGCAGCTCAGCTTCCTGGGTGCTCTGGTGAGGTTCCCTGGCTGGGTGGGTACAAGCTGCAGGTGGCAAAAAGTGGGGCTAGGCTAGGAATTAGTCCCCCTTCCTGAACTCAGCCAGAAGAGCAGCTCCAAGGCCACTGATGTTCTGTGCGTGGTCCTGACTCCAGCTGACCTATGGCTCAAGTTCCCTGGCCAGACAGCTTTGGCTCTAGGGGACGAGCAGCTCTGCTTCCCCTCCTCTCGGCTTGAGCATTGCTGGATGGTGCAACTTCCAGGAGTCCACAGCAGCTCTTCCTGTCAGATGGGGTTGGGGCCACACCTGGCAACAGGTATGACTGTGACTCTGCTCTTCTGCCTAGGCTGGAGTCAACCAGGCTCCAGGGCTGCAGAAATTCCTCATTGGGGACCTTGTTTAGGCAGACCTACATGCTGCTCAATTGCCCTGGTCCGCCTGGGCCTCTGACTCGGGGCAGCAGATGAGCACAGCTGCTGGTTGGGTTAATAATCGGCCCTGCAGGCAGGAACGGAGTCTGCAAGCCCCTCTTCCTCCCCTGTCTCAATCAGAGGCCCAGGACCGAGCCCCAAGGCTCCCAGGTGGTTCCCATGGGCGAGATCAGAGCAGGGACTCCTAAAAAGACACGCACAGTGCTGAGTGCGGCGTGGGGGGCGGTTCTGGTTGGCGGCCAGTTCACCATTCTCGCGGGGCGACCGCAGGCTCAAGGGAGACCCCTGTGCACGGTGGGCGGTGGGGGGCGCTGGCCTGGGGAAGGGGCCGTGCAGTCAGCACGCAGCTCTCCTCCTGCCCTTCTGGTGCCGGCGGCTTTGGCTCTGGGGTACAGGGGCACCTCCGACTCCTCTCCGTGTTCCAGGAATCTCTCAGGGGCGTCTTTTTTTGTTACTTGTTGTTCTTAGGAGGCGGAGTAAAGTCGGGAACAACCTGTGCTGCCATCTGGATGACGTCCTTACTTCTTCTTCATTGACGTATAGTTAATGTATAACATTATGTAAGTTACAGGTGTACGATACAGTGATTCATGATTTGAAAGGTTACACTCCATATATAGTTATTATAAAATACTGGTTATACTCCCCACGCTGTACCGGTTTCCTTGTAGCTTCTTTTATACAGAGTAGCTTGTACCTCTAAACTTCTACGTCTGTTGCCCCTCCCTGCTTCTCTCTCCACTGATAAAGGCAAGCTGGTTCTCCTTGTGACTGGTTTTTTTTTTTTTTTTTTGGTGGTTGTTGTTATATTGACTAGTTTGCTTTCTTTTTTAGATTCCACATATAAGTGATATCACATAGTATTTTCCTTTCTCTGTACGACTTATTTTACTAAGCATAGTACCCTCTCCAAGTCCTTTCAGGTTGCTGCCGATGGCAGAAGTTCCTTCTTTTCATGACTGAGTACTATTCCAGTGTGCATGTTTGTGCGTGTGTGTGTACGTGTGTATCACATCTTTATCTGTTCACCTGTGGATGTTCACTTAGGCTGTATCCCTATCTTGACTACTGTGAACAGTGCTGCTACGCACATTGGGCAGCATGCATCTTTTTGAGTGAGTGATTTTTCAGAACACAGAATTTTAGGTTGGTGAGGTTTGTCTGTCAACCCTTTAAATGTCTCACTATACTCTCTGCTTACACAGTCTGAGTCAGAAGTTCTTGGGTTTGTTCCTTCAAAGGTAAGGTGCTTTTCTCATCCAGCTTCTTTCAAGACTTCTTTCCTTATCTTTGATTTTCTGCAGGATGTAAATGAAAAGCCTGGCTGTACTTTTTCTTTTTTCACAGCTGTAGTTTTTATCCTGCCTGGTTTTCTCGGTCTCCCGGATTGACGGCTTGGTGTCTGACCTTAACTTGGGGAGATTCTCAGTCATTGCTGCTCCAAGTATCTCCTGGTCCCTCTTCCCCAGGCCTTGTGGGCGTGTCACTCTTTTTCTCTCTTTTCTCTTTCTGACCCTCATTATGTGCATGTTCTTAATCTTTTGAAGTTGTCCCAGAGTTCTTGGATATTTTGTTCCTTCTCCTCTTCCAAGTGTTTTTTCTCTTTGCTTTTCTGTTTTTGAAGTTTTTATTGACATATTCTTAAGCTCACAGAGATTCTTTTCTCAGATGTGAACAGTCTACTAACAAGCTCATCAAAAGCATTCTTTACTTCTGTTACAGTGTTTTTGATCCCCCGGCATTTCTTTTTGATTCTTCTTAGATTTCCATTTCTTTGCTCACACTGTCCATCTGTTCTGCATGCTGTCTACTGTATTCATTAGAACTCATGGCATAGTAATCATTGTTGTTTTAAGTTCCTGGTCTGACGATTCCAAATTTCAAGCCATGTCTGAGTCTGGTTTTGATGATGGCTCTGTCTTTCCAAACCATGCATCTTTTAGTATGGCTTGTAAATTTTCTCTTGAAAGTCAGAATCAGTGTACTGAGTAAAAGCAACTGCTACAAACCGGGGCTCTCATGGGGAAGGGAAGCATTCCACAGCTCTCGGATCTGGTCTCGGTCTTTAATCAGCCTGTGCCTCTGAACTGTGAACTTCACTGTGCTTCTCAGCACCTACCCCAGCATCCCTCGGCAAACCCAGAGGGTCAGGGTTGCTCTGCTCCTTTAGTTCTGGTTTCTCAGACTGTATTCAAGTTACGGGGTGCTGAGCCTAGCACGTCCGGCAGTCACTCAGATCCCCACTGCCTTCTCCAATCTAACATTCTGGGGGGCCTTGAACTTGGGGTTATAAAGTGGATGACTCACTTCATTTGGCTCAGTATTTTGTGTACATACTTCTCTTGCCAGAACATTAAAAACAGGAGTGGGGTATGAATTAGGTCCTCCACCTTGAGCATCTAGTCATTACCATGAACATCATCCTAACTTAATTTCTTAACCCCACAACCACCCAAAATAGATAGAAGTTATCAACGCAGTGAAAAATCAAGGTTCAGACAGGTCAGCCTCTCATGGGCAGGTAATGGGGGGCCTTCCTGATTAAAAAGATTTGAAAGTCACCATCTACAGGGATGCCTGTGGAGCACAGAAGGCAGCGAGCAGCCAAGCCCTCGCTTGTCTCCAGGAGAGAGTCACTGCCAGCTCGGAAATGATTACAAGGAGGCTTCAGCTGCCAGGCAGTGTGCGAGGCAGTGGGAAGATCAAAACGATTAAGGCCCTTTGAAGGACTCATAGTCCAGCAGGGGGAAGAACATAAATGATAATGCGTAGTATGTTTTTATAAAAAGGAGTATTATAATACACACTTCGATAGAGTTGAGCACAAACCAGTGTAGGTCCAGCGAGAAGGGAAGAGTTCATATCAAACACGCTGAATAACAAGCAAAAGAAATCTGTATGGAGTCTAGTGGGGTGATGAACTGTGGTGATTATCATACAGCTCCAAGAATTTATAAAAAACCATGAAATCGGACACTTAAGTGGATGACTTTTAAGGTATATACATTATACGGGAGATCAAACCAGTCAATCCTAAAGGAAATCAACCCTGAATATTCATTAGAAGGACTGATGCTGAAGCTGAAGCTTCAATGCTTTGGCCACCTGATGTGAAGAGCTGACTCACTGGAAAAGACCCTGATGCTGGCAAAGATTGAGGACAGGAGGAGAAGGGGATGACAGAGGATGAGATGGTTGGATGGCATCACCAACACAATGGACATGAGTTTGAGCAAGCTCCGGGAGATGGTGAAGGACAGGGAAGCCTGGTGTGCTGTAGTCCATAGGGTCGAAGACTCAAACGTGACTGAGCGACTACGAACAACACAGTTACACCTCAGTAAACCCATTCCTAGAAAACGAATATAGTGGTTGATGCAGGCACAGAACATTAAGTTGAATATAAACCCAATACTGTGATCAAGTGATTGCTGGAAAATAAAGTGAAGAGTAATATTATAAAAAATGTGCTGACTTGTCATGGGGCTTCCAATTTACATCATGTGGCATAGGCAGGTTGAATTTAAATTGGACCTGTCTTTGTCACTGACCAAAAAAAAAAAAAAAAGAAGCTCAATTTTAAAGTTCTGATGAAAACAGGAAATACATTTTATTTTCTAAAATTACCTTATTCTGACACAGATATCTTACCTGTAAAAAAGAGAATATGCTTTATTAAAAATGTCAAGCTCCATCATTAGCCCTTTAACACTAACAAGAATGCTGCCAGATTAGGAGGAGGTAGGTTTTCTGAAATAAAGGACCTGACCACATGTACAATTACTATAGCATGCTTTCCAAACTGAAAAAAATAAACTGCAGATATTAATAGAGTTTAAAAAAAAAAAATTGTTGGAAGTATTCTGGGGTCAAGACTAATGTTAGATGTTTTCAAAAGATGTACTATGAAAATTTTAATGGACAACTAAAAATAACTTCCTCATTACTGATCAGGCTAAATTTTTCACCTAGGAAAATGTAGGTTTTGTGTGTATATTACCATGTATACATACAAAGTGCTCAGTGGAATCCAAACAACTATGGTCTAAAATGTCCCAGGTACTATGCTAGCCATTGTGTGCATATTCATGTAGAAACTATATTTATTCTATTTTCTACTAAGCAAAGGCTTAGCAATTGATAAAGATGATATAAAATTCTAAATTGTCAGCATATTAGGAAAAAACTTTCCTTATAGCCCAGCCTCTGTAATTTTTTGTATCTCAAGGACTTAAGTTGCCTTGGGAGGAGTGGGCTACTGACATTACAGCCACATTCCATTTGCTCTCCAATCTGTTTGCTCAGCATATTCTACAGTTAAAGATAATATTTGTAAATTATATCGCTTTCATCATTGTTTTTCTGGATATTAAAGCTGTTAGAGCAATAAAATCCTTAAAAATTCTAAGTATCCATCTCAATCTCATCATTGAGATGCCACTTACACAGAGAGCTGACTTTTTTTTGTTTTTAACTTGCCCTTAATTTTAAAGCTAGAAGTTGGGTGACAAATGTGTCCAGTTTCCTATCTACCTGAGTTCAACATATTTGAGCTGGCTGAGGAAAATAGCTACTTACAGATTAAATGCTAAGCGTGAGCTATGATTCAGGTTCTTCATAAAATTATACTTCAAAAAGTTAAGTGAAAAAAAAGAAAAAAAATTTTTTCCTTTTTGCTTTTATTTTCTTTTAAAGAAAATTTTCTTTTATTTGCTTTTTATTTTCTTTTATTTTATTTTCTATTACTCCTTAATTTTCATTTTCATTTCACTATAACCTTGCAAAAAAAAAAGACCCTATTTTTAAAGCAAACTTCATATATATTTCTTAAATTTTTTGTGTTTTTGTTTTTGTTTTTAATGTTACATTTTTAAGAGTCTAACCTCTACTCTAGATTTTTAATCTTTTTCAGTATTTGATATCAATTTTCAACATTTAAGAATCCAATATTCAATATTGGGAATGGCAGGACATACTTAAAGTAATGAAAGAGAATAACCTACAACCTAGATTACTGTACCCAGCAAGGATCTCACTCAGATATGAAGGAGAATTCAAAAGCTTCACAGACAAGCAAAAGCTGAGAGAATTCAGCACCACCAAACCAGCTCTTCAACAAACGCTAAAGGATCTTCTCTAGAGAGGAAACACAGAAAGGTTGTATAAACGTGAACCCAAAACAACAAAGTAAATGGCAACGGGACCATACCTATCAATAATTACCTTAAATGTAAATGGGTTGAATGCCCCAACCAAAAGACAAAGATTGGCTGAATGGATACAAAAACAAGACCCCTATACATGCTGTCTACAAGAGACCCACCTCAAAACAAGGGACACATACAGACTGAAAGTGAAGGGCTGGAAAAAAATATTTCACGCCAAACGGAGACCAGAAGAAAGCAGGATAAGGAAGCTGTGGTACATATATACACAATAGAATATTACTCAGCCATCAAAAAGAATTCATTTGAATCAGTTCTAATGAGGTGGATTAAACTGTAGCCCATCATACAGAGTGAAGTAAGCCAGAAAGACAAAGATCATTACAGCATACTAACACATATACATAGAATTTAGAAAGATGGTAACGATAACCCTATATGCGACACAGAAAAAGAGACACAGATGTATAGAACAGACTTTTGGACTCTATGGGAGAAGGCGAGGGTGGGATGATCTGAGAGAACAGCATCGAAACACGTATATTATCAAGTGTGAAACAGATCACCAGCCCAGGTTGGATGCATGAGACAAGTGCTCGGGCCTGGTGCACTGGGAAGACCCAGAGGGATGGGATGGGGAGGGAGGTGGGAGAGGGGATCAGGATGGGGAATACATGTAAATCCATGGCTGATTCATGTCAGTGTATGGCAAAAACCACTACAATATTGTAAAGTAATTAGCCTCCAACTAATAAAAATAATTGGGAAAAAAATAAATAAATAAACTGGATGAATTTGTTAGTTCAAAAAAAAAAAAAGTTAAGTGACAGAATTTTCCCTAACTCTACACCCTGAAAATCTTCCTTTAAATACTAAAATCCAGGATTCATATTCAGTATCATTTTTAACCAACAAATTTTTAAGCAAAATCAACTCCTCAGCTCAAAATCTAGTAATCACTTTTTATAACTAAGACATTCCTGTTTTTTTGTTCCTTATCTTATACTCAAAACATTTTCACTGAACTTCTAAACAGAACAATCAAACCAGTAACATCCTTTATACTTTTACCTAATGTTCACATAGATTATCTTCTAAATTTGTGAGTTCCACCTAATATTAACATTAGAATTATTATTAAGATTCCAGCATGATTAGTATTCTTCAGTTAGGCATGTAAGTAAGTAAGTAAATGTTAGTCACTCAATCGTGCCTGACTCATGTAAGGGTGACCAAACTGAGCGATGATGGTAGAGCCCAAGAAAAGAAAATCTGTCACTGCTTAATCTTTTTCCTCTTCTGATTGCCATGGAGTGATGGGACCGGATGCCATGATCTTAGATTTTTGAATGTTGAATTTCAAGCCAGTTTTTTCACTCTCCTCTTTCACCTTCATCAAGAGGCTCTTTAGTTCCTCTCCACTTTCTTCCATTAAAGTAGTATCATCTGCATACCTGAGGTTGTTGGTTTTCTCACAGCAATCTAGATTCTAGCTTGTGATTCATCTAGCCCACCAATTCTCATGATGTACTCTGCATATAAGTTAAATAAGCAGGGTGACAATATACAGCCTTGATGTATTCCTTTCCCAATTTTGAACCAGTTGGTTGTTCCATGTCTGGTTCTAACTGTTGCTTCTTGATCTGCAGACAGGCTTCTCAGGAGACAGTTATGGTAGTCTGGTACTCTGATCTTTTTTTTTTAATCTTTTTAAGAATTTTCCAGTTTGTTGTGATCCACACAGTCAAAGGCTTTATTGTAGTCAATGAAGCAGATGTTTTTCTGGAAGTCCCTTGTTTTCTCCATAATCTAGCAAATATTGGCAATTTGGTCTCTCGTTCCTTGGCCTCTTTGAAACACCACTTGTACATCTGAAAGTTCTTGGTTCACCTACTGTTGAAGCCTAGCTTGAAGGAATTTGAGCAAAATCTTACTAGCATGTGTAATGAGCACAATTGTACAGTAGTTTGAACATTCTTTGGCACTTGCCTTCTTTTGGGACTAGAATGAAAACTGATCTTTACTAGTCCTATGGCCACTGCTGCATTTTCCAAATTTGCTGGCATATTGAATGCAGCACTTTAACAGCATCATCTTTTAGGATTTGAAATAGCTCAGCTGGAATTCTATCACCTCCACTAGCCTTGTTTGTAGTGATGCTTCCTAAGGCCCATTTGCCTTCACACTCCAGGATGTCAGGCTCTAGGTGAGTGACCACACTATTGTTATCCAGGTCATTAAGACCTTTCTTGTATAGTTCTGTGTATTCTTGCCACCTCTTCTTAATCTTTTCTGCTTTGGTTAGGTCCTTACTATTTCTGTCCTTTATCATGCCCATCCTCGCATGAAATATTCCCTGGATATCTCCAGTTTTCCTGAAGCGATCTCTAATCTGTCCCATTCTATTGTTAACCTCTATGTCTTTGCATTGCTCTTTTAAGAAGCCCTTCTTATCTCTCCTTGGTATTCTCTGGAACTCTGCATTCAGTTGGGTATATGTTTGCCTTTCTCCCTTGCCTTTTGCTTCACTTCTTTCCTCAGTTGTTTGGAAAGCCCCCTCAGACAACCACTCTGCCTTCTTGCACTTCTTCTCCTTTGGGGTGGTTTTGGTGACTGCCTCCTGTATGATGTCACGAACCTCCATTCACAGTTCTTCAGGCACTCTGTCAGCTCTAGTTCCTTGAATCTATTCATCACTTCCATTGTATAATCATAAGGGATTTGATTTAGGTCATACCCAAATGGCCTGGTGGTTTTCCCTACATTATTCAATTTGAGCCTGAATTTAGCACTAAGGAGCTCATGATCTGAGCCACAGTCAGCTCCAGGTCTTGTTTTTGCTCTATAGAGCTTCTCCATCTTTGGCTGCAAAGAATATAATCAATCTGATTTTAGTATTGACCATCCTGTGATGTCCATATGTCAAGCCATCTCTTGTGTTGTTGGAAAAGGGTGCTTTCTATGACCAATGTGTTCACTTGACAAAATTGTTAGCCTTTGTCCTGCTTCATTTTGTACTCAAGGTCAAACTTGCCTATTATTCCAGGTATCTCTTGAGTTCCTACATTTTCATTTCAGTCCCCCATGATGAAAAGGACATCTTCTGCTGGTGTTACTTCTAGAAGGTCTTCATATAACCATTCAACTTCAGCTTCAATGGCATCAGTGGTTGCGGTACAGACTTGGATTACTGTGATGTTGAATGGTTTGCCTTAGAAATGAATCGAGATCATTCTGCAGTTTTGAGATTACCCCCAAGTACTGCATTTTGGACTCTTCTGTTGACTCTGAGGGCTACTCCATGTCTTCTAAGGGATTTTTGCCCCTAGGAGTAGACATAATGGTCATCTGAATTAAACTTTCCCATTCCCATCCATTTTAGTTCACTGATTCCTAAAGATGTTGATGTTCAATCTTGCCATTTCCTGCTTGACCACATCCAATTTAGCTTGATTCATGAACCTAACATTCCAGGTTCCTTTGCAATATTGCTCTTTACAGCACTGGATTTTACCTTCACCACCAGATACATCCACAGCTGATTCCCTCTTTGGCTCAGCCACTTCATTCTTATTGGTGTGTGGGTGCTAAGTCGCTTCAGTTATATCTGTCTCTTTGTGATGCTATGAACTATAGCCCCCCAGGCTCCTCTACGCATGGTGATTCTCCAGGCAAGAATACTAGAGTAGGCTGCCATTTCCCTCTCCAGTGGCCCGTGTTTCATCAGAACTCTAAAGGATGACCAGTCCAACTTGGTGGCTCTGCACAGCATGGCTCAGGACTTCATGGAGTTACACAAGCCCCTCTGCCACGACAAGGCTGGGGTGCCTGGAGAGAACACCAGCCAAACTAACGTTCATTTAAAAAATGATAAAGAGCCCAAACAATGGCCTGCTGCTACTGCTGCTGCTAAGTCACTTCAGTCGTGTCTGGCTCTGTGCGACCCTGTAGACAGCAGCCCACCAGGCTCCCCTGTCCCTGGGATTCTCCAGGCAAGAACACTGGAGGGGGTTGCCATTTCCTTCTCCAATGCGTGAAAGTGAAAAGTGAAAGTGAAGTCACTCAGTCATGTCCGACTCTTAGCGACCCCGTGGACCATAGCCTACCAGGCTCCTCTGTCCATGGGATTTTCCAGGCAAGAGTACTGGAGTGGGGTGCCATTGCCTTCTCCAAACAATGGTCTATTGGTATTTAAAACCGCACTTCTGAAAGCTGAAGGCTTCTATAACACAGGATCCAACAGACAAAAACGTCCATGTGCCAGGACATCACGTTCAGCCAGGACAATCCGATATAGAAGGGTAGACAGAAAACAATTTAATTTATAAGCTAAAACAAAGGCATTGAACTATTCTGGTAAATTGAGTTATAGAGTAACATAAAATAGCATAGATTATCCATGATACAAGTTGTAAAAAAGCTTATTCAGAGTTAAAGAACAGCTATACATAATGAAAGCAAGGTCAATGCTGCTGCAACCCAGACACGGGGGGGAAGCAGGAGAGTGGAAGGCCCAAAAGTATATTATTTACATTTAATTCCGCTGTGTGTTTTAAGAACGAAGCTGGCTATGTGAATTTTTAATGCTTCTTACAATTAAACATTGTATTTAAGTCTAAATACAGTAACAGCAGTACACATGAAGGCCCAAAACAGAAGAAGACCATTAACTTTCCTTCTGAATGAGACTGCACTTATTTTCCCTTTTCTGTTAATTGCTATAGTCTCTGAAGGTCCACTGGTAGCTAAATTTTAAGCAATTCTAACTCAAGTTATAAGTGCCTCTCATCCACTTCAACTCACCTTACCATCCATCCCAATCAGAAAGAGTAATCACCCCTTATTTTAAAAAAATAAATAAGTAAATAAAAATAAATACATGTTTGTCTATTAGACTGTAAGATTTCTTAAGGCCAAGGAAAATATCTTAATGCCTTTTCTTCTCTGTAAATTTCCAGCATACTGCCTAGTACAAAGGAGCTTTATGAATAAAGAACAGCCTAACAAAGGAAGTGGGGAGGACATGGTGATTGTCCTGCAGGAGGGAGCCAAGACCTTCCACAGGCACCTGGCTGACTGCACCCCTCACTGCTGCTCTTACGTGTTTGTCCAGGTACAGTCCACCCCCTCCAGCTGCTCCTACATGACGTTCTTATTAGGTAGAGAACCTCGGTCTTTTTCAAATGCGTATCTAGGTTTTACCACAGGGCCAGGCACAGAAAGAGCTGCTTCAAAGGTTGTTTGTGGGATAGATGAATGACCAGTAATTCTGGAAGCATTTCATGAGACTATAAATTTAACATAAATCTCTCTTAATATACATTCAGCCCTGATCCCTGCCGAGCAAAGACTTGCTAAGAGTATGTGGCTACAGACACAGAAAGAAACACATTTAAGTCAGTTCTAATGAGGTGGATGAACCTAGAGCCTATCAAATACAGTGAAGTAAGTCAGAAAGAGAAAAACGAATGTCGTGTATTAATGCATACATACGGAATCTAGAAAGAAGGTACTGATGGGCCTGTCTGCAGGGCGGCAGTGGAGATGCAGACAGGGAGAACAGACCTGTGGACAGAGTGGGGAAGGAGAGGGTGGGGCGAGTTGAGGGAGCAGCACTGAAACATATGCATCATTATATGTAACACAGATGGCCAGTGGGAACTCGCTGCATGACGCAGGGAGCTCAGACTGGTGCTCTGTGGCGATCCAGAGGGGTGGGATGGGGTGGGATGGGGGGAGGTGGGAGGGAGGCCCAGGAGGGAGGAGACACATGTGTGTGCTGCGCTGGGCTGAGTCGCTCGGTCGTGGACTGCAGCCCGCCAGGCTCCTCCGTCCACGGGATTCTCCAGGCAAGGGCACTGGAGTGGGTAGCCATGCCCTCCTCCAGAGGATCTTCCGAACACAGGGATCAGACTCAGGTCTCCCACCTTGCAGGTGGATTCTTTACCATCTGAGCCACCAGGGAAGCCCATGAATCCTGGAGAGGGTAGTCTATCCCTTCTCCAGGGGATCTTTCCAACACAGGAATTGAACGGGGGTCTTCTTCATTGCAGGCAGATTCTTTACCAGCTGAGCTACCAGGGAAGCCCAGACATATGTATACCTACGGCTGATTCATGTTGATGTATGGCAGAAAACAATACAGCATTATAAAACAATTATCTTTCAATTAAAAAATAAATGATAATAATAAAAAAGAGTGTGTGGCTACAGAGAAGTGAGGCAGCATGGTACTGCCAAGGGGAGCCAGGATTGCTAGAAAAGCAGATTCTAGCCTTGTCCCTACACTAGTTCTGTGACTCTGCATTTGTTAATAAATGCTTCTTGGCTTCATTTACCTAATACATGAAATGGGAATACTGGACTGTACTTTTCAAAAAATTTTTCTTCAGTACAGATTACTTGAAAAAAGTAGTATTCAGCAGAACTCTATCTATTTTAAAAAGATAAAAACGGGGGTACTTGGGTTGTTTGAAGTAGGTGTGATGCTTGTGGGCGGTAGAACTGGGTCCCTGTCAAACTCCCCTTTCCCCTCACTGACATCACCTAGGCAGGTGCCTAAACATCTCCCTGAATCCTTGGGCTCCATGGAACCCAGTTAGGACAACCAATGAACTCTAAGTTCCCTCCAGCTAGAGCATTCCAAAATTCTAAGATTTGATTTCTTCTAAGGCTCTAAAATCAACGTCAAACCCCAAAGAAGCAACCCAAGTGTCTATCAACCAACGAATGGATAGAGAAGATGTGATGTATAAACACAATGGAATACTACTCAGCCATATACAGAATGAAATTTCCCATTTGCAGCAACATGGATGGGTCTCGAGGGCAGTATGCTAAGTGACAAGTGAGAGAGAAAGACAAATACTGTGTGATCCCACTTAAATGTGGAATCTAAAACATACAGCAAATGACTAACTGCAGCGAGAAGGAAGCAGATTCACAGACGTAGACAACAAGCCGGTGGGGAGAGGGAAGGTGGGAGGGACAATACAAGGGGAGAAGATGCAGAGGCACAAACTGCCAGGTACGAAATACGCTACGTGGATACACTGTGCAACATGGGGGTGCAGCTGGACTTAACAGCTGTGAAAGGAATACACCCTTTAAACCTGAATCACTATGTTGTGCACTTGTAATTTATGTAATATTGGACACATCACGCATACTTTAATAAAAATAAAAGAGCATCAAGGTTCCTCCTATGCAGGTGAATGTCATCCTACAAACCCTGCAGCAGCACCTTTCCTATAGCTCTTGTCTAAACTTACACAGCTGCGCAAAATCTTTGAGGAAGCGCTACTTCTTCCCTGCTGTTGCTACTCTTTCTATGGACTTCTCATGCGGACTTCATTACACACAAGTACCATACTCCTCAAAGCTTATCTATCAATATCCTGCTATAACTAGTGTCGTAGGAAATAGGATTAGAAAATCTTGATCTATAACGATAAGAAGGAGATAATTAGAATAAGTGTATGGTACCCACAGCATGTGTATTAGATTTTGGAAAAAATTGTGGAATTTTTTTACCTACTTTACTCGTATTTTCTTTCTGAATGCCTTTTTTTTTTTTAAAATAAAAAGATAACTAATTATACACAGGCAGAGCAAACAGTTTAAAATAAGAATAGGAGCATGCTGGTACCAAGAAAAAGACATGGAACACTCAGGGTTTACGTGTCTTACACGGAGAAGATGAGACACTGGTGGTGTGAAATGAGAACTGGCTGTGCAACTAACCCTTCTCCAGATCACTGATGAGGCACAAAGACAGTCAGAAAAGAGCACGCTGTCCATTTACTAACAGGCCAACAAGAGCATACTCACACTGCCCATTCGAGCTTCTCGTTCTTGATCGAGTTGTACAGAGCCTGGAAAGAGAGAAAACAAGATGGAATTACTCTCTTCATCCTGTTCTACATTTGTAATTCAGCAAATGGCAAAAGCCGAGAGGCTTGACTGAGCCAGCCAGGGTTCTCCCAGGGCCCCCGCAGGTCATCCCGTTGGTGCTTCGGAAATGAGGAAGACACGGGTGAGCTAAAGACAGGCAGGCAGCATTCAGAGATACACAGAGGCGTCCCATGAAGCAGAAAACGCCTTTCCTAACTACGACACACAACGCCGGGCTACGTTCTGCCACAGAAAAACACAGGACCAACTAAGATTACATCACGTAGTCTGTTTTTCTTATCCGAAATATGGTCATATAGCTTCACTACTTTGGAAATGGCAACTTCCAAACTGCCTTTGGAATGCTTGGTTACAGATTTTATGTTACGTAAGATCCAATTCATACCTTTTCATTAATGGACTAGATATAACAGTTTCATAACAATGTAATGAGCAAGAGAAACGGAAGGGAGACTGAAGCCCAATTATGGAAAATATCTCAGAGTAATTTCAGAGTTTCTGTATCGATGACTCAGGCAGCCTGCATTGGTCTCACCTCATAATTCTGCCTTACAGTTAGTGAGTGTTACCCTGAAGTGTGTCAGGTGGTAGAGGGGGAGACAGAAAGTTCTCTTAGAGCCTTGACAATAACAATGTCACAGACAAGACAGCACATAAGATCGCCTCACCAGGCTCCCAGCTCCGGTATCTCACATAAACTCTTGTAATCAAGTTGTTCCACTAGGACAACTAACCTAAGAAAAAACCACCTCACACCTCTAGCTACTTAATTCTGAGTAAGATGTTTATAATGTAAGGAAACACAAGTGCATCTCTAAGACATAAAACCAAACCTGCAAACTGCACTGCAGAAGGGATGACTATGTGCAAAATAACAGAATGGATGGAGTTGGAACTTTTTTTTTATTTTTTATTTTTTTTTTTTTAAATATTATTTTATTAGTTGGAGGCCAATCACTTTACAACATTTCAGTGGGTTTTGTCATACATTGACATGAATCAGCCATATAGTTACACGTATTCCCCATCCCGTTCCCCCCTCCCACCTCCCTCCCCACCCGACTCCTCAGGGTCCTCCCAGTGCACCAGGCCCGAGCACCTGACTCATGTATCCCACCTGGGCTGGTGGTCCGTTTCACCACAGATAATATACATGCTGTTCTTTCAAAACATCCCACCCTCACGTTCTCCCCCAGAGTTCAAAAGTCTGTTCTGTACTTCTGTGTCTCTTTTTCTGTTTTGCATATAGGGTTATCGCCACCATCTATCTAAATTCCGTATATATGTGTTAGTATACTGTAATGTTCTTTATCTTTCTGACTTACTTCACTCTGTATAATGGGCTCCAGTTTCATCCATCTCATTAGAACTGATTCAAATGAATTCCTTTAACGGCTGAGTAATATTCCATGGTGTATATGTACCACAGCTTCCTTATCCATTCATCTGCTGATGGGCATCTGGGTTGCTTCCATGTCCTGGCTATTATAAACAGTGCTGCAATGAACATTGGGGTGCACGTGTCTCTTTCAGATCTGGATTCCTCAGTGTGTATGCCTAGAAGTGGTATTGCTGGGTCATATGGCAGTTCTATTTCCAGTTTTTTAAGAAATCTCCACACTGTTCTCCATAGTGGCTGTACTAGTTTGCATTCCCACCAACAGTGTAAGAGGGTTCCCTTTTCTCCACACCCTCTCCAGCATTTATTGCTTGTAGACTTTTGGATAGCAGCCATCCTGACTGGCGTGTAATGGTACCTCATTGTGGTTTTGATTTGCATTTCTCTGATGATGAGTGATGTTGAGCATCTTTTCATGTGTTTGTTAGCCATCTGTATGTCTTCTTTGGAGAAATGTCTGTTTAGTTCTTTGGCCCATTTTTTGATTGGGTCGTTTATTTTTCTGGAATTGAGCTTCAGGAGTTGCTTGTATATTTTTGAGATTAATCCTTTGTCTGTTTCCTCATTTGTTATTATTTTCTCCCAATCTGAGGGCTGTCTTTTCACCTTACTTACAGTTTCCTTTGTTGTGCAAAAGCTTTTAATTTTCATTAGGTCCCATTTGTTTATTTTTGCTTTTATTTCCAATATTCTGGGAGGTGGGTCATAGAAGATCTTGCTGTGATTTATGTCAGAGAGTGTTTTGCCTATGTTCTCCTCTAGGAGTTTTATAGTTTCTGGTCTTACATTTAGATCTTTAATCCATTTTGAGTTTATTTTTGTGTATGGTGTTAGAAAGTGTTCTAGTTTCATTCTTTTACAAGTGGTTGACCAGTTTTCCCAGCACCACTTGTTAAAGAGATTGTCTTTTTTCCATTGTATATCCTTGCCTCCTTTGTCAAAGATGAGGTGTCCATATGTTCGTGGATTTATCTCTGGGCTTTCTATTCTATTCCATTGATCTATATTTCTGTCTTTGTGCCAGTACCATACTGTCTTGATGACTGTGGCTTTGTAGTAGAGTCTGAAGTCAGGCAGGTTGATTCCTCCAGTTCCATTCTTCTTTCTCAAGATTACTTTGGCTATTCGAGGTTTTTTGTATTTCCATACAAATTGTGAAATTATTTGTTCTAGTTCTGTGAAAAATACCGTTGGTAACTTGATAGGGATTGCATTGAATCTATAGATTGCTTTGGGTAGAATAGCCATTTTGATAATATTGATTCTTCCAATCCATGAGCACGGTATGTTTCTCCATCTGTTTGTGTCCTCTTTGATTTCTTTCATCAGTGTTTTATAGTTTTCTATGTATAGGTCTTTTGTTTCTTTAGGTAGATATACTCCTAAGTATTTTATTCTTTTTGTTGCAATGGTGAATGGTATTGTTTCCTTAATTCCTCTTTCTGTTTTTTCATTGTTAGTGTATAGGAATGCAAGGGATTTCTGTGTGTTAATTTTATATCCTGCAACTTTACTATATTCATTGATTAGCTCTAATAATTTTCTGGAAGAGTCTTTAGGGTTTTCTATGTAGAGGATCATGTCATCTGCAAACAGCGAGAGAGGAACTTTTTTTTTAAAAGAGAGATTTGGGCTTATTGGACTCATCTCATTTACTTTAAGATGGGAAAAGGGGGATGAGATGTTATCAAATGACTCATCTTCCAAATGAGGAAATGGCAGGGTCAGAATGTTCCCCGGGTGGCACAGCAGAGCAGAGCAGAACTGCCTCGTAGATTATTTTCTGCCTTTTAACACGTCTGGCCCGAGTGGGGAGGCAGTCTACATGTGTGTAATCAGAAAGACTGCACACGGGTAGTAAATCCCCTTTCTAGCAAAACTCGCTGCAATTCAGGACAAAGATGCTTGGTTACAGATTTTACGTTACTTAAGATGCAATACGAGGATCTTTAGTCACGTCTTGACGGACTCTACAAGATTTCTTCAGTGTGACTGGTCAGTTTAACTACTGGCTAGCTAATAAAATGTAGGACATATTTCATTATTATCAGGACATCATACAGAAATTATCATGTCATCAAATATAAAAATGGTAAAATAGCAGAAGAAAATAAGGGGTAAATCAAGGCACAGAGACCGTATTGTAAATTGAATGCTCTTTTCAAAGAACTCTAATTTACTGAAGAAGTAGGACAACCTATTATATAGTTAATGTCTCTTGAGGCTGCACATTCAGAAGTTCAGGGTCAATGTCTAGCTCCAGCCTCAGGAGACTCTTGCTCTAAGTGTCCTTAAGTAGATTCTATTACTTGTAAGAGCAGCCTTGAACCCACAGGTAATAGTAGGTTTTTGAGAAGAGACAGATCATTAATGGTTCTTTATATACTAACACATACAATACTAACCAGAGAAATTTAACAATTGTTAGAGATAAAAAACTATCTATTTATAGAGGTAGAAAATGATACCTAGGCAACTATAAAATGTCAAATAGATTCAATTCTGCCCTAGATCAACCTTTCCAAATGTTTTGCTTTGAGAATATTTTGCTTGAAGAGATAACTCAGTTTCAAATTGGAATATTCTTGTTAAATCTGTCAGCTGTACATCACACACAAAAAATTTATTACAGAGGATCTTGTAAAATTCAACAAACCTGTTATACCAGAAGCCAAAATCCTCTTTGTATGTGAATATGTGTATATACATATGTACACATATATATAATGCAACAAATCTAATCCTTATTCTTTTCAATGACAAAATTACAAAGGAATTTTCCTGAATCTTTTTAATGCTTTATAATTGATTACTAAAGGAAAATTTGTTTTGAAAATGCATCCAACACTCACCTACCCCGATCAAACTTTATTATCACCAAAAGGAGGGGGAATGCAGCCAATGATAATACTAAACATGCACACCTCCTACAAGATTTGGTGAGCAGCTCTGGAGGTGTACTAAACCAAACCTGAAAGTGAATGAAGACGAAACTTCTAATTATCATTTATGCTGACACAATACTCCAAACCCTTACATACATACACAAATACATACACACATGTATTTTTTTTTCATTTATTCTGAGGGTAGAATTGGTCAATAAGGTGTCATGATTATTTACACAGAGCACATTCCTCCTAAAATGTCTTTTCTACATCTTAAGATTACCTTCCACTTGACTCTCTGCTGTGTCTTTTTATTTTCTTAAATTTAACTTTTATTTTCTCTTGGAATATAGTGAGTGCACAATATTGTGTTAGCTTCAGGTGTATAGCAAAGTATTTCAGTTATATATATGGCTGCTGTGTCTTAAGGAAGGTTGAATAACATTATTCAAAGTATAAATGTATTTAAACACAAAATAGCCACTAAGTTTCATTTTTTAAAATCGAGGCATAATTGCCAAACCTAGACAGCGTATTAAAAAGCAGAGACATCAATCTGCTGACAAAGGTCTGTATAGTCAAAGCTATGGTTTCTCTGGTAGGCATGTACAGATGTGAGAGATGGACCATAAGGAAGGCTGAGCGCTGAAAAATTGATGCTTTTGAATTGTGTTGTTGGAGAAGACTCTTGAGAGTCTGCTGGACTGCAAGGAGATAAAATCAGTCCATCCTGAAGGAAATCAGTCCTGAATATTCACTGGAAGGACTGATGCTGAAGCTAAAGCTCCAATACTTTGGCCAACTGATGTGAAGAGCCAACTCACTGGAAAAGACCCTGATGCTGGGAAAGATTGAAGGCAAGAGGATAAGGGGGCAGCAGAGGATGAGATGGTCAGATAGCATCACCATCTCAACAGACATGAATCTGAGCAAACCCTGGGAGGTAATGGAGAAGAGAGGAGTTGGGTGTGTTACAGTCCATGGGGTCACAGAGTCGGACATTACAGTGACTGAACAACAACATAATTGACACAACATCAGGTTAAGTATACAGCATAATGATTCATTATTTGTACTAAACTCCCTGGATAGCAAAAATTTAAGTAGAAATAATTCCCCCTGTTAATACTGTAAACATATCCCTCAACAAAACACAGCCATATATGATAATCCCACAGCTAATACCCATAGCGGTTGCAACAATTTACATTAGAAAACTGAAAGCTTTTGTTCTAATATCAGGAACAAGACAAGGATGTCCACTTTTACTGTTTTTATTCAACATCATATTGGAATTCCTGGCCAGAGAAATTAGCCAAGAGAAGGAAATAAAAGGAATTTAAACCAGAAAAGATGTAAAACTGTCACTACTTGGAGATAACATGATATTATATATAGAAAACCTTAGACTCTACAAAAAAAAAAAACTAGTTAAATTTTTAAAACTAGCTTAAAAATTCAATAAAGTTGCAGGATATAAAATCAATATACAAAAATCTGTTGATTTCTAAACACTAACAATGAACTATCGGAAAGAAAAATGAAAACAGCAATCCCATTTGTAATTTCATCTTTAAGAATAAAATGTCTAGGAATACATTTAATGAAGGAAGTGAAAAACCTGTACTATAAGAAACTCATGAAAAGAATTGAAGATGACCAAATAAATTGAAAGACTGTCTGTATTCATGGATTAGAAGGGTGACTACCATTAAAATGTGCTATAATACCCAAAGCAATCTACAGATTCAATGCACTATCTATCAAAATTCCAGTGGCATTTTTCACAGAAATAGAAAAAACAGTCCTAGACTTTGTGTGGAACTGCAAAAGACCCCAAGTAGCAAAAGCAATTTTGAGAAAGGACAAAAAAGTCAGAGGCATTATGTCCCCTGATTTCAAAGTATATTACAAAGCTACAGTAATCAAAACAGTACGACAGAGACACAAAACACAGACATCCCGGTCAATGGCGCAGGACAGACAGCCAGACCAAGCCCCCACATATGGTCAGCTGGCCTGTGACAAAGGAGCCCTGACCATACAAAGGGGCCAGGGCGGTCTCTTCAACAAATGGTGTTAGGGCAACTGGACAGCCACGTGCACAAGAGTGGAACTGGACAATTGTCTACACCAGATGCAGAATTTAACTCATGCTGGATTAAAGAGCTGAACGTAAGACCTAAAACCATAACACTCCTAGAAGAAAACACAGGCAGTGACTCCTAGATGTTGGTCTTGGTGATGAATTTTTATATTTGACACAAAAAGTAAAGGCAACAAAGCAAATCAGGGAGATTGCTCAAACTAAAATGTGCTTCTGCACAGCAAATGAAGTCATCAAAACGAAAAAGCAATGTACTGAATGGGAGAAAATATTTGCCAACCATATGTCCGATAAGGAGTCAGTATCTAAAATATACCATGAATTCACACAATTCGATCACAAAGAAACAAAGAATTCAGTTAAAATATGGGCAGGGGATCTGAATAGACTTTTTTTTTTTTCAAAGAAGACATAGAGATGGCCAACAGGCAAATGAAAATTTAAAAAATGAAAATATACTCAGTATCACTAATCATCAAGGAAATGCAAATCAGAACCAGAGTGAGACATCACTTCAGATGTGTCAGAATGGCTGTTATCAAAAGAAAAGAAATAACAAGAGAAAGGGGAACCTTTGTGCACTGTTGGTGGGAATGTAAACTGAGGCAGCCACTATGGAAAACAGTATGGAGTTTCTGAGAAAAATTAAAACTAGAACTGTCAGATGATCCTGCAATTCCATGTCTTGGTATTTATCGAAGGAAACAAAAACACTAATTATAACTTATATTGAGAAGATGTATGGACCCTATGTGTACTGCAGCATTATTTATAATATTTATAATATTGAGATATAGAAACAATGTACATGCCCATGAATGGATAAAAACTACTCTCTCTCTCTTTCCCTATATGTGTGTGTGTGTGTGTGTGTGTGTGTGTGTGCGTGCGTGCATGTGTGTGCTCTGCCATGTCTGACTCTTTATGACCCCATGGACTGCAGTCTGCCAGGCTCCTCTGTCCATGGAATTTTGCAGGCAAGAATACTGGAGTGGGTTGCCATTTCCTACTCCAGGGGATCTTTCTGACCCAGGGATTGAATCCATGTCTCCTGTGTCTCCTGTGATGGCAGATGGCTTCTTTATCACTGAGCCACCTGGAAAACCATACACACACACACACACACACACACACACACACAAACACACACCAGAAAATAATTCATCCATAAAAAATGAAATCTCACCATGTGCAACAAGATGGATGAACTTTCTATTATTCTAAGTGAAATGAGTCAGAAGGATGACTATCATGTGATATTATATACGTGGAAACTAAAACAAAACAAAACCACACAAAACCCGCAAGTTCATACAGAGAAAAGATGGGTAGGATTGGCCAAAGTGTGGGTAGGGATGGCGGACTGGGAGAAATGAGCAAAGTGGGTTAAAAGGTACAACCTTCCAGTCATAACATAAATGTTATGAGGATGTATGTGCAGCATGGTGACTAGAGTTAATAATACTGTATTGAATATTCGAAAGCTTATTAACAGAGTAGATTTTAAAAGTCCTCATTACAAGAAAAAAAAATTTTGCTAACTAAGGTGATGGGTTTTTAACTAGAGTTATAACAGTGATCATTTCATGATGTATATAAAGGTCAAATCATTATGTTGCAGTTCTGAAACTAACGTAACATGATATGTCAGTCACACCTCAATTTAAGAACATACCTGTGAACATATCCTAATGAGTTAATTTGAATATCAAGTCTAAATGCTGGTCCAATATCAAAACCTGACTAAACCTCATCAGTGAGCAGGTCACAGGGATGAGTGCAGGAGCCAGGGAGAGACACCCCGAGGGGCAGCGGACTCCCAGCTGTAGCCCGGCTTCACCCAGGTGGGCACGTGGGTTCACTGTGGCTGGCTCTGGTTATACTTCTGGTTTTCAGAAGTAGCTAGAAGCATAAATTATACATGTGTCATCCGGCAGGCCATCGGGGCTGAGATTAGGATAGCAATGAAATTATTAGAAAACTGCAGGGAAGGAACAATGGGAGTCCTAGAGAGAGAACAGACACAGCAACACGCCCTGGTTTGTGACTGGAAACTGACATATGTGATCCTTCCCTTGGTGAGATTTCTGTACCTCTGTGATAATGTTCAAGCCATTTCTCAGTACTGGTGCCCCGGTGATGATAACAACACAGCTGTCTATGAGGCCGTGTTTCGGGAGGCACCGAGCTAAGAGAGCTGCTTCCATCTAATCTCACAGCGACTGTATTAATGCGGTATTATTATCCCTACTTTTTGAAATGTAACAGTTAAGTAACCCTGTCAAAGATCACACAGCAGAGCTGGGGTCTGAAGCCAGACCTGTCTGAAGCCAGTCTGTGCTTGTACCTGCCCCAATCACAATGCAATCCTGACAGATACATACATATTACAGCATAGAATATAGGCAGTATACATGTATGTTTTAGGTGAATATAAACTGACTGAGAAATATGTTTTACAACTTCGATAGATGCTTTGTTGTTAAAACCTTACTAGATGTTACAGTTTACCAACTTAAAAACAATGCTATTCACATTCTTTCATTCCATAGCCTTTTACTTTCAGTTATACTAGCTCAGGACTTGGTATTCAGTTCATTTAAAAGTGATGTTTTCACCAGGAAAGATATCCATGAGCCTACATTCTTAGCTGAGAAAACTTAGTTTGCAGCACACCTGTGCTGACGGTCAGCCCTCCCACCTCCTCTGACCCGCCTTGCGTCTGTCATCTGTGTCGTCACCTGCCCGGGGTCGTGCCTGCTTGACCTGAACTTACTGTAGGCCTCCAGGGTACAGTAACCACGACAAACATTTTATCCTAACAAGTGCTGGTAGGTCAGCGGAAAGTATTTTTTTTTACAACTGCTAGACAATGATAAGATTGCATTTTTTTCTATAATAGTGTTGTATATACACTATATATAGTGTATGTACTATAGGGACTTACACAGAATTGTACTTTTTATAACTATTAGAAGACCAGTTCTTGTTTGCCACATGAATAGCAGAACATAGCATAACAGTTGTAACACTGGTGATGATCTTGCATAAATAAATCTCTTAAAACTATTCACTTGGGACTTCCTGATGGTCCGGTGGTTAAGAATCCACGCTTCCAATGCAGAGGGCTCAGATTTGATCCCTGGCTGGGAACTAAGATCCCACATGCCTTGTGGTATGGTCAGAAAGTTTTGAAAAAAACAAATAAAACAGATATGCAACCAGGATTTTTTTTCTAAGGAGCATTCATCTTGAAAAAGGAAAATAGTTATGTACTCATTCACTCGTGTATTCAAGTCAGCTGAGTCTCTACTACCTGTCAGGCGGCCAGGTCATCAGATATTAACACAGGTACTGAAGCCTGGTGTGAAGAACGCAGGCAGAGAACTTAGATCCGGTGAGGGTAGAAACAGAGAAGAATATGAAAACAAAAAGATAAAAAATGGTTCTCTCATTTTCTGGGAGGTTGCCAGATAATTACAAGGTAATTACCATAAGGTAACTCAAAAAGTAGCTTTAGAGGAGATAGCTAAGAAAGCCTCCCTGCAAGGAGACCGAGGGTGTGAGAGGCAGGGCAGTCGTGGGGAGACGCAGGGAGGGCGCTCTGGCGTTGCTGAGCCGGTGGGGTCTGAGGGCCAAGGACGCCCGCGTGGCCAGGGCATCGTGCCAGCCGGGGGTAGTGCTGTGGGCAAAGCGGTGTCAGGTCGCACGCGGCTTTCGGCCAGAAAACAAGGGTCATTTCCGCGTGTGCTGGGCAACCACTGGAGGATTTCAGCAGGAGGCTGACTGCTCTAATGCACGCACTTAAAGGTCACGCCGGGCACGGAATGGGGGAAGGACTGAACAAAGCAACAGGGGCTGCAGTGAGGCTGGGCTGCCTGCTGAGCCTGCTGGTGTCGGGCCGGCATGCAGACCGGGGGTGCTTCCGACCGTCTCCCTAAACTGCGAGAGTAGCATGGCCCGTTTTCACACACCTCAAGCACAAATAACAAACTGGGTGAGACAGTTTCAACGGGGGCACCAGAGATAGACTGCTATCCATCAGTATTTAAGTTGTTTAAGCTAAAAATAGGGTAGGTATATTAGAATATATTGTTAAAGGAAAAAAATAGTCTGTTTGCTATGCTCCCAGTTTGTGGAAAAAATGTATACATATTTGCTCTCACAGTGTTTCTGAAAAGACACAGAAGAAACCACTGCCTGCGATCTCCTCTGTAGAAGAAAACTGGGGGAACAAGGCGGGAGAGAGAATTTTCAGTGAATAAGCTGCTGTGCTATTTGAATGCACCATGAATGCTTTACTTCTTCAACTAAAAACCTAGTTGTTGCTCAGTTGCTACGTCATATCTGACTCTTTGCAACCCCATGGACTGCAGCATGCCAAGATCCTATGTCCTCCATTATTTCCCAGAATTTGCTCAAATTCATGTCCACTGAGTCAGTGATGCCATCTAACCATCTCATCCTCTGTCGCCCCCTTCTCCTCCTGTCCTCAGTCTTTCCCAGCCTCAGGGTCTTTTCCAATGAGTGAGCATCAGGTGGTCAAGGTATTGGAGCTTTGGCTTTAGCATCAGATTATGAGGGCTATTCCATTCTTGCCCACAGTAGTAGATGTAATGGTCATCTGAATTAAATTCGCCCATTCCTGTCCATTTTAGTTCACTTAGATGTTGATGTTCAATCTTGCCATCTCCGGTGTTTGACCACGTCCAATTTACCTTGATTCATGGACCTAATATTTCAGGTTCCTATGCAATACCGTTCTTTATGGCATTGGACTTTACTTCCACCACCGGACACACCCACACCTGAGCACTGGTGCCGCTTCGGCCCAGCCGCTCCGTTCTTACTGGGGCCACTAGTAATTGCCCTCTGCTCTTCCCCAGTAGCATCCTGGACACCTTCCAACCTGGGGGACTCCTCTTCCCGTGTTGGGTCTTTCTGCCTTTTCATACTGTCCATGGGATTCTCCAGGCAAGAATGCTGGAGTGGGTTGCCATTTCCTTCTCCAGCAGACCACGTTTTGTTAGGACTCTTCACTATGACCCGTCCGACTGGGTGGGCCTGCATGGCATGGCTCATATCTTCACTGTGTTATGCAAGCCCCTTCGCCACAACAAGGCTCTGATACATGAAGAGGAAAAATCTAGATGATACTATATTTTGTACTCCTTGCACATGTGATCAAGCCTCTGCCTCTCTTTAGTCCCCGAAAGGCCTCATGGATTGTCTTGACCACAGCGTGTGTTTGAAGAACAGGTGTTGAGACGACAAGAGCTTGGTGGTGATGACCCTGACGCCGTGATTATGATGGGAGGCTAAGCGCAGAGCAAGGGACAACGGCCCAGAACCGGGGCACTGCATCAAACCGGCCCTTCCATCAGCTGTGTGACTTGAGGGCTTTGGTTGCTTCATCTGTGAAAATAAGACAGCGACAATCTACTTCACAGAATCACGAGGACGAAATGAAACCATCAGCATGAAAACAACTGCACTTCGTAAAGTGACACGTAAGTGAAAGGGACGTGGCTACACGTAGCTGGTGCCTGTCCGACTCAGCTTCACAGAACACAGAGTAAGGACCTGGAGTCCATCGGTCCACTTCCCACCCCGGACACGCGGGGCCTGGGGAGATCACTTCCTCTGACCAAATCGGCAAGTTGATATCACAGACAGATATGCCAAAAACCAATGTTTACTGAGCGTGTTACCAAGGGCTGGGACCTGTGCACTGCATTACGCTGTTCACTCTTTACTACCACCCAGGGGTTTTATTCCCACTTTACAGATGCGGGGGGAGCAGAGAGGGTAAAGACAGTGTTATTAGGTGGGAGGTTGTAAAGTCTTTTAAGTTTTTTCCAAAACATAATTCCAAAGCCTTTAAAATTTTATCCTTGACCTTTTTCTTCCCCTGAAAAATCTAGGCTTTCATTTCCTGTCTCCACTTCAGGGCAGAGGAACTAGCCTCAGTTATATAATTCTTTTTGCAAAACGTAGAACAACAGGGGTACACATCTCTGACCACTCAGGCTAGAAGACTCTCTTCCCAAGAGAACTCCAGTCTGGATGGCAAACACCGCTTTGCAGTGCCAGTGCTGCTTCAGACGTGCCAGGCTGGGTGTCTGGCAAGCGAGAGGACACCATCCAGACAGATGACATTTATTGAGCTGTGACATGCTGAGCACTTACGTTACTATTTAACTCCCTGCAACCTGTGAAAAGTCTGATTCACTCCATTTCAGCAATATCAACGCTCTAGAGTGGGCGCACTGCCGCCAGCTGCAGGTTGCCAGATCAAATGCAGGATGCCAGTTACACGTGAACTTCAGATAAACAACGACTTACTTTCTTCAAGCCTAAGTCTGTCCCCACACTTTGCATGAGACATCCCAGGTGGCGGTAGTGGTAAAGAATCCGCCTGCCAATGCAGGAGACACAGGAGACGCAAGTTCAATCCATGGGTTGGGCAGATCCCCTGGAGTAGAAAATGCAACCCACTCCAGTATTCTTGCCTGGAAAATCCCAAGGACAGAGGAGCCTGGTGGACTAGAGTCCATGGAGTCATGGAGAGTCAGACACAACTGACCATATACAGCATATATATGTGTGTGTGTGTATGTGTGTGTGTGTATGCATATACATATATATATGGAGAAGGCAATGGCACCCCACTCCAGTACTCTTGCCTGGAAAATCCCATGGACGGAGGAGCCTGGTAGGCTGCAGTCCATGGGGTCACTAAGAGTTGGACATGACTGAGCGACTTCACTTTCACTTTTCACTTTCATGCATTGGAGAAGGAAATGGCAACCCACTCCAGTGTTCTTGCCTGGAGAATCCCAGGGACGGGGGAGCCTGGTGGGTTGCTGTCTATGGGGTCGCACAGAGTCGGACACGACTGAAGCGACTTAGCAGCAGCAGCAGTAGCATATGCATCTGTGTGTGTATACACACACACATATACTAAACATTATTTATTACTTATCTGAAATTCAAGTTTAATTGAGCATTTCATATTTTCTATTTGCTCACTATTTTCTATTTGCTGACTCTGGCAATTCTCCACAGTGAAAGAGTTCTGGCGGTAAAGTGGGAACTCACACGGAGGATTATCTGCCTCCAGAGCCCAAGTTTTTATTCACAGTTTTACACTCGTGTCCTTCCGAAGATGGACTTGCTGTGACTACATGAAAACCCTGCTGGGAAGAGGACCTGTATCACAAGCAGAGTTCACTGAAGTCCAAATGGAAAGATTATACTATATATTCTGAATAGATCCTCATCTTCAAACCAATGTGGGCATTAAAAACTAGTGTTCTTTCTCCCCCAGCCTCCCCTCCAAGCTGCCACATAACATTGATTGGAGTTCCATGTGCTATAGTATAGGTCCTTGCTGTGTATCCATTTAAAACACAGCAGTACATACATGTCCATCCCAACCCCCCTAACTATCCCTTCCCCCTAATGTACTGCTGAATCCCTTCACTCTTCACCTGAAAGTATCGTAACATTGTTAATCAGCTATATCCCAATACAAAATAAAAAGTTAAAAAAACCATAAAAACTAATGTCCAGAAACATTAGGTAGGTGTGATTTAATGTAGCAATCCTTAAAGCCTGATAGCTTGCAAAGAGTTAATGTAATGATAGTCTTAGTAAATCACTACCTTCTTTCATAAGAGTTTAGGTTAATATCTGAAGTATTCTTCAGCATCTATAACTAAACTCTGATCTGTTTAAGTACCATGATTGACAAATTCATTGCCTTCACAGCCATCTCCTGATTTTGCTTTAATTCTTATATTCTAACTGGGCTGGAAGAAACACAAGCTGGAATTAAGATTGCTGGGAGAAATATCAATAACCTCAGATATGCAGATGACACCACCCTTATGGCAGAAAGTGAAGAAGAACTAAAAAGCCTCTTGATGAAAGTGAAAGGGGAGAGTGAAAAAGTTGGCTTAAAGCTCAACATTCAGAAAACTAAGATCATGGCACCCAGTCCCATCACTTCATGGCAAATAGATGGGGACACAGTGGAAACAGTGGCAGACTTTATTTTTTTGTGCTCCAGAATCACTGCAGATGGTGATTGCAGCCATGAAATTAAAAGATGCTTACTCCTTGGAAGGAAAGTGATGAACAACCTAGATAGCATATTAAAAAACAGAGACATAACTTTGTCAACAAAGGTCCGTCTAGTCAAGGCTATAGTTTTTACAGTTGTCATGTATGGATGTGACAGTTGGACTATAAAGAAAGCTGAGCACTGAAGTATTGATGCTTTTGAACTGTGGTGTTGGAGAAGACTCTTGAGAGTCCCTTGGACTGCAAGGAAATCCAACCAGTCCATCCAAAAGGAGATCAGTCCTGGATGTTCATTGGAAGGGCTGATGCTGAAGCTGAAACTCCAATACTTTAGCCACCTGATACGAAGAGCTGACTCATTTGAAAAGACTCTGATGCTGGGAGGGATTGGGGGCAGGAGGAGAAGGGGACAACAGAGGATAAGATGGTTGGGTGGCATCACCGACTCAATGGACATGGGTTTGGGTAGACTCCAGGAGTTGGTGATGGACAGGGAGGCCTGGCGTGCTGCAGTTCATGGGGTTGCAAAGAGTTGGACATGACTGAGTGACTGAACTGAACTGAACTGAACTAATCTTCTGATTCACTTCTCAAAAATTTGTCTGGATTTTGGATAGCCAAGCCATGCTTTTGAAAAAATGTAATGATGAATATTTTCAAAGAGGATTCTGGATGGTACTGGCCAGATCTGCTGTTGGACGCTCTTGCTGGTGAGCCTTACTTTTTGGCAAGTGGCAGGCACACACCATAGTGCAGGAAGCTTCATCATTTTCGAACATAAAGAAAATATAAATTCTAAGTGACCTCGTGTATTACATGTAGTATGTTTTTAAACACTTGAGAAAATGATCAATTATATTTAATGATTATGGACATGGTGATAAAGTTAATGTATGCAGTTTAAAAACTGCTGAGTAACATGGAGAGTTCTTTTTATAACTGGCTTGTAAAAATGATCCCTAGGGGACTGTGACATTTAGATAGAATCCCAGGCATGGCATTTGTTCTCTGTCATTTCCATGCATTAGACAAAGTAATGAAGACAAACCAAATGGAAATAGATTTCATCCAAAACAATCAATACAGGCAAATTAAATAATCTAATGTACTGGCTACCAGGCTTTGGGATTTCATGAAGAGGAAAATTTTCAAAAGAGGTTTGGAAACCCACCTAGAACTGCAGAATTTTCATTAAAACAAAACACATCTTCTAAGGAAATTATTCCATAAAAATAAGTAACAAGGACAACCTCAAGACAATGCACTGTTTCCAAAGAAAGGACTGTATTTTTAACATTTCCACTATAGAGTGAAAACTCTGGCAGCAACCAGCAGAACATGGTCCAGACCTATAACTGCGAGAATATAGTTTCTAGGGAAAGATGTTATTTTTCAAAAAACAAAGTCCCTGTTATTTGGTATTTGCTTAAGACAAAGGTAAGATACATAAATCATTTTAGTCAATGAAAACCATTCCAGTCTCATGTGTACTTACATATGCTGTCTATTTCACTTGTTCATTTTCAAACTTTTATCATTTTCATAATCAAAATTACCAAAAGGCATGCAATGAATGTAATCAGTCCATCTTAAAGGAAATCAACCCTGAATATTCATTGGAAGGACTGTTGTTGAAGCTGAAACTCCAATACTTTGGCCGCCTGATGTGAAGAGCTGACTCATTGGAAAAGACTCTGATGCTGGAAAAGATTGAAGGCAAAAAGAGAAGAGGGTGGCAGAGGATGAGATGGTTGGATGGCATCACCGATTCAACAGACGTGAACTTGGGCAAACTCCAGGAGATAGTGAAGGACAGGGAGTACTGCCATGCTTCAGCTCACGGGGTCACAAAGAGTTGGGCATGACTTGGTGACTGAACAACAACATGTAATGAACAAAAATCCTTTATTTACTTTAGATTTTTGTTACCCAGGGCTAGCCTCTTTCAATTCCTTTTATGTTTTTCTATTTTCAATATGAACTACTGACTTTCAACGTTGGAACTCTGGAAAAGAGCTATTTAGCTCTCTGCTCTCTGTCCCACTCACACACTCTCTCACAGTACATTCTTCCTCCCCACTCCATCCCCAATCCTCCCACTAACATAATACCACAATCACAATTTAGAGGTATACCGATTTTCAGAGCCCACCTTGTTATGACCAAGCAGATGCAACTCACTCTGGAGCTACGCATGCACTTGGCTCCAGGTGCTTCTTTGTGAACTGCTTGGTTTTCCTGAAGTTAATGATCACCCACTTCATTTTGCTGTTGTGGTTGACTTCATTTTCTAAGAGCCTAGAGGAATCTCCTTTCCATGCAGCTGTAGTACAACAGCTCTGCAGGAGACAGAAACCCACCAGTTTAGACTGGAGCGGCCCTGCTGGGAGTATCCTGGGGCCCCTCCAGTCTGCATTCCAGGCTCACCCGGAGGCTGTCTGTCTCCGCAAGCTGCTGTTCTGGGCTTCCCTTACCATCACCCAGGGGCCCCCTCTGTCTCTCTGCCACCACATTTCCTGAGTGCTAGTCACCAGGCCTTCTCTTTTTCAAGTAACTTCAAGTAACACGGGTGAGAAGGAAGACACTGCGCTTTGTGAAATGTGTGTACTTTTCACTTAACCCTCCTCCTTTCAGTGTGGGAATCCCACGGCTGGCCTCAGTTCAGTTCAGTCGCTCAGTCGTGTCCGACTCTTTGCAACCCCATGGACCGCAGCGTGCTAGGCCTCCCTGTCCACCACTAACTCCCAGAGCTTGCTCAAACTCACGCCCATCGAGTCAGTGATGCCATCCAACCATCTCATCCTCTGTCGTCCCCTTTGACTCCCACCTTCAATCCTTCCCAGCACCAGGGTCTTTTCCAATGAGTCAGTTCTTCCCATCAGGTGGCCAAAGTATTGGAGTTTCAGCTTCAGCATCAGTCTTTCCAATGAATATCCAGGACTGATTTCCTTTAGGATGGACTGGTTGAATCTCCTTGCAGTCCAAGGGACTCTCAAGAGTCTTCTCCAACACCATAGTTCAAAAGCATCAATTCTTCAGCATTCAGCTTTCTTTATGGTCCAACTCTCACAACTATACACGACTACTGGAAAAAACATAGCTTTGACTAGACAGTCTTTTTTTGGCAAAGTAATGTCTCTGCTTTTTAATATGCTATCTAGATTTTTAATATGCTATCTAGGTGGATCATAGCTTTTCTTCGAAGGAGCAAGTGTCTTTTAATTTCATGGCTGCAGAAGTCACCATCTGCAGTGATTCCAGAGCCCAACTGAGCCCAATTTCCTAAGCCCAGAGTCTCAGAGAAGAGCCTCAGAAGATGGGGAATATGGTCATTAGGCTCTCCAAAGATGCAAGAGGTGTCTAGAGGGTCTAGTTACTAATTTTGGATGATTTAAAGGGATCCTTCTATTTGAACCACTGCCCTCAGAAGTGACTCTGATCCCTATGCCTTCCTTGTGTCCTATGGGGATTCCAGGTCTGCAGGCCCCGAGTGAGTTTTAGTTCTCACTGCAGTTAACAAGTCTATCTGCTCCACATCCTTTGAATTTTGTTGACTCTTGAGAGAATCTGCTTTATTCCCTGTGGCCGTGAAGATTTACCAGTTCTACTGTCATTTTAGTAGGGTTTATGGCGACACAGAGATAAAAGCACAAGCTATCTTAAATTTTAAGAGTTATGCTTCTGCAGCATATAAATACCATTTAATCACAATCTCAGAGACCATAGCAGGGGGTTGATGAGGCATACAAAACCCCCCTCAAAGCACTGCCCAATCACAATAAAAGCATTCTGCAGAGCCTTTCTATTTCACCTGCTTTTTAGAAAGCGTTCTGAGGAAGAGAGCTGTCATATATCAGAACAAAGCTGGCACTTTATCAGTGTCTCTAAGTGGCAGAAAAGAGCTGCTTCTCTCAAAGCACATCCCTTGTCTGTCTATTAGGTCTAGCTAGTTAGCCAGACCTCAACCCTCCTGGTTTACTTACGTGGCGATGTCTTAGGAGAAAACACTAATAAAAGCTCAACAGGCAGAACTCTCCCGTCATGGCTGTTGGGGTTGCAGGGTCTGCAGGGGGCTCTGCTGCCTGCCGTCAGCCCCCCAGCTGTGGAGCTGAAGCTGACCCACTACACCGCATCTGGATGCAAGGAGGAGATCGCTGATCATGTTTGGGAGGGCTATAGAGTCTTATCTGATTTACCAGAGTCAAACAAAAACTTGGCTTGCCAGATTAGAATATAGGAGATAATGCTAAAGTCTTCAACTGCCTTGGGTGCATCACATTCTAACACTTAACTGCCAGCTACAACCAGTGTCATGTGGGGATGAGCCAAGCTGTGAAGAGGGCCTTGTCCAGCTACTTCCCTAAAAACTGTGACATGAAGCATTTGGAGTAATCTACCTAGAAAAACAAATCCCACTGAAATCCGATGATCTGAGTGCGAACTTAAAGGTTGTACCATCAGAACACGGCAGATCAGATTTTTTCAAAAAGTGAACTGCTTGAAGGATAAGATATGGCTCAAAAACCTTAACTAAAAGTCCAAGTCCAAGACAGAAGAGAAACTCCCATAATAAGTTACTGAGGAGGAGCTATCTTGCTGTCTGCTCATGTTTTCTGTATCACTATGGATGAGTAAATAAAAAACATTCTCCAAAACTTCCCCATTAGTCCTTAAGCTGGATGCAACCCCTGACATCTGAAGCAGGCCACGATCTAACAACAGGTTTCAATAAAGGAAGGCGTGGTCCTGGACATGGTTGCCATGCACGTTCCCACACAGGAGCTCCGGATGGTTAACCTCAGGTTATCACCACGCTGCTAACCTCTGTGCATCTTCAGCAAAGACTGTCTTAAAAATGCAAGCATTTTTGTCTCCCTTAACCCCCATCTTCACACTATATCATAGATTTTTCTTCTTTCCTTCCCCTTGATTCTGACAGGAGTGTTACACTAGCTTGCCAGGAATGACGGCATGGACCAGCATCTCGTTTACAATGTTCAGATACTGCCTGGAAGTTCTGAAACACTTGCTGAGTACACCATCCCTGGGAGAATGTGTTCAAACAGAAAGGCACAAACGCAGCACAGCAAGAATGCGGTGTGACACTGGGATTATTCTAACGACGCACAAACCAAGTCCAAACCACCGGCACCTTGAACAAGTGAAATCTGGGAAACAGGAGAATAGTGAAGATCTGCTTTTAATTTCATTCAAGGGTCAACAAGTGCCCCCCCCCCCATCATAAGCACAGTTTGCTTAACATCCTAAATAACCATCCTTTAAAAAGATATTAATTTACATGGAAGCACTGGCAGGATCAGAGGAACTCAGAAACAACTTGGGCTTATGGAAGGTGGAGGTAGGGGCAGGAAGAAAACCCAAAAAAGGAAACCCAACAACGAAAACCAATATCACTGCGTTAGCTTTATAATTTAAAATAAAACTAAAGGTGGTAAAAGTTTCTATTTGGGGGCAAGGCTGACTCAAGTCTTTAAAAGGTTAAACAGCTATTGATAATTATGTAGTCTGCAGAACTACCTTCCAGAAGGCGCTGGGTATTTTAAGACCTCCTTTGAGTAAAGATCACATTAAAACGTCAAAGGGTATTAGTTTGGCAGAATCACACCTGAGGGAAAAGCAGAACTTCTTGGATCACAAGAAGTGACTCTGGCAATTAAGATCGTAGAGCCAATATAAGAAAAGGAGAGTCTGGAGACAAAGCTGTTTTTATTTCTGGACAACCAGACTGACTTTGCAGAAGACATGTTCTCTTGGACTCCCTCACGCGCCAAGGTGCTAACTAGTAACGGGGGATGTTACTAATATTCTGACACTAATTCTGACAGTTTAGATCTACTGTCCTTCTGAAAGGATCCAACTGAAGGATGCAGTTCAAAAGATGTGCTACTTCCATATAAGAATAAAAAAATATAAAAAGACATTTACAGGAAATTTTTCAAATTGAGTAAGGATTTTCCCTGTATTATATGAGAACTGCATGTTTGAACAGACAGATATAAATGACCCACTTAACCAGAATCTCCTTCCCAAGGCTCTAAGTCTTAGTCTAAAGAACAAGAAAAGAGCGGGTAAAGAATGAGAACAATCCACAAGCCTCTCAAGAAAAACTTCAGGTCACGAAGGGGCACTGTAATGACTTTTTTACAGGTTCCTTTGGGCACAGATTTGATTCCCAGAGGAAGAAGTGATGAACATTTACATCTACCTAATGACGCTAGAGCCAAGGTCCCGCAGAATGGAGAGGAGAGGACGGACGGTGCCTTTCACGCCACTGCGGGGCCTTTCACAAAGCCATGAGTTAGGCCCTTCCATTTTCCTCTCATGCCTTTATGGTTAACTCCTAGCACAGGGAGAAGTGTATTCAAAATACATACTAACCCACCTTCCCTGCATCTAACTCTGTCTTTAGGTTCCTTATTCAGAGGAAGAACCCTCAGCAATGCCCACGAGGTGCAAAAGTTACCACGGCTCAGCACCAGGGCATCATTTCATCAACCCCTGCTCCTCACAGGTATGTGCTGCGGGAGAGAAGTGACCTTCCCAGGGGCGCCCTGCTAACTAGGGAGCAAAACCCCGGCCAGCCCCTGGGACACTGTCCCCAGCACAGGCAAATGCCCCCGTTTTCAGCTGGCACTGCCCAGAGGACTAGGGGCTTTATCTGCAGTTTCACTCTTGGAGACGTTTATTTATTTGCCATGCTACTGAATAGCTTTAAACAGTTTGTTTGAATCCAGGCGACAATCAACCAGAGAACTGGTTTAATCTCCAGCCTCATACCATTTCTCAAAGAATGCCTCAGGAGCTCAACCTTGCATGTCACATTCATTCACAACCACGGTGATATATGGTGTGGTTTGGCAAGAGACGTGGAAGAAACAAGTGATATTATTAGCATGAACTTTTACAGACTTCTGTTTTAAGCCTAGGGTTGACTTGCTCGAGTTAAAGACTAGGCAATAGTGAAATAATTTCCATTTGAGGTCTAACTGGATCCAGGGGGAAATGCAGAAACAACTGGCAGAGCGGAGGCTCCATCAGCATCATCTGTCACGGCACAAGTTCTGCAGTATTTGCCTTTAAGAAATTAATTCCAAAACATTACTTCTGTCAGAAGCAGAGCAACCAGCTGGGCCGACAGCTGGGAGGCCTGCACTGCCTCCTCGTGGCCTGGAGCCTCGCGAGTACCTCCCAATAGCGGGCCCTTCCCGGAGAAACAGGCTTCAAGCTGGACTTTGCTAGGACACTTAATGAATGCATTCTCCACACAATGCATACATATTTTTCTAAAGCTTTCAACAAATATGTTAGAGCTCCAACTCTCTGACCAGGGACGACAATGATGCACTGATTCCAGAAATAGCCCGAGTCCCAGAGACACAAAGGTAAATCCCAGGGGCACAGCACAAGCGGATGGTGCCTTATGGGCTGCTTTTCAGGGGGTGGTGGTATTTCTTCTGATTATTAGATTAGACATCGTGCCTTTTGCATGACAACATCAAAATAATGAAAAGGTGCTATTTACATGATTAGCAGGAAGAAGCACTGATTTGATTTTAAATGCTTTAAAAAAAAAGTAAGGTGGATGAGAATTCTGATTATTAAGCCCTGGAGTACACAATGGACAGAAATTCACGTTGATATGTATTTATACACATCTGTAATGTAGTCTGGTTCAGTATATTTAGGGTATAAGCCTATAGTGTTGTTCAGCTTACTTCATGTAGGGAACAAAACATGGCTAGAGAAAGATTAAGTTTCATCTATCTAATTTCCCATTCTAATGACTTTCTAACCACCTACTTCTGGAACTCAATTTTAAAAGACTACATAATCATAACGGTGTAAAAATATCTCTTGTGAGATAGTGGGAACATTCTTGAATGCACTCTCCAGAACTTCATATGCCTCAAAACACATAATTTAAACAAATCTGACTATAATCTCCAAAGTACCATGTGCTGGTGTACAATTTTACCAGATTTCTCTCATACTCTTCACTTCTTAAAATGCTTGCAATACCCACCCCCTCAAAAAAATTAATGCTTGGCTTTCTCTTGCCTAGAATCAAAATCCAACAGGAGAACCTGTGCTGTGTGATACACGGAGACGATAGCACATCCTTCCACTTGGCATGTGTGCCAGACTCCAACACGACAGCACACACCATGGCTCTGGGCAAACTGACTAATACCTCCATGCTGACATTATCACCGGGATCGGTGGCAGATGACGATCACCGGGATTGGTGGCAGATGACGATGTCTGATACTGTGGGTAACATCCATAGCAAAACAAAACCTAAAGGTGCTTCTTAACACTCTCAATTAGAAGCCAGTCTTAGAGCCTAGTTACGAATCACATACCTGCCCACAGACATTAAGTTACTTAACAACAGAATAAGCCGTCCAGGTCTGTCTCAGCAGGAAACAGGAGTCATCACACCACAAGGGGTCTCCTAACAGCTCCAGTGGAAACCAATACATCCCCATGCAGGTCACATTAACACGACGGTGAAGACACATTGCTACCTGAAGCTAGAGCTTTAAAAAGGTTTGGAGGAGGAGAGAGCTACAGTTGAATACATTCTAACTAGAAAACCTCTTGATGATAGATGGGGTTAGAGCCCACTGTGCCATAGTCTAAGCGGGGAGGGGGGGCGTTAAGAAGCCAACATGTTTTTTAAAGTTGCATGAGGTATTCCACCCCCTCCCTCCACCCTGGCCATATGTGGAGGGGAACCTGTTACTGTTAAAGTCCTTCAGAAGGTAAATGTCACAGACGGGGGCTGGCAGGCACTGTGAGGGGGCCGAGGGACACTGAGCTCTGCCCTGAAGCGTCCCCTGCACACCTCAAACCTCTGAGTCCCCAGCAGAACCATCTACAGCTCCAGCCAGAGTTCTGAAATCGCATGATTCCATGATTCCATTTTTAAACCTGTGGAGTGGGAGTGTTTCTGCGTACCCTGCTCACACAGATGGTGGTGGGAAGACTCTCAAGAATATACTGCATGTAGTAAAAGCCCATCTCACTACGTAAGCAGCCCCTTCATATCTCAGCCGAGCAGCGATGATGTTATCTTACAGACAGTCGCAAAAAGACAAGTGATCCATGGCAGCCCAGCATCGGCACACATGTGTGTGAGGAACACGGGAGACGACAGTCCTCCCCATGACACACACCTGAGGCCCCAGGATGCAGCGTTAAGAGGACCAGGTCTGCCCTCCACATGCTCGGGGGGAGCTGGGGCAGGGAGGGCAGGAGGACCTGTCTGAACGATGAAATCACACACGCTGTCTCCCGATGCTCTAAAAATACCCTGCACTGACAAGTCATTTGTCAAGGCAACCTTTCTGAGGCGAAACCACGATCGATCTGCCGACCAGCACTTCCCCACTCTCGTTTCATTTTGAGCCCTGCTTCGCCCTCGTCTTCCACCAACTGGCTCTTTACCAAACTGACCCACGCCCCCGACTCCAGGCCAGACACCTGCCCCCTCACCTGACCCCACCTGATCGTTCTAGAACCATTTTAGGTACCTTACTTTCTCAGTCTGTCATGGCACATTAGAAGCTGGCAAAGACCGTAGCAGCTTTCCTTATCCTAACACGCGACCGTCCGCACGCTTGAACGCGGGTGTTTTTACCTTGGTCTCCTTGGCGGAAAACTCTGAGGAGTTGGAAATTTTCATGGACTTTGAGCGGTGTGACTGCCGCCGGATGGAATCCTCGCGCGAATATTTCACAGAGCCCGAGGTCCTCACCCGCACCTTGCTGGCACTCTGAACACTGTTCACGCCAATCATGCCGAAGGCTGCCTGGGGAAGGGGTCTGGAGAAATACCAAGGCACTTTCCAGCTGCTGCACAGCTCTCAAAGCTGGAGGAGCTCTGCCGGGTCGTGCCTGAGCAGCTCGGAGCGCCGAGATCGCCTCAGCCTAAGAAACACCAGGCTGCCTCCCCCAGCATCTTCAACTACCCTGTTTGCAGCGGGTCTGATTGTTCCAGGCACAGCTCACGTCACTGGCAGCGAACAGGAAAAAAAAAAAAAACGCAGTCCCAGCCTCGCTACTCGTCTCTCCCCGTTACACACACTCACACACACACACATTCACATTCACACACTAGAACAAATGGCAATTGGCCAGGCGAGCAATTCATTAGCATTCCAAATAGCAACACTCTTTCCCTGTGATTGTGCAGCAAGCTCATTAATGTCAGCAACAAAATAGAGAGACCACAAATCAAAGTCTCGAGGAATGTGAGGCACGGTGTGGGGTGGTAACAGAGATGAATTTCCAGAAAGAAAGAAAGAAATACGCTGGGCATCAAGCGGCTCAGTCAGTCAGTTCCAGGCGAGGACAAGGACGACAGCCACAGAGCCATCCCAACAAACGCTTTTCCTCTCTTCCCTATTTCAAGCCACGCACTGCTTAGCAGTAACTCAAACTGCACGGCTTTCTGAAGAATTAAACGTCTCTTACAGCCTCAGACTACTACCACAGCCAGACATTTAACCAGGAATGTGGTCAGCCTGTACGAGAAAGCCAGAATAAAGACGGCATGCCACCTCCCTCTCAGACTGGAAAGTTTAAAAAAAAAACAACAACAATCGGTTCGCACAGGTTAGCTTTAAATATGGCTTAGTGTGAGACAGATAAAGCCAACTCTGATCAATAAGAAGCAAGAGGCCTTCCCAAGAGCTAGAAATGCTGTTGGCACAGGAATGCATGCATCCCCCCCCCCCCCGAGTGAGAGACCCCCGAAGCTAAGAGAAGAGCAGAGAATGTTAATTCCTGACACGTGAAGTTTTGAGTATAATACTCAGGACGGCAACACCTCACTTATCTGACATCCCAGGGGTACAGAGGGTCGGCCACAGAAGCCTCCATATAGAGGAGGTCTCCGTGCTATGTTAGTATAAATGCCATTTTAATACGGTCTGTAAAATGCCAATCTGGAAAGACAGTGCTGCCTCAACCGACCCCCCTCCTCAAGTCTGATCTTTCCTTTGATGACTCAGGACACAAATTTCGTCCAGTACGTGGTGGGGCCCCAGGCGGCTGAGCAGTGCTCATGCCGGGGGCTGCCGCCTCCCCCAGCAGCGGGCCTGGCAGGTGTTGTCTGGACCGACAGCGCTCCTTGCGCCCCCTCCAGCCTCCTCACTCCCCATCTCCTAACCCTGAAGCATGTGATGCTTTGACTCTGCTACACGCAAAACAAAGACATCAGAGAATCTTGCTAGAATCTGGTCTAAAATAAGGTAACAGATTTTGGAAGATCGCGGAGCTCTCCTCTCCTTCAGGAACATACCAAGTTAGAGTCTATGACATCATTTTTGGCTACTTTAGGGTAAACTTTCCTCTCTTCCCAGGTAATCTGAAGCTACTGAACCTTTTAAATTAAAAACATCCTGCAGTGACTTTATACTTTATGAAGCATGTTCCCAAGATATAAAAAGTGATGATACAGTCGCTTGTTTAGAATATGCAAAATTCTAACTTAAGCATATGATTCTATAGACCAATGTCTCCGATTAACACAAAAAAGCCTGAGGTGGAACCCATGGAGGAACTAGCAGCAGAGCCAAAATAAAAAGTCTAAAAGTACTGGTGGAAGACACAAGACCCTGCTTCAGCGTGTCAGAAACGCGAACACAGAACAGGATGCAGAAGCGGCACATGGTCTGGGTGTCTGCCAGGCAGCATAATAAGGACTTAGAACATGCCTCCCCCTGATGAACTTAATTTTCTTTGCTCCACTGAAAAGGTTACATAAAAACAATGAGAACCATGTGCTAGCATGGACAGGAACGGAATCTGTGATAATACAACCTGATTTCTGGGAAGTTTGGCAGAAATATCCTATCTCGGCCCAAATATGTCATCTTTACCCAAAGATGGCCCAGCTGGGATTATTACTCCTGTAATCTCATTCCTAGTAACCACCGTCCCCTGTTGAACACCTCCTGCTTTAAGGGGCAGTGTTACCTCGTTTTGGTTCTCGACCACTCCATGAGGGGCCGGGTTAGTGGGGACTCTGGAACCCCCACCTCACAGCCGGGAGAAGTCAGCTTGGGAGGTGACAGCAGACCTCCCACCACGACCACACCCTTCCCTCACACTGGGGCTGCGCTGCAGACCTAGCAGGTCCTTTCAGTGGGAAGATCCCCTGGAGCATTCTGGGACAGAGGGGCCTGGCGGGCGCTTTCACTGAGTCTGGAGAGAACAGCCTTCCTCTGCCCTCGCTGCACCCCCAGTACATCCACCAGTGCCCGCGCGGACAGGGTCAGAGCACAGAGGCCCGCCTCCGCAGCCTCAGGGCAGCACCCAAGGGGGGCGCTGCGTAAGCCGGCGGGAGCCCTGCCCTCAGCCCCACCTGCCGCCCGGGACCCCACCGCGCTCCTGCCCAGCGCCACGAAGCCCTTCAGTCAGGCCGGGTCCTCCTCCCCGCAGACGGCAGCCTCCGCTGGACCTGCACATGCAGCACACGCTCCCCTGAATGGTCCCCACGGGGGTCCTCCTGTCCGCACGCTCTTGCTGCACCCCGATCCCGGCTCTCACCATTCGGGGTTCAGCTCAAGCGTTACCTCTTCCAAGGGACTTTCCCTGGCCACCCTGCTAACACAGCCCGCCCTCCACCCCGTCACGGTCCATCGTGACTGCCGTCTCCTCTCGGCAGGGCGCCCCGGCATCACAGGGTCTGCAGCAGCATCTGCAGAGGGCAGGCGCTCCGTGGCCACCTGTCGGAGAAACTCCTTAGATACACAGAAGTCTCCCTTCTCCACTGTATTTCACGTCATTTTAAGAAAATTCAGCATGATTTTTTTTCTGAAAAATGAATACAGCTGATGCAAAATAGATTTCTTGCCTAAAGGTAAAATACAGCAGGCAGTGAAATTTAAGTTTCCTTCCCACACTAGCTCCCCGTCCCTCTGCCCAGAAGCAAGCAATGTTGCCGATTTCAGATGCATCCTCTCAGAGATAATTCATCCACGTACACTGTGCGCATGGAATGTGTGTCTGCATCCTTTTCCTTCTTATGGGCTATAGATATTGATGAAAGCACAATACATGTTGTTTTTTGTCTTTTCTGGTCATCAGAAAACATTCTACTTTAGCACACATAAACCCACCTCATCCTGACTCAGAGCTACGTAGTATTCCAGCATACAGAAGCCTCAGACTGGGCATTTTGTTCGCAGTCTTTGCTCCATAAATAAGGACACAGTGAACACCTAATGTAGCACATCTTGAATACCATTTAAACAATGTGGTTTTCCAGTTGTTTTCTGAACAAGTCTACTTTTCCTCCTCACAGTTACATCACCCACAGCTGTGGTGCTGGGCACGCACACGGGGTTCACAACTAGCTTCAGTATTTAACTCTGGCCTTGTCCTGACCATCCTGCTCTGAGAAGGCTTGACTGTTTTTAGACATCAGCCAGCCTCTCAGAGGAGCCTGCCTGCCATGAAATAGAGGCAGGCCTCCTGGAGAGCAGCAGCTGTTTATAAAGTACAAAAGAGCTTTTCATAAAAGCTTTGGCAGAAAATAAAGGTGACTTTCACACCAAATAGAAATTGTAGGAGAAATTTAATTATGCCCATTAACTGGAAGGCTGGGAATCTTCTGAGGTTTTCTCTGACCAAAGACACGGTTTGGTACGTAAGTCCTAACAGGCTTCTACAAAGTGTCTCAGTTAACGGTCAACAGAAAAACTCTAAACCTTGTAAAAGGCACAGCCCCAGAGAATTTAACTCCATTTAATACATGGCTCAGGTTTTCCAGGTGGCTCAGTGGTAAAGAATCTGTCTGCAGTGCAGGAGACGTGGGTTCGATCCCTGGATCGGGAAGATCCCCTGGAGGAGGAAATGGCAACCCACTCCAGTATCCTTGCTTGGGAAATTCCATTCACAGAGGAGCCTGTCAGGCTATAGTCCATGGGGGTCTCAAAGAGTCGGACAGGACTGAAGCAACTAAACAACGACAACAATCATCCATCGCTCACCTGTGCCTACTGGGTACCAGGCACCGGGGGTACAGACAGCAGCCATCCTACCAGGCCCCCAGCATACAGCTTGCACACAGCTGGGGGTGCGAGGGAGGGCCAGTGGGAAATTCTACTACCATAAGCACAACGGTGAGCTTCGGGGTGTCAGTGAGCCGAGGGCTTACAGACCTCCGATGAGACAGACAGGACGACACTGGCATCAGGCCGATGTGCCTTCCTCTTTATGAAAACATTAGTGGAAAAGGCTGCAGGCTGACTTATGCACTCTGGAGAGAAGCCAAAGTGGCCAAGAATTCTACATCCCAATTGTCCTCAACCCAGAAGGGCTGGAGGAGGGAAGAGAGGTGGGAGGTATAAAAGGAAACCGGCTTGAGCTTGTTTTCTGAACAGGGTGATGGATGTGAAAGGGTCTCTGGGCTCTTCCGGGTCCTTCAGATCACACTGGCTTGTTCGGAACAGAGTAAAGGGTGGAGCGCCGATCTGGGAGTCAGGGCCCCAGGGTCCAACACCTTCAAGAGGCTGGTGCTACCGTCATGAAGGTGCCGATAAATGATTTCTTTTCTGGGCCATTCATGTGCACTTCATGTCACTGGGAGAGCTGGAAGGAACCTTAGAAATGATCCCCTTCAGTCTCTACATTTTATAGATGGAGATTCCTGAGACCCAGGAAAGATCAAGTTGGCTGTCTGGGGCGTCATAACTAACAGAACTGAGACTTCTGTCCAATACGAGCTGCTTTTTTCCTGTGCCATCTGCTTCTTGATACTAAACATTCCACAACCACACATCTTTTCACACTGCCATGAGGCTTAAAATGGTCACCTTGAAATGGGAAATCCAGTATGAGACTGACTCTAGAGGTGAATGGAGGTCAGCCCACTCGTGGAATAAGTACAGAGAGGAGGCTTGAAAAACCAACTCTCCCAGAGCTCAGGAGGCCGCCCTGGCTCCGGAATACATGTGGACGCTTCCTGCCCCCGACGTGGCAGGAGCGAGGCATCCTCCCATCCTCGGGTCCTATTGCTTCCCATTCAGCAACATGACCACCAAGCTAGGGAACCCTGCGGAGAACAGCATCTATCTCACCCCAGCCACTGGGAGCGCCTGCCCACAACAAACGGTCTCCAACAGTAAACATGAACAGATGAGATAAAACCTCACGCCCTGCTTTACTTCTTCCTTCTTCTTCCCGGCTTTCCAGCTGATCCTCCTCCAGTCTGAGGACCAACTCTGAACCCAGCAGAGGAGGCAGCCTTCTAGCGCTCCAAGGCAGGATCGGATGCTGAAGCCCACGGTCTAGCCACAGGAGGCCTCGGGCAGGCTCCCCTGTCCCCCACCGGGCTGGGCCTGAGCCCGAACCCCGCTGCCACGTGTCACCAGTCTCCCACCTCAGCAGATCAGACACACCTCACGGACTGGCCCCTGGACAGAACAGACCACGTCCCTCGGAACACACAGTGGACCTGCCCTCAGGCCCCTCCATCCTGCAATCCCAGCCCGAGGAGCTGGCTTCACAGCCCCTTCCTTTTGTCCACCAACTCTTTTCATAGAGGTGTGCTGACTGCTTACCTTTCCCCATTTCAGGTGGACACAGAAATGAAAAGTTCTGTCCAGCAGTGGGGCGAGAGATTTCCTTCATTCAGAAGTCATTATCTGGAATGTAAACTACGCCCGAACTTAATGAACAATTGCTGTCTTTGGGGATGGGCAGCCGGAGGTCAAAGTACCTCTCACTTGTTGACCCTCAAGGACAGCTGCCTCCTTCCAGCGGCCCTCAGCCTGGCCCGTATATTCACAGGCTTTAGTTTCATCTGTTCTGTGAACATATAAGGCAACTGGATGAGGAAAAGTCTTTAAATAGAAACTTCTTACATTTAAAATTAAATAGCATTCTTGCCAGGGGGGAAAGAAAACACCCTGTAAGCATGAAATAGTTCCAACCTTGAAAAAAAACATTATTTATCCCTCATAAACCAAAGCCAGTCACGTAAGACATTTAGACAAGAGTCATCTATTACACTTTCTATTTAGAAGCCCAGGAAAACAAAGATGGAAAGCTGCATCCTTGTGTTCATAAGACTTAATTCTGTGTAGCTGAAGCTGCCACATTCAGCTCGGACCTTTTCAAACTATCACAGGGAAAAGAAATACAGCACTTTGTCTTAAAATCACTAGACCTTTGGCGGGGGGAGGGGGGGGGCAGAAATCTACCGTGTGTAACTAACACACTAAATCTTTGGAATGGAGGTCTTCTTTATTCCAACTCAAAGTACATACAAAATGTAGGTACAGAAGTGGTATTAGTTCAGAGCCCCCAGAGCTGTTCTTCTAGTTGCTGGAGGAGGTCATCAAAAGCACAGGTCCACTGGCTGACCCTGGGGCTGGACCCAGGCAATCAGCGGCTCCTGACCCAGCCCCGGTCCTTGGAATGTGCCTTCCGCTTGCCTTCCCCACGCTGGGAGCTGCCCCAGGACGTGGCCGTGAGACAGGTGGTATTGGGACCATCTGGACGGCCTGCCTGATGAACTCAGGTAAGTCTCCTTATAAACTTGAAGATCCTGGAGGCAGGTGCAGAGATCGGCTTGTCTCTCGGCCACTCAAGACAAGCCTGGTAAGCTCCCTTGCATATTAAAGCGGCCCCTACCTGCCTGCCCGGCTGCCTCTTCCTTCAGTCTCCCCTCGTTCTCCTCATATGGGGCCAGTCTGCGAACCAACACTAGAGGGTGAACCAATCGATGCGATGGTCAGTGCTGAGAAAATATGCTGTTCCAGAAGCCAATCCAATAAACCTGCCCATAATAATCTCTTAATAACATTTAGTGTCAATTCAACAAATATCCCCTAAGTGCCTAAGGCAGGCCAGGCACAGTGTCCCGAAGGAAATAAAAGGTCAGACATCGCTGCCCTTGTGGAGCTTCATACCATGACAAATTGTTCTCTAAGTAAGAAACAAAGCCAATCATAGTACATAACTCTACTTGCATTTTTTCCAAAAAAAACCCCAAAATGATTGGGGGCAGAGAGAGCATCAGTTTTTGCTGCCTCACTCTCATTTATCAGCAAGCCCTGCAAACCCACAGATTTTCATTTTCCATTTCTTGGATTAGTTCACTTAGTAGTCTGGGTCACTTATCAGTGTCTATCAGTCTTTAATAATTTCAAATCACATTTAATTTCACCAAAAATCGTCACCGCTTGGTGTTAGGAGTAACTATGAGCTCTATAGTGCAAAAGACAAAACACCCGTTTAAGTCCATTCACCACTATGATTTCCCTCATTTCTGATGTCAGGCACTAGGAATACAATGTTAAACCAAACCAGAATGATCCCTTCTCCCACTGGGCTTACACTGAGATAGACATCAACCAAAGAATCAGTCATCAAAAATAATCAGATAATCACACGAGCAAATGTAAAACAGTAATGTGCCGCCATGACGAACTCTGCGTCTCCACAGGTTCAGACCTGGTGGTCAGGAGCGGAGGGAGGCTTCCCTGAGCAATGCGGGCACCGCAGAGGGACGCGGCCTGCAGGGCACTCAGGAAGGGGCCGGGGTACCAGCACGCGCAGCCCCGGAGCGGCCGCGGCAGTTGTGCGGGTCACAAGCGGAGCGGGCTCATTCGGAGGCATCTTTACTTGTGTTTCCAAACTCACCGCTGCCTTTCATTCTCAAAAGAACAGTACACCAAACTGCCCATACCACATGAATATTATTTTAAACTTCTCAATCAGCAAGGTCTTTCTGGAATTCCAATCAAAGGGGAAAAAAAAGTAACACAGAAAGGAATCATGTAAATCCCTGTAAGATCAGAGCTGTGCTCCAAGGCTTCAGAAGGTCATTTCCAGGGACAGAAGGTCTGGGGAGGAGTTTGAAGTGACTGCAGCTTACCCTCAAGTGAACTCCTGAAGGATTTAGAAAAATCTTGGAGCACATTTAGGAATCTGGTCCATTCTAAAATAGGAACAGGCTGGACTATCCACACCACAGGGTATCAAGTGATTTGCAGAGTCAGACTTTTTGACGTTGGGAAGATACAGGGCTGTTTCAAACATGTTTCCCCCAAACTGCTGGTGATATTATTGCCACACCCCCAAAAGAGTCCCTAGTAACATCTGCACGGTTCCTATGGAACCAGATCAGCTGGAAATGTGCAACCTTTAAAAAAAAAAAGAAAGAAGAAAACTAAACAAACCAACCCGGTAGATTTCTACTTAACATTCTCTGCCTCCTCCAAATTCCAGGATGGCCGAGACTGTAGTGGTGGCTTCTCCGAGGTTAACAGCGCTAAAGTGGCAGCAAACTGCAGCGGTTCTGTGCCAAGCAGGCTGTGTTCACATTTTGGCTTTGTCCCTGACTCAACACGCGCCTCTGGGTAAGTTACTTATATTTTCCATATCTCAAGGAAAAATGGGGAAAACATGACTCAATGGCCATTTGTTGATTTCAGGTTACTTACCAAAAACAACTTCCTATTTCAGGGGGAAATCCCACCGTGTGCCCGAGAGGGGACCAATCGTCCAGGTCCCTGTAAGTTTGCATCAGGGGCCGTGGGACCTGAGCTCGGCCACTTGATGCTCAGCGACAGACACAGGGTCAGGGCATCCATGCTGCGGAAGCGGCGGCAGCTGTGGTGGCTGCCCTCCCCTTTCCCACGGAAGCCACCTGGCATTTCCTCTGCACGCAGCCTTCCTGGGTGGGGCCTGCCGTCCCGCTATGACTGTCAAATAGCCTCCCCCCCGTCCAGTTTGTGAGCTACCTGATGACTTCCCAGGACATTCCTCTTACCGTTCAGGTAGCCAGTGTCACTTTCCATTTATTCTTGCAGCTAAGAATCCCAGCTGCAAGGAATGACATCATCGGTGATGGTGGAGAAGAAACACAGATGAAGCACTTAGCGCGGCATCTGACCTATCAGCGGCATATTTGTGATAACTGGGGAGTAAAGCTAGATCCAGAGTGCTAAGAGACTTGGTAATTTTGAGATCTGAAATACTCCTGCCCAAGTTTCACCAAATGAACAGTAAAATAGCTCAACTGGAGCTTCGCTTCAGTAACAAAGATTAAGAAGATCCTGGTTCCTATTTAAGCCCGAGCCACCAAATAGTAAATGGTCACCAATAAAACACTCATGTTTCCTGTGCTTTAAACATCTCTCTGCTGCTCCCAACCCACCTCCACTTTCCACATCTGCTCTGTCCCCACCACCATGCTGCCTCCCAGGTCTCTGGAGGAAATTCTACAGAACTCTAAACAGTGAGGTCCCTCCTCTAGATGAAATCTTTTATTTCTTAGATAATAAATTAAAATTATTCTGATAAATGAAATGGTTTTCAATGTAGCCGTGCTCATTCAGGGGATCTTCAGTGCTGGTCAAGTACGTGCTAGAAATTTATAGCATCCCCCATAAAAATGCTACTAACTCTGGGATGTTAAAAACAGTCCAGTACACATTTTTATGTCAGAGGAACCAATAAATGGAAATCTAACAGAATCTTAAGACAAACAGCATTCAAAAGCGATCAGAGCTAGGCTGTGCAATTCTCAAATTCTCCAAGGACAAAACCACCCCAAGAAGACTAAAAATCTCTAGCAGAAGGAAGACACCTCCTTACAAAGAAGAGCAGCAACAGGGGCTGATGAGAGTCAGTGTGACAGTGGAACCGAGATCCCAACCTGGGCTGAGAATCTAAAGTAAATCTAACGTCTCTCAGAGGAAGTGCAGACACAGCGTTGGTGTCTGACAGCCCCAGGAAAGTGCAGGTCTGAGGTGACAAAGAAAGAGGCGAACAGCATCCTTCATGACTCCCGTCCTAGTAGCTTGGAAACACAACTGGGTAAGACGCCAAATAACTTAAAAACACACTCTTAGTCCTCTTCCACATACTTTAGGAAAAAACCCTGAGGGATTTCTGAGACCTAGTGGGCAACTTCTGTCTATTCTCTCCTAAGGGGTATTTTTACCAAGTACTAATTGATGCACAAAATAATACAAAAGCAATGCTTATGCATAATATTAAACTAATAATAAGAAAAACCAAACACCTTTCAAACCTCCACCCCCGATATGTAAAACAGAATGTAACAGGGCCATTAAAACCTCCTGGGGTCCCGTCTCCCCTGCTCTGCTCTTCCTCCATCTAAATGCCCTGAAAGGCAATCTGACGTTATCTTGCAGGGTAGAATTGGTCACCGTGCGACCCGGCAGTTCTCTTGTATGTGTATATAGATGCTCCAGGAGGTGAGTTCGAAATCTGCCATTGCTTGTAACAGGAGAGCATGGGAAACCACTCAAATGGCTAAGTTAGTTATGATAGCGTCGTACGACACAACAGCGTATCTTCCTGTTGTGAGGGAAAGGGCAGACAGCCCAGGTGGACACTGTGCTGGACCGCCCCGCCGGCCCCTCAGGAAGGAAGGACACGTCGGCCTTGGCGCTCGGCCCCTCTGAGAGCTGCCCAGAGCAGAGGAGAGCCGCCTGCTCCCTCAGGCCCTGCAGGACAGCTCCGGAGGGCCACTTCTCCATGGCAGGCCTCCGCGAAGGTCAACGGAGGCCTCCGCAGCGGTTGCATCAGAGCCCAGCTTCTTTCCCTCGCTCTTCCACAGTGCTCCCTACCCCTCCCCGGCATGATCTGCAGGTTACTCCCCACTAAACCTCCCACGAGTTAATATCTGACTCAGAGTTTGCTGCCCAGGGATCCTGACCTGGGCCCTCACTTCACTTCTACCATCGTGTATAATCCTTAGGATAAGTCCTATTAGATAGATACTGTCAATCTCACTGTAGAGATGGGTTTCAGAGAGGTTAGCTGAATTGCCTAAAGTCATTCAGCTGAAATCAGGAATTGAAGTCACGGCTGAATCTACTGAGTTTCCTAGAAACTATGTTTTTATCATTACTCTGCATGTCCTGAGCTTAGCTTGTATTTTTATACATTCCTAGAAGCAAAGAGATGCGTGTTTCTTTTGAAGCATTCTTTGAGTCAAGTCCTAATTGTAATTTCCCCCCAGAATTACCAAGGTTTTACTATATTACAGTAACACAGCATCACACTCACTCACCAAGTCATAGTGAGTCTGCTGGTTTTCAGTGTAAGATTAAATAAGAAATATTTTATTTTATTGAGTGAGCTCTGAAAAATCTGGCTGTGCCACTTTTACTCATTCTGATCGGGATAAAGGGGAGTTGTTCAGTCTAAAGTCACACCATCATTAGTTATGTGGGAAAGTTCAGGGCCGTCCTGTTCAATAGAAATACAATGAAAGGCACATAATACAATTTACCATTTTCTAGTAACCTTATTACAATGCGTAAAAAGAAAACAGGTGAAATTAACTTTAATAATATATTTTACTTAACCTGACATTATCTAAAATATCATCATTTTAACATATAATCGATGAAAAAATTTGTAATAAATTAAAATCCTCTGTGTACCAAGTCTCTGAAATCTGGCAGCATTTCAGCATTCCGATTATGTGGGGAGCACTCAGCCTCACCATGGACTGAGTGATCAGCACGAACACAGGGGAAAGAGCAGCAAACACAGGGCTGACGAAGAGAGGCGAGAGCTTCCAGTGTTTCTGTAACACGGTCCACTCCTTTCTAGGCCACGATAAAAGTACCTGACGGTAAGACTCATCATGAAAACTCTTCTCTCAAATGTGAAGCCTGAAGCCTGTCTCCTTGTTGATCTATTTAAACAACGGAGATATTTCTTTTATTTATATTATTGAGGTGTGGAGTCCGTGATAAACTAAGACATCATGTCTTTGCTATCAGTAGACTTGGGAACGCTTTGTCATCTGAGTATTAGCACTATTTAAAACAAAACAAAACAAACAAAAAAAAACTTCTTAAATGGCATTTCAAGTTTCAAGATAGAAACAAGGTCTCTTCTCTCTTCCTTTATATTAAAATACTCAGAATATCCCAAAGCTCTGCTTCTGAGATCTGAATAATCTTCAGCCAGTCTCCATTCTTTAGGGACCTGCAATCCTCACCTATGAGGGATGGGTGTTAAGTGAGAAATCTCTACTGTTCCTTCCAGAATCAACATTTTGTGACTACCTGCCAGAGTCTGATGAGTAAGCTGTCTTCTGAAAAGCAACCCAAAATTCATTTCTTTGTTGTCCTGCTTCTTCCTGAGAAAAAGTTGCACATTATTTATCTATTAGTGTTAAACTAAATATTGGTCTCCAAAGTTCCCATCCTAATCCCTGGATTAGAAGATGTTCATTTATGCTGTAAATACGTCAGCTTACACAGCAAAAGGGACTTTGAAAGTGTGATCACATTAAGGATCTTGAGGTGGGGAGACTGACCTGGATTATCCTGGTAGGCACAGACAAGCGTTCTTACATGAGAGATATAGGGTCAGAGCCAGAGGACACGTAACGACAGAGGCGGAGTTTACATCTGTGTTGTCTTAAGACACTGGAATTAGGGTAATTTGTTACAACGCAGCAGGAGACTAATACCTCTATATACCATAAAAGCATCATCCCAGATGGCATACCATGCGCCTTCTTTATCAAAAGTGGATGCACTGATTTCTAACTCACCTTCCTGTTTCATTAGAGTTGAAAGGTTTTATATGGATTCTTATATGTGAGAACAAGAACAGTATATAAGTTTTAATTTTAAAAAATAGCACTTTCTCTTTCTGGAAAATATGCAGAAATATTGAAATTTTAAATTACCATTAATGAAGACAGCAAGTCTATATTAAAGCCAAGGCATCTGTGAGCTTCTGGAGATCCCCATGCCCACCACCCTTCCCCGCCAAAAACCTCACTCAAAGAGGCTCATCAGGAAATGGATAAAAAGATTACCGGGAACAGCAGAGATCCTTTCATCAACCCAAACCCCTCTTCTTCCCCTGCTGTTGGGAAGATATCTTGCAAAGACTGTCCCCAGCCCCACCTGGCATCAAAGTGTGAGTGGCGGAACCGTGCCACCTGCGGGTCCTTCAGAACCCCTGCCCTCCTTTCACAAGCAAGACACACAACACTGAAGACGTCTCTGGGGATGAGGAAGGCTGGAAGGGACAGAGGCTGCTACATTTCTGCAGAGAAGGAAGCAACCTGCTCACCAGGCATGTCTGCCTCACACAACTGGAAGGGCAAGAAATCCATCTCAACCGTGTTTGAGCCACGATACAACGTGGGTCATCTACTACAGCAACTGCAGCCCACCCAGACTGACAAGCGTATTCACCATTAAGGAAGACGACCCAACACTTGGTTCTTGAGCTTACTTCCCTGGTGACAATTCACGGTATGTGGTAAAAATCGTAGCTTTGTAGGTAGTGAACGGACTAAGTCTTCTATTTACTAGGTCAACTACTCTATATGAAGCAGAGTTTCCTCAGAAAATGTTTGTTGAGATGTTTGTAATTCCTGGTAAAGACTTCAGGTAGTGTCAAGACTACTGGTCAACATATGATGATAGGAGAAAAATAAAAGGAATTCAAATGGTGTAAAAGGTAAATTAATTATAAACTTTTGGGTAAGCATACTGAGATACAGAGTGGGTGTATAGTAAGACAGGGCAAAAGCAATATGTGTAACTTTATATTATTTCCATTATTTAAATCAAAGTTCTTCCCAGTACTACAGATTGAACAAAATTATAAGACCTTAAAAATCAAGCTATAGATTTTTGCTTTAATTCTTTCCTTTCTTTACTAAGTCCACTGGCAAATGGTTAACTTTTCAGACTTCTTCCCAAGAATAAAATTTTCCCTGCAGGCAGTTAATTAACAACCAAATTTCTGGAAACTTGTAACATTGTGAGGCTTCATTATTTGCAAGGGCACTGGATGGAATCTTGCTTGAGTCAAATTTGCCTCATTTTCCTAAGCCAAGTATTAGAGAAATGGGGCCTGAAATCAACCACCATCTTTCTGGGCTTCCTGTTAACACTAAACATAATAAAGCTTCTTAAAAAAAAAGACAATGCAGCAACTCCCCATCCTTCCCTTTGGAAACCATTTTCTTAATTTCAGCATTTAATTAGATATAAAAGGCACCTAAAATCCAAGGATTCATTATACGCTGTCAGAAGTATGCCTATTTTATATTCTCATGAATGAGGCATCAAGAGAGTATACATTTATATTAATAACAGGAAACATGGAGTAGTTTCTAGAGGATGGTGTTTTATTTCGCATCAAGACTTTAAAGATAGAAAACACCACATAAACAGTGTGAACACTGCCTAGAGGCTATATGCCACACGCGTCATCTTAAACCTTTCTGCAACACTTGAGAAAATCAGCAATATGCTCTGGGAGCCAGCCATCAGCAGAAGTACAATGTGGTCATTCCGTCCCCTGAGTCCTGCAGGATGGAATGAGAGCTTCCAGGTCTGTCATTTTATCGTTAGCCATAGCTACCTGTTCACAAATTACTTGAACACTGGAGCATAAAGACTTAAAGAAGCTTCATTTCATAAAACAAGAATGGTTGAAGCCTCATTTCCTCACCAAAAAACAAAAACAGACTAGATACATAATATGATGCAGAAGAAGCAGTTTCATTTTTATTTAAGAGAAAAACAAGCCAAAAAGTTAAATAATTATATCACAATACCAAAACAAGGACATAAACAGGAAAGAAGCCAAGCACACTATACATTACCAAATAAGTTCAGGGCATTTGAAGAAAATGCACGTTGACAGATTGATGTGTGTATCATTTTAAACAAATGGGAATTTACTTGCTGTAAATTCTATTTGGAAGCCACTTTTTTGTGTTTTTCTACAACAAGGGAATTATTCACCAACTGTAAGACCTTTTATAATAGCATAGCCAACAGCTTTCCCAAGGGTGTAAAAAAATCTACTTACAAAGTAGAAACTTATAAATGATATTTCACCTCAATCTTTTTCTATCTGGCCAAAAACCACCACGAAAACGTCTTTGATGTGAAATACAATGTTCATAGGACCATTTATGGTGTGTGAGACTTTTTTGCCTACAAGTTGTATGAAAATTATGTGAAAGAGCTGAAAATAAAAGCAAAAACAAACTCACTCTTTCAGATTCCGTTAGGTTTAGCATTTTATTCCCCGAGGCAGAGGGTTTCCCGGAGTGCTGAGGCTGACCTCCAGTTCCCTTCGCGGCACGCACCTCTACCAGGCACCACGCTATCCGTCACTCATCCATCTGCAGGGGACGCTGAGACAACCAGCCTGTAACCAACCGCTTTTTATACCTGGTGACGATCATCCGGGGAAGATGGAACTGCTATTAAGTCTCCTTCTCTGATCCATATTCTCTCCAGTAATTTCCAAACGTGACCTAGAGAGTTCAATAAACTATCCTGAGGCCACAGAGTACAGCAGTGATGAAAGATGGAGAGAGGTCGTGCCACCTACTGTCTGGAGGAACCTCCGGCTACTTAGACCGTCTAAGCTTCAGTTTTCAATTCTACAAAATAGAGACATTTTACGTGCACATGTATGGATATGCATGTAACCTACGTATGGGTTGTTCTCAGACTTACAAGATGGAAATCACGTAAAATGTTAAGGTGTACACCTATACCTTTGGCGATACTCTTCACAAGAGGCCTTTAGTGTTTCGTGCACTGCTCGCGAGGGCAATTTTCATGTTCTCGGAAAATGTCTTTCTTTTCTGAGACTGTCTTGATTTTGGTGTTTTTCTGAGGACAGGAAGTAGGAGAAATCCTAGCTGGAGAAACTCTTGTATTTGCCAGTGTCAAGAGCTGGGTGAAGTGTCCTTTAATTCTCTGCTGCTAGGACAGCACCAATCAGAAGATAATACCACCACAGGGCTTGAGCACCCTCACGGTTCCCCTGGTTACAGGGTCTCTCCCTTGAAGAATGGACCAAGGCAGAGATTGTTCTGGTGCACATTCTGCGGCCGGGCAGAGAGAGCGATGCTCACTGACCAATATGTGAAGGACCCTGCAGTTACACAGACCACTGACGGTGAAGGTGCTTCATCAGACTCAAGAGACTGAAATCAAAATTGTTTTCCTGCGATTCTTCATTATCACTAGAATATCTGAACTCAGAGGGGATCAAACACATACACTTCAAGGAAAAGTTTAAAGCAAACCTCTAATAATACAAACAATTTATGTGCCATTTTTGTTGGTGGAAACAGTCACCCACAGAAAATAGACTCCCACATAGAGAATTCCCTTGGAAGCAGAATTCTTGGTTAAAATAAACAACATGCAGTGACTTCCAGAGAAGATCAGGTGACTACAGTACAAAGGCTGCTGTTTCTAAAAGGTCAGTTGCTAATCTTCAGGGGTTTTTTAAATATAAAAAGTAAACTAACAGAGTGTGTTTCTAATAAGAATATATAACACTAAGCCTAAAAATTAGTAAGTGAACCTTGCATTTGAAAACTACATGAATGGAAAAGAATTCAACTGAATTCAAAGCAATCATTTTCAGAACTTGGCCTGAAGTATATTGACAATGAATTTCATATTAATTAAAGTGCTTTTAACCCTGAAAACACTGCAACATCACTGGTCTGTTCTTAAAACTGTGGCAGTGACTTCAAAAAGCAGCTGATTCATCAAAAAGGAACTTCCTGGCAGATAAGATCTAAAAGAAAGATGCCAAAATGATGAAAAAGCAAAAAGCAAAGCACCATGTACCAAAATGCTGCTTCCCAGCTGAAAACAGATACATTCCTGTCTTCTCTTCAAACACTGATTTTACTGCCACTGAAACAAAGATTGCTTGCTTTATTAAAAAAAAAAATTTATTTATTTGACTACACTGGGTCTTAGTTGTGGCATGTGGGATCCTGTTTCCTGACCAGAAATTGAACCCACACACCCTGCCCTGGGAACTCAGAGTTTTAGCCACTGGACCCTCAGGGAAGTCCTGATGTTTGCTTTATTCTGATCATTTTTTCTCTTCCTAGGCTGTAAATGCAGAATTACTCTCTATGAGAGGACCAGTTACAGGAAGATGAACTTCAGCAGTGGGAAACCTTAAGACGAAGTGTAAAGGAAAATCAGAGCATCTCATCATGCTTCCCTGCTCTCTCTGAGGTTCCACCTCCATTCTGCTGCTTCCATTATTTCCACTGTACCCTATTCTACTTTTGTACAGTATACAATTCATCATATCTCTGTCTGGCTTAATATTTAACAGCTGAAATTTTTTAAAAAATAATACATATAAAGTTAAAAGGCAAGCTAGAAAAATATAAGCAGTATATATGACAGACAAGAATAAAACTATTCTTTTTTTTTTTTTTTCTTTTTTTTTTAATATTATTTTATTAGTTGGAGGCCAATCACTTTACAACATTTCAGTGGGTTTTGTCATACATTGACATGAATCAGCCATATAGTTACACGTATTCCCCATCCCGTTCCCCCCTCCCACCTCCCTCCCCACCCGACTCCTCAGGGTCCTCCCAGTACACCAGGCCCGAGCACCTGACTCATGTATCCCACCTGGGCTGGTGGTCCGTTTCACCATAGATAATATACATGCTGTTCTTTCAAAACATCCCACCCTCACGTTCTCCCCCAGAGTTCAAAAGTCTGTTCTGTATTTCTGTGTCTCTTTTTCTGTTTTGCATATAGGGTTATCGCCACCATCTATCTAAATTCCGTATATATGTGTTAGTATACTGTAATGTTCTTTATCTTTCTGGCTTACTTCACTCTGTATAATGGGCTCCAGTTTCATCCATCTCATTAGAACTGATTCAAATGAATTCTTTTTAACGGCTGAGTAATATTCCATGGTGTATATGTACCACAGCTTCCTTATCCATTCATCTGCTGATGGGCATCTAGGTTGCTTCCATGTCCTGGCTATTATAAACAGTGCTGCGATGAACATTGGGGTGCACGTGTCTCTTTCAGATCTGGATTCCTCAGTGTGTATGCCCAGAAGTGGTATTGCTGGGTCATATGGCAGTTCTAAATGTAAGACCAGAAACTATAAAACTCCTAGAGGAGAACATAGGCAAAACACTCTCCGACATAAATCACAGCAAGATCTTCTATGACCCACCTCCCAGAATATTGGAAATAAAAGCAAAAATAAACAAATGGGACTTAATGAAAATTAAAAGCTTTTGCACAACAAAGGAAACTATAAGTAAGGTGAAAAGACAGCCCTCAGATTGGGAGAAAATAATAACAAATGAGGAAACAGACAAAGGATTAATCTCAAAAATATACAAGCAACTCCTGAAGCTCAATTCCAGAAAAATAAACGACCCAATCAAAAAATGGGCCAAAGAACTAAACAGACATTTCTCCAAAGAAGACATACAGATGGCTAACAAACACATGAAAAGATGCTCAACATCACTCATCATCAGAGAAATGCAAATCAAAACCACAATGAGGTACCATTACACGCCAGTCAGGATGGCTGCTATCCAAAAGTCTACAAGCAATAAATGCTGGAGAGGGTGTGGAGAAAAGGGAACCCTCTTACACTGTTGGTGGGAATGCAAACTAGTACAGCCACTATGGAAAACAGTGTGGAGATTTCTTAAAAAACTGGAAATAGAACTGCCATATGACCCAAGAATAAAACTATTCTTAAAGTACAAATTTTAGACATTAATTAGAAAGAAAGGTAAAAATCCCAACTTAAAAGTTAAATGACTTATAGCATATATAATGAAGTACAGCGCAAGCTTTAACATCCAATTGAAATATATATTGACATGTGAAGATTTACAATATTACCCAGAAACTTCCACTCCTGGGCAGCTGCCTGGAGAAAAACATAACTCAAAAAAGACACATGCTCTCAATGCTCACAGCAGCACTGTTCACAACAGCCAGGACCTGAGTGTGCATCACCAGAGGGACAGGTAAAGAAGTTATGGCACATATATATATAATGGACTATTACTCAGCCATAAAAAGGAACAAACTTGTGGCATTTGCAAAGATGTGGGCAGACCTAGAGACTGTCACAAAAGTGAAGTCAGTCAGAAAGAGAAAAAGGTAATATTGTTTATATGCGGAATCCAGAAAAATGGTACAGATGAGTGTATTTTCAGAGCAGAAAGAAAGTCACAGATATAGAGGACAAATGTATGGACACCAAGGGAGACGGGAGGTTGGGGGGGTGAATCGGGCAGTTGGGATCAACACTACTAAGGATACAGTATACACACTACCACGTACACAACAGGAGACCAACGAGAACCTACTGCACAGCACAGGGGACTGGACTCAGCTCTGTGGTGACGTAAACGGGAAGGAAATCCAAGGAAAGAGGGGATATATTATCCGTAAAGCATTCCCTCTGTTGTACAGCAGAAACGACCAGAGCATCGTGCGGCAACGATCCTCCACTGTGGTTCAAGTTCTACGATTTCATAAAATCATTCAATACATTTCATCTTAAACACTGAACTAAAAAGAGATTTAGGTCAGAGGACATGGCATAGATCTTGAGTTGGCATAAATAATTTCAATAACAAAACAAGGTTCCTTCAGCTTCCTATAAATTTTAAATCCACGTACAGTAACCCTATTTTAGTAAGCCCCGGTGTGAGGACCACAGTGAAAACCTAGCATATCACAAAGAACCTCTACACAGGACAAAACAGAATCATAATGATTATCAGTAGAGTACATCTGATCACTGATATTACTGTCCAGTTAAATAGAATATATGTGCACTAATGTCATCACCATGAGAGTGAAGTCCTTTGTTGTAGAAAGATGCCCCCCCAAAAAAAAGTCTTCCAAATAGAGCACAATAAATTCCGAGGCATTTAAAAGTATATACACATCAGTTTGTCAAGGTGCATTTTCTTCAAATGCAGTGGGTTTATTTGTAATGTTTAGTGTTTTTCATTGGAGAAAGCAATGGAGTGGCAACCCACTCCAGTACTCTTGCCTGGAAAATCCCATGGATGGAGGAGCCTGGTAGGCTGCAGTCCATGGGGTCACGAATACAACTGAGTGACTTCACTTTCACTTTTCACTTTCCTGCATTGGAGAAGGGAATGGCAACCCACTCCAGTGTTCTTGCCTGGAGAATCCCAGGGCCGGGGGAGCCTGGTGGGCTGCCGTCTATGGGGTCGCACAGAGTCGGACACAATTAAAGCGACTTAGCAGTAGCAGCAGTAGTGTTTTTCATTAAGTAAATATTTTCTCTCAGAGTGGACTACAGGGGTGCCTGACATGGTTTCAGGCATTGGCTCTAGGCCCAGGGTTTTAAAAAACAATACATTAGGTCTCTCCATAGACAAAATTCTTTCAGCCTTAGCAGCACTACTGGGTAGAGACATGACCAGTGAGTTGTAGATCATCCACTTGTGTCTCTATGTTTTTCAAGTTTTTACTCCAATCTTCAGCAAGAAATAACATTTTCACCAAGATCCAGTACATTTAAGATATACACAAGTATGTAAAGGGTTTCCCTTGTGACTCAACTGGTAAATAAGCTGCCTGCAATGTGGGAGACCGGGGTTCAATCCCTGGATTGGCAAGATCCCCTGGAGAAGGGAAAGGCTACCTACTCCAGTCTGGCCTGGAGAATTCCACGGACTATATAGTCCATGGGGCCACAAAGAATCGGACATGACTGAGCGACTTTTACTTCACTTTCTATGTATCTAAAAATGAAAGTTTCAGGAAATACTACCTACCTGTCCTATGTAGAGTATAGCTTTTTCTATTTTACTTTAATAAAAGAAATGCTAGCCACAAGGCACTAGATCAACTTAATGAATTATTAATAATGGATGTTGACCTGTCACTTGGAAAGCACTGGTTTAGATGAATCAGATCTAAAAACTCAATTTAAGACATTTATTTTATTAATGTATTCATGTATGTGTTTACTGTCCATCTACAAATTCTAACACTTTAAGGAAAGATAATGATTTGTTATTCTTTGAATCACTCTAATTCAGATTGTTGAAGAAAGGTAAAGTGAAAGTCAAAGTGAAGTCGCTCAGTCGTGTCTGACTCTTTGCGACCCCATGGACTGAAGCCCACCAGGCTCCTCCGTCCATGGGATTTTCCAGGCAAGAATACTGGAGTGGGTTGCCATTTCCTTTTCCATGGGATCTTCCTGACCCAGGGATCGAACCCAGTTCTCCTGCATTGCAGGCAGACGCTTTTTAAGCACGCTGTAAACTCTCAATTACCTAACTTGTAAAATGACAGTAATTTTAAAATGCCATTTATTTCTAGAGACTATTTAGCCTTAGTCTTAGATGTTAAATATAACAAAATGTTTAAAAGGAAAGCCACTCGGAAGCGTTTCTGGACACAGGCCTCAGTGCCCTGCCTCAGGGCTGACGGTCGGCCTGGCTGCTCCCCACAGCGCGTGACAAGTACCGCTTCCTGGGCGCCCGGTGCTTCCCCTGGACCCCAGGCAGTCAGTCCTCAGCGTCCATCTCAGTTCTTCCCCTGGACCCCAGGCAGTCAGTCCTCAGCGTCCATCTCATTTCTCTAGGCGGCTACCCTTAAGCTTGAGCAGGTGCATAAGCTCATTCCATGAATATGTACTAAGACCCTACTAGGTGCAGGCAGTGCTCTAGGTCTGACAGGGCACGGCCATAAAAATACAAAGCATCTACTCCCAAAGAACCTCAGCTTTAGTGAAGCAAACAGCCCACAAGAGAATGAGCAAGAACATTCATCACTTTGGGTTGTCATGTTGTTTGGGTTGTTTGATGTGTTATGAAGAACTACAGTGTGGAGACGGCACGGAGTGGGGTGAGGGAGTGGGTAATACCGAGATGGCTAGGAGGGGAGACGGGGCACCAACGCTGGTCAGAGTATCAGCAGGGAGAACCCGACCTGCTAAGCTAGTTCAAAACTGATTTATCGGACAGTTAAATAGTTTACAGATTGCCAAAGGCTGCTGGGAAAGTCTCCCAAGGCTGTAGTGCAGAAGTGGATGGTTGCAGGAGCCACCGGCCCCGCCACGACTAGGATGGGGAGCCCATGGCCAGGATGCGGAGGCCTCTAGAAGCACCCGGCCTCTAACACAACCTGCAAGCCAGCACCCTGCCTCGGAAATGCACACGGACGTCTGCCACGGAAGCCACAGAGAAATGGGACCCCAGCAGAGACAGCAGTCGGCCCAAATGGACGCGGCCTCTATGTGGCCCAAGGACACCTGGTACCTTTCACAGTGTGTCTGACAGCAGAACCTAAATCACAAACCGAAACCGTGGCGGAAGGGGTGAGGGAGGTGGCTTTGACCTTTCCAGGTGCTGCTGTGGCGCAGATGCCGGGCACGACGGGGGCAGCCCTGGACCACGGAGGAGGAGAGTGAAAGGAGAGCGGCCCAGGGGCACCAAGGGGCAGCAAGAGCAGGAGCTGGGGTGTTCACCACCAATGACGGGGCTGGGACCCTGCCTGGGCACCGAGGGAAAAGCTGGCAGGGAACAAGCAGGGCAGGACGCGGGGACCAGACCTTGGGAGCCTCGTAGGCCTTGACGAAGAGTTTACACTTAGTCTATGTGTTGAGGCAAGTCATAGGCTGATGGGTTTAACCAGAGGAGTGGCATGATCAGATGAACCTTTCTAAGAAACCATTCCAGTTATAGCAACTATTCTTCATCTGATTGAGTCAATGGCTTAAAAGCATACAGTTTTAAAACAGCTAATGTGATCTTGTACAGAATGAGAACTGTAGAAATCAAAAGAAAGGCCCTCAGGTAACATCTCTTGCTTCTGAGTTGGGTGCAGACAGTGTGTAAACACAACCATCTTCACCTTCCCCAGGACACTGCTGGGGGGCCAGCCCTAGGCACACATCTCCCTCCAGACTCCAAACCGATGAGGCCAATCAAAGATGCACCTTCTGCTAACAACAAAATTCAGAGACTTCCGTGGCGGTCCAGTGGTTAAGACTGTGCTTCTACTGCAGGGGGCGCGGGTCTGATCCCTGACCCAAGAACTAAGATCTCACATGCCGTGAGGTATGGCCAAAAAATAAATTTAAAAAAATTTTAAGTAAATAAATTCAGACCTCTGGACCTAGAAAATCTGAGGGTCTTCAAACATGAACAAAATGCTGTTAGTTAGAAAAGAAAATGAAAGTTAGCCAATAGCACTGAAATCAGGCATTTTTAAAAAAGAGTCCCAAGATCTAGGATTTTTTTTTTCTTAATTCATCTCCAATAATGAATTTAAAACCAAAACAATAGAAAGTGAAAGCCGCTCGGTCATATCTGACTCTTTGCGACCCCATGGACTATACAGTCCATGGAATTCTCCAGGCTGGAATACTGGAGTCGGTAACCTTTCCCTTCTCCAGGGGATCTTCCCAACCCAGGAATCGAACCAGGGTCTCCTGTATTGCAGATGGATTCTTTACCAACTGAGCTACAAGTCACCAAAGGAAACATTTTCTCCCTACTATTCTTCAGAGAGTAAGCATTTCACTCCATGTTGTCCATTTACAATAAACTTACTTTTTATAAGGAGACATTAAAAAAAAATCTTTAAAAATATTCCAGAACAGGAGTAAGGGGAACTTGTGATAAGAATACAGAATCTAGTTTAGCAACTGCCATCTGCCAGATTGAAGGTCACACATCATAACTGCGGTCTCAACATTCTAATTGTGCTTTTATTTTCACAGTAATAATGTTTTGAGCCAAACATATTTTACTCCAATTTAAAAAAAAACAAAGCAGAATTACAGAAAGGAAGTCGGCATTAAATATACTTGATCTATTATCTACTTTAAGTATTTGTATATTAGTTATTTATATACTTTCTTTTACCTTTTTCTCTGAAGCAGCCACAAACTGGATTTAATGAATTCCTACCATTAGGACTAGGCTTTCCTGGTGGTTCAGTGGTAAAGAATCTCCCTGCAATGCAGGAGACATGGGCTCGATCCCTGGGGTGGAAAGATCCCCTGGAGAAGGAAATGGCAACCCACTCGAGTATTCTTGCCTGGAGAATTCCATGGACAGAGGAGCCTGGTGGGCTACAGTCCATGGGGTCGAAAAAGAGTTGGACACAACAGTAACTAAATAACAACAACAACCATTGTGACTGAATTAAAAAGATTTTCTAAAATTAATTCTTTTGCTTTCTTTTCATATGGACTGCCTTGATGATTGTTTTACACATAAATAAAATCAGAACAAATTCTTCTCTTTCCATTTCACAAACTTTCACCTGCTTCAGCTCCCCTAAGAGATCCAGTAAATAAAAGAACACCAAGTAATATTCCACAGGGGTGGATTAAATGCCAGAGACGGCTCAGAGGGGTGAGTGGCAGTCAGCTTCCAAGAGGCACCCTGGAAGCCTGCCGTGGGGACTCCATCCTTGAACGTTCCTTCCCGCTGCTCCAGCAGGTTTAACAGACAGACTCTGTGTAAGTGGATCCGGCAGAAAGGAGATCTGCTTCACATCTTTTCCAGCGGTTCCGACTTGTCTTCCGCTGTGGGCTGGTCTGGGCCGCTTCCTGTTACCTGCAGGGGCCCACACCACCACCTCTGTCTCCTAACAGAGCACCTCCCAGGGTATTGTGCAGGTAACACCCTTCCGCCCTCACTCTCCTATTTCATCGCTCCTCCGTTCACGCGTGTCCATTTCTCCAGAGTCACAGAGCAGTGTTTACTTGGGTCCCATGTTGTCTGCTCCACACTCACAGTCCCCTGCTCCCCACCAGGAATTACAGATCTTTAGCTTCAGCATACTGTTTATGTGCGCTTTGTTGCTGCTTTTGTAGGAAGCAGGCAGGGACAGGGATTACAGAGGTCAGATCATTTAGCTTCACGGACAGATAAAAAGGACTAGAAGAAAATATTCAAAAATATTAATTACCTCCGGGATACAGGAATCCTGAAACCATTCTCAAAACTTTGAAGAATTTCTTTATCAAACATTTAATAAATTTCATAATCAGAAAAAATATTAACAGACAGACAGTATGGCTATGGCATGTATCAACATCTTAGCCTTGGCCTTGGGTGCAAGTTCTTCCAGGACTTGAAACATTATTCCACCTGAATAAAAATCCCTAAAAGCCCTGAGGAGATGAAACATGATGGTGAGAGGTAAACAGGAAATGACAGGACAAGAAAATACCAAGTCTGAGAAATTTTCTCATTTAGAGATGTAATGAGCTTTAAAGTAAAGGGGTTTGATGAAAGAAAAAAAAAAAAAAAAACTAAAATGGGAAAAGCAGTTAAAGAAAAAAGGCCAAGTGAGGAGAGCAGAGTTTAGCACAAATCCTCAGACAATGTGCAAAAACAGATATCACAGAACTTCAGAATCCACCCAACTGCCACAGACATCTGTAAAACTGTCAGGCAGCTGACGTGAAGATCCTTGAGCATAAAGGATGAAGGAGTGTGAGTGATAACAGAGTTATTCTAGGTCAGGAGGAGCAGGCGACGAAGGAAGAATGAAGACAGAGACTGCAAGTTAAGTGGCTGCAACTCCCGAGAGCCGAGCAGCCTGCTTCACACCCGCCGCCCTGTTCTCCCTGGTCAACCAGCTTCCAGAAGGATTCGGTGAGGAATAAGAGTGGGCTCCAAGGAGACTGTCAAAGTGATAAGTTCGAGGGGTCGCACTTCTAAAGTTCCTCTGAACCAGACCATATTGGGTATCAGACAAAGTCTGAAAGACAATTTATTTGAAAGACAAATTATGAAAAATTTAAAAATATGAAATCAAGTGTCTGGCCTGAAGAAATGACCAAACGCAGGCCTTTATGTTATTCATTTTTAAGAGTCCCTGGTGGCACAGTGGTAAAGAATCTGTCTGCCAAGGCAGGAGATGCATTTCCCTGGAGAAGGAAATGGCAACCCACTCCGGTATTCTTCCCTAGAAAATCCCGTGGGCAGAGGAGCCTGGCAGGCTACAGTACAAGGGGTTGCAGAGAGTCAACATGACTTAGTGACTAAACAACAATGACAAAAAAAGCACTTTCTCAAGCCACGTAAGCAACACGGGCAGAAGCAGAAGACATCTTCCTGCCTTTGAAGCAGGAGGCTACTGGTCATCCTGCTTTAAAACAACATTCTTATCTGTGCTAAACCATAACAAAATACGTATCACAGAAGGTCACCTGAACAAGACTTTAAAAGTCATTTAGTCCAAATATTCTTTTAGCTGAACCCCTTGTTCAACATCCAGACTAACTGCCCAGTTACTGCTTGGACTCCTGCAGGCCAAGGAACCCCGTCTCATCTACGGACGCCTCCAGCTCTAGAAAGACTGACTTTCTTATTCCAGGATGTTTTATGTTCATTCCTAATACTGCCTACACCCACAATTTTGTGGTCAAGTGGTTTCATTTTAACCAAATAGCCTTTTAGGCGTCTAGCATATGTGTACAGCAAAACTCAATATTTTATATTTGTTTTGCCAAAGACTTTTAAGGTAATAGCTAAGAAAGTATTTTATATAACTGTATACTCACAGGATTTAAAAGTACAAATCATATTTCTTTACTTCATAATGATATAAGTAGTATATTAGTCTCACTGAAATATAAAAGAGCAAAGCTATGTAAGTTTTCTTATCCTCAATGCCCAAAAGTGTAAAACAGAAACCTACCAACGATTATAACTGTACACTGTGACATGTCCATTAAGGATGACTGCTATGCTCACAGAGCAGAGAAAACCTGCAGAGATGGGCCTGTGTGCCTGAGAACCCTTGGGAGTTCCAAGTTCTGGGTGTGGTATAAAAACAAAACCATGCTTCATTGGACCAGGCATCGAACACCCAGGCACACACTCCTTCCTACCTGAGATACCAGGTGTTTACTGGATCACACAATTGGGCACAAAGGCATTCTATGACCTCCTAAGAAGACTCTGAATCTCTAGGTGTCTAATAAAATTTCTGGGGGGGGGGGGAACAGTTTTACTGAGCAAAGGACAAGCGATGCTAGAAGCAAATCTTAAAAAGAAAAAGAAAAAAAACCATATCCACGTCCTCAAACTACCTAGAACTATGCATGTTTATAGATATTTACAACTGACAAAAATTAGCCAGACTCAGCAGCTCTTGTTTGGGATATAAATATAAAACATCCTATGCAACCTGATCAAAAGAAGAAATGAACAGTGAAAGACTCTTGAGGAAGTACAAATTAAACCTGCTAGGAAAACTGATGGAAGAATCCAGCCTCCAGTACAGAACCCCCCTTCCACCTGACCACCCGCCCAGTGCTCTCAGGTCAGTCGCTCAGTCGTGACGGAGCGACCCCATGGACTGCAGCAGGCCAGGCCTCTCTGTCCATCACCAACTCCTGGAGCTTACTCAAACTCATGTCCATCACGTTGGTGATGCCATCCAACCATCCCATCCTCTGTCATCCCCTTCTCTTCTTGCCTTCAATCTTTCCCAGGATCAGGGTCTTTTCCAAAGAGTTGGTTCTTTGCATCAGGTGGCCAGAGTATTGGAGTTCTCTGCAGATGGCTTACAATCCCTTGCAGGGGTGCAGACACATGCATGCAGTGTACTCTCACACACATGATTACTACCTACACAAGTTTTTCTGGTGAAGGAAGCCCTTGCTCACTCCCCATGACCCTCTGAGAGCAAAGCCCTCCCGGCCCAAGAGTTCCAGCAAATAATATTGCTGCCACCCGCCAACAAGCGCCCTCTCAGAACACTCACTCTGGTAAAACAAGGCAGACACAATTTCTGATATGCTTTTCAAGTAAACTTAATGTGTTTCTTTTCAGGATCAATTATTTATGAGTCAAATCTGCCAAAGTTCTACAGGGGCTCCAAAGGGGTTGGGGGAAGCAACAGTGTTATTTGATACAAGATTCATTTTGAGATATGCCTACAAAGGTCTACCTGGATGAATCAACAGTGCCCTAGGTAACCAGGAGAACAAGGACCACTGTATTTATCCTTTCATATTCCTCCAAGTTCTGTAGCATAGCTAGGACCACAAAAACCTTAGAAGTTAAAAAATATGAATTTAGTAAGATGATAATGCAACGTCTCATTTTATACCAGGAAAGTGAAGCTGTGTGTGACTTGCGGGAGGCCATGGAACACTGCATCAGCATGATCAGCACAGGGCCTGGATTTCTCGACTCCTGCCCCAGGAATCATTCTGCATAAACAGATGATCCCTCTGGACAATGGGGCCTAGCTTACGGACAGACCCTGGGGAGCTACTTAATTACCATGGCAACTATTTACTAAGTGGTCCCCTTGGACTAAGACTTACTCCATGTCCTCACCCAATAAAATCCAGCCCATAGAAAATTATAGCAATGTGCATTTAGCCTCTTGGTTGCAATTAAAAGACAGCTTCCAAAAAAGGCCTACAAGTCAACCCAGGGCTGCACACTTACTGTTCCCACTGCAGGGACAACCATTTTAAGTAGGTCACAAATAGTAACGCCATGTAATTTAAAGCGTGATGACTAACACCACCTTCTAAAACGGAAGCCACTTTATTGTTATAATTTCTAAACCAGTGCAGACATACAGACTGTGATTTTTGAGGCTTTTTTTTTTTTACAGTAGAAATTATATTTCAACCTTCCTTTCTCCCAGCTGCAGTATTGAACTTAAATGTCTACTAGATCAGTGGGTGGAAGATCAAAGAACATTTTTAAAAATTTAACTTTACTACCCACAAGGATGTGGGAGTAATATGTCAGGGGGACTTAGATGTATGTGGCAGTGTCTTAGAGATGCTCTAACTCGACAAGAAGCGGGCTGTTCCCTCTTTTAAAGAAGCCCCGCTCACTCTTCTTTTGCTTGGTCGACTTTATAGAGCTGGCAAGTACAATTAAAAAGTTAATCTGAATTTTAAAATGTACACGTTCTCATATGTTCTCTTTCCAGCACAGTAAAAACACTAGTCACAGCTGATAACCTGAGATTTCTCTCCTCAAGATGGCCTTTAAAAGGCTTCCCCTCAGTTGGCTAAGAATGGAGCTACACTAAGAATAAACCTGATCTTTAAGAAATGGACAAATGTTAAATCTTTCCCTCCCTCCCCTCCCCCTCCAACTTCCTTACGGCCCGCCCCCAGAGGGCGTACAGATGTGAATAAATGTATCTAAAAATCATGAGACAGTGCTCAGTCTCACTCACCAAGGAGGAAGCAGCAGCAGCAGCAGCAGCAGTACCCAGGGCAGGACCACATCAGTCTCCTCGCCCCGGGGTCCCCAGGTTCCCCACCACATCCCCTGGGTGGCCGCTGGGAGCTCACAGCTCCCCACCCTGCTCTTCTTTTCCCTCCTGGCCACAGGCAGCCTTTCCCTCTGTCTGAACCCGGCTATCTGCAGAGCCCAGTCCAAATGAATGCCCTTCATAGAGCTTCCCTGGAGTGTGGTACATCCACCAAGCTCTCCTTTTCTGAACTCTTAAGCACTGCTATGCAAATTCCGTAATTTCCACCAATTACAAAATGTCTTGTGTCCTTTGCTAGTTGCTGTATATATGTTAGCAGTTTTGTTTTCCCACTCAAACTGTAAGATTAAGGGCATACACCAGAACTCATATTTTTAAAATGTTTTCCGACAAATAGGCCCTCGGGGGGAAAAAAGTCCTGCTGCGTCTAATCCACAGAGCCCTGCCTCTCAGAACTGACCCACAAGATCGCTTCCTTTGTGCACGATCTCAGGTGTGAGTGGAAGGTATGCGACTATAAATGACTTCTGTGCTCCAGCCCCTTGGAGAAGACTAGATGTAGTCATCAACATGACTGTGGCTGTTATTCATCTTCAGGGAAAGCTGAGTGCCAACGGGAACACTTAGGCATGAGCCGTCAGGCACATTCCTCAGATGCCTTTGTGCGTATCTGGAGGTAATGTTTCTTTCTTTCCTGGATTTCATCATCCAGTGCACTTTCTCATTTTACAGAAGGTTGTTAAGAGGATCCTTTGGTCAGCTGTTTCAGTGTAATACAAGTTAGCTCCACAGGCATTTCTGTATTGAAGATCTATTCAGTGTCCAACCAAGCCACATCCTGAAAGGTATACACGACACACAGCAGAGAAGCACAAACACATACACCTAAACACACGCGTGTGCGCACACACACACTCACACACAGAGTTCTTGAGGAACAAAGTCCCTCCTTCTGCACGCCCAACACCATTCCCTCTGGTACCGCAGGTACAGTAATAGATCACAGTGTTTTAGGGGCGCTGTTTTGTTTATGAAATAATGAAATTCCTAGGCATAAACACTGCAAGCACAGGAGCCCTTTATAAACAAACAATCACATGAAAGCCAAGTACATAAAAATAAATTAATATATTTTAAGAACAAGCTTTTTTCTTCTGACTTAATTTCTGGAGAAGAGTTGATTCTCCCACACACTGTCACTGAAAAACCACTTATTGGTTTTTAAAATCTCCTCTCATGTTCCCTAAGGCAGGAATTAATCTGAAAGGCAACTTCTGTGTCTACATACCAGAACACCTCTGGATGCTCGTGGTTCCCACAACCACATTAACACAAGAAAAGGACTGTAAACATACATGTAAAGAAAGTTACACAGAAAATCATCCTTTTGACATGTAAAACTTCGGTATGAAGGCTAATAATAATAGACATAGAAAGGATAATGTGAGAAAGATAAATACTGCTTGACAAGTGTCTCTAGAACAGATGAACTTAGGGATGAATGGAGACAGGAATGAATGAATACATGGATAAAATGAGAAGTGAGGGGAAAAATGGCTAGTAGAATGAGCTCCTGAGTAAAGGGGGAGTAAATAGAAGACAGCCACCCTGATCAGCAGACAAGAACAGTGCAATACCTGGGGGAGGCAGGTGGGCTTGGGCAAAGGCACCAGCTTGGGGTGGAGGAAACATATATTAAAAAATCAGAGGAGACACAAAGTGAACTGAATTCTTCCATGCAGGAGATCATCAAGCAAAGCCTAATTTCCTACTCCTTTTCTACCAAATAACCTTTCATTAAGCTTTCAAGATACAAAACATGCTCTACTTATTGGCTCCCAATCATGTTATTTCTTTTGTAACCATGTCTGGCAGAAGCCTCCACCCTACCCCAATTCTATCTGTTCTTTAAGGCCTAACTCAACACAAGCCCCAATAACTCTTTCTTCTTTAGGAAACCCAGAAAACAGCTTTGAAAAGACACACTACAAACAGACAAGGGACAGAAATAGATAAAGGAGATGATGGAAGGAGGTTCAGAGCTTGGAAGAAACTAACATTACAGATTTCCTTGGTTGTGATCTGAAGAAAGATGAAAACCAGGTCTCTCAATCACAGGCTGCCCTAAGGGGGTAAAAGGCTTTATACTTCCTTCAAGGAGGCTGGCTTTTGATTTCTGGAATCACTGGAGGCAATGGGGTGGGCATTCTTTTCTCCACCCTCCTACCTTAGGTTCCAATACCACTCCTCTTGGCGGCTGGGGCACCTGGTGCATATTCATTTAGGATATATTCAAAAGTAGGGTCCAGTGAGAGGGGCTTCTTTTTTTTAGTGAATTTCTCTAGCATTCAGCCTATACGATGGGACAGGTTATAGCTTGAGAACACTGCCACTGCCACAATTCCAAAGAAAATATCATGCTGAGACTCTGGGCTACTCCTGGTAAAACGACGGTGGAGGGGAAAGTAAAATTAGTGACACCAGTGGCGATGACGCAGAGAGGAAGAAACAAGGAAGAAATGCCAAGCGGTAGCCAGGCAATGCGATGCAAACCATTGCTTCACGGCCCACCCACTTCCACACCCACTGAAAGTGCTGTTCTTGGGGATGAAAAAAAACAGCTTGAGATGGCAACAGAGGAGCTGATGCCAAATCATCCTTACCTCTGAGCCAAGATGCTAACCTCGCAGTTCACAACCGCTGCTGAGACCGGGACCATCGGAGAAGCTTCGACTCAGTCTCCCCTGACTCCAGCACCACCTCCCTGAACCCACAGAGGCTCTTCCAGGCTAAACCTGCTTAAAAAAGCATCTCAATTGCTGGCCTCTGTTCCCTTCATGCATTTGTTGGAGACCAGCCTAAACTGACATCGATGAGTTAGTGAGATGTTGCCAAGTAATAAGCAGGCAGAAACATTAAGTTACTGAACTTTAATAAAATGACAGCTTAGAATTTAAAGACAAAGAAATCAGCTTTTTCTATCACAGGCAGAAAAGGAATATAGCTGGTTAAAAGACCCACAGCACCTCCCTGATCTTCTCTTACCTCTTTATTTTGCTATCAACTGCTATATAATGGATGGCAGTGACTGCTGGATTATACCAAACTCTAGATACAACAATTGACACATACAGGATTAACCGCTACATAGTCCCAACCACCCCCCTCCCCCCCCAAATCATTCCCATGACTTCAAATTTTGCTCTCATAGAAGATTTCCCAATTCTGACCTGCTAGCCCATCCCCTTGTCTGGGTGCCCATTAGAACATAAACTTCGTGACAGTAGGGACTTGGTCTGTCTAGTGTCTTTCCGATTCCAGAGCTTGAGACAGAGCTCCCAGGAGCTTAGTAAGCATCAACTGAATGAATGTACTCTGATGAAATCTCAGATGCAACTTATACAAAATATCTTAATTCCATCCCAAACTACTGCCCCTGTCTTTCTTGGTGTTGCTGCTGCTCCTCTGGGCTCTAAAGAATCTGTGTTTATGTCTCCTTCATCACCTCTATCCAGTCAATCCAGCATCTAGGAAGTTTTCTTTAGAAACTATATTGCTAAATTTAAAAGAAATACACACACACACACACACACACTCCCCCAAATCCTCTTCACCTGTGCCACTCCCCTGTTCCAAACTGGAGATCATTTCCCCTGTTTTGGCAATCTTGTGTAAGCTGGTCTTTGTGCTTTCAGTTTTTGCATACTAATTAGAGACTAAAAGTCTCCTTTGCTCAAAGCTATATATACTTTTTCATTACCCACCTACTTTCCAAAGTAAAATTATGCTCTTATGGGGAACCATTCAAAGTCTGACTTTGCAACCTACCTTACCCACCAAGCTGGCCTCCTCACTGCCCTACCAGCTAACGTCTGTATTCACCTTTAACCCACTTTTATCCATCTAGTCCACTTACAGTGCAGATTCCACAAGGGCAGGACTTGTCGCCGCTTTATCTTTAGCACTGAGAATAAGGCTGAAACGTATCAGAAAGCATTTGCTGGATGAATGAATCAGCCATTGTAAGAAAAGAGAAACAGAAGGGAAGAGGTAACGTGCATATTGAAATCCCCCCGTGAAGACGTTCACCACTCAGGTCAGCCCCCACTTTCCCGGGTCATTTCTTCCCTCACTGGTTTCCATGGTCACACAGTTCAACACAACTCAACACTCATTCCAAGTGCCCAGTGAGGAGCCGGGGCCAGGTGTGTGCCAGGCTCTGGTGGTTGGCGACCCCATCAGACAGGGCCTCTGCCTAAGCCGACCTTCAGCAACAGGGAAGGCTTCTCAGAGGAGGGGCCAGCTCAGGGAGTGTGTGCAGGGCGAGTGTGAGTCGGGTAACGGCAGGGAGGAGTTTGGAAGCAGAGGAAACAGCGGGTGAAGGGCCGGAAGGAGAGGGAACAGGCGGGTGAAGGGCCGGAAGAAGAGGGAACAGCGGGTGAAGGGCCGGAAGGAGAGGGAACAGGCGGGTGAAGGGCCGGAAGGAGAGAGAACAGCGGGTGAAGGGCCGGAAGGAGAGGGAACAGGCGGGTGAAGGGCCGGAAGGAGAGGGAACAGCGGGTGAAGGGCCGGAAGGAGAGGGAACAGGCGGGTGAAGGGCCGGAAGGAGAGAGAACAGCGGGTGAAGGGCCAGAAGGAGAGGGAACAGGCGGGTGAAGGGCCGGAAGCAGAGGGAACAGCGGGTGAAGGGCCGGAAGGAGAGGGAACAGGCGGGTGAAGGGCCGGAAGGAGAGGGAACAGCGGGTGAAGGGCCGGAAGGAGAGGGAACAGGCGGGTGAAGGGCCGGAAGGAGAGGGAATAGGCGGGTGAAAGGCCTGAGGAAAAGCGGTACGTTCTGCGGACCAGAGTGTGAAGGGCCAGCCATCACCTCTGGGTGACCCTTTCCCAGGTGAAGAAGAAAAGCATGAGCCATCAAAACAGATAGGAAAAGGAAGCTGGGAAGGGATGCAGAAAGGGCCTATGTGTCCATTCTGTCTCTCATGTAGAGACTAAACTCCTTATTAGAAAGGCAGAGGATACACTCCTTACGTCTCTTTGCTGAAAAGATGCAGTGTTCAAAAAGTTGACTGAAAACTCTTGATTCTCTTCCCCCCCCCCCCGCCCCATCCCAAAGGAAAGGAAAAGAGTAATTTTAAAATGTAGCCATTAAACAGAGATCATAAACAATTTTAAGTGTGGATTTAGTCAACCATATGAACCTTAAGATTTATTTTTCCGTTTCAGACTCAGAACTTCCTTTGCTAAACTGCCAAGATTTCTGAACTGGACTCCCCTAGGAATCCATGATCTTGTAAGTTCTTAAAATTACAAGGCAATTTGTAAAGTTTAAGGAATGAACTAAAGAAATAGTTCAAACTGGTTTTGATTTCCCTTCCTTTTTTGCTTCAAATTAATTAGTTTCTAAGTATGACTTAGAAAAGGCATGGATTTTAACCAGACGCTTTTTGCTGTTGTTCAGTCATTAAGTTGTGTCCAACTTTGCAACTCCATGGACTGCAGCATGCCAGGCTTCTCTGTCCTCCACTATCTTTCAAACTCATGCCCACCGAGTTGGTGATGCCATCCAACCATCTCATCCTCTGTCGTCCCCTTCTCCTCCTGCCTTCATTCTTTCCCAGCATCAAGGTCTTTTTCCAGTGAGTCAGCTCTTCATGTCAGGTGGCCAAAGTATCGAACCTTCAGCTTCAGCATCAGTCCTTCCAATGAATATTCAGGTGATTTTTTAGTAAAGTACATTAAGAAGAGCCACCCAGAGTGGTCTCATACATTACCTTTAAACACTGCCCTTCCTTCAAACAGTCAGCATTCACTCTGGGCCATGAACAAGAAGACAGCACTAAGAAAAACCACAAATGCCATTCTGGGGAGAAAATCTTCATACCCTGTCTCCAGCCTGCTACACAGGAGAGGGAAATAAAACCCTGCTAACCTTTCCTTGTGAGGATGATGCTAATGCAGTTTTTCTGAGTAATGTTACTACCTTGCATTAAACGATGTTTCTCCCCCCCCCAGTAAAAACAACTCTCATTATTAATCTCATTTATTACTCATTTCCTCTTTCATAAAATAGCAAAACCTGAATTCCATGGGGACTAGAAAAGAAAGCATCATAAAGCACAGAAGCTCCCCTTTTCCTAAATTAGGGGCCTTATCTGGAATCTCAGCTCTTGACTTTGAGAAGTAAGAAATACAATAAAGGGCTGTTTTTTTTCTAATTACAAGCAGTACACTGTGTTTTTTTCCCCAAATGTACCACTTCTTTTGAGATGTTCTTAATATGGGATGTTACTCTGTAACAACTCTTTGAAAACCACATTAATTCCACAACCACAGGACCACAAAACGAGGACCTGACATTTTGGGGTGGTGTGATCACCAACCTCACCGTACTCCTTGTCTACTTAGCCTACACACTAACTCCTGTTAGTGTGTGTCTCTCTCAGGCTCATAAGGGGCAAGTATTCTCCAACATAAACACAACACTCCACAACACAACTAAAAACGCATCCAGCTTTGATCTCTGTCATTGTTTGGAAGAAACGCAAAGACCTTGTATGCATGCATGTTAACAAGACTGCCGTAGTTCATATCTGAACCAGCATTTTGATGTTTAACAAAGCCCACTCTCAGTTCCCAGAAGGAAGATAAAGAAACACCCCATATTCACCATCAGATTCACTGGCCTCTCTCCACCCATTCACAGACACGTACTGATCACCCCCTGTGTGGGCTTGGACATTACACTGTACTAAAGGTTGAGCAGCATGTGACCCCCAACACATACCTAGTTATGGCTGAAGATAATATTTGTTTTTAAGTGAAACTAAAGGAGATCAGTCCTGGGTGTTCATTGGAAGGACTGGTGCTGAAGCTGAAACTCCAATACTTTGGCCACCTCATGCGAAGAGTTGACTCATTGGAAAAGACCCTGATGCTGGGAGGGGTTAGGGGCAGGAGGAGAAGGGGACAACAAAGGATGAGATGACTGGATGGCATCACCGACTCGATGGACATGAGTTTGAGTAAACTCCAGGAGTTGGTGATGGACAGGGAGGCCTGGCATGGTGCGATTCATGGGGTCACAGATTTGGACATGACTGAGTGACTGAACTGAACTGAACTGAAGGGAAGATAATTTGCTCCTAAAAACCACTCCCCTCTGCCCTACCTAGAAAATGTTCTCCTCCCCTCAACCCCTCAAAAACCGTCTTCATTACACAGCAAAACATGTGTTCTAAGGACTGACTACTGACTTCAGGAATCAGTGCCACTAATAATGATAAAAGCTTGGAAACAGTAAACAGGACTTTAAGATGGGCTTCATGTGGTCCTGTGAAGAAAAGCAACTAGATCCTCTAAAGCCAGTGTCTTCTACCCGTCCGATACTTAAACTTCACATCAAACATCATCCTAGAGACTTCTTTATTCAACTGAGTTTGAGGAAAGGAATTGTTAGGTAGAAAGACAACAGGAAAGATTATAAACCTTTAATTAAAGTATAAAAAACTAACAACAAAATGAGAAAGATACTACCTTGAGCTTTCAAAGGAAACTGCATATAGAGGCTGATACAAGGGCCTCAGAACAAGCATTCATCCTACCAGGAAATTAAAAGTTGTACGTTTAAAAGTAATGGTTTCAGATCCTACCAGAAATTTAAAATAAAACTAAATAATAGAATTTGAACAGAAAACATACGCTGGATCTTAGCCTTTGCTCTAGTTTTTTAACCTCAGATCCTTTGTTTTGCTGCTTGTCCACCAGCTACACGTAGAGTCTGAGAATTGAGAACGCTCTATTCTGGCAGCAGGAAATTTACTCTTCAGAGAACAAGAGTCAGATTATTTTTCATTGTTTCTCTTTTGCAAGAGAGGAATAATTTTTTGTCTCCTATAAACACGTACTAGAAAGCATTGTCACTGCGTGCCCCAGAGAAGTGACCTCCAGAGGCTTTTCAGGAGACAAAGAATCTGCTCCAAGTAAGGACAGAGCTGGTAAAAACAAAATGAGAAATGGCTGATGAAGAGCGCTTAACAAATTTTTACCATAACAAAAAATCCCAATCAGCTAGGAGGTCCCAGACGAGGTCTCTGGTCTACCTGGACAGACACCAGACATAAGGAAAGGAGGAAGACTTGGAAGATATGAAAATCTGGTCTCCCTCACCTACTGCTCTGCAACAAGCTGCCCCAAAGTCAGTGGCTTACACTGAGTACTACCGTGTCTGCCTATGACTTTGGGGGGCATGCTCAAGAGACACCGCCACAGCGCTGGTGGGACTCCAGTGGGGCTGGAGACTCCCGGGCCTTGCTCCCCCATCGGGGAGTGGTGTTGGCTACAGAACCTTGGTGCTCCCACGACAGGCTTCACCCTCCAGCAGAAGAGCCTGCACTTCCTTCCTAACATGGAGGCTCAGAACTGTCCCTTCTTAAGGTCTGTAATTGTTACGACGTCACCTTGGCCTCATTCTGTCACAGAGGCCAGCCCTGCCTTCGTGGGGTGGGGCGGGGATAATCCCATCCTCTTGATGGGTGTGACAGCATGTACACACAGCGATGGTAGAACCACAGGTGACCATCTCTGCAGACTGTCTGCCACAAACCCCAGGCCTGGAAACCACAACAACACAGAAGAAGTCAAGAGAAAGAAAAGAAAAGGTGATCAGGATTAAATGCCTTTACTTGCCAGCACACTCCATTCTCCTGACCTTGACTCTTCAACCAACGAAAAATAGAAAAGAAAGAACAAAATGGAAGATGCAGTGACGACTGCGCCTTCTTAGAGAGCAGCCTGCATCACAACATCTCATTAGGATTTTTTTTTTAATATACAGAGAGAGAACAAAAGAATGAAGTAATAAAACCACCACTGAATCTCTTAGTACTTTAGCTACAGGTATACTTTACAGAGAATGATAAAAGAATTCGCTACCAGGTGAAGAATATATATATATACATTTATATATACATATATATATACACATACATATATATATAGCTAGGAAAAAGAAAAGTCCCTATTAAAAATGGAAAGTTCCATTTCTTAAGTGTCATAATTTTTAAAGGTCAAAGTTTCTAACATATCTTTCCAGAAAAATAATAAACACTGGAATACCCACAGTTGAAAAATGAAATAAGAACCAAGCTGGAGGTATCACATGCCCTGATTTTACACTAAACTACAAAGTTATCATGACCAGGACAGTATGGTAGATGCACAAAAACAGACACACAGGTCAGTGGAACAGAATTAGGAGCCTAGAAATAAACCCACACATACGGACAATTAGTTTAAAACAAAGAAGCAAGGAATACACACTGGAGAAAGGATGACCTTAATCTCCCAATTCATTCCACTCTGTTCCCATCTTGGAGTCCATATGTTTGTTCTTGACTTCAGTGTCTCCATTTCTCTATTTCCAGACACGTTCATCAGTACCATTTTTCTAGAGTCCACATATGTGAATTAGCATAGGATACTTGTTTTCCTCTTTCTGACTTACTTCAGTCTGTATGACATACTAGGTCTTAGAGATTGTCAACTAAGTTTTCATATCATTCCATTTCAGGGCTATCCACTAAAAATTTAGCAGGAAAACTTTGAAGTCTGCAAATCATTTAGGACCACGATGAGCAAATCCTAGTCCAATTTTGGGAAAATGAGAGAAAGATAAGGGAGCAGAAACACCCCTCAAAGAAGAACACAGAGGGGCCAAGGCTGATCACCACAGCGAAAGAAAGTGGGAAGTGATGCTTCCTCTGTTGCCATTCCAATGCAGACCTTCATCCACGCTAAGCCGGCACTCACTTAAATCCTCCAGGCATCAAAGTCTGCAACATGTAAGGCATTAGGCTAAACTAGTGTTAAACTATGGGCCTGGATAATTCCTTATATTGACAAACATCATTCCCCACATAAAAGGCAAAAGTAGAAAGATCATTGAAGTTGGAGGCAGAAAAAAACAGATTTAAATCCTGGTTTTGACTCTGAGTAACCCCTGGTAAATAATTCTTTCAAAGCCCAAGTTCCTTCATCTATAAAAAACATAGATTAAAAATATCTTTAGTCACTGAGTTGCGGACTATGTGGGTTCAATAAGTACTTTATATGACTGAAAACAGTACCTAATAAATATAAACTGTATATGTGCTCATCTTTTACAGATTAAAGCCCCCAAATAATTAAGATTCCCAAGTAAACATCTTCTCTCTCTTTTTTTTTTAATCATGGGAAAGGCACGAAGTTTGTAGTCAGCAGATAAAGTTTTGGGGTCAGATTTTGCTGGCTGGACAATCCTGGATTAGCCTTTATCTCCCCCAAGTCCTAGCTCTTCAGAGGTTGGTGATCCTGACTGGGTACCTGCCGGGAACAGGGCAGCAACCAAGGCAGAGCAAGTCCCCGCCCTGAGAGAGCTCTCCCAGTCCTGGGGAGATGGGAAAGAGACAGACACAGTGCTGGGCAGTGACACCTAAGGATGAGGGGGCTGGGGTAGACACCCTCAAACCCTCCTCCCAAGTGCATGACGTCTGACTGGGACGGTCAAAGTCAACCCAAAGAAACGATGGTCATGATGTCTCATCCTGAAGTTTTGTAAGATGTTTAATCATTCTTCCTAAAACTAAAAATCAAAGACTTCCAAAGAAGGGCAGTGTCATTACAAAGTCTGTCTGTACTACGAAAACAACAGTCCTCATTCGATATATAAACCTAAAATTCTGCTGTTAAAGGGAAAAGTCACTGCTGTTAAAGGGAAAATCTGATCTTCATATCAAAGACTCTGCTATTCTTTAAACTCATAAAGCCAGTGATTTAGAGAGTAATACTGACCACCAACCCTCAGCGTACATAATCACAGCTGATGGCTGAGTTGCTCACAACATGGGCTCAGAGCCGAGCTAGCAAATAGACCACGGACGAGCCTGGGCAGACACACTGTCCTCCAGGCTAAGATTCACAGAGGGCAGACGTGGTTCATTTGCAGTCTGTATACTTTACATTCTGTTATCAGTCATACAAATATATCTGAAGCTAAAAGCAATCAGATGGAAAGTAGGGTCTACCAGATCAATTCTTCTCTGAAATGTTCCCTGCAGCATGGCTTTTACTGGCAACCTTGAGTGTAGAAGTCTTACACAGAAAGACTGACCTTTCAGAATGAACCAGACAAGGGCTAAGAAATAATATTCATAAAGAGTTAGAATCAATACGTATTTTTTCAGGTTGGTCAAACTGTGAGAACACAAAGGATTATTGGATATCAACAAGGGTTCTTCAAATGATTTTTCAATGATATAGTCAGACACTTTCTGTTTGAGTCAATTTAAGAAACACCCATCTGAATAATAAAATTATGCTTTAGGAAACTTATTTGGCAAATTAAATAAAACTGTCTAGCAGAATTCATTTAAAAAATCTACTTTAAGGAATAAATAACAATAAAAAATTAGCATATAAATTGTTTTTATGGAAAGTAGCCTCTATAATACTCTTAGGTTTCTTAAAACAGGATGTAATTATAACAAATTTGAGCACATCTCCTACAATCTAGTTTACCTATTTAAGCATAAGCATAGTAAACCTTATTCCTCCAAATAATCTCTCCAACACCCAACTTCCTCTCATATGCACCAATGGTGACTGACTTCACAAGTCACAAGGCTTAAACGCTGGAATTCTAGAATTCTGTGAAATATATCAATATTCAAACCAGACTCTCTCAGACTTTGAAATGACAGATGAATGAACAGAACCTAAATCCTGTTATTTTATGTCTGTACACATGTATGTAACACTATGAAATAAAAAGACAATTTTCCTGTGAAAATTCACTCAATAGTATTTGTAATTTAGAACAAAATACATGAGAAGCTCCTGGCTTTGTTATTACTTTAGAAACAGGCCTAAGAGGCTGAACACTGTTTTATTTGGATATAGTGTATTAAAGTGACTGGTATAAACATATGATTATTGGAATATTTATATAGGCTCATAAGGACCTGGAGGTGGCAAGGAACTTAGAAATTAACATGGTTATACCGCAGATGAGGAGCTGTCTTCTGCAGTAGGACACTTCACATCATTCACACTCTAGCCCTCCACTCACTGGAAAACCAGAGGCAAGAGACCCACCTGCCCTGCTCCTTGGCATGTTTCTTCTTTTTGCCCTAAGATAAAGACAGTAATGGTACCTAGATCATGGGATTACTGCAAGAATCAAATGTGTTATATATTTAAACACTAGAACCATGCCTGGTACATAATAAGAATTCAAAAATGCTAAGAACTATGTCATCTACTGTATTTATCAGTGGATGCAGCTACAGACCAGTGACTGTCAGGACATAAGTAGCTGTTTACCAAAACTAAGGACTCGGTAAGAGCTAGACTGACCGCAGGACAGTCACCAAAGCCCCCTGGGCTCCTCAACTCTGATTATCAAGGGACTGCGTTCACTTCTGGGAGCACACTTCATGGAGATGATGGCAACCCAGTTTATCCCCAGAGCAAGATAAGCGGGATGCTGGAATATGGAAATAATGTCACATAAACAGAAATCAGAAGTTGGGGGTATTTTGCCTTAAAAAACTTGGCTGAATCATAAAATAATTCTTAAATATCAGAAAGGCCATCAAATATATAAGGGATCAGATTTATTATCTGTTTCTCCAAGGACAAATTCGGCTGGAGAATAAACTTTTAAAGAATAAAAGATTTCTGAAAACAATGAGTAGTCTTTCAACATGAATGTTGACATAAAAAAAGAGGCTGCCTTTCAAATAACCAGAGATGGTTATGCTGAGTGAGCTATTGGACCAAATGACATTAAAACTTCTCAACATTGCAGAATATTAGATCTTTAAAGGGACTTCAAAGTTATCTGGCCTAGTGGCTCACAGCCCATCAGAATAATCTGGGGAGTTTTAAGAACAACCCCAATGCCAACCCAGATCAAGTAGAACCAGGTCTTTCTGAAGTGAGCTGGCAGTACTTCGTTAGTTTGCTTTGCGTTCTGTTTATAATTCCCCCAGATGCAACCATGCAGCCACAGTTGAGAAACACTGTATTAGCTCCCAAATGAGAAAATTAGGGCTCACTGTTAGAAAATGATGGAGCCCTCATTATCGAGATCAACAGGGCTGGTCTGGCATGTTTTAGCGCATACAGCTGCTTCTTCTGGGGACACAATCCAGCAGGTGATATATCTGAACCCGTATAGTGTTCTGTACTATAAAGGGTATCTGCCACACATACTGCAAATTAAATTTTGAAAACTTAAATTCCGTCACAGATTAAACAGTAACATGAATAGGTATGGACGATAAAATGGCACCTTTTTTCACAGCTCCCAAATGAAGACTTATATCAGACACTAGGAGGAGGGCTCCATGAGAGATATATGAATGTGAAACGGTTAGGGTTAGCCTTTGGTGATCTAGTCATTTCCCGGAAATGATTTTCTTGGATTGCTAAAAAGCAGACAATATTAAGCTCTACTCAAAACAAGAACTCTGACCATGCCCTTACCCCTTCCAAAAACAAAAAAAAAGTGTTCTATGAGAAATGCTAGTCATTTTTTTCTAAAATTGTGTCTTTTAATGTATTTGAAAGCTGAAAGCTGAGCTTCCCAGGTGGCTCAATGGTAAGGAATCACCTGCCAATGGAGGAGAGGCAGGTTTGATCGTGGGATGGGGAAGTTCCCTTGGAGAAGAAAATGGCAACCCACTCCAGTGATTTTGCCTGGGAAATCCCATGGACAGAGGAACCTGGTGGGCTACGGTCCATGGTGTCACAAATAGTCAGACACGACTGAGCAACTAAGTATGCACACAAGGTGAAAACTACCCTGAGAATGAATATTTTTTTTCCTTTTAAGAAGGTCCTTAGATACATAGATATCATAGATTATTGAGAACAGCTCAATCTAAATGCTGGTTTTATCTGGTGGTTTAATTAATAAATTCAATTTTCAAAAATCATTTTGCAAGGCATATATGGAAAACTAGGAAAAATTCAAATGGATGAAAATTTAGTGATAAATATCATTAAGAAAGAAAATATTAAGCAATTGAAAAATTCATTTAAATTGAAAACTATGTTCAGTTATAAACAGTAACAAAGAGGCACATGATTCTCCAGCAGAAATAAAAGCTTTAGGCAATAAACAAATCTGTGTAGAAGAAAGAAGACGAAGATATAAAAGGAAAAAATGGGTGTTCCTATGCTTAATTATTAGTTATAGGCTCACTGTTGAAATACCATGAGTATTTAAAGAAACAAAGGGTTGGGCTAACCTGGAAAACATCAAATGTAAATACAGTGCATTTGTTTGAACTCTATGGAACCATAAAGTTTGAACTCTATGGAGCACATAAAAACATCTGTGCTTTATTATAGGGTTGGAAATGAAGAAGAGGATTATATACTTTGAAATTTATTTATTTTTAAAAAATATTTCTTTATTTTTGGCTGTGCTGGATCTTAGTCGCAGTGCATGGGCTTCTCCCTAGTTGCAGGGCATGGGTTCTCAAGCACGTTGTGATCTCTGTAGCTAGGGCATGTGGGATCTTAGTTCCCTGACCAGGGATTGAACCCATGTCTCCTACGTTGGAAGGTGGATTCTTAACCACTGGATTGCCAGGGAAGACTCTGAAAGTTATTTTTTAAACTTTCATTTTTCATATGTCTAATGACCTACAGATAAAAGGTCCATTTTACAAATACAGTATCTTGCACTATTAATAAACATGGTCACAGAACTCTTAAGTTATTTCATTTTTATTAGTAAAAATATAAACGAAGTACTTTTAAACAACATAAGAGATGAGATGAAGTCAATGCTATCAGTTAATTTTAGAACACAGGTTCCTTCCAAAAGAAATTTCAAGACACCACTCATGATGTAACATCAAATCTGGGGTAATAGACTGCTTGGTAACTTTCTTCTTCATGAAAAAACTCAGAGAAACTAAAGGGCAAGGTGTAAGCTATGAGTCAAAGAAGGAAGTGTCAGGGAGGCGGCCAGCTCGAGGTCCTCAGGCCACGCCCAGCTTGGTCCAGGCCTTTCTCTGGACCGACTCCTGACTCATCTGCACAGCGGGCCCCTGCTGGCCTGTCTTTTGCTCCCACCTCTGATCTCTGACGGCTCCTGCTGTGTTAACTCAGCCTGGGCCCCCTACACGGCTGCTACGAGGACCAGGTTCTGGCACCCACCGTCTCCTCAGAATCTGACCTCAGCTGTAGCCTTTTCTTCCACTTCACTATTCCCCTCAATTCTGACAGCTTGCAGTGACCTTCTCCTGCTACCGAGACAGCGATGCCTTGCCGTTTCACCTGTGAAATTCTCAAGTAGAGTGCAGCACACCTTGACTCCTATTTTTCAGGGTCTCTTTTAGCAATCAAATCACTGAACTCCTATTAAAGCAGGGAGAATCTAACTGAGTGACCCTGAACAAGCCTCAATTCTTTTTTGAGCCAATCCTTAAGAGTTCTTCAGCTTTCTCATCTAAAAATGCAGGAATATGAGACTAGACCACCTTTTAACATTAGAAAGCCAAGTCACTCAGTCGTGTCTAACACTTTGCAACCCCATGAACTGTAGCCCACCAGGATTCTCCAGGCAAGAATACTGGAGTGGATTGCCATTTCTTTCTCCAGCTGATCTTCCTGACCCAGGGCGCGAACTCAGGTCTCCCACACTGCAGGCAGACTCTTTACCATCTGAGCCACAGGGAAGTTTCTTTTTAACATTACCTCCAGCTCTAATAAAAGGGCTCTGTATTCCCAGTGGCTCAGTGGTAAAGAATCTGCCTGCCAATGCAAAAGATGTGGGTTCAGTCTCTTGTCCAGGAAGATTTCCCGGAGAAGGAAATGGCAACCCACTCCAGTATTTTTGTCTGGGAAATCCCAAGGACAGAGGAGCCTGGCAGGCTACAGTTCATGGGGTTGCAGAGCCGGGCATGATTGAGCAACTAAGCAATAACAACAATTACTGACTTCAGAGAAATGGCCCCACCAGACACCTAAGTCCCAGGAGTCACCCAGAAACCCTCTCACTCATGTAGCCCCAGGACCAATGAACAAATTACTCTCCTCCATCCTTGCTGTTCTGCCTCTGACTCCTCCTGATTCTGCTCAGTCGTCACTTCCACCTCCCCTGTGAAGCTGATCATAACGCACTCACAGCTTTGGGGGCCCGTGGGGTCCAGCTCTCCTGCTTGCCACCCCCCCCCCAGTGTCTCCTGAGTGTGAACGAAAGTTGAGGTGTGTCCTCAGAGCAGAGGCCTGACTCCACCCTCTAGAAGGATGTTCTGCACAGCGAACAACGAATACAGGAATGAAAGGAAGAGTAAACGCTCATAAAAAGGTTCAGACTCAAACACACGAGAGAATGTGTTCTGCTGTCTGTTAAATCTTAGAAGACACTGGGAAAAAGTAAATTAGAACACGTCAGGAAAGGGAAAGACTTACAGGTACTAGTGATAAGCCAGAGGATGTGCTAAACACTTTGACATATGCAATCTAACTTAATCCTTGTAACAACTGTTCAAAGGAGGTAATGTCATCTCCATGCTGCAGTTGGAGATACGAGCCTCAGATTATACTTCATTAACTTGTCCAACAAGTGGCAGGGTCAGAGTCTACTGCTCTTTCCCCAGGGCTAGTTACTGTCGTGATCCACCTTCGGAACAGTGCTCACTGCAGCTTGCCAATTTTATCTGATATTAAAATCCTTGAATTTGAGAAACTAAGATATCTGGAAAAACTCCACAAACCCTGGAACTGTGCTGCTCAATGTACAGACTCTACACTTACATGTTGGCACTTGCTATATTTAGCGGTACCTTTAAAATAAAATATCCTAAAATTCAATCTTGTGCTAAAATTATCTAGCAGCATTAGTAGCACAATAAATGTTGGAATGCCCCCTCTCATCTACTTTAAGTTCTCCAGAGATAACAGTATAATAATATGGGCTTCAATGCCTTGCATCTAGCTTAATCATAAAAGGCAAATGTTCTGACCTCCAGTTACCAACGATGAAACAGTGAAGATTGCAAACAGAAGCAGTGGAGTCCCAAAGGAAAATGTGAAACTTAAATAAAATCTAAATGATTTCAAAAAAATAGGTCAACCAGGATTATATATTTAAACAAAAGTGTTATGGGAAAAAAGGATAAATAATGTGTAAAAACATTATCAAGAGTCAAGTGAGGAAAATGTGCTTTCAACATTATCATTTTTTTCCTTGGAAAGCTTTGGTGATTCAACTTTGAGCAGCCTATTAATAGGGAAGATATGAAAGAGAATTACAAATGCAAGACAACAGAAGAGTTTTTCACCTCTTAGCCTCATTCTTGGTATGGTCTTCCTATACCACAAGCACATACTTACTTTTGACATTGCATCCCTATTAGAAACCCCGTACTGCTCAAAATCACACGGACATACGGGCCTGAAATCCACGGCAGGGAGCTGTGTGTGCTGTGCTTAGCCACATCCGACTCTTTGCAACCCCATGGACTGTAGCCTGCGAGGCTCCTCCGTCCATGGGGATTCTCCAAGGCAAGAATACTGGAGTGGGTTTCCATGCCCTCCTCCAGGGGATCTTCCCAACCCAGGGATCGAACCCAGGTCCTCCGCATTGCAGGTGGATTCTTTACTGTCTGAGCCACCACCTCAACACACTTAGATCAGGATGGTCAGGCTTAGAGCTCCAGCACTACACAGAACCACAGGCACTGTGCAAGCATGAGAAAAACAGAACAAGGCTTTATAATCATCAAGTAACTGATGTCATAACCAAATTAAGAATATAGGCATATCTCTGAAAATATGCAGTCATGTACATATACATTTCCACATATTCTATCTTATGCTATACCTAAATATAGATGGCTTTTGTTAAGGTATTAGTGAATTCTGGCTCCCATCATAACTAAGGTGGGCCACCACTACCCAGGGATCAAGAAGCATTTGATCTCTCTCCTATTTTTTACTACAAGCCTGAAGAGCACATTAAGTTGGTGCCCTGCTCCAGGGTTTAATTCTTCTAATGAAAATTGTCAGACTTACTTGTTTCTGACTAATCTACAATTTAGACCTTTTGGTTTATCTCCCATGAAGACAAAGAGCTTGTTATACCCGTTCTCACAATAACCTTTCATAGCCTAGAATTATAAGCTAGAGTCATTAAGTTCGTCATTCTCCAAATCAAGAATCATGTTCCAGGGGATTAAAGACGCTTCCAAGAGCAGAGCCAGGCCCTGTACTTTCCCCTAAGTCATATGATCTTGGACACTCTTTTAGGATAACCATCTAATTCTGTTAGCCTTAGAGATACCATTTTATTTCTTAATAATTTCTATTGAATAGCAGGCTTCTTCTAAAAAGAAGCCATATATACTTCTCTGTGTATTCTATGGAAAATAAATCTTTAAATATTTAACTCAGAAAGTGAAGTTCTCTAATTTGCTGCCCCCCAACAGTACCATCATTAAACACATTATTATCTAATCTCTAAGATTCATACATACATACAAAATTTAACAGAAAAGGCATCATTTGTTATTTCATGTTATATTGGGAGTTTTCCCCATTTGCTCCTAGAAGATAATAAAGTATTAATATTTTATCAATATTATATACTAAGTATTATCCCAAGTGCTTTATATGGGCTTTCACATTTAATCTTCATAGCCAGTCCATAAGTTGACACTATTATTATTCCCAACTTACAAATGAGGAAACTGATGAACAGAGAAAGGAGGAATAATTCTTTCCCAGGGTCACAGAATTCACATGAAATGTTGGCGATGGGACGAGAGTCCAGGCAGCCCAAGTGGGGTCACACTGTGCACCCCTTTCATCACTGTGAAAACCGTATCAAGTATATACATACCATGTTATGCAGTTCTTTTTAATAACTCTTAATTATATGAATATAACATAACTAATCTCTGAGGGATGGACATCTGTGTTATTTTTAATTTCTTGCTTTTGCAAACAATGCTGCAATTAGTGTCCTTGCATATATATCTCTGTACATTTAAGCATCCAGCATCCTTTTTATTTTGAAATATTTTAGACCCACAAAAAAGTTGTACAAATGGTACAGAGCTGTATGCCCTTCACCCAGCCTTCCCTTAATGTTAGCATCTTATATAACTGTACTATAATTATCAAAACCAGGAAATTAACATTGGTACTGTATTATTAACTAAACTACAGATCCTATTTGAATTTCACTGGTTTTTCATTACTGCCCTCTTCTATTCCAAGATCCTATGCTCTATTTAGCAGTTGTGTTTTCTTGGCCTCCTCCAGGCTGTGATAGCTGGTCAGTCTTTCATGGCCATAACACTCCAAGGAGGGCTGGTCGGCTGTAGTGTGGAATATTCTTCAGCAGGAGTTCAGTCAGTGTTTCCTGCGTGCACACTGAGCTCGGGCCTTGGGGAAGGACAGCACAGATGTGATGCTGTAACCTTCTCAGTAGGGCACATCACAGGCTTTGTGGTCCACGTCTTACCACTGGCACGGTTAACCCTGATCACTCGGTCAAGGTGCTACGTGCTGGTGTCTACACTGCAAAGTTTCTATTTTGCCCTTTGTAGTTAATACCTGGGAGAGACAATTTGAGACTATGCCAATATCCTGTTTCTCCTTAAACTTTCACCCACAAACTTGAGCATTCATCAATGATCCTCATGTGCAACAATCATGGCGGTATTTGCCTAATAATGATATTCAGTTTCCCTCTTTGCTGTTATAGGCATTAACTGAAATTCTTCTGTAAGCAAAAGCTGCCTCTTCTGCACCATTTAAATACCATTTAAAGGTGGACATTCCTTTTGCTCTATCGGGCATAATCTGAGACTATCACTTCTTGCTCTGACTGCCCAGGGCTGGCCACTCAGAGCCCCTCCAGCCGGCCGGAGTGCCCTTTTGACAGGTCACCCCCTTTCCGGCACCACAAGATGTTCTGTGACTCTTGTATTTTCCCTGCTCCAGATGGAGAGTCAAACACTTCTCCAAAGAGACCTCGTCCTTTTATTGGTAAACAGTATTTTAAAACCAAGGTTTAGCTGCAAGACTAGTCACGGCTACTGCGGGTCACGGCTTCTAGAACCCCTTAGCAGGCAGAGCCAGAAAATCTCTAACTCATGCCTCCATGCCAGTCGCCTCTCTGCATCTGTCCATACATTAAAAACTATAGTAGTCTGGTACAGATGTGAGAGCTGGACCATAATAAAGGCTGAGCACTGAAGAACTGATGCTGTTCAATTGTGACGCTGGAGAACACTCTCGAGAGTCTCTTGGACTGCAAGGAGATCAAAGCAGTCAATCCTAAAGGAAATCAACCTTGAATAGTCATTGGAAGCACTGATACTGAAGCTGAAGCTCCAATACTTTGGCTACCTGATGCAAAGAGCCAACTCATTGGAAAAGACCCTGATGCTGAGAAAGATTGAAAGCAAAAAGAGAAGGAGGTGGACATAAATTTGAGCAAACTCCATGAGATAGTGAAGGACAGGGAAGCCTGGTGTGCTGCAGTCTATGGGGTTGCAAAGAGTTGAACACAACTTGGTGACTGAATATATAGATACCTGGCTCTTATCATATGCACATTATTTGCTTACGTGTTAATCTTAGTATATGCAGAGAGTTATAGTCTCAATTGCCAGTTCTTAGCCTCCTTTGCTCACAGAAAATAATGTAAAGTTTTATTGACTTTTTAAGATTGGGAATTTCTCCTCAAATGCAAATATTGGCAAAAAATTCTCTACTTTTTAATAATAACATAAAAACACCATAAATCTGAGTTTGGCCTTTTCATAAAAATATAGGTGGGTACCCTTAGGAGTACTAACACCACTTAATAGAAGGATCTTTAAATTAAGCTTTTAATTCAGTACTACAAACAAGGAAAATATAAGAACCTCAATAATCTGTGTAGGGGAGTTTCCAAAGGTTTGGTTTGACATGTTTTTAATTGAGTTTTTCCTAAAGAAAAACATGAAACTGATGTGGTGGAGGAAAAAAAAAGAAAAAAAAAATATATCCTCAAAGCCAATAGCACTGTGAAAACAGGAAGAGGAAGAAATCAGTGAAGCAGTGGCAATCTTTTAGAGCTATCAGAAAATATACTTAAGCATATTAAAGCGGAAAATGAATGTAAAAAGATGAAATCAGAAGCAGTTCCGGGGAATCTTTTGAGTACTAAAAGTGTAAAACTTTAGTCAGAGCACCGGGGTCAGGATCTTGGCGGATAGAAGTGCGGTCAGGAAGCAGGGCTTTGTGCGCAGGCGCAGGCGGTTCCTCAGCCGCCGCGGGGTCACCTCCCCGCGGGGTCACGTCTCCGCGGGGTCACCTCCCCGCGGGGTCACGTCTCCGCTGGGTCACCTCCCCGCGGGGTCACGTCTCCGCTGGGTCACCTCCCCGCGGGGTCACGTCTCCGCTGGGTCACCTCCCCGCGGGGTCACCTCCCCGCTGCACAGTCAGGACACACGGAGCAACTCCCAGAAAGGACGGGCCTCCTCTAGAGGACCTCTGATCATCGCGACCAACACTTCGGGTGTGGGTCTAAGACCGGAAGAGAAGGAAAGAAGCCAGTGCTGGCAAAGGACAGGAAGACAGGTTTGGAAAGACCCTGGAAGGCTCTGTGGCCCCGGAAGTATAAACAGCAAAATGCCAATCACCGGAGAAAGCCATAATTTGTCGATCCCCATGAAATGACCGCTTGGTTTTTGTCACCAGGGCCTCCCCTTTGCATTCTATTTCTCGTATCCAGTTTTGGCGAAAAAAAATACCAGCTAGCTTGCTGGTTTCGGTATTTCAGCCCTTATGTACACATGCTTTCGAAGGGTGAATACAAATGACCACAGGCAGTTATAACCTTTGTATTTTTAAAAGGCTGGCAGGAAGTATTGTTAAGACTTTCTGTAGAGATGCTATACCTTCCTTGTGTTTGCAGGGCAGGAACAGAGACTAGAAGGTAGAGAATGAACTTGTGGACCCAACGCGGAAAGGGGACGGTGAGATGAACTGGGAGAGAATCACTGACATGTATACACTCCGAGGTGTAAACAGATCGCTAACGGGGAGCTGCTTCAGAGCGCAGGCAGCTCAGTCAGCGTGGTGCTCCGAGATGACCTAAAGGCGTGGAATGGGGCTGGCGGGGGGGGGCCCAGGAGGGCCGGATCTATGTAGCTGATTCACTTCCTTGTACAGCAGAAGCCAACACAACTTTGCAAAACAATTTGAGGTCACTGCCCACCCAAGCAGAATACAAAGTCCACTGAAAATGGTCCACTGCGGTGTCATACAAAAGAAGGCCCATCCCCTGGTTTTCATCAGTTAGATTTGAAGTTGTAAAAAAGTTTAGAAATACTTAAAATAACTTTTTAGACTTTCACATGTAATTCTACTTATGATAGCCAGACAGAAGGTGATATAGAAATCACACTACAAAATTGCCCCAGGCCTTTTAAAAATATTTATATACATTAAGTGTGCAACCTTTTGACACTTCTATTTCTCTACTTTCATCTAAAAATATCTCCTGTTAATCTGACAGTGGCCTGAATGACTCAGCATGAACAATAACTAGCACACAAGGAGCGAGGTTCTGGGATAAAGCTGCGCCAAGGGCATGACAGGTGGTCATGCTTGCTGCCTCCACTCCAGCACTTACACCATTACTACCCCCACCACCCCCTCTCCAGTTCTCTCTTTTATTCTGGCTCCACAGCATCCATTAGAACTGCCTTGAATGACAACTAAGTGCTCCCTCCTCGAAAGAGGCTTCCTGGATGCTCTCCTGTTGGAAGTCTTTTTTCTTTACTCTGAAAACCCACAGCATTTTCCATGTAACTCTCTACTACAGGCAGAATTCGAAAGAAGATGCTGGCCCCCAAGATTCTCATTCCTTGGATACTTAGCTAAACGCTCAATTAGGTGCTACTGGGATGGAACTCTGCAGGTAGAATTAAGGCTGCTGATTAGCTGACCTTAATACTGGAAGGTAATTTTGGATTACATTGGGGCGGGGAGGGGCTCATGCATCAGTTTTTAAGCAAGCTCTTCAAAGCAAAGAGGAAGGCAGAACTATCACTTAGGAGATGTGTCAAAAGAAGAGAATAGGAAAAATGGGGCCAAAGAGGCAGCGAGAGACACGAACAGTGAGAAGCACGTGACCTGTCGTTGCTGGGTCTGAAGATGGACGACAAGGACTGTGCGTGGCCTCCAGAGGCTGAAGTGACCGACCTCTGGTCAACAGCCAACAAGGAAACTGGGACCTCAGTCCTACAGCCATAAGGAAACTGATTTCTGTCAACAACCTGAATAAACTTATTAAGTAGATCCACCCTCAGAGTTTATGGAAAGCAACACGGGCCTCCCTGCACTTGATTTTGTCCTTGTGAAACCCAGAATACAGGCCAACCCAAACCTCTGACCTACAAAATGGTTAAGATATTCAAGCTGTGTTGTTTACATTTGTGGAAATGTATTGAAAACATAAATAGAAAACTAAAATGCTTTCTTCTGTACTTTATCCTATTTGCCAGTTGAAATTTCAGTGGACATCAGATCAGAATCATCTGAGAAGCTTTTAAAATGCACATAATCTATTCCCAGATAAAATTTCTGAGGAAGATGAGGCCAGGAAAGGGAGAAAACATCAAATTTTTAATTAGTCACTCTCTGACATTAACCCTAACATTTTTTAATACTAGCATCACTTCATAAAGTTCCTGCAAGCCCCTCTCCAGGTAATTCCCATCCTCACATCCCCAGAGCTAACCACAGTCCTGATTTTGGTTTTCCACTGAAGGTTAGTTTTGCCTAAACTAGAACTCTCCATAACAGACCCATGCATTGCATATTCTGGTGTAAGTTTTCTTTCTCCATGCTGTTGGGTATACAGGCACTCCACTCCTTTTTACTGAGAATCACACATTGTAACACTACACTATAGCTTATCCATTCCCGGTTGATGGACACGGGTGGTTCACAGTTTTGGGCTATTATGAATAAAGCTGCTATGAATATTTTGGTGACGTGCTTTCATTTCCCTTGAACTGCTGGATCATAGGGTAAATGTATGTGTAGTTAAAGATCATTCTCTGAAGTGTCTATGCCATTTTAAGGGTTTCTACATGAGTGAGAGTATATCAGCCCCCCTTTTCTCCCGTCTCAAATGATCTGAATGTGTGGCAGGATTTGAGAACCACTAGATTAGATTAAGAATTCCTCCAGAGCTGGATGCACATCTTACTCATCCTAGCTTTCCTCAATATATTTAGCATAGTCTTTAGCAAAGCAGGAACTCATGAATCCTATCAAATTTCATCTTGATCAAGCTGCTGACTTTTGCCATATATGGCAAATTTATTAAGTAAGTCTTCCATCAGTTCAGTTCAGTTCAGTCACTCAGTCATGTCTGACTCTTTGTAACCCCATGGACTGCAGCACGCCAGATTTCACTATCCATAACCAACTCCCAGAGCTTGTTCAAACTCATGTGCATCAAGTCAGTGATGCCATCCAACCATTTTATCCTGTCATCCCCTTCTCCTCCTGCCTTCAATCTTTCCCAGCATCAGGGTCTTTTCCAATGAGTCAGCTCTTCACATCAGGTGGCCAAAGTATTGGAATTTCAGCTTCAGCATCAGTCCTTCCAATGAACACCCAGGACTGATTTCCTTTAGGATGGACTGGTTGGATCTCTTTGCATTCCCAGGGACTCTCAAGAGTCTTCTCCAATACCGAAGTTCAAAAGCACCAATTCTTAAGTGCTCAGCTTTCTTTATCGTCCAACTCTTACATCCATGCATGACTACTGCAGAAATCATAGCTTTGACTAAACGGACCTTTGTTGACAAAGTAATGTCTCTGCTTTTTAATGTGCTGTCTAGGTTGGTCATAGCTTTTCTTCTAAGGAGCAAGTGTCTTTTAAATTCATGGCTGCAGTCACCATCTGCAGTGATTTTTGGAGTCCAAGAAAATAAAATCTGTTCACTGTTCCATTGTTCCCCCATCTATTTGCCAGGAAGTGATGGGACTGGATGCTATGATCTTAGTTTTTTGAATGTTGAGTTTTAGGCCAACATTTTTAAGTCTCCCATAACTAAACACAAGTAGTGTGATTGTGAGTAAAGTATTTCCTTATCTGAATAATCATGGGTCCAATACTTGTTTTCTCTATCAAATTTCGAGCTTCAAGAGGGTGTGGCCTGTGTCTGTCTTATTAAGTGTTGTACACATGAATCTAGCACAGAGACACATATCAGGGCCTCTATGAATGAACGAAGTGCACAGGGGAAAGAAAAAAACCCTTTCTTCTGAGTTTTTTATTTTAATTAAAATAAGCTACAAGTTTCCACTCTGGGAGAGTCCTAGGTCTACAGCTTTCAATATTGGGGGGAAATAAAGATCCTTCTGAAAATCTGATTAAAACTATGGATTTCCCCCCTTCCAAAAAACAAAAAAACAGACCAAAAAAGACAGATGTATGTATACATCCACACACATTCACAATTCTGTACATATCAAGTTGGTCACATAGTGCTCACATGATCAGAAGTCATAGCACGGGGTTTTATAAAAAACTGCAATCAGTTCTTTCACCAATATTTGTTGAATATCCGATTTGTCCTGGAACAACACTATGTATTAAGGCAAGAGTTTCTGCCGAAGAATAGGGATGGAGTGGGGGCGGGGGGGTCACACACCAGTGACCAGCAATTGCATCTAATACAAAATCAGACAACTCTTTTTAAAGATGACTTATTTGCCCAAGTCTACAACATATGACCAACAAACTGAAACACAGATAACCCTTCAAGGTAATACTTTGGGGATAAGAGATTTACCTTTGAATTGTGTTTCTGGAAGTGAAAGAAAAACAGGGAAAGAAGAGTAACCATGCTGCATTCTCAAGGAATAAATGCTTCTAGCATTAAGGGACCTCGTGGTGAAATGACCTGCCCCGGGAGACGGGACTACCATCTGTGGCGGCTTCCTCAAATGGCAGTGTGTCTGAGACACAAAAATGACGCTTCTGTCTGTGGGAAGTGTGAAGACAAGGGTAAATGTTAAAACAGCTAAAGCAAACAAAAACTTTAAAACAGCAACAATAAAAACCCAACAGTGACAGAGAATGGAGCTCAAGAATGTCTTCTGCTAGAGAAATGAATTATTCTATATTAATGGATTTTCTGATTGAAGTTAATTTCCTCAAATGGCAAAATCTTTATAAAACACTTGCTGGCAATCTTCCCAAATCCATTTCGCACTCCTGGTCTCCTTAATCAAACTAAGTAAACATGATGTAATGTTTCAGATGACTCACTCAGCCCATCCTATACTCCACCATGCTACAGCACACTCTGAGAAGTTGCTGACTACCCACCTGGGCTTGCCCCTCATCAAAACAACTCCAGCCGCTCCAGGCAGAGACCCAGGGCTTTGGGGGTTTCCTCTTTCTCTTCGCTTCATTATCAAGTCACTAGCTGGTAAGGTCCATTTACCTGACTGATAGCACTCTGCAAGTCATCCTTCTAGCTCCTGGCTAACCTGGGAAAACAACTGTTTCTTCAAAATAAGTTCAATTTAAAATTTAAATAGCAACCTGAATATTTCTGTTTTATGAACTTTGTTTCAGGAAAGGTGAGCTAGCTTGGAGATGAACAGTGGGAGGTGGCCAGGTCCAGACCCCTAGTTTTAGGCAGCTATCTGTAAAAAGGCACCCACATGGCCATTGGCTTGGAAAAGTCAGGGAGGAAGATGAGGCCAAAATTTTAAAGTAACAATTCTGGTTATTATCAAAATAGACCATAAATGAGGGTCTGAATAAAATTTGTAATGCTTGTTATACAGACTCCATAACACCCATTCTGGCTGTTCAGAATTATTTTAAATGTTTTGCATTTTCAACTTTAGGGTTTTTTTCAGACAACAGACATTTATATAAGTGAAGCGTTAATACAATCACAAGCCAAATTGTTTTCCTTTGTGATTTATTTCTTATTGTACAGCTACAAATGCCTTTAAATTAAAATCCGTGTCTCTTTTGTCGAGGATAGACCATCCGCTGTGATACGTTATTAGCCACTAAGCTGCAGGCTTGTTAAAAGAAGTCCATCACTGCCATCCCTGACTGGTACATCATAAGCAAAGGGGGATAGTTTAAATTCACAATGTGACCCCCGACAGTCATGTCAATACCGCAGGCCCATGCCCGAGTGACAGGAGCACCTACCTACCCTGGTGGACGGTATCATGAAATTTAAAAACCTCCCAAACCTATGAACATTCTAACCTCCATGGATGCCTCTGAATATAAAATTCTGTAGCACTTCTTCATGACCAAATTAAAATGAACTCTATCTGGGAATCATTAATATTCCATTATAGGACCCGTAATGATTACTACCTCCCCTCTCTCCTACTCAAACTCTTCTCTCTCTCTCTCCTTTTTTTTTTTTTGGTTAAAAATCTGTCTGTACTCTTTAAGCAGCATCTGTTCTGTCAAAATGTTCTAACAGACTTCTTTCTGATAGATTTTTTTTGTTTCCTAAAGCATGAACATGACATGTAGACCTTCAGCTATTTCCAAATATTCCCTTTCTCATCGTCACCGTTTTCACTCAAGGTCGGAACCAGACCAAAAGCAGCAGCTTTGTCTGTGCAGGCCAGCACCTGACCGGAAGCAACAGCCTGCACCCGGACCTCCCCGGGGAAAGCGGAGCAGAAACACATCACGAACCTTGTATCACAACTCAGCTTGGTGCATTTTACTGAACAAAGCTGCATCCCATATTTTAAGCCAAAACCTTTCAAGCTTCCCTCTTGAAAAGCTTGCTAAGGCAACTTTTCTCTTGAAAGGCTCGCCTGCTTCTCCCAGGATAAGCACTCGAGCCGGTTTCTTCCATAGAGACTGTCGCTACCAGGCCTCCAGGACCTTCCCTTGAAGAGAGCTCACCTACCCCAGACGACAGTTGATGCTCTTTTTTTAGCTACACTTAAATACCACCCCTCAGTTCCTATTTTCAACTGCAGACTCCAAATATAACTCCGATCAAGTATTTTTGAGAATTCACTTCAGGCTTTTCATTTATAAAAAATGCCGACTTTTTTCAGACTGTGGCCGGTTTCTTCCTCTCACATAATTCTTTCAGAGTAATCCTTTGAGGACACCCACAAAACAGAGGTTAATTTTCTTGGATTTAAATCTGAACTTTCACTACTAAGCACACACTTCTTTGTCTAAACCAATAAATACATCAGAAAAGTTAAAACTTGAGAGATGCAATTTGAGTTTACAAAGAAAAAAAAAATGATATTAAGAACACTCCTAATACTTAGGCTGAAAGGATCTGTAAAGACCATGTATAGTTTTTATCCAGCTTATTCTTTGCCACAAAATATTTTGCTCAAAAGAAATTGCACATGAGTTAGTTTGAGCCCAATAGAAAAAACAGAGGAAGTAGTTCTGGTCCTGGTAGAGAGTGGGGACATGGCAAGGGGGGACCAGATACTGTTGGCTTTAGGAGCCTGAACTGAAAACCTGACGATTATGGGCATGAAACCATTTTACAAACCAAGAAACCATAACTGAGGCACTGTCCCTTGTCATCAGCAGCGAGAGGACGAGCGTGGAACCCAGGACCGCCAACACTGGGATGCACTCCCCAATCCGCATGGGCACTCTTGGAGGAAGGTGTTACTGCCCACGCTACACACGTGGCCGGCACAGCGGCGCAGAGTGACACCAAGATCGAGCCTTAACTTGGAAGAAGCCGTCAGGGTGTTCCTACTTTTTAGCACTCTCCCATTTCATGCAGTTTAGAACCCAGGTGATATAGGAAGGGACAGTGGGGCAATTTGGAAAATAATTTAGCAACAGAAAAGCTAGTATCTCAAAACAATCTGAAACCATTCTGTTATTAACTGTCACCAGCCACGCCCAAGCCGTCCTCCCTTCTTGAATGCACAGCTGCAACCATTTCTTCACCGTCTCATTTCCACTAGAACTTCCTTCCAAAAAATTCTCCACAGACCCCAGAGTAATAATAATAACCTTTTTAAAGGGACTCATGTGACTCTCTAGCTTTCCAACTCTTTAAAATTGCCTTTTTCTTAAAACCACAGTTTTCACCACTGCTATGCAATTGCAGCTGAGCTTAACAATCATGATATTCACTGCTGGGAAGAGCAATCAAAGAGTAGTAAAGTTTGAAAGAGTATAAAAACTTCATTAAACTCATTATTACACGATGCTTAAATCTCTGGCTGAATGCAGAGAATGAAACTTCCTTTTCACTGGAAGTTTTAAGGAAATAATTGTAGATTCACATGCAGTGGCTAAGACAGTAAAGGATCTTCCTACAATGCGGGAGTCCTGGGTTTGATCTCGGCGTTGGGAAGATACCCTGAAGAAGGAAATGGTAACCCACTGCAGTATTCTTGCCTGGGAAATCTCATTCGGAGAGGAGCATGGTGGGCTATAGTCTATGAGGTTGCAAAGAGCTTGACATGACTGAGCGACTAACACTTAACACATGCAGTTATAATAAACAAGAGTTTTTTTTAATACATTTTACCAAGGTTTTTCCAATGGTAACATTTGCAAAACTACCGTATATCATAGTATTTTACAACCACAACACTGACTTTGAAAACCCTCACCAGATTTCTCCATTTATACTTGTCCTCACTTGATAATACTGGAAGCAAAGAGGAAAGAAGAGAGAGCAAAATGGGGGAGAAATGTTTTTTAAGGTCAGCCTTTTGGTGGAAAGAAAAGAAGAGCAACTGTCAAAGTTAAATTTTTAATCTCCTCCCTGGTTGAAAGGGTCAAATTAGATAGGTCAGCGGAACCCTGAAAGCTGAGTTGGTTTTGCTCTCTTTTTAAGAAAAAGCCTACAACTCTTGTTGTCACTTTGTGCAAACAGGTACTTTTTGGAGTTCAAGTTTTTAACAAATTGCTTAAATCTTTAATGGCTGGGTTGTTGTGTTTTGTTTTTGTTTTGTTGTTGTTGTTTTTCTTACCCCTATATATAACTGTGATTGATTAAAAACCTAATGGTTATATACCTGGAAACATGTAGGAAAATATACATATTTCCTAATTATCATTTCTTCCTTTTTACAAGATACATTAATCTTTATTTTAAATGTATTTTTCTGTTGTCAATCTTTTGGATTTGTTTACTTAAATGTTACCCTCCTGGCTAACTTCTCCATCATCTTCACAGGTTACTGTTGCCTAAAAATACCAAATAAGAAAATTATGTTTGAAATAAAACATACAATGTTTTCAGCCAACTATATGTGTTAAGTAATAGATACAGGTAATATGCATTTTCAGTAACTTCTTTAAATTCTAAAACCTGGTTCACATCTAAATTCTGGTTTTGGGGAAAGCAAGGGAAAACATACACATCTGAATAGGAACATTCATTGGGATTCGACTTAATAGAATATGTAACTATTTTTTTCATTTCTAAAAAAATTTTTATCCAATTTTTGAGGTCACTTTCCATTTACAGCTATTACCAAATATTGGCTATATCCCCTGTGCTGTATGAAACAGCCTTGGGTCTTTCTTGGACCCAACCATCTGTGCCTCCCATTTCCCCACCTACACTGTGGCCCCCCGCCCCCAACAAGTAGCCATTTGTTGTCTGAATCGGCGAATCTCCTTCTTTCCTGCTTTTTCACTACTTTGTTGTATTTTATTTTTAGATTCTACATGTAAGTGACATCACACAGCGTTTGGATTTGCCTCTGTCTGATTTTATTCACTTAAAGTCTATTTCTGTTGCTGCAAATGGCAAAATTTCATTCTTTCTATGGCTGAGTAGTATTCCATCACATTCTTTATCCAGTCATCTGTTGATGGACACTTAAGTTGCTTCCCTATCTTGGCCACTGTAAATATTGTTTCTATGAACAATGAAGTGCACATATCTTTTCAAATCAGTTTTTTGTTTTTTGGATTGTATATTCAGGAGTGAATGTACTAGGTCATACGGTTCTAATTTTTATTTTTTGAGAAACCTTCATACTGGTTTCCACAGTGGCTGCACCAATTTACATTCCTGCCAACAGTGCACAGATTTCCTTTTTCTCCACATAATTGCCAAAATTTGTTATTTTTGATGACAGCCATTCTGACAGGTGTGAGGTGATAGCTCATTGTGGTTTTGATTTGCACTTCCCTGATGATTTATGATATTGAGCATCTTTTCACGTGCCTATTGGCCATCTGCATATCCTCTTTAGAAAAATGTCTATTCAGGTCTTCCAGCCATTTCTTAATCAAGTTGTTAGTTTTTTTGATGTTGAGTTGTATTAGCTGTCTATAAAGGTTGGGTATCAACCTCTTATTGGTCATATCATTTGCAAATATTTTCTCCCATTTAGTAGACTATCTTTTCATTTTCTCAATGGTTTTCTTTGCTATGCAAAAGTTTTTAACGGTTTCATTTGTTTATTTTTACTTTCCTTTAGGAGATAGATCCAAAAAAAAAATATTGCTATGATTTACGTCAAATAGTGTTCTGTCCAGGTTTTCCTTTAGGAGTTTTACAGTATCCAGTTTTACATTTAAGCCTTTAATCCATTTTATTTTTGTGTATGGTGTTAGAGAATGTTCTGATTTCATTCTTTTACACATAGCTGTCCAGTTTTCTGGACAAGGATTTTTCAGTTATTTACAAATCAATGTGATATACCACATTAGCACACTAATGAATAAAATACCATATGATCATCACAACAGATGCAGAAAAAGATTCTGATAAAATTCAATGTCCGTTTCTGATAAAAACTCTTCAGAAAGTGGGCATAGTGGGAATATATCTCAACATAATAAAGATCATACCACATATGACAAATCCACAGCTAACATCATACACACGAGTGAAAAGCTGAAAGCATTTCCTCTAAAATCAGGAAAAAGACAAAAGATGCACACTCTTTCCACTTTTATTCAACAGTTTTGGAAGTCCCAGACATAGCAGTTAGACAAGAAAAAAATAACAAAAGGAATTCAAATAGGAAAAGAAGAGGTAAAACTGTCACTCTTTGCAGATGACATGATGCTACACATAGAAAAGACATCACCACCACCTAAAGACACCATCAGAAAACTACCAGAGCTCACCAATGAAATCAGTAAAGTTGCAGGATAATACATAGAAATCTGTTGCATTTCTATATACTAACAACAAAAGATCAGAAAGAGAAATTAAGGAAACAATCCCCTGGAGAAGAAAGTGGCAACCTACTCCAGTCTTCTGTGTGGAAGAGATTCATTCCCAGGATAACAGTCTAGAATCTACCGATAAACCCACGTGCCTTCTGACCCAGAGCTCTCCATTTGGAGAACACACAGAGTAGGAAGACACCCAGAAATACGCCTTCTTTCCCAGGGTTTGCAGTCACTTCAGATAATTCACATCTCCATTAACATTCCAGGGTTTTCTTGGGATCTTTAAAGAGGACCAGAACGAAGTTGCTTCCTCAGAGGTTCTTCATGATCTCAGGACCAGTTTAAGACCAAAGTATCCTTAGTCCCTGCACTTTTGCAGCAGCAAAGACCCAAACCAAAGATAAGATATAAAAATGCAGCAAGATGGAGAAGAGGCACTGTTGGCAGGAAACACAGGATTAACCAAGGTTCACTGTCAGGCGCCTGTACAATGTCAAGACAGGCAGCACTGCACAAACGCCTCCCGGGAAGGATTCCCACGGCCATTCTGTGGAACCAGCAAGTCTTTAGAAAGAAATGAAGCCAGAGATGATGAGGATTAACAATCTTACCCCAATAGGAGAAAACGCTCAAGGTCAAAGTCACAGATGGTTCCTTCTAAGAACAAAATGATGGGTGTGTTTAGGCTGAAAAGGAAAGGGAGACAGAAGTCCTGTCTACTGACACTAATCCCACTCAGCCCCGGGAAGGGGAAGATGCCTCGGGTCCAAATACTCGCAGGAAGGGGTGGAGTCCTTGTCCAGTCCACTCTGAGGTAGGTAAAGAATAAAACAATACTAAAAAGTTATAGTGACTTCCCTGGTGGCTCAGACGGTAAAGCGTCTGCCTACAATGTGGGAGACCCGGGTTCAATCCCTGGGTTGGGAAGATCCTCTGGAGAAGGAAATGGCAACCCACTCTGGTACTCTTGCCTGGAAAATCCCATGGACGGAGGAGCCTGGCGAGAGACCGTCCATGGGGTCGCAAGAGTCGGACACGACTGAGCGACTTCACTTTCACTTTAAAAAGTTATAATAGCTAGCACATACTAGAACTCTGAAGTCCTTAGATATATTAACTTATTAAAACAACTAGATAGGTAGGTGTTAATAAAGCCTCCCATTTCATAGATGAGGAAACCAAGAGACAATGTTTAAGTGAATTTGCTCATAACCCCTCAGCTAGTCAGACAGGGGAGTTGAGATTAGAACCCAGTCAGCAGAGTTCCCAAGACCACAGTCATAATCCTCATGTATCATGTTTCTCAGGAACTTCATCCTCCAACCGAGAGATGGCCCGAATTTCACATTCTCATCTCCTTCTATTTAAGTCCTGAGAGATTTATTACTTATTAGAATCTTAGGAATGTCCTATTAAATGATCAGAACTAAAAGCAGACCTTCCCTCTTCCCCTTTCTTCCACCTTACCCCCAATGACGCCTGAAGGCAAACCACATCCAAGCACTGGGATTGGCACGCCCAGTGGAGCCATGGAAAGACACATCAGATACTCTGGCAGAGTTTGGTCCTGATTTGGTGAGAAAATAGGCAGGAGGGAGAGAGAGAAAGAAAGAAACAAGGAAAGAGAGAAGGAAAGAGAAAGAGAGAAAGAGAGAGGGAGGGAAGAAGAAAGGAGGAAAGAGCATTAATGTTTATGGAGAAGAAAGGGGATGGGAGCTGAAGTGGAATATTAACCTAAATCAAAATCGCAATCAGTCTCCTACTAAAACTGTACCTATATTTCAAGTGGTGACTTATCTCAAACATCACGTCCTCCCAGCCAGATTTCAAGTTTAAAGAACCTAAATAATATTCTATCACTGATTGCCTTTTGGTACCCAACTTCTTCCATTTTATACCCTAGATATCTGTTACTTATAATCATTTAAGCAACTTATTGGGGAAAACTCTTATTTGCACAAAGCACTCATACACTGATGTATCTGTTTAGGTCATTTGAGTAAACAGCAGGGAATTAGCAATAAATTGTAAAGTGTGAAAAAGGGCTCAATATACCACTATCTATCCTTTTCATGTAAAAAAATGTAAATTTTCAGGCAGATTTACAGCTAAATATTAACTCAAGCATCTGAATTAAAGGTTTGAAACAAGTCCCTCATGGTGTATACCTTTAAGTATGTTAAGGCCTATTTTTTATTAGCATTTCTACTAACAAGCAGAATTCATTTTATATTTTTAATATGGAACAATTGTCTATTTAAGAGATAAAGGACCCTCTATCTTTTTTAATAGTTTGCAGTCTCTGAGAACAGGGGTCCATTTGGTTCTGATATGTTCTCCAAGTCCACACCTGAACACACAGTGGGTCTTCAGTAAATATTCCTGACTGTGCAACTACCCTGAACAACAGATGCAGGTCAGAATGTTACTTCTGGTCCAAAAAGAAAAACCAAATGCTACTCTGATCCAAAGAAATCTTAAAGTAATAAGGTCAATGTGTAGCAATAACTGTTTATCAGTTCCATCCATATAAATGGCTCACCTCATAAATTAAACTGAATGGAGTATATACCTGTAATTTCTAACTTGGGAAAGGGGTGGCAGAAGAGAGAAAGGAGTTATCTAGAACCTGTAAGATGATACCAAATGTGTGTGCGTTTATCTGGATATATGTATCTGTCTGAGTGGCATGTGTGTAACACTGCCCCCCTAAAGGCCAATTCATATCCCACCGAATAATTTATCTCAACAGGGAATGAAGAGATAGCTATCGAGAGAGAGAGAGAGAGAGAGAGAGAGAGAGAGAGAGAGAGAGAGAGAGAGAGTGTGTGTGTTTTGGTGGGAGGGGAGGAGAGAAAGAAAGATAAGAAAGAGACTAAGAAAACAAAAGAGAAAGTCAGAGGCAGAATTAAAGAGAAACTGAGAGGCAGAGAAAGGGAGGCAGAGGGAGAGAGGAAAGGAAGAAAAGCAATTAAGAGGGCTGGCCACAGAGAGGAGTAAAATGAAACGAACGGTTTGAAGAAAATCTTTTCTTGCTGAAATCTGCAGTAAAATCCAGATTCCTGCTGAAACAGAAAACCCTCCTCTGGGGTGGGTGAGTGACTGAGGTTTGTCACAAAAGGAAATCAATATTTTACTTGACAATTTCCATGTAAATGCCACCGTCATTTTCAGTATCATTTCACTGTCAACTTCCACAGTAAATAAAAAACAGTATAACACTTATTTTTCCCCCTGAGATTTTTAAGCATGATCTCAATTGTACGACTGCAACCAATCATCCAGAAAATTCTTGGCAGAGCAAATCAAAGAACACATGCTTACCCAAGGTGAATGGCAGCCACTGGACTGTACATTAACTGCATTTGGTTCATGATTCGGAAAGCTCCCTCAAACATGCTCTAGATCTGCACACTAATGAACCCACAGTCATGCATGTTACCACAGCCTACCACAAAAGTCTAAAAGCTTACTATAAAAATTCTACCTGTCAACTTTCATTTCTGGCATAAGTTGATAAAAACCTCACAAATTCTCTCCTAGAAAGACTGTTAACATTCCATGCTAACACCACTAGAATGAGAAAAGGCCTGTTTACATGTGTCTACTGCTTAACTTGGAGAAGGCAATGGCACCCCACTCCAGTACCCTTGCCTGGAAAATCCCATGGACGGGGGAGCCCAGTAGGCTACAGCCCATGGGGTCGCAGAGTCAGACACGACTGAGCAACTTCACTTCACTGTCTAACTTCCATGGATGCACAGAATGTATCAAGTCCCGATCCACCATCTTTTACTTTCATTTCCATTTGGAACTGTAGCATCAGAAATGGCAGCATTTGTTCCATAGAGAAAGGACTTAAAAAACACCTTCCTTATATAGTAAGCTGAAGATACATTTCCTCTTGCTTTTTTCATAATATAATTTTTTAATGAGCTGCAATTAAAGCCAGTAAGACTCAGAATCTCGTAATACCATTTTTACACCTTTTTTCATTTTTCAGAGTATATATGTCTTTCCAAATCTGGCAGAACTCAATTCTATATATTATGTAGTTTAAAAGTCATAGAAAACATAAGGACTTATCTTTCTACTCATACATTTTCATATTATACCACAATTCAAATGTGCTGCCCTTCTTAGCAAATTCAGTCAAAGGAACTGATGTCAAAAGAAATATACATGTGTACAAAGTTTTTAAAAAGAAAGTTAGAATCAAACAGAAATCTGTAAAGATCACATTCTTAACACATACATCTTATCCTGAACTTCAAAAATATCCACATCCATTATCAGTCTTTATTTTGTATTTGAATCAAATGCACATCTCATGTATACTGTGGCAGGATGTTATGAATCCCAAAGTTGATTAGAGGGAAGACATGCTAATTGTTGTCAATAATAAAGCTCAGTGCAAGTAATCCAGGCATTCCACAATTACTCAGATTTTAATTTAATCTCTTTCCAAAGATGACCTGAGTGGATTTCTGAGGACTGAATAGTCAGAACTGCTTCCTTTATTGTCTGATAAATGCCTATTTGTTTCCATAGTGAATACACCATTGTGATCTTTCTCAAGTTCTGACAGTCAAATAAATAAACTGCCCACTATTTGTATTATGAATTATTAAAAATTTACTGATTTATCAGTATTATAAATTATAATGTGGACTTCTAGAAATTATTAATTGAAGGGTACTTTGCAGTCTGACACGTCAAGGACAAGGTCCAACAGAAACCTCACCAGAAAAACTAAAAAAAAAACAACAACAAAAGACTTAAGTGATCTTAGCTTATTTTACAATAAAAGGTAAGTAGAAAATATAAACATATTTTAAATACCAGTATTTCAGGGTGGGCCATTAAGAGGAACAAACTACTAAGTATAAAAAAATAAGTTACAAGAATACATTGTACAGCAAAGAGAATATAGTCAATATTTTATAATAACTTCAAATGAAGTATAATCTATAAAAATACTGAATTATTATGTTATATACCTGAAACTAACATAATATTTTAAATCAACTCTACTTCAGTAAGTAAATACAAAAAAACCGGTATTTCAATGCTTACTTTCAGTAGATCCTTGGAGAAATCACCACCTTTATCTACCCCTTGGAGGTTTGCGATGAACTCTTGGCAAGTCATCTTCTTTCCAATATTCTGGAACAGAGGCAAATAATACATCACAATGACATAGGTGGAATTAAGATTATTTCTTGAAACTGTGATTAAACAAAATAAGATTGATTTGGTTTTTCAAAACCAAACACAAACACCCCAATATATGTGTGTATATATATACAAGTTTATATGCATATGAAAAAAACAGATGGCTTATTATGCTTTGAAAACTGTCATTAAATATGAATAGCAAAATTATGTCAAAGTTTTATTTTAGCCTAAGAAAAAATCTGAAAAACCTTTGCTACATTTATGAAAAGAATATATAATGTAGCTTTTACAGGAAAAACATGTATAAAATGACATTTCTTAGCTGAACTCTGATGGCTATTTATTTGCTTCTTTATTTGTATTTCCTACCTATTGCCAGGAATGATGAAGGACCTGAGATTTCAGGCTGCTACTTCAAGCTAAGAACTTAGCCTATCACAGGCGGCTGAATGCAGTCAGAAGCAGGACCGCAGGAATTTATCACAACAGAAGGGGCCGGAACCCCAGCGCTTTCTTGCTCCACTTTCCTGAGTCCCAGTACTCAGAGCACCTTGAATGGGGCCAGCTGACACCTGCACACACAGGAGGAGCTCTGAGGTTTGGGGACCTGAATCTTCGCAACGGAACAGTTAAGCGTATCTACCCCTTGGCTGTAAAGAGAGAAACCAGCTTGTATCTTTCAAGGCCATACACAAATCTAACCACTGCTCTGGGAATCACTAAGTCAATTTTCCAATGCTGCTCACTATAGAAATAATATTGAAGAGACAGACCAGAACAAAGACAACCAAACTTCAGTTCACAAAATGGAAGAAAAGCAAGAGATCTTTGGAAAACTGTTTCCAAACTCATTTCCAACTTGACTTAAGGATAAAAAGTTTAACCAAAGAAGACCTCATTAATAAACAAAAATCAGAAAATGTGAGAGCTTCCCTTGTGGCTAAGACGGTAAAGAATCCACCTGCAATGCAGGAGACCTGGGCTCAATCTCTGCATGGGGAAGATCCCCCTGGAGGAGGGCATGGCAACCCACTCCAGTGTCCTTGCCTGGAGAATCCCCATGGACACAGGAGCCTGGTGGGCTGCAGCCCATGGGGTCGCAAAGAGTTGGGCATGACTGAGTGACTAAACACACAGAAAATGTGAACTGCAAAAAGAGAAAAAATGCAAATATGCTAAGAAAACTAATAAAATTGCTATGACACAGAATTGACTCCAATGGCAGCTCCAACTGGCTATTAAAGTTGCCAGTTGTGAAGGATTCTGAGGTTGAGACTGGACTCCCACAGAAACCCATCCCGTGAGCAGGGGACGCAGAACGAAAGTGCAGAGGTTGGGGCTCTCTGGCAAATGTGGTCCAAGTGAGCACGAAGTGTACCGACACAGTGCAGCCCTGCACACAGTACGTGGGCAAACACAATGCATGCTCTACAAGGCTGTTTCATTCAGAGAAGACTAAGAGTAGGGCAGAACAGGAGTCTGCAAGTTGGTGCAGAATGTTCTGGAGACAAAGACTTTAGAAGGAATGCAAAACCATAGACAGTTTCAAGGGAGTGTTTATACAGAACTTAAAAAATATACATCTGCCTGAGAATAGATTCACTTGTGTGTCTTCAGAGTCACCACTTCTCATTTCCTTTTCCACAACTGCCTTTCTGCCTTAAAACATGAAACAATCCGTCCAGTGCTTGCTAATTAATTATAACTTTTGTTAAAAACCTTGCCTCTTCCATCAGGAAAGACAGCATAGATAGTCACACTTAGAGGAAAGACTGCATACATGTTTTAACAATGAGAACTGGCTTTGCCAATTAATGTATTTGGTAGATATTTCCTATAACTTGAATAAATTGCAACTGCAGTCCCAAGTTTTGGTGGAAATTTACTTAAAGCACAGAAAGGAACTTTAATGGAAAATACTGTTTCCTAACATTATATTGAAAAAGACAATAGCTCAATTTTCTCTTATCAAGTATATCAGATCAAACCCAAGCTAAAAACTAGCAAGTATGATCAATAGTCATTTTGATATGACTTGGCAAGGCTTTTCTGGGATATGCTTCAAGGATTCGAGAAAATGAATGAATTATGACTAGGTAAAAATTTCTTTTCCAAGTTAGGTGGTTCCAATTCTTTGCTTTTAACAAAATTAAAAAAGGACATAATTTAATCATCACTTAAGAACAAAAATGTTTTTTTAATATGTGATTTGATAACACTGGGGCACTCTTTCTGCCCCCTTCTGATGTCTGTGTCAGAAGCTTTCTCTATCTCTTTTATACTTTAATAGAACTTTATTACACAAAAGCTGTGAGCGATCAAGCCTCGTCACTGGCCCCGGATTGAATTCTTCTCCTCTGGAGGCCAAGAATCCCGGCGTCTTTTGTGGTTCAGCAGCAACCTTTCATCTGGGGGGCTCGTCCGGGATTCTTCAGGACAAGGTAAGGATGCTTGGAGCTCTAGTTCCTTGTTCTCCTAGCGAACATGTTTTCTGCTGTCCTCTACCAACTCTACAGTGAGTTTGTGTGAATGAATGACACGCCCTGAGTGAAGCAAGCGAGGAGCCCTGCTCTGCAGTTCCGTGGTGACCTCACGCGGCTCATGGTAGAAACCTGTCGGGGGTTATACCAACATGTCAGTGGACTTCCCTGTGGCTCAGAGGGTAAAGCGTCTGCCTACAATGTGGGAGACCTGGGTTCAATCCCTGGGTCAGGAAGATCTCCCGAAAGGGCAACCCACTCCAGTACCCTTACCTGCAGAAGGAAAGGGCAACACACTCCAGTACCCTTGCCTGGATTATCCCACAGACGGAGGAGCCTGGTAGGCTACAGTCCATGGGGCTGCGAAGAGTCAGACAAGACTGAGCGACTTCACTTTCACTTGATGACATTATCTGTTTTTAATCCTTGCAATGTTAATAATGATAAAACTTGTCTTAGAATGATTTATTGAAATACCTGAGTCTTTTGGTAATAAGAAACTGAAACTTTCATCTCAATTTACATAATTTTTGTTAAAATAAGTATCAAATAAAACAATATCAAGACTCCCACATATAAAAACATGTTATACAAACAAAAATAAAACTATGGAAAAGTAGACAAATTACAAATACCAGGAGCAAAAAAAGATTTTTTTAAGTATGATGGACTGTCAATTACTATAACTTTTTAAAAAACACCAGCTTTATCGAAATATAATTCATGTAACATTCATTCTTGTGAACTTTACAATTCAATAATTCTTAGTATATTGTTAAAGCAGTATGGCCATCACCAGTCTAAACTAAGAACATTTTTATCACCCCAAAAAGCCGCTCCATATCCATCGGCCATCACTCTTAGGTCTCTCTTCCATCCTCATTACCCATTCTCTTGAACACCAATAAGAAACGTCTTATTTACTAAGCCCTGTGGAGCTGCCTATGCAGGACATTTCACATAAATGGAATCATACAAATATGGTCTTTTATGACTGGCTTCTCTCATTTAGCAGAGTGCTTTCAAGGTTCACCCATATTGTAGCACTAACCAGTATCTAACTTCTTTTGATTGCCAAACAACATTCCATTATATGAACATACTAAATTCTGTTTATCCATTCAGAAATTGGTGGCTACTTGGACTGCTTCCACATTGTGGTTACTGTAATGTAGCTAAAAATATTCGTGTACAAGTTTTCGTGTGGACTTGTTTTCATTCCTCCTATGTGTAAACCCTGGAGAGGGATTGCTGGGTCATATGGTAACTCCGTGTTGAATCATCTGAGGAACTGCTGGCCCCAGCTCACACACCCACTAAAAGCGTGTGAGAGTTTCTTTCTCTGCATCCTCCCCAACACTTCTCTGTCCTTTCTATCTAAGCCAAACTAGTGGGTGTACACTGGTGTCCTGTGCTTCTGGTTTGGATTTCCCTACTGAGTGGTGATGTTCAGCATACACTCATGCCTTACTGGACACATGAACATGTTCTCTGGAGAAAGGCCGATTCGAATCCTTGTCCTTTTATCATTGTCTTTTATTCTTGAGTTGTGTTCTTTATATATTCTTGATATAAGCTCCTTATCATATATGTACTTTGCAGACACTGTCTCCTATTACTTGAGTTTTCTCATTTGATGGTGTTCTTTGAAGCAGAGAAAGTTTTTAAGCTAGATGGTATTTCAGTTTACTTATTTTTCCTTTTGTTGTTTGTGCTTTTGGTGTCATACTTAACAAATTCATGTCAAATCAAATCCAAAGTCACAAACATTTACTCCTATGTTTTCTAAGAGATTTTATACTGTTAGTTCTTACATTTAGATATTTGATCCATTTTGCATTAATTTTTGTACAGAGTAGCAAAGAAAAATCTAACTTCATTCTTTTGCATATGGCTATCCAGCTGTCCCAGCACCAGATGTATTCTTTCTGCAATGAGTGGCCTTGGCATCCTTGTCAAAAATCAACAGACTGGAATGTAAGGGTTTACTCCTTAACTCTTAACTCTATTGAACAGATCTAGATGTTAGGTTTGATGCCAGTGTAACACTCTCTTGACTTTCATAGCTCTGTAGAAAGTTGTTTCCACCTCTGCATTCTTTTTGTAATGGTTAAAAAACACAAACAATTTACTATCTTAATGATTTTTATGTGCACAGTTTAGTAGGGTTATGTATTTTCACATTGTGGAGAAATAGATTTCCACAACTACTTCCTCTTGCAAATCTTAAACTATATAACTTCCTATCCACCTCCCCTCCACCTTCTGGAAATTATCATTCTACCTTCTGTTCTAATGACTGAATATTTAGGTAACTCATGAAGGTGAAATCATAGTGTTCTCAAAGTTTGTCCATCTTGCAGCATATGTCAGAGGTTCCTCCTTTTTAAGGCTGAGGATTTCATTAGATGTATACCACAATTCTGTTCAACAGTTTATCCACTGATGGATATTTGGGGTGTTCCACTTCTGGGCTTTGTGAAGTACTGCTATGAACATGGGTGTGCAAATATCTCCTTGAGATCTTGCTTTCAAATCTTTTAGATATATAGCCAGAAACAGGATAGATGTGCTATTTCTAATTTTTTAAGGAACTGCCATGTTACTTTCCATAGGGGTGCACCATTTTACAACCCCACCAACAGCATACAAGGAATCCAATTTCTCCCTATACTTGCCACATTTTGTTATTTTGCTTTTTTAAAAAAATAGTAGCCATCCTCATAGGTATGAGGTAGTTTTGATTGGCATTTCTCTGACAATTAGTGGAAGTTGAGAATTTTTTCATAGGCTTCTTTGTTGTTTGTATAATATCTTCAGATAAATGTCTAATTCAAATCCTTTTCCCTCTTTTTAATTGGGATAATTAATTTTACTGTTGTTGTAGAGTTGTAGGAGCTCATTGCATATTCTGGATATTAATGACTTACCAGATATATGATTTGCAAATATTTTCTCCCTTTCTGTAGGCTGTCATTTCACTTTGTAGTATCTTTTTGTATACAGAAGCTTGCAACTTTGATGTCAGCCCATTTGTCTATTTTTAGTTTTGCTACCTGTGGTTTGGGAGTCAGATCCAAGAAATCATTGCCAAGTCCAACATTATGAAGCTCTTTCTCTATGCTTTATTCTCATAGTTTTGTCATTTTAGGCCTTTAATCTATGTTGAGTTAATCTTTTATATGGTATAAGGGTACAACTTCACTTTCTGCTTTGGATGTCCTTTATTCCCAGCACCATTTGTTGAAGAGACTGTCCTTTCCCCATTGAGTAGTCATGGCACCCTTGCTGAAGATCATTAAAAAGTATATATACAAGAGCTTGTTTGGGACTCTGTATTCTATTCCATTTGCCTATTGGCCTGTCTTTACACCAGTATCACACCCTTTAGATTACTGTAGATGTGTAATATGCTTTGAAATCAGGAGGTGTGAGTTCTCCAGTTTTGCTGTTTTTCACATCTGTTTAGGCTCTTCACAGTCCCTTGAGATTCCATGTGAATTTTAGGGTGAGTTTTTCTTTTCTGCAAAAAATGCCTTTGGGACTTCGATAGAAATTGTAATTGAATTTCAGTAGCAGCTCATCAAATTTCTGTGGGGAAGAAAGGTCAGCTGGCATTCTGAGGATGACTGTGCTGAACCTGAAGATCACTTTGGAGAGCATGGCGCTCTAACACTAAGGGCTCCAATCCAGCACCATGAAGTCACTTCCCACCTACTTGGCTTCTTTCAACAATGCTTTGGAGTTTTGAACGTCAATGCATTCATCTTATTTTGTTAAGCTTATTCTTAAGTATCTTAGTATTTCTGTTGATACTGTAAATGAAACATTTCATTTTCATATTGTTCATTGCTAGTATCAGCAATGCAAATGATCTTTGTATATTCAACTTTTATTCTACATCCTTGCTGAACCGTTTTTTAGATTCTAATCATCTTTTTTTTCCTTTTGTAGATTCCTTAGGATTTTCTATATAAAAGATCAAGTCTTCTGCAAACAGAGAAAATTTTACTTATTTCTTTCTAATCATGACATGTTTTATTTTTTTTCCTTGCCTACTCACCCTGGATAAATCTTCAATATGTAACAAAGTGGCAAGGGTAGACACCTTTGCCTTGTTTCTGATCAGGGGCACAAAAAGTCTTCCCACTTTTCCAGAAAATATGATGTTAGCTACGAGTTTTTCATAAATGCTCATTTTCAGGAATTAATGAAATTCCTTTTTATTCTGGGCATATTAGATACTTCCCTTTTAGTTATAAAATGGTGTTGGATTTTGGCACTGCTTATGTGTTTACTGAGATAATCGTGGCTTTTCTCTTTTATTCCATTAATAAGGAGATTAGATTGATTTTCATAACCAATCTTGCATTCCTATAATAAATCTCAAATGGTTAGAATATATACCCCTTTTTATATACTGCTAGACTATGTTTTCCATTTTCTAAGGATTTTGAGTCTATATTCACAGGGCTATTCATAAAGGATATTAGTTTTCTTTTGATAGTTTTGTCTGGTTTTGGTATCAGGGTAGTATAGTCCTCATAGAATGCTTTGAAAAGTAATCACTCCTCTTTTATCTTTTTCCTGAAGATTTTGTGAAGGATTTATATCAAAACCTCTACAATTCACAAATAAAGCCATCTGGTCTTGGGCTTTTCTTTGAGGAAAGTTTTATTTATTATTAATTAAATCTTTTTATTTGCTATAGGTCTATTCAGATTTTCTATTTCTCCTTGATTCAGTTTCAACAGTATTTATCATTCTAGGAAGCTGTCCACTTCACCTGAGTGATCTTTTGTTAACATACAATTATTGATAATATTCTCTTATAATCCTCTTATTTCTGTAAGCTACCTTCCTGAATGGTCAAGGTTGTTTATATCTGCAACTTACTGTCGTCCTCTAACTCACTAGTAATTCTTCCTGGTGAGGTCTACGAGCAAAAGCAAAGGGTCAGATCAGTCCACTTTGCGTCTTGCTGACATCTATGTTTAAACACTCCCCAAGTCTTTATGCTATTTTTATCAGGGAGCCAAAGGAAAATGAAGTCTTTGTCATTAAGAAACAGTCCTTATGTGTACTTATGAGACCTTGTTATACCAAATTGTATCAATTAATTTGAAAAACTATTATTCAAACAAATACTGTCAAAGCTTACTCTAATCACTGACTTTGTATCTCAACAGTTCATAGGGCATCATGGTTCTACTCTGTTTTCAAGTTGAATCATGACTTTGGGGAAAAGGAGGCCTGCTCTGAAACAAATGCTGGCAGTTGCATGCCAAAGCAGCACTTTCATAGAACTTTCTGATATTTTGAATTCTTTCCCATTAAATGAATAAAGCATAGAGATTTATTTGAAAAGGCCTCCTATGCAATGAAAGACACAAAAACTATTCTTTGAAATCAATACAGTATTTCCAATCAAATCTGAGATGTTCAAAGAATATAAATCTGAAGATCATATCTTTAAAATCCGGAGGCATTCTTAATCAAACTTAAAATGGAGAAGCCACAAAAAAGAATTCTATCCGAAATCCCAAAATACCAGTCAGGCCCGAATCTTGACAATTTAGCCAATTAAGGTACTATCCTTAATGAGAGAAAACATTAGTTAAAAAAAAAAAAACAAAAAACCAGACTGGGGGTTCACACTCCCAGACAAATTTAAGGTTATTCTCCCAAAATGACTATATAGTCATTTAAAAATATATTTTCTCAAAAATAAAGAGCTGTTTTCTCCATTTGTTTCCTTTTAGAGATAAAGTATTTGATGAACTTATCATGTCTGAAAAATGTAGCTTGGAAGTAAACACGTTTCTCATTTAGAATGTTGGTAAAAGGATCCTCCTCAGCCTTACCTACTATGTTTAAGAATGAAGTAGAAGGTTTCCTAGACCAGGGCAAGAGTCTGGGAGAGACAAGTTTTGTAAATTTCTGTCAGGGATCAGATAAGAAATATTTTAGGCTTCACAGGCGGTAAGATCCCAGTTACAACGACTCAATACTGTCATTTTAGTTTGCAAATGTGGGTGACTGTGCTCAGGAGAACCCGCTGGATGTGGGGCATAGTTTGCAGGCCCTTAGTCGACAAGAAGGGCTTCCCCAGTGGGCCAGTGGTAGAAGAATCTGCTTGCCATGCAGGAGACACAGGTTCAATCCCTGGGTTGGGAAGACTCCCGGGAGGAGGGCATGGCAACTCACTCCCGCAGTCTCGCCTGGGGACTCTCACAGCAGAGGAGCCTGGTGCACTAAGGTCCACGGGGTTGCAAAGAGTTGCAGACGACTGAAGCGATGGAGCTCGAGCACAAGTCTACAGGAAAATGCAAGGAGGCGGCCCCGGTCCTGAGGACGCGTCACAGGGGAGCAAAACGGGTCAGGCATCCGATACACTCTGGATTCAACTTCGGGTATACCCTCTGCTAAAGTGGTGGCACTTTTTCCCCACCCCAGCGGATAATCAGCTCCGGATTTTAGAGGTAACTGAGAGTGAAGGAGGAAAGGCAAGATGGACAGTTTCTTTCTTAGCAACGTCTTAGACACCACACAAGCCACAGTCCAAAACTGAGCCTGAGTGTGAGCATGGCTTTGCTTTGCGCCCGCTTCCCTGACACTCGGAGAATGGAGCTCAGGCCTGAGGATGAGCTGCTGATTCGGTGGCCTCTCAACTCTGCACTCACCAGGAAGCAGCCCACAGTCGGCACTCTGGCCGAAAGGTTGAAGAATGAGCAAAACAACCCTCAGATTTTTCATTTTTAATAGTGTCAAGTCCGGAAGCTTTGTGGAAAACATGCTTTCGGAGAAACCGAAGACTCTCTTGATCCATTGGCAAAATCTGGCTTCATAAATCTTGAGATATTAAGACACAGCAGGCATACCCTCCCACATGGCAACTCCACCTCCTCCAACATGTTACAGTAAGTGCTGAAAGCGCATACTACTGACTTGGTAATTATTCAGTTCTGGAGCTCTGCTGAAAGCTCCTACTTCGCTTTGGTTTTGTATGTGTCTCCATCAAGCAAGCTTAATTGTGTTCTGCTGCCCTCAGGTGTCCAGATTTTAATACACATGATTAGCTGGCAAAACAGGATCCTCTGTAAATTTACAAACCAAGAAGCTATAACTGTGATATTCAAACTACTCTTTCATAAACCCCAAACACAAAGCTAGTGTGCTAAAAGTTCAACCTTTAGAGATATCTGAAATATTACTGGGATTTTCCCCAGCACTTCTATAATACATTGCCATTGAAAAAGGAGCCAGAAATAGCATGAAGAAAAGAACATATATGGCAAGTGAAAATAATATTGTAACACAGTGATTCTCAAAGTACGGTTCAGGGATTCTCTTCAGGGTATCCATGAAGTCAAACCTATTTTCATAATAACAATAAAAACATCTTTCAGTCTCTCTCTCATAAGTTACTATGGAGTATTCTAGAAGCTACATGACTTGTGATATAGCATGACAGACAAAATGTGGAAGCAGAGAATCTAGCAGTCTACTATTAAACCAAACATGAAAGAGATTTGCAAAAAATTTTAAATGCTAATTTTTTCACTAAATTTTATTTAATTATTACTCATCAGTTCAGTTCAGTCACTCAGTCATGTCTGACTCTTTGAGACCCCATGGACTGCAGCTCGCAAGGCTTCCCTGTCCATCACCAACTCCCAGAGTTTACTCAAACTCATGTCCATTGAGTCAGTGATGCCATCCAACCATCTCATCCTCTGCCGTCCCCTTCTCCTCTTGCCTTCCATCTTTCCCAGCATCAGGGTCTTTTCCAATGAGTCACTCCTTCGCATCAGGGAGCCAAAGTATTGGAGCTTCAGCATCAGTCCTTCCAACGAATATTCGGGATTGATTTCCTTTAGAATTGACTGATTGGATCTCCTTGCTATCCAAGGGACTCTCAAGAGTCTTCTCCAACACCACAGTTCAAAAGCATCAATTCTTCGGCGCTCAGTTTTCTATATAGTCCAACTCTCACATTCGTACATGACCACTAGAAAAACCATAACCTTGACCTTTGTTGGCAAAGTAATGTCTCTGCTTTTTAATATACTGTCTAGGTTGGTCATAGCTTTTCTTCTAAGGAGCAAGGGTCTTTTAATTTCATAGCTACGGTCACTATCTGCAGTGATTTTGGAGCTCCAAAAAATAGTCTTAGTCACTGTTTCCACTGTTTCCCCAACTATTTGCCATGAAGTGATGGGACCAGAAGCCATGATCTTAGTTTTCCGAATGTTGAGCTTTAAGCCATCTTTTTCACTCTCCTCTTTCACTTTCATCTAGAGGCTCTTTAGTCCTTCTTTGCTTTCTGTCACAAGGGTGGTGTCATCTGCATATCTGAGGTTATTGATATTTCTTCCAGCGATCTTGATTCCAGATTGTGATTCATCCAGTCCAGCACTTCTCATGATGTACTCTGCATATAAGTTAAATAAGCAGGGTGAGAATATACAGCCTTGACATACTCCTTTCCCGATTTGGCACCAGTCTGTTGTTCCATGTCCGTTTCTAACTGTTGCTTCTTGACCTGCATACAGATTTCTCAGGAGGCAGGTCAGGTGGTCTGGTAGAAGTATATTATTCATTTAGTTGGTTTATTAATGCTATTTTTAATAAATTTTCTAAATAATCCACTTTAGTTTTTAATATGGTAAATATTAACAGATACAAGTAAAAGTTTTTTGGTGGCCCTCAAAATATAAGAGTATAAAGGGATCCTGAGAACAAAAAGCTTGAGAATTATTTAGTAGCAGGGTCTATTACTGCTTCATAAAAAGTCGTTCCTCTAAAATTTGTGAAGATAAAGAAAAAGACTGTTCTCACTATTAAATTACAAAGACTGATCTCTGCTTGTAACATGACTATCTAGAAAGACAGGCATTAAAGTAAATAAGAGGGTCAGAGGTCGGAGGTTCCTGTCCCCTTCCTCATCCTCATTCCCCCTCTTCCCCAAACTATCTGTGGGAGGAAAGAGCCAACCCTGCCTTAATAAGAGTTTTGTCTGTTTTCCTTTATCACCTTGTACTAATGATCTGTGCAAATGTGAAAAACTCATCATGGTAAGAAAGAGGAGGGTGAAATGGCTGAATAATGTATCAGTGAGAGGATCTGAGGCCCCTAAATGAGCCGCACTGACTCAACTGGAAAGTTATGGCTGCTGTATTTTATAAGTATGACCCGATTCTAAGAAAAGTAGAACTACCAAGAAGAAAGAGAAGAGGGTAGGGACAGGGAGGAAGGAATGCAGGGAAGGAAAATGGAAAGGGAGGCTGTCATCTTGAGGAGCGATGAGAGCCAGGAAGATCCACCGATGCCTGATTGATCCTGACGCACTTAAGCAAGGATTCCCACTAAAATTCTAGGCAGTTGCCACTCTGATGGTGATGAGGGCCTGGAGGAGCCACTGTGGCTGCAGGGTCCACCCGTGAAAGGGAGGACGCAGCACCAAGGGCGTGTGAGAGAGGACTCCAAGGGGAGGAGGCTTGGCAGAAGTAAGTATCACCCACGGCTGGAAGTCCACAGAGGGCAGGGGTCAGTTAGGAAAAGAAACTGCAGCCAGGGCTAGCGCTCCTGGAAGAGGGACAAGGGACACGGGGCGGCAGGGACAGCAAGAGGGGTCCCCAGAGACCACAGCGCCCCAGGACGGGGCAGACGTCAGTTACCAGGACGACAACCGCAGGCGCCCACAGAGGCTTCCTGAGGTGTTAAAGGACTTCCTAGCAACCTCACGGAGATCCGCGCTGCTCTGAGGGTGGAGAGACGAGACAGCACGGTGTGAGAAGGAAAAGCACTAAAATTCTTCAATCGCAAGTCTTCCAATAGCCATTTTCCACTTCTGATAATAACCAAATATTTAACCCAGCCTTCAAAATTTCAGTGTCCTAGAGAGTCCATCTCTGAATGATCACAATTATCCACGCAGTTTACAAATTGAAAAATAATGAGTTCCTAAGATCTATCTCCAGTGGAACCACACAACTTTTAAACATCATCCTGTTACCAAAGCTGTACTGTATTCCTTGACTTCTTTCTTTCCTCTACCAGTACAGTGTCCTTGCTGTGGTTTTACCCCTTATCCAACCTATAACGCAAGCCCCCAAAAAACCAGTAAGGCCCTGCCTCGTGCAACAATCCTGAACACACTGAGCAGCAGGCCGAGCATCTGCAGGCGCCAGCCCAGACAGGCAGCCACGGCCCCAGAAGGAGCACACGCCCATCCCACCCCAACGCATGGCGGGGAGGGGCTGGGGTGGGGCGGTAGGAGGCCTGGCTCTGCCAGAAAGCAGACACGCTTCAGATAAAACTGTCGCTCAAAATCCCGAGCTTCAGTGTTAAAGCGCAGATTTTGTCACAAAATCCTGATTTACAGCAAAGCCCTGGCTCTGCCTCTGACCATGGCCTGACCTGGGCATTACTGCCTTGTGGGGGGCTTCCAACTTTTAGCTGTGAAACCGGCCAACTCCTACGCTTCCACCTGCCCCACTCTCTACTGCAACTCAGCTCCATTTCTAAAACTTCCACCCAATTCAGGGTCCAGTTCTGAGAAGCTCCTGACCACTGTCCCGGCCCTGCTGCCTGTCTTCAGTCTTGGATTCAAGAGGCTGCATTTTGAATACGACTGGAGTACAAGAGAGATACTTGAAGTTAATACAGCATACTTGCAGATTAGCCCAGAAAAGGAAAAGGTATGAATTTATTCTAACATGATAAATCATTTTATTCATACTATTTCCAATAAAATGCAAGGCTTTAAAAAATAGTTTCAACTCTCTGCTTGTTGATAGTAACAACACCCAATACAACTTAGTTCCAACAGAGCAAGAGAAAAATAAATCTGTTTATTGTTTTGATAGAAATTGATCTGTATGTACAAGTCTAACTTACATACGGACTTCATAGAAGAAGGGACATTTTAAAAATAAAAGAGATTACTTAGCAAATGTGACCACAATTATAAAATACTTATTTAATGAAGGTTAGTAAACCACTTGCAGATATGTAAATTCGTAAGAGTGCTATAATAATGGTAAAAATCATTCATATTTTTTAAAGTAGGTACAGAAGGGAATCACCATTCTTTAGTTCCAATGCTATGACTATAACATCTGAGTGAATATCTCCCAGAAATACTGCATATATTGCAGGCTGCTTTTCTGCGGCCCACTTAGTGAAACGTGTGTGATTAGGAGACCGCCCCCACTGCCTCTCTGCGGCAGCACCTCAGTCACCTCTCACCACCTCCGTAGGGAACCGGCTGAGGGCGGTGAGCCGACCAGCGCCACTCCATCTGGCTTCTGACCCTGACCCAGACGGCAGCGAACTCGGAGTGGAGCATAAGCACCAAAGTGTTTGTTTAATGATGGAATGAACTAGAAAAGGGGGGCTAGAAAGGCATTCCAACATACGACACTGTGTTAGACTTCCGATGTTAGTATATCTTCTACCATTTTATTAGTAAGATTAGCAGGAAGAAGCAAGGCCCATGCCAACGCATTTTCAAAACGCCATTCCCTAGCACAGGAAGATGCTCAAAGGCCAGCCCGGAGAAGAGAACCTCCCCGGTTACACCTTCCCCACTGAGAGCGTGAGGGCAAGCTCTCTCCGCACTCTTAGAAAGTCATGCTCTTACACTGCTGTTATGACACAGCGGCAGGGAAGAAAAGGGAAGTGGCTTATTAGTTCATTTCCCAGGAGGATCACTCTGGCTCTGGACTAAGTAATGAGAGGTGAGGCCTAGGCAGTATAGTATAAGGAGAGGGTGAAAGGGGAAGACATTAGAAATAATTCACTTTATATTCTTTGTGAATGATTCACTTTCATAGGAGCCATGCAAGTAAATCAGACACTGTACCATAATTCAGGCAATCATGATGCAAGAGAAGCTACATCCAAAATTATGGATTAGAAACTTACCACCTAGAAGGAAAATTTATTTTTAAAAAGAATCCAAAGGAGGAAAAGAAGAGAAACACATTTTTACATGGTTAGTTTTTATGACAGCTGCTATATATTCAATAGTTTTGTAAGAGCATGCATTGTACACAAGAATAAAAAAGTCTAATATACAAAACTTAGACAACAATCTCCAGTATGTAGCACACACTTTTAAAAACAAAGCTGAGAACTAATAATCACTGAAAACATGGTTTTGAAGATACAGAGAAATTTGTACTTATAATTTTCTCCCTCACATGTAATTCTGCCACTATAATCAGTTGTTAATTATGTATGATTAGCATAAATCAAGATAACACTAACCATTCACTTATATAAACTCTCTCTTATAGTCCAGTTGCCAAAAAGAAGTGTGGTATATCACTCAGTCACTTAGTTCAATTCCTCAAACATGGAAGACGAGCGAATCCAAGACCTAGGCTTCTGAACTCATGAACAGAACACCCCAGGGTGTCTCGTTTGTATATCAAGCGTGTGGAGTTATCTGAATAAATAACAAACCTCACACCTTTATTTAATGCTATGTTTCAAATTATTGTGATTAATAAGACATATGTTTATTTGAAAGTACTATTAAAACGATATTAGCTTTTTAAAAAGCAATCCAGTTTTTAACAGAAATGGTGGTGGTAGTTTAATCGCTAAGTCATGTCCGACTCTCGAGACCCCATGGACTCTACAGCCTGCCAGGCTCCTCTGTCTGTGGGATTCTCCAGGCAAGACTACTGAAACAAGTTGCCATTTCTTTCTCCAGGGGATCATCCCAACCCAGGGACTGAACCCACATCTGCACTGGCAGGCGGATTCTTCACCACTGAACCACGAGGGAGGCCCCCTTAATAGAAACTGATGCCTGCAGATCTAGCTACTTCTACAGTTCTGTGACGTGTTCAACCTTTAAAGAAGGATCCAACTGTTACTAGGTTCTTTTCTTCATTCTTACACATTTTCTCAGTCTGAACAGAGTCAATACACAACTATGGTATGTGGCTAGGACCGCAAGATAGCCGACGTGAAGAAGGTCCCCCGTGCTGGGACCCACTGGCTTGGGTCAAAGTTACGTGTGGACAAGTGTAATCAGAAGTGTCTCCTTCAGCTGACAGTCAGATTAGGAAACTGAGCAAGAGGCGAAGAAGGGGACAGAGTCGCAGCTGTTATCACAGGACCAACAGGGGGCAGCAGTGGAAACCTGCTTCACCCGTAACAGGAAAACAGGTTAGGACGGTACGCTGACTGGCCAGCCCCATGTCAGGTTGAATTAATGTCGGACTCCGACACTCACTCCAAGGCTCACAGTGTGGGAATCCCAGTACTTCATCTCCACAAGACATTTTACCACCCTATTAAACCGAGGCTTTTCCCCTCAGTCCATCTCAATGACCCCATACAACTCCGTTTGCCTTTCTTAAAAGGGAGAACAAGAAAAGGAGTTATCCTTTTTCTTGTTTAAAATAAGGTGTGACCTTTTGGAACAGAAAAACAAACGAGGGTCATTATCTAAGTTTTAGTTCTTTTAATGCGATTTCTTAATTGTAAGGTAAAAACCATATGGAAAGTCAAGGGATGATATAGACTACTTATAAGCAGTGTGATTTTCTCTTCAAAATAAATGGATGTGGGACTAGGAAATAATTTTTGTGCTATGTACATGTTGATCTGTGTTCATCTAAAACATTTCTTATTGTCTCTAATATGAACAGTTTAAGTAAGAGCTAAAATTCCACCTCTGTAAAAGGTGAAAGTTTAGTTGTAATTATAAATTTAAGAAGTTCATGCTATACTTTATGTAGATTATATTGATATTTCAACAAGCAAAAGACCAGGTAAGCTGAGGGGAGCTTAAAAACTTAGCTCTTAACACTTGCTACTATATTTAGTGAAAACATAATCAACACTTTCAGATAGAACTTAACATCCTTTTTCTGCTATCCTGCATCAACCCTCGTAGCTAACCAAAAAACAAAACCAAAACCAAAAGTAAAAGCTCAGTCTCTGCCATCTAGTGGACAAAGAAGATAACAGACCAGGCGCATTATAGCTAGAACAACTCCAGACATGTAGACAATATGGTACTTACTTAAAATTATGCTGAATGCTAGCATGTAAGAAAGCTAGTTCTTTTTCCAAAGGTTTATGTTTACCTACCTGCCATGTAGAGAATGAGACAAAAGAAGGCAGAGGGTATGTATGAACACAAAAGCAAAGATAAGCCCAGGAAGCTCTGGAGCTCTCTCTCTGTGAGACAGCTCCACACCCCTACACTTACATGGCCGTGGAGATCGGTGTTAAGAAGCATCACTGCACAGGTGAGGCAATGGACTCCATCTAACGGAAGAGACAAGGACAGAAAGCATTAATCCGCTAGCTCCTGCTGGACCACTCAGTATTATTAAAACAGCAGACCTGTGCTTAATTGAGAACCTATGAAAACACAATTCTGTGGCTAGGCACAATTAATCATATTCATCTGGGGAAACAGAAAATAGATAAGAAAACGTTGTTAAAAGAATCTCAGTGCACAGACTTGAACTCTACTGGTGACGAAGTCAATTACTCCTACCTCTGAAGGACAATTTGACAGTAAATGTCTCAAGCTTTGAAACAGTGTCCTTTGACACAGCAAATCCACTTCGGAGACTTCATATTAATACTAATGAAATAAAAGAGCTACCCGAAATACAAGCTACCCAAAATACAAGCAAGCTAAAGGAAGCTTGCTGACAATGGGAGTGAGTGAATATGACCCACCCAAAACACAATTCTCTTATGTTGAGGTCATTAAAAATGTTGTCCAAGTACACACGTTGAAATAGAAAGATATTTCACAATAATTATAGCCAGTATGATTCTATTTAAATATAATACATCTAGAATGATCTATAACATAATATTAAAAGATATTATTATTTCTGGATAATAAAATTATAATTTTACTCTTTTTACTTATGGTTTCTCAATTTTCTATAAGATATGGAAAAGAAAATAAATTATTTAATGCTGTCATTTTTAAAATTTTATTTTCTAGAAAGAAAGTGAATTAGGAAAGAAGCAAAAGTTAAAGAAAACCAAGATGTGCATCTTCCACTGCTTACTCTTTGGGTATTAGTTCTCTGGCTAAAAATATATAGACAGGAATAGTTATCCTTCCACTTGCCACTCCTTTAAGGCAACATTTAGGTTGACTAGCCCAGGATACAACTGATCAGACAAAAGTGAAATACTGAAATAATCACTGAAGAAGATTTAAAAATTAACTACTTAAAGGAAATGCATTACCCAAATCAGCAAGATCATTTCACACTTACATGGAAACATCACTTTCTCTTCTTACTTTATAAAGAGAAAGAAAATGCTCTATTCTCTCCCTGCAATTCTCAATCCAAGTACAGTACAGCAGTTGCAGATGGGAGAAAAATCTTATTAATTTATACTAAATGTACAAAAAGGTTTGTCCAACTGCTGAATTCATGAATTAAAGATGCCTCATTTTCCAAAATATGCCTCTGAGTTCAGTAGGTGATTTCTCTAAATAGAATATCTCTAAGCAGATGCTGCTGAACGCCTAAAAGTTCACTTATTCCAGTATTCTAAATACATATAAAAACAGGTTCTTCAAAGTATTTATAAAACTCTGCAAACAACTCTCAAATATCTTCGTCAACAGCCAGCTGAGTACACGAATCCATAGTCCCTGCTTCACTTAGGAATGTCAGGGTCTTCTCAGATCTGAGGAAGCTTCTAACAAAAACAATTCACCTCTATACCTTTCATTTTCTTGTCAAGACCAACAGTGACACAGTGAATAAATGGTCTTAGCAGAGTCCAAAGAATAAAGAAAGACAGTTCCCATTTTACAGATGAGAACATGACTTTAACAATCAATTAATTTAGTTACAGCCTGGAGGGCAGAGGCAGCAGGAACAACCACTTTCATCAATATAAAGAACACCGACACAATGTTAACTGGCCATACAGAAGTTAAGAGACAATTATAACTCCTAGTGCATCTAGTCTCAGTGACTCAGTCTAGAATTCTTAGGTTTATGAAAGATACTCTAATTGGAAGTGAATATTTTTTTATTTTAAACCCTGAAAGCTTGGCCTTATTATAAGAATTGAAATGGAGAAATGATCTCTCTTCATAGAGTATATAAAAAATTAAATAGCTTAAAGTTGCTTTTTAAAATAGTAAACACAAATATAAGTCATTAAAATCACAAACCTGAGTCAGTGGTCAGTGTTGTAAAAATGAATGCCCAAAGAAAGCACTGGAGATATACCACACACTCCAGTGAGATTTGCAAACGTTTCTGGAACTAACCATAAAACTACACATGCACTGGATCAGGAAGTTTAGAAAATCAGGTGTATGGGAAGAAGAAAGTGGAAAGCTAGCTTTTCATTTATTACAGGGTGCATGGACATTAAAATCTCAGTGACAAACCATAAGCGATTTAAAGAAAGTATACTGTCAGACTATGGATATGGAAAATAAAGTGAAACTGCAGGAGTAATGAATATCAAGCAGTCATTAAATATCATGGTTTTTAAAGAATATTTGATGACATGAGGGGTGCTCACCAGGCAAGGGAAGGACAGTAGGAAACAAAACTCTGTAATGATTCCAACTTGACATAAAGTATTGTACAAATAGACTAAAAGGAAGTAAATCAAACTGCTAACAGCTATTTCTAGGCAATTAGACATAACTCGATGATTTTCATTTTCTTCTGCATAATTTTCTATATTTCCCACAATAAAATGTAACCTTTATATTGAGGAAAATAGCCCTTGTTATAAAGAAGAAATTCAAGCATTTCTATCAGATTACCTTGTGAAGCAATGGTATCTGGGTTACAGTAAAAATATCTATTGGAGAAGTGTACTAAAACTCTCTCTCGTTCTTGGGTTTCTCCCACAAGAGAAAATGCTTTAAAGAAATACCTAAAAAGGAGTTAAAAGGGAAAAGGTGAATTTTTAGAAAATGTGACTATACTGTTTGACTGTTAAACTTAATTCATGTAAACATAAGAAACTAATAATACAAGGTAAGATATTTTACAGTTATTCTTTAAAAATCACTAGACAGTTATTCAACATAAATCTATATTGATGCTATTATTATAGGAAATGTCTATATAAAAGATGACAGAGCAACAGCATGGTGGCCAATACATCAAAAAACAGGCTTGGGAAGGTGGATGATTTCCACATATGATGTCAAGAAGTCATTTTTAAACATGAGTCAGAAAAAACTAAGGAACACTGAGGTCTGGATACATAACCACGTGATCTATGTCTTAAAACTTGACAAAGATCACAGGGTTTCTTTGTCATTTTGTTACTTGACGGTAATCACCACTGACCCGCTATTAAAATTACAATTATACTGTCTGGTGCAAGTAGATTTCTGTTCATTTTATTTTGCCTGTTATTGCCACAGTCTATCTTTAACTTGCTACGTGAGGAAGAGACTAGAAAATAAAACCCTAATTTATTTTTTGAATTAGGAATGCCAATCTAGATCAGAGTCACTGAGAGTACTATCTATTAGAGATGCATCCAGGACTCTCACTCTACAAAGTAATGCATTGCCCTAAATGTGAGACGAGAAAGAAAAAAATTATTTAAAATGTCCTAAGAAAATCTGCTTTTGAGAGAAACCTATCATAAACCATATTTGATGATGAAAATGTTGCTGACTTCATTACTTGCATTTAATCTAAATTATATTGACCTAACTTTAATTTCTCTTAATTTTTTTTTTAATAAACCATATGATAAAGCAAAGCAAAAACATAGATCTTTCCCCTACCTTTCCCTGCTTTCATCAGAAAACCTCTAAGTCCCCCTGATTCATGCAAAGAGGCGGAGACTAACTCACTGCTGTGCATTGTAACTGAACATCTTCACTCTACCTCCCAGGCTTCAGCTTCCTGATCTGTAAAACTAGAGTGTTACACAAGATGATCTCAGAGCTCCTCCAGGCTCTGAGTTTATAAGATTAAATGCTGGCTGGGTTTTACCTTCAGCTGCGCTTAGAGATTGACAGTACAGTATGGTATGAGACGTGAGGGTCAGTGTGTTTCCAAACCCATTGGAACAGGTCAGCAACAAGTGATACTGACTAAAATGGTTTTACAGATACTTTCTGCTGATTATTCTGATATTGATTTTTATCCTGTTCATTAGGTAATTTCAAAGTACTCTTTGAAAAAGCTATTAGGCTATTGTAAACAAATAATTAGAGAAAAAAGTCTTTAATTCTGCAGTCTATAAACTGTGCCTTTTTAAAAAATTTGATCATTCAAAAACCAAATTCCCACAGATTCCATTTCTCCAAGACTTACTTTGCCAGCTATTCTTTACTCTGTCATATACTTCATGCAGAATATGGGTTCATATGTAATTTCACAAAGACAATACATTTTCCCCACTTTCCACAATGTTTACTTTCCATAATACACTCTGAGCTAAGGTCACAAAGTAACTGTGGGTCTAAAAAAGTAAGAATCAGACTTTACCTTCAGCACATCATTTTCTATTCTCAGAATTAACTATTTAGAAGCAAAGAACAGGTAATGTTTAATCATACCTGAGAGATTGATCCAGTGTCATTCCTGTAAAATCAAAAAACTTCAAATATTCTTCTGCAACTAGTTTGCTAAATTCATTGCTGTAAGAAAACAAAATAGACTTGGTTATTAAAACTGAAGCCACCAGCGCACGCACACACACACACGCACGCACACACATGCGCACACACACACGCACACACACGCACACACGCACGCACACACGCACGCGCGCACACACACACACACACACACGTGTAAGGACGCACTCTGACACCAGCCCTGGGACGGGACGTACTTCTTGCCTAGGTGCTTTGCCACGTCCGACCTTTTGAACCTGTCGAGTTGATAAAGGCGCTTGGCCAGCCTTTTGGCTGCTTCTATGTTGCTGCTGGTACCGTTACTGAGACTTCCTGAGGCCTCCTTTTCCAGAATTTCAGTGCTCCCCATTTCAGAATGAGCCTCTAGCTGAGCTGTCTTCAACCCAGCATTGCTGTAAGAATTGATAAAGAAGGAAACAAAAGAATAGAAAAGATTGTTTTTGTGTGGCAAAAAGGAAAATAGCTAAGAAAATCATGATAATATCGTAGAACAAATGAAAAACTATTTTAAATGATACATCTTATGCTTAATTATTAATAAAAATATTCTCAGTTACTCTATTTTGAGATACTAGAGAAGTGATTGCTTAAACCCTAGATGACCAGTTATCAAACCTTTTGGTCTCAAACCTTGATATTCTTAGAAGTATAGAAGACTTCAAAGACCTTTGTGTATGTAGGTTACGTCTACTGATATTCACTGCATGAGTAATTAAAATGGAAAAATTCAAATATTCACTTAATAATAAAAAATCCATTTCACAAATATAGATAACATATTTAATTAAAAATAACCATATTTTCTAAAAGAATAGCATAAATTGTAAAGAGACAAGCAAGAGCGATTTATGTCTTTTATAAATTTCTTTAATGTCTGATGCAACTAGAAGACAGCTGGACTTCACAGTCACTTCTACATTAGATCATCAATACGTCATTGTGGCTGAAAATATCAAGAAAATCTGGCCTCCACAGAAATAGAAAACTAGGGAGCACTTTAATATCCTTAATTGTGGATATTGCTTTTTGATATGATGCCAAAATAAAACAAGTGGTAGTTTCTTAAAAGTTAGTTGTAATATACTGATAGAATCTAAACTTCTATCAATGAGTTTTTTGTACTCTTACATTAAAAATGTCCCACACTTTGAAAGCATCTTACCCAGGCATGATTCTGCAGCATAAACTGGTCAACTGAAGAATATTTGCTGACACATTTCATTATTTAAAAAAGAAATTTACTAACATTACCACTAACATCCTCAGAAAAGTTGCTAAGTACTGGGAAGCTGCTAAACTTGTTGGTAGATACAAGTTTTCCAAAATTCTAATTTTTGATTGAAACTTAAGTTTTATCACTGGCTACAAAAAAACCACAAAAAAACACAACAGTTGTTTACCTTAAATAGGCTCACTCCATTAGTTTTCAAGAAAATGTTTGCCAAAGCCAATTTTATCAGTTAGACTTTGAAAGAAAATGGCATTTCCATGAAAACAGTGACCAGCGTAAAGCTCACAACTCAAACTACATGAGTGCTTTTTCTAGAGTGCTTCAAGTAGAGTTTGCATTTCACTGCACATGAAATGAAACGGCAGTAGCCAAGGGCTGAAAAGTAATTAATTGGCACTGCTTGATGAAGGACATCATGAGGTGAAACCGGCCTTCATTTCTCTCTTGAGCGCACAGCAGAGAAGAGTAAAACGCGCTGGAGCAGTAAAATGCGCTGCCTTGGTTGGCACTGGGGCTTCCATCACTGCTTTTGTACGGTCAGCGTGTATCAGCTTTGCTATCAACAGAGTGACAGAGGAAAACAGGGCTGCACTGTTATTACAAAATAATTTTGGCCTCACAAACCCACTCAAAGGGTCCCAGGAAGCCACACAACCACACTGTGAGAAGCTCGGCTTTAGCTGGGTGCCGCAGCACATGCCTCTAACGCCAGCACCGAGAACGCTGTGATTCCCAGACCTTCATTTCGACTTCTGACAACGCAGAGCTATGCCCGAGGTAAACAGCTGTGCTTGAGGAGCCTTCTAGCACACTCACTGTGGACTCTAAAGCAAAGGTTTTTTTTTTTTTTGCTGTGATGAACCAGAGAGTAACTATTTCAGGCTTGCAGGCCACATAAGCTCGCTGTCACACATGCTTTTTTTGATTTTGTTGTTTTTTCACAACCTTTCAATAATGTAAACGTCAGGAATCCTAGTCTGCATTCCCTTGCCCTACTCCACAGCTCTTTAACTTGTCCTGAATTATAAGCAGAGAATCACTGACTGTCCAAACCAGGACAGTCTGAGAAGGAAACACAGATGGTAAAATTATTAAATATGTGGTTACAATGGGGGGAGAAAATTACCAAAAAAAAAAAAAAAAAAACTAGTTGTAAACTTACAAAAAATCCTTATAGTAAAAGGAAGACATTTTCAAGCAGAACTGCTCAAGCTCTACCTTGGCACCTATCTACCTAAGTCATGACATCCCATGTCGCTCTGACCCGCCATCTGAGCGGCAGCTTCTGCACAGCCAGCTGGTGACCAAGGATCGCCTGGGACTGCAGGGTCCCGACGCCCCCAGCCACTGCCGGACGTGAAGGGGTCACTGTCCCTCGCAGCCTCTCGCCAAGCCCACTTATCAGCAAGCGCTGCACAAGTCTTTTACACCCAAATCATGTGAAATTTCTGTTCAACACATCAGCTCACACACTCCAGACGCGACTGTGGAGGAGCTGGAAGTTCAAAGTGGAGGTGTGCAAACCTGTGCTGACTTCTTTTGCTGTAACCATTGATAATAATGCTTCATTTTTCTAAAGTCGAAGTCAAATGCTAAACCGTAGTCCATGCCAAGACAACAGACACAAACGGAAATCCACCCAGGCAAACCAAGACATTTGGTAACCCTCCCTAAACAATCAGCCACCTTAAACAATTTTCCAATAGAAAGACCCACCAATTAAAATAAATTGCCTTATTGCAATAAAATCTTCACATAAATACATTTAAATATTGTTTTCATTGTAAACCTTCCTTTATAAAGTTCACATTACCAAATGGTTTTGTGAAATTTATCCTATCAGACAATTGAATTCTTTAATTATTATATACAGCAAACCTGTAAGCAAATTCATAGAAAATTATTTCTTTTAAAGGTCACCTCACCCTTTGTGTTTTCCCAAGTAAATGTTGGAAGTATAAAACATTTACTCTAAGAACTCTTTTATTTACAGTCAAGTAGTCTTTATAATTATGAAAAGAAAACCCATGGAGTAGTGCCCGCATACATTCTCTTACTCTGCATGTTAGTGATTCTGTAGAAAAAAAACAATGTCAAAGAAAGGATTTTTCTTCTCAAATAAACTGCTACTTATTATTGCTTACTTCTCAGGGCAAATCATGGCATGCATTTAGTCACTCCATGAAAACAGCGTAATTATACTACATACATAGTACTGCAATGATGCTGTTCAAATACAAGAGGCTTATCGTAACAAATACATTCATTAGAGGTACTTAAAAATACAAGAAATTTTAAAATGCAGTATTGATTCCTATCCCTTACGTTTCCCATTTCTCGTGTTTACTGCCTCTCTGCCTGTCCTGGCCAGTCTATTTCACCTCATTTTCCTCCCATTCCCCAGGAGGAGGTAATTTAAAAATCTGTACCAATCAGACTTTTCTGACTCTTCTTGAAAAAACTTCAGAGAAGAGGGAAGTAAGAAATAAAATGAAGATAAGCATTTGCAATCCTAGATGGCTTCATTCCACCCCATCACAAGCAGAGAGGCTGTGCTTTCGGACTCAGAAAGCCTGGAAGTGTGATGGCAGTACCTACTCACCAGCAGTATGACAGACACCAAGAGGCCATCCTGGAGCTGATGGGGCCCCCAGGCCATCCTTCCTCTCAGCAACCCCTCCCCAGGACTCGCCCCCCACCCAGCGCCACTGTCTGCTGGTTCACAGGGCTTCCAAGGACCTGGCTGGCTCCCTATGAGGTCATATTACTATGACCTCACACTCTTGGAAGTGTTTACTGTTGGGGGGTTGTAATGCTTTTACAGTCCTAATAAAAACAGAAGCTAGAACACAGGGGCCACTGTAAATCAACAGCATAAACAACAGTGGCAGCTCAGCCTTTTTCACACTCGACGAAGCAACTGATGACCCCTCTCGGCGAGGGTGACACCCCCGTTTGTTTCCTGGAATACACAAGACATTGTCCGTCTAGTCTGCTGAGTGTTAGATGCTTTCAGGAGTCTGAATTTTCTCGTCTTTATAGCTCCCCTTTTCTTCTCGATCAAGTAACTTTAAATCTCCTAAGGTAAAATCCTTACCAGTCACTTAAATATAGAAAAGACTCCCCAAAGGTCAATATCTCCCTGGGATATATATAAATGCACACCTCGAAACAAATATGGTTATACCCTATCGTCAATATCATCAAGAGAAGGACCAGATCACTGAGTCTGACCACCAAGCCTTTTCACAACCTTTTTAGCATACTAGGATTAAAGCACTTCCCAAATAAAATTAATAGCACACCCAGTTAAATCAGAATTTCAAATAAACAAAAAATAGTTTTTATTGAAAGTATGTCTTGATAATTTCATGGGGCATATGGACACTAAAAAAAAAAAAAAAAAAAAAAAACTTCATTATTCACTTGAAATTCAAATTTAACTGGGCATCCTGATTTTACCTGATAACCCTATCTCATGAATGCCTGTTCTAAATCAGATTCCTTCCAGGTCTGTTTGACTGGCTTTTGTGATTTAATTTTTATTCCCACTATTTTTCTATTGTTTTATCTTCTCTCCGTTGACTGTGATCTGCTGATTCCTCCCTAATGTCCCCCAAATACAAAAGGAAAACCCTCTTTCTCTGCTGTGACTCTTCTTCCCCAGCCTGCACACTGCCACCATGCGTGTGATAAAATAAAATCCCCCCTTTTTTGACAAATATCTGCACAAGATGAAAGCCTGTATCCTGTGGCAGGTCGGTAAGGTCCTTCCCGAGCCGACCCCGAATACCCGTTTACACTGGTCACGTACACTGCCTTTGTGTTTGGGCCACGCGGAGACGTCAGCTGGGCTCACACCCCTTCCCCCTGTCCTTCCCATCATCACTCCCGTCACCCCTACCCCCAAAGTCCTGGAGTTCACAAATTCTGCAAACTCATGATCCTACAAGAGCCCAAGGGAAATAACAGCTATTCTAAGAATCTTACTCCAACTCCCTGGCTGCATTCTCAGAGCAAACCTAGTTATTTTCTTATTACAGCTCTGCATTTTCAAAGTCCCACCTCTCTCACCTACCACTATCTTAAACTTCACTTTGTATCCACAAGAGTGGGCTGAGATTAGTCAATAGCCATCTTTTAAAAGAACGCAGAACTGAGCAACTGTGTCCATGCCTTTTGATGTCTTCTGTGATCCGACAGGAACAACATGGGGCACTAACTTTCTATCGTGTTCAGTTGCCAAATCGTGACCAACTTCTGCGACCCCCATGGACTGTGGTAGGCCAGGCCTCCCTGTCCCTCACCATTTCTTGGAGTTTGCCCAAGTTCATGTCCATTGAATCAGTGATGCCACCCAAACATCTCATCCTCTGTCGCCCTCCTTTCCTTCTGCCTTCAATCTTTCCCAGCACCAGGGTCTCTTCCAGTGAATCAGCTCTTCACATTAGGTCGCCAAAGTACTGGAGTTTCATTAGGTTGGTACAAAAGTAACTGCGGTTTTGGACTATGAATTTTAAATCACTATAACTAAGCTCAAACACATCATTATTAATCAAAACAGGAATCACCATAATCAACACACTTTTGCCAACAAGAAATAAAGCAAAAAAAAACCCAAAAAAAACCATGCTTCACGATCTGATGAACTCCGGGAAAGCGTTTTCTGCCTCCTAATGGTTGTGGAAGCATTTTCCCTGCAGAAGGTTTTCAAGATGCCTGAAGAAGTGGTAGTCGGTCGGCAATATGTCAGGTGAAATGCCGGGGAGATGAAACTTTGTAGCACAGTTCATTCAACTTCTGAAGCGTTGGTTCTGAAACGTGTGGTCAGGACTTGTCGTGGACTAGAATTGGGCCCACTCTCTTAACCAATACCAGCTGCAGGTGTTGCAGTTTTCAGTGCATCTCAGCGATTTGCTGAGCCTACTTCTCAGATGTAATGGTTTCCCCAGGATTCAGAAAGCTGTAGTGGATCAGACGGGCAGCAGACCACCAAAGTGACCATGGCCCTTTTCTGGTGCAAGTTTGACTTTGGGAAGTGCTCTGGAGTTTCTTCTTGGTACAACCACTAAGCTCCTCATTACCGACTGTCATATAAAACCCACTTTTAGTTACACGTAATAATCTGATTGAGAAATGGTTTGTTGTTGTGTACAGTAAGAGAAGACAACACTTCAAAATGATTTATTTTTTATTTTTGGTCAGCTCATGAGGCACCCACTTATCAAACTTTTTCACCTTTCCAATTTGCTTCAAATGCTAATGACCACAGAATGGCTGACACTGAGTTCTTCGGCAACTTCTTGTGTAGCTGTAACAGGATCAGATTCGATAATGCTCCCAATTGGTTGTTGTCAACTTCCATGGGCCAGCCACAACATTCCTCATCTTCAAGGCTCTCTTCTCCTTTGCAAAACTTCTTGAACCACCCCTACATTGCATGTTCATTAGCAGTTGCTGGGCAAAGTGCATTGTTGATGTTGCAAGTTGTCTCTGTTGCTTTATGACCCATTTTGAACTCGAATAAACAAATTGCTCAAATTTGCTTTTTATCTAGCATCATTTCTATAGTCTAAAATAAGTATAAAATAAACAGCAAGTAATAAGTCATTAGCAAAAAAACAGAAAGCGAGAAATACACATTAAAATGATGTATAACATAACCACATTTAAGGACATATTCCAATATCAAACGGCAAGTAACAATATAAAAAAAAAACGCAATTACTTTTGCACCAACCTAATAGTTCAGTATAACTGAACCCGAAAAGTTCCAAGGGGACCAATATCAGCAGAAGGTACCAGATACACTATCTCATTTCACAGTTACTTTAAGTTTTTTAAGTGTCTTTAAATGTTTATATAATTGTGATAATAAAACTAGGATAAAAAAATTAAGAAGGCTAAGGTACCCCTCCTGCATTTAGAAAACAACAATGAACAGTCACCTACCTCGGTTGCATACATAAGCTAGTCAGAGGCAAGTCAGAAGAATCCCAAGGAGTAAGAGGAAATGACTCCAGTCACAAGGGGAATAAAAGGCCAGAGGGAGCGCTGTGAGCATGTAGGCTGAGGATGCAGTCATCGAGGCCCCAAGCTAGCAGACTCAGGGGAGTCAGAACGAAGGTAGTCAAGAAGGGTTCTCAGGGCAATAGCATGAGTGAGAGACACTTAAAACGCAGAAGCATAAACATCCGCTGAGGAAGGAAAGAAGTCTTCTTGGCTTCCATTACCTATGGCATTTATTTCTCAGGAAGAGCAGAGATAGCAACTAATCTTTAAAAAAAAAAAACTCTTTATCAAAAAAAATTTAATTACTTTTTTATTGAAGTATAATTGACTTATACTGATTAGTTTCAGGTAACAAAGAGATTCAGTAATACATACATATATATCTATATTTTTTTTCAGACTTTTTTCTCTCATAGGTTATTATAAAATATTGAGTATAATTCCCTGTGCTATACGGTAGGTCCTTGTTGTTTATTTTATATATAGTAGTACATATATGTTAACCCCAAACTCCTGATTTATGCCTCTCTCTTTTTCCTCTTTGGTAAACACAGGTTTGCTTCATATGTCTGTCAGTCTATTTCTGTTTTATATTTTAAGTTCATTTGCATCACTTTTATATTTTAAGATTCCACATATAAGGGATATTATATACGTCTTTGGCTTACTTCTTAGTATGGTAATCTCTAGGTCCATCCATATTGGTGCAAATAGCATTATTTCTTTCGGTTTATGGCTGAGTAATATTCCATTGTATGTACGTACCACATCTTCTTTATCTACTTTGTCAATTGACTCTTAGATTGTTTCTGAGTCTTGACTATTGTAAGTAGTGCTGCAATTAACATTGCGACGCCTGTATCTTTCTGAATTGTGGTTTTCTCTGGATATTTGCCTCTGGGTGGGACTGCAGGATCATGTGGTAGTTCTATTTTTAGTTTTTTAAGGAACCTCCATATTGTTCTCCATAGTGGCTGTATCAATTTACATTCCTACCAACAATGTAGGACAGTCCCCTTTCCTCCACATACTCTCCAGCATTTATTATTTGTAAACTTTTTGATAATGGCCATTCTGATCACTGTGGAGGTGATACCTCATTGGACTTTTAATTGGCATTTACCTAGTGATCACCAATGCTGAGCATCTTTTGATGTGCCTGTTGTCCACTGGCAAGTCTTTTTTAGGTAGAAGAGAGACAAGATGGCAGAGGAGTAGGTCAAAGTGGAGTACATCTGTCTTCACAGAGGCATCAGGAATGTATCTGCAGGTTCAGAGGCTCTCACAGAGGACCAGCTGAGTACTAACAGGAGTCCCTGACCACCAGAAAGGAATATACAGTTCCACACAGAACTCACTAGGATGCAGGAAGGAAGAGAAAAAAGGAGGAGAGTGAGCAGGACCTGACCTGCACCAGGAAGTGCGGGAGGTGAAGCAAGGGTGAGACCCCAGGCGGTTGGCTGAGACAGAAGGGAAGCGTTTGAGGCCATCAGAGTAAAAGCAGCTCATCAACAACAGGCTGAAGGGTGCTAGAAGGGAGCTAGAATCCGTGCTGCAGGCCTACATACCCCGGACAAGGACTCAAGTCCACCTGAATCGCGGCGGCTGGGAGCTGGAGCATGGGAGCGGAGAGCAGTCCCGGGGCCAGCACTGCTGTTAACTGAGGGTGGACGATGGCCCCAGGGGCCAGGAGGGAGGAAACTGCACGGAACGCCTTTGAAGGAACGCTGGGCAGTCAAGGAGGCAGGGCGCTGCCGCTGAGTCACAGGCAGCGGGTGGAGCCATCACTGTGGCCGCTCTCTCCACATGTGGGCGCAAGCAGCTGACCAATTGAGAAAGACCCCAGAGAGGGCAGCCCTTCGAGCACCCGACCGGCGGAGCAATAGAGAAGGACCCCAGTCAGGGGCGCCCTTGAGTACCTCCTATGTCAAGCAATAGAGAAGGACCAGCCAGGAAGGTCCTTTGGGTGTCAGCTGCCAGAGGACAGGAGAGAATTCTGATAGGGCCATATCTTCTACACCTATGATCACTGCCTTCCCTATACACCTGGCGCTGCCGGGGCCCTGCGATTCAAGCAAGAGTGCCACCGCCACACTCGCTCCTCACGGGGGCAGAGCCGACAGAGGCAAGAAAAGAATATTTACAGCATCATGTCTCCTGCAACGGTGTGCACCAGGCACCACGGGCGTCTGCATGATCCAAGCGGCCATGCACCTCCACGCTGGGTCCTCACTGGGGCCGAGCTGCCGGAGACGAGGAGAGAACCCTTACAGCACCGTATGTGCAGTGCCTGTGTGCGCTCCCCTGTATACCTGCTTCAGCCGGGGCCCCATGATCCGGCAGCTGCACCACCTCCAGGCCCAGTCCTCACCGGGGCAGACCCAAGCCCTCCAGGGCAGCCTCAGGGCCAAACTCCTAGGGAGGATCCTCATGCGAGGTGGGGATAAAACCACAGTTGAGCTCCAGAGGCAGAGTGATTGAGGAAGAGGATCAAAATCCTTCTCCCCAGCTGTACAAGCTGCAGATTAAATCCACACCATCAGCTGGGTGGACTCTGTGTTTATGGAATATATAACAGGACAGTGAGTGTTCTCACAAAAGAAAACGCCCTAGCTCTGGCAGCTGTGGACATTGGAGGTGAGAGCACGCAGAAGTAGCACCAACTTAGGGTCTGAGCCATCCCTACAGCAAGTCCTGAGACCAGACACCTCAGTGCTGGAGGGTTTCCTAGGGAAGCAGAAGTGGGCTGTGGCTCAAATTGGGGGAAAGGACGCTGACAGCTGAGACCCAAGAAAAACATTTATTATTATTCTTATATTTTGATTCATTCTGTAGTTGGTTCTGGATTTTCTTTTCCTTTTTCCTCTGCTGTTGTGGTTGCTGCTTTCATTATGATTATTATCTGTATTTTGGCTTTTGAGAACTTTATTTTAAATTTTTTTTAATCACACTTTTTATTTCCTTTATATATTTCTACTTTGGCTTCCTGCAGTTTTGTGTATTTTTTTCTTTTTTTGTTCTATCCCTGTGGCTATTCTTTATAATAAATATAGATCTTTTTATGAAGTTCTGTTTAACTTTGCTCTCCTATTTTTTCTTTTTTCCACCATATTTGGTTGTTTTGTTCTCTCTGCTTTCCTCCTCAGTTGGCACTATATTTTGGTCTTATTTTCTGTTTTGTGTTGTCGTCAGTTTTGTTTTTAACTGGCTGGTATCATTTTTGGTTTCCTATGCTTACTGGGCCACTCTCCTGTACCTTATTTACTTTGGTCTGTTCGGGGTTTGTGTGGGTGTATATTCCTTTCTTTGTGTTTCTATTTGTCTGATTTCTGCTTTTACCGTTTGCCTGGGCTTTATTTTTTGTCTCTTGAGTTTTCTGTTTATTTCTTTTTTTTGTTTTGTTTTGTTTTTTTTTTTGAGAAGGATTTTTTTTTTTCCCAGTGGGTTTTGTCATACATTGACACGAATCAGCCATTGAGTTACACGTATTCCCCATCCCGATCCCCCCTCCCACCTCCCTCCCTACCCGACTCTTCTGGGTCCTCCCAGTGCACCAGGCCCGAGCACTTGTCTCATGCATCTCACCTGGGCTGGTGATCTGTTTCACCATAGATAATATACATGCTGTTCTTTTGAAACATCCCACCCTCACCTTCTCCCACAGAGTTCAAAAGTCTGTTCTGTACTTCTGTGTCTCTTTTTCTGTTTTGCATATAGGGTTATCGTTACCATCTTTCTAAATTCCATATATATGTGTTAGTATGCTGTAATGTTCTTTATCTTTCTGGTGTTTATTTCTTACTTTATTAGTTATGTGGCTTTCTATGTTTTGTTTCTCTTACTCCCCTTTAGTGACATAACAAACAGCTTGTGGGGTCTTGGTTCCCCAACCAGAAGTCAGGCGTAAGCTTTTGGGGTGGGAACGATGAGTCCAGGACACTAGACTGCCAGAGAATTCCTGACCTCAGGGAGTATTAATCAATGAGAACACCCACAAAGGCCTCCAACTGTGCCCAAGACCCTGAATCCAACTTGCAGCAGCACCCACACAGGAAGCCTCATGCGAGAACAACAAGCAAGACAACACAAGTGCATCATTAGCAGACAGGCTTCCCACAGACACCGCAACACATACCACCTCACACAGTCCTGCCTATAAGAGGGGGAAAACTCGCCTCCTTCCACCAGAATGCAGGCACAAGCCCCTCCCAACACGAAGGCCACACAAGCCACTGGGCCAATGTTACCAACCAAGAGCACAGATCAAAAGCAGGAGACACTAGGACCCTACAGCCTGGGGAAAGGAGACCTCAAACACAGTACGTTAGACAAAGTGAAAAGACAGAAATATTGTGCAAAGGAAAGAATAAGGTAAAAACCCACAAGACAAAATAAATGAAAAGGAAATAGGCAAACTACCTGAAAAAGATTTCAGAGTCATTACAGTAACGATGTTGCAAAATCTCAAAAATAGAATGGAAAAAATGCAAGAATCACTTAACACATTTAACAAGGAAGGACCTAAAAGAAATAAAGAAAAAAACAGTGACAACACAATTAATGAAATTAAAAATATTCTGCTTCTGCTACTGCTGAGTCACTTCAGTCGTGTCTGACTCTGTGCGACCCCATAGACGACAGTCCACCAGGCTCCCCCGTCCCTGGGATTCTCCAGGCAAGAACACTGGAGTGGGTTGCCATTTCCTTCTCCAAAAAATAATAATAATAATATTCTAGAAGGAATCAATAGCAGAATGAGGCAGAAAGAATAAGTGAGGTGGAAGACAGAATGGGGGAAATAACTGCTAAGAGGAGAATAAAGAAAAAAGAAAGAAAAGAATTAAGGATAGTCTCAGAGACCTCTGGGACAATATTAAATCCACCAACATTCGAATTATAGGGGTCCTAGAAGAAAAAGAGAAAAATAAAGGGTCTGAGAAATTTTTTGAAGAGATTATAGCCAAAAGCTTACCTAAAATGAGAAAGGAAGAGTCAATCAAGTCCAACAAGTGCAGAGAGTTCCATACAAGATAAACCCAAGGAGAAACATGCTGAGACACACACTAATCAAACTAAAAAAAAATTAAACACGAAGAAAAAATACTGAAGGTAGCAAGAGAAAAGCAACAAGTAACATACAAGGAAAACCCCATAAGGTTAACAGCTGATCTATCAGCAGAAAGATCTCTGCAGGAGGATATATTTAAAATAATGAAAAGCAAAGATCTACAACCAAGATTACTCTATCCAGCAAGGGTCTCATTCAGATTCAGAGAAATCAAAAGCTTTACAGATAGTCAAAAGTTAAGAGAATTCAGCATTACAAAAGCAGCTTTACAACAAATGCTAAAGGAAGTTCCCCACACAGGAAACAAGAAAAGGCCTACAAAAATAAACCCAAAATAATAAAGTAAATGTTAATAGGATCATACATATCAATAATTACTTTAAATGTAAATGGATTAAATGCTCCAAAGACTGATTGAATGGATACAAAAACAAACTCACATATATGCTGTCTATATTACACTCACTTCAGAACCAGAGACAAATACAAACTGAAAGTGAGAGGATGGAAAAATATTTCATGCAAACAGAAATCAAAAGAAAACTGGAGTAGAAATTCTCATATCAGACAAAATAGATCTTAAAGAATATTATAAGAGATAAGGAAGGACACTACATAATGATTAAGGGGTCGACCCAGCAAGACATAACAAGTATAAATATTTACACATCCAACAAAGGAACCCCGGGATACATAAGGCAAACACCAGCAGACATAAAACGGCAACTGACAGTAACACAATAATAATAGCAGGCTTTAATAAGCCACTTACACCAATGAACAGATCATGCAAACAGAAAATTAACAAGGAAACACAAGCCTTAAATGAAACACAGCCTTAATGACACAGCTAGACCAGATGGACCTAATGGCCTCTTCAGGACATTCCATCCAAATGCGGCAGAATACTCTTTCTTCTCAAGTTCACATGGAACATTCTCCAGGATAGATCACATATTGGGCCACAAATCAAGCCTCAGTAAATGTAAGAAAACTTAAATCATATCAAGCATCTTTTCTGACTACAATGCTATGAGTTTGTGTGTGTGCACACTCAGTTGTGTCCGACTCGTTGTGACCCCAAGGACTGTAGCCCACCAGGCTCCTCTGTCCATAGAATTTTCCAGGCAAGAATGGAAGTGGGTTGCCATTTCCTACTCCAGGGCATCTTCTTGACCCAGGGTTTGAACCCATGTTTCTTGCATTTCCTGCACTGGCAGGTGGGTTCTTTACCAGCTGAGCCACCTATGAGATTAGATATCAAATACAGGGGGAAAAGGTATAAGAAACAGAAACACATGAAAATTAACTATAGGCTTCTAAATAACCAACAAATCATTAAAGGAAGTCAAAAAATACAGAGAAACAAATGATAATGAAAATATGACAACTCAAAAACCTATTGGATGCAGTAAAAGTAGTTCTAAGAGGAAAGTTTATAGCCATACAATTCTACCTTAAGAAACAAGAAAAACATCAAATTGCCAACCTAACCTTACACCTAAAGCAACCGGAAAAAGAAGAACAGAAAAACCCCAAGGTAGTAAAAGGAAAAAATCATAGAAGATCAGAGCAGAAATAAGTGAAAAATAAATGAAGGGAATAATAGCAATGATCAATAAAACTAAAAGTTGGTTCTTTGAGAAGATAAAACTGGCAAACCATTAGCAAGAGTTATCAAGAAAAAAAGTGTGAAGACTCAAATCAGGAAAATTAGAGATGCAAAGGGAAAGATTAAAACAGTCAACACAGATACACAAAGGATTATAATAGACGATTAAGAGCAACTATATGCCAATATAATGGACAACCTGGAAGAAATGGAAAGGTTTGTAGAGAAGATCAACCTCCTAAGACTGAACTAGCAAGAAATAGAAATTATGAACAAGTAAATCACAGGTAATGAAACTGAAAATGTGATTAAAAAAAAAAAAAATCTCTCAAAAAACAAAAGTCCAGGGCCAGATGGTGTCACAGATAAATTCTATCAAACATTCAGAGATGAGCTATATCTATCCTTCTCAAACTCTCTCAAAAATTTGGAGAGGAAGGAACAATTTCAAACTCATTCTACGAGGCCACCATCACTCTGATACCAAAACTAGAAAAAGACATCATAAAAAAAGAAAATTACAGGCCAATATCACTAATAAACATAGATGCAAAAATCCTCAACAAAATTCTAGCAAACGAATCCAACAATACATTAAAAGGATCATATGCCAGGATCAAGTTGGGTTTATCCCAGGGATGCAAAGATGCTTCCATATATCCAAGTCAGTCAATGTGATACACCATATCAACAAGTTAAAAGACAAACATCATATGATACTCTCAAAAGACGCAGAAAAAGCTTTCAACAAAGTTCAGCAACCATTTATGATTAAAAAAAAAAAAAAACTTCAGAAAATGGGCATCGAAGGAACCTCTGTGTGTGCTATGCTCAGTGATGTCAATGGGGTCCAACTGTGTGTGACCCTGTGGACTATTGCCTGACAGGCTCCTCTGTCCATGGGGTTCTCCAGGCAAAAATACTAGAGTGGGTTGTTGTGCCTTCCTCCAGGGGATCTTTCCAATGCAGGAATTAAACCCACATCTCTTACATCCCCTGCACTGGCAGGTGTGTTCTTGACCACTAGCATCACCTGGTAACTCAACATTATAAAGGCCATAGACGATAAATCCACAGCTAACGTTTTCTCAATGGTGAAAAGCTGAAAGCATCTCCTCTAAGATCAGGAACAAGACAAGGGTGCCCACTCTCACCACTATTATTCAACATAGTTTTGGAAGCCCTAGACATGGGTATTAGAGAAGAAATAGAAACAAAAGGAATCCAGACTGGAAAAGAAGAATAAAACTCTCACTGTTTGTAGACAATATGATATTACACATGGAAAACCCTAAAGATACTACCATAAAATTAATAGAGCTAGTTAGCGAATTTGGCAAAGTTGCAGGATCACAAAATCAATACACAGAAACCCCTTGCTTTCCTATACACTAGCAATGAAAAATCAGAATGAGAAAGTAAGGAATCAGTCCCATTTACCACTGCAGTGAAAGGAGACAAAAGACCTATATACAGAAAACTATAAGACACTGATGAAAGAAATCAAAGACAACATAAACAGATAAAGAGATACACCATGTTCTTAGATTGGAAGAATCAACAGTGTGAAAATGACTATACTACCCAAAGCAATCTACAAATTCACTGCAATCCTTATCAAGTTACCAATGGCATTTTCCACAGAACAAGGAAAAAAATTTTTACAATCTGTATGGAAACAAAGAATATCCCAAATTGTTAAAGCAATCTTGAGAAAGGAAAATGGAGTTGGAGGAATCAACCTCTCTGACTTCATATTATCCTACAAAGCTACAGTCATTAAGACAGAATGGTACTGGAAGAAAGACAGAAATATAGACCAACAGAACAAGAAAGAAAGCCAAGAGATAAACCCACACACCTATGGGCACCTTATCTTTAACAAAGGAGGCAAGAATACACAATGGAGAAAAGACAGTCTCTTCAATAAATGGGGCTGGGAAAACTGGATAGTTACATGTAAAAGAATTAAATTAAAACACTCCCTAACATCTTGCCCCCAAATAAACTCAAAATGGATTAAAGACCTGAATGAAAGACCAGAAACTATAAAACTAGAAAACATAGGCAGAACACTATTTGATATAAATCACATCAAGATCCTTTATGACCCACCTCCTAGAGTAATGAAAATAAAAACAAAAATAAAGAAGACCTAATTAAACCCAAAAGCTTTTGCACAGCAAAGAAAACCATAAACAAGATAAAAAGACAACTCTCAGAATGGGAGAAAATAACTGCAAATGAAGCAACTGACAAAGGATTAATGTTCAAAGTATACAATCAGCTTATGCAGGTCAATATCAGAATTCAAAAAAACCCAATCATAAAATGGGCAGAAGACCTAAACAGACATTTCTCCAAAGAAGACAAACAGATGGCTAATAAACACAAGAAAAGATGCTCAACATCACTTATTATTAGACTAATGAAAATCAAAACTAGAATGATGTATCACCTAACACTGGTCAGAACACCCATTATCAAAAAATCTACCAACAATAAATGCTGGAGAGGATTTGGAGAAAAGGGAACCCTCCTGTACTATTGGTGAGAATGTAACTTGATACAGCCACTATGAAGAACAGTGTGGAGACTTATTTAAAAATTAGGAATAAAATTATCATACAGCCCAGCCATCTCATTCCTAGGCATATACCCTAAGAAAACCACAATTCTAAAAAACACATGTACCCCAATGTTCATTACAGCACTATTCACAATAGTCAGGACATGGGAACAACATGGATGTCCATCAACAGATGAGTGAATAAAGAAGTTGTGGTACATACATACAATGGACTATCACTCAGACATAAAAATGACTGAATTTGAGTGAATTCCAGTGAGGTGGATGAACCCAGAGCCTGCTACAGAGAGTGAAGTAAGCCATAAAGACAAATATCATGTATTAGCGCATATATATATGGAAGCGAGAAAAATGTTACTGATGAACCTATCTGGGGGGCTGCAGTAGAGATGCAAACATAGAGAACACACTTGTGCACACAGCAGGGACAGGAGAGGGTGGGGAAATTGAGAGACTGCACTGAAACATATGTGCTGCCATATGTGAAAACAGACGGCCAGTGGGAACCTGCTGTAGGACACGGGGACCTCGACCCAGTGCCCTGTGACAACCTGGAGAGGAGGACGGGGCGGGGGGTAGGGAGGATGTAGGAAGGATGCTCGTGAGGGAGGGGACATGTGTATACCCACGAGGGACTCATGTTGAAGCATGGCAGAAACTAGCATGACATTGTAAAGCAATTGTACTCCAACTAATAATAAAAACTTCTTAAAAAAGAAATGTGTATTTAGATCTTCTGCCCATTTTTAATTGGGTTGTTTGTTCTATCAATTTTGGGCACAAAATCTGTTCATGTATTTTAGAGTTTAATCCTGTGTTGGTCACATCATTTGCAAACATTTTCTCCCATTCTGAAGGTTGTCTTTTTGTTTTGTTAACAGTTTCCTTTGATGTGCAAAAGCTTTTGAGTTTAAGTAGATCCCAATGTCTTATTTTTTTGTTTTGTTTTTATATTTGTTACTCTAGGAGACAGATCCAAAAACATATTGCTGCAATTTGTGTCAAAGAATCTTCGGCCTTGGTTTTCCTTTAGGAATTTTATAGTATCCAGTCTTACATTTAGGTCTCTAATCCATGCTGAGCTTATTTATTATTTATTTATTTTTTTGTATGGTGTTAAAGAATGTTCTAATTTCATTCTTTAACATATAGTTGTCAAGTTTTCCCAGTACCACTTACTGAAGAGACAGTCTTCTCTCCATTGCATATTCTTGCCTCCTTTGTCACAGTAATCAAAACTATGTGTGTGGGTGTATTTCTGGGCTGTCCACCCTGTTCCTCTGGTCTATATTTCTGTTTTGGGGCCAATGCCATACTGTTTTGATTACTACAGCTTTTCAGTGTAGTCTGAAGTCAGGGATCCAGATTCTCTCAACTCCATTTTTCTTTCTTACACCTGCTTTAGCTCTTTGGGGTCTTTTGCTTTTTCATACACAATTTGTAAGGCTTTTTATTCTAGTTCTGTGAAAAATGCCATTGGTAGTTTGATAGGCATTGCATTGAATTTGTAGATTGCCTTGTGTAGTCTAGTCATTTTGACAAGATTAATTCTTCCAGTCTAAGAACACACTTCCATCTGTTAGTATCATCTTTGATTTCTTTCATCAGCATTTTATAGTTTTTAGAGTACAGACCTTTTACTTCCTTCAGTTCCATTCAGTCACTCAGTCATGTACAACTCTCTGTGACACCATGGACTGCAGCACGCCAGGCTTCCCTGTCCAGCACAGCTCCTGGAGCTTTCTCAAACTCATGTCCATCGAGTTGGTGATGCCATCCAACCATCTCATCCTCTGTCGTCTCCTTCTCCTTCTCCCTTCAATCTTTCCCAGCATCAGGATCTTTTCCAAGGAGTCAGTTCTTCACATCAGGTGGCCAAAGTATTGGAGTTTCAGCTTCAACATCAGTCCTTTCAATGAATATACAGGACTGATTTCCTTTAGGACTGACTGGTTGGATCTCCTCGTAGTCCAAGGACTCACAAGAGTCTTCTCCAACACCACAGTTCAAAAGCATCAATTCTTCAGCACTCAGCTTTCTTTATGGTCCAACTCTCACATCCATCCATACATGACTACTGGAAAAACCATAGCTTTGATTAGATAGACTATTGTTGGCAGAGTAATGTCTCTGCTTTTTAATACACCGTCTAGGTTTGTCACAGCTTTTGTTCCAAGGAGAAAGCATCTTTTAATTTCATGGCTGCAGCCAGCATCTGCAGTGATTTTGGGCCCAAGAAAGTCTGTAACTGTTTCCATTGTTTCTCCATCTATTTGCCAAGAAGTCATGGGACCAGACGCCATGATCTTAGCTTTTTGAACGTTGAGTTTTACCTCCTTAGGTAGATTTATTCCTAGGTATTTTATTCTTTTTGACGTGAAAGCAAATGAGATTGTTTCCTTAATTTATCTTTCTGATCTTTCATTGTTAATGTATAGAAATGCAGAGATTTCTATTAATTCTGTATCCTGCAATTTTACTAAATTCATTGCTGAGCTCTAGAAGATTTCTCAGTCAGTCAGTTCAGTCGCTCAGTCGTGTCCGACTCTTTGCGACCCCATGAATTGCAGCACGCCAGGCCTCCCTGTCCATCACCAACTCCCAGAGTTTACTCAAACTCATGTCAATCGAGTCGGTGATGCCATCCAGCCATCTCATCCTCTGCCATCCCCTTCTCCTCCTGCCCCCAATGCCTCCCAGCATCAGTGTCTTTTCCAATGAGTCAACTCTTCACATGAGGTAGCCAAAGTACTGGAGTTTCAGCTTCAGCATCAGTCCTTCCAATGAACATCCAGGACTGATCTCCTCTAGGATGGACTGGCTGGATCTCCTTGCAATCCAAGGGACTCTCAAGAGTCTTCTCCAACACCACAGTTCAAAAGCATCAATTTTTCGGCGCTCAGCTTTCTACACCTAATCTAATCTCAAGGGAAACATCAGTGAGATTATTCAGAACAGCTACAGCATCTCCAATGGTACCATTTCCTACTAGCATCTAATTCTGGCTGAGCCTGGAAGCAGCGCTTCCCAGAGACTGTCTCAGGCAAACTGTGGGCCTGAGACAGGCCTTAGCACTCTTCTTCCCTCGGAAGGGCTTCTTCCCTCAGGAATAAGGAGGAATGCATACTAGGGAGAGGGGAAGGAGAGAGGGCAAGGAGAGGCAGAAGCAGGGAAGGGAGTGGTGGAAAGGATAAGAAGGGAGGGGGAGTGAGAAAGGGAGAGAGTGAGCAGAGTGCATGTAAGCCTATGGAGAAAAACAGGAGACAGAGGAGAACAGATCCTGAGTTTGCTTCAGAGACTCGAAGACGTGGTAAGTGTAATGTGCCCACAGCAGATACAGGCAGCGCTACCATGGGAGCTCAGCACAGGCACACAGTCACCCATATGACCAAGGAACCTTGATATGCGCCAACATTTAAAACAAAAAGGTCTAGCAGGGTACTCATCTGAATACAACGCCATTTCAGTGAAAGATTAGGAGGTTCCATTAATTTATTAATGAGGTTCTCCGTGCACGCACTCAGTTTACCAGCAGGGAACAACTATGTTTAGAAGATCTTAACAGTATCTGCTGCGAAGCTCCCGCTAGACTGTGCCGTGTGTGCGCTGTGCTAAGTCGCTTCACTTGTGTCCAGCTCTTTGTGACCCTGTGGACAGTAGCTCACCAGGCTGCTCTGTCCATGGGATTCTCCAGGCAAGAATGCTGGAGTGGGTCAAACACAGCTTCCATCAATCGCCAGTTTTGGTCAAGTTCGCTATTCTCCATAAGACTCGAGTTTGGTCATCTGTACAGTGAAGAGAATGAGGGGTTATGAAGATTAAATGAGAAGATTTGTGTAAATGGTCAGCGCAGGGTCTGATGCACAGTAAATAATAAATGTCAGCTACCATCATCAGACCCATTTTCATCACTACAACACTCCCCCATCATTAAGATTACTACATGAGATAATTACATTTGACAGTATTTTATTAAATGTAAAGCACTATTTGTAATCATATATAAATGTTGGCTCTCAGTAGAAATTAATACTTGATTTTTCTAAAGAAAATTGCTTCAAATGAACCCATTTTTGACATTTATATAGAATATAATTCTCTAAATGCAAATCAAAACCACAATGAAGTACCATTACAAGCCAGTCAGGATGGCTGCTATCCAAAAGTCTACAAGCAATAAATGCTGGAGAGGGTGTGGAGAAAAGGGAACCCTCTTACACTGTTGGTGGGAATGCAAACTAGTACAGCCGCTATGGAAAACAGTGTGGAGATTTCTTAAAAAACTGGAAATAGAACTGCCATATGACCCAGCAATCCCACTCCTGGGCATACACACTGAGGAATCCAGATCTGAAAGAGACACGTGCACCCCAGTGTTCATCGAAGCACTGTTTATAGTAGCCAGGACATGGAAGCAACCTAGATGCCCATCAGCAGACGAATGGATAAGGAAGCTGTGGGACATATACACCATGGAATATTACTCAGCCATTAAAAAGAATTCATTTGAATCAGTTCTAATGAGATGGATGAAACTGGAGCCCATTATACAGAGTGAAGTAAGCCAGAAAGATAAAGACCATTACAGCATACTAACACATATATAAGGAATTTAGAAAGATGGTAACGATAACCCTATACGCAAAACAGAAAAAGAGACACAGATGTACAGAACAGACTTTTGAACTCTGTGGGAGAAGGCGAGGGTGGGATGTTTCAAGAGAACAGCATCGAAACATGTATATTATCTAGGGTGAGACAGATCACCAGCCCAGGTTGGATTCATGAGACAAGTGCTCGGGCCTGGTGCACTGGAAAGACCCAGAGGGATGGGGTGGAGAGGGAGGTGGGAGGGGGGATCAGAATGGGGAATACGTGTAACTCCATGGCTGATTCATGTCAATGTATGACAAAACCCACTACAATATTATAAAGTAATTCGCCTCCAACTAATAAAAATAAATGAAAAAAAAAAGAATATAATTCTCTAGATGGAACTACCTCTTATCTACTAATATAAATGATTTAGGGGCCTTTATAAGAGAACCATAAACAGAACCTAATAATCAAAACTCCATAATACTATTTCTCTCTTCAGCACAAAGGCCAAAGTTAAGTCTTTACCGATGAAGAATTCTAGTGTCACGGAGCGATTTTGCGTCCTCAGAATTTCCCCGGTTCACTTTCCTCAGTCGTGCGCTCAGTACTCCAGAAGGGGGCACCAGTGTGCAAGGCGGCATTCAGAGTCTGACCCTGCTCACGGAGAGGGTGAATCTGCCTCAGCAACACAGATTTCAGTAAGTGACTGGACTCTTCATCCTTCTACGGACTCAGACACATCTAGGGGCATGATCCAGAAGATATGGGTTTCCACAGTTTGCTTTTTTGGGGTTCATTTTTGCTTTTCTAAATTAAATTGCAGCCTTCCTGGGCCAGCCAGCTCTCAACTGAGCATGAAGTATCTGTAACATTATCAAGTCAACTTTAATATAGCCATATTATAAAAATTTGGCATGAATCATTTATAAAGCAACTATTTCTAGATGTTGAGCTTGATGACTAAGCTAGAGAAAAAATACAAAAGCATTTACACATTCACTATTTGCACAGGAGATTCTTTGTACAAAGTGGGATCAATGAATCTCAATCCAAGGGGACATGAAAGGAAGACTAAATCACTTGCAGAGAGACTAACTGTTTTCCTGGAATACTGTTGAAATGTAATTGGAATTCTAAGTTTACAACGCTCATAAAAAACAGCTTTTGGCTATGTTACTTCACGGCCTCAATATGGCATTAAAATTTCTAATGACACCATGTCACTTTCCACCCTGACAAAAGAAAATAAAGGGGCAATTACATTTCATTTCCTTGTAAATTAATAAGCAGATGGTCTGAAGTTGATTATATCATTTAATAATGTGATTAAAATACACTACATACTCTGCAGGAAACAAAAGAGTCTGAATTTAGACAACATAGAAAAACACTTGTTTATCCAAGCCAAGATATCGCATCCCTTCCTGTCTCTTCCAATTCAAATCATGATTTTAAAATATCTAATTTAAAGGAAGGTATTATTTATTATCCATAAATAAATAAATAAGCCAGTCAATCAAGAAATCAAAGATTCATCGAAAACCTCCCTCCCCCAAATAAGAAGGAAGAAAGGAGGTGCTACTGGGCCTCACAACATAAGAAAAAAGGAATGCAAGAGGTCCAACTGCCCCTCACTGCCTAATTCAATACAACTATTATCAAGACAGCTTAATACCCTCAGGCAGAATACTCAGTGTAACACAGAATGAGATCAAATTTAACTCCCAAAGAAAATTTATAGAAAGAAATGTCAAATTTTTTAAAATTTATTTTATTGACGTATAGTTGATTTATAATGTTGTGTTAGTTCCTACTATACAGCAAACTGGTTCAATTACACACACACATACACACACACACACACGTGTACACATATACATTCCTTTTCACAGGTTTCTAAAGTAAAAAAAAATGCCTAGGCTAGCTCCTCTTTTTCTCTCTGAAATCCTTAACAAATAAAAAGAGGAATATACAGACAAATAATGGTCACATACAAATCCTATATAAGAAAACTACTGACAATGGTTGTTTTGCTGTAACGATTATAACAACACTATTCATTAAAGCTTCCCAGTTTAATCGATCATTTAAAAAGTCGCCCAAGAACAATAAATTCCCAAACAGCCATTTGAAAGTTCAATATATGCCTTATTATTGGTTAAATCCTAATAATCTAAAATTTTCTGGTTAAGACTTTTTTCATATGTGACTATCTGATACTTGAAATAATCAGTTTTTTTAATCACTATGGTTATATTATTGAGAGAAAGTTATGACTAAACAATAATGGTTTTAAAGTACCATATTCTGGACCTTCCTACCCCAAGGGGATTAAAACTACTCCATTTTAATTTTAAAAAATAAGCACTGAATTACCTTCCATCAGATCTCAAAATACCTTCTAATTATTAATATTTACACTTAGTGTATGTTACACACATTTTAGAATGCAATGATTAATTTTTATGCAAAAATTTCTTTTCTGTCCACATTTTTGCTGAGTTGCATTAGTATTAGCATATATTCACTGGGCACCAGAGCTGGACAACAGAAGGTGGTCCAGGATTGGCCAGTGAGGGGATGTCTGAACCAACATAACTGGCAACAGATACTCCACAAAGCAGTATGCTTTCATGGGTAATGACTACAACGGTAACACCATGAACGGTTTGTTAGATAGTGTCACATCTGGTATACCTGTCCATCCTGTGAATCCCTGTTTCCTTCTGAACACACAGATAAACGGCCTCTCCCACCTTGCAAGCAGTAGTCCAAGAGTTAGAAGCACACCCTAATTCAAACTGAGAGCATTTTGTTGTTTTGGATTTTAAATCAATCCCTGCCTAGAAGTCTCAACTTAGAACTTATGTCTTTTCATTTAATTTGTCTGAGAACAGCAGTCATTGGGCTTTGCTGGTAGCTCAGCTGGTAAAGAATTCTGGATTGCAGGAAACCCCAGCTCGATTCCTGGGTTGGAAAGATTCAACTGGAAAAAGGATAGGTTACCCACTACAGTATTCATGGGTTTCCCTGGTGGCTCAGATGGTAAAGAACTCACCCCTCAAGGCGGGAGACCTGGATTTGAACCTTAGGTTGAAATGATCCCCTGCAGGAGGGCATAGCAACCCACTCAGTATTCTTGCCTGGAGAATCTTCACAGACAGAGGAGCCTGGTGGGCTACAGTCCAAGGGGTCGCAAAGAGTCAGACACGACTAAGCAACTACGCACAGCAATCATCAGGGGTAAACAAGTAAAAATTAGCTCATTAACGTAAGTATTCTATCCTTAAACCAAATATTACAAGTGCTTAAAAGTATACTTGTAAGCATGAAGTTAGCTTGATCACATGCACATCAAGCTCTAAGTAACATTTTCCAGCCAGAGAACCATGTGGGTTCTGTTCTCCTCTAGTTCACTTTCTCTTCTAACGCTTCCATCCTGTGAAGGACAAGATGCTTTACAGATATTTTCTGTGGTTAGATACTATCCAGTTTCCACCATCTCTATTAATGCTTTCTGCCCGCTCTTCAAATCCTCACACACCCATTCCCACTGTTCCATCAGTGCCGGGCTTGGCGGCACCTCCCGGGCGTCCTCAGAACCACATAACTGCCCCCAGGTCTCTCTCCTGCCAGCACGCCCACCACATGGCTGGTTGCAAAATAAGGATGGCACAAGATTCTTTGCTTTCCATTCCCTCTGTTTTGGACAAGACTAGAGTTTTGTTTTTGTTTTCTTAATCCTGGTTTTTACATTCAATTCTAGAAGTTTATGGCCAACTCCTCAAACATCACCATTCAAAAGATCACAGACACACTCTCTAACCAACACCTTTTATAATACTACTTTTAAGTTTACCTAATATTTTTAAAGCTTTGCTAAATAATCCCAATGCACCAAGAAAACATTTAAGATAATTAGTATTAAAATTTTGCTTCTCCAAACAGACATAGAGAACAGACTTATGGATACAGGGAGAAGGGAGGGCAGGGTGAGATGTATGAAGAGAGTAACGTGGAAACTTACATTATCATATGCAAAATAGATAGCCAATGGGGATTTGCTCTATGACTCAGGGAACTCAAGCAGGGGTCTGTATCAACCTAGAGGGGTGGGATGGGGAGGGAGATGGGAGTGACACTCGAGAGGGAGGGGGCATATGTACACCTGTGGCTGATTCATGTTGAGGTTTGACAGAAAACAACAAAATTCTGTAAAGCAATTATCCTTCAATTGAAAAATAAATAAATAAATTTCGCTTCTTCAATTTCAAGAAAACATAACCATGCCAAGTTCCAAATGCTAAACTTTAAGACTATAGGTAAATATTCCTTATGAGAAAAATAACAAACTAAAGAGAGCTTATGTGAATTTAAGACCAGTATGTATACTCAATAACTAACAGAATCAAATAAAAACACTTGATTTTTCATTAACAAAATTGAATGTTAATGTGGAGGGTTGCATGTGAATCAATTAAGTTAGAACACTCCCTCACGCCATACACAAAACTTAACTAAAAATGGTCTAAAGCGTAAGATATGACACTATAAAACCCTGGATGAGAACATTCTCTGACAAAAATGATACCAACGCTTTCTTAGGTCAGCCTTTCAACACAAAATAAATAAAAGCAAAAATAAACAAATAGAGCCTAATCAGATTTATAAGCTTTTGCACAGCAAAGAAAACCAAAAACAAAACATAAAAGCAACCTACTGAACGGGAATAAATATTTGCAAATGATGTGACCAATAAGGCTTAATATTCAAAACAGACAAATAGCTCAGTATCAGAAAGAAAACAAAGGAAAAAAGCAACCAACTCAATGAAAACATGGGCAGATGATCTAAACAGACATTTCTCCAAAGACATACAGATGGCCAACAGGCACATGAAAAGATACTAAACATTGCTAATTATCAGAGAAACGCACATAAAAAAAAAAGAGTGAAGTATCATCTCTCATCGATAAGAATGGCCATCATCAAAGCATCTACTAATAAATGCTGGAGAGGGTGTGGAGAAAAGAGACATCCCCGACACTGCTAGGACGAACGCAAATTGGAGCAGCCACTAGGGAGAAGAGTATGGAGGTTCCTTAAAAAACTAACAGTTGAGTCACCATATGATCCAGCAACCCCAGTCCTAGGCAAATACATGCAGATGAAAACTCCTATTTGAAATACGTGCACCTCAATGTCCACGACAGCCAAGATATGGAGGCAACCTGAGGGTCCACAGAGGAGTGGATAAAGAAGATGTGATGCAGATGTGAATGTGTGCGTGTGTACACACAATGGAATATCGCTCAGCCATAAGGAAGAATGAAATAAAGCCACCGCAGCAACATGGATGGACCTAGAGATTATCATATGAAGTGAAGTAAGTCAGAGAAAGACAAACATCACAAGATATCACTTATATGTGGAATCTGAAAAAGTGATATAAATGAACCTAATTACAAAACAGAAATAGACTCACAGACACAGAAAACACACCTACAGTTACCAGAGGGGAAAGAGGAGGAGAGATAACTTAAGGTTTGGGTTTAAAAGATTCATAGGAGGACTTCCCTGGTGGTCCAATGTTCAAGAATCCGCCTGCCAATGCAGGGGACACGGGTGAGATTCCTGGCCCAGGAAGATCCCACGTGCCGTGAAGCAGCTAAGCCTGTGAGTCACAGCTACTGAGCCCAAATGCCCAGAGCCCATGCTCTGCAAGAAGAGAAGCCCCCACCATGAGCAGACTGCACACCGCAATGAAGAGAAGCCCCCACAAGTAGAGACAGCCCACGCCGCAACAAAGACCCAGCACAGCCAAAAGTAAAGAAACCGAGTTTATTTAAAGGCCCCCAAAAAAGACTCACGCTCACACTCTATATATAAAATAGATAGAAGGTCCTCCTGTATAGCAAAGGGAGTAGTGTTCAATATCTTGCAATAACCTATAACAGAAAATAATCTGAAAAAATAAATAACTGAATATAACTGAATCACTCTGCTGTACATCAGAAACTAACACACTGTATATCAATTATAATTCAATTTTAAAACAATTGAATGTTAATAATTTCTCTCACTCATTGACCAGTTTCTGTGGAAATGAAGACTATTTCCCCAGGTAATTCAAACATTGCTCGAGATATTAAATATTTACACTGCTTTAATATAAAAAATTTGGACTTCTACACACATATACACAAACAAATACCTCTGCCACACACACATACAAATAAAGCTATAACTCCATACAGCTTATGAACTTCCATATCCATGGCCTCAAATATTTTATTGAACCATAATCTATTCCATTACTTCAAATGTTTGTTTCAAGGAAGGAATAGCAGGAAAAGAAAATTCTTCTCGAGGACAAATACACTTCATACTATAAAAATAGGAATGGCAAAAAAAAAAATAGGAATGGCAAGTAAGCTAAGCATTCTAAACTTCTAAACCCACCCTTTGTAGATTCACAATGCAGGTGAGTACTCTGAATACTAAAGACTTAGAAGTTCTTCAGAAAGAGCTTTACTTTGTTTAACCTTAGAATGACTTTTGTTGTTTTGTTTACAATAAAACTTTTACTTTCTATCCTACAAGGGACACACACTCTGTGAAACATGCATTCAAAACTTCCATGAAGCTAACAGATTTACAAATTAAGGCGCTTTCATACCAGAGAAGCTTTGGTTCAGGCGGGGCCACGAGGAGGCCCAGACTGAATGAGGATTAGACTTCAAAGGAGAAAAGCTAACAGAAGGAGATGATGGGGTCATATATACACCTCCTAAAAGAAGCACCAAGCAGAGCCCAGACAGCACCTGTCTACCCAGCCAGTTCCTCCAAGGGCACCATTGAGAGGAGGGGGCAAACGCCATAGCCCATCCCCCAGAGTGTGTTCCTACTGCTCTTTCACACCAACCCAAGTCGGACATACAGGCTCTTAAAAGCAACACCCCATGCCACAGTGTAGGAAAAAAGGCAGAAACATCCTCAAATTCAACTTGTAAAACAGCGAGAGGGAATTACCTAGCTGTTATATCCTGGGCCAACACCCCCCAGCAATAGTCCCGCTGCCCCCTCACCCAAGACCAGAAGGTGCAGGTGTGATGCACGCGGCAATTTCCAGCTCTGTGCTGCACATCGGAGATGAACCCGGAAGCAGCAGGCACTTACGCTTTGTGACTTTCAGAGAACACAGCCATTTCAGGATGAAATTCACCGAAGAAATATAATATATACAGTCCTCCCTAGTACATTGACTCTGTAAAGATCTCGTCTTTTTTCTAAAATAAAAAAAAGCACATGTCAGATGACCAAGTTCAGATATTTTAAAGTTTACAGAACAAGAACGTGTGGTCATCCACCCTTCTCCTGAGCCCTGGCACCTCTTGGCTCCTATCTCAGCATATACACTCACTCAGAGATGGTCATCCAACCCAGTCACTCAGCTTATGAAGTTTTATTTACGCTTTATTCTTTAGTTTTATTTCTGAGGGATATGATAAGCAATATTACTCTGGTTTTACAAAGCAGTAAAAAAAAAAAAAAAAAAAAAAAAACGAGGCCCAAAAGAGGGAAGGGAAGGTGAAAGGAGGGAGGAGAGGAGGACAAAGAAAAGAAAGACTAAGTCAAGAGCCAGAAAAAATTCCCAAGAAGCCTAAAAGGAAAAACAAACCAACCAACCTACCCGTCTGGGGCATCCATCCGGGCGATACACTCCTTCCGTTGGGGTCTGCAGAAAAGAGAATGCCCTTTGGCACCACTCTTACAATTCATTTTAAAATTAGTCTTTCAACTGTAGCCAAATCACCTGGGCGGTTTTACTTTCACATTTTGAATTCCTGTCCTTAAAACTAGGGCTGATAAAATAAAACCTAAATATACTTTGAGTCAGTCTCGCCAGTCCTCTTCAAAAGATCTTTACCCCAACCATTTAAAAAAAGAAAACACCAGTCAGGTAGCAGTCACAGCAAAGGTGTGACCGCTCCCCTCCCGTCACCGCCAGAGGTGTTAAAGGTCCTGCCCTGCTGGAGGTCAGCCTGGCTTTCTGGTCCTGCCCCAAAAGGGTTCCTAAACCCTGCGATTTGCTGCGATGTCCCAGCTCCAAGTCACCCCAGAGCTGCCGCCCTGCTGGAGATCAGCCTGGCTTTCTGGTCCTGCCCCAAAAGGGTTCCTAAACCCTGCGATTTGCTGCGATGTCCCAGCTCCAAGTCACCCCAGAGCTGACGCTTCTGCACCTTGTCACAGTGCTGTCACATGCTACTCACTTCAGAGCAACCGAAAGACTTGCAGAAGTAATTCCTATTGATACCACTTAAACATGCCAAAGTTTGGGGAAACCTTATTATTGCAAATGAGGATACCTGCCCTCTCCCTTAACAATTACAGATGGTGCTTTATACTACACACCCATGTTCAAACTGTCTCCTAATATCAGAGGATAAGCCTGAGAAAACACTACATAACAATTTTATAGAGGGAAAAAAAAAGTGAGGCTGAGAGAGACTAAATGACTTTCCCAAAGACACAAAGATACTTATATATAAAACTGGAATTGAACCAAGACCTGTCTTCAATCCTAAAGTACTTTCCACAGTAAACAATCTATTGTACCAATATAAACCTTGAATAAAACTGAAAGGCAAAGTCATTGAGGAAAACAATTATGGGTCTGAAGACTCAAAAAGACCTAGACTCAGGTCTCAGCCCCAGCGAGGCGTTCACCTCTGTCAGCCTGTTTCCACATCTGCAAATAATGAAGATCATAATACCTGCCTTAAAAATCAGGCACTCAAAAATAGCATTTACTATTAAATTTTTTAAAAGATTTCTGGGGTTTCTCTTTTCCAGAATCCTTAACTTTACAAAATAGGAAAAAAGTTCCCCACAATTCCCCAGAATAAATCTAGGGTCCAAGTTCCAATGCCTAAAAGCACACACTTCATTATCTATGATAAATGTGCCAAAGAAAGTTGCAGTGTTTGAAGGAAGCAGTTCGTAAAAAAAGAACCAGAGGTTTTGTTCACCACATACCTGACTGTGAATACGGACACCTGAAAGAAACAAACCAACACCAGTCCGAGCACCAGTAACACACAGGGCGCCCTTGGCCACACCAGTCCAACACCACCTCTTTAACCAAGACTTGCAACAAACAAGGACCAAGAGTCACCCTCTTTCCATATGAGTATGCTAGAGTATCGAACTGAATCTGACAATACATTAAAAAAAAAAAAACCATACGTCCACCATGGTCAAGTTGGATTCATTCTAGGGTCACAAGGATGGTTCAGCATATACAAATCTCTCAATGTGATACAATGCATCAACCCCGTCAACAAAAAAAGACAAAAATAACATGATCATCTCAATAGATGCCCAAAAAAGCACTTGATAAAATTCAACATACATTCATGATAAAAACTCTTGCCAAAATGGGTATATATCTCAGCATTATAAAAAGTTATTTATGACAAACCCACAACCAACACAATAATCAATGCTGAAAAGTTTCCCACTAAAATATGGAAGAAAACAAGGATGCCTACTCTACCCATTTTCTTTCAACATAGTATTAGAAGTCCTAGCCACAGCAATCAGACAAGAAAAAGAAATAGAACTATCCAAATTGGAAGGGAAGAAGTAAAATTGTCATTATATGCAGATGACAATACAGTTCGTGTGTGCTCAGTCATGTCCAAATCTTTGCAACCCATGGACTTTAGCCCGCCAGGCTCTTCTGTCCATGGAATTTTCCAGGCAAGAATACTGGAGTGGGTTGCCATTTCCTATTCCAGGGGATCTTCCTGACCCAGGGATTGAACCTATGTCTCTTGCTTTTCCTGCCTTGACAGGCATGATACTGCATATAGAAAACCCTAAAGACTCCACACAAAAACTACTAAAACTGATTTTTAAAATTCAGTAAGGTAGCCAGATGTAAGAATAACATACAGAAATCTATTGTATTTCTTTACACTAATACTGAAATGTCAGAAGGAGAAAGTAAAACAATCTGTTTTAAAATTGCATCAGAAAAATAAAGTACTTTGGAATAACCCTCACCAAGGAGGTGAAAAACTTACATGCTGAGAACTATAAAATACTAATAAAAGCAATTAACAATTATTCAAAGAAACAGAAAGATAACCTATGCTCTTGGATTGGAAGAATATTGTTAAAATGGCCACACTACTGAAAGCAATCTATAGATTTAATATGATCTCTATCAAATTAACCATGATATTTTCCACAGAACTGGAACAAGAAATCCTAAAATTTATATGGGACCATAAAGTCCCAGAATTTCCAAAGCAAATCTGAGGAAAAAAACAACTCTGGAGGCATAACCCTCCTAGACTTCAGACAACATTACAGAGCTACAGTAATCAATGCACTGTGGTACTGGGCTTCCCTGGCGCCTCAGTGGTAAAGAACCTTCCTGCCAATGCAGGAGACATGGGCTCGATCCCTGGGTCAGGAAGTTTCCCTGCAGAAGGAAATGGCAACCCGCTCCAGTACTCTTGCCTGGGAAATCCCAAGGACAGAAGGAGCCTGGCAGGCCATAGCCCATGGGGTCACAAAAGAGTCAGACACAGATTAGGGACTAAATAACAACAACAATTGTCACTGACAGTGGATCAGTGGAACCACAAAGAAAGTACAGAAATAAACCCACATGCCCATGACCAGCTAATCGTCAACAAAGGAGGCCAGAACATTCAATACAGAGAAGAGAAGCCTCTTCGGCAAGTGGTGCTGCAGTGGCTGGACAACTCATGTAAATCAGTGAAATTAGAACACTCCCTCACACCAGGCACCATGACAATAAACTTAAACTGGCTTAAAGACTTAAATATGAGACATGACACCATAAAATGCCCAGGACATAGGCAAAACATTCTCTGACATAAATCATACCAATGTTCTCTTAGGTTAGTCTCCCAACACAAAGAAATAAAAACAAAAATAAATAGCACCTAATCAGACCTACACGCTTTTGCACAGCAAAGGAAAGCATCAACAAATTGAAAAGAATCTACATGATGGAGAAAATATTTGCAAATTATGTAACCAACAAGGGATTAATCTCCAAAATATATAAACATATCATAACAGCTCAATATTAAAAAAGCAACCCAATCAAAAAAAATGGACAGAAGACCTAAATAGACATTTCTTCAAAGAAGACATACAGATGGCCAACAGGCACATTAAAAGATGGTCAACATTGCTAATTACTAGAGAAATGCAAATCAGAATGACAATGAAGTATCTCACACCAGTCAGAATGGCCATCATCAAAAAGACTACAAATAATAAATGCTATAGGGGATGTGGAGAAATGGGAAGCCTCCAACATGGTTGGTGCAAATGCAAACTGATACAGCCACTACAGAGGACAGTAAAGAGTTTCCTAAAAAAAAAAATAAAATAAAAAACTGAGTTACCATATGATTCAGAAATCTTTCTCCTAGGCACATTTTTAGAGAAAACTATAATGCAAAAACATACATGCAACCCAATGTTCATAGTAGCTCTATTCACAACAACCAAGACATGGAAGCACCTAAACGTGCATCAACAGAAGAGTGGATAAAGAAGATGTGGTACGCATATATAATGGAATATTACGCAGCTATAAAGAAGAATGAAATAATGCCATCTGCAGCCACATGGATGGACCTAGAGACTAATTATGCTAAGTGAAGTCAGTCTGAAAAAGACACGTCATATATATCAGTTACATGTGGAATCTAAAAACTGACACAAATGAACTTATTTACAGAACAGAAATAGACTCACAGACCTAGAGAACCAAAGGGAAAGGTGGGAGGGATAAATTAGGAGTTTGGGGCTAGCAGATACACACTGCTATGTATAAAATAAACAATAAGGGCCAGTGTATAGCACAGGGAACAACAGTCAATATCTTGTAGTAACCTATAACAGAAAATAATCTGAGAAAGAATATATATGCATATGTGTAAAATATACGTACAGTTTGCTGTACACCAGTAGCTAACAACACTGTCAACCAACTATACGTCAATTAAACAAATAAATAAAGAGCAGAGGCTTAAGAGGACAAAGATGCCTAACCACCTACAAAGCTCCCTCCCTGAGATCAATTACTGAGCACCAGACTTCACAGTAGGTAAAATGTGTATAAAGACAAATAAGGAGCAAAACACAGCTTCCAAGGTCAAGGGTTTTAAAGTCTAGGTTATTGCAGACAAACTCTGTGGAGACAACTACAAACAAGACAGAAATCACAGAGCACTCAGTGCTCCAAGAGTTAACGGATTACATCCTGCACAATCCTAAACCAAAAGGCGGTGTAGGCCAGGCAGGCAGGATGACAGAAAGGCTCTCCCAGCAGAGGGGACGCACGGCAAGTTGCAGGGGTGTAAGAGACCAAGGTTTGTGAGCCAGTGTCGTCCTTCAGGGAGCAAGGAAAACGGCAGGAGTGTGAGTGCTTGGGCAGGGGCAGAGGAAGACTTCAAGTGGATAAAAAATGGCCAGACTGCTCTAAACATAAACACAGCATCAGCACAACCCAATCTGCCAAAATTAGCACCTCAACCTTCTTAATTTATTGGTCATGTAGTAACTTCATGTAAAATCAGCTCAACTGCCACAGATTTGTTTTTAATACTCCAAGTATTAACACCCCCAAAGTTCAGCCCTCATTTCAACATTACGTCAAGGAGCAGTTTTCCTCAGAAATACATAGTATGAATAAATGAGATAAAATAATAATAAAAATGCATTTGGTCTCCTCTCTACATTCAGCTCTGAGTTCACAGTTCATAATTTATAACAGAATGGTAATATAAAAACAGAAGTACAGAAATGCAAGTGTACTCTAACTTGAGAAACAATGAAACTGTATGATAATTCTTTATTTACTAATAGAAATATTTTTATACACTGGTAGTATCCAGGCTCACAAAAGCAAACTTTCTTTTGCCAATGGAAAAGCACCCAGTACTGTTTTTTTGGTACAGACTCCTGTTTTTTCCTCCTACTGCCTCTTTTCACTATAGCTTTTTAAATATGGTCTTTATTGTAGGTGGGGTTGTAAACTTTACAAGCCAGTATACCAGTTTAGATGCTGTAAAAATTTCCTAGTGGCTCTACTACTTCAACCCTGAAAGCAAAGAAATTAAAGGGTAAAAGCATAAAGTATAGGCTTGTGTTTTTCTCTGTGTCCAAGGGTACACAGAGTTCACCCATGTACGAAACTGCCTTTCAAATCCCTCAGAACTCTGTTCAAGTTCAGTAACAGCAGGCAGGCCTTCCTTTCAGTTCTGTGCAGGTTCAGATCCAGGTTAAACTACGCGTTTCTGGCGCAGGCATACACGTGCGCCCTCCCTTCCGGCTCCCCGACTCCCTCCTTCTGCCCGTCAAGGCAGCTCTCTGCAGGCTCACCCTCCCTTCCCCTGTGCATCATTAATTTCAGAAGCATTTACTGAGCGACTACCTAGGGGTCAGACACAACGATCAGTAAGGGAGATGTGCTCTCTGGCACTGCAATTTGAGGTTATAGTTGAATAGCTGTAACAATTTTTGAGAGAGATTACTTTTAAAAGCAATTATAATAATGTCATTTTAAAGAAAATACAGGGTACATCCAGAGCACGCGGCAGGACCATAAGCTCCTGTGAGGAAACCAGTCTCCTGGAGAAAGTGATACTTAAGTTGACCCTGAGGACAAGGATTCTAAGTGTGGGGGTAAGAACAAGAGAGTCCAGAGTAAGAGAGTAAAACACATGGAAGAAAACAATCGAAGCTCACCGTGGCTGAGTTTATGGGGCACGAGTGGGAGCGGCGCAGGACACAGAGCAAAGAACGATGAAGCGCCAAGGGAGCACCTGCCTGCTACAGAGGCTCATGCGGCCTTCACCACCTAAACGCTTCCTATCCCATCTGCTTAAGGTCTGCTTCTCGTTTCCCGTAACAGTAGACTAGTATGTATCAATTACCAGAAAATCAGAGAACCACGTGAATGATGCTATATTAGCAAGTTTAATGTGCTAATGGAGGGATCACATGGGCATTTTAACTTTCTGGAGGCAATGGTTTGTTCAGAAAGGGAGTAACAAGTGAAACATTCAGGCTCCAAGACGAACCAGTGGAGATGACATTTTGGGTAAAGACCAGTTTTCCACTAGTTCCATTTACCTCTATGTTCTCAAATATTGTATCTAATCAGAACAATTATTCCTAACAAAAACAACAGTATGAGACAAGTCCTGCATTCCATTATAATCACCATCTTCCTCTTTCTAAAAGATCCACCACAATAAAATGAGAAAAAAATGAAGAGACAGAAAAAAGCAAAATTAATTTTTTGCAGCTGTTCTGTCTACATATAAGGCTCAGAAGTATTAAATAAAAAAGTTATTAGAACTGGCAAGGTGGTCAGTAACAAAATAGAAATATAAAAACAACAGCTTTAATAAGCCATGAAGGAAAAGTTAGACAGCATGTTGAGAAAAATTCTACTCAAAATAAGAATAAAACTTATAAAGTGTCTAGGCATAAACTTAACAAATGTTCAGAACTAGAATAAAGCAAACTATAAAACTATTGCTGAAAGAAGTTAATACTAAATAAACACTATCCTCCTAGAATAAATTAGGCAAAGATGCCATTTCTCTCTCAAATTCCCTTAAAATTTAATGTAATTCAAGGGGCACATAAAAAATAAAACCAAAGAGAACTAGGAGGAAGTATAGCTGAAAATATAGCTTCCCCATAGAGAAGATATTTCTAAACTTTACAGGAGCAAAAAATCATGATTTAAATGACTGGTTTAATTACATGGCAAAAATATCAAGCAAAATTAAAATGCTAACTGGAGAGAAAAACACCCACGAGACAAAAGACAAAACTAGTCTTCATATGTAATGGACTTCTGTGTACCCTTTAGAGAAAGGTGAACACATCATATGAAAAAATGGTCAAAAGACATGTTACTGAACATTTGAGTCACTGCATCCTTCCTAGAAAAGCTGCTTCGTGCCCGTCCCCTGGACAGAGCAGTCAACCTCCCATCCTAATCTCAGCTGGATGGACCAGAAGTGACCACCCAGTGAAGCAGAGCCAACCGCCGGCTCACTCCTGAAAACTGGGGTCTCTCAGGTGCCCTGGCACCTGGATGGTGACGGGCATCTGAACTGAGGGACACAGCCAACCAGAGCCAGGTGGGACACACGGATACGGGAGGGCAGAGGCCTCGAGAGGAGGGAAACCCCGCGGGCAAGGAAAAGCAGGGGAGCGGACATGCCAGGAAGCAGACCCTCCCGTTCCTGTCTCGGAGGCCTGCCTGTCCTTGGACGTGAACTTGAGCGCCTGTGACATCCATTCAATAAAACCAGCGCATGTAGGTTTTCAATCCCCTGCAATCAGAGCGAGCCCAAACAGACAAGGGCAAGCAAGTCACAACAAAGGATAAAAAGATCAAAATTAAATGTGTGGGGAAATGCTTATACATAGAAGATAACAATGAAGCGCAAGTTCCCGCACTCAGCTCCTGCAGTTATCAAACTGGCCAAGACAAAAAGGCGCTGAGATGATGCACAGCACGGTCAGCAAGAAATACAGGCACTTACAGGTTGGAGACGGGTGTAAGCTGGTAAGATTTCTGGCTTCAGTCAGTCTCAAAATTACAGAGATCCTAAGAAGCAGCAGATAAACTTTTAACCACTGATTGTAAGGAAATAAACACAAATATATACAAGGAAGTTACTAAAGGATATTTACTGCAGTGCTATTTATAATAAAACGAAGTAAACAGACTCAAAAACTATTTAAATCCGTGTTTCCCAAACATTATTCACTCATCACGTTCACAACTTTTGCATATCACTTACTAAAGGTACTGATTTACTCAATATTACTCATTAAGTCAGCCCATTACCTGTATTTCAGGGCTTCCTAGGTGGTGCTAGTGATAAAGAACCCACCTGCCAATGCAGGAGATGTAAGAAAAGGGGGTTTAGTCCCTGAGTCTGGAGGATTTCAGCTATTCTCTTCACAAGTTTTTACTGAGTGCCTACTATATGCCGAGGAGCTATTCTAGGTGCTATAGATTCAGTAATGATTAAAAAAAGAAAAAAATCCCTGGCCTGGTAGAGCTTATATTTTAGTAAGGAGACATTAATAAGATAACCGTATTAATGACATGGTTAGGGAGAAAAATAAAACAGGCAAAAGGAGGGAAATATAATAAAAAAATAAATAAAATAAATAAAAAAATAAATAAAACAGGCTTTGTGAGGGAAGGAGTTAGAATCCTGAAGAAGGTAAACACTAGAAGCTCCAATACTTTGGCCACCTGATGGGAAGAGCCAACTCATTGGAAAAGACCGGATGTGGGGAAAGACTGAAGGCGTGAGGAGAAGGGGACGACAGAGGATGAGATGGCTGGACGGTATCACCAACACAATGGACATGAGCTTGAGCATGGTCTGGGAGATGGTGAAGGACAGGGAGGCCTGGCGGGCGGCAGTCCAATTCAGTCCATTTGCTCAGTCGTGTCTGACTCTTTGCAACCCCATGAATCGCAGCACGCCAGGCCTCCTTGACCATCGCCAATTCCCGGAGTTTTCTCAAACTCATGTCCATTGAGTCGGTGATGTCATCCAGCCATCTCATCCTCGGTCGTCCTCTTCTCCTCCTGCCTTCAATCTTTGCCAATGAGTCAGTTCTTCGCATCAGGTGGCCAAAGTCCACTGGGTCACAGAGAGCAGGCACAGCTGAGTGACCGAACAGCAACGAAACGCTGGAAAGGCACCCCTGCAGGCCTGAAGCCGGGGGCTGGCTGCGGCAGGGCCTGGGGATGAGCAGCCAGGGAGACAGTGCGCGGCGGGAGCAGGCGCGGCGTGCCCAAAGACGGGCAGAGGCCAGCCTGCCAGAGCAGGAGGGCAAGAAGGGGCGGGGGCGGGGGTGCCGAAATCACTGGGGCGGGCAGGGACAAGGCGGGTGGCGCAGGGGCTTTCCGGCCAGGTAAGGACTCGGGCTTTTACTCTGCGATGGAAACCAAAGGCTGACAGGAGGCTGAACTGGGACCCTGGTTAGACGCGCATAAACCATGGTGACCTGGATCACTGGAATCCTGGCGGCTTTTGGAGTGGGGAAGAGGTGAATTATGAACATATTTTGAAGGCAGAGCTGACCAGTGTGCTGATGTGCTGGATACCAAAGACCCAGTAAAATCAGCTAATGAATGAGGTGTTTTCCTGAAGAAGGGCTGAGGACCCCAAATTTCTGAAGGTCGTCCAGAGGCACTGTTACTATAAAACCATAGGTCTGATGTGTTGTTATAATTTTATAATGCATATTACAATATAGAACCATTACCAAAACATGCTCATTCACATATTTCCTAAACTATTTCATGTACCACCAGCAGTGTCTGCACCAGCCTTTGGGAAGAGCTCCTTTAAACAAACCTGATACATTCTGTGTCTGTGCCTGAAGCTCTCTCACACACACACAGGTTGAAAATGCAGATACCAAAATGGCAACAGTAACTGATGTCTAGGTGATCGTTCCTAGATTATTTCCTTTTTTGTGCTTTTCAAATTGTCTTTAATGAATATGTATTTTCTTTCTATAATCAGACTCCTCTTTAAGTGGATGGGGTTTTTTAATGTACCGTTGACCTTTGAACAAGGTGAAGGTTAGGGGTGCCAACTCTCCAAGCAGTCAAAAGTCCACATATAACCTTTATAGTCAGCCCCACATATCTATGGTTCCACATTCGGGGATTCAACCAACTGCGGGACATCTAGTACGTATTTAGTGGGAAAAAACCATTGCTATTCAAGGGTCAATTCCAGTTCTTAGTTTCAAATCAAGTTCTTAGTTACTGGTTTGATCTGAGTTAAGGCTTTTAACAACACATGCAGAAAGACAGAAAGGTAGAGAATAGAGATCTACAGGCAGGAATGAAGAAAGATGCTCAGAAACCAAAAACAGAGTCCCAGACAGCACAGATAGCAGTGACACAGATAGTACATAAAATCTTAAAAGCCCAGTGGCTAGCATGCAACACATGAAAATCAAGATCCAGAAAGCAGGAACTAGAAATTGTGAGATGCTCTTGAATCAGCCATGAGCAAGTTCTTGGGCCCTCACTGGACCAGGGACCAGCACTCCAGTGAGACACCCCTGCTCTGCGGAAGACAAGTTGTCTTAGAACATCTTTACACCACGACAACATATTTCAATGAACTGCTCAATGTTTCTACATAAATGTCATCTAAGACATTACCCAGGTAAAATAAATGTAACTATGTATACACAGACCTCAAGAGGAACAGAGCAATTTCAATAAAAATCAGAATGGGCTCTAAAAGAAACTGAGTATGTCTTCCATCTCTGACCCAATGGTGTAGTTTCACAGGTAACTAGGATTCGGTGAAGGTTTTCAGGTCACACACACCGCTTAGTTGGATTACCAAAGTGTCACTGTTCCTGACTCTTATTCTTAACTCGCAAAAGCCCAAACTAACACAGTCAATGAGACTAAAAGGGTCCTGGTAAGCTCTGAGGTTCTCCAGTAACCCTCCACGTTGCTTAAGAGCAGCGATGACTCTTCTCTACCCTAATCAGATCCGCGACTGGCTTCGTCTGCAGACACTGTGCTGTACCCGGGCAGACAGGTGGCTGCGGGGTGGGAGAGTCACTCTGGGAGAGGCATGAGAGAGGACTGTTTTCTGTGCCTGTCATGTTTAGACGCAGCTCTCCCGTCTGTCTGTCTGATAAGGAGCACAATTATGAATGGGTTTAAGTTGGCTCGTGTATCAGATGAATCATAGAGCCCAGCGAGTTAATCCTGTAATGCCATCTGACAGAGCTCACACCTGGAGTTGCCTTGCAGCCCTGAGCAGGGCTTTCATTTCTCAAACCATCTTTTGCAAATAATATTAGGGCTTTAGTTCTGATGCCACGTAGAGCTATGACTTCATGGTATGACAAAAAAACATTAAGTGTGAAAAATGACCTAAAGGTCTGCATCGTCCAATCATTCTGAACAAGTGAGAGAACATGGGTTTCCTGGAAAGGAAATGGTCTGGCCCTCCCTTCCTCAGTTCCTATGTTCTCCATAAGCACTTCTGGATATTAAGTCTAAACATCATTATTCCATAAACGTGCACTGGTCTCTGAAAAAAAAAAAAAAAACACTAAAGACTTGGGGAAACTTTATGTGTAAGCCTAAATTTAACTTTTTTTTTAAATAATAATGTTCAGTAAAACAAATATAAGCTTTCAGTGGCTGACAACCTATTTCAGTTAACTGCATTTCAAAAATATTTTGACTCAAGGCCCTGTTTGTTTTTCAGCAATTTCAATCTGTCTCTGAATATTCTACAAATGACCCAGAGGAAATGGCCTTATCATAGAAATGGAAAACTGAAAACCCACTTTAAAACAAACAGAAGGGAGAGGTCCTTGAAAAGGGAACTAAATCTCAAAACACCACTTTCTGCGCTCAGCTCTCTCAACAACCTTCTCACCAGGAGAAGAAACACAAACCCCGAAGGTTAATCCATCAGTTTCTGACACTGTTATTTTATAGGAGCATAAACAGAAAAGACACCCCAAGTCCAAATACGTTCTCTCCACTGAACTTTTATACACAAGTCTAACTGTACTTTTAAGGGAAAGTATTTTCCCTTAAAAAAAAGACCGAAAACAGTAGAGCAGAGGTTTCCTTTTTAAAGAGCCTCTGTGAAAAGGCAAAGTCCCCTGGCCTCTCTCAGAGAATCACCTCTCCGCCTCACTCCCCGAGCCTGCTTTTCCCCACACAACTCCGGGCCCTTAAAGGTGGCGCCTCCGCTTGGCACGGAAAGGCAAGGAGGGTGTCAGGCTACGGCCAAGCCCGGAGGAGGCTGCCGTGAGGAGGCTCGCTTCTGCAAATGGAGCGGGAACCAGGGCGACTCACCCGGAGGGAAAAACCGCTTCCTGAGGAGGTTCTGCAGCTCCGGTGGTTCTGGAACACATCAACTTTCAGAGGCGGCACCCACGGCAAAGTGACTCAACGCTGAACCCCAAGGACCACCGGGCTTGTCCCCGAGGACCTTACTCAAGGCGAGACTGGCGCCCGGGGACCTCACCGGTGACACAGCGGGGACATCACCCGGCCGCCCACACGGCCTGTGGCGGGGGACTGGCAGACCTGCTGGTTATTAGCAATGCTCTGTGGTTATCTCACCCCCATGTCATTCACACAGACAGACAATGCAGGGCCATCGTTCCATAAAACTTCTCTCTCTCCGCCCACGCGCTCTTAAACTCCACACCATAATTTACATTATTACACTGAGGAACAAAATACGGGCTGGAGCTTAGCAGAAACCAGTCATCCCATGGACCCTGAAGAAACCTACTGTGGATCTCCTCATCCTCCGGGTCGTGAACAAATCGGCCTGCACTATTTCAGAGGAATGTGACTACCAAGGGAACGGACCAGAAGAACTTGGTGAGGACTACCTTCTGCCTGAAAATGTCCCACAGTATCATGCTAACAGCGAATCCACAGGCTCCCTAATCGCTCCTCAGTAACAGGCTCGAAGAAATTTGCTGGAGGTCAGGCTAAGCCAAAATGTCTCAAGACACTTGAGACAAACACAATGGCTCCCAGGGTTGACCTGGGCAGCCGGGGCACATTTTGCCGCTAAATGAACCAAATGATCCCCCACTGGTCTGCCAGGCTGAGCTACACATTTATGTGTTTAGGCCACAATGGCCTCTGCGTAATTCCTCTCCACGGCCATTCAAATCATTCGGACCAAAATGACAGTCAGTATGTATCCACTTTCAGTGTTCCAGGCACAGCTCTGAGACGTTTACAGGCATCGGAGCATTTGATCTTCATAGCAGCCCTACGAAGCAGGTATCGTGAATACGTCCCCTTGTCAGACGGGGTGGCTGGGGCAAGGGTGAGCAGGATGGCAGAGCTGGGATGTGTCTCCAGGCGGCCTGGTTCCACACGCCACCCTGTGGACCACACTGGCCCGTCCCCCTGGGGGAACCTGTGGTCCGGGGCACTATCGCACACACACTCACCAACAGTGGTCAGGTGCGAGAAGCACAGACACGCATGGAAGCCAAGCCAGGTGAGATCGTGTTTCGAACTCATCATTAACTGTGAGGCTTGGGGCAAGCGCCTCTCACTTCCGCGGCTTCAGTATATTCATTCGTTTGCACAACTCTGCAGGGGCTGGGGAGGGGAAGATGAATGTCCCTCCTACCTCTAAAATTCCACAGCAGTCTACTAGACCTGATAGTTACTAGATTACTGTGTGACATTTGAAAGCAATAGTCAAGACCCTACGAAGGGAACAGAAACTAAAATAAGTCTCGTGACTGCTCTTACATAAAAATCAAGCTTACTACCTAAAGGGCCTGGTGAAGCCCTGGCCACGCCCAAGGCAGCCAGGTAGGACGCACACTAGCTGGATGTCCTACCTGTTGGTACTGTGTGTGGGCTCGGGAATGGGGTGCTCTCAGTGAGGACGATCCACTCGAGCAGCCCCTTGGGAGTGCTGGGACACCCCCAGGAGAGCTTCTGACAAAGCAGGTCTAGTTTCAACCATGTGATGAAAACAGAGTTCTTCGTAATCTCTTAGTTTAGAAAAAAAAAGTCCATGTACACACACACACACACACACACACACACACACACACACACACACACACACACACACACACACACACACACGTCTTAACACCCACCAGCATGGAGAAACTGTCCTTATCTGCCATAAAGAGAAAGAGTTGCCTGGATCCCAGGTGTGAGGAAGACAGGCAGTACAGGCGTCGTCTGAACTGGGTGGGGGGAAGGATGCTGGTGAATGGGTGGATTCTTCTGGGTTTCATCCAGCCAGCTGGTATCAATCAGTCATGCCTGGATGACTCAGCTGTGAAGAAGGCCACAATTCTTTGAGGTTTTTGAGAGACCCTTGTCGGCTGCTCTTCTCAGGAAGTCTCAGAAAGAGCAGGGCAGGCCATCTACCAAAATGAACCACAGCACCAGGAGGAAAGCCCTGCCTGACTCAGCATAGGAGGGTGAAGAATGAATCTAAAAGCTTAAAACGAGCGGCACCTGTCCTTTCTTTTGTTTAATCAGAACCTACTCTGTTTGTGAGCAGAGGACCCAAGACCAATACAGGGGCAGAAGAGGTAAGTCTGATAAAGAAACCCAATACTAGTCACAGGAGCAGACGGGCAGCACAGGGATCCTGCCCTGCTCTTCCCAACAACCTGACGGACTTCACCTTCCTCCTCCCAGTTTAGCCAGAACTTAAAATTGAGAGAATAGTGTTGAAACATGTATATTACTTACTCCTTGTAAGGAAAGTTATGACCAACCTAGACAGCATATTAAAATGCAGAGACATTATTTTGCCAACAAAGGTCCATCTAGTCAAGGCTATGGTTTTTCCAGTGGTCATGTATGGATGAGAGAGTTGGACTGTGAAGAAAGCTGAGCGCCGAAAAATTGATGCTTTTGAACTGTGGTGTTGGAGAAGACTCTTGAGAGTCCCTTGGACAGTAAGGAGATTCAACCAGTCCATCCTAAAGGAGATCAGTCCTGAATATTCATTGGAAGGACTGAAGCTGAAGCTGAAACTCCAATACTTTGGCCACCTGATGCAAAGAGCTGACTCACTGGAAAAGACCCTGATGCTGGGAGGGACTGGGGGCATGAGGAGAAGGAGCCGAGAGAGGATGAGATGGTTGGATGGCATCACCGATTCAATGGACATGAGTTTAGGTAAACTCCGGGAGTTGGTGATGGACAGGGAGGCCTGGCGTGCTGCAGTTCATGGGGTTCATGGGGTTGCGGAGTCGGACACAACTGAGCGACTGAACTGAACTGAACTGATGCATATTACCATATGTGAAACAGATGACCAGTCCAAGTTCGATGCATGAAACAGGGCACTCAAAGCTGGTGCATTGGGACGACCCAGAGGGATGGGATGGGGAGGGAGGGGAGAGCGGGGGTTCGGGATGGGGGGACACAGGTACACCCGTGGCTGATTCATGTCAACGTATGGCAAAAACCACCACAATATTGTAAAGTAATTAGTCTCCAATTAAAATTAATTTTAAAAAAATTCTTAGACTCCAAAAAGGGGGAAGCACCTGGAATCCACTGCTGACATACAAGGAGTCTTGAGCCGGCGGACTAAGGATCACCCATCTAGTGTTTAGCCCACAGCCAGGGCTCCCTGGACCTAAACCACGGCTACTCTCTGTAGCATCACTGTGTGAATCCCCATGAACCCAACCCGCTCCAGGCCATGTGCTTCCAAAGGCACAGACCTTTCTGTAATCCCTCTGGGCTGCAGAGACTGCTTAGAGGCCATCTAATAGAGGTAGTTTATTTTTGACATAAAAATGCTCCCACCAGCTGGGAAGACCCAGAGGAAACGGGTGGAGAGGGAGGTGGGTGGGGGGATTGGGATGGGGAATACGTGTAACTCTATGGCTGATTCATATCAATGTATGACAAAACCCACTGAAAAAAATAAAATAAAATAAAATATCTAAAAAAAAAAAATGCTCCCACCAGGGCCTTAAGTGGAAAAAACTTTGTGGTACTTTTTCATAGCCATCTGGGTTTTTCGTTTAGTTTTCTTTAAAAATGAAGTTGGTGGTTCAGTCGCTAAGTTGTGTCCCACTCTTGCAACCCCATGGACTGTAGCCTGTCCTGGGGATTCTCCAGGCAAGAACACTGGAGTGGGGTGCCATTTCCTTCTCCAGGGAATCTTTCCAACCCAGGAACTGAACCCTGGTCTCCTGCATTACAGGCAGATTCTTTACCAACTGAGCTACGAGAGAAGCCTGGATTACACTGTGTGTGTGTGTGTGTTTAAATGAAAGGTTTGACTTTATATCAGTTTAGAAATTCATTCAAAGCTCTCCTGCATTACAGGCAGATTCTTTACCAACTGAGCTACGAGAGAAGCCTGGATTACACTGTGTGTGTGTGTGTGTGTGTGTGTGTGTGTGTGTGTGTGTGTGTGTGTGTGTGTGTGTGTGTGTGTGTGTGTGTGTGTGTGTTTAAATGAAAGGTTTGACTTTATATCAGTTTAGAAATTCATTCAAAGCCAAAGATGTACATGTGTGGACACATGCACATTTGTATGTATACACATGTGTAAGCATGTAGTTTGTTAGGTTATATACAGAATTTCTGATTTTTTAAATAGACAAACAACATGGGGTTGAAGTATTTATCTGATTTGATTAAAATCTTGTATGTCACCAAATTTTTAAAGTAACAGTCGAATGCTAAGTCATTTTTTCGGCTAAGATGAGGTTAGATCTCACAAAAATGGTACAGTTTACTTATACACAGACTGTGTTACTCTTCAGTCAATGAGCGCTCCTCAGCAGCGCTTTCAGATACAGCACGCGTCAGAGGAGAGACCATGCGCTGAAAAGGCTGGTACGGCGTGCAGGCACAGAAGCCTTCCTCTTCGGACCCCTTCTGCCAGGACGCGTGGGACCAGGCACAGACTGCACTTCAGCAGAGACCTGTAAATCTTCCCGTTAGTCTAACTTTCATCAGGAGATACTGTTTGCATGCTGGATTTCCCACTGTCGAAGCGTCTCTCTAGAAGACTCTGTCTCCTCTACAGTTGTTAATAAAACGTAAAATCATCAGAGGGATTATGCTCGTGCCTGGCTCAGCCGTGTCCGACTCTGTGACCCCACGGACTGTAGCCCGCCAGCCTCCTCCGTCCATGGGATTCTCCAGGCAAGAACACTGGAGTGGGTTGCCATTTCCTTCTCCAGGGGATCTTCCTGACCCAGGGATTGAACCCGCATCTCCTGCATCTCCTACATTGGTGGGCAGATTCTTTATCACTGTGCCACAAGGGAAGTCCCAGAGGAACCCATTATTAAAAGTTAGTTTTCTATAAGCCAGCTTTCAGGATGAAGAATCAGAATCACCATACCAAAAAATCTGAGGAAGAGACTCAGACATTCTTCAAATTTCTTTTTTCTTCTCTTTGTACAATAAAGAGGCATTTTTAACTTTCTTTGTCCTGAAAGGATACTGCAGAGATTCTGTATTTGGGATCTGCAGTTCTTTTTCCTCTTCTAATAATAGCTTTAAAATATAACCTCAGTGCTCACCTAGCACCCCTGACAGAAAGTGTTAGTCACTCAGTCGTGTCTGAATCTTTGTGACCCCATGGACTGTAGCCCACAAGGCTCCTCCGCCCATGGGGCTTCTCCAGGCAAGAATACTGGAGTGGGATGCCATTTCCTTCTCCAGGGGATCTTCCTGACCCAGGGATTGAACCCGGGTCTCCCGCATTGCAGGCAGACGCTTTTACCGTCTGAGCCAGCAGACAGAAGGGCACCAAAGAGGGCAGAAGGCACGGAAGAGCAGAAAGGGGGCGGGCATGGACGCCTGCCCTGGGTTGCTGAGCCGAGCTCTGGGCTTGATGGGGTTAATGTGAAAGGCGTGATGCAGCAGAGGCATGCGCACTCTGTGAGAAGACCTGGCAGGGAGGTGACAGCAGAGTCGCTGACCACGGCTGACATCTCCCGCACACTTCCTAGCTCCGGACACTGTGTCCAGCACTCAAAACATCGTCTCAACTGATCCTGGTAGTGCCTCTAGGAAGTCAGTATTGCCGTGACCTCTACATAAAGGACAAAAAGGAGGGCTTTTTGCCCAAGGTAATGCTGTCAGCACATGGCCAGGCCAGGCTCTGAAGACAAGTTCACAGGTAAAGAACCAGGCTTTTAACTCTATACACAATGCTACCCACCACAGAGGTAGTTCTGGCCCTAAAAGAGGTCCAGTAGCTAGTTTGATGGGATTACGAATGTCAGCATAATCACAGTAAGACTTGCGCTGTGTTAGTCACTCAGTCGTGTCCAATTCTTTGCAACCCCATGGACCGTAGTCCGCCAGGCTCCTCTGTCCATGGAATTTTCTAGGCAAGAATACTGGAGTGGGTAGCCATTTCCTTCTCCAGGGGACCTTCCTGACCCAGGGATCGAACCTGGGTCTCCTGCATTGCAGGCAGAGCTTTTACCATCTGAGCCACCAGAGAAGCCCTAAGACTTGCATTGAAAGTGAAAGCGAAATCGTTCAGTCGTGTCTGACTCTTTGCGACCCCATGGACTATAGCCCACCAGGTTCCCCCTTCCACGGGATTCTCCAGGCAAGAATACTGGAGTGGGTAGCCATTTCCTTCTCCAGGGGATCTTCCCGACCCAGGGATCGAACTCTGGTCTCCTGCATTGCAGGCAGACGCTTTAAGCTCTCAGCCACCAGAGAAGTCACAAGTCTCAAGACCTGCATTAATACACTTTAAATCATATAGATTATCTATAATCACCTAAGAGCTAAGCTAATCTGCACAGGGAAAAACTATATAAATAATTATTCTTGAAATCTGGTGATGTCATAGGAAGAAAGGAAAGGAATGGCCCTACATCCGGTCTGTGACGCTTCTAGGGTGGGTGGAATTTCCTACATGTCCATCTCTCCACTCTTCTTTTTCATGCCCACACAAAACAATTTAAAGTGGATACACTTCTATCTTCCCTCAGAAACTTGAAAACTAAAGACTCCCTGGGGCTCTAACACTTTTCCTCTCTCTGCTTCAGGGCCTTGCATGTAAACAACTTAAAGTATACTTTATCTTGGCTGAAGACAGTAACGATCGAGACTGGATCACTTCCACTGAAAAGACACTCTGAAGTCAGAAAATCAAAACAGAACGCTGGATGTGTTTGCAATTTCAACCACAACCCCTACTCCACCTTAAATAGCATGGGCTGCTTTCTCATGGAAAAATAAGATTTATTACTATAAAAGTTAGAGGCACAAAAACAGTAACTTATAAGGGAAACTAGCGGAGCTCCTTTGCAACAGAAGATTTTAATCAGGAGAAAAATAGAGCAGTCGAATTCCAAAATAATCTAGCCTGAACAGCATTTACTTTGGGTATAAAGAAAATGATGTCATTACAGAGTCCAGATCCGAAACAACTGTTTCATACAGAACCAGATACAATGCCCAGTTCATTCCAAATTGGTGGGGAAAACTCTGCACTCAAATCTAAGAATGTACAGCCACGGGAGGCTCAAAGCGTGTCATGAGAGTTCACAACCTAGCCTAGATTTTCTAAAACCTTGTTGTTTAAATAAAGTTTTAACTTGTGGGTAAGTTTGTCCAAAGGGGGAAAAAAAAGCACGAGATAAAAATACGGTATTTAGTAAATTAGCACATTTCCTCAACAGTAAATGGCGTACCCCACTAATACCATTCAGACTGGAGGTTATAGTACTTGTAGAAGCTTGGCACCTCTTGCGGTTGTTGCAGTGGCTAAGTCATGTCTGACTCTGCGACCCCATGAACTGCAGCGTACCAGGCTTCCCTGTCCTTCACGATCTCCCAGAGTTTGCTCAGACTCATGTCCACTGAGTCAGTGATGCCGTCCACCTACAGGCAGACACTACCCTGACGAAGATGGGAGAGGAGAGGCCAACAGGTGGGAATGGGCCAGGACTGTCCCATCTCCTCGGGCAGACACACCACTGACGCAGTCCTGGTGGTGGTCCCACAGGCAGTGATGGGAGCAGGGTGGCCGCTCCCTCCTCAGCCATCACTTCCGGGGTCACAGGACAGGGCCGCAAGGACAAGCAGGCCAAGCTGGCAGGCGCTGGAATCCCCGCATCGGCTCCCTGCCAGCTGGGTCCGCGGGCGGGCGGGGGGCTCCTCTCCTCGGACTCCCTGGACACCCTCCCTGCTTTTCCCACAGGTGCAAGTTCCAAACTCTCATCGCTACACCAGCCAGGAAATGTCGGAAGACAGGAACTCAGGTGAAATCAAACTATCTCCTTGTCTAAAACTGTGACAGGAGGAAATACTGAAACTATTGTTTTGAATGAGATAAATGTATATAAAGAAATCCTTTATATCTCTGTTGCCCAATAGCACAGATGACTAAAAGCAGCTGTAACCCTTTCACTGAAATCAGTGGGATGAGCCTTAATAAAAGTCTCTCCAGGATGGGAAGACCTGGATCCCTCACCAAGCTGGGATGTATTTTAAACAGGGCAATTCAGCATCCCTAAGGCTGTCCTGCAGGACTGAATGGGTATGGAAGGGAAAAGGAGATTTTTCAGATCCCCTGTGAGCAGAAAATATTCTCAATAAGCCATTCAATGCATGCGCTGGGGCTTACAGATCCAATACGAATGTTCCGGCACTACCATTAAAACGAGAAGGCGAAGGCAGCCGATCCCCTGGAGGAGCACAGATGTTCATGCTAAACCTCCCCTCAAGGCTCAAAGGCACTAGCAGGTCTTCAACCTGAATGTGAACAGACAGTTAACGTGGGCTGGGCGGTGAGAGTCCCCGAGAGTTCTGTTGCAGGAAAAACAAGGAAACAGAAAGAGCTCTGCACAGAAACAGCTCTGCCACCCTTGGACCGAGACACTCATTATGAAGGGATAGAGAGTTCAAAAGCGCTACGGCCAAGAGGGAACCATTGACTGGGAGGCCTCTCCTGTTTCTGGGCGGCTCCGCTCCTAACAGGGCACCTCAGGCTACGACGCCTCGATAAATAGATGCGCAACCCAGCACCGTGACCAGGGGCACCGTCCACTCTAAGGCGCCCTGGGGGAACCGGGACTTCGTGCTGCACAGACGTCAGGAGACAGCCCCTGCCCGCTCGGGTTCCAGGCTGGACGTGAGGCATCTGTCTACATGGGCTGGCTGCTCCCTCCTGCTCCGCTCGGCCGCCCCCCTCCCATCCTGGAGATGAAGAGGGGCATCTCAAGTTCCTGGCACACACTGGCTCTGGAACAAGCCCTGAATACTGCCCTGCTAGGCCAACCCCCTCATTTGAAACCCGAGGTCAGCTCAGAAAGGAATGAGGGACATGCCCAGGGCCACAGAGCGAATCAGAGGCACCAGAAAGCCCAGGCTCGGGACAGCCCCCTGCACGCCGCTTCAGCTCCAAAGGGCGGGAACGTGCCCCTGAGTACACGCTTGCAACACACACACACACACACACGTCGGATGCTGAGAATCAGGAGAGGGTCCCGTGGACGGGGACCTCCTCCACCCTGGTTTCACTTCAGCTGCCAGGGCTCCCACTTCTGCTTTCAGGTGAGAAATAAGGACCCTCTGATGAGGGCTGGAGGAGACGCAACCTTCAGTCACTTACTGCAGCCGAGGGAAGAGAATTATAGTCTGCTGCCCTCTCTGCATTCGCCTTCCTGGAAGAGGTGCATTTGGGTTTCAAAATAAGGGCTTCTTCTCAATCAATTCAGGCTGAAGAAGGGTAACCAGTGGTTATCGCCTCCAGAGAATTACAGGGCAGAATGTCAGGCTGTGGAAACAGCCCAAGGCAGACAATGGGAGAATGAAACCGGTTCTCTCAAGCCATCTGCATCCATCCAGCCTCCATCCGGCCAGCGGCACCCATGGCTGTCAACCCGGGAGCTCTTCTACCTGCTTCAACTCTAGTCTCCTAACTGCTTTTCAACCTGTTCTTGTATAGAAGATCCTAACTGGTCACAGAGAGCTAACCTAAGGAGCCAGAATTAGTATGATTTCATAGAGCCAACGCTTCCCTGGTGGCTCAGATGGTAAAGAATCTGCCTGCAACGCAGGGGACCTGGGTTCAATCCCTGGATCGGCAAGATCCCCTGGAGAAGGAAATGGCAACCTACTCCAGTATTCTTGCCTGGAGAATCCCATGGACACGGGCGCCCATGGTGCTGCAAAGAGTCAGACACGACTTAGCGACTAACACTTTAACATAGAGTCAAGTAACGAATTTTGGAAATTGAAAATACACTTCGTGAGTTACTTTATTTTTTTTTTATTTTTTTTTTTTTTTCTGTGAGTTACTTTAATCTCATTTTCCCGAAGAGGAAATAAAGGCCTCGGAATGAGCTTAAGACTCTGTAAATAGAACTAGGGCCAGAGCCCGCATCGCCCGCCTCCCAGCACGATGCTGGTCCTACAGCCCCGGCATCACCAGCAGACGTGGGACAACCGCAGAGGCCTCCCTCCATGGACAGGTCAGGAGGCCTCCCCGGCGGGTCAGAGTCACGCTGGCCTTACACACACAACGGCCATGGCAACTCAGCCACTCAAAGGCCCCGTCCATCCGTTGCTCAGCAAGACGGAACAGGGGCTGGAGAAATGTGTGGGGAGGGAAAAGGTCCGTGAGGAGTGGAGCAGCCCCAAAGGCAGAGGGGGAGGCTAGACCTGAGAAGGACGGCCTCGAAGCACAGGAGGGCCCCTCCCGGTCAGGTGACACGCAGCACTGCGGGAAAAAGACCCCTGAGTCCTGGGCATTCCTGCACAGTGCCGCTCATCTTTACCCAAGCTGGGGTGACCTGGTTACACGGCAGAGACCGCTGTGTCCTCCGCTGTTTTCCTAAAGCTGAGTGCCACACAAGATAAACACTACTTCCCCCGCAGCCAGCCCTGGGTGGGTCCGGATCCTTACCACACCCTGGGCAGCTCGGGCAGACGGACCTCAGGGCATCTGAGAAGAGCCGGGGCCGCAGGCAGGGCTCCACTGACCGGGACAGGGATGGGGCGGGAGAGCTCCCAGGAGGAGCAGCCGGGCACACGGCAGCGTGTGTGTGTGTGTGTGCGTGTGTGCGCGTGCGTGTGTGTGTGCGTGTGCACGTGTGTGTGCGTGTGCGTACATGTGAGTGGGTGCATGTGTGTGTGTGTGCGTGCGTGTGTGTGCACGTGCGTGTGTGCGTTTGTGCGTGTGTGTGTGTGCGCGTGCGTGTTGTACAAATTTCAATCTACATTTACCAGTGAAACAGTCTGTTAGCAAAAACGTCGCTTTCCTTTGCAAAGAAGAGGGGACTTTCGCAGCACTGGGTTGGGAAGCCCACACTGCTCACCCTGCGGAGCCCGAGAGGACAGACGCCCACAGCGCAGCCGGGGCCGCGGACTCGGCAGTTTTGCCGCTACGCTAAGTGCAGTGCTCTGGTTGTGTTCCAGGTGGAGACTTTTGAGTTCCTTCATTTTCAAGCTTCGGAAAATGCTCAGCTCTGTAATTTCCATGGTGACCTCAAAGTCGCAGCCAAGGATGGGACCGCACCCTGGACTGCTTGCTTACCACACCCTGGACCTTGACCTGGGTCCTCAAGGTCAAGACGCCAGAAAATCCGAGGCAAAGCCCACCTTCTGCCCACTTCCTCCTCCGGTTGACTCCCCATTACCGGCTACACCTGTGGGCCACGGGCCCACCTGGGATCCTGAAGCGGCCCTGAATCATCTGACACTCGGACAGACACTGACCTGCCTGTCACAGAGCTGATGCCAGGTCAGCATCTGAGACCCCACCCTGCGGAATCCGGAAAGCAGGGTCAGGCCTTGAGCGACAGGATCCTTCCTCACTTGTACCTGGAAGGGTCCAGAGCTGGTTCCTCCATCATGGTCACACACTCAGATCTCTGCACCAGTCACACCAAATCTGTGTTCCTCGGCTCAACCACTGCCTTGGGAGCCAGAAGAGCTGGAATCCTCTGGGTGACGTGTTTCAACCAGAAGGACATCTCACGAGCCTCTAAGAGCCGGCTCATTTGAGGATTCCCCCAAGGGACTGACTAGAGACATGCGTTCCAGGGGTCAGTGACCATCTCCACTGCCCGGCCAGGCCTGAGCCTTCTGATTTGTAAGCTGCAGAGACAGTTTTTAATTGTCTTTTTGTTTACCTTTTAAGCAGCGAAATACTAACGAAATACAAATGTTTCCCTGTCATTCTGTCACCCGGAACCGCAGACTTGTCCTGGGAAAGCCAGACTAAAATGTCCACACGTGGCAGCTATGCTCCTCTCTTCAGCAATATTCAGACAAAGAACTTAGGAAACCAGGAGGGATGAACGGGAAGAAGAACTAAACCACAGGATGCGAACATCTCCCACGCAGCCTGGCCACAGGCCCCTCCCCGCCCCTCCGCGATGACCCTCCAGCCCCAAGAACATTCTCTCCAGGTCTTCTTGGTGGGGGGCGGGGGGGGGGGGTGTCCATTTCAGCTGCCAGGCATCCTTTTTCTCACCCCTTCAGGTACTCACAGCTCCCATAACAAAACGCCTGAGACAGGGAAGCCGTAAGTAAAGGTGACCAGGGCTGGATGAATACCAAATAAACCAATGTCAAGGTCAGCGGCTGGGGGCGGGGCAATTTGATACTTACCCTGAATACTCGGTCACCCTTTCCTCACTTAGGACTCAGAAGTCAACACAGCATCCCTCAGCTTGGCGTACAGGCTCATTACTTATTTACCTTCTTGAAGACAACTGTCTTAAGTTGTTTAAAAGAGGAAGCAGAAATTGTTCAGGGGATGGTGGATACAGCAAGGTGGAGAAATGACAGAGAAAGGAAGAGAGTCATCATTTCCACGCCAAATACAAATGTCTTACAGACGAGGAAACGGACCAGCAAGAGATGAAGTCACTGGGTCTCGGGACCATCGCAGGGCTGGGCCGGCAGAGGTGCTCTGGGCCTCGGTCCTGGCTCCCTGGCCAACACACAGGGCCTCCATGGAGCACCAGCTGAATCAACAAAAGGGAGCGGCTGGTGGAAGCACCTTCTGAGCACGGACACTGTGGCCCGCCCTGCTTCTGAAGACAGGCTGCAGGCACGCCGGGACCTCGGAAGAGCGGGGGGAACACACGTGCTCACAGAGAGGATGGGGGCATCAAGGGCACCCACCAGACACGGGAGGGGCGTAAATCACCCACGGAGCGACCTGTAGACCCCTGGCACTTTCTCCTGCATCGCTTCCCTTCACCCCCGCAACAGTCTCATCTTCCAACTAAAGAAACGGGGGTCCACAGCTGGTGAGCAGCCGCCATGGCAGCGGAGCCCACACCTTCCTCTCCTACGCCCCCTCCACCCGACGTCACTAACGACAACAGGCCAAAGCCCGCGGTAGAGCAGACGGGGCACTGAACCACACCCTCAGGCCAGCTGCAGAGTCACGAACATTCCCGCTGGACCGCGGACATCCCCGCTGGAACCCGGCACAGGCTCTGCCTCCCCTAGACTTTCAGGGCGGGGCGCTTCTGGAGCCCGGCCTCTGAGGAGAGCGCCCTTGTGGCTCGCTCACCCACAGGAACTCTGACCTGAGGGCAGGAACCACAGTGTGGCCAGGGCCGGCCCGTCGCTTGACAACTCTGGCCAGGTGGGTGCCCTTCAAGCGGCTTCCCAACCCGCCAGGGCTGAGCGGCAGAGCTGGAGACAGGACGTGCGCCTCGGGGAGCTGGCGAATCCCACAGAATTTTCCGTCCTTTGCCCTTTCACGCTGCCAGGCAGCTTAAAACCGGTCCCCACAGAGCTGCACAGACCACGCCTTGCAAGAATCCACTCAGAAGCATCAGGAGGTCCCCTCAGCAAAGTGGGACCAAAGGGACTTCAGTGTAAATTATTGCCATCAGCACATATACCTTTTATATTTTTGAAAACAAGTTCAAACTGAAGTTTAAAAGCTGTAAGGATAGTAGACGGCACTGGAAAATCATGGAGGCAAATGGAAACTGACACTTTTATATTACTAAAGCTTTAGAAAAAGTAATCTAGACATGAAATCTTTATAAAAGCAAAACAGGGAAAAGAGATTCATTTACGAATTTTAAGAATTTTTCACCTCACTGTAACAGAAAAAAAAAAGAGTAACTTTTAAAGGAGCCAAAAAGTTGCTAGGCATTTTCACATATTTTATCTCATTTAATCTCTTCAATGACAATGGAGAAAAAGATATCATCCACAAGTTACAGCCCAGGAAATGCAAGCTAAGCAGCTTCACACAACTGCACAGCTACTAACTCCTAAAGCATAGAGATAGGACTGGCCAATCCGGGAATACAGGAGGACCCCGAAAGAGCAGGCGGAGCTGCAGGCCACGCATGACCTGACCGGTGGAAAGAGCCAGAAGGAGAGCCCAGGCCCCGACGATGTCTCAGCTGCACCCCCAGCGTGGGGCACGGGCCCCGTGTGCAGCTCTGTTCTCCACGTCCTACCACGACGAAACACACACTCGCTGCAAGGACGTGAGCATGAAGTTGTGTTCCCCAAGCGCTGATGGTTTGGGGCTCACTGCCCATCTTCCCCCCTCAGCCATCCTTGCACCAGAGGCTTCATGGGAGGTGTCTGGCGGGAGCGAGCCGGGACGGGCAGGGGCAGGCGCTGCAGAGCAGCTGCCTGGAGGCCCACAGGAAGTCCTGACATGCTTCCTGTGTGAGCAAACCACCACCCCACATGCACGACCACCAGCCTGCGAGGCCAAGTCCTCTCGCGTGCTGATGTCGGGAAGAATAACTTCCACATAATAACAGCCACGCTTTATTCACACTCGCTGAGCTTTTATTAATGCAGGAGAAATGCTGTTAAATGCTCCCACACACTGCACCTCCGTTAACAGTCACAACCACCACCCACCCACCCACCGCGTTCAAAGTCCTGTCATCATCCCTACCACACACATGAAGAGAATGAGGTTCAAACGCGGCTACGCGATTCACTAGCAGTCAATCTGTAAGAAAAGGAGGTAAAACTTAAGCCTAAGTCCAGGCTCATAACCACTGAGCCTGTATGCCTTCCGTAAAACATACTTCATGTCCTTTTTTTCAAGCATTCTCTTTCTCCTTTATTATTAAAGTTATGAAGCCAAATGTCCACTTGGGGAAGCCCAAGAATACTGGAGTGGGTAGCCCAACCCTTCTCCAGGGGAACTTCCTGACCCAGGAAAAGAACCAGGGTCTTCTGCATTGCAGGTGGATTCTTTAGCAGCTGAGCTACCAGGGAAGCCCCAAATATCCACTTAGAAAGAGGCAAAAATTCTATGCTGATAGGCTATGTAAGATAAATGACATGATAATATGTTGGAAATATGAACTTAAAATTTAAAACTTATCTGTACTCAAGGCAAGAAATACCAGCTTACGCAATATACACTCACCAACACACCTGTCATACTCAGCTGATTACTCCAGACATCCAAGCACTGGGGTTCTCACCGGTTTTGGGGGTGTCCATGAACCCTTCAACTCCAAGCACCTCAAAAATGGAAATCACGTCCACACTCTGACTTTGGCCTTTGTCCACCCTCTGACCCTACAGGCGTCCTGCACGTGCCCTGGCCTGAACCTGCACAGGGGCTTAGTTGTTTAGTCGTGTCTGACTCTGCGACCCCATGGACTGCAGCCCGCCAGGCTCCTCTGTCCACGGCATTCTCCAGGCAAGAACACTGGAGTGGGTTGCCATGCCCTCCTCCAGGGGATCTTCCTGACCCAGGGATGGAACCAGGGTCTCAGGGAAGACTGGTAGCTCCTTACTGTCTGAGCTACCAGGGAAGCCCCTAACGTGAACAGAGACCTTCCCAGAGAGAACTGTGGCGCTGGAGTTCCCTCAGCTCCAGAAAAGAAGAAAAACTGCCTTTACACTTTCTTCTACACATAACTGACTGGCCTTTGAAGTTTCAAAACCAACGCCGCCGAATTCTCAGATCGTTGTTTCTACACTAACAGCACAGCCAACTTCCCTTCAGAGCATTGATACCCCAGAAATAAGTGTGGCCGTCTGAACGACAAAAGCTCAAGCTGCTGACCTCTGGGCACCTGAAGTTAAGAAGGGGGCGGCTGGCAGCGCAATGCCTGTGGCCCCAAAGGGCAGCGGGGCCCATCAGGGGAGCCCCTCACTGCCCACGCATCAGAGCCCGCAGGAACACACCCTGGGCGCTTCAGTCGTCCTCGTTTACAAAACAGCATCCAGGGATTCTCATTTCCCTAAGTTTCTAAGACTTCTTACGATCTTTTCCACTTGAAATGAAACAGTTGAAGATCCAAGGAGTCTTCTGCTAAGCACAGTCAGACACTGGTGACCGAGCGAGGGAGCTGACCCGAACGGCGGCACCTAAGCCAGCACTGCCTGGGACCAAACAAAGAACATGAAGTGGACTCCGGTTACCTCCTCCGCCAGCACACAGCCTGCCCGCAGCGCTGTCAGGGACGCGAGGGGCATTCTCCGCCCCTCTGTTCAGCAGACCCTCATCGCGGGCCAGGGCTCTCCGGGGCCCGCCTCCAGCTGCTTCCTCTCCCCCCGACTCCGCGGAGACATGCTGCCAGGAGGACGCTGCTCCCTCAGGGCTGCGCTGGGAACCTGGAGAAGCCGCAGGACTCACTTCCCCTCGCCCCCGGCCTCCCCTCTCCCTCCAAGACCACTTCAAAAGTCCGGAGCCAGTGAAGTCACTCGTGACCTCACAGAGCTCCAGCTTAACTCTTCGGAAGCCAGACGGCCGGCGGCCGGAGGGAGGAGAAAGGACAGCCGCGCTGCCTTACCCGGAGTGGCCGCTGCTTCTGTGAGAGTCTGCCCGACCTCTTTTGCGAAATAAAAGAAGGAAAAAGCGCTCATCTCAGCATTGTTTTTCCTAAATAGCACTACGGGTTTCTGAGATACTGTTTTGCAAGACCATCATTTCCTACAGCAAACATTCTGGCTATCAAGGAATCACTGAAATAGGCAATAAATAGATCTGATTCATTTATGTTATGTAAAACAGCTGTGTTAATAAAACTCATTAAATTCATGCTTGATTTTATGAGACTTGCGTTTTCCTATTTTCCAGTTTTACTTCTGTCTTTCTGCTCTCATGAAATGAAAATACTCTTTTGTCCTTGTGTTCAAATCCTGCTTCAGACTGTCAGAAGTGGACAGGTAACACTCCAGCTGTCAGATGCAGACAGCAACTGGCAGCAAGTCATCTGAGAAGTTGGGACCTACAGGACTCGGGGACAGACAGAACGGACTGGCACCAGACCTAACTAGTGGATGACAGAGCCCGCATCCCAGCTCCTGAAGAGAAAGCAGACTGGTTTTGCTGCTTTTCATTTCCCATGTTTTTTTATTTGGGCTCTTGATATTTTTGTTGGGATTTGGGAGTTATAAGGATCAGGAAATAAAACAACTAAAAGTCGTTTTATAAATGGAAGTAGATAAAATTACATACTCTCAAAGAAAATGCAATATGCCCTTTCAAGAATTCTTTGGTTCACCCAGAAAATGATTATCACTTACTGTCCAGCAATTTCATTCCTAAATATATACCTAAAGAAACAGTCCACGTGTGCACAAGAAGTCACGAATTAGAATGTTCACTGCCACGCCATTCAAACAACAAAAATACAAGACAGCCAAAATGTTCATACTATGCAAATGGGAAAATTAGTTACAGTGAACATTCACGCAATGAATACTATTTAGCAAATAATTAATATACTAGGGCCTTATGAATCAGTAAGAAAGAATCTCGAATATTGAACAAATAAGTGAGTCACAAAAGGAAACAAGATGGCACTTATATAAAGTTCGAAAATGTGTGAATGAACACGATATTGTTTATGGGTGCACACCTATGAAGGCAGGTGCACACGCACAGGCCGTGGTCCTCTCTAGGAGAAGACAACCAGAGGGACGGGGCCACAGAGAGAGGCACGCGCTGCAGCGCTTTATTTCTCACACTGGCTGCTGAGATCAGGTGCTTGTTAACACTTCTGGGTGTGCCTTGGACATGCAGAGGCTGTGAAAGCCAAGTGATGACTGCCTAAGTGTATTCAGTAAGCTGTCTCGAAAACTAACACACCAGGAGGAAAAGAGATTAATAAGCCCCTCAACTCCCGAGTCCCCAGGCCCGAGCAGCTGTTCCTAATTGTGCCTCCATCCAGCAAGTCTCCCTGCCCACGACCACATCCACACACCCACCGGGTCCTCCAGAGCCCAGACCGGGAGCCCGGGCCTGGGAGCCCTGGTGTCCGGCTCACGCAGCATTCCGAGTCAAGCTGTCTGCCTCCTCTTTGGGAGGCGTCTAGTACCCAGTGTAGAAAAACTAATGAAGTTCTTCATCTGACAGAACTGGTCACCAGGATGTGCTGGACTCTTTCAGAGGTTCCGAGTCTTAGATCTAAAGACCTGCCAACTTCACTGACTGACAGGAGGGACAGGTCTATGCTGAGTATAACATCACATGATGAACCGTAACACGGGTGCTAAGTGAATGGACTGTGAATAATGAACATTTGTAATTTTGTTTCACGATAATAACTATTCAATACCTCTTAATTTCTCTGCACTAAAGACTCCATATTACTACTCTTGACTGGAAAATGTTACCTTCTTTTCGAGGCGGGGCTGCTAGATAGGGTAATTATACAGACAATGAACTATCATTAAAGCTCCTCCCCTTCAAGTAATCGAAGGCTCTTAGAATTATTATTGCAGATAAACAGCATCCTACATTGATCTGACTGTGGCACACACAGCAGGTGACTCTGAGGAAGTTTTAAAGACAACAGTTCGAGCACTGTTATTACTGATAATCATACCCAACATTGTGTGAGTAGACATCAGGCGGTAGTAAATTATTACCCCTTTTCACAAATGAGTAAGCTGAGGTTTAGTAGTGATAATTCACAAAACGTGAGTCAAGGCAGCCTGACGTAACCCACACTCTTCACCAGGAAACCACACGGCTTCCCAGCAGGAAAGTGGGTCAACCTCTGTATTTCTAGAGCAGGGACGGGCACCTTGAGGTCACGACACCAAAGGACACGACACACAAGAAATCGTTTCCAGGTTCAGAGCCAGGGCCACTCACGTGTAAGAACCTCTATTAAAAGAGATTTCTCCCTGCCAGCAGCAGTGATCTACAGCAGGCCTGTCCCCCTGAGAACAGGGACTGTCTCACTCGGGTCTGCATTCTGCCGTTAATAATTTCTCACGCTTCTCAAACTGTAGAGTGCTTACAGGAGTTGGTTAAAATACACACTTTGATTGAGTAGCTCAGAGGTGAGGTCTGCATACTCATTTCTAACAAGCTCCAAGATGAGAGGCTGACAACTTAGGCTGAATATCAGAATCACCAGGCTCTTTTTTCTTTTTCTCTCTCTCTTTTTAAAAATCGTCCTCTATTTTTTTAAATTTTAGACCAACAATCTTGTGTTGGCACCCATTGCCTGGGTGCCACTCTAAACCAACAGAATCGGAATCTGGGAGGTAAAGCGTGGGGAGTTGGCGCCTTAAAAAGCTCCTGCCTTCCATCATTCTAGATTCGGAGAAAAGTACCTGGGGACGGAGGCTCACGCACAGGCACATGAAGCACCAAGTGAGGTGTGGGGATTACAAAGTCGAAGCATTTCTCTAACATTCAGGGGTTAGATGGTTGAGATGGGGTTTACATCAATCCTCACTAGCACTCAAGAGAAAGATGGCACTCACCTCACCTGGCCACTCGGGTACTGAACAGTGGGGCTCTGCTGGGAGCCTGTGCCAGTTTATCAAAGACTCTGTACTGCAGCTTACAGACGGTTTCTAAGATCCAGGGGAGAAAACAAGAAACAGGATCAAAGCACTGGAAACACCCATGAGGGGCTCTGAGAAGAGGATACTTGTATGCAAAATGCTTTCCAAGAACTTTATTTGGGAAGGGTTTCTGTCTTTTTTCTTCTCCATTGGATCAATGGATAAAATTTCTCATCCAATGTTGCATATCTTGGGTTGAGTGAGGTCTGCTGAGAGAAAATGTTACTGTTTCCTTTAAAAGTGAAATAGTGCACTGATACAGGAATAGACTGCTGGATCAACCTGACCAGCTAAACTAGCTGCCAATCAGTTTTCATTTCGAGCCACGATTCTCCGTGTAATAACATGCAACCCCAATGCCCTTTGTCGTCTGAAGTCTTTCAGTACAGTCTGTGATGGAAGGTCATCCACTCAGCCAGCACCCCCAGCACTCTTCACACCAAGACCCAGGACTTTACTTTGTATGTCATATGGTTTAAACTACAGACTTAGAACACTTCTGGGAAACCCTATGTCAAATTCAGGACCAGTTCCTAAAGTCATCACCGATGTACACAGGAGGCCCCAGCAAGCAGGGAGACGGGCCCCCAGGCCTGCCGAGAGGACGACCACGCCGGCTCCCTGACAACCAGACCCTGCCGGGAACCGCAGGCGGGCATTCGCTCTGCCCAGGGGGCATCAGAAAGCCGCATGGGCAGCACCAGGGCTCCTGTGAGCCCCTCTCCAGCCCAGCCTCCCCACCCTCGCCCTCCTGAGCTCAGGCGACCCTCCCTCTAGATGGGACTCCATGTCCCCGCACACGAGGGTCCTCCCTCTTCTCAAACAATCTGTGTGATGGACCCCACTGCCAGGAGCCTTCCTACAAACCCTGCTGCTCTCCCCGACTCCTGCCATCTCCAGACTTCATAAGTCGTCTACACTGGTTCAGTTCAATCACTCAGCCATGTCTGATTCTTTGCAATGCCATGGGCTGCAGCACACCAGGCTTCCCTGTCCATCACCAACTCCCGGAGCTTGGTCAAACTCATGTCCATCAGTCGGTGATGCCATCTGACCATCTCATCCACAGTGGAAATGTCACAATTACTTTGACACAGCCCACACATCCTCGATTCAAACATTCACCAGATCCTTGTGTCTTTTCCTTATTTTTCAGGCTTTTGCTATTTTCTTATATTCATTAGACTACTACTGAGACTGCTGCAAAACTCATGATAGGTTTAAAATGAAAACCCACAAACTACAACTTAGCAAATTGTTACAAGAGAACTATAAATTGGGCAGCAACATTATTTCCATTTTACCGATAAGGAGGAATGGGAGGTTCATCGAAGTGATACAACCTGCCCGGGGCCAAGCAGCCAGCAGAGGGGATGACGTGACCTCCTGTCTTCCAGTCCCAAATCCCCATAGTTACACCAGCCCACCACTGTACACTGATATTTATGAGAGAAAGTGAAGTTTCAGGACTCTCATTAACAGGTGCTTCAGACAGCTCAGAGGCGGTGGGCTGGCGTGACAGCTCTTCTCCGGGTTATTACTGTTAACAGTACTATTATTCTACATTTATATCCTACTACATGCCAGGCATTGTGAAGCCACCTAATTATCTATTCTTGATTTTTTTTTTCCCACTTAATGTCCTTTGCTTCTAAATAGGTGTTATTCATTCCATTTTATAGTTGGAAAGGTTCCCTGATGCTCTGTAACTTACTCAAGGTCACACCCCTAGTAAGTTATCTGAGGCAGGATCTGAACCCAGATATGACTGGTTCTGAAACCCTGGAAAGCCTCCACCCTCAGCACCGAGCAAGGACTCCTTTGGAGTTAAAAAAAAAGAAAAAAAAAAACACCTCACCATCATAACTCCTTCAGGAGGCTCAAAGAGGAAATGAAAACCGACTTTCTACAGAACTACTTTTAAAACATGAGAGGAAAGTCTGAAGACATCACTAGAGCAGGAGTAATGAACCTACGAGGCAGGGATTCCCCACTGGATCCCCCAAAACAAGTTCACGAGACCAAGACCTTTTCCTGTTACCAGCTTAGCTAGCGTCATGTGACTTTAATATTTTACTTTATATTAAAATACCTCCAGGGAAGTCCCTGGCAGGCCAGTGGGAGGACTCAGCACTTTCACTGCCAGGCTCGGCGAGTCGCTCAGTCGTGTCCAACTCTGTGCAACCCCATGGACTGCAGCCCGCCAGGCTCCTCTGTCCATAGGACTCTCCAGGCTAGAATACTGGAGTGGGTTGCCATTTCCTTCTCCAGGGGATCTTCCCGACCCAGGGACTGAAACTGGGTCTCCTGCATTGTAGGCAGACACTGTTACAGTCTGAGCCACCAGGGAAGCCCTCCGCTGCCGGGACTCAGGCTCCATCCCTGGTGGGGAACTGAGACACCACAGGCAGCAGGGCATGGCCAAAAATAACATTAAGTAATCAGTTAAATGCCTGCAGGCTTTACGTCTGAATGTCAAAAAAATATTTGAAATTTACTTCAACAAATTTCTCTAAGCACGGTTTCATGTCACATTTTCCTAGACAGAAAGACACTAAAGAAAAAGAAAAACAGAGGAAGAAAAAAGCACTTCCAATGTCAGCATCTCATTTGAGGAAGGGGAGAAAAGAGGCAGGCAGAAAATCCACAGCTCCAGCTGGAGTGGACGGAGCACTCCCCAGGCATAACAGCTGCACACAGATGTCATCCACCCCCCTGCTGGGCTCCTCGGGACCTGAGCGCCAACTGAAAGAACGACTGGGAAGCCAGACATCCAGTGTACCTGTTACACCGGAAAGGTACTTTTAAAGGGCAGCTCTGCTGTGTGTTTCAGAGAACCAGAAGAGAAGCGCCTGCCACACGGCTGTATTTGCTGCCCCTCTTTTCCTGTCTGCTGGACCCAAGCTCAACAGAAATAAACAGCACTCAGCCCCGGGCATGCCCACAGTGGCCACACACGTGCTCTGCAGGCCTCGGGTCAGGACTCACCGACAGGAGCCGCAGTCCTCAGGGGATGGGCCGGCGAAGGAGCAGCACCCAGACACAAAGGAATGCATCAGACACGTGTAACTGAAAGTCTGTAATTGCCCTTTCTAATTTGGGAGCCGTGTGACTGGACCCCACACAGCACCGCGACCCCGTCAGCCGGGTGCTCCTGTGCTGGACCACAAGGGGAGGGGATGCTTCGCTTTGCTCCTTCACCAAAATATCGTGTTCCATTCATGCGGACCTCTTTCCTGATGGGCATGGGGCTCTCTGGTCAACATCAGTGTTCAGGCGCCTGAGAGGATTTAACTATTCCTGCCAGAGTGATTCCAGGATCTTAAGGGGCCTTCTCAGATCTATCTGATAAGACAAAGGTGCATAATCCTTTAAAAGACAGTCACCACACACACTCCTTCCTAACCTGGTTTTGGAGTATTACAGCTTTAAAGTGAGCGGAGCTCAGTCCCCCTCTGGCCACAAAGCCTGGCTAAACCCAGGTCTGGGTGGCGATCCAGAGAGGGCACGGAGCTGGGCTGGAGTGCCACGCGTGCTGGCCACCCTCCCCAACTACACCGTCTCCTTCAGGAAGCCCAATGACAGAGAACAGCGTCATCCGACATTCAGGAGAAATCAGTCAGAAACCACCGCTGAAATCATCTTGACCGACAGAGTAAAACCACATGCTGATACAGAAAAGTATTTAAAAATACACCTAGGCAAGGTCAAGCAGAAATACTTTGGTTTTGAGGCCAAAAATAAATGGTCTCTGGAGCCTAACGGCCTGGGTGGAAATCCTGGGCGTGGCACCGACCATTCCTGTGACTGAGCAAGTTACCCAACTGCTCTGAGCCTTAGTTTCCTTCTGCGGAAAATCAGAACACTAACGCTCCTTTCTCTTAGCTTAGTATGAGGATTAAGAACCTTCCTTAACTAAAGAAATAAAACCTATGGCATACATACGATGCACAGCGCACAAGATGGGGTTTAGAGGCTACCTAAAGTGAGCGACTGAACGGAACTGAACTGAAAGTCATCTTGCGATGTTCTCTGACACTTTATATATCAAAATCAATACCTCAGCAGGAACGGGCTTCATTCTTTTGGTTCAGGTCCAGCTGGAACCAAGGCAGTGTTATCAGCCTAGCTTAGCCTTATCAGGCCCTCTCCTTCCTGACTTCTTCAGAGTTCACTTTATCCAACAGAGCCAGATCCCCCAGTCTGCTCCCAAGGAAACAGGAGAGGCCAGTGAGTAGAGCTGGAAAGTTGGGCACACACACTTGCTTTATTTATCACTTTTGCTGTGCTGTCTTGCCACAACACTTCTGAATAAACTTTGAATGTTTTTCTCCTTGAAACCCTGACTAAGGAAAGTCAACAGGGGTGACAGCTGTGTTGTCAGCATCCTGGTCCGGATTTCCTTAACAGGCCCAAGGCCTCTGTCTGTGCCTTACCTCTGCGGAGGGATGTTGAATGCAGAAGAAATTGATTACCTCATCATTGATTACCTTAAAAATTTATGGAGACACATTTATCAATGACCTGGAAAATTTTTTTCTGCAATTGAACACACACACCCACCAACCACCACCACCACGTCTATAATTACCAACTCAGACTTCTGGCTCCATTAACATATGGCATGAGAGAAATTAGGGAAATTAGAAAGAATACAGACATGAAACCAGGCAGCCTAGAACAGTGAATGCACCAGGACTAGGAGTCAGGCGATTTGAATTCTGGTACAAGAGCTGTGACCAGCTAACGCTACCCCATCTGACTCAGACTCAGATTCTTCACTGTAAAACAGGGCTAGCTAAGGCCCCCTTCAAGTTGGAAAATGTTATAACTCTTCAACCCATGATTCCTCTGGTGCTACAATTTCTCCAAAGCACCAAGAAGACAGAGAAGGTAAAGAAACAGGCAAGTTATTCCAGACTCCCTAACATTTCTTAGAATCATTGAGTCCATCATACTTTTTAACCCTGAATCACAAAAATAAAAAAAGCCTCCTGCCAACCTGGTCTGTCCACACTGCTAGCGCTGCTCAAGGAAGTTGAGACAGTGCCAGAGCTCGTCTCTAACATGCTTCCCATTCAGTATTGGAATTGGATCTCATCGATGGGCAAGATTTCATAGTCTGACAATCCAGGTGATGCGGTTGAAACTTCATCTCAAGTTCACCTAAAGAACAGTCCTGCCTAAATCTGGGGCGCTAAAATAATATAACTGACCCCAGGACTCTCTCTTAACCACCCAGCTCTGCTGCACTAACGGCTGGCACCCATGCTGGTGCCAATGATGGCTATCACAGGTCTCTGCAAACCACTGCCTTGCTGAGTTTGTGCTGTGCTGCATTTAGTCACTCAGTCATGTTCGACTCTTTGCGACCCCATGGACTGTAGCTCTCCAGGCTCCTCTGTCCATCAGGATTCTCCAGGCAAGAATACTGGAGTGGGTTGCCATGCCCTCCTCCAGGGGATCTTCCGAAACCAGGGATCGAACCAAGGTCTCCCACATTGCAGGTGAATTCTTTACCATCTGAGCCACCAGGGAAGCCCAAGAATACTGGAGTGGGTAGCCTAACCCTTCTCCAGGGGATTGTACCGACTCAGGAATCAAACCAGGGTCTCCTCATTGCAGGTGGATTCTTTACCAGCTGAACTACTAGGGAAACCCTTGCTGAGTTTCAGTTCAGTTCAGTCACTCAGTCATGTCTGACTCTTTGTGACCCCATGGACTGCAGCACGCCAGGCCTCCCTGTCCATCACCAACTCCCGGAGTTTACTCAAACTCACGTCCATTGAGTAGGTGATGCCATCCAACCATCTCATCCTCTGTCATCCCCTTCTCCTCCTGCCTTCAATCTTTCCCAGCATCGGGGTCTTTTCCAAGGAGTCAGTTCTCCGCATCAGGTGGCCAAAGTATTTTCAACATCAATCCTTCCAATGAATATTCAGGACTGATTTCCTTTAGGATGGATTGGTTGGATCTCCTTGCAGAGTTTACCCTCCCTGTGGCTTCTGCAGCAAAGCCTCTCAGCCCAAAATACCTCAGGTCCAACCTATTTCAGACCTGTAATATCAACAACTCCAGAAAGCTGGATTGGAATTTCAATGAAATTATCTGCATTTTATCACACCTTATAGTTACCAGAGACCACGGTGAAACTAAAGGACTAAAGTGGCACCGTCCACCCAAGGACACACTCCTCTCAAGCGGGTCCCCTTAGAGACACTCCTCTCTCGGGCCCCTTCTAGAAACATCCCCCTCAGAGATGTGCTCTTCCCTCAGGGACATCCCCTCTTATAGATCCAGGAAGTGTAAATGCGGCTCCATCATCCAGTTCTAATTCACGCATTTGCTCCGGCTCCACTCTGTACCAGGTACGGTGCTAGTGTTTTAATCCATATTAACTCTTTAAATCCCATGGCCACACAGCATACTAAATATCATTGGCCCCGCTATGCAGATAAACAAAAGGGGTTTCAGAGAGAATAAGTGGTTTATCCAAGAAATTCAGACCACGGTCTTCTGCCTCTGAGACTGTGTGGCCCAAGAAGACAAGGAACACCCATGGTCTATTTCACACGGCAATGCAGAGCTGCGGGGTTACCACGTGCCAGGCCTGAACGTGCTCATCCAGTGAACTATAAACCTATAAACTGCTAATAGGAAATGCTTAACACAGGACAGACTGATCATCAAAACAGGCTCAGCAGAAACCTGCAATATGAATAGTGACTTCTAAAAAAAGCATTCACATTTTTTCATACAACTTTAAAAATTTATCCCCGTTTACCCTCCCCTTCACCTCCCCAGTCAGGAAAAACATAGTAAAACTAAATTCATAAAATCATTAGGAAGTTTAGCATTCTCTGCCCACTTATGGAGATGTTGAAGGACAGGTAAATGGCCCCAGAGTGATGAACAAGAAGAGGTGAAATGCTGGATAATCCATAAAAAGACAGGGAATCACTAGAGGATAGCAGGACACATAAATCCTAGGTAACTTCGCATTTTGTGTTCCAAGCAGGCTTAAAACATAAAGTAAAGAGAGAAAATAAATATGGCGTTGACCAAGGGATCAAACCTATCAAGCCTCCTTATTATCAGATCCCCTCTCACTGTCTCAGGAGGACGTCCCAACAGAATGGAACCTCAAAGAGCCAAGGGCCGAAAGAGACTGTAGTCACTGTCTAAACCGACAGCCTCAACTGACAATCAAGGAATCTCTAGCCTAATCAGAGACCCGCCCCAAGTCATCAAGCAATGCCAGAGGCAGAAGGCAAGCCGAGCTCTGCCGACACCCCTTCCAGCACCGGGCCGGGGCAAGGCCACCAAAGCTGCATCCTGGGCACTAATGCCCACTCCCCACCCACAGAATCTGCGTGGGGCCCAGTTTACCTGTGGGAATACAAGATACACGGCCAACAGAACGTCCAGAGGCTGCAATTTGGCAGCCTTGTACCCTACCTGCCCGGAAAACCCAAACTGCTTTTCACTCACGCCACTCACTTACATCCACGGAAACCGGCCCAGTGCTCTCCAAACAGGTTCCACACTCGGGGGGGGGGGAAATGCTACAGAAACCACCAGCACGAAATTAAGAGATCAGGACCAGTACCTTCCCCAGAAAGCGATCTCTGGGGTGCCTTTCGCGTAGATGGAGTTACTGGAGCCACTCAGCCCGTTGGTGACCCCACTGGAATAGCCCATCACTATCCCGCCATCTGCCGAGATGCTCAGGACGTCCTGCTGTCCTCCCAGTGACGTCCTCTCGAGGAACTGCCCGCCTTCCTTAATGCGCTGCTGTATCATTGGAGTGAGGGGCATTTCAAAGCTGAAGTAGCTGTCGGGCTCTGAATACAAAGTCTCCAAGGACTCAGCGCTGTAGTATAAAGAGGTGTTGTCCAAAATCGTCTCGAACTGGGAGCTGTACACGTCGGTGGAGTCTTCTGCGTATCCAGACCCAAGGATGTCATCATCTCCACCCCGCAAGTGCTCTGCTTGCTCGAGAGTCCTGGAAAGCACATCGAAGTGAAGAATTTCAATATTAGGTTAATTTTTTCATTTTACCTTCTCCTCTCCAACCATATGAAAAAGGTAGCAGCCTGTAGAGCTAGCACCTGTATTCATTCGGTTTATGTCAATATATTTAACCTACAGGTGGGGTACATCAGAAATGCCGGGTGAATCACAAGCTGGAATCAAGATTGCCGGGAGAAATATCAGTAACCTCAGATATGCAGGTGACACCACCCTTACAGCAGAAAGCAAAGAAGAACTAAAGAGCCTCTTGATTAAAGTGAAAGAGCAGAGTGAAAAAGTTGGCTTAAAACTCAACGTTCAGAAAACTAAGATCATGGCATCCAGTCCCATCACTTCATGGCAAATAGATGGGGAGACAATGGAAACAGTGACAGACTTTATCTTTGGGGCTCCAAAATCAATGCGGATGGTGACTGCAGCCATGAAATTAAAAGACGCTTGCTCCTTGGAAGAATAGCTCTGACCAACCTAACAGTGTATTGAAAATCAGAGACATCACTTTGCCGACAAACGTCTATATAGTCAAAGCTATGGTTTTTCCAGTTGTCAGGTACAGATGTGAGAGCTGGACTATAAAGAAAGCTGAACACTGAAGAATTGATGCTTTTGATGGCATTGGAGAAGACTCTCAAGAGTCCCTTGGACTGCAAGGAGATTCAACCAGTCAATCCTAAAGGAAATCAGTCCTGAATATTCATTGGAAGGACTGATGCTGAAGCTCCAATACTTTGGCCACCTGATGCGAAGAGCTGACTCATTGGAAAAGACTCTAACGCTGGGAAAGATTGAAGACAGGAGAAGAAGGCAACAGAGATGAGATGGTTGGATGGCACCACTGACTCGATGGACATGAGTTTGAGTAAGCTCTGGGAGATGTCGAAGGACAGAGAAGCCTAACGTGCTGCAATCCATGAGCTCTCAAATAGTCAGACACAACTTAGTGAATGAATAACAACAACAACAACAAAATGTCAATACATTTGGGAAGGAAGATATCATAGAAAGATGTTCAGGTTGAAAACACTCTTAGCACACATATGCTGGGCTATCCTCTATACAATTTAATATACTTTCAAGCTAGCTCCTAGTATGTGAACACACTAAGTCCAACAAACATGTGAATACAATGTTAAATTCTCATTTAGCCAATTGAACTCCACAAATTTAAATTACAGCTACTATCAGTTCTAATATCAATAGAAGATGATAAATATATTGTGTAAACTTGGCAGACTAAAAATACACTTGTGCTTGTCTGACTCTTTGAGACCCCATGGACTGCAGCCCACCAGGCTCCTCTGTCCATGGGGATTCTCCAGGCAAGAATACTGGAGTGGGTTGTCATGCCCTCCTCCAGGGGATCTTTCCAACCCAGGGATCGAACCCAGGTGGATTCTTTACCATCTGAGCCACCAGGGAAGCCCAAAAAATACACTAAGCTTTCTTAAGTCCTGTTAATATTTTCTGATTAAATAAGACCAATAGCCCTCAAGAACTCAAGGGCTGCCCCCTGGTGACAAGAAGACAAGACTGCAGAGCGAGTTAGGTTGAGAAACAGCCAGTGAAGACTCTTTGTGACCCTGTGGAGTGTAGCCCGCCAGGCTCCTCCTGTCCACAGAATTTTTCAGGCAAGTATACTCAAGTGGGTAGCCATTCCCTTCTCCAGGGGATCTTCCAGACCCACGGATCAAACCTGGGTCTCCCACCTTGCAGGCAGATTCTTTACCATCTGAGCCGCCAGGGAAGCCAAATTACTGGTCCACCCCAAACCAAACAGCATTCTGGGTCCCAAGCCTTCATGGCCCCTCAGGGGGCTGGCAGTGAAGCGGGAAGCTCAGGGAGGAAGCCCTCACACAACCCTGCTCACTCACCCCCCACCCGCCCCCAGCTGCGAGGGTCCAGCCACACAGGGGGAGTGTTACACCTTAAAAGGAGCCTGGAGGCCTCTGTGTCGCAGGCTCCAGGAAGCACACTCACTTAGCGACAGCAGCCGTCCTTTACCAGCCCATGTGGCTCCCTCCGCCTAGACTATTCTCCCCATTCTCTGCCCCGCAAACTCCTACTGAATCCTTAAGTCTCAGCCTAATCACCACTTACACAGAGAGGCCTTCCCCAAGCCATCAATTGAATCAGCCTCTCTCCTGCATTCAAGGTGTCCCTTCTTTTCCTTGATAGAACCCAACACAGTTGGAGGCCCCATCATTATTAGTGTGTCGACCTCCTGCAGCAAACCTCATGAGGTCAGGGACCAGAGGTCATGTCTAGTCTCCATGTTTTTTTTTTTTCTTTCCTGGCCACGCCACAGCGCTTGTGGGATCTGAGTTTCCAACCAGAGAAGGAACGCACGCCCCCTGCAGAGGAGGCACAGAGGCCTAATCACGGGACCATCAGGGACTCCCCAGGGCCACGTCCATTTTGAAGATTCCTTTCACGCCCAGCATCTCTAGCCATATCAGGGACACAGCAGACAACGGAAAACCATTTGTGGAAGGACAGGAGGGAAAGGAGGAATGAACGAATAAACCTGCAGAAGCGCAGACCCCAGTGGGAGGGTAATTAGGGAACCACGTGCCACATAGCAGGGCGCCTTCTGAGGAAGTCTGCAGGCTCTCTGTGAAGGGGCTGGGGAAGGCAGGGAGAGGAGTCCTGACAGCGGATCTGTGAGTCAACCCCGGAGCAAAAGGCATCTCCTTACAACAAACAAGCAAAACCCTTCAGGCGCAACACATGTTCTCCTGTGAACTACCAAAGGTGGAGGGCTGACGGGAGACGAGATGGCACACATTTGAAATGACTTTGCCGAAAGGAGCTCTCTACGGTCAGACCACGAGCTCAGGAAGTGCAGACGGACGCGCACGGCTTCCATCTCTCCAGGCTCTCAGCTGGTACGGATGCCAGAAGTGTAGAGGAAGTCCAGGAAATACCATATGATGCCAGGTTTCGTCATCAGGGCCATAATTCAAACAAGCTGCTTGCGAGAAGGGAGTCCCATGTCAGTGCCTGGAACAACTGGACTCTGACCTCCTGACGGCCTCTCTAAGCCGAGAAAACTGAGGCAGCCCACGCCAGAGCCTTTGCGTTCCTACATGTACAGGGGCTGTTTGCAGACAACGGGGCTGTAGCCAGAAGTGCCTGAGCTAGGCTGCAACGGCTACAGGATGTGTCAAAAGAGTCCAGACCTTTCCACAATTATCTTTCCTTATGAAAGGTAACTGTGGGGTGTTTAGTTATGGTGACGCTAGAGAACTTGAAACCTGTCAAATACCAAAAAAAAAAAAAAGGCAGAAATGGGTCCGTCCGCCCAGTTTAGGGTTCACAGTCTCCCCACGTGGACAACGTCAGAAGCAACGCCGCACACGGTCACTTCTCTTCCCTTCTGCGGAGGACGTCGTGAACCTCGCTGTGGGGCACACACAGCAGACATCACAGGCAGCAGGACCCCGGGAACTCACCTTTCCCCAACCCTCTCCGGTTCAGGCCTCCTCTCCACGTGGTCCTTGTCCTCCCTTAGGAAGACTTCATCCTCTACCGACTCAAGCAGAGGAGCGGGCGGACCCGGCCTCTCGGGAGGCGCGGAGTCACGCAGGGCGGCAGACGAGACGAGGTGGCTGGGCACTTGGGAAAACTCTCTGCTTCCAGGAGGGGCTGTCCTTCCCGGGGACATCTGAACGTCCGCAGGGTGCCGGGCCTCCCTCTCCTCCCCTCCGGTCCACAGTGTTTCCACTCCTTGAAACGCCACATGCTTGCCCGGAGCTGGGCGTCCCCGAGCACACTGGTCAGCCCTCCTCTCTCTCAACAAACCAGCACCTCCCGCTGAGCTGTGGGTCGCGGGGCTGCCCACCGAGGACGCTGGACCAGCTGGCTCTTGCACGTGGACGGCCCCCTTTCGTCCATTACTAGCTCTTAGGGACGGCTCTGCTTGAGTCTCTCCAGTTAATAGTGCAGTCAGATCCTCCTGGATGCTCAAATAAAAATGCTCCTCAGTCGGAACTTTGGCTGAAAGAGGTATATCGGGCGACTTTTCACGGCCAGCAGGGAACGGCGCGTGGGCTTTCGCTGCTTTCTGACCGGCGGGGTCTGGCTGCTGTCCCCCCTGCTGAGTGGAAACCCTAGAAACCGCAGCTCCATCCAGTACCTTTGTAGCCTGTAACGTTCCTGAAGCTATTCTGGCTTCTGTGGCTTTCAGAGCTGAAATCAGAGAGTCGATGGGTTGTAAACTCGGCTCCTTGAAGTGACTTTGAGAAGGGAGCCCTCTGACATCTTTTGGTCCTCCGGCGACACCGACAGGCCCGGAGTGATGGCTGGCAAGGGGCTGGGCCCCCTGCAGCGCCCCCGGGCAGCGCAGCAGAGACTCGGCATCAAACTCCAGAGAGGCTCTCAGGCCTTCTCCGCTTCCCTCCATGGTCCCATACTCCGGAAACTCATTCGTGACGTTCGGGGGGAGTAAAGTGCTTCCTCCATGATCACCTACAAAGAGAAGAGAAGAGACACGTGACTCGTTCTGAGCGGCACATTCCCATGTATGTGAATCAATTCCCACACCTGTCGGGCGCTCGGTCATCCTCAGGTGGCCCTCTCACTGGCTCCTCCCCCACCCTCTGCAACACAAGCTGCTCAACACCCTGTCACTGGGCTTACACACGAGAACCCACAGAGGTTCTGGCATAGACAGAGGCAATCCAATTTAATCTAGCTTCTTTCCCACACATGCAACTTGGTTGCTGCATATGCAAAAAGAGATTAAAATAAGGATATGTATCCCTTTCCAAATATCGCTCATGAAATAGCAACTAAAATATTTATACTGGGCACAACAACAAATTGCCTTATGACGGAACTAACAGGATCGCTGCAGTGCATTCTCTGAGACGGAGCCCCAGGAAAAAAGATATGGTCTATTTAAAGTCAGTAAATATTTTTTTCAGCTGGAAACTTCCCCTGCACTGTTGGATTTCTGTGGGGGGAAAAGATGCTTTCAGAACATCTCTGGGGAATGAGAGTGAAGTCAAAATGGAATAGGAAATTTAATGTATAAAGATTTCCAGGATCCTAGCTGCATGAAATTTAAGCAGCATCTTATGCAGAACCCCAATATACGAAGCAGCAAAAACAATAGTATATATTTACTATATAGGATGCAATTAACAACCTTTTCTTATTACTATGGCAGTTATTGAGAACAATGAAGACATTCTGACAAACACAACTTTAAATTGAGGATTTCTGGATAATAGTTACAGTCCTGTCACCCCAGGACCCAATTTCCTTCTGAACTTGGTTTTGGTTACCTCGTACAGAGAATATTCTCATGTGCATTGGAAGTGTAGTGTCCTCGCCTAGACAGTTTTATGACAGAGGACACCTGTTGCTTTTGTTACTGCTTTTCAAGCACTGCAAGCGACAGTGAAACATTTGACAGCTGTCTGAATGTATACAATGAAATGATATGAAAGACTTGATTCCAAGGCATATATGCAAAATGACATAACTTGGAAATGTGAGTTAACTTCTGGTGTACACAGTACAGAAAAACTGATAAATAGTAATACATCTTAGAGTGTGTTCTATTTCATATCATTTTAATAATTTGAAATATATTTTTAAATTAAATTTGAATCAACCTTGATGGGGTCCAAGCAGCACTTCTCTGTGATGGTAGCATTTATAACAACTTCACAAGACAGATCTCAGAGGATGTGGCTTGCTGAAATCTGAGGAGGGAGGAACTTTCAAACTATGATTTTGAAAAGGAACGGAGTTAAAAGCAATAAAGATTTCTCTTCCTGTGGTATATTGACAGTTTAGATATTTCAATAAAGAATGTGATAGGACTTTTAATTTTTCCCCTTTTAAGATTCAGTTACCTTTAATATATCATAAAATTGTGCGACCATCACTACTATTTAACTCTAGAACATTTTCATCACTTCCCAGCACCACCAAAAAACCTCGATCTATTAACCGTCACTCTTCAAGCCCTGGTAAATACCATCCTACTTTCTGTCTGTATAGATCTGTGTGTTCTACTTCGTATCAACAGAATTACACAATATGAGACACTGTCCTTTTTTTTACATAGCACGGTGGTTTCAAGGTTCGTCCTTGTACCTTCTTCCCACTCATCTGCTGATAGGAATTGGTGTTATTTCCACACTTTGGCTACTATGAATAATGAACATTTGTGTACGAGTTTTTGTGTCTACATTTATTTTCAGTTCTCTTGGATATATACCTATGAGTGGATTCTGGGTCACATGGTAACTCTGTGTTTAATATTTGGAGAAACCGCCAGCTTTCCAAAGCAACTGCACCATTTTACATTCCTACCAGCAAAGTCTGAGGGTTCTAATACTGTCCATATTTTTTATCACAGCTGTCACAGTGGGTGTGAAATGACACCTCACTGTGGTTTTGATTTGCATTTCCCTAGTGAGAAGGGAGGAGAAGGAAATGGCAACCCACTCCAGTATTCTTGCCTGGAGAATCCCAAGGACAGAGGAGCCTGGTAGGCTGCAGTCCATGGGGTCGCTAAGGGTCGGACACAACTGAGCAACTTCACTTTCACTTTTCACTTTCATGCCTTGGAGAAGGAAATGGCAGCCCACTCCAGTGCTCTTGCCTGGAGAATCCCAGGGATGGGGGTACCTGGTGGGCTGCCGTCTGTGGGGTCGCACAGAATCGGACACGACTGAAGCGACTTAGCAGCAGCAGTGAGAAGGGGATGGCAGCCCACTACTCCAGGATTCCTGCCTGAAGAACCCTATGTACAGAGGATCCTGGTGGTCTACAGCTCACAGGGTCGCACACAGTCGGACACGACTGAAGAGACTTAACACACACATGCAGAGTGGTTGATGGTGTTGAGAACCTTGTCACACGCTTGTTGACCATCTGTGTGGGTTCTTCAGAGAAACAGCCACCCACACCCTTTGCCCACTTTATAACTGGGTGACTTGGCTTTTCGCTGCTGAGTGTAAGGCCCCCTTACACACTCAGAACAGAAGCTCCTCCTCAGACACGCACTTTGCAGACACTTTCTTCCGTCCTGTGCGCTGTCTTTCCAGTTAGTGGATGGCGCCTTTTTGAAGCACAATTCTTTTTTAAATTTTGATAAAATCCAACTTAACTATTTTGTTATTTTGTTGCGTATGTTTCTGGTGTCATAAGTAACAGTTCAGTTCAGTCACTCAGTCGTGTCCGACTCTTTGCGACCCCATGGACCGCAGCACACCAGGCTTCCCTGTCCATCACCAACTCCCAGAGTCCACCCAAACCCAAGTCCATTGAGTCAGTGAAGCCATCCAACCATCTCATCCTCTGTCGTCCCCTTCTCCTGCCCTCAATCTTCCCCAGCCTCAGGAACAAATTATTGTCTAATCCAAGGTCACAAAGATTTATTATTTTTTTAAGAGTTTTACAGTGTTGGCTACTACATGCAGACCTTCGATCCATTCTGAGTTAACTTTTTACAAGGTGTGGAGATATAACTTCACTCTGTCGCATGTGGCTATCCACTTGTCCAAGCACTGCTGTTGAAAAACCTATTACTTCCCCCACTGAACTGCAATAACACCCTTGAAGAAAATCAACTGACCATAAACGTGAAGGTTTATGTCTGAACTCTGAATTCTACTCCATTGAACCTGAAGCCAGTGTAACACCATCTTGATTACCGTAGCTGCGCAGAAGTAAAATCAGTAAGTGTGCATCCTCCTGCTCTGTTCTTCCTTCTCCTGGTTGTTGTGGCTACTCTGGGCCCCTGGCATTTCCAGTATGAATTTTAGGATCAGCTGCTAGACAGCTCAGACTGTCATAGAGGCTGGGATGAATCTGTGGAGCACTGCATCCTAACAATATTACTCTCAGGTCTTTTGATCCACGACTATAGGATGTCTCTCCATTTAATTTTCTTTCATTTAACATCTTTTTGTTTCAAATGTACAAGTTTGACACTACTTTTGTTAAACTTACTCCCCTAAGTATTTTCTTTTTGATGCTATTATAAGTAGAAATTTTTCCATTTCAGATCCTTCACTGCTAGCATACAGGAATACAGCTGGTTGCCGAACTTACAAGTTCTAATGGTTTCTTTGTGATTTCCTTCAGTTCAGTTCAGTTCAGTCGCTCAGTCATGTCCGACTCTTTGCGACCCCATGAATCATAGCACGACGTGGATTCCTTAGGCTTTCCTACATACAAGATTATGTTATCTGTGAACAGAGGAAGTTTTACTTTTTTTCTTTCTTATCTGGATGCTTTTTATTTCTTTTTCTTGCCTAACAGCACTGGCCAGGACCTCCAGTACAATGCTCCACAGAAGTGGTAAGAGGTAGACGTCTGTGCATCATTCTGGATCTTACGAGAAAGCTTTCAGTCTTCCCCCATGAAGTATGATGTTAGCTGTGGGGTTTTCACAAATGCCCTATATCAGAATAAGGAAGATCCCTTTTATTTCTAGTTTATCAAGTGTTTCTATCATGAAAAGGTACTGAATTTTGTCAAATGTCTTTTTCTCTGTCAGCTGAGATTCCCATGTGGATTCTGCCTTTTATTCTAGTCAGAGTGTATTACACCAACAGACTTCTATATACTGAACCAAGCTTGCAATCTTGGAGTAAATGCCACTTGGTCATGCTGTAGAATCCTTTTTTACATGTTGCTAGATTCAGCTTTCTAGTGTTTCTGCACCTATATTCATAAACGATGCTGGGCTATAATTGTCTTGTGCTATCTAGTGTGGGCAGTAACATTGGCATCATAAAATAATTTGGGAAGTACTGGCATTTGTTTACATCTTTTTACATGTTTTTAAAAACATTTTTCATATTTTACACTTTTTAGGCTTTTAACAGTTTTTTTCTTCCTTAATCATATGGGGGACTTACAATTCTTCTGGTAGTTTAAAAGCTATAAATTTATTGCTAAAATACAAAGAAAGAAAAAGTATACAATCCAAAAGCCTGGGCTTTTTTAACATAGTAAAATAGCTTTAAATTATTAGAAAAGTACTTAGTTCACAGGGGGAAATATTTCCTATAGATGTTTTATTTAAGTGAGAGTATGTCTTTACAAGGGGCTTCGCAGGTAGTTCAAAGGTAAAGAATCTGTCCAATGCAGGAGACCCAGGTTTGATCCCTGAGTCAGGAAGATCCCCTGGAGAAAGAAATGGCAACCCAGTCCAGTATTCTTGCCTGGAGAATCCCATGGACATATCAGCCTGGCAGGCTACAGTCCATGGAGTCACAAAAGAGTCAGACATGACTCAGCGAACAAACAATAACAAATGCCTTTACAAAAACTTGAAGATCATACAATATAAAATGGCAAAAGTCAGAGGAATCAAAGAATTAATTCAGTTACCTTACATAATTAGCAAGAAAACAGGCCCATCAGAATAATGGACTTGCCAACATGACAAAACAAAAACCAGAGCTTATCCAATCTACCTCTACTAAGCTTTACATCTCCCTCTTCCCTCCATCTTTACTGGAAGTGAGCTGACCTAGTGTGCATCTTCAGTCTTTTCCCTGAAATTTAAAAACACCTTCTGAAATGATTATCCAAAGTCCAGCCTCATCTCCCACTTCATCTTATATACAATAATCTTCCTAAAGCAAAAACTTCAGTTGCTTTCAGTGATTCTTCACCGCCTACAGAATAAAGTCTAACATTCAAACTCCTTCATCCAGGAGTTGAGATCCATAATCCAGTGCTAATCTATCTTTCTCATCTACTCTCTCCTCTCACTCAACAACCCTGTGGATATACCTTTGCTTCTCCGAAAGTGGCGCAGCACATGAGCACTCTTGAAAGGTCCTCTCTAATATACACCAGAAAACAAGCTAACACTCAGCTTTTTATTCCTTTGGCTTCGCTCCATCTCTTCTCTGCATATGACACACTTTTTCTTCTCACTTCTATATGATCAGAGTATTTTCATCTTTCAAGATCTAACCTAAATCTACTCTCTTAACTAAGTGTTCCCTTAATCACCAGCCCTTACAAGAATTCACCTGCTTACAAATGTCAAGGGAATTTTATATCTGGTATACACACATAAAATAAATTATCAGGATATTAGTTCAAATTTTAAAGCTTCAAAAGTCTACGATTTTTAATCTATCATGAAGTGTTCTATGAAAGCTGTCCATATTTAACCCAAATTTAGTAAGCTGAATCTAGCAAAATATCAAAAAGGATTATACACCATGATCAAGTGGCATTTATTCCTGAAGTCAAAGGTGTATTTAACATCAAAACATACTATCATGAAATCCATTCAACAGAAGGAAGAAAAGTTAAATTTCATCAGTTAAGAACCCACTTAGTTCCTAACAGTTTAAACTGCCATCTATAAAACAACCACTAATGTAAACATAGGTACACTGGGTCAAAGAAAAGTGAATACAAATTTAAAAAAAAAAGGGGGGGACATCAAAGAAATTAAGCAATTTCTCCACCCCATTCTAACACTTATCACTGAGATGGACTGGCATTAATTGTGGGCAAATGCCTGTGATGTCTCTGTACATTTTATTTTGGCTGCGCTGGGTCTCTGATGACGCGTGCGGACTCTCTGTAGTTTAGTGGGTGGCGTTTTCAACTCGGAGGTTTCTCTTGTGGAGCACAGTCCCCAGGGTGCAAGGGCTCAGCAGTCGTGGTGCTCGGGCTTAGTCATCCCGAGGCATGAGGAATCTTCCCAGACTAGGGATCAAACCCATGTCCCCTGCACTGGCAGGCGGATTCTTTAACCACTGAGCCTGTGACGTCTTGATAAGCAGCTTGGCATCCGGTCAAAGACAGAGAGGAAAGGGAGAGTGCAAAGCGCGCCCCGAGTGGCAGGCGGCTTTACTACTCCAACCAGCTCTCTGCCCTGCATTACAGAACTAGTCTGTCTAATCAGCTTTGTTCGCTTATCACCTAGATAAGGACTAGTGCAGACCAGGGGGAGTAAGTGTTCTGAGAGGCTAAGTGACATGACCAAGGTAAATGAACCGATGTTCAATAAGGTATTTTACAAGAATTAAAAGTCAGAACTAGATTCCTGGTCTTTTATTTCTCAGGAGTAAATTCCTGCGGGAAACTAAGAGGTATCTGAATTGTCAGACTGTCATTTCTAATAGCATAAAAAAATAAAAAGCAAAAAAATCTTCTAGTTGCGGGTTCTGGGTAGAAATAGCCTTAAATGTCAGGTGGCTCTTGATCCTAGCATTTGTTACAGAACTCAGCATAACATCAAATCTTTCCTTTCACCTAAGGCACCTCTATGTTAGCATGCACAGTGGTTTAATTTTGCTGTTTGCATTTCTTCTCACCACTTGGACTGTCTTTAACAACAACCGAAGCTTCATAAAATATTAACCTTGACCTTCTTATTTAGAATTTCTGATGTCTTCCTTATGTTTAAAAAATAGAGCTATTTATGCTAGGGGGATTTAAAGAAAGGCCAAATTCTTCTTTTACCCTGAGACTTTTTTTCTGTTCCCGTTTAAAACCAGGCCATGGATACTTGCCATTAAATGATCACCGTTTCCAAAATCCATTCAGCAAACATTCATTAATTACCGGCTAGGTACTGAACACAGGGCATTCAGAACTAAACGCTGCTGGCGTGTGACCAGTCTCTTTCGCGTGTTTAAAAGCTCACGCTGGCCATGTGTGAAGGATGCGCAGGGTAAAGTACGGGCACAAACAGAGCCAACCGCGGGTGACAGCCCGGGCAAGATGGAGCAGCCTGTGGCCAGGACAGAGGCCACCACCTCCCCAGCCTCCATGCCCCCTCTCCGTCCCCCTCTCCGTCCCCCTCTCTGCTGTCAGCCTGCTGCCCGGAGGCCGTGCCCAGCCTGTGCCGCTGCTGTGGGCTCCAGGCCTCACTCGTGAGAGCTCCTGCCTTTTGTCAGTCTGCATCTACTACTGATGCAAGAATCTAGCTGAAAAGCAAAATAGCTGCTTCTCCTCTAGAAAATCTCGCTGAATTAGGCCTGCCCAAATTTGGTCTCATATCTGTGACAATGGGGTTTGCTAAGTACAGAAAAAAAAGAAGAGAAGAAGATTTTAGCACTTACCTAAATATAAACCACACACTAGTAGAATTTGAATTAATAAGAGTTTTTATAGCTTTTCTGCATTTATTTTCCCCCCTCAAAGAAATTAAAATGAAGTGTAAAGTGCGTAGGAGGGAAGGGAAGGGAGGGAGAAGAGCTTGTCACACTCATGTGAAATACATATAGTTTGGGGAGGGGTGTCTATTTATATTCCCTTTTCTATGGAGTTGTATCTGCTGCTTTGTGTATTTGGTCAGATTCCTAACCAATTATTTTCTGTTATTTCCTGATGCTTTTCCTGTGATGTACAAAATCCACTTTTTTAAAAAAGTTTTTTCTGTTTTAATTTAATATGGAGAAAAATGGGATACTTTTGAAAGTTAACAAGAACAATTTCAGGAGTGCTTTGGGTTGTATATTAAATAGCCATCCATTTCTGGAACACAGATACAGAACTGTAATAAAATGCAATGTGATTTAAAACAACTTCTACATCAAACGAAAAAGTTTCTGTACAAAGGAAACCATCAAGAAAATGAGAAGGCAATCTACTGAATGGGAATGAATATTTGCAAATCATATATCTGATAAGTTCACATCCAAAATATATAAAGGGGACTTCCCTGGTGGTGCAGTGGATAAGAACCTGCCTGCCAATGCAGCAGACATGGGTTCGATCCCTGGTCAGGGAAGATGCCACAGGTTGCAGAGAAACTAAACCATGTGCCACAACCGCTGAGCCTGAGCTCTAGAGTCTGCATACCGCGACCACTGAGCCCGCGTGCCTAAAGCCAGGGCTCGGCAACAAGAGAAGCCAGGACAGCGAGGAGCCGCCCATCGCAACAAAGAGAAGCCTCCACTCTCCACAACCAGCAGGAGTCCACACAAAGCAACGAAGACTCAGCACAAAAATAAGAGAAATAAAAAATTTTAAATATATGTATAAAGAACTCTATTTAAATTTACATTTATTTATATTCCCTGTTTATACTCCCTTACATAACTTATTAGCAAAAAAAAAAATCTGATCTAAAGATGAGGACGAAAAAAATTAAATAAATTAAAATGAGCAGATCTGAATAGGTATTTCTCCAAAGAAGACATACAATGACCAACAGCTACATGCAAAGATGCTCAACATGACTAATCCTCAGGGAAATGCAAATTAAAACCACAATAATCATGATTTGAACCAATTCTAGAGAACCTTATGGTCCCAGTTGTCCCATGTTTTCCTGTCACAAATGATTCTTGTTTTCCCTGGCTTAATCCAAATCTCTGCTTTTTATTATACCTGATATAAAAGAATAAAGAGCACCACAAAAAAGCCAAAAAATAAAAATAAAACCACAATAAGGTATATCACTCACACCTGTTAGAATGACTATAACCAAAACGGTAAGAATAAAAAGTATTGGTAAGGATGTGAAGAAAAGGGAGCCCTACACACTGCTGGTGGGACGTAAGTTGGTGCAGCCTCCTATGGAGACTCCTCGACAGATTAAAAACAGAACCACATATGATACAGCAAGTCCACTTATGGGGATTTACCTGAAGGAAACAAAAACACTCATTGGAAAAGACATCGGCACCCTTACGTTCACATTTTTTACAACAGCCAAGAAATGGAAATTATCTAAGTGACCATTAATGGATGAAAAGATAAAGAAACTGTGTGTATATTAATACATAGTATATGTCTATATAATATTAACATATTAATATATTAAATTAGCCATAAAAAAGGATATTATTGGATATTATTATGGAATAATATGGATCTTATTCAGCCATAAAAAACAATAAATCTTGCCATTTGCAACACATGATCGGACCTTGAGGTGGTGGTGTAGTCACTAAGTCGTGTCTGACTCTTGCGACTCCATGGACAGTAGCCCTCCAGGCTCCTCTGTCCGTGGGATTTCCCAGGCAAGAATACTGGAGTGGGTTGCCATTTCTTCTCCAGGGGATCTTCCCCAACCAGGGATTGAACCCGGGTTTCCTGCATTGGTGGGTGGATTCTCTACTGACTGAACCACCAAGGAAGCTCAGAAAGTGTTAAGTCACTCAGTTGTGTTCAGTTGTGTCCGACTCTTTGGGATCCCATGGACTGCAGCCTGCCAGGCTCCTCCGTCCCTGGGATTTTACAGTTCTCTAAGAAGACTGGAGAGGGTTGCCTTTCCCTTCTCCAGGGGATCCTCCCAACTCAGCGATCAAACCCAGGTCTCTTGCATTGCAGGCGGATTCTTTACCATCTGAGCCATGAGGGGACCTTCAGGGCATTACACTAAATGAATTAAGTCAGAGGAAGACAAGTACTATATGACCACTCTTATTTGTGAAATCTTAAAAAGAAAGAGCAAAACAAGATCATAGATACAAAGGACAAACTAGAAGTTTCCAGAAGGGTGGGGGTGAGGAGTAGGTGAAATGGGTGAAGTGGTTCAAAAAATACACACTTTCAATTACAAAACAATCAAGTGGATGCAATATATAGCATGGGGATCATGGTTAATAACACTGTATTGCATATTTGAAAGTGGGTAAAAGAGTAAATCTTAAAAGTCCTCATCACATGAAAAAAACCTTTTATAAGTATGGAGGGTGATGGGCATATTGTGATCACTTCACAATATGTAACATTATACAATATGTAATATTACGCTGTATGTCTGAAACTAGTTTAATGGTGTATGTCAATTATAACTCAAAAAAGTTCTCAGGATCATGAGGAAACAAGCCTGCTCCAAAAGAGGAGCTTCAGAAAAGCCCTGGCCCTTCTAAGAATGATCCTGTCTGAGGATCAGCAAATGAAATGGATTTCTTTCTACTCTGGGTAACAAACTCCTTCAAAGAAAAGGGCTGAAATGGGGGAGGTGGGGAGGAAGAAAAAAGAAAAAGAACGATTTGGCAAGCCTGCTGCAGCCTTGGTCACAGTTTCACAGTAGAAATGTGAAGTAAAGGCGTTTATCATGAGGGATTCTGAGGAACTGGATGTAGGCTTCCCAAAAGACTATGACGGCCATGTCCGTGAAACACCAGTTACAAATCACACATTCCCTAGGAACTGGGCCCAGCCATTTTGAGGAAAAGGTTCTTCCTTTGTTCTGTCTTGTTGTATTGCCACTAGAACATAAACTCCAAAACAACTCTGTCTGATATCTTTACCATTATTATATCCCCAGAGCCCAGAATAACAGTACCAAGCAAAATGGATATATTTGTTGAATCAATGAATGGATGAATAATATCCTATAACCAACAGAATACTGTTTAATAGAATTTCAAAACATAAACAGAAAGATGCTTCCCAAAACATAAGCAGAATACTACATGCCAATGCCACTCAAATTCTGTCCCCCACTCCCAAGGACAGGCTGAATGTGGGGGGCAGGGAGGTCCTGTCTAACTTTGGGACTACCTGATTCTTCCACGTCATCAGCCAACATTTACTGTGCGCCAAGAAGATGCTGAGCACTGGAAAACAGAGCCACAAGCAAGGCCATCAAGGAGTTTGCAGCCCAGTAACTCCATCTGTGCGTACTGCCTACTGCAGACAAAGTTTAAGCAGCGGTCAAGTTAAGTGGGGACAACTTGGCCATAGTTTTAGAATGCACCATAATCCTACATGGACGACTACCACTAAACTTAAATTTCTCCACTGATTATCTTACTCTCCAAATGCTATGCTGTTCCATATGGCAGTCACAGTCACATAAAACTACTTAAATTTAAATTAATTAAAATTAAATAAAATTGAAAACCCAGTGCTCCATATATAGCTGGCTAAAACATTGCAGCAGGCACAGAGAAGACTTTCTCCTGCTCGTGAGGAGCCTGTTTGAAAGCACTGCCCTAGAACCTTTCTACTCAAAGTGTGGTCACGGAGCGGCAGCAGCATCACCCAAGTGTTTGTTCAAAACGCAGACTCAGGTATCAGGTCAGACCTTCCTGGTCAGAATCCGTACCTCCAAAAAGAACCCCGGGTGGTCTGCATACATCTAAAATACGGAAGCCCTCCTCCAGACAACCACCGCAATATCTATGAATTGTGCTGACTGCATTTAAGTAGCATTACTCTAAAAGATAATCTCAAGAGTTCCTGCCTCCTGACTGACAGGCCCAAGGGTTCAACTAAGTAAACAAGTAAAGAAAAGGGGCAGTCTCTCCTTCCTGCCCAGAGAAAGGCTGTGCCTTCTGGCCTGGGTTTGCCTTCCAGCTGATCCAGCGTCCTTTCAGCAGAGGAAGAGAACCACCTAGACTGTAATGGGACCCTGTCTTTAGTTTATAGCTCACAGAGAATTTCTCTCACAATGAATGATGGTCAACGACTCTACCCTTACACAGAAGATCATAAACTCCTAAAAAAAAAAAAAAAAAGACTACAAATGTAAATTTGAGCATTAGTAAACACCCATACATTAACATCTGTACATAGCCTTAGAGAAATTACACTGGAGCTTAAAGGAAAGGAGCTGAGGGAAAGGTAAGGTTTTTCTATTTTTGAAAACTGGGATATTTCCCCAGACTTTCAATGGTCATGTCATTGGATAGATCACTTGTAAAATAAAAATGGACGGGCAAATTCACTTTCGTACAGCACTTTCAAGAGAACACTGTTTTTTGTGAGCATGGTTCAGCAGATTTTCAGTCCTTTCTATATCACGGCTAACCTAGCCACTGGAAGTCCGTTTCTCTCCTTTCCCTGTAGGTTGTTCATAAATGCAACAACATCATGGTGCTCTGTTTCCTAATGAATATCAGTTAGTAAACATCTTAAAACTTACAAAATCAGTTAGTATGATAAAAGAACTATAAATTCTTAAGTTATTTCAACATTGGAAAATTGATAGAACTTTCAGGCTTAAAGACACACTTGCCCCTGGCCTGTCAAGGAAGAATTCATTCCCATAGACAGAGGGTGACTGATTTTTCCCCTTTAGTCTGAAATTTCATAAATCAATTAAAAAAACTGAAGGCAGAGGTCCAATTTACAAAGCAACATAATAAGCCTCGCAGAGTAAAATATCTCAAGTATATTTTACCTATAAGTAATCATAGTCCTTGGACTTCCCTGGACTTTACCTTTTACTTTACTCTTTACCTTTCAGTGGTAAAGAATTCACCTGCCAATGCAGGAGATGCAGGTTCCATCGCTGATCTGGAAAGATCCCCTGAAGAAGGAAATGGCAACCTACTCCAGGATTCCCGCCTGGAGAACCCCATGGACAGAGGAGTCAAGCAGGTCCAAGGGGTCACAAAGAGTCAGATACAACTTAGCAACTAAACAACAAGAAATTATAATCCATAACTGTGAATAATAGTGATCAATGCTTTTGTGTCTAATAATCAGTAAATCCCTCCAGTAATACAGAGATGCATTTAGGATTTCGATTTGCAACGCAATAGAAAAACTTGTATTTAAAAAAGAAAACAGAAGAATAACCTATTTTTACTAAGCAACAGAAAACATATTCAGTATGATAAAACGGCACAAAATGAGCATGAGTAACGGTAATTTGCTAAATGAGTACCTAAGTACACTGTATTTCGGCACACACTCCTCACTCTAATGAAAGTCACACTCTGGAGAAGGCTGTACTTGGGGGTACTGGCTATTATCTGGTCGCTAGCAACTCTCTAAAAAGCACAGATATAGAAGGTATTTATGTACTACAAGACCCAGGAAAAGGTCTGCCAACCGCTACACAGACTATTAGTATGTGCACACAAGTAGAGGCTGCTCCATTAATTGGACACTTCTCCCCAAGTGATTAATAGTTACAGCTATGCTCACCACAAACTCAATTTTACATGCTAATGAATCAGAGCCCCATTTTTCTCCTTCGATTCTAATCCCCGGGGAAATGAGACTTGCTTCCCATTCCGGTCAACTGCAGAGGAGCTCTGCGAGCTGGGAATGGCAGCTCACAGCGCCTGGAAGGGAAAACGTGAGCTCAGGAGCGGCCGCAGTCCTGACCCCAGGTCCCCGCCCGTGTGCAGAGCACTGGCGCTCACCCCGGAGATGAAATTCTAAGCTGCAGGAGCTGAACTCAGGTCTGTCTGTACAATCACGGTTTCTAAAGCTGGTTTGCTCTTCTCAGGCAGCGGGCATCTCCACCTTGATCCACCACCCACTCTCATCTGAGTCTTCTTCTGTCTGCCCTGTGCTTCCCCTACCAGACTTGCCGCTTCTGATCACCGCTGCTCTTCTGACTGCAAACATCCTAGCTTTTCCTACTTCTTCCTGCTAGGAATTCACACTTGCAAAAACCCAATTTCATGTTTTCATTCTTCCCAGCTTCACGGATGTAGCTGGTACAGGGCAGTGGGGAGGGCAGGGAGTACAGCTGCCGGTCTGAGACACCAGATTGAAAGCTGATCGCCACGACGGCTTGAGATAACACCTCGGTCACAGCACAGCAATACCACTTCTATTTTGTGGAGAAAACATTCAAGATTGACTCTCTTAGCCACTTCGAAGTATATCATACAATATTACTAACTGTAATCACGACGATGTACATTAGAGCACCAGAACTCACTCACCTTCTAACTGAACCTTTGCACCCTTGGGCCAACTTCTCATTTTCCCCACCCGACAGCTCCTGGTCACCACTATTCTACCCTCTGGAAACCCAATTTTTAAACTTCTCTGACCTTCATTGTTTGTTTTTAAATGTTATTCCTAAAAGCAAAGTTTAAACTTTTACAGAACTCCACAGTCTTATTTATAGCAGGCTCTCTTCTGCTAAAGTCAACACAGATATGGTATGGTAGTACAAATATAAATCCTTACATATTTTATTAAATATTTTAATATTTAAACTGATATTAAAGAAATTTAATACTTAAGACATTGACATTTTAAGTACTAATTCTTGTTTTAAAATCAGAAACGCTAGCAGCTGGACTGCCCAGCAGTGATGAGCTGCTGCAGCCGTGGACTTCCCTAAAGCGCTGGGTGTCAAGACAGACGCCAGACGCAGTGAAAAACAACAGCTCCAGTCTGCCTCCCGCCTGTCACAAGCCCCAGCAGGTCCAGATTCGCATTAAGTAGTTCTCATGCTCAGTAAGAGCATCCCACAGTTGTGCTAAGGATTCAGGCTGCAAGTCAACATGAGCAATGGTTCCAAGTATGTCTGAAAATGCAAATTGCAGCAAAGTCAACTTCCCTGATGAAAGAGAAATAAACCTTGAAATACTCTTAAGGTGACACTCTCAACAGATTAGAAGAACACACCCCAGTGTGTAAACTGAGGAAAAATAAACCCCCAGCAGAGGCCAACTCAGCCCCGGTGCTCTGCAAGCCAGCGTCTGTCCCGGCACCCAGGCAGAACGGGAGGAGAGCAGTCTGGGCTCTTTAAGAGAAGCTCCGCCCCTACTCCCATCCAAAGCCTCCACATCAGGTCTCCAAAACTACAGGGGTAGCCGGTTCCTCTTTCTTTCTACATAATTCGTCCAAAAATGGGGAGAAACAGGGTGATGGAATTCTGAGTTCCCAAGGTGGGGTGGGGAAACAATGAAAGGAAATAAAATTACAGGTAAGCATAATATTCTGCTTTCTACCTAAAAATAAATAATTTGAAAAATCCAATGTCAGATGCTAAAATAAACATTCCAGGTGAAAGCCAGGGGAGGGACTGGGCGATGGCGCTCGGAGGGCAGGTGGTGTCTTTCGGGCGCTGGGGAATTAAAGAACAGCTGGCATGGGCAGCCCGGAATAAATGCGGAATGTGCCTCTCTGGTCGGGATTCAGCAGAACCTCATCCAGCCCCAGCAGCCTAGCACTGGGATGGGCGAAAGACAAGACTAGCAAGCAGAAGCAGCCAACCATAAGATGGTCATTTTACAGCAGCATTTCACAAGAGAGCGAGACACAGAGCCAGTCTGCCGCAGACCTACAGAGAGAGGCTACTCACAGAGATTGCTGTAGCTCCAGCAGTTACCCATTGGTCAGAGAAAGTGCCCCGTTCATCAGCTTAGGGCTCGAGAGAGTTAGCCAGCAGAGGAGCTGGCTAACTCAGAATCTGCCGCTCTCTGAGTTTCAAAGGTCCTGGCAGCCCGGGCGCCCGCACCGCGCGGGGTGGTGTCCAGGGGCGCTCTGAGCTCAGGCGCCCGGCTGAGCCCGCGGCCGCCGCTCCCTTCACAAAGGCACGCAGCCTGCCCTCTCGCTCTCCCTGACGGCCTCTGCGCTCTCTCCACCTTGGAAGCTTACCGAAAACAAGCACCGTAGGGCTTTTCTATATTTGTGAAAAACTACTTCCGAGGAGATAATGGAGCTGACGGGAGTGAGCTTTAATGTAACCATTTCCCCGGTGCTAGCAGCAGAAGCCCAGCAAAGGCTGAAAGGACTGTACCATCCCGGGTGACATCAGAGGTGGGGCTGTCATCAGGATCACGCAGCATTTTCTCGGATGCGAGGATGACACGTGGAAGGGGATGGACGGGCTCCCTCTGAAAGGGTTTAATTCTTGTGTTACTTCAACAGAAAAGGCAAAAGCCAATCTCATGTGGGACGACTGCCGTGGAAGGATTTCTATCCTACTTTCCTGCTCCTCGGCTCACGGCTAAATGATGCTGCCAACTAAAGTCATTTTACTGACGACTGTATCACCATTCCTGCAATTAAATTCATATTTTACGGGTAATTGGTATCAGTTGGAAAATGTGACATGATAAAATTCGAGGACATTAACATCTAATCTTAAATATGATGACATAAACTTTCACATCACTAATGGTACCTTAGATGGATGCAGTCCCTTTCAATCTCAATAAAAATACTAAATGTAAAAACTAATAGTTCTGTAGCTGAGAAAAGCAAGGTGAAAATCAGCACAAGATACATAGCATAATGTAATAATACTGGTCCTTGGTCTTTGTAATGGAGGATAACACAAACATTAAAAATATCTCATCTTCTACAACCTTAATATTCCAACCAGTTTGAAAAAGCAAAGGCCAATAATACAAAGAAATTGATGGCTATTTTCATTCATTCCATATACATTTATTGAGTACCTAACAAGTGCGAGATAATGTGCTGAGTTTAATTTGGAGTATATATTTCTGATAAATAATATAACCAGAATAGAAGATATTTATCAAATGCTTCCTAGTGCCAGGCACCGCACTAAGCAGCTTTCCTGTACTGACTCCTCTGCTCCGACCAGCAGCCCTGTGGGACAGCCACCATCACTAACCCCTGCACAGATGAGGCTACTGAGACACAGGGTGAGCCTGCGTGAGGTCACGCGGCTAACGGCACGGGCAGGATGCAGACGCGGACACGGAGGCTGCAAAGTCCGCTCTTGCAGGTCCTAAAGCGGCCCTGGCCCCTGACGGTGTCCTTGTCAAGTAAAAGAATTCCAAAGGAAGAATACAGTTTTCAGGACAGGGCATCACAGCAAGTCAAAAACTCCAAGAAGCCTGGCTCCACTATGAGAGAACAAAGGCAGAGGGGACACCCGGAGAAAGCCCAGGAAGACAGTGAAGACGACACCCAGGAGAGGAATTTCAGTGTTCACTGCGCCAGTGACCTTGGGCCCAGTGACCTTTCAGCTTTAGCTTCCTCACTTCTTCTTTAAGTTGTAAAAGCACAGTTAAGAGCACACAATCCAAACTTGTAGTCTGGGCTCCATCACTTTCCAATTACGTCCTTTTAGCAGTTTATTTAACTACTCTGAGGGATTCAATTTCCTCATCCAAACAATAAATGAAACAGTGAGGTTGTCCTGAAGATTAACTATTCATATAAATATATAAAGCACCCATAATAGTAACTAGCATACAATAAAAGCTCAAGGTTAATTATCATTATTGTTACTATAAATCATTAATTATAGCATTATCATCACATTTTTAAACTACAACTGGCAGCTTCCTTCCTTTTCAAAAACTTCTCCAAGAAGGGCTGCAATTTTTCCAAAGTCGATAGGAAAAGCAAGAAAGGACAACCTTTGCTGGTTTTATACAAACCTTAACCCATCCATGAATCACCATCCCCCTGTGAGATAGAAGCCGAAGCTGCTGACTGCGCTTTCCAAGAAAGCTCCTTACAAGGGGAAGAAACTCAGGTATATGAATGAGGGTGCTTAATAAAGTTACTGTGATCATATAAGGCAACACAACCAAGATGACCCCCTTGAATGGGACTAACAGTGGCCGTGAGGAAAGGACAACTATGTCAACCACAGGAAGGCCTCATTTCCAAGAGTCCAGCATTTCACGTAAGGCTTTAATGAACAATATCTTTGGCTGAGATCCTAAAACCCACCATTTTATTAGTAAAAATAGTAAAGTCCGAAAATAAACGTGTTACATGGTCTCTAGTTTCCCGTGTACACTATCTTTAAAAAATATTCGTATGGAAATAGCACCTAAGTCTACAACTGGGCTGGCAGTGCTGACCGCAGAGAGCGGAAGGGCAGCAGGATTCAGTGGGAGGCAGCGTCAGGGCAGAGAGAGAGGATGCTGAAGTCCTCGACAGTCTGGTTTTGATCTGCTTCTGAAATGCAACCTAATAAAACTGCCATTACCCTTGACAGACAGATAGTATCAACAATATTCAGACCAATAGGACCATTAAAAAAATTACAGAAAAAATAAGAACTATACTGGCTTTCTAAAAAAAAAAAAAAGTTTATCAACCAATATTCTGTTTAAATCTCTTCTATAAAAGATAGCAACTTATTTTTCTAGAAACATCACTGACAAAATCAAGAAAACTAGATTTATAAAATGTACTTTTTCATTAAATAAAAGTATATAACAGCCAACCACAACCAAATGTTTTTTAACAAAGAATGAAATGTAAATCATGAGAGTATTTTGAGTGCTAACATAAAGTTTATACTGACTCTATCTTATGTTCTATACTGATGCCTGGCACTCTGGGCTCTGGTCTTGGGAGGCAGCCTCCCAGGGTAGCTACTTCCTGGAGACAGCGAAGGACTCCCCTGGGAGTAAGCGCACTTCTGATGCACAAGCCGACCAACCCAGAGTCACAGCCCAAGCGTCTCCGCCCCCAGCCTCTCCTTCACGAGTCACTCCCTGCTCTAAATCACCCCAGGGCCTGGAGCTGGACAACTAGGAAGCACCCCTATAGACCTTAACCCTCGAAATCACATGTGTCCGTGTGACTTACCATACCTGACTTCAAAGAAATCCTAAGTACAAATCCTATAAGGAAGTTTTAGGAGAAATGAATAATCAATTATGCCTGAGTAACAAAATTTCAAGTAAGTCCAATGTATTTCTAGACTTTGTTGTCACTAGTGCTGACAAGCTCTAGGTAATAAATTGCTATTTGATATAATGTGTTATTTCTCAAAAATTTCTAACAAAGTAATACACACAGACAAGCAAACTAATTGTTATCCAATTTACTCCAAGATTTTAGAAGTAAAAATTCTTACAAATTAAGACTTGTAAAAAATTGTATAATGCCAATTTTATCACCACAACATATGAAATTTTATTATTTGCTTCTATTAATTACTAAATCCATGAGGAGTCAACAAGATTATCAGAAGAACTCGTAACAATAGTTCCTTATTTGAAATCACTTTCTTTTATTGAGCAAATTTCAATAAATAAGAAGTCAGTTTTCCTACCTCAAGTTATTTATCTTTTAATTCTGGTTGTTAGATGTTACAAAAAATACTCATGACAATTTCAGGATTAAAAAAATTTAGTTTTTACCTATTAGTCTGTTGTTCCTACTATGTGCTCAGCCGCTCAATTGCGTCCGACTCTTTGCAGCCCCGTGGACGTTAGCCAACCAGGCTCCTCTGCCCACGGAACCCTCCAGGCAGGAACACTGGAGCGGGGTGCCATTTCCTACTCCAAGGGATCTTCCTGACTCAGGGATCTAACTAGTGTCTCTTGCATCTCTGGCAGCGGCAGGCAGATTCTTTACCACTGCACCACCTGGGGAGCCCTTTACTACAAAGCAGACACCCATTTAATTGATTCATTTAATCCTTAATATCCACTAAGAAGTAGAGATCGGGTATACCTAAATATAAGGCAATCCAAAGGACAAAAAGTTGTTGGCTACATCGAATATATACACTTCAGGGATGTAGATTAAATAACCAAGTAGCTTCTCATAATATTTTATGCTAATAGTATACCTATACAAAACCAAATACTACATAAAACAATAAAAACACCTGCTTTTACTCACTTATGTTTCACAGAATTATCTTAATAAAGCTTTTCACATGCAATTTTTCAACAGAATCTTTGTTGCAGTATCATTGAGTTATATTACATCTTGGGTTCTGCCTTAAATTGATATACAGCAATTTTTAAATCTGTGTGATGATACAGCTGGAAATTCTATCCTAACGCACAGAATCCACTCACTAAGAGTGCTACACTCACTGTCTGGCCTGTAAAAGTCACTTTTAAAAGCCAGTTTACAGTGATATCCAATAAATACAACTCCAGGATTATTTCTTCAGGTATAATTACTAATTGTGTGTTAAGTTTGCTTTCTCCTCTTTTTTTAAACCTATTTTAGTGATCTCTCTAAGCATCCCAATGAGAATTATCTGTAGTTATTTCAAGCTAATACATATTCTCCAAAAGTTCTGTTACTCAAAAACAATCAGAACATCCCTGATTCAGAAATGGTTAAAAAAAAAAAAAAAGCTGAATATATAGTCACTCCTTTTCTCATAAGTTTTTAAGGAAAACATCCTTACCCTAGTGTGGGGATATACGAATTTTTTTTAAATTTTATTGAAGCTCAGTTGATTTACAGTGTTGTGTTTAATTTCTGCTCTAATATCCTCTTTTTATATTCTTTTCCATTACGGCTTATCAGACCCTATTGGATATAGTTCCCTGTGCTATACAGTAGGATCATGTTATTTAACCATCCTACGCATTAATATAACAGTTTGCATCTGCTAATCTCAAACTCCCAGTCATTCCTTCCCCTCCCCCACTTCCCCCTTGGCAACCACAAGTCTGCTCTCCATATTTGTAAGGATGGTTTTGCTTCATAGATGTGTTCGTTTGTGTCATTCAGATTCCATATATAAGTAATATCATACAGTATTTGTCTTTATCTTTCTGACGTACTTTGTTTAGTATGATAATCTCTAGGTTTATCCATGCTGCTGCAAATGGCATTATTTCCTTCTTTTTTATGGCTGAGTCACATTCCATTGCATATATGTACCACATCTCTATTCACTCATCTGTTGAGGGAAATCTGGGTTATTCCATGTCTTAGCTATTGGAAATACTGCTGCTGTGAACATATGAATGCACGTATCTTTACAAATGACAGTTCTGTCTGGGTATATGCCCAGGGGTGGGACTGCTGCATTACATGGTAGCCCTATTTTTAGTTTTTTGGGGAACATCCATATTGTTTTCCACAGTGGCTGCACCAATTTACAGTCCCAGCTACAGTGTAAGAGGGTTCTCAGGATAGAGGGGATATTAACTCCCTTTTACAGATAAGAGCACAGAGGGAGTTTAAGCCCCAGCCAACAATCAGTAGGTAAAAGAAGGATAAGAAATACCTCCCCTGATCAAAATTTAACAAAAAAAAAAAAGAAGGAAAAGGAATTTAGTTGGAGCCCAAACATGAGTATGCAGAAGGGCAGAAGGAATCAGCTTCCACTTCACACTGGGCTGCACCTTATTCCTGTCTGGTATTCTACCACGTGGTGCAAATGCAAGCATTTTTCTCTTGTTGCTCCCATGAGTTTATTTACAATAATACTTACCTTGTCTTTTATTACATAAACCATGTAAACATCATTTATAATGAACATCCAACATGCCGCTTTATAAATAGTAATATAATTCAGTTATCGTTGACTAGTCTGATTATTCCCACTATTTTCTTAGGTAGATTCTTACATGAACACCAGCTAGTCAATATTACTCAGAATATAATAAAAATATAAGCCTCACTGACCCAAAGGCAACTTCCACAAAGTAACTGATTTGTGTCTATCTTGTTCACTTCTGTACTCCCATGTCATTGAGACATCTAGGAAGTATAAATGTCAGACTGCAAAGTCAGGTCATGATGGCAAAACACTCAAGGGAATTTTTCTATGTGGTGGACAAGGAGAATTTCTACAGTCAGTCAGGAAACTGCCTTCCTCGTGTTTGGGGTTGGGGTGGAAACAGGACCCAAGGTGCCCGGACAGCATGGGGCAGAAGGAACGTTTCGGAGTCAGGCTAAAGGGGTGACCGCACCAAAGACAGAACTTGAAAGCAAATTCTCGGAGGAACTGAATCTTCCCCAAAGTAGAAAGCCAATAATTATCCAAATAGTATTTAAGTGAATAACTAAAGTAGTCAGAAGGGCCCTAGGATCTGCACTCATCAAGCCGGCTCCTGGCTAGCCTTTAGTCAAATTAGGAGTGTATTTCTCTCTCCTGGAAACTCCTTTACTTATTTCCTATTTCTTTTCTTTCTTTCAGTAAGAGATACTGTTCATAAACACCGTGTTTGGACGAGGAATTCTGCTTTCCGGAGCCTCAGTTTTCACCTATTACTTTAAAATATCTTGTTAAAAGTCAAGTTTTCCAGCCTTTTGTACTCAATAAAATATAAATTTGCAATTAGTTTTGAACATGATTTGAACAATTAATTACTGTAGACAAACAAGATGTTTATTGCAAGAGGTGCTGTAAGATTAAACTGAGAAGGCTGTCTGGAAAAGTTAAGTGAAAACTACAAGATGGTGTCCAGATCTGACATCGACCCAGAGCCCAGTCCATCTCACACATCTGCTGAGCGGAAATGCTCATCATATGGAGACTACCAGACAGGAAAAGGGGGCTTCCCAGGCTGTGCAGTGGTAAAGAATCGCCTGCCAATGTAGGAGACCTGGGTTTGATCCCTGGGTTGGGAAGATCCCCTGGAGAAGGAAATGGCAACTCACTCCAGTATTCTTGCCTGGAAAATCCCATGGACAGAGGAGCCTGGTGGGCTACAGTCCATGGGGTCGCAAAGTGTCGGACACAACTGAGCACACATGTACACATACGGGAAAAGGGAAAGAATGTGTCAAGAACTTAGAAGAAAATGCCATCAGCCAAACCAGACCACTGAGGCAAAGGGCTAGAGCTGGACTGGGATGATAGAACAAGGAGAAAAAACAAAGTAACTCTAGACCAGTTTGTATTCTTTAACTACAGCATGGAGAAAGCCAAAGTAAATCTTACCGAGTAAAAGGTGTCGACAAGGCTACATTCCCATTTGTGTTGGCAAAAAGACCACCCACTTTATGATAATGAAAACATAATGAGAAAAACGTGCCACGTAAACCGCAGCTAGAAGCAGGCCCCACACAGTCTAAGTGGCTCACTCAGCGGAGCTCTCAGGAGTCCAGAAGGGATGGGAGTCTCAGGCTGAGAGTGGGAGGGAAGATTCAGAGTTCTGTCCAACAGGCTCTAGAGAGCCCATGGGAACTGCCCCGCCCTTCTCCATGGACAGGGTCAAGTCCCAGCCATTCACAAGCCACGTGCTACACACCCACACCACCTCACCCGCCGCCGTCACTCCTGGAAGGCACTACCTGGACTAAGCAAACAGATTCTTTCCCAGGAACCTGCAAGGGATGTGAGCAGTCAAGGGCAGCCGACTCTCTGAACTGAATCTGCCATTATCGGGAAAGTGGGTCTGTCCAAAGAAGCAGAAAAATGCGGAGTTGATTAACTTCTAACTACCTGACGGATGTCCCATGTTATACACCTGGCATACCAAAACCAGTGAACGTCCCTATAAACCTAGCTCCAGGGAGAGAATTCCTTTTTCTCTCCTTGTTCACCATTCCCCCTCCAGTCACTTTAGTGCCGTACTTCAAATCCTCGTATATTCCCTCCTCTCTCCCGTATCTTTCACCCCCAAGACTATAATTTTCTTACAGTCTCATGCAACTATCCCTCCCTTTACATTATTACTACCGCTTCCTCCAACAGATAGCACCTCTTCTCCAGAGTGCTTCAGGAATTAACTACTGATCCTAAACAGCCTACCCACCTCAACACGAATTCATACCCTCTAAGGCACTCTAAGCAACTTCACAGCATTAATCTTTCTAACACACTTTCCTGTGGCACTGTTGTTACTATTGTCCTCTATATACCTGATCCTTCCCTCAAACAAAACAAATTTTAAATAGATCCCCAATGCAACTAAACTAAAGCTGTAATCTTTAACTCAGGAATCGGTAGACTTTTTTGGTAAAGGACCAAACAGCAAATATTTTTAGCTCCATGGGCCATAGAGTCTCGATGCAAATACTCAATTCTGCCATTATAGCAAAAACAGAGATGATCATAAATTAACCCATGGTTGTGTCCCAATAAGACATCTATTAGGGTTAGACATACAGGTGGCTAACAAACACATGAAAAGATGCTCAACATCACTCATTATTCGAGAAATGCAAATCAAAACCCCAATGAGGTACCATTACACGCCAGTCAGGATGGCTGCTATCCAAAAGTCTACAAGCAATAAATGCTGGAGAGAGTGTGGAGAAAAGGGAACCCTCTTACACTGTTGGTGGGAATGCAAACTAGTACAGCCACTATGGAAAACAGTGTGGAGATTTCTTAAAAAACTGGAAATAGAACTGCCATATGACCCAGCAATACCACTCCTGGGCATACACACTGAGGAATCCAGATCTGAAAGAGACACGTGCACCCCAATGTTCATCGCAGCACTGTTTATAATAGCCAGGACATGGAAGCAACCTAGATGCCCATCAGCAGACGAATGGATAAGGAAGCTGTGGGACATATACACCATGGAATATTACTCAGCCATTAAAAAGAATTCATTTGAATCAGTTCTAATGAGATGGATGAAACTGGAGCCCATTATACAGAGTGAAGTCAGCCAGAAAGATAAAGAACATTACAGCATACTAACACATATATATGGAATTTAGAAAGATGGTAATGATAACCCTATATGCAAAACAGAAAAAGAGACGCAGAAGTACAGAACAGACTTTTGAACTCTGTGGGAGAAGGTGAGGGTGGGATGTTTCGAAAGAACAGCATGTATATTATCTATGGTGAAACAGATCACCAGCCCAGGTGGGATGCATGAGACAAGTGCTCGGGCCCGGTGCACTGGGAGGACCCAGAGGAGTCGGGTGGAGAGGGAGGTGGGAGGGGGGATCAGAATGGGGAATACGTGTAACTCCATGGCTGATTCATGTCAATGTATGACAAAACCCACTGAAATGTTGTGAAGTAATTAGCCTCCAACTAATAAAAAAAAAAAAAAAAAAAAAAAAGACATCTATTAATACAAAGATAAGAGATGAGCAGGATTTGGCTCAAGGGCCATAGCTGACCAACTCCTGCTTTATAAACCCTGTCACTCAAGACCTTTAGCAACCTGGCCACTAACTGCCCTCATCTTATTCCCATACTGCCATCTTGATGGCTCTGGGTATCAGATTTTTCTTTTAAAATAAACACATTGCTGTTGTTGTTGTTTAGTCACTAAGTTGTGTCCAACTCTTTGCAACCCTATGGACTGTAGCCTGCCAGGCTCCTCTGTCCATGGGATTTCCCAGGCAAGAATACTGGAGTGGGTTGCCATTTCCCTCTCCAGGGGATCTTTCCAACCCAGGGATCAAGCCCATGTCTCCTCATTGCAGGCGGATTACCTCTGAGCCACTAGGGAAGATCCATAACAAACACACAGCAAGTAAAATTAAGAATACTGTAAGAAAAGTACAGTTTTACAAATTAAAACACTGAGAAGAGAGTGGTGAAGCCGCTTCCAGCCAGGACCAGAAGCCAGGAAAAGAGCCTTGACCTACTGCTGCCTGTCCGTTGGTCAACTCAGTGTCCCCCCAAAGGGCAAAATCACAGTAGACTTTGTTTCAACCAGTTATTCCCTCCTCCCCAGATTCTCTCTGACCATCTCATCTGTCCCCACTCAAATCCCCCTTCCCACTGAAGTCCTCCAGGTTTGACCCAACTCACAGTGACCACTCCCTCTCATCTATTCTTAAAGCATGCATTACTTCTTTTCTTTGGGTCCTCATATGTTGATGCTTTCAAACTGTGGTGCTGGAGAAGACTCTTGAGAGTCCCTTGGACAGCAAGGAGATCAAACCAGTCAATCTTAAAGGAAGTCAACCCTGAATATTCATTGGAAGGACTAATGATGAAGCTGAAGCTCCAGTACTTTGGCCACCTGATGGGAAGAGTCAACTCATTGGAAAAGACCCTGATGCTGGGAAAGATTGAAGGCAGGAGGAGAAGGGGATGACAGAGGATGAGATGGTTGGATGCTATCACCAACTCAATGGACAAGAGTTTAAGCAAACTCCAAAAGATACAGAAGGACAGGAAAGCCTGGCGTGCTGCAGTCCATGGGGTCACAAAGAATCAGATATGACTCAGTGACTGAACAACAACAAGACATTCATGATTTCATTCTGTCTTCCCAACTTACTTATGTTGCATTTTCATAAACTAGGTAAGTACTGTAGTGTTTAGAAGTTAAAAGATATTCACTCACTCTTTACCAGGATGAAGATGTTTATTTACAAGGCAATCCATGGATATATGGACCTAAAATAATTTTCATTAAACCCCACATTTATAAAGATTATACCAGGCGGTCTCTGTATAGTAAATATATCAATTTAATGGAGAAAGAAACTAAAAGCATAAGTCGATCCCTTTGACTTTTCCAGTATGAGGTACTTCTTGCAAAAATAATAATGACTGTAAATTCACTAATTCAAGTACTTAAAAGAGTTTATTTTACGAGAAACACCCCCTTAATCTTATTGATTTAGGATAATAGTTGAATCTGTAGGACTAGGAAAATATAATCCTCAGAGAAGTGGTTCTTAACTTTTTTGGCATTATGGATCTCTTTGAGAAAGGTATGGCTCCTCCCCCAATAAAACATCCAGATAAATAGTTATACAAACTTTGCATTAAATGTCTGGGGGCTCACAGACCCTCTTAAGTTAAGAAACTCCCTTCATTTTAGGCACTCACAGACCTCACTCACCTAAGAAATTTTCCTTTTAATTCAAGTTATTCAAATTTCAATGCACCGTCAGGACCTGACATCAATATTTCCCCCACTTTTATGGACCTCTTACACCCAAATCAGAAGACGTCAGAGGGGAGAGGGGAACTGACATCAATGACAGAGATTCCACTTCACTTCACTGCCTGCAAGGAAATCGTGGTGATTAGACACACATCACTCAGGAGAAGCAACACACGTTACCACAAGACCCTGCACAGCAGAAGCGGCAATTCCACCTCCTAAAACACCCATGCTGAGAAAATCAGTAGGAGCAACTAATTATAAAATGTCTCTTTAAAATTCAAATTCGTCAATAAAAATGAGTTCTTAAACACCAAAGGAGTAACGCACACATACACACTGTAAATAATATTGATACATACATAGTTGCTGAACTGTAATTCCCTTTTAAGTAAGACTAATCTGTTAAATGCTTTGCTAAATATGATTTAATTTTTATATGTTTTGCACTCAGCACACGACAATGAGAGCAAGATGTCACAAAAATCTAAATTTTAAGACTTAATATAAAATAGCTGGGGCTTCTCAGGTGGCTCAGTGGTAAAGAATCTGGTTGCCAGTGCAGGAGGCATAGGAGATCCAGGTTCCATCCCTCGGTCCGGAAGAGCCTCTGGAGAAGGAAATGGCAACCTAATACAGGATTCTAGCCTGGAGAATCCCATGAACAGAGGAGCCTGGCAGGATACTGTCCAAGGGGTCGCAAAGGGTCGGACATGACTGAGCAGCATGTATACATAAGTGTTACCTGATAAGGGGCGGGGGAGGGGGGGGAGTTAAAGACTCATAGCAAAGGCAGTTCTTAGGTCTACACTCAGCCACGCCCAATTGATGCAGGGAGGAAGGCAATTCAATTCTCACTCCATGTTGGAAACTGTTTCTTCAACTTGCTTTTGGCTGCTTTTATTATTATAATTATACTTAATGCCTTGCCTGGAGGATCCCGCCCCTCTTAAACTAAAGTTTTAGCCTTTGTTCAGCTCAGAGATAGCTTGTCCCTACCAACCCGTGAATAGAAGAGATTAACACCCCCTTTTCAAAGGCAGGCCATTCTCTTGGAGATGTTTTGCAAGACTGAAGGCCCTTTCACTCCCCACTGCCTCTCCCTCTCTATTCTGCCTTCTGACTTTAATTCCTCATCGCTTCTTTCCCTCTGATCTATAAAAGAACCTGAATGACATCCAGACCCCAATAAGATGGTTATTTTGAGGCGCTAGCCTGCCATCTTCTCGGTCAGCTGCTCTCTGGTTAAAGTCTCTTCTTCGCTTCAACACCTCTCTATCAGCCTGTTGTGCAGCGAGCGGAGTGAGCTTGGACTCAGTAACACCATTACTATTACACTATAAAATGGTTAAAATCAAACTGTAGAGGTAATAACCCACTCTGAATAGGTAAATTTATGAAATTGGGAATTGCCAAAACAACCAGATTCCAATCAAGGTAACCAGGTATGATTTCAGTAATATTTAGTGAAAGAAAAACCTGTACATAAACTTGAGCCTTTCAGAATCACTGGTTCAATGACAGAGATAGACTGTAAGGTACAGTGGGGACCCCCCACCAAAGAAAGAGGTCATCAGTCAAGTTGATAAGGGTTATATAAAGCTTCTCAAGATATACACTTTCAATGGCGGTGACCTGCTTAACTTATTTAAGGACTTCCACGATCACAGCTCCTCCGCCTGCAATGCAGGAGAGCCGGATTCGATTAATGGGTCGGGAAGATCCCCTGGAGAAGGGATAGGCTACCCATTCCAGTATTCTGGGGCTTCCCTTGTGACTCAGCTGGTAAAGAATCCGCCTGCAATGCTGGAGACCTGGGATCCATCCCTGGGTTGGGAAGATCCCCTGGAGAAGGGAAAGGCTACCCACTCCAGTATTCTGGCCTGGAAAATTCCATGGGCTGTATAATCTGTGGGGTCATAAAGAGCCGGACACGAATGAGCCAGTTTCACTTTCACGATCACCGCTTAATCCACTTTATCAGAGCCCCTTTCCGCCGTCCTCCACAACTTCACTCTAATCTCCTCCCACAACAGAACATCCCCCCCCATTCTTTCCATATATTCAAACACTGCCTAGCCCGCAAGCAACAGATAAACTAGCGTCCCTCCCAGAAGCCTCTGCGCGCGCCGTTACCAAGGCACAGAATGGACTGTCCCTCCCAGAAGCCTCTGCGCGCGCCCTTACCAAGGTACAGAATGAACGAGCGGGAGTCTCTCCCAGAAGCCTCTGCGTGCGCCCTCACCAAGGCACAGAATGAACAAGCGTCCCTCCCAGAAGCCTCTGCGCACAGCACACCCTCACCAAGGCAAAGAATGAAGGACCATCCCTCCCAGAAGCCTCTGTGCGCGCCGTCACCAAGGCACAGAAAGAACAAGCGTCCCTCCCAGAAGCCTCTGCGCACGCCGACACCAGGGCACAGAACGAACAAACGTCGCTCCCAGAAGCCTCTGCGCGCACCGTCCCGACCTGCCGCGCTCTCGCTCTGCTGTACAGAGTAGGAGGACCACACACCCCTGACCTCCCAGGCTGCTCTTGCCTTCAACAGTCCGCCCCCCGATAAGAGCCTATGTCTGTCTCCATGCAGGATCATTAGCGTGGAGTTAGTCACTGGTTCATGAGATTCACACCAACTATCTGGCACTCAGTCACACATCATCTTCTATTTAATGGCTCCAAGTATGAAGGTTATCTTGCCCGTAAAGTTCATCAGCTTTACATCATCAGCGATTAGCAGTGTCGAGTACATATCATTAACTATTTGTAGAAATTAACCAAATGTATTAAACAAGAAAAACTCATTTCCTGACCCTTCTCTTCTCCCCAACTATATCTAGATAAAAGAACCAAGCCTATACAAATCTCAGCTCCCGAAGAATTCTGGGGAACTTCCCACCACAACAAAGTCGCTAATCATTTTTTTTAACCAGAAAATGAAAACAGGGTCTCAATCTCAATTGTATTCATTTCGACAGGACTAACTCAGAGTTCACCACACAGCTGTTCCAGGGACAGCTGAGGGGCCATACTTAAGATGTTTAACAATACATCATTGGAAGGAGTAGCTCTCTAAACTGCTTTTCCCGGTTCAGCTGGGCTATGCGCTGAGTGGTCCCTACTCCCCTTTTAACCAATAGAAACATTTTTTAAAGTAGTTTGCAATGTTCCTGATGCACGGAAATAAAAGTTTAAGAGTTGACCCTGGCCTCAAGGACACCACTGTCTTATCAGTGAGCCAAGCCTGACGGCACACTGCAATATATGAAGAACATAAGGAAAAGAAATGTTTGGGGGAAGCACAGACAAGGCAGCCATGGAAAAGGGTGTTGGGTCTTGCTCACTGTTACCCTGCATCTTGCCAAGAAACCTTCTCTAATTCTACAATGTTGAATGCAAATAGCGATTTTAATTTATGTTTCAGTGTTTTATGTATTTTTTACTTCTGTCATCTTCCTCGCATTCTAATTTCCCTCTGCTGAAATATGGGAAGTGGGTTGTTGAAAATTACACTGCAAAGAAAGGAGGCAGCCTGGGTGCTCTGATTACAGTGGGTAAAAAATGTAGATATTTCAGTACCCTGCTCATCTAGAGTCTGCTTTCCTCCAACTTCATTGTATGCTGCCAAGCGAAAGGAGCAGGTACTAAGCAATCCAGTGCTTCAGGCCACGCCTGCTTTCCCTGCCAGAGGAAAACTACAAGGAGCTGTTGTGCTGATCGACATCTCTAAGGAAAGAATGAGCGGGAAATCCTATCAACCAATAGCTACATTTTTTTAAGCAGAAAAACTGTGCCTTCAAAATGGTGTCACCATAGAAGCCCAATATGTAAAACAGGTAAAAGAGGGGGTGCTGGCCTTCCCTGTGGTCCGGTGATTTGAGAATCCACGGGCCAGTGCAGGGGATGTGAGTTCTATCCCTGGTTTGGGATATGGAATCTTCCATATGCTGTGGGGCAACTAAGCTGGTATGCCACAATTACTGAAGCCTGCGCTCTAGAGCCCGCGCTCCGCAACGAGAGAAGCCACGGCAATGAGAAGCCCAAGTGCTGCAACTAGAGAGCAGCCTCCTTCACTGCAACCAGAGAGGGTCTCCGCACAGCAACGAAGACTCAGCACAGTCAAAAATAAACATTTTTTTAAAAAGAGGGGGTGCCTTTGGTTAACTGGAGTAGGGCAGGGATTCATACCACCATCACCTCATTTCCCAATGCTCAGGGAAACACAATGACCATGGTTTAAAGGTTTTTTAAACAGTGAAGCCAGATGAGTCAGTTACTCAAAATCATATTACTGATTAATGACAAAGTCAGAATCACAGTCCACTTTCATCTGAAGTCACTAGGCTAGCAGCTGGGGTTACAGGGACATCACACTCTGATTCTTTGTGATGCTATAGGATGGGGTGGGAAGACATGGGCTCTGAAGTTATGCTCAAACAGACAAGCCAGTTCCATGACTTACATGTTTCCTGAGGTTAAATTATTTAAATCTCACTGAGCCTCATCTGTGAAATAAAGGGGGTTGGAGAACTAGCATCAGAGGACTCTTCTGAGGATTAAAGAACAACCAATATAAAATTTCCTATCAGAGTATCTTTTACATAATAGGCATTTGTTCCCAGGTGGTTCAGTGGTAAAGAATCCACCTGCCAACGCAGGAGATGCAGGTTCAATCCCTGGGTCAGTAAGATCCCCGGGAGAAGGAAATGGCAACCCACTCCAGTATTCTTGCCTGGGAAATCTCATGGAAAGAGGAGCATGGCTACAGCCCATGAGATCACAAATAGTCAGACATGAATGAGTGACTGAGCAAACACACAACATACACATATAAAACACAGAACTCAAAACTGAGTCAAAAAATTAAGAAAAATATCCCATTTACTTTGTCAGTCATAATTTAACACAAGACAAAACAAGACAACATTTAAAAAGTTATCAGAAACAGCCAATTTAGGATCTTCCATATTAGTCTTTCACTTTTGACAACAATACTGAGTTCTTCAAAAGTTTTTGCAAAATTTATATATGAGGGGAAAAGACCAGACTAGCTTTCATATATTATTTAATGCATCTTATATTCAAGCATTATTATTATCAGAGCATGTCCATCTGAGAATATAGCTGGTTAATATCTCTATTTCAAAAACATGAATATTTTTACCATGAAAATGCCAAATATTTAATTTTGTAACATCATAATGAGATTAAAATACCACATATTTAAGGTATATTTGTACAGCATTGGACTTTTTATAAACCTTCACATTAGATTAAGCAGAAAGAACAAAGGCATACTAATTGACCTCCAGAACAAATCTGAAAGAAATCTGCAGCAGGAAAAGCAAACAGCACTTGACAATCTGAGAACTGCTACTAAAATGTGTTACATACTCTGTCCAGCAGAGGGAGGTGTTGTTTAACTATTAACAGAACTCAAGACATGACAGTTTTGTACTTGAACTTCTTACCAAGCTTTCAGGAAAATATATATAAACTAATGGAAGAAAAACCTAGAAATCTGCCATGAGGTATCTATAATTAGGATAAAACGATATCAAAATATGGTCCACCTTTGAAAATCTTCAAGGGCTTCCCTTGTGGCTCAGCTGGTAAAGAATCCACCTGCAATGTGGGAGACCTAGGTTTGATTCCTGGGTTGGGAAGATCCCCTGGAGAAGGGAAAGGCTGCCCACTCCAGTATTCCTGGGCTTCCCTGGTGACTCAGCTGGTAAAGAATCTGCCTGCAATGTGGGAGACCTGGGTTCGATCCCTGGGTTGGGAGGATCCCCTGGAGAAGGAAAAGACTATCCACTCCAGTATTCTGGCCTGGAGAATTCCATGGACTGTATAGTCCGTGGGGTCACAAAGAGTCAGACACGACTGAGCGACTTTCAAGATCACTTGTGCCAGAGAACCTGTCACACCCTTGGGTGCAGGACAGCCCAAGAAGGAACAAAGGGGAGCCAGGTCCAGCTCCAGCTGGCCAGGCCCACTGCTGTCCCGAGCAGCCTCCCAGCCTCACTCATACCTAATGCTGGAGTCCAAAGAAGTGGGTGAACAGTGGCAGCTGGATCCCTGATTTCATCACATTCTGTGTGTGTGTGTGTGTGTGTGTGTGTGTGTGTGTTAGTCACTCAGTCACGTCCAACTCTGTGCGACCCCATGGACTGCAGCCCGCCAGGCTCCTCTGTCCATGGGATTTTCTAGGCAAGGATATTGGAGTGGTTTGCCATTCCCTTCTCCTGGGGATCTTCCTGACAGAGGGACTGAACCCTGGTCTTGCACATTACAGGCAGATTGTTTACCGTTTGAGCTACCTGGGAAGCCCGCACATTTTTTAAACCATACCTTGTTGCTCAAGGCATGCTAGTCCTTGAATTAAATACCTCCCCCCACTGCCCATAAAAACATCCTCACTTAACAGTAAATACATACTGAATTTTAGCTTGAGAGACCCAGTTACTGTCCCGTCACAGTGACAAAAGTCCCAAGTGGGTGCCAGATGGGGAGGGACACAGGGCAGGCAAACCCCACAGGAAAAGGTCAGCGGCCATCTACCCCGAGTGACTTCAACAGTCATGATCATTTCAGATCGTGCTGTTGACCTAAACATCTTTATACATACACACACGCCCATATCTGACACCCACAGACAGATATCGAAACGCGCACACCTACGTCTCTATTTTGCTGCATTCGGTCACCCCCTAACTGCTGGACGCTTCAGCTCTCAGCATCTCATGGCCCCTCGCTTCCTCATACGCTCCATGAGTCACCTGTCCTCCCCCAGGCCAAGAGCAGTCTCACTTTTCTTCAGAGACCTTCTCAAGCATCTCCTCCCTCTGGTTTTCCCCCAAAAGACTGACCGACCTCAGCCCTCTGAAACCGCTTCAGGAACACTTCAAAGAATGCACTTTCCCAAAAGGAAGCCCCTCCTGTCAGAGTGGACCCCGTGTGGCCGGCTGAGAGAAGCCCCCAGAAGTCCAGTAAGAGAAGACGAGCGACGCCGGGGAAGCCTGGGGGGCGCGGGAGGCGTGAGAGGTGCTGCCTCTTTCTTCTCTCCTTGCAGCTCAGTGCAGCTCCACAAACATCCCAACAGCTGATGGGAATAGAAACAGGGGAACCTCTGGTGACCCCCCAACCCCTCATTAAGCCACAGCACAAAGGATGTCACGTGCAATCATCAGCCTCTCAGCAATCATCAACTCTGGACTCGCCCTTGAAAAGCTCATGAAGTTGCGACTGCTCCCAGAAAGCAGCAGGGAACAGACACCAGAGAAGTAAGATCAACTCTCTTCTTCACTATATTGATAAACAGATCACAGAATCCAGATCTTAATTCTTGGCCAGGGGACTCCTCCCACTGTTCACACGTTCTCCCATACCCCATCCAGCACCCTAAACTCTTGTCACAGATTCAAAACCTCTGCAATAAGCAACACTGTGCAAACTGTTTTAAACTGTCTTCTCTGCACCCTCCCACCCACAGCCCACGTGAGGTCCCGGCTGAGTGACAAAGCCTCAGCCTCCTGTCCCTAGAGCAGGGACACTTCCCTTGGGCCTCACCGGGGTCCTGAACCAACGGACCGCCCCTAACCTGGCTGCATCACTACCAGCGACCACCTGACTGATGCATTCAGCAGGCACTGTCAGTGTTTCCATTTCCCCAGCAGGCTGCTTCTGCAGCACTTAGACAGTTTCGGCCACTTATTTAATCCACTTGGAAAAACAAAAACAAGAGGGAAGAGGTATGCCTATCAACCAAATTCAAATAAAATCCCTGTCTTATTCTGTCTACTACCTTTCCCTATGGTCTTTTTTTTAAATAATTTTTTTTATTTATTTACTTATGGCTGCTCTGGGTTGTCACTGCTGCAACCAGGGGTTGCTCTCTAGCTGTGGTGCACAGCCTTCTTACTGCAGTGGCTCCTCTCGCTGCAGAGCTTGGGCTCTAAGGTGCGTGGGCTTTAGTAGTTGCAGCATGTAAGTTCAGTTGTGGTACACGGGCTTAGCAACTCTTACAGCATGTGGGATCTCCCCAGACCAGAGAGTGAAATCCATGCCCCATGCATTGGCAGGTAGAGTCTCAACCACTGGACCACCAGAGAAGAACCCCTATGTTCTTTTGAGTTTGGGTCATGTTTTGATGATAGATGAATGGTCAATATAAAGAAACTTCGAGAGTATTCTTGAAGTGATAAAAAGGCACCAATTCTTTCCCAAGATTTTTAAAGGTACTTTTCAAAAGTCAACATAAACTTGCATCTTACACCCCTGCTACAATAGGCAACAATTTCAGCTGCCCCTTCCAATTCCCAGATCAATCATCTGGATTTATCTCTCTAAAACAGTACTTGGCATTTTGTCTCTGCATACCAAAATGAAATGCAAACTCTTCACTCTCCATGATTCTGCCCCTCTCTAAATGGTTATTTTTCTAAATCTCTCTCTCACTGATAAGCTTTGCAAACCAACCTGGCCAGTTTCCTCCCTGTTCCGCAAACAATCTGTATGTTCTGCCAGCACACCCTCGCTCACATCATTCCCCCAGTCTGAAGTGCCCTCCCCCAAACCTCGATTAACCAGAACACTAGTCATTCTTGGAGAACAGTGCAGCTTCCACCTATTTCATGAAGCCATCACCAGCACAGATGAAGTGATCCCTGCCTCGCTCTGGTCAAAGAATTACCCCCAGGGGGCAAGGACTGCCTTCTGTTTCTCTGCACCCTGACGGTGCCCAGCACAGGGGGCGAGCACAGAAGGAGTGTTCGTTACATAGGTTTGTTTAACAAATGCATGCACACCAACACCCCTGCAAGATAACACCACACTAGAAACTAACAGCGCCAACCATTTTTACCAAGGCCAATAAGGAACATAAGGTTTAAAATATCATTTTGATTCACCAGTGGTAAACTGGGAAAACTACTCAAAACTCATGAGTAAGGAAAACCCAAACTCACCCACCAATAAGTCAAAGGACTATGTAGAGCTCTGACATTACCTCTATATGGTGAAGTGAAAATCATGTTTTATCAAAGTTAAAAAGAGAAAAAGCTTAGTCAGCACAAAATCACAAAGTTAAGACTACGCCAAAAAGGAGTTTTAAACAGTCTAGGGGTGATCACAATCAGTATTTCCCATCTGAGAAATAATGAATAAATGATTAAGTATCCCAAACCTCAAGCCTAGAATAGTAGTATTTATGCTACATAATAAAAGCAGAATGATTTTTTTAAAATAATTTAGCTGTTTAAGACTTCATTAAGAGTCTCCAACTACTGAAATATCTAAGAAATATTCACTATTAAGGTAAAAGGAATTATTAATATACACTGCATTCTTGCTATCCCCAGATATTAAGGAGTCCATTATATTATCTTATCTAACATATGAGTCAAAATGAATAGCTATCATTTGACTTCTTCAACTGAACAACAGCTACATTAAGTCAGATTCCCTGTCTACCCAAAACAGAAATCAGTGTCAGACAGTGATGGAGCTGAGGAAAGTAAGAAAAATGTACTTTCTTTAGAGAAAGTTTAGACATCAGCTTCAAAGGTCAGGAATATGATGATGATCATAATAAATAAGAATGGCAGCAAATACTTGTAAAGCATTTATTACATGCCAAGCACGGTTCTGAGATCTTCCCATACATCAATCTACTTAATCTTCAGAAGGATTCTAAGATATGTGTCACTGTAATCCCATTTGACAGTTGAGAAAACTGAGGCAAAAAGAGTTTAGACAACTCACTCAGGACCATGCATCTCATAAGCTACAGGCTAGGTTCACACTGAAGAAGTCGCACTAAAGAGCCTGGGGTCTTCACTGCATGCAGTACCCCTTCCCTGCCTCGCTCCCAGAACTGATACCTCTCCATCAACGACTGAGTGAGCACTTCTCCATCTGCACCACTGCCCTCTATGAAACCTGTTTGCTTTCATTATTCATCAAATAATTCTACATCTTTAGAAGTGTAGAATTCAGAAATACAGGATGTCATTCTAGTAGCCTGTGGTAGATAATTTCAAGTCACTTCTTTATTTGAAGAATTCTCAGCTTCTGAGATTTGAAATTTTAATATCTCTTCCTATCTGTTACCTGAAAGAGGAAGTCAGGGAGACACTTACTAGTATCTGGAGTTTTCTCTTCAGATCTGCCAAATAAAAATTCGTATTTGGCCTTGGCAACACTCTGGGAATGTGCTGATGCATTGTTAACCCAAACAAATGTCTCTGCCTGCAAAATTAGAGCAAAACAAAGATATCATTAAAAATACATCATAAAAAATACATCGTAAAGCAAATCAACCAACAAGAGAATGGTTATGACAGATCCACTGGATAGAATACTATATGGCCATTAAAAATGAAACATGAAAAACATAACGGGACATAAATCAAAAACAAGCAAGGTTACAACCATATAAAAAGAAAAACACATAAACATCTATAGGGGAACAAGAGAAACTTGAAAAGTCTGGGCTTGATTGGGAGGGCACAATTATGGTAGAATTTTTTTAAATTAAGTATATATTATTAATAACTTTTTTACAATGAGAAAACTATATTTTATTTTTAGACACACTATTTTCCAAATGATGTCATCACCCACAGCCCATAACAGGAATGCCCATAGCAGGAATATTTCTGTGAATGGGTTCTACTAAAGTATGTCAACAAAAGGTAGCCTTTCCCCAAAAGAGACCACATTTGGGTCTTATCCTAAATTTAAGCATCTGTCCCAGTGTTCTCTGGAATCCTAAATGTCCCTTATTTGAAAGAAAAACTAAAAGGTGACTGAAAGTGGTTCACATCATGATTCTCAATTCCCACCACTCTCTTCCTGGCTGCTTTATGCATGCATGCATACATGCAAAGTCGCTTCAGTTGTGTCTGACTCTGTGCGACCCCATGGACAGCAGCCCACCCGGCCCCTCTGTCCACAGGATTCTCCAGGCAAGAATACTGGAGTAGGTTGTCATTTCCTTCCCCCCTGACTGCTTTAAGCAGCTGCCAAAACTCAGGAGTGCATCCCTTCTCTGGTCTAGAATTAATAAAAAATAAGTAATAAGGTAGCAATTTCAAAACACAAAGAAATGAGACTGAGGTCAATCAGGGAGTCATCTTTCTGCCTCTTCACTCTGAACTCAAAAATTAACCAGGATACAGATATTATCACACTTGACCTCCATCTTCTAATTCTGAGACATCTTCCTTCTCATGTCCGAGCAGCAACTGAACTTTCACTTTAGGAGAGAGGAGCATGAAGAGTTTTATCAGAAACCAGGAAGTTTCTTCAAAGAGGGGAGTTTTATGATGTCCATTTTATCTTTTGGAGCAGAAATGATTGACAGCAGTGAGGAGGCCCATGGCTAGGTTATGAATACCTCCTCACCCTCTGCAGGAAGATCCCCTGGAGGAGGAAATGGCACCCCCTCCAGTATTCTTGCCCAGAGAATCCCATGGACAAAGGAGTTTGGCGAGCTACAGTCCATGAGGTCGAAAAGAGTCGGACACAACTGAGTGACTTAGCATGCACCTTCGCCCTCTGCAGACAGGTTCAGTGGGCAGCCTTCTTTGTCCTTGAATACCAATATCAAAGACCTTCTTGAACAGTTTCAAGATAGCAGTTTCTTAAAATAGCTCTATAATCACTTAATGTTCACAACATGTAAAATTATTCTTTCTGGAAAAGCTGCACACTCCTCTTGGAGTTGCATGTTTCATAACCACAGGCTGTTAATTATCCTTGTCCCCTATGGACAGGCAATATTAACTTTTTGATGTGTTCAGGGAGCTTCAGGCTGATAAAGGAGGAAGCTGATGGCCTAATTTAGGCGTCTGCTGCTGCTAAGTCGCTTCAGTCGTTGTCCGACTCTGTGCGACCCCATAGACGGCAGCCCACCAGGCTCCCATCTCTGGCATTCTCCAGGCAAGAACACTGGAGTGGGATGTCATTTCCTTCTCCAATGCATGAAAGTGAAAAGGGAAAGTGAAGTCACTCAGTCGTGTCCGACTCTTAGCGACCCCATGGACTGCAGCCCACCAGGCTCCACTGTCCATGGGATTTTCAGGCAAGAGTCCTAGAGCGGGGTGCCATTCCCTTCTCCAAATTTAGGCTCCCTGAGGAACCAATACCTGCAGACATGAGAAGGATGAGCGCTGGGAAAGAAGAGAAACATACATGAAGGCAGAAGGAGGGTCACACGCAGTGGCCTCTGAGCATGACAACACCAGGTCACCCCAACTGAGGGAGAACAGTGCAGTCACAGAAGAGCGGGCGCAGAGGCGAGTGGGGAGAAGGACCCGGGAACAGCACGGGAGGAGCCAACACTGAAGAGCAGGCAGGGGCCAAAACCACAGGATGTGCAGGCCGAAGTTGTAAACCCATGGGGGTTCATTAACATTTTCAAAAGGTCATTCATTTACACTTTTAGAAAATTATATGGCTGTTATAAGGGAAATTTTTCCATCACTTTGCCAACAAAGGTTTGTATAGTCAAAGCTATGACTTTTCTAGTAGTCATATGAGAGTTGGACCATAAAGGAGGCTGAGTGCCAGAGAATTGATGCTTTTGAACTGTGGTGCTAGAGAACACTCTTGTGAGTTCCCTGGACAGCAGGGAGATCAACCAGTCCATCCTAAAGGAAATCAACTCTGAATATTCATTGGAAGGACTGATGCTGAAGCTGAAGCTCCAATACTTTGGCACCTGATGCGAAGAGTCAACTCATTGGAAAAGACCCTGATGCTGGGAAATATTGATGGTGGGAGGAGAAGAGGGTGACAGAGGATGAGATGGTTGGAGTAGATCACCGACTCAGTGGACATGAGTTTGAGCAAGCTCTAGGAGATAGTGAAGGACAGGGAAGCCTGGTGTGCTGCAGTCCATGAGGTCACAAAGAGTTGGACATGACCGAACAACTGAACAACAAATAAGGGAAATAGACTGGAGTAAGTCAAGAGGAATCAGAGACACCAGTTGGAAGTATAAACTAGAATTTATGAAAGCTTCAAGCCAGATGATGGCAATGGAAACGTATAGATAAACGTGAAACATATTTTGTAGGAAGAACTATGTAAACTTTCTGATAAATCGGGTTTAAAGGATAAGGGAAAGGAAGAAACCAGCATAACCGTAGGGCTAACACTGACTAACCACTTACTCCAGGCCAAGCTGTTCTGATGCAGAACACGAGGTATCCCGTGTAACGCTCACGTCGGTCCTGCGGAGCGGGCACACTGCCATCCCAGCCTCACAGGCACAGAAAGGGAGGCCACGAGGGGACGAGTCATGTGTCCACGGTGACACAGCTAGTAAACTATGGATCCCAGATTCAGATCCTGGATCTAGAACCCATGGCCCAGAGAATGATACCTAGGAATCTGGCTTGAGCAGCTGGGTGGTGTGTTGGGACGGGGGAGACTAGAGAAGAAACATTATCGATAGCTTGGATTTGGGCCTAGGTAAGCTCAGGAAAACAACAGAGAATAAGATTTTTTAAACTCCCTTACTTAGGAAAAGAATCTGTAAAAGAATGGATATGTGGGGAACTCCCTGGGGGGGCAGTGGCTGGGACTCTGCTTTCACTGCCCAGGGTCCTGGTTTAATTCCTGGTCAGGGAACTAAGATCCCACCAGCTGTGCAATGCAGCCAAAAATAAAAGAAAAATGGATATGTGTATAACTGAATCACTTTGCAGTACACTTGAAACTCACACAACGTTATAAATCAACCATATTCTAACATAAAATTATAATTAAATTTAAAATTTTTTTCAATTAAATCAAATCTTAAAATGCTGATTTCTGCATCAGGGAAATGCACCTCAAAACCACAATGAGGTATCACCTCACATCTGTCAGAACGGCCTTCATCATCAAAAAGAATACAAATAATAAATGCTGGTAAGGATGTGGAGAAAAGGGAAACCACCTACCCTGATGAGGAAAAAAAAATAGAACTCCATTACTGTGGTGCGAGAAAATAGGAAGAGATGCCACTGATGAAGCACCAGTGTTAAGAAATTCCAGGAAGGTAAGCTTCTGACACTCATTCTCAACTAAAAGCCTGGGATCGATTCTCCAAAGAGAGGTTCCTCTTGCTCAGCATGCTTGACATCAGTTACAGTGTTTTTCATTCTTTACGGTATACATGAATTGCCTGGGAATCTTGTTAAAACAGAGGTCACGCAGGTCTGGGATTGGGCCCAAGACTGCATTCCTAGAAAGTTCCCAGAGAATGCTGACACTGGTCCGCAGAGCACACTTGTGCTAAGGCCCGGAGGTGAAGTGGTGTCCGTGGCACACTCAGACTCTCACAGACGAGAAACACCTGTTACAAGGAGGCCCCACCCAGGGCTGCCCCCTAACTAAGCACAACATACTCTGACCATTGTGGGGAGCCCCGGTACCCAGCAATCCCCTGACCTGCCCATTGAAACAAAGCGTACTCGGCTTACCCGGAACCCAGCATTCCCCCGACCTGCCCATTGAAACAAAGCGTACTCGGCTTACCCGGAACCCAGCATTCCCCCGACCCGCCCATTGAAACAAAGCGTACTCGGCTTACCCGGAACCCAGCATTCCCCCGACCTGCCCATTGAAACAAACCGTACTCGGCTTACAGGAGCTATTCTTAAAGCTGGGTGGCCCACTGACCTATCCTGCTCCCACATCAAGGTCACAAATCTTCACCACCTACCTCCACAACAACTTCTGCAGGCCAAAGAAGTTTAAGGACTCAGCACTACTTTTTCCTCTGTTTTACTAACTGAATAATATACATTCCTTATCACAGCCATTTTAGAAACATAAATGTCCTTAAGCAGGATAGGATATTAAAAAAACATTAAGCAAACGGATGGTCAGCTGATCCAGGCTTGAATCCCAAGTGAGACTTCCACTCAATCACATTAACATTTAGTCTTGGACTTCAGCTCCCCTATTGATAAGAGAGTTATTCAAATTCATCTCTAAGGCCCCTTCTAATTCTGAAGCACAACAATTCTTCACATTTCTGAGCCACCTTCACAGATATTTCATTAAGAGGAATAACACAAACCTTTGCCTTGTGATCCAGTTACAACGATGTGGTCACCAAAACATGTCCTACCTACATTTAAAGTTAGCTGCTGCTGCTAAGTCACTTCAGCCATGTCCGACTGTGCAACCCCATAGACGGCAGCCCCCCAGGCTCCCCCGTCCCTGGGATTCTCCAGGCAAGAACACTGGAGTGGGTTGCCATTTACCTCTCCGATGCATGAAAGTGAAAAGTGAAAGTGAAGTGCTCAGTTGTGTCCAACTCTTCATGACCCCATGGACTGCAGCCCACCAGGCTCCTCTGTCCATGGGATTTTCCAGGCAAGAGTCCTGGAGTGGGTTGCCATTGCCTTCTCCATTAAAGTTAGCAGTCCACCTTTAATTGGACAGGACAAAATATATATATATATATATATGTATATATATATATATATATATATATATATCAACTTTACGTTTTACACAGTTTTTCAAATTTACAAACAATTTTCACCGAGTATCATCCAAGTCTCAAGATGCTGCAAGGATAATCACCAGTTTCAGACACAAGAGAAACACTGCGCTGGGCTTAGTCGCTCAGTCACGTCCGACTCCTCTCGACCCCACGGACTGCAGCCCACCACGCCCCTCTGTCCAGGCTAGAATACTGAAGTGGGTGGCCATTTCCTCCTCCAGGGGATCTTCCCGACCCAAGGACCAAACTTGCACACTGCCAAGAAGATTCTTTACCACTGAGCCCCCTGAGAAGCCCATGTTTATTTCTATATCTAATTAAAAACCCATGAGTTCACACTGACATGTTTACCATAAGTATATCTCTGATGCTTTCACTAACAAATAAGTTACTAATGAAATAAAGACTTAATGGAGTAATTGTTGTTCCACCTATACTCTCCTCTGTTAAATGGAAGTTCACTCAAACATACTTTGCTGTTCCACTAAAATTAAGAAAGTTGTATAGCGGAAAGACATACAAGCAAAGTCATCCATTCCTTCAGCCTGCCAGGCTATACAGCAAGAGATTCGAATCCTGTCGTGTGCAGCATTTTTTCCTTTAAAAATATATTTGACATATGCCTACACAAAAGCAAGTGGAAAAAACACCAGTGTTTGAGGGGAAGTAACTGCCCAAGTAATTTGCAATTCCCTACAACCAGCTCCTCCTCCCTTGATAAGCAGCTAATCAGATAAATATTCCAAAAGCCGGGAAAGGTAACCAAAGAAAAGTGGGACTGGCAGACTCTCAAGAGTAGAAACAGGCCAGAAACAGCCAAGAAACAACTGGGACAACAGAACCTTCTAAAGGTTAGACCGCAAGGAGATCCAACCAGTCAGTCCTAAAGGAAATCAGTCCTGAATGTTCATTGGAAGGACTGATGTTGAAGCTGAAACTCCAATACTCCAATGCGAAGAGCTGACTCACTGGAAAAGACCCTGTTGCTGGGAAAGATTAAAGGTGGGAGGAGAGGGGACAACAGAGATGGTTGGATGGCATCACCGACTCAATGGACGTGAGTTTGAGTAAACTCTGGGAGTTAGTGATGGACAGAGAGGCCTGGCGTGCTGCAGTCCATGGGGTCACAAAGAGTCGGACACGACTGAGCGAGCGAACTGAAAGGTTAGAAAGAGCCTCCAAACCAGAAGCCAAAGTAAGCATGGAACACCAGGCTAAGAAACAGACTGAGGGGGTGCGGGGAGCAGGACTCACCTCGTCACCAGGCAGACCTGCTGTCGGCCAGCTTTAACTGTGTGAGCGCAGAGGGAAAAGCTGAATCCACAGCCTGTCTAAAAGCCCCTGGAGGCCCATTCTCATTTTCCCACCACCTGCTACCCACCTACTCAGCCGTCTTCCTGAAAGCACACTCCCCTGGGAAGGGCAGGGCTGGGGGAGAGGAGGCTCCAGCACAGAGACGCAGAGTCCCCACCCCGCCTGCCATTAAAACTAAAGGCAGAGGGAAGGGTGTGTGAGCAAGGCGTTGGCCAACGCCAAGGACTCTTCCCTTGATCATCTGCATCTTGGGCGCCATCTTACAGTTGTCCTCTAACCAAATGGAAAGACTACATGCCCCTTCTAGGAACTGAGCCTGCCCTGGCTTATTCACAATATATCACGATTTATTACAAATGAGAACAGTGCCTTTTTTTTTTAATGTGATGTAGAAAGTCAGGGGCTGAGAAACTAGGATGATAAACCTTCATTTGTGACACAGCCTCTATAAAACTGAAAGAAGACACAGGGATCAGGCTTTCTTGCCTGCTTCTTCACAAAGGCACCAAGTAACTCCGGTGTTTGGAGAATTTCAAAGAAAGAATTTAAAAGAAAACCAGCAATCAAACACTACATGTTCATAGCACACCCTCTGCCTCTCCCACTCACAGAGGGTGAGACCCTTGATGGCAAGTGTGCAGACCCAGGGACCTAAGTCTACCTTCTGCCTTTCTCATCGCCCTGCTGACCACCACCTGCCTTCCTCAGGCTCTGGATCTGTGTGCTCCTGACAGTCTTTAAAACTAATACACAAAACGGACGACATAAAGGTCCAGGTTTTAAAAAGAAAAACACATGCTAAGCCTCAGAACAGACGTTCTTACTTGCTACAGGTCTCACCTTCCACCCGCTGACAGCAACTCAGGATTCAGGCTGGGTAAGCAGAGGGAAAGCTGGAAAGCCACAGAGAACTTTGAAAGTCAGCATGGCAAAAACCACCACAATATTGTAATTGGCCTCCAATTAAAATTTTAAAAATAATAATAATAATAAAGAAAGTCAGCCCAGCATAATCGGGACCCCTGGGAGGAAATCAACCAGACTCTGAATAATAGCAGTCACAAATGCTCCTCTGTGGACTTAAGAACCCCCCATGCTAATAAAATAATATTAAATAAATAAATAAATTTAAAAAAAAAAAGAACCCCCCATGGAGGAAGGCTAGATACTGAGAATAATCACAGGGGGTAGCAAAGCAGGCAGAGACTACAGGCTCACAGCAAGTGTTCATAAATATTTTTGCTGAGTCCTTATAAACTCAGCAACCTCAAAAAAGCCCTGAAACCTTGGCAGAAATAACCACAAATTACATAAATGAAAATTAAGTATCAGCCTTGTCACCAAAACTAAGCTTCACAAACATGGGGGTATCTTCAGTTATTTCAAATTTTCACTAACTTCTGAAATGAAATTAAATTCGCTCTGATTTTTAAAAAAACATATGTCATTTGGGACTTTGACAAGATGGAAAAATAGGTGCTAACTGTGAATTCAGGGTGGGAATCATGAAAAAGTATCTTCTCACACAATTTGCTATAGCTTTATTTCCCTTAAGTAAAAAGTCACCCCTGGATGGTGGCTATGTATTTTAGGGGAAAATGTAATACTTAGAACTGGGTCTTGCAATAAGCATGCTAAAGACTGTTCTTGATTAAGGTAAGAAAACCAGCCATAACTTTCTTTTCAGAAAAGGTATGTGAGCGATCAGATAAATTACTTTCTTTAAACAAAGCATAAGTTATTTACCCAATAAATACACTTATGTCTGTATGTATATAGAAAATTACTGCATGTATGGAGAAAAAAGTGCCTCTGGGAAAATACGAACATTCTGAAAGTCAAAAATCTGGCCTATAATTTAAGCTTAACTAGTACATGAAATATTAGGAATAATAGTCTTTATTACAGACTAATAATATTTTCATTGCATTAATTTCTACAATAAAATATATGGTCCACCAAAATCTTACCAAAGTAAACCATCTCCAAGTATGGGCCCCTCTTAAAAGACACAGAATGATCATGAGTTTGACATCAAAGGGAAAATTAGAAGAATCGTGTCATCCCCGTGGGTAGCATCTGGTTCTGCCTGCAGGACATAAACCCTGACCAGATGACACAAGCATCTCCTGCCTGGTGTTAACAGATGCCCACTGTGAAGAAATGCACACCCGCTGAGGTCAAAAGATCTACAAAGCGTGTATCTGTCTGGCCAAGGTAAAGAAGAACACCAAAGATAACACAGAATAAAGTCCTAAAAACAGAAATTGAACAAAAATTCCAAGTCCAATATCAGATAAATAATACTAGTTATTATTTTAAATGTTTCATTTTAAAATGATACAGAAAAGTGAAATACATCATGTAGGTTCCTAATAGCCCTGTTGGAGAGTGATTTTTCAATGTCCTGACTAGGAATTTGCCTAATTTTTCAGATTGCTCAGCGTCCCATATTCAGGCAAGTCTGATGGATAGTCAACAGATAAAAGGCACAAACTGACAAGGGGACCTGGATTTTTATTTCAGAAGATCTTCACTCTTTAAACACTGTCAGGATACCCACACTATCTGTAACACTAACTAAAATGTGTTCATTTTAGTTTTTCTTTTAGTTAGTTTTTACAAAGATAAACTGTTCATCATAAGTGAACATGAGTAAACTTCTTGTAAACAACCGCTTACATAAACATGACAAAGTAAACAGTTTCTTCCAGGACTTTAGGACTTTTAGGCCCCATTAGGTCAATTACCTCTTCAGGGACATGGAGCTGTAGGCGGTACCCTGACAGAGTCCATCAGAGTGATAGCTCGCTCACAGGAGCCAGGGGTGTGAGAACCGTCTAGTCTGATTCACACTCGAGAGAGAGAACACGGAGGAGGACACGCTCTGGAGCAGCGTTTCTGCAGGGCCAGGGGCGCCTGCAACACGGGCCCCGGGGTGCGTGTGGATGCACCGCAGGCTGCGGAACTCCTCAGGCCTCTGGTCACCCTCCTGAGGCGGTGCAGCGGAAGCTGACTTTGTACCTAATGCCCCCAGCAGATGCTCAGGTGTGCGGAAGTGTGAGAGCTACTGTTCCGGAGCTCTGTGGGGTACACAAGTGAACCCTCAAAAAGACCAAGGAACGGCAGGACAGCCGACAGCAAGGAACGGAGCCCATTCCTCTCAGGCCACCTCCACCACCCCTACGACACATACCTCAAGCACAGAATACCTGGGGAAATGCACTCGGACGCTTCCTGGCTTCTTGTGGGCATTTTACAACTAATGTTAAAGCTGCTGGTTTAACAGTGGTTTTAAACTTGTGCAGTGGCTGAGAACAATAAAGTCGTAACACTGCTTCCGGACCCAAGTAGTGCAAGGAATACAGCATGGGGAAATTCTCCTGCTACACTCAACAGGCCAAATCATCCTCACAAACACTGGATGTTCAACAGACAGCGCATGAGCTAAAGAATCATGAGTGAATGCAAATTACCTTTGTTCCTGTTCTTAGGTACAGAATACTGGAGAATAAATGATTCACCAGAGGTTTCTGCACTTTGTAGTTTTAAAGACATTCACCCTACTCCCCACCCATCCACCCACGTACCCCACAGTCTGATCACCAGAGCTTCTGAAGATTAGAGGCTTGTTCTATTTTTACACCTATAATTGGAACATAAAATTAATGTGATAAGCGGTATTTTTGTGCTGAGTTCGAATAATGTTTAGTGCTTTATTATTATGAAGAGTTAGTTTTAAGAATGCTTGGGCTTCCTGGAAACCTAGGAACTGACTTGTTTCTGTGGAAAAATAAAAGCAGAGTTCCAAATAATTACAAACTTTTGAAATTCACATATAAAAGTCAGAGATTACCTATATATTCTATTTACTGACACATTTACCTGAGGCTGATAGCTCACATCAATTAATGAACAAAGATTACTGATGTGACTGATTATACATCCCTAATTTTGCTGAGAATAATCATTTTCTGTATAAGAACAAATTTTTTAATTAAAAACATGAGGAGTGATCATATTAACACTTCCTTTATTTGGAACACTATAATTCAGCAAACACACATTCAGAAGACAAAAAGTAGATTTTTCAGAATGGTCAAAGACAAACAGGAAAACAGGCAGAAGACAAAAATAGCCTTTTTAAGAAATACACATTTAAAAATGATCAATATATATTAAATGATGTTGAACAAACCTTCCTATAAATACCAATTTTTGGTATATGAAATTATTGGTATTTGAAATACCAATTTGTAAAATGTTACCAAACTTTACCCATCATAATGGTAAAGATTAAAATATGTGAAAATAAGATAATTTCCTCACGTAGAATCAACAGTAGTTTATCTTTTGAAAAGATAAAGGAAGATAACAGGTGAAGCACTTAGAAATGTCTGGAACACTTTAAGTGTCCAAGAGATGTCAGTTGCCACTGTTAACATTATCATCATTACTATATTGCTACATTATTTCTGTACTACTTGATTTACATCTCTCTTACTTGTTCAACTATAATGCTGTGGAGCACAGGAATTAAGTGTGCTTTTTTTAATAACATAATTGTTATTCAAGGATATTGTTGGTATATTCTCATTTCAGTAATATGTCCTACCATCTTGAATATGCAAGAGTATATCATATGATGATAACAAAATTTATTAATTTATCAATTTCTTACTATTATACATAATATTGTAGTGATCAAATTTCTACCCATTTCTTCACATTCTTTTCTGACAGTCAGTTCAGGAAAATCTCCTAGAAGTGGAACTGGGGGTCAAAGGAGCTGTCTTCCAGGGAGCCTGTACAAACAGCGTGGGGTCTATGTGTCCAGTCATGTCTGAAACCCAAACCAGTTCTCGGCACATTTAGACACCTAGCCAATCAGATGAATGGAAGTAAAGAGAGGAAGTTGAGAAAAAGGACTTTTCTGGGAAAACGTTAGCATTTGAAGAAAGGCAGGCCACTGGGGAAGCACAGAACATGTTCAGCTAGCCTGACTGCGGGATGAAAAAGGAGATTAAGAAGAATGAGGCAGATCAGAGATTCTCCCCCTGCAGTGGCCTCCCACACACGTGCGGATCTTGCTGCAAGTCTAGTGCTGATTCCATGATCCAAGTAGAAGCTGAGCGTCTGCATTTCTAACAAGCTCCCAGGTGATGCCGATGCTGCTGGCCCCTGGGTTGTACTTCAGTAGGAAAGAAGCAGATGACACTGACGAGGAAGATTAGCACTCAAGAGTTTCAAGTGTCAAGCTAAGCAGTTTGGACTTTTGTATTCAATTATTTGATAGTTTAAGTGGGGGGGGGGGGGGGGGGGCGGTGTGTGTATTAGAAGGTTCTGAGCAAGAGAGATCTAATCACCGGAGGAAAATCAAGTATGAGAAGTCCTAATGCCAGTCACCTACCAAGTCTTTCTTCGGAGATGGCTTGCTCTGTTCTGTCGCGTTAATATTTTCTCAGCTTTGGTTAATATCGTATACAAACTTGAGGTGATTTTGGCCAAGTATCAGTGCTTCACATACATCCCTCTCTAGACTATTTTTTAACAATGGAAGAGACAATCAACAAATAAAAGCCAAAGGATGAGGGGCTTGCTCTTCCCTGACCTCCCCACCCCTACCTCCTCTGGCCCATTCAGCAGAGGACATACCTCTAAAGCTACTGACCACTGCTTTGCCACTGTTTCTGGTGGCACAAGGGGCCCTGTTTATATAAATGACACAGGAGTGACCGACAGCCAAGTCTCCCCACCGCGTCCCCACCCCCAGACCATGAGTACAACTCCAGCCACTTCAGATGCAGCAAGAGAGGAGTGCCGCTCAGAAAGAAACCCTACGGAGCACGCATCGATCACCTCAGCATGCCTAATCCTCCGAGGAAACAATGACTCAGGAAAGGAGGGTGACTGACTGGGCACAAAGGAGAAATGGCTCTAACTTAGGGAAACACAAAGGTAAGAAGGGCCTCCACGGAGTCCAAATCCCCGAGAGCTCCTGCCACACCAGCCCACCCATCTCTGCCCTCTCCACCCATCACGAGCACTGGGCCAGAAGCCAGCTCTTACAGAATTTCTTTCCACTCCCCCATTATGGCCTGGGAGCAGAGCGGGGTGGGGGCGGGGGGCTGTAAAGGAGAGACGGAATTGGGGAAGTAGGCTGAACTCAATATGGATCTCAGCCACAGAGGGGGACAGCCTCTCGTCCTCACAGCAGTACTTCAGAATACCCAGCAGTTTTCAACGCTCCCATGAGGCTCTCGAGCAGGAAATCCCTGCCTGCCGAAGCTCGTGAGATCACACAGTTAATAATGAACATGCTGGCACGTGGGTACAGAGTAGGTACAGCCAGGATGATTGAGAAACCCAGCGACCTATGCACTGGCAAAGTCTTAGGTCATGACCCTGGAGGGAAACTGCAGCCGTGCAGATGTGATTTGGAAAAGGTTCTTCAGATGTCAAAGTAATCATAAAATAAGGGAAATCATAAAATAATGGAAAGCTGTCCAATACAGAACAACTAACCTGAATAAAGACAAATCATGAACACAGATCAGGAAATGCACATACACACTACAGACCACCGTTGATCACTAGCTGACAATAAAATGCTGCTTCCGTGACGCTGCTAACATAACAGGGCTCTTACAAATGGAGGGTGCTAAGTCACTGTTATACTCGATGTATGTAACTAATAGATCCCAGTTAGATCCATATTAGAGCTCCAAGCCTAATTGAAAAGAATAATGAAGATGATTTAAGAAGCTGAAAATGAGACTTCTGGAGGGAGTAAAAGGACTTAGCAAATGTAAACAAATTCTGAGTGGTAATCACACTCCTAAAGACTAGAAGTTAGAGAGAATATAGTAAATATTAACAGATATCTTACAACTCCACTCAAAAATGGAAAAACTCAGCAACAAAGGAACTTCAGCTAAATATGAAGGAGGAACTCTCAAAGGGTAAGCTTTGTTAATGAAGCAGTGATAGAAACAACACTATCCCTTTTTTTTTTTTTTTTGCAATTTTATTTGTTTATTTTTTACTTTTAATTTTCTGCTGTTTATTTTTTCCCATTTATTTTTATTAGTTGGAGGCTAATTACTTTACAGTGTTGTAGTGGTTTCTGCCATACATGGACATGAATCAGCCATGGATTTACATGTGTCCCCATCCTGAAGGGGTGGGAGGGGGGTTCGGGATGGGGAACACCATCCTTTTTAATTAGTCAACTCCTTTACACGGTGGTCACCGTCCTTTACACGGTGGTCACCACAATGGAACAGCAATATAAGACAGAGAAGGTTACAATTTAAAATATCTAAAGACAAAAACACAACAGAAGAGTCCTAAAAATTATACATATACCGACGGTACCTGTAGACATAAACAGTCCTTTGTCGAGGTCTTTAAACTTGCCAGAAAAGTGTTTTAATTGTCCTGAGTCAAACAGCATGATAAACCAGGTATCTGCCTCACAAAACTGTTTCTAAGCCCTAGTCAACGGGTACGGCCCCTCCACCGCCCTGAGTTCACGCCTTCAAGGCACTCGCATGGCCTGCTTCCCTGAGGCAACCATGTAAAATTGACGACAGAGTTTCATTTCGCAAACACTTTATATTAGCTTCAAACTGAAGACAGGTCAACTATGATCCTTAAAACACCAACATACCTATCCAGAATTCCCTTCTAAAAACCCTCCAAGATTAAAAAACTTAGAAATCTTGGGTTTGCTTTCAAACTGGGAATCTATGACAACATGAGACATATAACAAAAGGGATGTGGGGGTGGAATGAGGGTGAGGAATAGTGTTTTCATGGGAAAAAGTGGCAAGTCATATTGCTTAATAGATCCCCGATGTCGTTTTTTTTTTTTTTAACTGGGTGATGTAGTTAATCCAGTCTATCAAGTTGGTACGTGAACTGCTCCACAGCATTCTGAAGTTCAAACACCTCTAAATGCTAAAGAACTTACTAGCTTAGACAGCTTTTATTGGTTAAAAAAATTTTTTTTAATTTATTTATGACTGCAAGCTACGAGCCAGGAGCTGCTGAATAACTTTAAATGTCTTTATCATCTTAACCCTCACAAACCCTTGAGTTCTACTCTTGCTCCTGTCTCAAAGACAAGAAGACATAAAACGGTTAAAGGCCACAACCAATGGAGCCAAGATCTGCATGATCTTTGAAAGAGCTATGCTTAGGCACTGTATGTTTTCCTGAACATTATAAACCACAGAGAATTTGAACCCCAAAATTCTGCCCCTGAAACGAAAAATTTCCTTCAAAGCTTTTCTTAGGAATATAACACGTTGTCAATGGGTTCCCAGTTTATGAACCTTGGTTGTGTTTCCTTCTTCTTTTATACATCCCTGACCAGCAGCAAACAAAGCGCAAAGCATCAACAAGACAAACTCAATTATCTTTTTTCAAAATTACTCAGAAAGGTAATTAAAGGCCATGAACACATTTAAAAATCAGAATCAGTGACTAGTTCCTTACGTTTATCTTGCCCAGGAATTTATAAGAAATAGGGGACTAGCAAAACAAACAGGCAGTAGCAATGTTCCAGGCGTAAATAATTTATTAACAGCACTCCAAATTTAATGGGATAGCAGTCGTTTTAAGGCTCTGCTTATAGCTAAGACATAAAGGCCGCATGACTGCAATATGAAGTGCACGTGTCACTGGAAAGAGCAGGAGAGGTCAAGCTGCCCCATCAGAGCGGCCCCTCGGCCCAGGTACTCCACACCTGTACTGTCTGCCTGCTGTCTCTGTGTGGATGCTGGGGCCTGCTTCGGGTATATTAGCCCCATTAAGCAGGGCTTCTTCACGTACAGAGGAAAGAAAGTTACAAAACATATGGAACTTACACATTTCAGTACTTTCTACCAAAAAGAATACCTCATTGAGAAGATGGCATATATATGCACAGCTTCTACCTTATTTGCCTCTATTTACATGCAAAATAACTCAAAATGAGTTTAAGTATTTTTTTTCCTCACCTTAAAAAAATTTTCACTTGGAGGACAATGGTTTTAATGTGTTGGTTTCTGCCATACATCGGCACGCATCAGCCATAGGTAAACATGTGTCCCCTCCTTCTCGAGCCTCCCCCCCACCCCGTCACACCCCTTTAGATTGTCACAGAGCACCAGATTTGAGCCCCCTACTCTCTGAATTCATCCCACTCTCTCCTTCCCCCACTGTGTCCCCAAGTCTGTCCCCTATGTCTGCATCTCCTGTGCGTGTGTGTGTGTGCGCGCGCACGTGCACGCACACACACTGAGTCATTCGGTCATGTCTGACAGTTTTATGACTCTTTGGACTATAGCCTACTAGGCTCCTTTGTCCATAGTGTTTTCCAGGCCAGAATACTGGGGTGGGTTGCCATGCCCTCCTCCAGAGGATATTCCCAACCCTGGGATCAAAGCCCCATCTCCTGTGTTTCCTGCAGTGCAGGCAGACTCTTTACCTGCTGAGCCATCTCCAATGCTGCCTTGCATATAGGTTCATCAGTACTATTTTCTAGATTCTATATATATATAGAAATGTGTCCTCTTTATATATCGTGACTCTTCATATACATAAAGAGTCATGTCCAACTCTTTGCCACCCCATGGACTGCAGCAGGCCAGGCTTCTCTGTCCATCACCAACTCCCAGAGCTTGCTCAAACTCATGTCCATTGAGTTGGTGATGTCATCCAACCATCTCAAACTCTGTCATCCCCTTCTCCTCCTGCCCTCAATCTTTCCCAGCATCAGGGTCTTTTTCCAATGAGTCTATTCTTCGCATTAGGTGGCCAAAGTAAGCTTCAGTTTAGCATCAGTCCTTCCAATGAACACCCAGGACTGATTTCCTTTAGGATGGACTGGTTGGATCTCCTTGCAGTCCAAGGGACTCTCAAGAGTCTTCTCTAACACCACGGTTCAAAAGCATCAATTCTTCGGCACTCAGCTTTCTTTGTAGTCCAACTCTCACATCCATACAAGACTACTGGAAAAACCATAGCTTTGACTAGATGAACCTTTATATGTGTTAATATAAGATATTTATTTTTCTCTTTCTGACTTACTTGTAAGAAACATTATTTTCTAATTCTAACTAATAACTCCTTTACACTGAACAAAACAGTGCTTTACTCCTTAAAAACCGAAGTGCTTACTTTCTACTTTAAGGAATGGGTTGCCTCAGATCCAAGTCATAGCACAGGCTTCTCCTTAAAGCTACCTCATGAGCAACAAACTACTCTTAACTTCTCTAAGCAAGGAGTCCCTTCATCTCTAAAGCTGCCCAAGTGCTGACTGGCTCGGAATTGGCTGTTTTTTTCCAGAGGCACAAAAGACTCCTGTGTCTATGATACTCTCAACTCCCTCAATGCCAGAGGTCTCCATTTTACATCCAGGCCACCCTTTTGCTTATTTTGAAAAGCAAAGAAAACATAACATTACAAAATGATGCATATTTCTTCATGGGGCTACATAACATAACTATTATTATAATTAATGTTGCTTGTAGATCAGACTTTTTGCTTCAAAATATTTCTTTTAAATCCCAGCCCTAAAACGTTTAAAGCAGACCACTAAAAAGCAATTTGCACGGCCAACTTATTCATCATTGAAGTCAGCTCATAAAAAGGTTCATTCATGTTAAAAAGCTATTTTTAAATGCACTTAATTCACTGCTTAGAGTCCACTGACAATTAAGCATTATATTTCAGTGGACTTTTAGATGTTTAAAATTATATTTCTCCCATCTCATTTCCACCTCCCCCGATTCTGCCATCCTGAGTATCAACATTATTTTAAACTTTGCTGTTTTCTGTTACAGTAGCTTCATTCATTGGTGCTTCAGAAATACTGTCTTTCAGAACACGCTGGCATCTGACTTTAAAACTCAGCTATGACAGTCAGGATCTACTTACCACATCCTGCCAGAGTCCAAGGGCAGCTTTTCCCACTGAGATCAGGCAACATCTACCTATGAGGAGGCGACCACGCCCTTCAGGAACCACCATCCCTGCCGGACCACTGGCAGAGGGTCCACAAGCTCTACTGGCAGGGCTGGGTCCTCTCCCGCTCTGCAGTGACAGCAAGCGGCATACCCCTGATGAGGATGACCCCCACACTGTCCGAATGAGCACTTATCACCTAAGGAGGGCACAGGGATAAACTACCGTTTAAAACATTGTGACCGCCTATATAGCTACTGAGGGGCTTCCCAGGAGGTGCTAGTGGTGAAGAGCCCAACTGCCAGAGCAGGCAGACCTAAGAGACGTGGGCCCGGCTCCTGAATCTGGAAGATCCCCTGGAGAAGGGAAGGGCAGCCCACTCCAGCATTCTTGCCTGGAGAATCCCACGGACAGAGGAGCCTGACGGGCTGCAGTCCATAGCGTCGCACAGTCGGACACGACTGAAAGCGACTTAGCACGCACACACAGTTACTTAAGAAACTGAGTTCCCACAGACATGAAGCTGTAAAATGAAGTAAGAGGTCCACAGGGAAAGTGTCCAGTCCAGCACGCAGCCGTCAAGCTTGCAGGCTCTGGGTGGCAAGTTAAAACGTGCAAAGCTGAAAGGCCCACTCTGCGTTTTGACACACAGATATTTGTGGCCTACAGACGGCCCTCAAGCTTAATACAGCCCTGTACCGTGAAGGGCAGCAGGAGAACAGAACAAATGGAAGCTTACTGGCCACCGCTGGTTAAACTCCTGGTGACTGAACCCTTGGTGTTCTCCAGGCCCGATTCTCTCAAAGAAGTGAATGCACCTTACCAGCGTGATCTCATTAATCCTTACGCCACCTGACGAGGGGAGGAGGCAGCAAGTATTTTAATCTTCCATTTTAACAAATGAGAAAAAAAAGAAAAATATACCGTGTGACTCTTCCCAGATGACAGCCGGCACACGGTGCCACAGCCCGGGGAGCCGCTGACGTGACCCCCGGGGAACCGCTGACGTGACCCCCGGGGAGCCGCTGACGTGACCGCCGCGGAACCGCTGACGTGACCCTCCGCGGCGGCTGGAGCACCCCGGGTTACCTCAGAGGGCACCCTCTCACGAAGAGGAGACGGGTTTCCTGATCAGGCAGCGACAGCCTATACATTTTCCAGACCACTGCCGCCCCACTCTCACAAGGTGTTTACACCCCCCTGGACTCTCGCAAAGTAGTTTTTAAACAGGCGCACTTCCTCAGGCGGCTCCGCTTGCAGCGAAGGCCCTAACCGTCCTTCTCCTCAGGGAGGCCTCAGACCCGCAGTTACTCAGCGGCGTGCGAGGGGGACGCGACGCCTCGACCAACAGGCACGCTTCCTTGGAGCTCCGTCTGAACGGACGGCCACTTAAAACCTGATTTTTATGTTAAAATTGTTATATTTTTGGAAATAGAGTACCAGATTGGCAAGAATGTCTTAAATGAGTGGAACAAGACATGCTGGCCTTAGGAACACCGCTTCAGGGCTTCCCGGCAAGCAGGGCTGGGGCGGGGCGGGAGGGTGCCACTGGTATCTTGCGAATAGGGACAGTTCAGGAGGAATGTTTGAGAAACTGAAAAACAGAACTAAGAGACTTCAAAAAAAAACTATTCCAAATCTACCTGCCTGGCCTAAACATGCCAGGTGGATAGGAAGACACCTTTCCACAAAGGCTTTACTTGGCTTTCTTTTCACAGAGACTCTAAGACCTTCGGAAGGGAATTCCACCTCAGCCCTTCATAAAAGTATGTTAAGACTACCAGTGACGTCTGCTTACCCGCATTAAACCCAGACATTACAAGCCACTTATTTGGTTCATTTAACTATTTTTAAAATGCCTAACGTACGCCAGGTTCACCTGCCAAGACCTTTGACTTCCAGTACCATGTTCTATTTCAAGTGGAAAGTTAGTAAATAAAGGAAAAGCAAATGCCCACATACGCTGGTAGCAGTTAATTCCTTCACACCGACTTAAAACATCCACTAACTGCCCAACAGTCACACACACCATCAGGTTAGTAACCAAAGATGAAGGCACATGAAAGGAACCTGAAAACGCAGAGTCAGGATTAGGTCTCAGAGGCCCACTCAAAAATTCCCTGAAGCTCTGGGGGAAGCTGCTTCTCACATCCAAGAAGTTCAGCAGGAAGCTAGTGGACAATCTAAGTCTGAATCGCCCAGAGTGAACTGAAAACCTCTTGGAGGAACTAGTTGAGCAAGTGTAACCTCAGGAGACATTCATCTGGGCTCCTTAGCTAAAATAGATCTAGATTTATGAAAGAACCAGGAAGCAGAAACACATGTCTATGTTTCTGAAACTGAAGGAAGAAGACCTAGGTCCTCAACTTTGTTCTCAGCGCCCAGGTCCCTTAGAGAAAGTAGCAGACACACAGTCCCTTTCTCAGGGGCCAGGAAAGGGGGCACACCTCCCACAGTCCTCAGCTAAGATCAGATTCTCCATCCCAACTCAGAAAAACCACGCCCAGTCCAGTTCTGACCAATGAGGGTACACAGACCTGGAGGACGATTTCACAAGAAGACAATAAAGTACAGAAGTTGAGTTTTAAAAACCAAACTGCTTATGTCTAAATGAACTGTCCTCATTCAAACAGTCACCCTAGGGAAACCACACAAGGAACCTGGAGCAAGTCATTTAGAAATCCTATCCTGAAATAACTTCCAAAACCAGTTTTCACATCATATGAGACAGGAAGTTTCTTAATAGACACACCTCATGTCTCACTGAAGAAAAACTTTTCCCAGCTTGCTATCACATGGCTTACAGAGCAAGTTTTAAAAGTTATGGCTTGACTCAAAAATAAAATCCACTCACAAAAAATTAAAGGTCTGTCACCACTGAGGATAAGTCTTTAAAATGTAATGGAGGATATAAATGCAATTCCAAAGGGAAAAAATCAATAACATGTTGAGCTACTACCACATCAGAAAAATAAGTACGCAGTCACCCAAAGTGCCTACTCTGGAAAGGATAACATTCATTTAAATCTTTAAAATTTATTTAGCTTATAAACTTGGGGGTGCAATGCCTTCCAGAATGGCTTGTGTTACTGGATCCATTTATTAACAGATCTAAGTTTTTAAGTTACATCACAGCTATACAATCTTATAAAAATCCCTTCCCCATGAATATTCTTTGTTCAAGTGTTCCACGAAGTACACTATCTTAATTATATCCTGAAAACTAAACAGCTAAATTTAGATGCAACAGGCAGTCAGTTAAAAAAAAAAAAAAATGACTACAGTATTATCTTCAACTGCATAGAAATCCAGAGACAATGTAAATTTGTGGGATGTCCACAAAACATTACCAATTCCTCGCACAGACAGACTCAGTAATGAAATACAAACTATCCATGTTTGTTTTAGGCCTTGTTTAAAATTTATTTTATACCAATGGTATCTTATTAGTGGCCTTTTCTAAAGAAAGATCACACTATATTTGTTCACTGTGTGATATTCACAGAAATAGACTAGTAAGCAAGAAGAATTCCCGCTAAGATTTTTAGCAATACAGTGAAAAACCACATTAATCAAATGACTTTGATATTCTGAATGTTCATCTTTAAAGAAAATTCAAAATCAAAATTATTTTAAGGACTCTCTAATTACTCCTAGTCTTGGCTATAATACTCCATGGGCTTCCCTTGGGGCTCGGCTGGTAAAGAATTCGCCTGCAATGTGGGAGACCTGGGTTCGATCCCTGGGTTGGGAAGATCCCCTGGAGAAGGGAAAGGCTACTATCTTCCAGTACTAACGTACTATGAAGAGCTACAAAAAAGATTTAATGCTTATTACACTAACCAGAGAAGAAAGCTATGATTCATGCTGATACAAATAATAAACGATGAAAAAACCTATTTCCTCAATCTGTTTTCATAGAGAATAGTCTAATCGAAACTACTCACTAAAACAAATGAAATACAATATTCCTCTGTCAATGAGGTTCCTCCTTTATTTATGTATTTATTAATTTATCTACCTAACTTAGGCATGTGAAAACCAAGTGCATTGATTTTCCCCAATGATACCAAGTCAAATATCATTATAATATTTAGAGCAAACACCAGGAGAGAAGGGGAGAATCTATAAGAAATTATCATGTGCAAGCAGAACAGACATTTTCTGATAAGAGAACAAAAATGTGGAATCAAAAGACAGAAGCTGCACAGTCAAGAGTTTGACTCAACATTCATAATTCCTCCAAATACATGAAGGAACCCAACGACAGAATAAGTAAGTCCCATAGCAAAGCAGCAAGCTCACAACCACTGGAAGCAGAGGAGCAGATCAGGCAGCTACTGTCAGGAATACAGTGCCGTATGTCGTGTCCTCCCCAAGTTCCCAATGGGATGGCATTAGGAGGTGGGGCCTTTGGGAGGTCATTAGGCCATGAGAGTAGAGCCCTCAGGAATGGAATCAGTGCCCTTATAAGAAGAGGCCAGAGAGCTGGGGAGCTCCCTTCCCGCCACATGAAGTCACAGCAAGAGAAACAGCTCCTGTGAACCAGTTAAAGAGCCCTCACTGGAATCTGACCACACAAGCACCTTGATCTGAGACTTCCAACCTCCAGGAAGGTGAGAAATAAATGTTTATTGTTTAAGTCACCAGGTAGGTATTCGGTATAGCAGACCAAAATGGCTAAAACAGCATGAAAACTGCCAGCACTTAAGCAGGCAGGCTAATTGGTTCAGACTTCTAAAGTCCAATCCAACTTGGGTTCTAAAAACTAATCTCTATAATCTCGGGGGTGGGGGTGGGATTAACAAGATAAAATTCTGAATTTGTACTAAATAGACCAAATACAGGGTGGGGCTTCCCTGGTGGCTCAGACAGTAAAGAGTCTGCCTGCAACTTGGGAGACTTGGGTTAGGAAGATTCCCTGGAGAAGGGCATGGCAACCCACTCCAGTATTCTAGCCTGGAGAATCCCATGGACGGAGGGGCCTGGCGGACTACAGTCCATGGGGTTGCAGAGAGCTGGACACAACTGAGTGACTAACAGAGGATGGGGCAGATGTGAGCATCAAAGGCTTGCTCAGGTGACGACCTAACCCAACCTTAGATTCCATTAGAAAGACAGAGTCCAGTACATGGGAGTCCTGAGTTCATCATGGTGCTGCCCATTTTAAACAGATATGTGCACACATGAAAGTGTCTAGACAGTAGTGATCAGGATGGTAAGATGTGAAAACTGTCGCAGGAGGAGATCCAAGAGAAGATAAGGATGATGATGTAAGAAAAGAAAAAGGATGTGCGTGAGTCCACTCAGGCTGCTGTAACAAGATATCAGACTAGGGGCTTAAGAACCAGGCTTCAGAATTTTCTGCTAGTTTTGGAGGCTGGAAGTCCAAGACCAGGGTGCAATCAGGGTTGGTTTCTAGTGAAGCCTCCATTCCTGGCTTGCAGTTAATCACCTTCTCGCTTTTGTCCTCATAAGGCCCCTGCAGACAGAGAGAGATCTCTGGTGGTCTTCTTTGAGAACACCAGTCTTATAGGATTAGGGCCCATCCTTATGACCTCATTCAACCTTGATCACCTCCCTAAAGGCTCTGGATCCAAATACAGTCACGTAAGGAGTCAAGGCTTCAATGTATGAATTTGGTGGGGGACCACATTCAGTCCAACCTCAAGTATATGAGGGGCTAACGGAAAAGGACACTGATTTAGTCTTTAGTACTCTATAAGGCAAAATTAGAAACGGGGGAAGACCACTAGAGTTGGACTAGATGAAGTCTAAGTTGCTTTCAACTCTAACAACTATGACACTATCATTATTTACAGGATAAGTTATCGGGCACTTCCGATGGGCCAAACCCTGTGCTGAGTACCTCTCACTGAGCCTTCACACCCGATCTGAGGTACGTGCTACTATTACGGCCATCTGTCATTCTTTGTAAATTAGGCTCCCACTTGTCCAGTGTCCCAGTGCTGGCAAGGGGCAGAAGGAGCCCCGGGTCCCAGGCCGTCCAATGCCAAAGTCACCCACTCGGCTTTGAATGTTAAACTGAAGAGCCTCCCCTAAATTAGTAAAAGATAGTAAGTACAACTGAGGCGATAACGCCAACGATCACCAGAAAATCACTCAGAAGAGAACTAAAGACTAGCAACCACGTCAGCACCAGTGCTCATTTTCTTCCTAGAGGCCAGCTGTTTCCTCACAGGGCCAGAGTTCATCTCACCACGCACCAAGGAGGCAGGTGGTATTAAGCCTTCCTCATACTTGTACCAGGACTAAGAACATCTGAGCTCAGATTGCAAACCAAAGCCTAGGCTAATGCACATGCAAATCATTTACTTCAAGTATAATCCACTCCTATTGCGCGCTCACTCGGCTCAGGTTCTGAGACCTGGGCATTGGACCACAAGTCACAGGGAGGGCCAGGTATCATCCAAACCTGCCTTCAAGGCCAAGACAGCCAAGGAGAGCAAGTCCTAGGAAACAAAGTCAGGCTTTCCTCCACCAGGTCCTGCGGCCCATTTGACAAATACTAACAGAGCCACTGCTCTGCTCCCAGGGAACATGCAGAGAGCAGAGTAAATGCCACTCACCGAGACCCTCACTCTGGTGGGAAAAGCCTAAACAAACTGACGCACAGCAGGCCTGCGAGCTGTTACACCCAGCAGGTCCCGTCGTCCTGACTACAGCTCAGAACTTCCCTGCTTTTCACTGGAGGAAGGGGTGGGCCACAGTGCTAACTGCGGGGTCAAAGAGAAAGAAAAGTGTGAAGCCTTTCTCCTTAAAGGCAAGGAAAGGCGTTATCCATGTCCTGTTGCCATGGCGCTGGGGAAACAGAGAAGGCAGGCGTTCCACCACCAGAGCTTAGACAGAAACACCGCAGCAAGAGAGGACAAAAGGCACAGAGGTTTCAGTCCGCGGGTGGGCGGCAGGCGGGAAGGAAGGCTTTGAAAAGTCACAGGAGCTGGAACTGTGGGGACGGAGGACAGGGCAGAACTATTAAGGAAAAGGTCTCAGCCTAATCCCTGCTCATTGTCCACACTCCTGGTAGACCAGAGTTCTTCATGGAAGAGTCAGCAGAAAAGTCAAAATAAAAACACACCACCTGTGGCTGACTCAAGGTGATGTATCGCAGGGGCCGACACAAGGTTGGACAGCAATTATTCTCCGATTAAAAAAAAAAAACACCAAATTTCTGAAGTATTCTATATCACATTAGAATATTTCTACTTAGATATTTTCTGAAAGCTCTCTGTTTGGTCAAAACGCACCTTAGGTTTCAACCAGCTAACTTTCCACTGAAAGTAAGCATATCTTCTTAGACAAGGAAGGCCCCAGAGTGGGAGAAACCTGCGCTGTGAGGTGAGGCAGAACACATCCTCTTTCTGCCATGTACAACTGGGGGAGCCTGGATAAGTTACTTGGCCTATCCAAGCCTGTTCTTTATCTGAAAGATTAAAACAGAAAGAAGGAACAGGCTTAAAGGCTGACTTTTAATTGTAAGTTTATAAATATTCATTCCCCAGCCTTAAACATTTCCAATATCTATAATGTCTCCTCTAACACCATCAGAGATAGGAAGGGAAGGCAGCTTGCACCACTGGTAGATACAGAATTGAAAAAAATCACACAAGGTCAAAATCTTCCTTAAGGCGTGAAGAGGCAATTCGCAAAAGAAGAAATAATAATAATGATCCTCATAATCATACAGAAAATAATCGCACCTTTAATTCATAATCAAAGGAGTATATTTTAGCCAAGTTTTTTAAACCACACCAAGTACTGTCATCAGTTACTGGGACACAATACTCTATATTCTGCTGTCAATGTACACACGATCTGTCTAGACAGAAACAGAACAATGTGAATCAAAGCCTTAAAAATGTGGATTCCCTTTCATCCACCACTTACAATTTTAGGGAATTTCCTAAGAAACTATTAAGTGAATATTCTTGACAGAACTGTAATGAAAAACTGGAAGCCACAGGCCCAGTATTCAGGTAAATCACAGTATTTCCATACAATGGAAAATACACAGTCCATATAAGGAAAATACACAGTCACTAAAAATGCTTATGTTGGAAAAATATTTGCAAAGCATAGGAAAGCTGACGGGCTAAAACTTTTATTTTATGAAGAGCTCATAAAAATCATTAAGGAAAAAAAACTATCCATGAAATCAGATCCTTATCTTATACCATACACAAAAACAAACTCAAAATGGATTGAAGCCTAGGCTATATGAACTGAAAGCATAAAAATCCTAGAAAAATACATAGAGGATAAGCTTCCTGACATCAGTCTTAGTGATGATTTTTTTGATTTGACAACAAAAGCAAAAAAAAACAACAATTGGGATTACATCAAATTAAAAATCTTCCATACAGGAAAGGAAACCATTCATGAAAAGGCAACCTATGGAATGATAGCAACTATTTGCAAATCATACATCTACTAACAGGTTAGTATCCAAAAGAACTCATACAATCCAACAGCAATAAAACAAACAATCTAAAGCTGCAAAGGAACCAATAGACATTTTTCTGTAAAAGACATGAAAGTGGCAACGGGTGCGTGAAAAGATGCTCAGCATCGCTAGTATTCAGAGACCTGCAAACCAAAACCAGGGAGATACCACCTCACAACGGTCAAAATGGCTACCGTGAAAAGGACAAGGAAAACAAGTGTTGGAGAGCTTGTGGAGGTAAGGGAACCCTCGTGCACTGCTGGTGGGAATGTAAACTGGTGCACTCACTATGGAAAACAATGTGGAAGCTCCTCAAAAGATTTAAAATAGAACTACCATATGCTCCAGCAATTCCACTTCTGCATACTTACCCAAATAAAATGAAACACTAATTCAAAGATACATGCATCCCTATTCACTGCAGCATTACTTACCATAGCCAAGATTTGGAAGCAAACTAAGTACCCATCAATAGATGAAGATGTGGTGCATGCGCGCACGCGCACACACACACACACACCCCAGAATATTACTCAGCCATAAATAATGAAAAAATAAAGAAATCTTGCCATTTGCAACAACATGGATGGACCTAGAAGGCATTATGCTAAGTGAAATAAGGCAGAGAGAAAGACAAATATCATATGATTTCACTTAAATGTGGAATCTAAAAAACAAAACAAATGAACAAACATAACAAAACAGAAACAGAGCCAGAGATACAGAGAACCAACATCTGGCTGCCACATGGGAGGGAGAAGGATGAATAAAACAGATGAGGAGATTAAGAGATATTAATTTCAGTTACAAAATAAATGAGTTAGGGGGATGAAATGTACAGGTGGGGAATATAGTCAATAATTGTGTAATATCCTTGTATGGTGACAGATGGTAACTAGACCTATCACAGTGATCATTTTGTAATCTATAGAATCAAATCACTATGTTGTGTTGTTGTTGTTTAGTCGCTAAGTCATGTCTGACTCCTTGGAAACAATGGAAACAGTGACAGACTTTATTTTCTTGGGCTCCCAAATCACTGCAGATGGTGACTATAGCCATGAAATTAAAAGATGCTTGCTCCTTGGAAGAAAAGCTATGACCAACCGAGACAGCACATTAAAAAGCAGAGACATTACTTTGCTGACAAAGGTCTATCTAGTCAAGGCTATGGTTTCTCCAGTAGTCATGTAGGGATGTGAGAGTTGGACTATAAAGAAAGCTGAGCATCGAAGAATTGATGCTTTTGAACTGTGGTGTTGGAGAAGACTCTTGAGAGTCCCTTGGACAGCAAAGAGATCAAACCAGTCCATCCTAAAGGAAATCAGTCCTGAATATTCATTGGAAGGACTGAGACTGAAGCTTCAATATTTTGGCCACCTGATGTGAAGAGCTGACTCATTAGAAAAGACCCTGATGCTGGGAAAGATTGAAGGCAGGGGGAGAAGGGGATGACAGAGGATGAGATGGTTGGATGGCATCACCGACTCAACGGACATGCATTTGAGCAAACCCTGGGAGTTGGTGATGGACAGGGAAGCCTGACGTGCTGCAGTCCATGGGATCGCAAGGAGTCAGACACGACTGAGCGACTGAACTGAACTGAACCAGAGATGGACTTCAGAGTAAAAACAAGTGAACAGAATATGTCTTCCTGAGGACCTGTGAGTCAGATGCCATGTTAATACCAGAGGACATAACTGATACCCAGTAGCTGGTACTGGCAACCACCATCGGGCCAGGAGGCCCCCACCTGACTTCAGCAATGTGCTGGCATTCAAGAGCCTGAATCCGGCCCCAGGGAAATGCACATGGACTTGCTGAAAGTCCATGGGGCACTGCGGGCCACACACCACACACTGGGGCCTCAACACTTGTTTCACACCAGCAAACCCTTAACAGACACTGAGTGAACTGGGCACACTCAAAGCAAATTTTGAAAAATCAGCTTGCATTTCGACTTCTCTTAGAAAGTCCAACTCCAACTAACTGAGCAAGAGGATTTTGCTCAGGCTTAAAAGTAGAAAGGGAAATGTAAGTGTACACCCCTTTTGCTAAGAAAAACCTTGAAACTGACAAATCATTCACCACACAAATTTCGATTTTCCTCTTCTCTCCCTAAAGTCTCTAGGTAACCTGAGACAGCTGCCTCCAGGGGCTGCACTGAGGTACCGCCAACAAGCCTGCAGACACAGGAGGTCAGGGTGGTGTTTATCCTGCAGGCAAAGGATGCTCCTGGGTCCCAGGATGGCCAGCCTCCCCTCGACGCATCATGCAACAGACACGGCTTCAGACCACTGCTTTTACTGGGGCCACTTCTGAGCAAGGAGCAAAGCAGGCATACTTCTTCCCACAGCGCCTCTGTCTCTCCTTCTCTCAATCCCTCGTCTCGCTCACTGAAGTTGACTCTCTACCTGCCTCACTCCTTCCAGAGTTAGCTGTAGGACCTCCATCTAGTCCCTTCACCCGGAGAGCCTGTTTTCTCCTGTGGAGGATGAGATGGTGAGAAGAGATTTCTGAGATCCTTTTCTGCCTTCAAAATTCTGTGATTCCACCACAACTCACTAAGATCACTAAACAGGAGTACCAACCAGGGAAAAGCATGCAGCAACTTTGTTGCCGTTCAGCCACCAAGTCATGTCTGACTCTTCGAGACCCCATGGACTGCAGCACGCCAGGCTTCCCTGTCCTTCACCATCTCCCGGAGTTTGCCCTAGTTCACACCCAGTGAATCGGTGATGCCATTCAACCATCTTCATCGCCTGTCGCCCGCTTCTCCTCCTGCCCTAGATCTTTCCCAGCATCAGGCTCTTTTCCAGTGAGTCGGTTCTTCACATCAGGTGGCAAAAGTACTGGAGCTTCATCTTCAGCATTAGTCCTTTCAACAGTATTCAGGGTTGATTTCTTTTGACTGGTTTGATCTCCTTGCTTTTCAGGGGACTCTTAATAGTCTTCTCCAGCACCACAGTTTGAAAGCATCTTTATTTCTCACTAAATGTTTCCAAAATGCCTACTGCAAAGAAGTAGATTCATTTAGACCCTGGCTCTGGTGTTCTAATTTTTATACACTGTAAGTAAAAACAGAATTTTGTCATTCTTTCTATTCATAATGAGAACCTCTTAGGTGAGGTCAACAGAGTCTTTTCTTCAGCAGCATATTCTTCCTCAACAAGAGAAGTTCAGGCGTTTGGACTAACAGAATCAAGAATGTCTTTCACTCCAAAAAAAAGAAACTACTGTTTTGATATGCTCTGTCCAATTTTTCCTCCAAGAAAAATATTTGTATTATTTTACTACTAATATTTTTTATGAGTTTTTTATGAGTAAAGCATTTCTTTGAAATTAAATAAATCATGCTTGTCAAAGTTCAAAAGAACTCTCTTCTACCTTATAAAATGCATTTATGAAGAAAGTAGGTCATTATGTCCTTAATTGTATAAAAAATTTTTTTCTCTTCTATGAAAACAAATCTCCGAAGCACTGAGAGGAAGAATAGTATCCTTATGTAGACATCAGATTTAGCCCTGATTCAACTAATAAAACAAGAAATATGTATTATTTATTCATATATGGTTTAGCAGATATTAGGGCAAAGTCAAAAGTAAAACAGGTTCCCTGCCTGCAAGGAGTTTACAGTCTCACAGGAAAATCAATGTATACACCAAATAAAGTCTAGGTTAGGTATTTATACTTATGTTTGCCAAACACTACATAATTGACTAGGGATGCGAGTAAGACTCCACCGCTGCCGTAAACACTCTCACAAACTGGTGGGGCACCAGGGCCGCATGACCCAGGCACGTCTAGCCTGCCAGCTCTCAGTACAACCTCCACTGCGCTGACAGGGGCAAGCCCAGCGCCTCTGGGAAGGGGGTGGCGTCAGGATAAAGGGAGAGGTAAGAAGATGGGGTCAGCTGTGGTCATTTCCTGTATTGTGGAATTTGCTGTCAAGTAAAACCAGGGCCTTGTTGATTAGTTTGCTTGGTTTTTATTAGTCTGAAAATCTTCTCTCTTTTTTTTTTTCTTTGGTGAATTTAATTCATACACATTTAAAGTAATTACAAACACAATGGGTTTATATCTATCAACTTAGGTTGTGCTATCTGCCCAACTATTTTATTTTAATCTCCTTTCTGGCCTCCTGTTGAAGTGATTTATTATCCCACCTGATGCAAAGAGCCAACTCATAGGAAAAGACCCTGATGCTGGGAAAGACTGAAGGCAGGAGGAGAAGGGGGCGACAGGGGATGAGATGGTTAGACAGCATCATTCACTCGATGGACATGAACTTGAGCAAACTCCAGGAGACGGTGAAGGGCAGGGAAGCCTGGCGTGCTGCAGTCCATGGGGTCGCAATGAGTTGGACATGACTTAGCAACTGAACAACCACACAAATGTTCCCATGTCCCCACAAGTTTGAAAGCTATACACTTGGTTTCTATCCTTTTATCATCAGAAATTACAATAAAGTATATAAAGTTCATCAATCCTTTCTTTCTTCCATCTGATCTTAGAACACTTTTAACACTCCTTACACATTCTTCATCACTCCATTTCCAACTCGCACACTGGAATTCAGCCATAGTGGATTTGCCTGCAGTTCCCTGAAGACCCTACACAGCCTCTCTGGCCTCCGCACTCCGCTGCTCCCTTACGTGGAATGCCCCCCTTCCCTACCACCCCAATTCTCCTCACACCTGTTCCCTGTCTGGCTTCACCCTGCTTACCCCCTGGGTCCTTGTCTCTCAATAACACAGCAGCTGCACCCTGTTCCACCCGCCCGCCCTCCTAGACATTAAGATACAGCACGAGGACGGCTGGGCACCAGGCCCCAGCAGACCGGGCCGCCTGGCGCACCACAAGATGGGTACTCAGTAAATATTTGCTGGATGAACAAATCAGTGAACAAAAGTATCAAACAGACAAAAATCAGGATGAAAGCAAAACAGGCAACAGATGAAGAACAGTCCATTCACTGCAGAACGAAAAGACTACCATGGTGATAAGGAGGCAGGCTCTGGTGCCAGACAGAGAGAATTCAAATCCTGACTCTCTGCTTACTAGTAGGTGACCTTCCACAAGTATGTAACTTCCCTGTGACTTTGGAAAAGGAAGCTAACAATAAACAGCCTCATTAGTTTAGTATAAGGAATAAATAAGCTAATACTTGAGAAGCACTTAAAACACTTTTTGTTAAGATTCTGTCTGCATGTTTACAATAGAGGTTGAATGTCTACTTGTTAAGCAGCATAATTTAACTAAAACTGTTATTAGATTCTTATTTAAAACCTGGTTACTCATACATTAATTTACCATAATGCCTTGACACGATTAGGTACAGACCTACGGCCCACGAGGAAAATACCATTGTATTTCAGAACTGGAAAACATTCAATATAGATCATTTCAAAAGTTAAGCAATATTAAGTACATGCATTAAAAATACAGAAAAAGGGAGTAATAATTTATCTTTTAAAGAATTCCATCAAAATATGATCTAAAGGAATCATTTAAACTTTTGAAGGAACACCTTTCAATTTTTTTATTGAGGTGATAATATGTGAATTCTGTAGTCTTATTGAATTTTATTATAATTCCATAATTATAGCTAGAAAAAGTGTTATGCTATGTGCTATGCTCAGTTGCTCAGTCATGTCTGACTCTTTGTGACCCCCATGAACTATAGCCAGCCAGGCTCCTCTGTCCATGGGACTCTCCAGGTGAGAATACCGGAGGGGGAGATCTTCCCAACCCAGGGATGGAACCCAGGTCTCCTGCATTGCAGGTGGATTCTTTACCATCTGAGCCACCAAGGAAGCCCATAAAAAATGTTAAGTGTTTTAAAATTTCTACATTATTCAAAAATATTATCCAAATAGTGAAATTACTCATTATTATCCCATAAGACAGATGACAAATGAAAACCGCTCAGTCGTGTCTGACTCTTTGCGACCCCATGGACTACACAGCCCATGGAATTCTCCAGGCCAGAATACTGAAGTGAGTAGCCTTTTCCTTCTCCAGGGGATCTTCCCCACCCAGGGACTGAACCCAGGTCTCCCGCATTGTGGGTGGATTCTTTACCAGCTGAGCCACAACGGAAGCCCAAGAATACTGGAGCAGGTAGTCTATCCCTTCTCCAGCAGATCTTCCTGACTCAGGAATCAAAGCAGATGACAAATTAAAGAATTATTCTGGAGTTTTCTCTCTAAAATAATAAGATATTAGCATGATGTGTTTCAGTAGCATGTAAAGGTCTCAGAATCAATTCTATTTCTCTGTTTCTGAATTTGGATGACAATTTGCTCTATTACATCTTCTATTTTTCCTAATTAAATATTTAATATTTCCTAATTAGTTTGATTTAATGAATATCTTATGACTTTGAATTAATAACCACATTTTATCAAGCTTTGTTCTTGATAATCTACCTCGTTTTATTACCCAAAGTTCTCTTTTAAAGATGAAGAAATTCCAGTTGTGTCTTAATATCCTAACCCATGATATGCAGGGCAGGTGCAGCAATAGGTCTTTAAAATATTCAACTCATAATAATGTAATAAAGGCTAATTAACTGTGAAAAGTCACACAGAATCAGGGAGTTTTTATTTTAAAAAGAAAATTATTTTGATCCTTTCATACACATAGACTAGTTGAAATTAGGTTCACAGTAGAGGTCCTTGCAGAAACTGCATTAATAAATAGATAAAAATTATTGCAATTAAAATTTTAACTACGACATATACAAACGCACCTGGAAGTCGTTTTATTTTTCCCTTTGGTATTTAGATTCTCTTCTTATTTTTGTCTTATTTTGTTTCTGCTATCAGATACTCAGTGCCTATGGTAGCATTGTAGTACTATGCTTACATGGATTACCTCATTTAACATTCCGAACATTTCAGCAAGGTTGGTATTACTACCCCATTACACATTATAAAATACACTCAGGGACGAAAGGGCTCAGAAAGGCCTGTCTGGCTCTCTACCTCACCATACACTTTTATCAGGCCCATCAGCTCTTATCTGAGGTAAAGAGGGTAGTCAAATCATCACAGAATAGTCAACGTTTTAAAAAGTCTCAAAGCCATCGTTAAATATTGTTTATCTGATTAGTGTGTGTGCGTGTGCATGCACACACATGCACACACACAGACATAATGCTCTTTTGAAGTTAGACGCTTTACTTACTGCTGGGTGCCTGCTTTAAAGGATTCCTTAACCCCAGTGGGCCTGATCCAGCCATCTGGGAGCTGGTGCAGAGGAGGCTGTTCCTTGAAGGGAAGCTAACAGGGCCAGCAGTGAGAAGAAGAGGGGCTGCACTGTCACCATCCTGCACTGGCTGAGGACACTTGAGGACACCAGCTAAGTCTCCTGACGCCACACGGCGTGTCCACCACACGAGCGCCCGGCAGGGACGGTAATGCTCACCCTGCCTACCTCAGAGCTGACGGCAGGATCAAACACCACAGCATGCGTAAAGGTACCTGGGAGACTACACTCAGCACCGTATTAAGATCTGGCAAAACATTTTCACTTCGTATTTTTATTTTGAAGGATCTATATAGCATTCCTGCCATTATGAAGTATTTTTAGAAGCAAATTCTTTGAAGAGATTAGTTTACATTTTAAAACTACAGGGAAATGGGATTAAGTTTACAGGATGTTTTCTTTAAAAAAAAAAAATCTGTTTTGCAAAATGAGCTATCATTGCATGAGCTAAATCTGAACATACAAACAAAACTCTCTCATTCTTTCAAAAATTATTTACATAGTACCTACCATGCATCAAGCAGCTGGCCGTTTGCAGGAACAGTGCCTGACACAGAGCAGGCAACAAGGAATGTTCGATAGACAGACCTGACTAAAGGTGCTCTGTTAACCCTGCTCCACTAGAAGAGTGATGAAAATGAGACAAAAGCAGAGGCGCGCTGTCCCAAAACTCCCAAGTCAGCCTGCCTGTTATCAGAGGAACAAAACGGAAACATGAAAATCAGGCACACACACAAAAAAATCTGTAATTTAAAAAATAAACCCCCAAGTGTAAAGCCTGCTTTTCACCAATCAAATAAACCAGGGAAGGCAGCATTTCTAGGCCATTACCCTTGGGCTGACACGGCATTTACAAAATGGCTTAGCTAATTAGTCTAATCACCACTTCTGTTCCACATGGTTGTAGCCGCCTAATTACCCAAGTCAAGAATGTTCACCCAGCCCCCATAAGCCAAGCCCCTCCACGGCTCTAGTTCCTTCAACAGTTCTGTCACGGGAACATTTAATGACACGACCACATATTAAACGCAAGGACTGATGTAAAAGTAACCCCGAAGTGTGGGGAAGGAACAGACTAACAGTTAATAGGCCTCCTGCTGCAGCTGCTGCTGCTAAGTCGCTTCTGTCGTGTCCGACTCTGCGACCCCATAGACGGCAGCCCACCAGGCTCCCCCGTCCCTGGGATTCTCCAGGCAAGAACACTGGAGTGGGTTGCCATTTCCTTCTCCAATGCATGAAAGTGAAATGTGAAAGTGAAGTCGCTCAGTCGTGTCCAACTCTTAGCGGCCGCATGGACTGCAGCCCACCAGATTCCTTCATTCATGGGATTTTCCAGGCAAGAGGACAGGAGTGGGGTGCCATTGCCTTCTCCAATAGGCCTCCAGAAGCATGCAACTAAGAGTATGGAAAATAACCCTGGTTTCTGATCATCTTTTTTTTCTCTCTCTCTTTTTAAAAAATTTTATTTGGGGAAAATTGCTTTACAATGTTGTGTTAGTCTCTGTTGTACAACAGCGCAAATCAACCGTAATTATACATGTATCACCTCCCTCTTGAGCCCCCCTCCCTCCCCTCACTCCGCCCCTCCGTCACGGAGCGCCAGGCTGGCCCCCTGTGCTGACAGCGCCTTCTTCCCAGCCATCTGCTTTACCCCCGGCAGTGTGTATATGTCAGTGCTACTTTCTCTGTGCGTCCCACTCTCTCCCTTCCCCACTGTGTCCACAAGTCCATTCTCTATATCTGAGGCTCCATTCCTTCCCTGCAAATAAGTTCATCAATACCATTTTTCTAGATTCCATATGTATGTGTTAATATATATTTGCTTTTCTCTTTCTACTTGCTTCACTCTCTATAACAGGCTCGAGTGTCATCTACCTCACTCGAACAAACTCAAGTTTGTTCTTTTTTATGGCTGAGAAATATTCCATTGTATATATGTACCACATCTTTTTTTTTCATTTATTTTTATTAGTTGGAGGCTAATTACAATATTGTCGTGGTTTTTGCTATACATTGACATGAATCAGCCATGGATTTACATGTGTTCCCCATCCCGATCCCCCCTCCCACCTCCCCCACCATCCCATCCCTCTGGGTCTTCCCAGTGCACCAGCCCCGAGCACTTGTCTCATGCATCCAACCTGGGCTGGTGATCTGTTTCACCCTTGATAATATACATGTTTCAATGCTGTTCTCTCAAAACATCCCACCCTCGCCTTCTCCCACAGAGTCCAAATGAAACTGGAGCCCATTATACAGAGTGAAGTAAGCCAGAAAGATAAACACCAGTACAGTATACTAACGCATATATATGAAATTTAGAAAGATGATAATGATAACCCTATATGCAGGACAGGAAAAGAGACACAGATGTATAGAACAGACTTCTGGTTTCTGAGAATCTTTTCATCGTCCTTTTTAAAATCCGTAGTAAACGGAGAACCGAGAGAACAAATGTCACGTTGTAGCCAGGCGGTCAGGACGTGCCGGGGCGGAGCCGCCGTTCGGCCTGCGGAGCTGCCTGCCAGGATGAGCGGAGTCACAGAGGCCGGGACCGCCGGGCGCCTCTGAGCCCAGCGAGGCACCGGGCTTCCAGGCCAGGAGCACATTCTGCGAAGAGGCTTGCTTTGCCCTGTAACCTCAGAGAGCTGGGCCACGGGTCTGATTTCTCCCAGTTTGGGCCTCCTTTCAGAAGCACTTCAGAATAAGACTTATAGTAAAGGAGAAACAGAGAGACCAAGGAACCAAGGCAGCAGCACCAAAGGTGCAGAGAAACCAGAAGAGAGGATGTGGCTACTTATCTGATATTTTGTTGCAGTTTCACTATTTGGAATAAATAACATCAAAGAAAAAATAAACAGTTTAGGCAGAAAAAAAATTACCTGGAAGAACAAAAATAGGGTGGCTGATTTAATGAGAATACCAGGGATTAGCACCACAGTTTGAAAGCATCAAACTGATGCTTTTGAATTATAGTGCTGGAGAAGACTCTTAAGAGTCCTTGGACTGGAAGGTGATCAAACCAGTCCATCCTAAAGGAAATCAACCCCAAATATTCATTGAAAGGACTGATGCTGAAGCTGAAGCTCCAATACTTTGGCCACCTGATGCAAAGAGCTGACTCACTGGAAAAGACCCTGATGCTGGGAAAGACTGAAGGCAGGAAGAGAAGGGGATGACAGAGGATGGGATGGTTGGATGGCGTCATTGACTCGATGGACATGAGTTTGAACAAACTCCGGGAGACAGTAAGGACAGGGAAGCCGGGCGCGCTGCAGTCCGTGGGGTCACAAAGAGTCGGACGTGACTGAACAACAACAACAGCCGGGGACTAGGAAATGTTAAACCTCTATCAAAAAATTATCGAGGGTATGTACCTCCCTGGAGGTGCAGTGAATAAGGATCCACCTGCCAATGCCGGAGAAACGGGCTGGATCCCTGGTCTGGGGCGCGTCCACATCCAACTAAGCCTGTGTACCACAATGAGAGAAGCCACAACACAGAGTAGCCCCTGTTCTCTGCAACCAGACAAAGCCCTCGAGCAGCAATGAAGACCCGGTGCAACCAAAAATAAATGAACTAATTAATTAAAAAATAAAGTGAAAAGAAGGATAAAGTCTAAAAAAATTTACCTAGGGCAGATTTCTTTATTTTCTATGAAATGCCATTTGCGGTACCTTCTTCCCACGTAATTTATATCATTTTAAACAAGTTTAAAAACCATCAACAAAAAATATCCTAACAAATGGGTTCTGTTACTCTTGTAAGCCTCCTCTTGAGGCCCACCCTGGCAGTGGGGTTTAGACTCAGCTCCCCCTAATCTATTAATATGTTCAACCAGTGCCTATTATACATGCCAGGACTATAAGAAGAAAAAGGAGATAGATCTCATTCTTGTTCTCAAGAAGTTTACAGGCTGGGTGGGAGGAACCGAGTAACACCAAGCAGTATGCAATGGGAGAGCTGGATCTCAACTTCAGGAGCTCTATCCACCAGGCTAAGGAAGCCGGAAATCTGTCCTTCCTCCTCACCTTACATCCCACCACTCAGCAGGTAGTGTTGACCTACACAGACCATGGCGCACTCACTTTCCCACTTATTTGCATTCCCACCCAAACAACTTCCATGTCTCTCCCACAGTGTCCTCCCTCTTCCTTCCCACCTTGGAGAAAGGAGAGGAGCACAATCTTTTTTAAAAGCTAAACTGCTTCCCAGGTGGCGCAGTGGTAAAGAACCCGCCCGCCAAAGTAGGGGACTTGGGTTCTATCCCTGGGTCGGTCGGGATGATCCCTCAGAGCGGGAGATGGCAACCCACTCCAGTATTCTTGCCTGGGAAATCCCATGGACAGAGGCGCCTGGTGGGCTAGCATCCATGGGGTCGCCAAGAATCGGACATGACTGAGTGACTGGGCATGCACACAGGCAAACTGTTTAAACCCCTGCAATGACCTTGACTAACCATGTTAGTAGGACAAAGTCCAAGCAGCCTACTTCACTGCACAATCTGGCTTCAGCTCACCTTTCCAATTCCCCTCCCTCCCTCCCTCCCCCCCTCCTCTCTTGGCTGGGCTGCAGGCCGCTATGGTTTTTCCTGCGCTCAGCTCTTGCCTGCCCCTGGCCGTACACTGCCAACCCTCCAAGTGGCATTCGCTTCCTCTGACCAGCCCCATTTCATCAGCCTCGGACAGCTGTTGTTTCTGTCGGCCCAGCACTTCCTTCTTAGAACAGAACACCTCTTTTCTTCTTTAAATAATCTCTCCTCCATTCTCACTCCATGTGTTAGGCTTAAATTGACATCTTCCCCTCATCTTCACGCAGGGCCAAGCATCTGGGCATGTGACGCAGACTTAGCCAAGGCACTGGCCACAGGGACAGACACATAACTCAAGCCAGGCCTATCAAAACGAAGCCCAGAGATTTTGGGGGAGATACAGGGAAGAGGCACGTGCTGGGCCAGATGGTGGGTAACAAACGGGACCATACACCCAGCAGAGGCCATGCTGCGGCAAAACAGTGTTTGGTGACAGGCGCTATTCCCCTCTAACTCAGTCTTGGGGGCCAACTATCTCTGGTGCATCAGGGTCAAGATGAAAAAGCAAAGACGCAGGACAAGGAGTCAAAGTCTGTAACCCTGCTCAGCCAGTTACCAACCACATGAACTTGGGGAAATCAATTAATTAACTATTGTAGTCTCTTCTCTATTTCTTTGCATTGAGGAAGGCTTTCTTATCTCTCCTGGCTATTCTTTGGAACTCTGTATTCAAATGGGAATATCTTTCCTTTTCTCCTTTGCTTTTCGCTTCTCTTCTTTTTACAGCTATTTGTAAGGTCTCCTCAGACAACCATTTTGCCTTTTTGCATTTCTTTTCCATGGGGATGGTCTTGACCCTTGTCTCCTGCACAATGTCACGAACCTCCGTCCATAGTCCATCAGGCTCTCTGTCTATCAAGTCTAGTCCCTTAAATCTATTTCTCACTTCCACTGTATAGTCATACGGGATTTTATTTTGGTCATACCTGAATGGTCTAGTGGTTTTCCCTACTTTCTTCAGTTTAAGTCTGAATTTGGCAATAAGGAGTTCATGATCTGAGCCACAGTCAGCTCCCGGTCTTGTTTTTGCTGACTGTATAGAGCTTCTCCATCTTTGGCTGCAAAGAATATAATCAATCTGATTTCTGTGTTGACCATCTGGTGATGTTCATGTGTAGAGTCTTCTCTTGTGTTGCTGGGTGTTTGCTATGACCAGTGCGTTCTCTTGGCAAAACTCTATTAGCCTTTGCCCTGCTTCATTCTGTACTCCAAGGCCAAATTTCCCTGTTACTCCAGGTGTTTCTTGACTTCCTACTTTTGCATTCCAGTTCCCTATAATGAAATCCAAGGCCAAATTTCCCTGTTACTCCAGGTGTTTCTTGACTTCCTACTTTTGCATTCCAGTCCCCTATAATGAAAAGGACATCTTTTTTGGGTGTTAGTTCTAAAAGTTGGCTTAAAGCTTAACATTCAGAAAACTAAGATCATGGCATCTGGTCCCATCACTTCATGGGAAATAGATGGGGAGACAGTGGAAACAGTGTCAGACTTTATTTTTCTGGACTCCAAAATCACTACAGATGGTGATTGCAGCCATGAAATTAAAAGACGCTTACTCCTTGGAAGGAAAGTGATGACCAACCTAGATTGCATATTAAAAGGCAGAGACATTACTTTGCCAACAAAGGTCCATCTGGTCAAGGCTATAGTTTTTCCAGTGGTCATGTATGGATGTGAGAGTTGGACTGTGAAGAAAGCTGAGCACTGAAAAATTGATGCTTTTGAATTATGGTGCTGTAGAAGACTCTTGAGAGTCCCTTGGACTGCAAGGAGATCCAGCCAGTTCATCCTAAAGGAGATCAGTCCTGGGTGTTCATTGGAAGGACTGATGCTAAAGCTGAAACTCCAGTACTTTGGCCACTTCATGCAAAGAGTTGACTCATTGGAAAAGACCCTGATGCTGGGAGGGATTGGGGGCAGGAGGAGAAGGGGACGACAGAGGATGAGATGGCTGGATGGCATCACTGACTCGATGGACATGGCTTTGAGTAAGTTCTGGGAGCTGGTGAAGGACAGGGAGGTCTGTCGTGCTGCGATTCATGGGGTCGCAAAGAGTCGGACACGACTGAGTAACTGAACTGAACTGAACTGTAGTCTCAGTTTCCTCATCAGCAAAATATCAAACTAGGATTCGATCTGTACTAGATTTAGATCTCAAGATTTCAGCTCGGTGGTTCCACAACCTCCTTTGAGAGATGTGAACTTAGATAATGGCTACAACAAAGCCAGTCCTAACCTGTATCACTTAAAAACCACAAAAGTCTCTTTCTGAGGCTATACTGTGGTGGGTAAAATGTAAATATAAATGGTGCCACCTTTACAGAAAGAAATACAGATGTGCTGTGAAGGGCTTTAAAAGTTCACACCTAAGGCTCTCAAACTCCTCTTACAGAGAAAAAATTATATGGAAACAATTAGAAATACAGACAAAAGTTTGTATATGAAGAGTGTGTGTGTTTGTATGTGTGTATGTGTGCATGTGTTCAACATACATATATGTAGAAATAAAACCACAATGAAATCCTGGAAATACCCTAGGTAGCCAACAATAGGGAATTGGCTAAATAAATTATAGAAGAGCGCTAACATTAAATACTAGATGGCCATTTAAAAAGCATATTTGCAAACAGTTTTAGGAACATGGGTAAATGTCCATAATACAATATTAAGCAAAGTAAAAACAAAATGTAAAACTACATATACTGTACGAATACAAACAAAACACATATGCTCAGAATAAGAGAAGAAACAGAGATGCCTCACAACAAGGTAACAGTGTTTTATCTCTGAGAGGAATTATAGATGACTTTTGTTTTCTTCTTAGGTATTTCTATATATCTCAATCTGTTTACAGTTACCAGGCCTTTTTTCATAATCAGAAAAACATTTCAAATTTTATATTTTAAAAGGGATTTTAAAAAATTAATTACACAAGCCAAGAAAGAAAGCTGCACCCGCCCACATCTTCACCAGAGGCCTGCCCTTTGCACAATCTAGAATTCTCCTAATGTTCACACTCACTCGTGGGCCAAGTAAAAATAATGCTGAAATATCACATTAACAGAGTGGCCTTATTTTGCCAGAGTACTTTCAAATAATTGAGGAGAGGAAAATAAAATACCACTTCCACAGACAGTTAAAATATCCACATGGTCCTCCATTCCTCTCCAAATAACCTGGATGTATTCAAATCAGCTAGGTGACACCTAAAGCCCCAGGAAAATGCGATGCAGAAATGAGCAGGCCATCACCCAAGAAAAGTAGAGCACCATAAAGACAACTTTTAGGGAGGTCCAATCCAGTTACACATAGGACTGTCTCCTGGTATCACTTGAAGACTGGCAAATCAACTTTGTAATGCTTTTAACCAGACACCGCTATAGATATGATGCTAAACTAAATAAAAATCATACTGAATTTTCAAGTGTAAAAATATGCAAACAAAAACCATCAGAGGTGACCTTGTCTACAGAATCAAAAGGTGCTATGTTCACACTCTGGAAGGACAAAGATTCTGGGTAACAGAGTACACACACCACACACACACACACACACACACACACACACACACACACACACACACACACACACACACACACACCACAAACAAGCATGCCTCTATGTTCACACTCTGGAAGGACAAAGATTCTGGGTAACAGAGTACACACACCACACACACACACACACACACACACACACACACACACACACACACACACACACACACACACACACCACAAACAAGCATGCCTCTAAAACTCAGGGAGGCTTCACAGTGAACCATTTCATGGGTGTCCTTGGGTGACCCACAGACAGGAACCTCTCCACCTGTTTTAATCAACAGTCAAATTTCCAGAATTGTCCAAAACTGATAATGCCTGTGGAATGGGAAGAGAGTTCGAGAATGTGTCAAACTGTGACAGTACAAAAGCAGCCAGTGACATTTACAAGAATTAATTCATACACATGTAAAACAAACAGTACTAAGACAGAGGTATTACTTTAAGTACTGTTTCAATGTCAGGACTTTTAGACAAAGGCATTTAAGACATTTAGTCTAAACTAAACATAAATTAAAGCTGACTTAGCACCCTAAATCTATCTTCAAAATAACATACCCACTCATAAAATCCCCTTTTCTAAACTATCATAGTAATCACTGTGCTTTTATTGAATGTTTACAACATGCAATGATTGAGCTGAGCATTTCACAAGCATGGTCTCCTTTTAATCATCATCAAAAAAGTCCCACAAAAAAAAAAAAAAAAAAACAGTTTTAACACCATTTTACCAATGACAAAACTGAAGCTCAGAATTAATATATCTGTTTAAAATCAGAGCACCTTTGAGAGCTGGGATTCAAAGCCAGGACTGTCTGATCCCTTCATGAAGTTAGGATGTTTCCCAAATCAGTAAACGGTAGAATGACTTGCTTATATAACTAACAAGGATCAAAGCTGTAACTGCAGTAATTCCGCTGTGTGCCAACTGGACAAAAGGTGTGTGTTTCCTAAATCAAAGCAGACTACAGCTGGCTGAAACTCCCAGAGAATTCTTTTAGGTTGTTAGTGATACTTTTTGGAAAAGAACGACAGATTCCCTCTTCCACTGTTCCACACTATCTGATGACTTCCCAGCTCAGAGTAAAACCCTACAATTGTTTTAGGAAAGCATGTGGCACACAGGAGGGCTTCGGTAAACATGTGTCTAAGGAATGATGAATTATCAGAGCCACTGTATGCTTCCTTTCCGCCTTCAAAGTGAAAGATGCTTATGTTTTCAGGGAAATAAAACACCATGGCATTAAATAAGCTGAAGAAACAGAAAGCTTGTCTGCAGGAAAATCACTGAGCTTCAAGTTCAGTTGAGATAACAAAAAAAGGACTCAAATGTGCCCCAATTAGAACAAAATGAACTTAAGGTTGCTTCATTCTATTAGCGCTAGAGAAGATTAAAAAGAACCTTTTAAAATGTGCTATAGGTCACTCAGTCTATTCCACCTACACATTAGTAATATAGTAAGAAAAAAGAAAAAAAAAAAACAGTGTAGCTGAAATTAATACAAGCTGAGTACTTGTCTAACTGGGTCTTTATTTTCTCTAATTTTCTCAGTTTCCTCATTTGCAAAATGAGGTTAGACCACAAGATTTCTAAGGACCTTCTTAGCTCTGACATTCTATTAGTAAATCACAATCTCCAACTTAATTTCCAAAACAACTGAGGTAGTAATTATTTACATTGCAAAAAGTCTGCTTTTAGAACACAGTTTAAAATAAATTCCAAACCCCAAATACTAGGAAGAACCTAAAGGGTCTCTCATTTGACCAATTGGACAACTCACCCAATAGCCAATTCCTATATTCTGAATCTTCTAAATGTAAGCATTTAATCTAAATATCCAGGTCCCTGTCCAAACACATGTAAATAGAAAGGAGCTTAGCTTTTCAAACAGCTCTGGGGAAAAAAAGTTCTTTATCATTTTGAGGTAAAAATCTGCTTTTCTGTAAACTTCTCTAATTCTTTGAAGAAAGATGGAATAAGTGTACATATTCCTTTTCAGTAGTCAGGTTTCTCTTTAGACAACAATCCTTGCTCCTAATACTTAAAAACAATTATTCTGTCCATTAAATCTTCTTTCCTTAAACTAAAGACTAGAGTTTCTACATCTCTCCTAATATCACATGATTTTCTGACCATTCATCCACCACTCAGATACTTAGGTGTCCATTCATTGTTAATGCCTCTTTTGAAAAGTGACACCCAGAATTGAATACACTGTCTGTTTCAGATAAAATGACAATGCTTTTGGCACTTATTTATCAAGGAAGATAAAACCAACCCTACAGCATCATTTTAATGATTAAAAAAGATCATGAGCGCAAAGTCTTAGCACAACGCTTAGCATATAATAATCACTCACTAAATGAGTGTTGCTGAGACTGCAGTTAACAATAAGTTACAATAATCTTTTATTAGTATGTTAGAACCAAATGCCCCCAGTCAAGCTGTAAGCTCTAGTTCTCTCCTACATGGGAGGTTTACCTAACGTATCATTAGCTGCTTTCCCTCCAAGCCAGGGTTCAGCAGAGAAATAAAGTGTTGAGGCTCAACTCAAATTGAAGATCAGTCAGAAGCCAAGATAAAGCAATTCCGAAATTAAGACAAAGTAATGGCTAAGGATTTATTTAAACAGTTAATTTATACTCAAGTTTTCAGAACACAAGGATTTCATAAATCAAACAATCCCCACTCTTTACCCCTGAATCACACCATTTAAGGAGGCATCACTGAGACGCGCTGAGGAAACCGTCTGGCACAGACGGTTCTAGAGTTCAAATCCTAGATCCACAATTTAGCTACCGGGTGCCCTGGGGCAAATTACTACACCTTTCTGGTCTCGGGTTCCCCAGCCGTAAAATGGGAGTCGCCACAATACATACCTATCTACCTCAGAGGGATTTGTGGGAACCACGTGAAAATGGCGATGAAGTATGTTCAGAATGGCGCTTTTCACCTTCAAAACTCTTCCTGATGTTGCTGTTATAACTACTTCTCAGAAGTTATCTGAAGAAGCAATTATCCTAAATAATTTTGCTTAGACGTATTATCTGAAAGTCTCGGCCATTTTTAATTGATGGCGAGCCTCACCTCTGCTGTTCAGTCGCTAAGTTGTGTCCGACTCTTCTGTTACTCCATGGACTATGGCCCACCAGGCTCCTCGGTTCATGGGCTTCCCAGGTGGCGCAGTAGTAAAGCATCCTGCCTGCCAATGCAGGAGGCACAAGAGATGTGGGTTCGATCCCTGGGTGGGGAAGATCCCCTGGAGGAGAAAATGGCAAGCCACACCAGTATTCTTGCCTGGAAAATTCCATGGACAGAGGAGCCGGGTGGGCTACAGTCCACGGGGTCTCAAAGAGTCGGACACGACTGACACACAAGTCAGTCAGCAGGTTAGCATTTCTTGCATATTTATAATTTTCTCTTTTCCAAACATCATTTATCTAAGCATTTTAGGGTAAATTTTTTTAATTAATATAAAAAATCCCATGCTAACTTCAATATTTAGCTAGCCACAAATGCTATCACTATAGCAAACGGTATGCTGATATTCACAGAGAATGATGAAATAAAGGTACAAACAAAACTGTACTTATTACACCAGCAACTGCTCTGCATATTAGCACTGCCCAACACAGCACCACGTGGAGCCATTTGGCACCTGAAATATGGCGGATGTGTTATGAATATAAAATACATGTCTGATTTCTAAGACTGCGGGTAGAAAGAAGAAGAAAACAGATAATCTCCTCAATAATTTTCATATTTATTACATATTGAAATGACAATATTTTGGATAACTGAGTTAAATAAAATATATTGTTTAAATCCATTTCACCTGTTTATTTCTACTTTTTTAAGAGGCTGCTAGAAAATTTTAAATTATATACATAAGACTCACATCGTATTTCTCCTGGGCAGCACTGATATAGATGATCCTAAGAATATGCCTCATGAAATTAAATTCAGGACAAGATTTTTGATCTAAATTACAGCATAAACTAAATGTAGAACTTAAATTTTCAGTTTATATATAATTAATTTCAAACTCTTCCCCAACTTCCCTCACAAATTACCTTTGATTAGTGACTCTTCACTTCTAGAGTCATCTGAGAAGCCTTTTTATCAGCATATGCTGAATGTAAAAGATTTCCTTTATTTTCCACAAGCTGACAAAATCTACCTCTATAACACACTTGGCAACTAACCTTCATCAGGAGAGCTAAAAGAAGCAGGGAAGTGTCCAGAGCATCAGAGAGCAGACCATGCGTGACCACACTTGTACTGGCCATTGGGTGCCAGTGCTGGACCCAGCCTCTGGGCCTCTAAAGCACAAAAGCTGATGCTCACAGGCCCAGGAGCAAAGGGCCTCACAGTTTACATTAGACTGGGAGCCTGGTCTTGCACAGATAAAACAAATGACACTTGCCTCATTACTACCTAATTACTAAACACACACCCAGAAGCCAGTAGCCTTTCTGCAGAGATCAATAAAAATGCAAAGCCAGAAGGCAGAAGATGTATTCTGAGAATTCCCACTGGAGAGGAAGAAGAGAACAAAAACCTAAGGAAAAAAATTAAGTTCAGACGCAGTGCCTCTGATATTTTTCTACTCAGAATGAAATGCACTAGCACCATGGTCATCGCCTGGGAGTTTAATCAGAAATGCAGGATCCCAGGCCCCACCCTAAACCTAAAGAGTCAAAATCTGTCTTTTGACAGCGTCCATGCTGATCTGCAGAGCACACACAGAAGCCACTACCAACCCACACAAGAGCCGGAGACCTTGTCTCCTTGAATGCTTACTGTTTATCGCCCATCTGTGGCCCTGTGGTTGTTATCTGTAAACATAGGGCCATTGTGTATGCAATGACTATTTTGTTGACTAAATATATTCTTGGAAAACCCAGGGGATTCCATACCTGCTCAAAGGATGCAGGGAAACCTGTGTCTGAGATAAAATCGGGAGAGCAGTGAGACATCACTACTCACTTATCTGGATGACCAAAATCCAGAACACTGACAACACCAAATGCGGATGAGGCTATGGAGCAACAGGAACTCTCGTTCACTGCCAATGGAATGCGGAACGTCACTTCGGAAGACAGTTTGGCAGTTTTCTTACACAACTAAACATTCTCTAACCAAACAATCCAGCAATCCACACAATGCTCCATGGTATTCACGTCCACACAAAAACCTACACAGGGATGTTTACAGCAGCTTTGTCCATAAATGCCAAAAAGCTGGAAACAACCATAGTGTCCTGGGTGAATGGATACCTCAATTTGGGTACGTCGGACAACGGCATATTATTCAGTGCTGAAAAGAAAAGAGCACTCAAACCATGGAAAGACATGTGAAGTGAAAGTGACAGTCGCTCAGTCGTGTCCAACTCTTTGCTGCCCCATGGACTATACAGTTCATGGAATTCTCCAGGTCAGAATACCGGAGTGGGTCGCGATTCTCTTCTCCAGGGGATCTTTCTAACCCAGGGATAGGACCCTGGTCTCCCGCATTGCAGACAGATTCTTTACCAGCTGAGCCACAAGGGAAGCCCGAAAGAACCTTAAATGTATATCACGAAGTGAAAGAAAGCAATCTGAAGAAGGCATACACTGCATGATTCCAACTAGATGACACTCTGGAAAAGGCCAAACCATGGAGATGGGAAAAAGATCAGTGGTTGCCAGAGGCTGGGGTAACGAGAGGGATGAAGAGGGAGAACAGCGGGCTCTTTAGGGCAGTGAAAACATGCTGCTGTTATGAAGGGTACATGTCATTATACATTTTCCAAACCCAAGAATGCACGACGCCAGGAGTGAGCCTGAACGTAAACTGTGGACTTGGGGTGATCGTCCATCAGTGTGGGTTCATCACTTGTGACAAGTGTGCCCCAGGATGGGGATGTTGGTAATGAGGAGGCCATGCATGTGTGGGGGCTGGAAGCACGTGGGAAATCTCTGTGCCTTCCTCTCAGTTTTCCTGTGAACCTAAAACTGCTCTTTAAAAAAATGAAGTCTAAAAAAAATGTCAGCAGTTACTGAAGTGTGTGGGCAGAGTGCACCTCAAGCCCACGCTCACTGGTGCACAACTAGGAACTCCCTGATGCTGAAAAAGAAGAACAGACACTATCCATACAAAAAACAAAAAATGTATTTAAGGAATAGAAAAAGGTTTGATTTTTGATGGAGATGGGAAGATAACTTTGTATGTTGAAAATACAGACTATATTAACAAACATTGGTGTTTACAATAGTAAGCCAAATGATTTTAGCCATTCTAAATTAAGCCAGAGTTAATTTTTGCTCCTTGGAAGAAAAGCTATGACCAACCTAGACAGCATATTAAAAAGCAGAGACATACTTTGCCAACAAAGGTCTATTTAGCCAAAGCAATGGTTTTTACAGTAGTCATGTGTGGATTTAAGAGTTGGACTATAAAGAAAAGAATTGATGCTTTTGAACTGTGGTGTTGGAGGAGACTCGAGAGTCCCCTGGACTGCAAGGAGATCAAACCAGTCCATCCTAAAAGAAATCAGTCCTGAATATTCACTGGAAGGGCTGATGTTGAAACCCTAAAACTGGCCACCTGATGCGAAGAACTGACTCATTGGAAAAGACCCTGATGCTGGGAAAGATTGAAGGTGGAAGGAGAAAGGGACGACAGAGGATGAGATAGTTGGATGGATGGCAACACCTACTCGATGGACATGAGTTTGAGCAATTTGGGAATTAGTGATGGACAGGGAAGCTTGGAGTGCTGCAGTCTATGGGGTCGCAAAGAGTCGGACATGACTAAGCAACTGAACTGACTGATTTTGGATAAGAATTATGCTACTACATGAAAGATCACTCCTTTCTTCCTCTTTCCTGTTTCTGCTATCAGCAAATATGCTGCTACTGTCCCCATTTTAAAACCTTTCTTGGCCTCATTTTTCCCTTCAGCTGTGTTTAATCACCTTCCATTTACAAGAATCTTGAAACATTTGTCACAGTTGATGTTTCCATTTCCTACTCCTGTTGTCTCCTGATTCCTCACCATCAATTGTAGGTCCCCACGACTCCACCACAACTGCCTCTGTCAAACTTACCGACGACCTCCCATTACTAAATCCCCAAGTCAATTCTTGACCTCGACTGACACTGTACTCCCCTCTTCTGTATCTGACTCGTCCTCCTTGAAACAGCTTCTTCACTTGGCTCCCAAGACACGGTTCTCCTCTGATCCCATCAGCAGCTTTTTCTCGTTCCCCTTTACTGGTTCCATCTCATCTCCCCAGCCTCGGTACAGAAGTAGCCCAGGTTCTTGGTCCTGAACCTCTTTTCTATCTACACTCACTCCCTTATGGGTTTCAACCAGTTTCATCCATTTCATACATTCTGAGCTCTCCCAAATGTTTATCTCTAGCCCAGACCTCTCCTCTGAAATCCAGACTGGCATCACTGCTGCCACTAGCCATCTCTAAAACTGAGCTCCTGGTCTTTCCCTCCAAATCAGCTTCTCCCTACCCCAGTTAATCTAACTCCATGCTTCAAGCTGCAGAGGCCAGAACGTTGCAAATCATCACTGACTCCTCTCACTCACATCTCATATCCAGTCAATCAGGAAATCTTTCACACTCTATCTTCAAAACAAATCACGCTGGTCCAAGGTCACCATCGCTCATCTAGATTATTACAGCAGCCTAACTGCTTTGCCTGTTTCTGCCCTTCTCCACTTAGATCTAATCTCATGAGACACAATAGCAGCGCATCCTCTTAAAAGATAAGCCAGATCCTGTCGTGTCTTTATGTGAAATCCTCCACCAGCTCCTCTGCTCACTGTAACAAGCCAAAGTCCTTGCAACAGCCGACAGGACCAGGGGCCTTACAGGAATTGATATCTGCTCTCCTCCCTGCCTATTTCACTCCTGCCACTCTAGTTTTGCAAGTTCCCAGAAGGTGGGAAACATGCCTAGGCTTCAAGACTAGCACCTGCTGGCCTCTCCTCCCCCAAGACAGTCACATGACTCCCTTCACCTTTTTCAGGCCTTCATCCCAAGTCACAACAGGGAGGCCATTCTTGACCATCCTACTTAAAAATTCAACTTCCTCCCAAATCCTAACCTCCCTCCTCTGCTTTATTTTTCCCCAAATTACCACACACACACACACACGATCTGTCTCACCCTGCAAGAAGATGAATTTTTGGTCTACTCTGTTGACCACAGTATCCTCAGAAACAAAAATAATGTGTGGCAATAGGAAGCACCCAATATTTGTTCAATGAATATGTGAATGAATGAAACACAACAGTAATACAGAGCTGCATATGATCGAGGATAGTATATCTTGTAGCCTTATAAAAGGGCTTTATTTTTTTTTCCCCATTTATTTTTATTAGTTGCAGGCTAATTACTTTCCAATATTATAATAGTTTTTGCCATACATTGACATGACTCAGCCAAGGATTTACATGTGTTCCCCATCGTGAACCCCCCTCCCAAAAGGGGCTTTATTTTAATAGGGCATTTTGTATGCATATACATATTCAGATACTGTAGGAAAAAACAAAGCTGCTGAGACTTGATAATTAAATTAACCTCATACAAAACCCGAATAGCTATAAAGAAACAGTTCTCTAAACCGAGAGAGAGTCTAAAACACTCTCATATACAAACTCTACCTCTTGCCTCACCAGAACACACTGGAAGATGGGTCTCAACATGTACACCCTTCCTGAAGCGGGGGAAAGTCACCAGGCCCATGCAGTGGACTTTGAGTTCTTTAAGTGAGAGAGAAACCATGACACAAAGTACAAAGCACTTCATGCTTTAATGATGTATAAAAGCTGGGTGTAACCTGTTTTCAGTGAACCTCTGCACTTGGGCATGAGACAGAAAAAAGTTTTGCTGTTATTATATTGTACTTTAGTAATGTGTTAATTGCTCAGTCGGGTCTGACTCTTTGCAACCTCATGAATTGTAGCCTGCCAAGCTCCTCTGTCCATGGGATTTCCCAGGCAGGAATGCTGGAGTAGGTTGCCATTTCCTTCTCCAGGGAATCTTCCCGACCCAGGGATCAAACTCATATCTCCCATATTGCAGGCAGACTTTTTACTCTATGAGCCACGGGGGAAGCCCATACTTTGATAATGCGTCACTTAATAGATAGATACTGGTGGGTCTTATTTTTATAAACCACAGTTTAAAAGTACTTAAAAGTTTCTTCTAGGTAAAAGGAAAAAAAATAATTTCAAAAAAATTTAGATGCAGAAATAAATTATTCATGAGTTTAGTAAGTCTGTATACAAATAGAAGTGGTATGAGGCTGATAAAAGCCAAAAATGAGTCTAAAACAAAATGGAGAGTGTCCTAATTTCTCTCCCTAATCAATTCTCACATCCTCCATCAGGTCTGGCTTTGTTTCTAAACTTACATATACAGCTGAGGCTCTCTCCACCCTTCACTTAGCCAACTCAGATGCCCAGGCACCTGTAAAACATCCCCGATGAAACCCGTTACAACTCGGTGCTCACGGTTAGTGACTGAGGCTTTGGCAAGCTTCTGAAATTCTGCTCCCATCACTGAGCTGATGCTTACCAAGAATCAACCGTGTTTGTTTCCAAACTGATTTGGAAGCATATTAAAAAGCAGAGACATTACTTTGCTGACAAAGGTCCATCTAGTCAAAGCTATGGTTTTTCCAGTAGTCATGTATGGATGTTAGAGTTAGACCATAAAGAAAGCTGAGCACCAAAGAATTGATTCTTTTGAACTGTGGTGTTGAAGAAGACTCTTGAGAGTCCCTTGGACTGCAAGGAAATCAAACCAGTCAATCGTAAAGGAAATCACTCCTGAATATTCATTGGAAGGACTGAAGCTGAAGCTCCAATACTTTGGCTACCTGATGAAAAGAACTGACTCCTTAGAAAAGACCTTGATGCTGGGAAAGATTGAAGGCAGGAGGAGAAGGGAACGACAGAGGATGAGATAGTTGGATGGCATCACTAACTCGATGGACATGAGTTTGAATAAGCTCCAGGAGTTGGTGATGGACAAGGAAGCCTGGTGCGCTACAGTCCATGGGGTCACAAAGAGTCAGACATGACTAAGCAACTGAACTGAATTGAACCAAATTGATTTATGCCAATATTGTGTAATCTAATTAAATAGTACGTAAAGCAATTATATATGTGTATAACAAGAAAGAGTTGTTTCCACAAAAGCTAAATTTCTAAAAAGCTGTAGAAATAAGACATTCAATGACCATAACAGAATTCTACCAAAAAATGGTTTATTTTTAAATTACTTTTACTAAATAGAGGAATAAGGCTTCCCAGGTGGTGCTAGTGGTAAAGAACCAGCCAGCCAATGCAGGAGACATAAGAGACACGGGGTTGATCCCTGGGTTGGAAGGATCCCCTGGAGAAGGGCATGGCAACCCACTCCAATATTCTTACCTGGAGAATCCCACAGACAGAGAAACCTGGGAGGCCACAGTCCATAGTGTCACACAGAATCGGACACAACTGAAGCAACTTAGCAAGCATGCATACCAAGAAATTATTACCATTATCCTTTTAATCCTCCTGTGAACTCTTCTGATATATAATTATATTATAAATTAAAACATTTTCTAACTAATCACAGATATATTTATTTTAGTAGAGTTTCTAAAATATTGACCTTAACTACTCTGAAGCTATCAAGTTCTTTTAAATATATAAATATCTTTGTATAAAATAAAATTAAATTAAAAATATATAAGTATTTTTAAAGTAAATATATCTTTACTTAAGCTCCAGCTTTAGAATATCATGCTGTATTTTATTAGATTTCTTTTCCCCAAATAGAACCCATCAATACAGAAGACAGTCAACTGACATACAAGCCACACAAGGAAGGTAGAAAGAAATGAGTCAAGAATGAAAAACAAATATGATGAAATCAAAAGAATGAATGAATCAGGTCCCTGATACCGTTAATAATCACACCACGCAGACCGAGTCCACGCCTTTAATCTACTTCTATCAAACGTGTCTGCCAAAAGGGAAAGACCTGTGTGAAAAAATTCATTTACACACTGCTCTCATTTTCTGTGCCCTAGGCTGTTATTTGCAAGAAACTGTCATAAAAGTCACACCTGGAGCACTAAATGCAGCCCATGAACGCTGTCAGCAAAGTGGGAAAAATTCCATCTACCCAAAGCAGGAGATGCAACAAGACCACACAGGGAAGCAAACAATGATCAGGTCAGAAACCTGCCAGCTCCGGAAATTCTACTCCACCACGTGACCAGGGGCAGTATCAGAGCACCTCTTCTATCCATACATTCCTGAAAGGTTCTTAGGCTTAGCAATTCAATCTCCTGTGGTGTTTAACTCATTCATTGAACAAACATTTATCGAGTGACTACCATGGGCCAAAGCACCATTCAAAGTGCCAGAATTTTTCTCTTGGCTGCCACGCTGCATTATCTACAGGCAAACACAATATAGGGAACAAGAAAGACCAGTTTTACCATTTAACACCTGTGTGATTTTAAGAACGAAGATAATTCCACCTCGCAGCCGGGTAAGGACAATATAACCTACCATCCAGGTCACATCTATTGTCCACTTACTGCTTTTCCACAGGCACTAAGCTCTGCTCAAGCATTACTAAGGCCACAGTCTAACCACACCCTGCCTCTCACTAGGTGACCTAGGCATGGGAGTCTCCCCAGCCCCCGGATAAACACAGCCAGCCCAACCTCACAGTCATCAAATCCTTTAGGAGACCCTGACCACCCATGCAAAACAAGCGAAGTGTAATGATTATGTAAAATTCGATCTAGGGCTTCCCAGGTGGCTCAGTGGTAAAGAATCTGCCTGCCAAGCAGGAGACGCAGGTTCAATCCCTGGGTGGGGAAGATCCCCTGGAGGAGGGCATGGCACCCCACCCCAGTATTCTTGCCTGGAGAATCCCATGGACAGAGGAGCCTAGCGGGCTACAGTCCATGGGGTCACAAAAGAGCTGGACACGAGTTAGCGACTAAACAACAACGAACTTTGATCTATTTTTCTTTCCATGACTTTTTCTCCCCCCTGGGTTTTATGAATATCTGTATGGCTGTGGGAGGCCGCTAGGGATTCAGCAGTGGTAAGGAAATGGGAACACATCTTAAAGGGGAGGAAAAGGGGAGGGTGGTTGCAACCCTATGACTTGAAAGTATCTGTGAAGCTAGTTTAAATTGTGATAGTGGAACCATCTCTACTATGAGAGAGGAAGGGAAGAGAATGTGGCTTGCGCTGGATCAAGATCAGTAAGCAAAGCAGTCAGACAGGCTGGATCAGCTCTTCCAGAATCACCCTCAGTGAGGGATGTTTGCCACCGGGGACCACACCCGCTGAAGAGTCTAATTAAGTTCTAGGGGCAACCACTAAAAGGTCCTGATTATCACCAGCTTCAATCAGAGTTTGTCAAGTGTCCCAACCTTAATCACCTGGGGTGATTATGAAAAGGGACGCCTCAGAACTAAGGCACCAGACCTGCAGGCAGCCCTAGGAATCTAAAACCGGGTGACTCGTGATAGATGAGTTTGGAACCACTATTAACCATAAAATGACAGGACCTAAAGAGACCAAGAGCAGTCTTCTAGGCAGAGTGTCCTTTTCCTTTCAAGCAATTTTCTAGTCTAAGAGGAAAGCACGATTTTCTGTACATAAAAGACTCCAAAGAAACAACTTCCAAAATTTCCTTTCAATACACATAAAGGTCTCAAATCCTGAGCTTTACTTTTCCCTTAAGTAGCTTAGACAAAAGTTAAATCCATCCCTTTTTCCAACCAGAAACCCCAGAAGAATGATATTCGTTACACAAATCACTTTACAAATTAGTGTGCTGACGGACTGCAGCAAATATGTGAGGACCTAAAGTGTGTTAGGCCTACCCAAGCTTAAGATAAAGAACTCACTTACTTCAAAGGACGGGAACAAGAAAATAAAAAGTCAGCCCACAGAAGGGGGAAGATATTTGCAAAGCATATACCTGACAAGAGACTTGCATCCAGAATATATGAAGAACTCTTTTACAGTAACAAAAGACAAACCGATTTTTAAAAGGGCAATGGATCAGAATCGACATTTTTCAAAGAAAGATACACAAATGGCCAAAAAGCATACGAAAAGATGCTCAACAACATTAGTGAAATAAAACATGAGGAAATACCACTTAAAACCCACTAAGATGGCTGAAGTCAGAAAGACAGGAAATAACACATGTGGAGAAAGGGGGATTCTAGGAGTCTGCTGATAGAAATGTAAAGTGGTGCAGCCCCCATGAAAAACAGTTCAGTGATTCCTCCAAGGATCAAACACAGAGTCACAATACGACCCAGCAGTTGCACTCCTAGCTACACAGCCCAGAGAAATGGAACCATACATCCCCACAAAAACTTGTATGTGAACGTTCACAGCAACATTATTCCTAAAAGCCAAAGGAGGGGAGGGACCACTATCTGATAAATAAATAAAACATGTTCTGGCTATTTATTTGAATATCACTCAGCAATAAAAAGGAAAGAAGTGCTGATACATGCTACAGCATGACTGAGCACTGAAAACATTTTGCTAAATGAAAGAAGCCAGTCACAAACAGCCAAATAGTGTGTGGTTCCGTGTGTATGATATGTGCACAAGAGGCAGATCCATTCAGACAGAAAATAGGACAGTGATCCCTGGGTCAGGGGATGGGGGCACCAGGGAGATTACAGGGCAACAGCTAACGGATCCCAAGTTTGTTTGGGGTGATTACTATACTCTAAAGTTGACTAAGAGGATGAATGCACAACTCCTGTGAAGGTACTGAAAATCAATGAACATATACTTTAGATAGGTGAGTTGTGTGGCATGTGAATTTTATCTCAATACGATTGTTTTAAAAAGAGAATCCCATTTAACCTCCATGAGCCTCAAACACATCCTCTGAAAAGGGAGATACTACCTAGCTTACAATATTGTAAATATATAAGGAGATGTAAATTCACATACACAGACACACAAACACACCCCCCACTTCACAGTGTCTGGCACAATGTATGTTATTCTTTCTTCTCCTCCTATCCCCACATTTTTGCAGTGTTACACCTTTTTATCACTGTGTTTTCACCACAAGTTAGAAAACTCAAAATAATCATGTATTCCAACAGAAGCCTAACCTTGAGAATCCTCTCATGATTTCACACCTGCTGTTATACTCAAGGCTACCTCCCACATGCCTGACCCTGGAGAAACCCCAGCATCTATAAATGTGGCTATCTACCTCCTAGACTGAAAAGTATTTGGGGATCAAAAAGTAAGATTTTTTTTCTTTTTCTCTAGCCTATGGTCTGAAACACCTCTACTCACAATGCAGTTTTAAAGCTAAGCACACTCCTTGCCTGCTATACAAGAATCTCTCCTACTCAGCTTTATCTACTTTGAAAATCTACTGGACCTCCAAGATAACTTTGGGGTCCCAGGAAAGACCTTAGCCACTTGGATATTCATCACTACTCACCCAGAGATGGACTGTGATGCTACGCAGGTTCAAAGGGGGCTGGGAGCTATGCAACTATCCACAGCTTGCAACAAAGAGGTCAATGGCAGTGCTCTCGGTATCTCTGTTCCATTCTCAAACAACTCACAACCAGCTCTTGAATGTATATAATAGTGAATCTCAGTCAGGCACTCATTTTTCTATTTGATCAAAACAGTTTCCTCCGTCTTACTGAAGACTGTCAACTGCACGCTACCTGTTAAACAATTTGTTCTTTTTTTTAAAGACTAGTTCCTACTGTTGAATACATTTTTCCTCTCACTTCTGGTGCTTCTGTCTTCACTTTCATTTCCATTAAAATCCCATGCCTCCGTACATTCTCCCTGCTTTGGTGCCCGTCAGACACGATGGGGTAAACATGCACAGAAGTAAAAGCTTAGCAAAGCCCAGTCAGGAAACATACCACAAGCAACCAGTCAGTCAAGTGGGAGATGCCTGCCCAGGGCAACACGGCCACCGCGTAAAGCCTTTCTGCTCTACAGCTGCCGTCCCAGTTCATTAGCCACGAGTCACAGGAGGCTACTGAAGTTCATGGAAATTAAATAAAATTTAAAACGCAGTTCCTAAATCTCACTAGCCAAATTTCAAATGCTCTCGGTGGCGACAGGCAGCTACTGACTGCCGTTATGAGACAGCACGGATATAAACGAGTATTACCGTCACAGCAGAAAGTCGTGTTGAACAATACTGATTTGGAGGCAACTCACTGATTCTAAGAGAGGATTCTATGAAAGAGTTCTTAAATACAGTCATTTCAATATTTACAGGCTGTGAGGTTTGACACTCAGATATATGGCCCTGGTAACCGCTAAATGTTCTTGGCACGTTTTCTTAGCGGTCAGGAGACAAGGCTTTTTGGGGCCCAACAAAGAGCTTGGCACATGGTAAGTATCAATACTTAATATCTGCTGCATGAATGAAAGAATGAACAGCATATTAATATCTATACTTCAGTTTCTGCCATGCTATACTTACAGATGCTCGTGGAAAACAATGGGATTTTTTTTTCTCCACGGAAGACTTTTATGGGGAGAAATAAGCATCAGGAGATGAGGTAGCAGCTCATGGACCCTTTGGAGCCAACAGAAATGAAGCTGAGGGATGACCCTGGTGGTCCTCTGGCTAAGGCTTCGCCTTCCGATGCAAGGGGTGTGGATTCGATCCCTGATCAAGGGCCTGAGATCCCACATGCCTCGTGGTCAAAAAAACCAAACATTAAAAAGAAGAAGAAGCAAAGAAATGAAGTTGAAAAGCATAAACATCTGTCCAAAGGGAACTTTGATATTCAAGTGAAAAGTTTCAGACTCAAGGACACATCTTGCTTCTTCAAACACTCACTACTTGTGGCTTTTAGAGGCACGAAGGTCCAGTTGGAGACCAAGCTCTGAAAGATCACACAAACTGCTGCCCTTTCTCAGTATTTTCCCAATATAATTTTGCGAGAAAATAATATAATCACAAAGGCAGCAATCATCTAATTACATTGTCTGTGCCGCTGACTGTTAGGCCCAGATTTCCCCTTCCGTCAGAATCCTCAACCCATGCTACTGTGCTTATCAAATAACTTCTTGGAAAATAAGAATTGTTGAAAAATGAAATTCAAAACAGGCTGTAAGTTATCATACGCAGAGAAAAGCAGTTCCACTGGTCCTTAACTAACAATCACGTGAAGGCCAAACAAAAGAAACCACAGCTCCGTCTATTTAAACGTTTCCACCTTCATTGTCCACAGACTGAAGAGCCATAGGAAGAGCTGACCCGCTTCATTTCTCTAAGTCGCTTTTTCTCAGCAAAGGTCTGGGAGCAGAAGGCAGGAGAAATGGGGAGCAGCTGCACGTGACCTTCTCATGGCTGCCCTCGGCTCAGCTCCCCCCCACCCTGCTCCTACTGTTTCAGACCCCCCTCTCAACAACCTAAATCCCAGCTCACTAGGAGAAAAAAACAAGGGAAAGCAGACTGATACTCACACGTACAGAAAAGTCTAGGTCACGTCTATCACGTGACGTAACTGTAAGTTAAAATGGGTAAGGTTTACATTCAATTTTAAACGGTGAATCTGCTTTATTTGAATTCCAATTAAGTACTTATAACTATATGGAATTCCTTACATAATCCCTTTAGTATCCTTTTAGACACTGTATGTGTTTTTGAAGGAAAAATACACAATTTCCATCTCTTGAGCCAAACAACAATCCTGCTCCCACTATTTAAGCCAATAGACATATAAAATAACGCTTGCTGACAAATTAGTCATCCAATTTCAGATTCCAAGACCCAGAGAATCTAAATACGAGAGCCAAAATCCTGCAACACACAATGCTAACTTTGAGGACATAGCAGCAGAGTGGTGGTTAAAAACACTGCCAAGTTTAAACCTCAGCTCTGCCGCTTATTTAACTGTGTTACTTAACTTCTCCAGGCTTCAGACTGGAGGTAATGACAGTACTGACCACATGGGGCTGTCATGGGGACTAGAGGTAGCCTATGTTAAAACAGGCAACTAGATCTCAATAAACATTAGCTGTGATTGTAACAATGCATCATGCTTGAAAATATCGCATAAAATAAGCATCTTCCCAAAAGTCAGGCCATTATTTGAAACTTAAAAAGGCAAATGCTGCTTCTCAGACAACCCACATGAAACTACTATGTAAGAAAAGAATCTCCAGCTCAGGTCAAAGTGTTCATTTTCCCATTTACCCTAACCTCAAAGATAAACTTCCCATACTGTCCACCAACATGTACAAACTATTCTGACTTATCTACTGGTCTGTGACCAGAGAAAAGCGAGTTTCAAACTATTAATAATAGATGGCTGTTCCCAGTTAAACGAGCCAGGAAAAATGAGCGGTCAGCCACAGCCAGGGCCTGGTGCTCCCATGGAGGCAGGGGAGGGAAGCTGGCGACTCCCTTCCTTACGTCACAGGTGTCCCCAAGAGAGAAAGCGCCCCGTCACCTCTGTGTCCTGGAGTGTCAACAAAATCCTGTCCACTGGCACTAACAGGGCCCAGTTAGTTGACCTTCTAGGCACAGTGGAAAACAAGGACTGCGGGGACATGTGCTGTTTTATACAAATAAGATAGCAGAAGCAAAGATTCATTATTAGCATTGGGAGTTAACTCCTTAATTTTGAATGAGGCATGGGAATCCAGTAAATGAGCTTAAGAATAACTTCACTACATGCTGGAAGTATCTTGCCTCTCTTTCTCTCCACACCACTCCACTCTGCAAAGTGCGACAGCAGTTCACATTATCACTGGAACCACTACATCCAACACTATTTAAACTGGAGTGTGTGAAAAACATCTTTGGAAGATGGACATATAACTCAGGAACACGGAAAGGTACAAAGGGACACACACTCACAAAAAAATAATGCTCCTGCTAAATTCTTTCTAGCAAATCTCTGAAACTGCAAGAAAGAAAGAAAGAAAGTGAAGTCGCTCAGTCGTGTCTGACTCTTTGAGACCCCATGGACTGTAGACCACCAGCCTCCTCCCTCCATGGGATTCTCCAGGCAAGAGTACTGGAGTGGGTTGCAATTTCCTTCTCCAGGGGATCTTCCCAATTCAGGGATCGAACCGGGGTCTCCCACATTCCAGGCAGACGCTTTAACCTCTGAGCCACCAGGGAAGCCCCTGAAACTGCAAAGAACATCACAAAACACACAAGCTGCCCAGGCAGGGACGCCAGGAACAAACGCTTTGGGCCATTTCACCTGGATCGAACACCAAGGTTCGGCTGATTTAACTGTGAAAGAACTCCAGGAGAGCTCAGTGGCAGTACTCAAGGCGGAAACGCCTCCACTTTTGGCAAAGGGCAGCCAAGGACCCCTCTGCCTGATCACAACCGCATGGTGCGTGCGTGCTAAGTCGCATCAGTTGTGTCCGATTCTTTGCAATGCTACAGACTGTAGCCCACCAGACTGCTCTGTCCATGGGATTCCCCAGGCAAGAATCCTGGAGTGGGTTTCCACGACTGCACAGGGGGAATCACAGAACCCCTGAGAACCACAGAAGCAGCAGTGACGGGAGGTGAGACTGGACCCCAAGGTCTATGAGCCTGAATCACATGTTCAGGTGAGGGGGCTTTGGTCACCACCTGATCACTAGATTATTTCTCAGACTGTCTAAGCTTCAGTCATATCTGAATTCATTTCTAAAAATTGAGAAGGATCACCATCCATTACTCACCTACTAACCCAACCCAAATCCAAAGAAATAATCTTTTCAGAATTGCCAAATGACAACATCACCTCAGATAAACCTCAAACAAACCAGTCTGGAGGCCAAAGTACATACATCTTTTAACATTCACACGGTTTTTGCCTCGGCACTTCTTAACCAAAACTGGGATTAATCCATTACCACACTGGAGTCTAAGTTTATGAATGATGTCAGATGACTCCAGAATTTCCAAAGGCGGGAGGGGGGGAAATCAACTCTAAAAGGAGTAAAGCCTTGGACACTTTTTTTAATATAATGCCAGGCTAAATCCCACTCATATTTTCCATCACGGTCAGCAAACAGATAAATACCAAGGTTTTAGAAAGTGAATAGAGCCATTGATGGAAAGTTTCTCTGAATTTTTCTCTTTCAATGAGCTAATTTACTGTCTTATATTATTTTTATTTCCAAATTCCCAAGGTATCTCACTTTTATAAGGGCTGGTATTTAATTAAAAGCAAAATTTAACCTCTTAATACAACGTAGATAGCAAAGCATGTATTATTCTTTGGTCATTAATGAAATGAACAGTGTCAACAAAACCTTCTATAAAGCCAGCAGTCACTCAGATTTGCAAATAAAGCTTCTTACACTTGCATTTTTAAAACAACATTCAACTGTGGAATTTCGCCTTAAAATATCTCCCCCATTTAATGACCAGGATGAGTGTTGATTCCTTCACAGAACTGAGAGATGTTCAGAGGTGAAGCTGAGAGTACATCATTGAATAAGGAATGCATGTACATGTTTAAGCATGAAACCATAAAATGCTGGGGCTGGAAGGCTCTGAGAAAGCATCTATCTACCCAATCCTCTTATCCTACACAGGAGGAAATTTCAGCTCCAGAGGTTAAACCATGTGCCCTAGACAGAGGCTGAAACTCGCCATGTTTGTGACAAAATCTACCAGCCAGGTGTCTAAGTAATTTTCACCATACCCACTCTGTTTCATTTAGCACGAAGTGTATATTAATGAAGTATCTGACAAATAATCTCATAGATTTGTGATATGATTCGTGAGTGGATATAGAAAGATCTAGAAGGACAGAGCTTCTAAAAATTGTCTGGGAAGGTGTTCCATTTGTTTTGCTTTACTATGTTGTTTTTGTTGAGCATGCTGCGCTAAGTGGTGAGGACGCAATCAACGACTTTTTAAAAGAATATCCCTTGATATTCCCTTGTGATATTCCCTTGTGAATACTCTAAGGAAGGATGGTCAAGTATTTCTTGGAAGAAGCCAGAGAGCGCATCTGCTCCCCTCCTGCGAGGAGCATCCTTTCGCCCCCACCCGACCCTCCCCTTCAAGGCCCACCCAGAGCTGCTAGCAGAGGCCGTCCAGGCCCTCGGCTCCTAGAACCAAGCCTTCCTCCGGTTTCCTCCACATCTCCGCCCAAGCCTCCCGTCCTAGAAAGCAAGCTCCCTGACAGCAGAGAGCCAGTCGCGCTCACTCGGCTACCAGGCTCTGCAAAATCCTTTGCAGATATCCAGGTACAGCTCTTGAATGGAAGCGTGTGCTGCCAGCATCCGTCCCACGCAGGGGCATTTTTCAGACCTCCTCTTCCCTACACCAGTGCCTGGACTCACTCAGGAGTGAGTCCGGCGTGGAAACCCCCGTGTCCGTGGAAGGCGGACCGACAGACCACACATTTACCCCCAAGGGCCCCCGAGAGTACTCTAAACCCACGTCCTCCGAGCGGCGCCTGGATTTCTCACGTCTCGCAGCATCATCTGCCGGATCTCCCGGCACGAACCCGCAGGCAAAGTTAAAAGCCAGGAAAATCGGAGGGCCGCGACGCCTTCCGAGGCTCGGAACCCGCCCCCGTCCCGCGCCGACCGCGGCTGGGCTCCCCGCAACCCAGGCGAGCCAGAGCGCCCGCGCTCCGCCGACCGGCTCCTCCCGCTTCCCGCGCCGCCCCGACCCCGCGGCTGGAGAGCGGGGCTCGGCGTGAAGCCCCCGAGCCGCCACCCCACAAGCGAGCCTCCCGGCCCCTCACAAAGAGGGGCAGAAAGGAAGCCGTTCCCGGGACCCAGCCGCCACGAAGCACCGCCGGCCCGACGGCCGCCCGCCACCCGCCGCCCGCCCGCCGGATCGAGCCTCACCGCGGCGTCTCTCGCTTCCATCTCCCATTGCCCGCCGAGCTGCCGGAGCCGCGGGCGCCACGGCGAGAGGTCCGGCGACCAGCGCGCTCTTTGTCGCGCTCCGGGGACGCCGGCGGGCGGCGGGCGGCGGGCGGCGGGCGAGGAGTGCGCTCCCTGGCGGAGGCTGCGGCCAGTCAGCGGCTGGGGGACGGCGGGGGAGGGACGGGGGAGGGGAGGGGGCGGGGCCCTGGGGAGGAGAGGGAGGGGCGAGAGGGGACGGGGCGGGGCCCTCGGGGGGAGGGAGAGGGGGAGGGGAGGGAGAGTGGGGCGGGGGCGGGGCCCGGGGGAGGGGGAGGACCGGGGGAGGGAGAGACGAGAGAGGGAGGGGACGAGCGGGGAGGGGGCGGGGCCCCGGAGAGGGGAGGGAGGAGAGATAGCGGGGAGGGGGCGAGCGGGAAGGGGTGGGGCCGACGGTGGGAGGGGCGCGGGCGGTGGGGGCGGGCCCCACAAGGAGGCGGGAAGGGGAGGGGCAGCCCGGGGGCGGGGAAGTGCGGGGGAGGGGCAGGCCCGGGGGGCAGGACGGCAAGGGACAGGGGGGTGGGGGAGGTGGGCGGGGAAGTGGGCGGGGCCCGGGGAGGGGCAGCCCGGCGGGAGGCGGGAAGGGATAGGGGTGCGGGGAGGGGCGCGGGAAGGGATGCGGTGCGGGGAGGTGGGCGGGGCCCGGGAGGGGCAGGCCCGGCGGGAGGCGGGAAGGGATTAGAGGGGTGCGGAGGCTGGTGATGTTCGGAGAGAAGGGGAGAGATGGGGGAAAGGGGGGGAAAGCGGGAGCGGGAAGAGAGGGGGCCGGGCCGGGCCGGGCCCCGCGCGGCGCTCGCGGTCGCCGGCCTCCAGCGGAAGCCTGCCTGTTGCTTCGCCGTCTCCCTGAGGAAAGCGAGCGGCGCTTCCGACGGAGCTTCCTGTCAGGAGGCGCCGTGAGGGGAGCCGCGAAGGGGGCGGCGTCTCGCGCGGTCCGGTGGCTGGCGCCGACACACCCCCGCGCCCCCCTGGGTCGGAGCCGCCGGGCGGGGGCCCTCGGGTGTCCGTGTAGGGCGTTGCTCGCCGACGACCCGCCGACCCTTTCCGAGTCCGGTCCCTCGAAGCGGATCCCGCGCACGGGCCACGGAGGTCGGGTCTCGGGCCGTGCCGCCCCGAATGGGAGCCTGCCGGGGCATCCCGGCCTAAACTGCAGCTTCCTACCGGAGTGCCGCAGGCCGAGGCCTTTTTCCTCTTCCCCTCAAGCCTGGAGCGGCAGAGACCCGGCCTGGGAAAGAGGGGTGCGGACCTAAACCCCTCTGCGAGGTCTGTTACCTGCAAAGACCGCGCTCAGCTCCTGAATAGAACCCCGCGCGGTTGGCGGCTCCGTTCTCCCTAAGAGTCTTAGGGCTTTAAAGTCTGGCTTCAGCGGTGGTAGAAGATGCGCAAAGAAAGGGAAATGACTAAGGTGGCCAAGCTATGAGTGGGACACGGAGGATCAGGTTCTTTGGTGGCCCGAGGAGCCCGCCCACCAGGTCAGGGTGCAGGGGGCCCCTGCGTCCCCTACTTTGCCTCGCCCCTTCCACAGTGGCACCCACCAGCAGAACCAGAATGAGGGGGTGCATGCATTTATACAGACCCATTCCAGCGTCTGAAAATGATCTTAGTCCATGCTCCCCTGCCAGGGCAGAAGTTTGATCATTTGTGTAGGTTCCGCCTGAAATGCGGGAGACCTGGGTTCGATCCCTGGTTTGGTAAGATCCCCAGGAGAAGGGAACGGCTATCAACTCCAGTATTCTGGCCTGGAGAATTCCATGGACTGTATAGTCCATGGGGTCCCAGAGTCGGACACGACTGTGGACTTCGCTTTCACTTCACTTCAGTTCAGTTCAGTCGCTCAGTCGTGTCCAACTCTTTGCGACCCCATGAATCGCAGCTAGCCAGGCCTCCCTGTCCATCACCAACTCCCAGAGTTTACTCAAACTCATGTCCATCGAATCGATGATGCCATCCAGCCATCTCATCCTCTGTCGTCCCCTTCTCCTCCTGCCCCTAATCCCTCCTAGCATCAGGGTCTTTTCCAATGAGTCAACTCTTCACATGAGGTGACCAAAGTATCTTACCTGGGCATATTTCTCCCTTTATGGGTCCTCCTCTCTTACAGAATGGCACAAGACAGTACCTGTGTGCCTATTCTCAATAAACTCCCACCTTCCTTGAACCTTGAGGTCTGACGATTTTGTTGGCAAAGAATCAGGTGTAACACCAGGTAAGAAATGCAGTTGCTACCTGGGACATGAGCATTGACCCGGTGGCCTTTACCTGGAAAATCAACCAGCACTCATAAATGGAAGAAGGTCAGGATTTTGAGCTTGAATGTAAAACCATGCTAACTACACACGGACATAACTTCATAGAAAAGGCGGAGTAGACATAATTTTGCAGGAATTTACTAGTTAAGGGAACTGGGGATAGACACACATAATCAGAGACTGTTTCCTCAATTATAGAAAGAGGGTAATAATAACGTGAAGAATTGTTATTAGCATGACAAGTTATGTAAAGTTCTTGGTCCATGGTAAATGTTAAATAAAGAGGCATTTCAGGGCATCCTTGCTGGTTCAGTGGTAAAGAATCCACCTGCCAATGCAGGAGATGCGGGTTTGACTGATCCAGGAAGAGCCCATGTGCTGAGGAACAACTAAGCCCATGGACCTCAGCCATTGAGTCTGTGCTCTAAAGCTGGGGAGCCACAACTACTGAGCCCACGCTCCACAACTACTGAAGCCCGTGCGCCCTGAAGACTGTGCTCCCAACGGCAGGAGGCACCGTGATGAGAAGCCCGCACACCACAACAGAGAATAGCCCCCCACGCCCTGCAACTAGAGAAAAGCCCATGCAGCGGTGAAGACCTAGTAGAGCCTTTTAAAAATTAGTGTTTAAAAGAGGCATTTCCAAAGTTAAGCAACAGAAACATTGTCATCATAAAGGAAACTTTTTTTCTCCCTAAATCCAGCAGGTTTTAAGATCTTAGGTACAAAGCTGATCACATCTATTAAATAATCATTCATTTCTCCCACCCTAAATGATCAAAGACATAACGGTTGGAGATTCTGATCAGCAGAAATTAGCCAGTGTTGCCACTTCTGAGTTGATAAAAGTCCAAAGCAAATCAAATAAAGGTTGACATCTCATTTTGCCAGACTGTATTTTGTGTGTAAATGTTTTGTTATGCTTCTTGAAAGATTGGAAATATAGTATGAATTCCCATTTCCACTACTCTAGCCCCGAGAGATCCCAGGCACCCAGCTCAAAGTCTCACAATTGTGCTCAAGTTCATTGTCAGAATACACAAACATCCACCTTGTAAAAGTAGGAGGCACCGGGCCAGGGAGCAGCAGGAAAGAGGCGTGGGCAGCTCTGTCGTTACCCCACGTTGTATTCCTCCACCAACTCTGCCCACGAGCCCCACAGTGTATTGTGCAAAGAGAAAGATAACAGGCCAGGCATGAGGTACAGGAGGCCAAAAGAAGGAATGAAAAGGAAATTGAAATTCTCTCATGCATGATTCATGCATACAGTTAATCCCCACTATTTCTGAAGGCCACTTTGAAGTATCACATTGTAGAATATTTTTTCTTTCTTTTTTTCTTGGTACAAGAATGAAGACCTGTTTGGAATGGAAAAAAACTTCACTACAAGTTTCTAAAATTTGACAAGTTCCACACACATCACCTAATCCAGAAAAATCACATATTTTTATTAATTAACTTCCTAATACCTTTGCTCCGGGAGTTGGTGATGGACAGGGAGGCCTGGCATGCTGCGATTCATGGGGTCGCAAAGAGTCGGACACGACTGAGCGACTGAACTGAACTGAAAATACCTTCGCAGTACTTTTCCCCCGTGTGTTTTGGCTGCATACTCTTGATTATTTCTTTGGAATGACTTTTTTTTTAGCAGTTTCATTGAGATATAACTCATACACCTCACCCACCTAAACCGTACAATTCAATGTGTTTTAGTACATTCACAGAGTTGTGCAGTTTTATAAAAATTTTATCACCCCAAAAAGAATGCTATATGTTCAGCAGTTACTGCTCTTTTCTGTTAATCCCCTCAGCCCCACACAACCACTAAGCTTCTTTCTATCTGTATGGACTTGCATCTTTCTGGACCTTCCATGTAAACAGAATCATGCAATACATGGTCTTTTCGTGAGTGATTTCTTTCACTTAGCATAACATTTTCAGTGCTCATCCATGATCAGCATATATCAGAACTTCACTCCTTTTCTTGCTAAATAATATTTCACCATAAGGCTAGGCCACATTTTATTTATCCATCCATCAGCTGATGAACATTTGTGTTGTTCTACTTTTTGGCTTTCATGAATACTACTGCTATAAACACTCCTGTGCAAGTTTTTGTACGGATGTTATATTCTCATTTGTCTTGTGTAGAATTCATAGGTCATATGTAACTCTGTTTAATTTTAGTGCCAAACTGTGCATCACAGGGGCTGCACCATCTCGTATTCCCATGTATGAGGGTTCCAAGTTCTCCACATCCTAAGCCAACACTGATTATTGTCTGTATTTTGATTATAGCCATTCTAGTGGGTGTGAAGTAGTAGAATAATCCTATAACAACATTTTCAATGGGTAAAATAACAAGTATTTTCTCCAGCACAGTTAATCAAACATTGTTGGGGTTTTTTTTTTTTTACATTTTAAAAGTTCTTGTCTAACATTCATCATTGAAAATAACATGCACAATTTTAGTGTGTTCTCAAATTTAAGAAAAATCGCACATTTATTTCACATATGAACTATAGGATTTGTGGACATTTCAAGTTTTTTAGGCAAAGATTAAGTGCTCTTAAGTCCATTTTTATTAACATTATTGTGTTTTTTTCATTTCATAGATGTCAGTTATTTCATGTCAAAAGAAAATTTTTCATTGTGATCTATGATTCACTCTTTATTACTTGAATTCTCAAACAATCAAAGAGTCTTAGAACATGCATTTTTTTAAATTTGAAATATAGAAACAACTCTAATCTCTACAATATTTTCAACTAAAAGACATCTTACACGTTAATGATATATCAATTGTATACATATAATGGATATTTTAGATTGAAGAACATTACTTTGTTTACTGTCAAATTCCTTGTTCCTAGCACTGTGTCTGGTTCATAGTAAAGGCTCAGTGAATAACTGTTGAGTTGAAATTTGCCATTATCCAAGGTGAATATCCAGTTATTTATGTACTATTCAATTACACATATAAAACAAATATTCATCTCAAATACATAACCTAAAATCATGTTGTCCTTGAATTTTAGTAGCCCAAGATGAAACTAAGAGGGCATGTCTAGGACAAATTTCACCGAGCATTTGACTCTAATGAATACTGAATGGATGCTGGATGTATAAGAGGATCGGCAGACAAGAAGCAAAGAACAAAACTGCAGTCTGTCTGCTTTGGTGATTTCAGAGAGCAGAGAATCTGAGGACAGTCAAGGGGGAAGTGACATGGACCCTCTGTGGTGCATGCCCAGAAATGTTAGCTCACAGGCTGGCCCCAGTTCACCTTGTCCCCAGGACCCAAATACATCAGCTGTATCTGAGAAGAAGAAGAAGAAGAAACACAAATAACAAAGATTTCAGCTTATTTTTTATTCTCTTTCTCACAGATAGCTATTCTTTCATTCATTCATATGACCAGTATTTCTGGAACATTTACTATGTACTATTCACACATTGGAGAAGGAAATGGCAACCCACTCCAGTGTTCTTGCCTGGAGAATCCCAGGGATGGGGAGCCTGGTGGGCTGACGTCTATGGGATCACACAGAGTCGGACACGACTGAAGGGACTTAGCAGCAGCAGCAGCAGCCGTACTAGGTATAGTTCATGGACTTTAGCAGTAAATGAAACATTCCTGTCCTCATGGAGCTTACAGTCTCATGGGTTTGAGAAGACAGAAAATAAGCAAGGTAAGTTCATATTTATAGGACGTTACATGACGATAAGCATTTTCAGTTCAGTTGAGTTCAGTTCAGTCGCTCAGTCATGTCCGACTCTTTGCGACCCCATGAGCACGCCAGGCCTCCCTGTCCATCACCAACTCCCGGAGTTTACCCAAACTCATGCCCATTGAGTCGGTGATGCCATCCAGCCATCTCATCCTCTGTTGTCCCCTTCTCCTCCTGCCCCCAATCCCTCCCAGCATCAGGGTCTTTTCCAGTGAATCAACTCTTTGCATGAGGTGGCCAAAGTACTGGAGTTTCAGCTTCAGCATCAGTCCTTCCAATGAACACCCAGGACTGATCTCCTTTAGGATGGACTGGTTGGATCTCCTTGCAGTCCAAGGGACTCTCAAGAGTCTTCTCCAACACCATAGTTCAAAAGCATCAATTTTTCAGTGCTCAATTTTCTTCACAGTCCAACTCTCACATCCATACATGACCACTGGAAAAACCATAGCCGTGACTAGACAGACCTTTGTTGGCAAAGTAATGTCTCTGTTTTTTAATATTCTATCTAGGTTGTTCATCACTTTCCTTCCAAGGAGTAAGCGTCTTTTAATTTCATGGCTGCAATCACCATCTGCAGTGATTCTGGAGCCCAAAAAAATAAAGTCTGACACTGTTTCCACTGTTTTCCCATCTACTTCCCATGAAGTGATGGGACCAGATGCCATGATCTTAGTTTTCTGAATGTTGAGCTTTAAGCCAACTTTTTCACTCTCCTCTTTCATTTTCATCAAGAGGCTTTTTAGTTCCTCTTCACTCTCTGTCATAAGGGTGGTGTCATCTGCAAATCTGAGGTTATTGATATTTCTCCCAACAATCTTGATTCCAGCTTGTGCTTCTTCCAGCCCAGCGTTTCTCATGATGTACCCTGCATAGAAGTTAAATAAGCAGAGTGACAATATACAGCCTTGACGTACTCCTTTTGCTATTTGGAACCAGTCTGTTGTTCCATGTCCAGTTCTAACTGTTGCTTCCTGACCTGCATATAGGTTATAAGCACTTTAGAGAATAAAACAAGGAAGAGCAAGAGGGGTAAGGAGCATGGGTGTGGGGAGTGGATGATTGCAAAAGGTGTTTGGGGAAGGCTGTCTATACTGAGAAAGGGAAGTCTGAGTGAGCACCTAAAGGAGGCGAGCGTGCCAGCCTTGCAGATGGGGGACAAACTGCCGGTGCAGAGACCACCGCAACAATGTCAGGGTGCCAAGAGCTGTGTGAGTGACTGGTGGTGGCGGGGGGTGTGATGTGTGCGGTCTCACAGGCCACTGTGAGGATCCGGGCTTTTAACTGACTTTGGAAATGTTTGAGCAGAGGAGTAGTGAGATCTGTGTTTTACCAGGATTACCAAACCAAGACAGCGTTTTAAAAAGCAGAGACATAAAAAAAAATAAATAAATAAATAAATAAAAATAAAAAGCAGAGACATCACTTTGCTGACAAAGGTCCATATAGTCAAAGCTATGGTTTTTCCAGTAGTCACATCAAGATGTGAGAGTTGGACTGTAAAGAAAGTTGAGTGCTGGAGAATTGATGCTTTTGAACTGTGGTGTTGAAGAAGACTCAAGACTCTTGAGAGTCCAGTGGACTGCAAAGAGATCAAACCAGTCCATCCTAGAGGAAATCAACTCTGAATATTCATTAGGACTCATGCCTGCCGAAGCTGAAGCTCCAGTACTTTTACTGCCTGATGTGAAGAGCCGACTCATTGGTAAATACCCTGATGCTGGGAAAGACTGAAGGCAGGAGAAGGAGCAACAGAGGATGAGATGATTGGATGGCATCATCAAGTCAATGTACATGAATCTGAGCAAACTCCGGGAGATAGTGAAGGACAGGGAAGCCTGGCATGCTGCAGTCCACAGGGTCGCAAGGGGTCGCAAAGGGTCAGAGTCGACTTAGCGACTGAACAACAACAAGGATTATTTATATGGGGCATTGGAAACAGGGAAGAGAATTAGGAGGCTAATGCAACAATCCAAGCAGATGAGGGTGGCAGAGGTCAGGGTGGAAGTAAAGGAGGTGATAAGAAATGTTCAGATTCTGTCATCTTTCGAAGGCTGGGCTGAAGGACTGGCTGATAGATGGAGGGTGGAAGAGAAAGAGAGTCAAGGATGATGATAAGGATTTAAGAGAGAGCTGCTCAAAAGATGGATTTGGTGAAGTGAGCTGGGAGCAGGACTGGGCAGGGGAGGGCAGCCCTCAGCTTTGGACAGGGTGAGTTACAGGCACCTTTTAGATTGACATCCAGAGGTAGTGTTGCAGAAACAGCTGGAGATCAGAATTCAGGGAAGAGGTTGGTGCTGGAGCTATTTGGAAGTTAGAGTAGAAATGGTATCTACATCCATGAAATGGGAAGAGATTGCCAAAGGAGTGGATTGGTAGAGAGAAAAGAGGAGAGTCCAATGCAAAGCCAAGAAATTAGAGAGATGAGTAAGGACCAGCAGAAGAGGCTGACAAAGTCGGAGGAAAGCAAATAGATGTTCTTCAAAGGAGTTTTTTCAGGTAATTTTTACATGAAACTTTTTCCTCTCTCAAGTTTTCAATGAGCAGTTTCTCTGTCCTCACTCTCTGCACCCTGAAATCATCACTTCTCTTTTCACCATGCCCATTTCATCATTTTCAAGAAAATGGAAGAGAGTGTTTATACCTGTAGTTCTAGCAGTTTCTCACCTTGTCTCAAGCTAATGTGTTATACCTGACCTAGTTAATTAATATTTGCTATTTTTGTGCAAAAATAATTACTTCTAGAATTCACTGAAAAGATACTTGATTTGTACAGAGGTTTCCAGGCTGATAGAAATTAATTATTAGTTATTTTGTAATTAATTTATTTTTTGTTACAAAAGAAAAGAACTGCCAACCACAGCGTCTAGGAATTGTAACAAGGAAAAGCTAATGGAATCAATATTCACATTAAAACCGGGTTGCTGAATAAGTTCCATTCTGGTGTGATCAGAACTGTCCTCCACAATTGTTTCATTCGGTGGGAGATACTCTTCTCTTCCATTAAATGAAAACTTGGCAGGCCCAGAAATAATCCTGCTCACTCTAGACATGGGATCGATTCAGTAATTAAAGTGTCCAGTCCAGGAGTGCCCAGACTTCGCCTGGCACCAGCTCTTCACTGCTCAGCTGCAAGCGAGCTCTGGAAGGAGACAGTGGGTGACAAGCTCTGCTCCTGTTCTTCAGCTCTGGGTACCTCCAGGACACCTCCTCTTCTTCCTGAGATTCTCCAGCCCACCCCACTGGAGAGACCCCAAGAAAGTTGACCCCAGGCCAGCTCTCTCACACGTGGACCATGTCCGGTCCAGGAGAACACTCGTGGCCCCTGCTCAGCAGCTCTGGAAGCTCAAGCTGACCCCGGCCACAGAGCAGGGGGTCTCGCGCCCTGCCCCCAGAGCACTCAGCTCTCCCTCACACCGAGTTTCCCGGGGGGCAACAGTCCCCATGAGCTTTCCGGTCTGAGTGAGACCACCAGCCTCAGCGCTTTCCAGCTACAGGGGACAGTTTCAAATTTCTCCAGTGGGTCTCTTTGAAGCCCCTTCACTAGGCTTGGAGTCATAGAGTAGAACCTTCCACCTTCTGCTAATGGGGAGTAGAACCAGGCAACAACTCTAGTCACCATCTCCTCCCAGTCTCTTCATAGTGTTACTGTTAATCGCTCAATCATGTCCAACTCTGTGACCCAAGGACTATAGCCCGCCATGCTCCTCCGTCCATGGGATTCTCCAGGCATGAATACTGAAGAGCGTAGCCATTCCCTTCTCCAGGGGATCTTTCCAACCCCTGGATCGAACCTGGGTGTCCTGCATGGCAGGCGGATTCTTTAACATCTGAGTCACCGGGAAAGCCCAGTCTCCTCACACTTGCTTCCTTTTATAGCTGTGATCTGACTGTGGGATCCAAGATTACGGGGCAGGATCCCAGAACCATCTTCTTAGAACTCTGCACATGGGGTGGAGGTCTGTTTCACATGCACTTGGATCCACTTTCATTATCTAATGTGTTCACACCTCAGTATAGAACCTGAGACAGGAGGAGCCCCATTCTATCTATCATCTCCTTGTACTTCTTGACTTGAAAGAGGCAAAGCCTTTTTTTCTTGCTATAAATACATGAGTACATATATATACATGGACATTTAAGTATATACGTTACATATCATACCTCTGGATATAGCTTTCAATCACCTCCATCGCAGGTTCATAAGTTTCAAGGCAATGATTCTGAAAGATTGGGTCCCTTGTGGACAGAAATCCCTGAAAAACTCCTCCATCCACACCTAGCCCAACCCATCACAACTTCACTGTGAATACTGTGACATTTCATATGACCTGTTCCTCATTCCTGTCCTGTCCAATATGATGAATACTAGCCACATGTAGCTATTTAAATGCAAAAGGAATTCAACTAAATTAAAAGCCAGTTTCTGAGCCTGACCACTATAGTTAGACAGCAGACACAGAACATTTTCATCATCTCAGAGTTCTGTTGGACAGCGCTCTCACACGGGGTTTGGCATCTAGGAGGCATTTAATCAATGACAAGCCAAAGTTGGGTCCAAAGATGCTGTTACTGGAAGGGGGATCCAGGAATGAGCTCTTGTCTAACGCCAAAAATGAACTGTCCGAGGAGAAACACACAGTGACAAAGCAAAAGAGCGTATTGGAAAGGGGCGCCCAGGCAAAAAGCAGCAGGGTCCCGGGGTCATTAGCTTTTGGGGTTGCCTCTGGCCAGTCATCTTGCTTGTGCCCATATCTGGTCTGACTCAGGGTCCTTCCTGCTGGCACATGCATCTCTCAGACAAGATGGTTTCCAGCATGAGGGTTTCTGGGAAATTGATGGGACATATTATGGGCTGGCATCTCCTCGCTCCTTTCAGCCCCTCCCAAATTCTCCTCGTTAGTTTTAGGTGGGAGCACTGTGTTCCCTTATCAAGACCTCCTTTTGTGAGATAACTCATGCAAGTGGTTATTATCATGCCTGGCCAAGGGGGGGTGGTTTCAGTCAACAGTCCCCTAACAATACCATATGATTGCCCTGGTTTAATTTCCTGAAAATATAAAGCTTTTTAGTATGGTACCAGGTACTGACTCCACCATCAAGAACAAAAGCTAAGGTACATAGGTGTGGCGGCTTTTCTATTTCTCACTTGCAAACCTATTTGCATCCTCCTACTCCACTAGCAAATGCTTTACCATCCAAATAATTAGTGAAAATGTTCTGGAAAAAAGTCCCCACTTCCCTCAAAAAACAAATTATTTCTTCAGAATTATTCCGGTGAAAAGGCACTGTTGCAAAAGCAGTGTTTTTATTGAAGGGGGATTCCACATAAAAACTACTTTGCTGAAATAAGCACTTCACGTGTAGTATTTTTCCAGAGTAGAAACGATGACCTATGGAAATCACCAAGGCCTGCATGTGTTCACATTTGTAAAAGTGCCCTGGTGAGCTTCCCTGGTAGCCAGTGGGCGAGAATCCACCTGCCCACACAGGGGACGCGGGTTTGACCCCCGGTCCAGAAAGATCACACATGTCACACGCCGGGAGCCACTAAGCCCGTGCACCACCACTACTGAAGCCGATGCACCCTGAGCGCATGCTCCTCATCAAGAGAGAGTCTGCACGCGGCGAGGAAGACTCAGCACAGTCAAAAATAAGGACGACAAAACCACCCTGGCGTTCAAAAGCAGTCTCCATTGTCCAGTTCTCACAATCTTTCCGGCAGGCTTTTAGTGATAATGGCAGACCCCAGAAGCAGGATCTGTAAATGTTCTGAACTGTGACCCCAAGAAACTCAGGCCAGACTACCCCCCAGGGGCAGAGAGCACACCTTCTTTATTGACTTCCTTTTTGCCTCCCGCCCAGGGCACGTTGCCCAGAATAGAGGAGGCACCCATCAAATGTTCCCTGAATGCACGGATGAATGAACTCTCTCTCCTCATCCTGCGAGGGACTAGCCTGTGGTTTAGGGAGTCCTTTGATTTCAGTGGCTCTACAGAGGGAAGTGTTGGCAAACACTGTCAATAAAGCAGGTGGAGGGCTTCTGATCGAGCTCTCATCACAAAACCCCAGCTTTCTGCATTCCGACTTTTGAAAATTTCCGGAACTGTGTTTAGGAAAGGTGAGAAATCTACCCGTTCTATTTCCTACTAAAGACTCTCATTCTGGACATACCTGCCTAATTACCTGCAAGAGGTGACAAGTTCTTAGGGGTGAATTCTGACAGTGGCTCTTTTTAAATCACTTCATTTCTGAGTCCTGCGGGCAGAGCTATTTTGGTCTAGTTATTCATATAAATTCACAGTCAGTAACCCTGGATAAAAGGGTTTTTTTTTTTTCCCCTTCAAAATCGACTTTATTGATGTATATTTTGTTGTTCAATTGCAAAGTCGTGTCCAACTCTTTATGACCCATGGACTGCACCATGCCAGGCTTCCCTGTCCTTCACCATCTCCCAAGCTTGCTCAGACACATGTCCACTGTGTCAGTGATGCTATCCAACCATCTTGCCTTCAGTCGTCCCCTTCTCCTCCTACGTTCTATCTTTCCCAACATAAGGGTCTTTTCTAATGAGTCAGTTCTTCACATCAGGTGACCAAAGTATTGGAGCTTCAGCATCAGTTCTTCCAATGAATATTCAGGGTTGATTTCCTGTAAGATTGACTGGTTGGATCTCCTTGCAGTCCAAGAGATTCTCAAGGGTCTTCTCCAACACCACAGTTCAAAAGCATCAATTCTTCGGCGCTCAGCCTTCTTTATGATCCAACTCTCACATCCATATATGATTACTGGACAAACCATGGCTTTGACTATACAGACTTTTGTCAGTAATGTTTCTTTTGAAATACCTACTAGAATTTCAATTGGGATTGTATTGAATCTATAGGTAAGTTTGGAGAGAACTGACAATCTCAACAACATCTAGTCTTCTGAAACATAAACATGTGGCTTACATCCCTTTATTTAGTCTCATTTGATTTTTTCAGCAAAGTTATGCTGTTTACAGTGTATAGAATTTGCACATATTTTATTAAGTTCTATACGGAAGTGTTTCATGCTTTTTTATATTATTCTAGATGTTATTATTTTCTTATACTTTCAAATTTCTTAATATAAAGAAATAAATTTTACTTTCGTGTATTGATCTTGAATCCTATGACCTTGCCAATTCTTACTGTGACCTCATTTATTCTACTAGTTTTTAAACAAATTTCCTATGATTTTCTATATAGCTGATCATGTCATTTGTGAATAAAGACAGTTTTACTTATTGCTTTATTGCACTGGTCAGAATTTTAGTATTGTATTGAATAGAACTGATAAAGATAGATATCCTTGCCTAGTATCTGGTCCCAGGGAGAAGCATCTAGTCATTCCCTAATAAGTATGAAGTTAACTGTAAGTTTTTGGCAGATGCCTTTTATCAGGTTGAGAAAAGTTCCCTTCTATTCCTAGTATGTAGAGAGGCTTTTTTTGTTTGTTTGTTTGGTTGTTTTTTCTTTTGTTTTATAGGGAATGAGTGTTGAATTTTATCAAATGCTTCTTCTGCATCTATTAAGATATTCATATAATTTTTCTTTCTTATGATGTAATTTTAGTAAATTACATTGGTTGATTTTCAAATGTTAAACCAATTTTACATTCCTGAGGTAAACCTCATTTGATCATGATATATTATTGTATTAGCCTGCTAAAGCAGCCATAACAGAATACTGCAGACTTTGAAGCTTAAAAAAACAGAAATTTATTTTCTCTCAGTTCTGGAGGCTGGAACTGCAAGAACGTGGTCCCAGCAAGGATGCTTTCCAATGAGACCTCTCTTCCTGGCCTGCAGATAGTTATTCCCTCTGTGACCTCACATGGCCATTCCTCTGCCTGCACACATCTCTGGTATCTCTTCCTCTATAAGAACACCAGTCCCGCTGGATTAGACCCCACCCCGATGACCTCACTTAACCTTAATCACCTCCGTGAAGTCCCCATCTCCAAATCCAATCACAATGACAGATTAGGAGTGAATGGAAGTCGCTCAGTCATGTCGACTCTTTGCGACCCCACGGACTATACAGTCCATGGAATTCTCCAGGCCAGAATACTGGAGCGGGTACCCTTTCCCTTGGTAAAGGGATTCTTTATCAACTGAGCTCTCACTGAAGCCCAAAGCCAGGTGTGCTGCAGTCCATGGGGTCACAAAGAGTCAGACACTACTGAGCTGAACGGAACTGAATTGAAGAATTAGGGCTCCAACATATGATTTGAGGGGTGGGGGACACAATTCAGTTCATGACAATTATTCCTTTTACACGTTGCTGGATTCAATTTGGTAATTAATTTTACTATGTTTGTACCTATGCTTATGTCAATGGCTTCTTTCCTCATGATGTATCTTTCTAGTTTGAATATTAAAGTAATGCTGACCTCATAAAATGAACTGGGAAACTTTTCTCCTTACTTCCTAAAAGAGTGTGTGTAGAATTAGTACTGTTTCTTCCTCAACTGGTTGGTATAATTTACCCTTGATGTCCTTTGGACTTGCTTTTTTCTTGTGAGAAGGTTTTTAATTACAAATTCAATTTCTTAAAAAATACATATATAAGTATATGCAATAATAAAACACAAAATATACACATATATGCAATTATTCAGGTTATCTATTTCTGCTTGAGTGAGCTTCTGAAGAATTCATTCATTTCATCTATGTTGTCAAAATTATTGGGATAAAGCCTGCCATAGTATTTCCTTATTATCCTTCAATGTCTTTATGATCTCTAGTGATGCACTTGCTTTCATTCTTGATGCTGGTAATTTGTGTCTTCTCTGGTTTTTCGTCATCAGTTTAGCTAGAGACTTGTCAATTTTACCGGTCTTTTCAAAGAATCAACTTTTTGTTTCATGGATTGTCTATATTGTTTTCCTGTTTTCTATTTTATTGATATCTGTTCTTATATTATTTCTATATTTCTGCTTCCTTTGGATTACTTTGATTTTCTGCTTCTAGCCCCTTAAGGTACTGTAGCCTAGAAAGAGCTTAAGCTTAAGCTAATGGCAAAGAAGATAGGGTAGCTTATAAGCAACTCTAGACTATGGAAAAGATGTGATACATCCAGGAAAGATGTGGAGCCTGGCAGATAAAACCTCCAGATTCTATAAATACTCCAATACACACACACGTTGAAGAATAACGCACCTTCTCCCGACTCGGCGTTCTTCTTCTCTACGGCCATAACAACTTAGTTTCTAATCTTCTACCACTCTTTCATTTCTGAACCACTTAAACAGAAGAAACTCAACAGGGTCACTGTCACGATCCCTGAGGACGGTCCTAGTGTCTGTTAGGAGAATGCACCGGGATGGGCTGCTTCTCCCTCCGGTCTCTCTTCCGCTCCCTGCTAAGCGTAGCTCATCACTATAGAATGAATATGTGGCAGAAGCATTTCCATGCGTTTGCCAGACCATTTTGATCTCCTCTTGGGCACAGCAGGTAGACTGCATTTCCCAGTAGGTGGGGTGCATTACTAGTTGGGTAAATGGAATGCCCATTTCCAGGCCCAGCACCTAACGTCTCCAGAACACTTTCCATGTTCTTCTTCCTGTTTTCTGGACAGTCACCAATGCTCAGAGCAACCGGAACTTTCATCAACACACATTCTGTGAAGTAAGTGAAGAATCAGCTTGTATCTTGTTAAGCTATTGAAATGTATGGATTATTCTGTTACAGTAGGAACATCACTTACGCCTACCTCAGACTACACACAATCAAGTACCAATAATAGGCATGTTATTTTAAAACCTGGAAGAGAATTCTGCTGTTCAAAGATGTGTGAATCATGTATTCCCAAAACAGCAATCAACTTAGTCACGTTTTGGTACTACTTTCTGGAGAAGAAGCACCGCAGCGAACAGAATAATAATACAACAAATTTCAAGTCATTCTTTTATACTCTGCTGAACTGATCTCTGCTTTTTGACATAGAAAAGTTAACAACAAGCTTAAAAAGTACTGGATTTCTCTGGTGGTCCAGTGCATGAGAATCTGCCTACCAATGCAGGGGACGCGGGTTTGATCCCTGGTCTGGGAAGATCCCACAGTCAAGGAGCACCTAAGCCCGCATGCCACAACCACTGAGCCCGTGTGCCTAGAACCGGTGTGGTCCGACAAGAGAGTAACTCCCAGTCACCACAACTGGAGAAAGCGCTCGTGCAGCAACGAAGGCCCAGCACAGCCAAATAGATAAATTTTTAAAAAGAACCAGCTGACCATGTACCAAACACCTATGTGGGTGGGGGTATCCTCTGCTGACAGGCAAATGGGCTGAAAAGCTCTCCTATATAGAGACTTAGGATGAAAGTTTCTTAACAGCAAGTATATTAGACTTACCATAGTGCAGTTGGATGCTACCTCCGAGGAATGTGGCTAACACTCTGATGACAGATTTGTTTTCTGCATGTTAACTAAATAGGGGTGGAAAGAAAACCATGAGCAGAAGTCTCAGCTTCACAGATGGGACCCAGAGAGATACTAGAAATGGTCTAAGTCAACCTCTTTACCTTACAGATGAGGAAATCCTTCACTGACTCTTGGCACAGGTTGCGAGGCACTTGCTTGAGGACAGTCATCATAGTATTTTACTCTACAATGTCCTAGGGGGACACAGCCCACGATCTGCTCTATTTTGGAGCAGTGGTCACCTTCTAGGGGGCCTTCCTGCCACTCAGCATGACTTGGGGATGGACGCTTAGGCCACCAGATCCCTGGAGGAGGGGACCCCTGGAGGAGGCCAACCTGGGGCCAGTGGGTCCCGTCTGGGCCTTCCACTCCAGCCACTGTCTTCACTTGTCAAATGAGTTACAAATAAAATGCTTTTTAGATTTGTAGAGCAACTGGACAATCTCTAAAAATTATTAAAAAGAAATTAACATTTCATCCTCTTACACTAATCCCAAAGCCACACACAAAGAAACAAGAATATGGCTTTACCTATCCTTATGTTTATTTGTTAAACATAATATTTAGAAATGAAATTGAAAGCCAAGCTGATTTCTTTTGTAATATAAGTTGCATTAACCTGCTATTGATTTTTTCAGCTGAAAAATATTTCCAGAAAAAAGTATTAGCAATTTGTAATTGATGGCTATTCAACATTAATGTCAGACTGTAGAACTCGCTTCTCGTTTTGCTGTGAATATAAGTTGAATATGCACATATTCCAGTTAAAGAACTTCTGAAACTTTTAGCATTAAGAAGGAGCACGATTTTGGTGCTCTAAAATTTGTCATTTGATTAAAATGTCATGCTAATGTCACACACAGAACAACAGGACTTATCTTCAAATCCATTTTGTTCAGATAAGAAGACCTTTTTGTGTGATTTTTAAAAGTTATTTAATAGCCAGAGATACGCAATCATCATATTTTTGGATATGAGATGGTTTTCTTGTTGAGTTTTTTTTCTCCTTTGTGTTTTATTGGGACTTCCCAGGTGGTCCAGTGGCTAAGACTCCACGCTCCCAATGCTGGGGGCCTGGGTTCAATCCCTGGTCAGGGAACTAGATCCCACATGCCTCAACAAAAGATCCCATGTACTGCAACAAAGATCCAAGATCCAGCTGCAACTAAGACCTGATGCAGCCAAATAAAGAAAGAAATAATTTTTTAAAAAAGAAAGCTGTCACACTAGTTTACACCGCTGATGCTACTACAGTGCTTCTACAATAAACAATGGATTCTAGAATGGCTAGCTATAAAAGAACATTTTTCTTTTCTCTTTTCGAATACATTTGATTTTTCAAAGCTTAACTTCTATTTCCTGTAAGGAGTGGTGTCTCTATTTCATTTGAAGGATCTGTGTAGATGCAGGGCTTAAAAGTGAGAACCAGGACAGATCTTGAATCTCCTCTTTCTTGCTCTCCTCCTTCTGTCTCCTTCCTCCCCCTGTACTGCTCACATCCAGCCCTGCACCTCGCCTTGGCGACTTCCCCAGGAGTCATTTTCTCTTTCCTTTTCCACAGTCTCTCTGCAGCCTCACTCTAAGGCTCTCAGTCTATCCCCCACCTTCTCAGCCTGTCGTCACTGTCACACTCCCAGGAGCAGCAGTTTCTGAGAGGTCCAGATGGCCCTGACACCGGGTCCCACAAACCAGCCTGTGACTGTGCGGATTTCAGCAGCTCTCTGCACACATTTAGCAACTGGGCCAGAGCTGTCACCATACCGGTTGTTAGAGAGAAAGAAAGAAAAACGAGAAAGAAGGCCACGCTGGTGAAAACTAGACTAGTTCACTGCCTGTTCGCTGATGAGGCGTCAAAGGACGCGGTGACGACAGATATAAATATTTACAGAAATCTGACTATAGACAGACAACGATCTGCATAAGGAAATAACGCAACGTTAGAACACATGAGCCAAAGGCATAAGGAAACTGGTTGGAAAAAAAAAATCTCCATTTGAAAAGGACCTAAGAGGTCTCAAAGGAAAACTTGGCTGAGACTAGACAGTCAAAATTAGTGACTGTTTTTTCCTGGAATTAAGGCCAACTCAGGGCAAAAGTCTGAGAGAGGGGGTTGCTCCATGTGATGCCGTTTTTACCACTAATATTGATGACTATGTCACAAACAGAGGTCCCCCAGATGTCCCATCGTAGCGAGAATCCAGCACAGCAAAGGTTGAAGGATGTAAATCAAAGTCCTTCCTCCTTCCCCTCCTCCCCAGATTCATAGCATCATGGACCTGGAAATCATCTATTTCAACCTCACCCTCAAGGCAGGAAGCCCTTACACAACAGCTTTCACAGGTGGTCATCCAGTTTCTGCTTCATTACTTCCGCAGACAGAAAAGTGAGTCACGGCTTCACAAAGCAGCCCTTTCTATTTTTAACCACTCTTTAGACAAAAGTCCTCCATAATACAGAGTAAACGCTCACACTCCGCTTACTCTGTGCCAGGCAGAGGCCTCTGTGCAGTAGCTGGGCATCCCCAGACGACCCAGTGCAGGCCCTCCCATGCTCAGAGCAGGTACCCCACCACAGCAGGGATGAGGTCTGGATGTAGGTCCCGTCCGACCCCAGAGCATTCGATGCCACCCCTGTGCCGTGGGGCCCCAGGTCACGCCAGCTCCCTGCAACCACCACTGCTCACTCTGGTCCAGACCCCAGCAGACATCCACCAGTCCCCTTCCACCCCAACAGCCTTCAGACACGTGGAGGTGGAGACGGTCCTCTCCCCGCCCTCCCCCATCAGTCTGCTCCTCACTATTATTCAACAGCAAAGTTGTTGGAAGACTCTTTCATCCAGAGGACCATCTTCTCAGGATGGGCACCAAGGAACAGACACAGTAGATCAGGTATAAACAGAGCAATAATTACAGATGAAATTCTCATGCTTGGCTCTCAGATTCAGTAAAGGAAAAGATTTTAGAGGTGACAAACACAAAAATTATCTTTATGGATATTTGCTATTGCATGTATTTATGTGTACATGCAAATCTTTTCATTACTAACTTAGCAATTATCTTTCAAAACACACGATAGTGCCACATAATGATTACTAACGGCCCCAACTGAATTATATTTCAGGAACTAAGAGTACATTTGATGGATACAACCATTTCTGTGCATCTCCACTACCATGGCAACCAATTAAAATAGGTTTGCTTAATTAATTAGTTGTTGGTAAAGCACTGGGGAGATGAAAATTGCTATTAATAGATGCACAGTGCTTGGTATTAATGCCAGTGTGATAAACATCAAAGCAAAGTGCTTATGGCTGGAGTAGACAATTCGTTTTCCTTTAACCACCATAATTTCATCATTGAATTCTATCACCTTCTTATTTTTAACAAATTGTTTAGTCTCTTTCTCATGCTTCTCTTGGCCAAATCCTAACCAACTCACATCACTCAGGCAGAAGAGAAAATTGATGCAGTAATGATAACCACAGTTTTCTGATGAAATGAAATATCTTCTGATGGAGGTGACAAAGCTCAAATGCCACTACTGAGCCTTTCAGTTTCCAATAGCTAAGTGCAGGGCGGAGCTCACCCCGAGTGGGAGTAGGAGGAATAGTCACATCACCTGCCAGGACTATTTCCCAAAACGGCACAAGTGGTTGTTTGCAGACAGCTTGTGAGCCTCCCCTATCTCCCCTTGATGTTTATGCCATTGAAGTAAAAGCAGCCACTTGCCATGCAGATGGAGCTATTATACACGACAAGCTCTCCAGACTGTCAAACTCCCAAGCAGATGGGCCCTGGGTCTGCTCTAGATTCAAATTCTGGAGCTGCCGTTGCTCCTTTCCTACCTGCCTCCTCCCACGACCTCTTCTGCAGCTGAGCCACGACCATGGGATTTAGAAATGAGAAGACCTGCCAAGGCCCTCTACTTCAGCTCCCTGCATTCTAACAGGTAAATTAATTCACAGGTGAGGAAATAAAGGCCCAGAGTTAGCTGAACTCCCAGGGTGCTGGGCTGGGCTCTGTCTGGATCGAGGTCAGGTTATGTGGCTGGGTTGAAGTCTTCTCCTAAAGGTAGACTAAGAACACCTTCAGCTATCCTAGCTTAAACCTGATCCACGAACCTCTTGACCTGATTTGTTCAGTGGCTCAGGCATGCCCGACTCTTTCTGACCCCATGGACTTCAGCCCGCCAGGATCCCCTGTCCGGAATTTTCCACACAGGGATGCTGGAGTGGGTTTCCACTTCCTACTCCAGGGGACCTTCCCAAGCCAGGGACAGAACGCACATCTCTTGTGTCTCCTGCATTGGCAGGCATATTCTTTACCCCTGAGCCACCTGGCTATCTGGCCCCACTCTGGCTGGGTCTACCTAAATGGGTTCGGTAGACCACTTCATTGCCAGTAATTGAAATGTCCTCTTTTACATGAGAGCAAGGAGTGAATGCATAGGGCCTGGGCTCCCCTAAAGAAGAGCTCACCCCAGTGTCTACCCGCAGTCAGAATAAGACAAAGGATGAACCTGACTTCAACACTTTACTTCCTCTGAAATCTCTGTGCTTGCATGTTGCCTTTTTTTTAAGCAGTGTCTCACGATCTCTAACATCCCCAGATGCTAAGCATCCTCCCATGTTCCCATCTGCTGCCCTCCCACCACACATTCGATTTGCCTCTCCTGGGAGTCATCGTCTGCGACTGACAAGGGACTCTTAACAGCAAAGGCATCACCAGGGTCTCCATATCCAGGTTATGTATTTGCGGTTTAAAAAAAATCCTTCAGTCCCTTAAGCCTAAGGGGTGACTGAAAATGGGAATTTCAAGTCTACGGCAGATCAGTAGGAGAACTTCCTGTGCTGAAGAATCTAACCTGAGTAGGAAAGGTCTGGCTTGCAACACACCAAACGGGATGCTGTTCAAATGCAGCTTATATGTAACTGCCCGCTGGGATGCCGTGGAGGGAATTCAGGTGGCCTTGGGCCAGGTGGCCTTTCAGATGCCTCCAGCCCTGAGATTCCTGAAGACTGCATTGCGTGAAGGGCAGCTTGATTCATGATTGGGAACTGGCCACTGGCAGAGGCTTTCTTACGGTGTCTGCAGAGTGCCGTCCTGAGTCCTGGCAGTGCTTACTGAACTGTGGACGTGCAGGAAGGTGGAATTATCAGCCCCAGGTGGTGTTGTGTGAAAGAGGCACCCACAGCTCTCAACTCGCTGGGGCCATGGACCAATCCAAGAAGGTGACCGCGGAAGACCTTCTGTTTGTCCAAACACCCGTCTCTCGTCTCATCCTACCACCCATGTTCTGCTCCTATCTCAGCGTCTATCTCCTCTTCCCTAACACTAGGTCCTATGTCTAAATTTACAATTCTTTTTCCTTTCTACAGGATTTTTTCACTTAAGAGGTTTCTCAGTTAATCCTCCTTTATAGTCTAAACTCTTACCAAAATAAATGATATCTAAATTTATTGAGCAGTTGCTCTGTATCAGGAATGGGGTTAGACAATTTATGGTGGATTATTTCATTTATTTCTTATAATATTTTCATATGATAGATAATTTTATCCCTATTTAATATATGAGGCAGTAAGCCTTAGACAGATTAAAAATCTTGCCTGAGGGCCTTCAGTTAATGCTGAAGCCTGGGTGCCAACCCAGGCAGTTTAACTCCAGTGCTCTTAACCACTAAGGCCTCATCCTCAGGACCTCTGACCTTTGACCCCATACTGCCGAAACTGCCCCTCCTCCTGCCTCAGCCTCATCCTTCTTGACCTTCCCGCTGTTGACCTTCTTTCTTCCTTCACTTCATGAGACCAGGCGGTCCCTTTTTTCCTCTGCAAACTTCTTCCATATGCATAGGCTCTGACCTTTGCTACCTTTTCTTTCCTTCTCTCTCCCTTTTCTGATTTTTTGCTCCTTATCTACCTTGGCAATCTCATCCTTTCCCATAAGCTTCAATTACAAAATCAACCAGGTATCTGAGCTTATTTCTGAGTTTCAGTTAGTACTTCTAACAGCTGGAAGTTTCAGGAATACTTCAAGCTCAGCATATTCAAAGCCGAATTCATCATCTTTCCTTCATTTGTACCCCAACCTCGCTTCCTGCTGATGAGATGGTGTCACGTCCTGAAAAGAACACGAGGCAGGGAAATGAGAGGACATGGATTCCACCCCGGACACACCGGATGTGAACTTGAGGTCATCATCCAACCAAATCTCCAAAGTGGGTGGGGTGGTGACGTCAGATTCCATCCACCCTGTATTCCCTCCGTTTCGCGCATCCCATGTCCATCACTCTTCCAGGTACCCGGGGATGGAACCTTAGTGTCAACTTTCACCCCCACATAAATTCAGTCTTGAAATGGAAAGGAGATTTTTCTAATAACTAATTAATTTTAAGCTCATTACTTTTACAGAATACCTGCTGGGTGACAACACTGGGAAACACAGTGGAGGATGAACAAGACAGAGTCCTGACCACACGAAGAATAACTGGGCCTGATGACACTTTAAAAGATCACCTGCTGCTATGTGGAAAATGGAGTTTGGGGCAGGACCAGAGTGATGGCAGGAAAACCTGTAAGATTTAGTTGTCAAGTAAGAGGGTCTCAAGGCGTGGACCAGAATATCCATGCAGGTGATGAGCTTGCTAAAAAAGCTACCTGTATGGGGCTGTGTCCATATTACTAGAAGTATCCTAGAAAGGCGGGGAATCAGGGGTGGTGTCCGTGAGTCAGGCTTGGACAACACAGTAGGGAAGCTTTCATTAATATCAACAATCTACAGGCTATGAGACTTGACACCATTTTTTCTTACTTTTTATTTTCTTATTTTTTTATCGACTTTTTTATGGCCCCGTACACCCTGTAAGTCAGAAGCCCAAAGGGACTGGCATTAACGCAGAGGTCAGAGCTAACTGGAGCTGGTCAGCAAGTTATCCTACCTTTATCCAGCTCATGGGTCCTGGTGTAGTAGGCTACGTTGCCATAGCGAATGGGCCTCTTTGCAGGACACATATTTTAGTTATTTACATGGAGTCAGAATCCCCTGAGCCCTAAATTCATGGTTAAAGGGGTATAAATTATGAAGGCTAAATGAGAGAATAAAATAAAATAAAACATAAGCTTCTATAAAGCTTATAGAAATCTAAGTTACTAAAAAGTATAGTTTTATAGAAACCTAAGTTACTATCCTTATTTAAATGAAATTAAATACAAAGGGTATAATGAGATGTTTTATAATGTGCTCTGTCACTTTGTAAAGCTGTAACTTCTGGAAATGCTACAACTCTTGAACTTGCTGGGCCAGACCCAAAGACAGCTTTGTATACAAAGTCAGTATGTGTCAGATAAATCACTGGACTATGCGCACAGGCAACTTTTCAGTACTGAGACGAGAGTAAGGGTAAGTAAGAAGTAAGGGTGTCCCAACACGCTCGGAACAACCATTATTCCTCTGTTTGGATGTCATCAGCACAATTTTTCTGCCGTTTTATCTTCTCTCACGAGAAAGAAGCCAAAAACCATGATTACTAATATTATTTCAAAGTCGGGCTTTTCCTATGTGGGTTTATAGAGAGTAAAAAGAATGAAGAAACATATTTGAAAAGGGGAGACAAAAGACAATCAAAACTGCCTTCTGTTCTAATTCTCTTTTGAATTCTTTTGCTGGCACATTTTCATAATTCAGAGCTTTACATGAATTTCATCATCAAAGAAACTTTAAGAAAAAAAGAGAATTTCTCTTTTCATGAAAATGGCTCTGTTTTGTGTGTATGTGTTTATACGGGAACAAAACAAATCTGATGAGAAACAGCTGGAGGAACATGTGGCTTCAAAACAGTTACATAATCAAAGAGGAAAAGATTGAGATTCCCACAGTGCACCTAACATATGGTTTTCCATTCCTGTAGCACTCCCCACCCCTCCTTTTAAAGGGTATCAGATTCTAAAGTGATTTCACAGATGACCCAGCTTCTAGGATTACATTCTACAAACATACTTTCCTCCACACACTTCTTGAAAAGTGAGGGGGGAGTGATGAGTGAACCCCCACTATGTTCTTCTCCAAGCAAACCCAGGTGTATAGTTCAAAATCAAAATGTCAGGCATGATAAATCTAGGTCTAAAATATATAAAGTGAAGAAAATCATATGTCACATCAGAATATCAATGATTGAAACATCAAAAACCTTCCATTCAATGTCAGCAAAGTAGGCTGTCTATAAGTTGACCACATCCAGACACCAGTAGAATTTCTACAGTTTTCTTTAAAAGAGTCTGGGACATTAAAGCACCTCTTGAAAGTGTTTTTTTCATGGGTCACTGAAACTCAGAATCACTGCATTTATGAAGAGTTCAAAGGAGAACCATAAATTCACGTAATAGGCTTGAGCACTGGCTTGGGTGTTTTAATTTCGTTCATAATACTTGATGTTGCTGCCAAAAGTTCGATCTTCTCTCTCTTTTTAATTGAATGAAATGCCTGTAAAGGAATCATACTTCCTAAAAAGAAAGCACAGCTTTACAAGAGAAGAATGATGAAGCTCATCTCCAGTTAAATACAACTTCCATCTTGGTAAAATTGAATAAAGGAATTTTCTTCTTGCCAGCAAGATGGCCAGGAATGCAGGCAGGAGGGAGGGAATTACAGAAACATGGGTCCTTACTTATCCTACAGCCTCTTCCCAGGATGTGTAAACAGCTTTGACCTTATAGAAAATAGATGGGACAATAAAGAGGAGGAAAAAAATAAAAGAGTAAAGACCCAAGACTTGAAGCACATTAACCAGGAGGCCAATTCTATGTCCAGCATCAGACAGCACCTTTTATCAAATTTCATAGGCTGGCAAATAGCATATTTGGCCCAAACAGCTGTGCTAAGAATTCACATGTGTGGAATCATGCTACATAAACAAGATTTCAAAGCAGTTTTAGTGGAGGCTCAAGGTCAGAAACCTTTCCATATACTGTGATATTCGGCTGAACAGAGCTCACACACAGTCTTGTGATCTGGTAATGTCTTTGTGGGATGGTACCTCCTGGCCAGGAGGAAAATGGGGGATCCAACCTATTATTCTGACAGGCCACCTTTAGGTTCATAGTTGGTGGGGGGGGGGGGGCACAATGACCACTTATGTCAGGGTTCAACACTCATGCAGGCATAAAGCACATTATGGTTTTTCTGTAGGACCTGAGTCTTTTTCATTTCCTGCTCCACGCACTGCTAGCCAGGCACCCACTCAGGGTCCAGAGCAGCTGCATCTGGGCATCTGCGCCAAGGAATATGCCCGGCCCTGACTGCAGGCCCCACTTTCCCCCCAACCCCGACAACCACATTCAGACAGGTAAGATGCTCTGCTCTGCTTGGCTCCTCCTTGTCAATCACCCGTATTGATTGCTTTCTGTTTATTGCTCTCACCCAGGCCCTCATGATGTCCCCACTGAATTATTCTACTCCTCTCCTAGCTGCCTTCCCTTGCCTCTCAAATCCATGCTGCCCAGTAATGCCAGCCGATTGCTTCAATGGTAGCATTTCCCTTCTCAGAGCCAGACTGGTATAAGGCAAACAACCTGGGCTCTGGAGCGACAGATGAGATTCAGATCTAGGCTCCATGCTTAATTAAGTCTCAAACCAAGTCACTCTATCCTTAAACCCATTGACTAATCTGTAAGTGTGCAAATCCCCACATGGTAATCAAATAGATTAAATAATATTATATCAAGTATATCCTTGAAAGCATCTAGCACCCAGTTTATAGCAGATATCTGTTGCTGTTGCTTAGTCTGTAAGTCATGTCCAACTCCTTTGCAATCCTACAGACAGTAGCCTGCCAGGCTCCTCTGTCCATGGGATTCTCCAGGCAAGAATACTGGAGACCACTGCCATTTCTTTCTCCAGGAGATCTTTCCAACCCAGGGGTTGAACCTGGGTCTCCTGTATTGCAGGCAGATTCTTTACCATCTGAGCCACTAGGGAAGCCCATAGCAGATATTAGATAAATATAAATTATCATCTTTCTTTTTTTTTTCCACTATATTTACTGTCTTTTGTCAACTCATTCCATGATCTCTAATCTAGTCACCAATACCAAGTCTTGGTCTCTAGGAGTTTGCAACCTGGTGCAAACAGTTTAAGGAAAAGGGAGGGGTGGTGTATCTGCCCTCTTTTTCACCAAATTCAAGACAACATTTATTCAACAAACATGGAGTTAGTGTCAACTGGACAGTAGATATCATACAAGCCCACTGTATCAACATGAAATACAATAAAACATGAAATATACTACAAGAGAGAAAGAATTTTGGACGTTCTATGAGAACATTGCTGTGTGGTTCACAAAGCTTCCCAGAAGAGGTTCTCCAGGGACCAGCAGGAGTTTGGTGGAGAGATGGGGAGACTGAACAGGAAAATAGGAGACTTCGGTGTGTTCCCGGGAGAGGGCGAGATGAGACTTCTGAGGAAGTCAAGGCCCCAACTGTGAAAACCCCTAAATGCCTTTATAAAACTACTGGACCCTGTTTCCTACAGGCAATCGGGAGAACATTTTAAGCAGAGAATGATATTAAAACAAGAGATTCACGGAAAATTCACAGAACACAAGAGTTTCATGGAAAAAGTTCACCATGGATATCTCTCTTCTATATCTTTTATTTTGAATATATTGGAAATGTTAAGGGAGCTGAGACTGACAGTAGCCAACCTCCCTTGAACACAGCCAAGTACCTTTCCTGGAAAAATAATAAGCATTTCTAAGCAACAGTACAAAGCTCTTGAAAATAGTAGCTCCCAGAAGCTGTTTTCTTGGACCGATTCAACAGAAGTTCACGCAAGTGATTAGAAAATTCTCCACTCTTGCAAAGGTGAGGTCTCTTTATAGAACAAGAGAAAGGTAATGATCCCTTACCTCAGTAACATTTCTCCATTAAGAGGGGAAGGAAATCCTAGAAATGGAAGACAGTAAAAGAAACCAGTCATCTGATTCGGTCGCAAATCAACTAAGGTGTGGGGGGGGGGGGGGGAGCCTTGAAAGAGGCAGCTAGCAACTCTTGGGCACCTCTTAGGTGTCAGCACTGTGCCAGATGCTTTATACACACAATCTCATCTAATCCTCACTATAACCTGCCATGTAGGCATTTTTTATTCCCAGTTGAATTAAGGACTATCAACCTAACAACTAGTTTCTCAACTACTTTCCTTTAACCCTCTTTTTTGTCCATAACCATCATCCTTTACATTCTGTTTAAGTCTGGTTTGGGTGCAAACTTTTACTGGAATTATCCAACAGGAAACAAGAAAATTAGTGAAGAACAAGGATGAAATAACTAGATCTTCCACTTTCGAACATGGTAGGGACTCTGATTTTTAGCATTGTATCAATTTCCTTTCTTGGGATATCACTTAGTCACTCAGCAAATATGAGCTAAGTTCCTGGCACCATGCATCTGGCTGAGGTCAGACTTAGCAAAGGGCCATGCCTGCTCTTTCTCACTCAGTCCTGGCACTGTACCCCTTGTCATTTAAGTCACCCAAGTGTAACCTTGCCTTGAATTTGCAAGGCAAGCTAAACCTTCTTTTTCTTCCAAGTTTGAACAGTACTGGATTACCCAAGTAAAACACCAGGATGCTAATCGTTTTAGCAAGATCTGGTGGGGTTTTGTTAAAGCTGACAAAAGAAGTTTCAAAGAAATACTGCTGACACTGCTAAAGAGTATTTAATAGTGAAGGTCACTATCGTTCAAGTCTTGGAACTGAAATGGTTAGTTAGTTGGGCAATAGAAGAAAAGGCATTAAACTGTATAGGGATGGAGATCAGTTCCTCTGGTGAGCATCCTCTCTGCCCATCCTCAACTCACATAGCACCTGGAGAGTGAGGGGTTAAATCCTAGGGCTGGCAGCCCAGGGACCAACAGCTGCCAGCAATTACATTTGTCAGCATATCCTCTGCAACCCCACTACCTCTCTGGGGCTCACTGCCAGCAGGCCTCTTATTGCCCTGTATGTGGGGACATAAATCTGCAGGAAGCAGGAACTAAGCTAGGTGCTTGAGTGGATAAAGTACTTAAGAGCCTCAGCAGAGCAGTGCAGTGCCACTCAGCTGTTTATTTGCTAATGACAAAATGCACTGCTGATTTGCAAGCCTGGAGGTCGCTCTCTAACTCTGCAGTTCTTGGTCCTCTGGGGTAGCCCCCATGTGCCTCCAGGCTACGGCAGTAACATGCATTGTGAGGATTTCATTGCAAGCAAGGGATTCAGGATCCTGTCATTGGAGAGGCCACAAGACGGTCATTTACGGTAAAATATCTCCTAGCCAGATGATATAATCCTGCCGTTAGGGATTCCTGCCCTGAGATAAGCATCCTTTTTGCAGCTTCTTCCTCCCATGCAGGCCTCCGGGAGTTGGAGGGTTCAGGGGACGGGTGAAAGGGCAAAGAGAGGGAGACACGGAGTGTGGTGGGGGGAAGGAAACACAGGCTCTGCTGCGCGCACAACCTCGCTGCTGAACCCAAGGGGCAGGGAGCATGTCTATCAGCTACTCCCCCGCATTTACCTGGCACAAGGGAGGTATTCAGTAGGCATGGGCTGAATAATGTGACTTAACAGCCCTCCCCTGCCTAAGAACAGGAGCCCCCCAGAACAAGGATCCCGCGGTGCCCACGCTCCGGGCAGAAGTTTCCCTGGGGCTGACGCTGTGACCCGGCGGGCCCCCTGCTCTGCAGTTCCTGCTTCGGGTGACATCTACTCACAGCCTGGTGTCACTGGGGGCCTGTGGTTTGATTTTGCTTTCAATGACGCTTCATGCCAATTCGCCTTCTATCCTTGCCGATGTGACCTCTCCTCTGCAGGACCCGGCAGCACCCTTGGCTGCCCCAAACTTGAGACAGGGAGCATAAGCACATGCAGAGGCCCCGCAGAAGAGGGCAGACGGCCTCCAACTCATTCCCCAAAGCCTTGCCAGAAGTGGCAGCCAGGATGAGGCCACCCTTGATGGCCACCCACCTCACCCCAGGACTGAAATGACCCAAGTCAACGCCGGCAGGCCAGGTGGGATGACGGAGCTGCCCTCTCGGCTCTTCAAAGCAAAGTGGCCCCAGCCTCTCCCATGGGCAGAGTCCTGGCAGACCTGTCACACTGGAGACGTTTTTTTTTTTTTTTTTAATGGGATCTTTTATGAGGGCAGAGTGTACTTTCTCCCCACCTCAAGCCTACGCCTTTGAAAGTCAGGTTCCTGGAGAAATGGTTTATAGCCCTGAGCCTGTGAAAACCATTAAGCATACAGAGATAAATGGATAACATAGTGAAAGGTGCTCAGCTGCTGAATTAATACTTTATGTACTCCAGGCAATTTAGCTGCCAGGATGCTCTCTGTCCTCATATATCCTCATGGAGAAAGGAGGCAGAAGGGAGGAGACATTGCCTCATCCACACGGTGGGTAAACGTGAGGCCTGTGAGACGCTGGGCTGGAATGGGCTTGTGAGCCCGCAAGCAGCCTCCTTCACAGCATAGAGAAATTGCACGGGGACAGTCAGGTCTACACGGGCAGAGTCTACACGAGCAGGGAAGCACGGAAACAGCCGGGTTTTCCCGCTTTTCACAGGTTCGGCAGAGCCGCCTTAGGCTCTGCACCAGTTAGGGCTGCCGCGAGGAAGCACTCACATCACAGACGGGTCTGGTCTCACGGTCCTGGGGGCTGCAAGCCCCAGACGAAGGTCTCGGAGGGTTGGTTTCTTCGGAGGACTCTCCCCGTGGCTTGGAGACGGCCACCTTCTCCCCGTGTACTCTTGAGATCGCCGCTCATTTCCGTGTTGTCTGTGTCCTGACCTCTTCCTCTAAGGACACCAGGTGGATTAGGTCTGCCCATATCATCTCATTTTATCTGAACCACCACTTTAAAGCCCTGTGTCCAGATAGAGTCACATCCTCAGGCACTGGGAGTTAGGGCTTCACCGTGTGAGCGTGGGGGGGTGGGGTGGGTGGGGAAGCATACTTCAGGTCCTAAAATCAGGGGACACTCTCTAAGAAGGGAGGACACCCCCATCACTGTGGCAGGAGTCCCTTACACCTAAATCTTAGTAGGTGATGGTCCGCTGGTGCTCGTAAGACCTTCCTGTGACTCTAGGGTCTCTGAGAGAAGATAGCGGCAAAGGCGGCTTTATTTCCTCATCTAATTAAAAGGTGGAAACCTTCGTGCTTTCAATAGTGGGGCAGCAGGGTGTCCTGGCAAAACCCAGGGTGTGAAGCCAGCCTGCCCGCTTTTGAATCCCATCGCTAATGCCCAACCCGTTCAGGAAGAACAGTGAGGACCCGGGAGGGATGGAACGACTAACATCCCCAGCTCCAGCCAGCACCAAGCCGAGAGTCGAAACTCTCCATCTGTGTCAGGACTCTGAACACATAGCAGTGTAGTTCACAGAAGCCAGCCAATGTATGATGGAGGCTGCAATAATTCTTGGATCAAGAGCTCATTACTTACAATGCAGGTCAAGGAGGCCATGTCAGCTCAGTCTTTGAGGTCAGCAATTTGCAAATGAGAAAAAAGAAAGTGATCTAATTTAAGTGACCCCGCCACCCCTAGGCCTGTGAGATGAGCCTGGATGTGCTCTTTGAACCAGACACAGAAATGCGCCCTTTACCTACATCCCCTCCTGGCAGATGAATAATGACTCTGAGGCTTAGGAAGCACTGGATAAGGCAGAGGATTAAGCCTATGGGCTGAAGGCCTCCTGTAAGCCAGGACCTAGGCCTACACCTCCTCTCTCAACCATTTCACTGTCCAGAGGATGCAACCGAGCCTCGGGACAAAAGAGTCTGCCCAAGGCCATCAACCCTGAATATTCATTGGAAGGACTGACGCTGAAGCTGAAGCTTCAATACTTTGGCCACCTGAGGTGAAGAGCTGATTTGTTAGAAAAGACCCTGATGCTGGGAATGACTGAGGGCAAGAGGAGGGGTGACAGAGGATGAGATGGTTGGATGACATCACCGACTCAATGGACATGAGTCTGAGCAACCTCTGGGAGATAGTGAAGGACAGGGAAGCCTGGTGTGCTGCAGTCCATGGGGTCACAAAGAGTGGGACATGACTTAGGGTCTAAATAACAACAACATTGGCTAATAAGATTTGGATACAACCTGTGACACCCAACTCCAAGCCCAGTGCTCTTTCAATTTCACCAGAGTTGACCCCAAGCCCCCCACCCTCTACCAACCGGCAGCTGGAGCGCTCATTGATACCCACATCCGATCAAGCCTCCTCTTCGCTTCAAGCCCTGCAGCCACTCCACGGCTCTTAGAGTAAACACACAGTTTCTTGTCCTGACCACGAGGTCCCCCTACACGGCATCTCTCACCTTCCATGCCTCCACCCCTGTCTTCTCTGCCACCCCTCTGCTTGCTGGCCTCCTTCCAGGCCTCAGGCCTGTGGAACCCCCTTCCTGAACCCCCTTCCTGCACAAGAGCTCTGTGCAAGCCGGCCCTCTGGCCTCGACGACCAGCACTCATCGTTCAGGTCTTAATTCTGTTGTCCCAGGCCCAGGGCCGACTTCTGTGCTTCCTGGGATTAAACCACACCTGTTACCGAAAGGTGTATGGGGTCTGGCTGCGCACTACCCAAAAGTCAATAAAGAGGCCAGGTTGGTGGAAAGGAAAGTTTGCTCTGTTTCAGATGCCAGCAACTGGTATGGGGCAAGGATGGACATCTGTCCAAAGGCTGACTCCCACCCCACCCCCCAGCGTGGACAAACAGTGGGGCAAGAGCTTTTATAGACAGAAGGAGGGGTTTACATGCAGAAACAGCACAGTCAGCTTTGACAGCCATCTTCAAACTGGTCATCGGCGGTCTGACCAGCGTCATCTTAACTGTTTTAAGTACAATTAACCTTCAGTTCCAGGGTCAGCCTGTTCCCATTTCCTTGAGGCCAGTTCTTGGAATTGTGGCAGCGCATGTCGTGGGTACAGTCTGGTCCTCGTGGAGCTAACTTCTTCTCCCTGGGGTTTCAGCTCACAAGACGTGGCTCAGAATATTACCTACAGTCCTTGAGAAAGAACTAAAGGCCCCTGACTATGCTTAACGACCACATTATTATCATTTGGTCTCCTCTGACTGTTTCCCTTTGTTTCTGCATTTCTCATTTCTCCCATTAAACTTATTCTTTGACCAAACTTAAAACTAAAGTGTTGAGCCTTCTTTGACTAAAGACAAAGCAGGCAAAGGACTTGGGGGGTTGGGGAAGGGATGGACTCTACAGTCTCACTCCATTTCACACCCTCCATTATGCTGCTCCTTTCCAGCACTTTCCACAGCTCATACGCATATGTGTGATTAAGACCAGTCTTCTCCGATTGTCTATCAACTCCACGAGTGCGGGGACCCTGTTTGTATTCACTCATCAGGGGGCCTCCAGCACCCCACTGCTGCTGATGCACGGGAGGCACTTATTAGATATTTTCCAAATGGATTAATGAGCGCATTTGTGTGCATTTTTCTCCTTTTCTATTTATTCTGCTGCTGGGATAGGGAGACCGGGTCTGGGGTAGTCGAGGGCTTGAGGAAATTAAAATCCCCCATAGGAATAATTGCTCCTTCCCGGGAACGCCTGCGCTATCTGCCACTCTGTCACGCTGACTTACGGTTGGAATAAAACGTTACCATCTTGCCCTACTTGACAGGGGGCAGGGGCCATATTTTACCCTCTATTAGAACGCACTACACAGTGCGGACATGCACACATTTGTTGAAGGAGGAAAAACACAAAGAGCTGACTGGAAATGGCAGCTACACGAGGCGCTGGAAAGAAATGGCGTGATACAGGAGTAAGGCCTCTCAGCTCAGATGTCGCAAAACTTCAAGCACAGGTCGCTGGATGAACTCCAGGGAGGAACAGGAAAAGTCTCTTCCTCTGATCCCGCAACAGAGGAAGACAGAACAAATGCAGAAATAAAAGGAAACGCAGTGGGGCACGGGGCGTTTGCTCCAGGCATCCACCTTGCCTCGTTCCAGCCTCTCCTTGGCGAGATCCTCAAGTAGGAGTGAGGTTGGATGGGGGAAGACAGAGGCTTGAAGAGAGCAGAGACCATCTGGGAAAGCTACAGTAAGAGAGCCAGAAAGTTCATAAAAAAAATATAGGAAGTTGTGAAAGCAAGTGTCAGGAGCTGAGAATTGGTTTGCCATATGTGTACAGTTTCTTGGGATTTCTTGAGCTGTGTTTCAAATCAGAGCTTGATGAGCAGGGAGGAGCCTCGGGGTTAATACAGCTCGTCAAGGGATCCAAGCTGGGGAAGAGGTCCTGTGACTCCAGGAGAGCAGAGACGGTCCGTGGGAAGTGGGAGGAGTCCATCCAGGCATATGCACACATGCACATACACACACACACACACACACACACACACACACACACACACAGAGTCCTATCCTCCAACAGAGAGAACAAGGAGAACATGAGGTCCTCGTGGGAGAGAATGCTGGGACAGACTTATTTAAAGAAAGGCAAGTCTCTTAAAAGATTAAGAGATGAAGTTAGGATAGAAAGAGATACACAGTGAAATGGGACTTCCCTGCTGTTCCAGTGGCTAAGACTCCAAGCCCACACTGCAGGGGACTGGGGTTCAATCCCTGGTCAGGGAACTAGATCTCACATACCACAACTAAACATTCTGCATATGAAGATCAAAGATTCTGTATGCTACAACTAAGACCTGGCACAACCAAACAAATTAAGCTTTTTTTAAAAAATATATATGGTAAAATGGAAACCACCCAAAGCATAATCAGCAAGAACATATCCCATGCTGAAACCATGTTACTAAGAAGCAGCTTGAACCAAGATCTTCCTGGCTGATCCTAGTCTAGTCTACTTGTCTGGAGCTGGAGCTGGTAAGTTGAGGTCGGCCCACAAATTTACCTCGGTCACCTGACTTGTGTGTGTGGTATCCCAGGCTCAAGGAGAACGGTTATGTGATAGAGAGGGGGAGCTAGACTCACTTTGGTGATACAAGAGTTAACCTCCAGTCAAGGTGACTCTGGTGGTCCAGCACCTGCCGAAAGGTAGATTTTCTAAGAACAGCCTGGTGACGCGAACCCAAGCATGTGCGTGGCTCCTCTTAAAGTCACAGAGGTTTGAATTTGTTGAATCCCTTTGAAAACAATAAAATTAATGGGGTCTCTTGCATTAGAAGAGTTATAGAAGCCCTGACTTTGCCAACAAAGGTCCGTCTAGTCAAGGCTGTGGTTTTTCCAGTGGTCATGTATGGATGTGAGAGTTGGACTATAAAGAAAGCTGAGCACCGAAGAATTGATGCTTTTGAACTGTGGTGTTGGAGAAGACTCCTCAGAGTCCCTTGGACTGCAGGGAGCCATTTGAGCGGGTTATATGACTGACAATGGCCTCCCCCCTGCCCTGCATGTATATTCTGGATTACACACAAATTAAAAGTAAACGTTACTGAGATTGAGTCACTAGGATTTGGGGGTGTATCTGGTAAGCACCCAGTGTTACCCTAACTCATCCAGGAACGATGATTACTTTGTGAGTGTCTCCTTGATGCCTGGCAGACTTTGGGCATGTGGCAGAGACTGAATAACATCTGTTGAAGGAAGGCAGGAAAGGAGAAGAGGAGGGAGACAGCAATCGAGGAAACTGTATTTCCAGAGCCCTGTGACCATCTCGCGTGGATCTAGCTTTTCTGCCTCCTATGTGTCTGTTGGCTTCCCCCCACTGCTCTTTATGCTAAAAAAAGCAGTGAAATCTGCACCTGGGACCCAGCCAAGTGAAGTCCAAGAATTCATATTTGTGGTATATTTAGTTTTAATAATACCTGTGAGCTAATTAAATGACTCTAAAGCTTTTTTACAAAAACAGGATCTTAAAAAGGCCTATTCTCAAACATGAATCATGACAATAAAATTTTCCCCTTAATAGCATCTAATAATGCAAACAATTTTTAATCCTGATATACCTACAGTTCTAGGCTTGAGGTACTTTGGAACTAAATAATTTAGAAAGCAAGAATATTACATACATTATACATTGTAGACATATGTGGTATTATATACATTGTACATTACAGATGCATGTGATATGATATATATTATAGAGATATGTGATACTAGACATGCTGTGAACTTCTCAGGTGGCCCAGTGGTAAACACTCCACCTGCCAACACAGGAGATTCAACACCTGAGTCAGGAAGATCCCCTGGAGTAGGAAGTGGCAACCCACTCTAGTATTCTTGCCTGGGAGGCTCCATGGACAGAGGAGCCTGGCGGGTTAGAGTCCGTGGGGCTGCAAAGAGTCAGACACGAGAAGCTGAGTAGACACACCGTACACTGTAGATGTATGTGATACATACATTTTACATTGAAGATGAATGTAACAGTATAGCTATACATGATATTACAAACGCCATACATTGTGGATATATACAATGTTATATACATTATATATGACAGATGTATGTCATATTATACACGTAGTACATGATAGATGTATGATATTGTGTACCTCGTCCATGATAGATGTATGTGATATTACACACATCATGCATGGTGGATGCATGTGACACATTCCCAGCCAAAGAATATTTATGCTATAAGCTTCTCTACTCGGTTCCATCTTCCTTCCTGGGCACGTGGAAGACGCCCCATGCAGCGTCTTGGCGGGGAGGCAGTTCCGGGTGACAAGCCCCAGGTCACGTGGGCGGAAGAGCTGTGTGTCCCTCCCGGGTGTGTGTCAGTGAAAAGCCTCTGCCTGACCTCTTGATCCCTCTTCTCTTTGCCTACTGGATCCTGCGTGAGCAAGAAGTAAACCTCGGGTGTGTGGATCCGCTGAGATTCAGGGGTTGCTGTGTTGCCAAGGAACGGCTTAGCCTGGCCTAACTAATGCAACAGCTGAAGACAGAGTTCACACATAACCCAGGACGTGTATTTACATCCAAGGTCAGTGATCTCCAACCCTTTTGGCACCAGGGACTGGTTTCACAGAACACAATTCTCCCACAGATGGCCCGGGGCTGTGACAGAGTGGGCAGTTTTTCGGACGGTTCAAGTACATTCCATGTATTTATTTGTTTGTGTTTGGCTGTGCTGGGTCTTCGCTGCGGCCTGGGCTTTTCTCCAGCTGTGGCGATTGGCGGCTGCTCTCGAGCTGTGGTGCACGGGCTTCTCATCGCAGTGGCTTCTCTTGCTGCGGAGCTCTAGGGTGTGGGCTAAAGATTTCACGGTGCAGGGGCTCAGTAGCTCTGCCGCGTGTGGGATCTTCCTGGACCAGGGATCGAACCCACGTCTCCTGCACTGGCAGGCGGATTCCTTACCGCTGGGCCACCAGGGAAGCCCCTCAAGCACGTTACATCGACTGTGCACTTTACTTCTATTATCATTACATCAGCACCTCCTCGGATCACCAGGCACTAGATCCCGGAAGATGGGGACCCCAGTCCTGGATGACTTATGGTCTTGTCCACTGACCTACAGCCCTCGCCCTGGGCTGAAAGCACCAAGCTCTGTATTTCAATCCCGAGATAGCAAGCAAAAGCAAGGGTTCAGAAAGCGTTAAGTGGAGTTGGTGCTCAGGGTAAAGGGTGCTGACAGGGCAAAGCTACACAATTAGGAATCCACATCCCATTCTGTGACCTGTGGGCATGGGGGTTTAATCTTCTCAATGGTCCCTGTTCTGTGTTCAGATTACACTGAACAGGACCGGAAAGCCGTTCCCCCAAATAAAGGCAGGCACAGAACGCAACACAATTCAACTTCAGTCTCCATGCCGGTGAGCGTGGCATGAGAATACACTGCTTCCCTAAATCATCTGCTCTCATAAAAAGGCTGCTACACGCCTTATTGTTTTCACCTTATTGTTTTATTAAAGAAACAGTCTATGAAAGGCAGTTCTATTATCTTGAAAAATCTGTGTTTCTTGGTCTGATTTTTTTTTCTTCTTTGACGTTAAATATTGTACTTCTTGTGACTATACTTTGAGTTTTAATCTCATTCAAATGTGATCCTTTACAGCAAATTTCTCATGGGATAACTTCCTTCCCTTTCATCTTTTTCAAATTCAGGCCAACAAAAGATGTTATTTCAAGGCAAAATCTAAAGCTCAGGAGCCACAAAGGAAACCTTTTCCAGTCTCTGGGTAGTTTGCTACATTGCAGCTTTGCAAAGAAAGAAAGAAAGAAACATGACCCTCATCTGCCATCATTAATCAGACCAGGCAGAATCTGCATGTCTGTGTTACTGGGAATATTTGTATTGAAAGTAAAACGTGTCTTGGAACTGCTCCTCTCAGTAGAAGAGAAGTAACCCAGCGTTTTGACTCATTGTACAAATACAAGGTAAAGAGAAAACTCTTGATGCAAAGATTGGACAGATTCCATGTATGCAATCCAGGGGGCACAGAGAAAGGCGTGAGCAGACCAAGCTACAGCAAAGTGGAGTCCAGATTAGCAAGGCACTTGCTTATCATTTTCAAATTTCAACAGGCAGCAAGCATTGCCTTCAGACACCAAAATTACATTGTGTCTGGGCGTTTTTGCCATTATCAGTCATGTTTTCCCACTACGATTGCACACTATAAGCACAGTTTGGAGATTTAATGGGTTAGCGAATCAGTGTTCTGCGTCTCGGCTGAGACCAACGCCCAGGAAAGCATGACAGCTGCAGATGGAGTCACTGGAGAGAGAAGTGGTGCTGTGCCCGCGTCCAGGTGTAACGTGGGCATCGGCGGAGGGAGCTGGACACCCGCATGGTGGATGGACGGAACACCATTAGGGAAACAGCTACACAGATGCGACTGTCGGAGGTTTGAAAAGTAAGTCTGCTGGGACTTTCCCGAAAGGGGAGAGATTACAGGGAATCCTAATGTCTTCAGCATTTAGAATTGAATGATTTTCAGATTCTTGTTAAACTATTCTTCAGAGAAACAATGGGAAGTTAGATATTCATCTAATAAGAAAAGTCACACTTGCAGCAAGGTTCAAGGAAAATCATGGTTTGTTTCTATAAATCAGCATCTACAGGAAAGGAAAATTCCACATTTTCACTGGTGTTTTAGTTGCTTAACTTTCACATACACATTTCATTGTATTTTACTTGCTTAGCTTTCACACGTAAGTACAAAATTGACATTTTGCTTGTTTTTACATTTTATGTAGATTGTAATCTAATTGCTTAAAATTTGTCTTTTTATCTCTCATTGCATATATATTTGAAATATCAGAGATAGATCTCATCCTACAAAAATGATTAATATCTTTCTGATTAACGCTGTATGATGATGATTTCAAGTGCCTACATGACACTATTTATCGGTTTAGTTCAGTTAAGTAGCTCAGTCGTGTTTGACTCTTTGTGACCCCATGGACTGCAGCACACCAGGCTTCCCTGTCCATCACCACCTCCTGGGGCTTGCTCAAATTCATGTCCATCGAGTCGGTAATACCATCCAAACATCTCATTCTCTGTCATCCCCTTCCCCTTCTGCCCTCAATATTTCCCAGCATCAGGGTCTTTTCCACTATGTTTAAGCTACAGTTCTAAGTGCTGCACATACATTATCTCATCTAAACTTTGTAGCAACTCTAATTACTATTATCCCCACTTTAGAGGAGAAAGCTGAGATATGAAGAGTTTGTAGACCAAGTAATTTTTTTTTCTTCCAGTTGGATCTAGTGTTTTTTTGTTTCGATTCAACATAATGATGCCTTATTAACAATAGTTCTTCAAAACAAAATTGGTTGGGTTAAACAAAAAATTACGTCATGCAAAAAAAATTGCCAGAGGTTCTGGTTCCAGGTGTGATGGAGTAGAAGCACATGCCACTCTTTCTCTCACTGAATGCAGCTATTAAACCTAGACAGATTTCCTGACTCAGATGTTTGAAGACCTTATAAAGGAAGTATATACTAGCAGGCAGATCAGGCCAAAATGCTAGAATTCAAACTAGTGCCTGGGTTTGATCCCTGGGGTGGGAAGATCCCCCGGAGGAGGGCATGGCAACCCACTCCAGTATTCTTACCTGGAGAATCCCATGGACAGAGGAGCCTGGCAGGCTGCAGTCCGTGGAGTCGCACCCAGCTGAGCGATTAAGCCCTGCACAGCTGAACGGAGGGTGAGTTTGGTTTCTTCTCCCCGCAGCATCCCCTGCCCTCAACCCTTAACTTGAGTTAGCTGGACTGTGCATGTGCAGACGGGAAGATTAGGAGACGCGGTCTACGTCAGGCTTGAGAAGAACTTCAAGACTTAAAAGGAGAGGAAGCTTTCTGTTCATGGGGTGGCGAGTCTACGTGCTCTGGCTCAGTTGCTCAGTTGTGTCTGATTCTTTTCGACCCAACAGACTGTAGCCCGCCAGGCTCCTCTGGCCATGGGACTTTTCACCCAAGAATACTGCAGTGGGATCTTTCAGACCCAGGGGCTGAACCCGAGTCTCCTGCATCGGCAGGTGGATTCCTCACTACTGAGCCCCCTCTTAGAGGTGGAACCAAATCCAGGGCTCCCCTGACCCCCCACTCCCCCTGCCACCTGGCCCCAGATGTGGTATAGCTGTGGGACTGGAGAGCTTCTGGCTAGGGGACCAAAGGAGGAGACGAGTGACCTGGAGATTATCAGAGAGAGAGTGAAGAGGGAGCATCTTAGGAAACTGACCTCAAAGGTTATGTACAAATGCGCAGGCTCAGCCTGACATGCCTGGGTACAGGTTTGGTGTTAATTAGCATATCAAAGACTTGGAGAACTGACTTCAAGGATAGACTTTACCCAGATCCCACACTGATTCCAGCGCTGCACAAGTTGGACAAATTCAATCAGCATCGCTGCAAAGGCTTTGAAAACTAACCTGACGTGGCAACCACACACACAAAAAGAGGAATTGCAGACTGAACTTAACGAGGTTGGTTATCTGTTAAAACAAAACTAATGTTCCTCATATGATTTAAACAAACCCAAGTGTTGTCAAGTACTATTCAAAATGCCCATGATACAACCCCAAACTACCTGATCTCCAAAGAACCAAGGAAATCTTAACTTGTATCAACAAATGACAACAATAAGATGACGTAGACCTTGGAATATTTGACAAAAGACTTTAAGCAACTATCATAAAAGTGCTCAAATAAGTAACTGCCGATATTCTCAAAAGGAATATTAAATTGAACATATCAGAAAATATAAAGTAGAATCAAGTAGGAATTTAAAAAATGAAAGTACAAAACCCACTGAAATGTTGTGAAGTAATTAGCCTCCAACTAATAAAAAAAATTTAAAAAAAAAAGAAAAGTATTAAAAAAAAAAAGGAAAGTAAAACAATCTAAATTTAAAAACTCAATGGATAGAAAGGAATCAGTGAAACTATCTTTCTTTGTATGTTGCATGATTATCTATGCAGAAAATCCCAAGAAATCTATAATAAAACTCTCAGAACTAATTAGGGAATTTAGGAAGATCACAAGATACAAAGTATACACACACAAGTCATATTTCCATATTGTATAACTTATAGTGTTACATAAAATGTAGAATACGTAAAACTGAACTATTAAATACAATACCATTTATTTGGGGGATAATTAAAAAGTTCCAGAAATAGAGAGGGCTAATTATTGTATAACATCATAAATGTACTTGATGCACACTTTAAAGTGGTTAAAATAAAACAGTGGGTTAATGATGAAATCAGAGGAAATTTTAAAATATCTTGAGAAAATTGACAATGAAAACACAACCATACAGAATCTATTGAATGCAGCAAAAGCAGTCCTAAGAGGGATGTTCATAGCGATACAGTCCTTCTTTAAAAAAAAAAAAAAAGGTAAGTACCAAATAAAAAACCTAACATATCACCTAAAAGAATTAGAAAAAGAACAAGCAAAACCTAAACTCAACAGAAGGAAGAAAATAACAAAGATCAAAGAGGAAACAAATAAAGCAGAGTCTAAACAAAACAATAGAAAAAACAGCCAAGAGCTGGGGGTTTTTTTTTTTTGGGAAGGATAAACAAAATTGACAAACCTCTGGTGAGGCTCCCCAAGAAGAAAAGAGGACTTGAATAAACAAACAAGAAATGAAAGAAAAGAAATAACAACCGAACTGCAGAAATACAAAAAACCGTAAGAGAATACTAAACTGGACAACCTAGAAGTGGACAAGTTGGGTGAAAGAAGCAAGTCTCAGAAGGTGACACGCTTTATGACGTTCCTGGAGAGACAAAAATATTCTATTGAAGAACAGATGAATGGTTTCCAGGGGCTAGGGGTGGAGAAAGGTGTGGGTATACAGAGACATCATGTGCTCTTTGAGTGTGCTTGCATAATTATGTGTGTGTGTGTGTGTGTTATGCATGTTCTGTTGTTTAGTCACTAAGTCGTGTCGGACTTTTGCAACCACATGGACTATAGCGTGCCAGGCTCCTCTGTCCATGGGGTTTTCCAGACAGTTTTCCAGGAGTGGGTTGCCATTTTCTTCTTCAGGGGATCATCCTAGACCAGCAATCAAACTCAAATCTCTTGCACTGGCAGGAAGATTCTTTACCACTGAGCCATTGTGGAAGCCCTTATCTATACATGTATGTCAAAATTCATAGAATTGTACACACACACACGCATGCACACAGGCTAATTTTACTTTATGATAATTTTTTTTAATGTAGCCTACTCCAGTAGTGAGGACCAACTAAAATACCACCAGTACCCCCTTCCTTTTCCCTGAATTGAGGTGTTAAGCACATTGTTATAAAATGTCTCTAAAAGTTTAGAGATGTTCCTGGAAATTAAGGAATGCTGCTGGCTCCTTACCTACATATTTTTGACGGCGAGTGACTGATCAGAACCTCAACCAGGAGGGTGACTGGGGAACACAGCATGGAGCACACTTGGGAAAGGCAGAGTGAGGACGTGGCCACCCGAGTTCGCCATGGCTCTGGGGATCGAGGCAAAAATCCCAGCTAGCTTCTGTGACCCGAGCGAGGTTGCCTGAGGGATGGGAGCCAACAGCTCGCCCGCATGATCACTCTGCAAAGCAGCGTTGCCAGCCTGAAAGGACACGGCGTGCCCTGCTGGCAGGAGCCGCAGGGAAGTTTGACTGCCCTCCAAGGGTCTTCAGGTTTCACTGCATCCGAGTTGAATGCTGACGCAGAAAACCCTGTGTGCCACCGATACTGAAATCTCCACTTTAGCAGAGGCCATTAAAAGCAGAATGAGGGCGGTCTAAGTCACGGGCACGTCCCTCCACCCAGGCGGTACCCTACTGCGGCTGAGCCTGCACGCCCTGCCGAGAACCAGAGCAGGGAATGTGGCCCCTGAGCAGGGCCAGCGGAGGAGCAGCCACCCAGGCTGCTGGACTCTGTAGGAAGGTGGTCCAGCTCAATCGCTGCTTCTGCAGACGGTGCTGCTCAAAGGAAAAATAGGAAAGCAGGGCGTGCCAGGCTCTGAGACTCTATCCACGCAGAGCAGCAGCTGCTCCAGAACAGAAAACTAGCCTGAACGGCACGGAGAGAGACTGAAGCTTTCAGAAAAGTGTAGGATTTAAACCAGGATCAGAAGAGACGGAAGTCCTTTATTCAATGAAATCAAACAGATCCCCCTCCCTGCCTGCCCCAGTACCTAGCGAGATTACAAGAATGAGTTTATGATCAGGTATTCAAAACCACTAAAAATGTTCTAGGCTTGTGCAGTGCTGTGCTGAGATCTTCAATCACTCCCACGACAGAAAGAAGAAAGTTTAGGAAAGAGATTCTGGAGAAAAGAAAAAGCGAGAGACTGGAAAGAAAGGACCAGTCATGGCAAGCGTCCGGTTTTCCTTTCCCTTGGATCATTTCCCTTGTTTCCAGCCTGCTCAAGTCCCTGGCAGCCCTCCAAGGCTGGCCTTCCAACCAGGGTACCCACCCGGCTGGGTTCTGTCTCCTGTAACCATGGAAACTTCTGGCCTTGCTCTGTGCCCAAGGCCGTATCCCGAGTCACTGCCCTGAGACCCGATGGGCGAATGAGCATGCATGGGCTGCGTCCCACCTGTGCTTGACTTGAGTGCCTTCGACCAGAGAAGTCCTCCATGTCGCTGACGTCAGGTGACAACCTCTGCATTCTAGGTGATGCGTGGAGGGCCCTGATTTCCTGCAACCTCAGGTTTTGTGGAGATGGGGTTTGTCTTCCACTTTCTGAATAATGATGGCTGAAGGAAGTGCCCGAGTTTTGATGTTTGAAGATTTAAAGAATACGTGTTTCAGGTGAATACAGGAAAACTTTAAAAAAAAAAAATGTTTAAAATTGGAGTTTCCAAGAGGTGTAGGCGCATCTACATAATTTGCTGTCGTGTGTGCAAGCTCAGTTGCTAGTCGTGTCTGACTCTTGGTGACCCCGTGGACTGTAGCCTGCCAGGCTCTTCTGTCCAGGGGATTCTCCAGGCAAGAATACTGGAGTGAGTAGCCAGTCCCTTCTCCAGGAGATCTTCCCAATCCAGGGATCGAACCCAGGACTCTCGCATTGCAGTTGGATTCTTTACGGCTGAACCACTGGGGAAGCCGGATTTTGCTGTCACTATCTCTTTTTCATTAATATGTGGAAAACTACAGCCTCACGTGTAGGATTACTGATTCCTCATGTCTGTCATCACGGAGGCCTGGATCTTTATGTGCACCTCAACATCAGCCTATTAATAGGACCGGCAGAGTTTGTCAGTGTCACATGTGTGTCCATATTGAAGCCCACTGACCGTCGTTTCATCTGACTCCCATTTTTCACTTCTAGGATGGGACTCTCCGTTGGGACTCCTCAACTATAAAGCCAACTACTGGAGGAAAGAGGGACAGGACAGGTGACGCACGGAAGCAGCAGGCCTCCTGCAAAGACCGGAGGCTGAGGAACATCAGGTGGCTCAGAGGCCCCCACCCCGGCACCTAGGTGTCTCTTGGCAAGGCGACAACTGCCCCTTGCTGCAGGCGCCGGTCTTGTACCTGCTCCGACTGGCACTTTCTTTGGTCCCTTTCAATCAGCCGCGAAGCACAGTAGGCAACTTTCATCGGCCTGGGCTTTCTCCACGGCCTTGGCAGGCTTCCCAGGCATCAGCCAGGTGCCTGCCCCCACCAGGCATCTGCTCAGCCCCTTTGTCCTCACCCTCCTCCCAGTTTCCATCACAGCATAGAACTTCCTAAAAAAAAAAAGTGAAATCATAGCTGGCAGTCTTTATAAATAAACACACACACAACCACACCACACTTATAAAACAAACAAGCCAAAAAGACAGAGTAATCTAGTTGGTTAAAAGCCACACAGATACAGAATATTTAGAGGGAAAAAAAGAACATGGCCAACAATTTAATTAAGACAAAATTAACAAAATAACTCAATAACTTTATTAGATCACATACTTATTGGTTGAATCATCACCTCGTGGCAAATAGATGGGGAAAAAGTGGAAGCAGTGACAGATTTTATCTTCTTGGGTTCCAAAATCACTTCAAAGGATGACTCAGCCATGAAATTAGCAGATGCTCCTTGGAAGGAAAGTTATAACAAAACCAGACAGCATATTAAAAAGCAGAGACATCACTTTGCCATCAAAGTCGGTATAGCCAAAGCTATGATTTTTCCAGTAGTCATGTACAGATGTGAGAGTTGGACCATAAAGGAAGCTAAGTGCCAAAGAACTGATGCTTTCGAATGGTGATGCTAGAGAAAACTCTTGAGAGTCCCTTGGACTGCAAGGAGATCAAACCAGTCCATCCTAAAGGAAATGAGTCCTGAATATTCATTGGAAGGACTGATGCTGAAGATAAAACTCTAGTACTTTGGCCATCTGATGCAAAGAGCCAACTCACTGGAAAAGACCATGACGCTGGGAAAGACTGAAGGCAAAAGGAGAAGGGGGTGGCAGAGGATGAGATGGTTAGGTAGCATCACCAACTCAATGGACATGAATCTGATCAAACTCCAGGAGATACCGAAGGACAGGGAAGCCTGGAGTGCTGCAGTTCATGGGGTTGAAAAGAGTCAGATATGATGTAGAGACTGAACAAAACAATGTTAGATCACAAATATTGGGCTTCAATCAGGAGGAGACAGATATTACTATTGTGCTTATCGGCTGGTGAGTTTGTTAGATAAGCGTTAAAAACATCACTTTGCAGACTTTACTCACCATGCTCACGAAACTTGGAATGTTCTCCCACCCCTTATTTTATTTTTATTTATTTTTATTTTTGGTTGTGCTGGGTCTTCTTTTCTGTGCTTGGGCTTTCTCTAGTTGCGGCAAGTGGGGGCTTCTCTCGTTGTGGAGCATGATCTCCAGGTGCGTGGGCTTAGCTGCTCTGCGCCCTGTGGAATCTTCCCAGACCAGGGATCAAAGCCCTGTCCCCAGCATTGCAGGTGAATTCTTAACCACCGGCCACCAGAGAAGTCATCTTATCCCTTATTTTAAACACCTCTTCCTTCAAAGTCATGTCCCATCTCCTCCCCAAACTTGCCAATAACATAACTTCTCCCCCATCCCGGGTGAGATTCACTGCATCCAGTGATGTAGGCTGACCTACCTGCCCAACTTGCCCTTCAACGTGTCTCCCCAAGAGACCCGCAAACTCCGTGGGGACAGTCACCATTCCTGACACTTCCCCGGTTTCCTTCATTGCACCTCACACATCCAGGGCACAAACAAACTCAATCATTTGTTAGATCTTCAAGCTTGTGACTGCGCCATGTACCTCTCTGAGTAGACAACCAAAAGAAAATGGAAGGGCTGATGACCCTAGACACGGGGGTCCCTCAAACGGCAGAGGGGAGGGGCCAGTTAACATGCTAAATCTCACAGTCCTGCCTTGAGCTGCGCTGCGGTGGTCCTCACTCTGCGCTGGTGGGTGGGAGGGGAAGATGGGTAGAAGGCGGTCTCTTTCCTCAGGATGCAGCAACAGACCAGCAACGAACCGCTGTTTCCCCAGCTTTACCCCATTTCACATCATCTGCCCAGTTTTTGTTGCATATGAATAACATCTGTTCAATTCCTAACATTTTTTAACGGAAATGGTTTTAAAGGGAATTTTTAGAATTACTATCAATAAATGGCAAACCAGTATCATTTTCTGGAAATAGAAGGTATATACTAATAATCTGTAAAATAGTAATATATAACTTTTAAAATGAAAATAATAAAGTTGTGTTACTACCTAAGGGCCACACTTTTGGAAAACATCATACTATATCAAAACCCACACTGACCAATAAGATAGATTAGCCTGTATTTCACATACATGTTACTATATACCTATGTGGGGACCCACATTTGAAAACTCAATCTTTTTGAAGAAGTCATATTTATGTATTTGATCTGCTTTGCCTCAAATGTCAGAGAAAAGAATATTTTCTACCATTCAAAAATTAGTCAAGAAAAGAGTCTATTAGCCCTACAAAATAGGGCTAATAGGTATTCAGTAAAAACCAAAAACAATAGTTTCTGAATACAGGAAAAATGAAGTATTTATTAATCTGAGTATTTTCTAAATTGGGCCTTCTAGTTAGCTGACTTTAGTTATACCTTACCAAGGGTTACCAGACAATAGTTGAATTTTAATGTTGACTGGTAAAAATACTTTTGAAAATATGAAGGAATACTTTGTTATGTTTCTCTGATGATCTGTGATACCGTGGGGGCCCAGGCTAAACCATTTCAATGATCTCCATTTCCTGAGCACCTGTTCCAAGTGGCCCTCAGCTTTACTGCCGGGACTTCATTCTGCAATCCCCACATTACAGCGAGATAGGTACTGCCATCCTCTTTATGCAGATGGACGAATTGAGCCATCAAGAAATGCAATAACTCGTCTGGAGACAAAAAGTGACAGGGACTCTCAGCCACACCCATCTGATCTCAAAATTCATGCCTTAATCCCAAGGGTAGCGGAACGGGCTTGCCCAGCACCCAGCCTGAGGTGCACTGCCAACGTGACACTCCTTCGTCTTAAAATTACTGAGTTGGGTTTTATTTTTCCTTTAACACTTTGTAATCTGCCAATTTCCCTTAAGCCTTAGATACAATATAAAAAGTAATTCAAGTTCATTGAGAACTCCAGGTGACTGAACTCTAACTAATTAAGCTTTAAGAGTATGTAATTCCTAATAATTAAAGATGCTTTTATGTGCGCTCAGAAAAAGTAATATTGGACATGGTCGTGCTTAAATTGCTTCTTTTGAAGTTAAGGTGGAAACGTTTTAATAACACTGGAGGAATCTAAACGTGGCCCAGCAGACCCTTCTCCTGAATGTTTTGAAGTCTTCCTGAGTCAAGAAATGTCCAGGTTAACCGTGTTCATGGTGTCAGGACGAAAAGTCCACCTTCCCACCATTACAGTATTTCCTCCTAAATTTCCTCCCACATTTCTCCTAAATATGTGATTCCTAGAATTGAGGGAAAAGAACTTGCTATAATCCATGCCTCTGTGACTTTGGCTAGAATTATTCTATTATTAAAACAGCGAACATCTATTCTTATTGCCACCCAGCTGATACCAGGTAGAATTGCATTAAAATTGTTACAGAGTTTTCTTACTTGAGGCTTATTAGAAAATTAGGTTACACAACCCATCCCACTTCTGAGAAAATTTGACTTGAAGGTGATTTTATTTCTCATAAGTCTCAGTAACCTCTGACTGTACAACCACTCCTGAATCAGAAAGCAGTTTTTCTTTCACAAACACGTTACCATCTTTGGGACAGAGGGACAGCACAGCACTGGAGCGTCCTTGCAGCATCAGCTCATGAGGCCCGTGAGCCGGCCCGGGGCCCGCCTCCCACCTCTGTCCCCGGCTCGTCCCGGCTCCTTCCTACGGACTCAGCCGAGACCGGGGTACAGCTTCCTGCGCCCACATCTGGGGCTCCTCCAACTAGCTGGGAGGGCATGGCTGTCACCTCTTGTGCCTTGATGTCTTTTGTCTGTAAGCAGAGCGGCCCACTCCACTTTTCTTGCCTGGGAAATCCAGTGGACGGAGGAGCCTGGCAGGCTGCAGTCCATGGGGTCGCAGAGTCGTACACGACTCGGTGACTGAGCACATATGCACAGAAGCTATAAAAGATCCTGTTTGATGGCGTTCTTGTGAAGATGAAATGAAACAATCCACATAACACCTGTGCGTATATAATGACGTATATGATGACACATAATACATGCTCAGTACATGTTAGCTCTTATTACTAACCTGGAGAGCCCTCCGGGCAAGAGGTTTTTCCCACCCACTCAGACCAGGTCGGGTGCCCCCACTACACATGTCTACAGCATCTTGACCATCCTAGTAACATGTATCATGCTTTTAACGACCCATACAATGCCTGTCTTTTCAGCTAGATTATATACACTGCAGAGGTAGGTCTGTCTTTTTTTTTTTTTTAATCCCTAGCATCTAGCACAGAGCCTACAACTGAAAATTTGTTAAGTGAGTGAAAGTTGATTGCGAAAGCTGTGAGATGGATGAGTTCTTTGGGCAGACATTCAATCATCAGTTTTAAAAAACTGGTCAAGTTGCAGGAACTATGAATTGAGAGGAATTTGTAGAGTGCCACACCTCAGTTTGTGACATAATTTGAAAAAAAAATTAATAACAGTAGTGGTACCTAAGTTTTCCATACCCTCTCTGCTTTATAGTATATTCATACCTATTACTCCACCTCAGAGGCTCACAGAATACGAAAACTGGAAGACACGCCAGAGCCATCTCATCCAAAGCTTCACGTGAGAGATAAGGAAACGGAAGGCCATCGCTTCACCCAGAGTCACCACATCCTCCAAAAGCCTCCCACAGACAGTGCACCGGGGAAGCCCTTGGACTCTCACCACGTGTTCTATGATTCGAAAGCTTGAATCACAACTTGCGCGGGGATAACTGCACGTGTATGCTCGGTCCTGTCCAGTTCTTCACGATTACAGGGGCTGTAACCCACCAGGCTCCTCTGTCCATGGGGTTTTCCAGGCATACTGGAGTGGGTTGCCATGCCCTCCTCCAGGGGATCTTCCCCACCCAGGGATCGAACCTGCGTCTCCTGCATCGTAGGCGGACTCTTAACTGCTCAGCCACTGGAGAAGCCTACGAGGGGATGAGAAATTGCACAAAAACGGGCAGATGGAGCTAGAAGGGGGAACAACAGTTTTATGTTCCAGACAAGTGGCAATGCTCCAGGCTTGGGGTGAGAGCTTTGTCTTATGCTGAAGTGAACCACAGCCCCGGGGCCTTGCAGGCAAGAGCTGCCCTCTGGGGACCCACAGCAGTTGCCAGCGGGCAACTCATCTCCCCGGTCTGAGCCAATGGGTGCCTGCTGGACCCACCGCCTTGGCCCGCTGTGTATCGTCCGTCCAGCTTGGAGAAGCGTGCCCAGCAATCTATCCCTTCTGCCCGCTGCAGACACCTCCCTTTAGCTTCCCAACAGGGAACACCTGGGTCCGAAGGAAAATCCCTCCACCGGTCGGCACACAGGAAACGCCTTCTGAAAATCACGTGGAAGAGAAAGAGCCTCCCCACGCTTGAACGTTGGGTACACCCATTCATGACTCAGGCCCACACGGTGGGGACACAGGTGCCCCAGTTTCGGCTCCTCCGAGGCCTCAGATGGTGGACACCTACCTGGTAGAGCCCCCAGAACACCTGAGCAGAGTGGGTGGCCCCCAGGGATGCTTAGTATCAACACCGGCAGAGTTGAAATGGGTTCCGCCAAGCTCAGGGACTCTTTAAAGTCAGACTCAGAAGAGTCTAACTCTCACTTTCATCCTGGATTCCTTGGAAAAGACCCTGATGCTGGGAAAGATTGAAGGAAGGCAGGAGGAGAAGGGGACGACAGAGGATGAGATGGTTGGATGGCATCACCGACTCGATGGACATGGGTTTGGGTAAACTCCAGGAGTTGGTGATGGACAGGAAGGCCTGACGTGCTGCGATCCACGGGGTCGCAGAGAGTCAGACTGAGCGACTGAACTGTCTTGGACAGCAAGTAGAAGGCAGTCCAAATGCCTCAGTGCAGCCACACACGGACCCCCTGGGGCCGGCTCGCTGTAACCATGCGGACGGGGCGGCCTCTCTCCTCTCTGGCCCCTCTGCTTCCGCTGAGGGCTGCTCTGGACCCCTGAGCCTTCCAGGAAGTCTCTCCTACCTTCTGTATCGCTGTCCTGGCTCCCCTGCCCCCAGTCCTGGATATGCTTCATCACTGTGTAGAAATGTCCAATTTCCCATCACACTCAGCCCACAGCTCCCAGGGGGACATGTCACACACCCTGAATTAACACCAAGCTAATGTTGGGCAAGCTGTTATGAACAGTCTAAACTCAGCAAAAAGAATAGCTACCGGCATCATAATTACTTTCAGCAGCTTAAATGCAAGTGTCGTTAAATCTTTACTACAGTTGTAGTCAATGCCATTCATTTTCATCTGTAGTTTCAAAGAATTACACAGGGGAGCTTTACAATTTCATATGAATGATACATCTTATCCATGCTGTGGGACCTACCGGCCTGTGAAAACCATATGAAGCAGTTTCCACAAGGGCTTAGCCTGCTTGAAAAAACTTAAGAACAAAGCTTCATTCTTCCTAAAGGGGAAGGAAAGGGGACTAAGAGATTAGAAAGAGAGGGCAGCCAAGGAGCCAGCCAGACTCAATGGAAGTGCTTGAGCAGAAGCTGGACTTAGGCAAAATGCAACAAATTATGCACACATTTAGAGCAAGGCTGTGCAAACGTGGCTCCCACCTTCAAGTACAGGAGGTAAGATTCGTACATAAATACTTGAATCTGAGTTGCAAGTTGCAGGGTAGTCTATCATAATACCTGTAATCTAGACCTGTATCTCCTTTGGGCAGGAACCATGCTGACTGCTGATATCCACTCTAAGAAGACACCATAAAAAGAAAATTCACAACAACGGAGGGCGCAAAGAAAGTAAGGTCAGAAAAGCTAAGTCATTTGCCCAAGGTCACTCAGCTAGTGGACTTCAACACCAGCCCCAACTCCAAACAAGGGCTGCGGGGTAAAACACAGTATATCACTTAAGATTGAATTTCAGATAAAGTGAAAGTCGCTCAGTCGTGTCCAACTCTTTGGGACCCCATGGACTGCAGACTGCCAGGCTCCTCTGTCCATAGGATTCTCCAGGCAAGAATACTGGACTGCGTTGTCATTCCCTCGTCCAGGGGATCTTCCCCCAGCCAGGGATCAAACCCAGGTCTCCCTCGTTGGGCGGATTCTTTCACATCTGAGCTACCAGGGAAGACCTTTTACAGCTCTTTTAGATAAACAGCAAGTATTTATACTAAAAAGTGTTAAGTATGTCTAAAATATTGTGATTTTTATTTGCTAAATTTGGCAACCCTTCTCCAAATCTCATCCTTGAAAGCTTACTGTTACGTACAATGGATTTCTGGTTGGGAGTGATATGGCCTATTGCCAACATGTGAGATTGTGATCGAAATATATCTTCGATCTTGCCCTGTTTCTGGCCCAGGGTGCCTAAAACCCTTGGAATTTCCTAAGGGAGGTGATCAAGGAGGCATCCTTTGTTATGTAAATGAGATGACTCTGGGGACGTTCCTAAGGAGGGGGCTGGTGTCAGAGGAACCAACTGATCCAAGTTGAAACTTTCAGTCCCTCCCCCACCCTACCTAGGGAGAGAAAGGGGTTGAAGTCTGAGTTCAATCAATGATTTAATCAATTGCACTTTGCCACCAAAAGGCTGAGTTCAGAGAGCTTCCCAGGTGGTGAACACTTGGAGGTCTGGGGGAGTGGCACCCCCAGAGGTCATGGAAGTCCCACGCCCTCTCCCCAGACCTTGCCCTCTGCACCTCTTCCACCTGGCTGATCCTGAGTTTTGTCCTCTATCATAAATCAATGATCTAGCAAGTGGATGTTTCTCTAAGTTCTGTGAGCCGCTTGAGCAAGTTAACTGAACCTGAGGCAGGGGCCCACTGGAACCTCCCACCTATATAGCTGGTGGATCAAAGGCACCAGTGACAGTCTAGGCCTGTGAGGTATGTCCGAGGGAGGGCAGGGGCAGTCTTATAGGACCCATCCCTTAACCTGTGGGATCTGATGCCATCTCCACGCAGGCAGCATCAGAACTGAATTGTAGGCACCCAGCTGGTGTCTGAGAATTGCTCAGTTTTCATAGGCCAGTAGGTCCCACGGCATGTATAAGATGTATCATTCATATTAAATTGAAAACCCTCCCCACGGTGGAATTTGGAGCAGAAAAAGACCTTGTTATTAAATAAAATAGGTGCACCAGGCCTGTTTTAGATGAATCATAGTGGCTACAAGAGGCATAGACAAAACTGTCATGTAAAAGATTATTTGTTTTTAATATTTGTTCTGTTAAACACAAGGCAAGGGGCCCCAAATGGAATCACGTAGGCTGAGCCTCCCATCAACAAACCCAGACTTGACTGCAGCTTCAGCCACTCCCAGGGATGGAGCCTTAAACTAGTCCATCGGGATCACCTGGTCAGCACTAGTGAGGTCATCTGCCTGAAGGACCCCCGCACCCCACTTCAGGACTGACCGCGACACACGCGGCCCACGGTTTACTGGTCTAACTTCCTCCTTCTCACCCCCTTGTGCCTGTAAAAGTCCTTCATCTTCTGCAGCTCCTTGGAGACCCTGTCTATCTGCTTAGACGGGATGCTGCCTGATTCATGAAATCGTTGAACGAAACACTAAGATTTTTACAACTGACTAAATTGAATCTTGTTTTTTGATGGTTCTGAAGGTGGTAAGCCTTGTAATGTTTAAATCTTTCACCTCAACACCATCAGCGAAATCATTTGAGCATCCGTTCCCCAAATATACATATTTGTATATGATTGATGTGTTAATGTGCTCATATTAATGTACCTTGCACATTTTGAAACACAAAATAAAAATTTTTAAGGTAAGACATAAAAACACAGAAGGAGTACCACCTCCGTCTTTCTATACCCAATAGACTGTCCTGCCCACCCACTCTGGACACTGCCGCTACGCTGTGCTCAGACGTGTCCCACTCTTTGTGACCCCAGGGCTGTAGCCCGCCAGGCTCCTCTGTCCATGGGATTCTCCAGGCAAGAATACTGGGGTGGGTTGCCATGCCTTCCTCCAGGCGATCTTTCCAACCCAGGGATCGAACCCAGGTCTCCTGCATTGCAGGTGGAGTCTTCTGTTTTTTTTTTTTTTTTTAATTTTTAAATTGAAGGATAATTGCTTTACAGAATTTTGTGGTTTTCTGTCTTACATCAACAAGAATCAGGCATACCGTAAGGTAAGCCCTGGACACCGCTAGACACGCTCAAGACTCGTAATAACTAAGATTTAGTGAACATCTACATGCAGTTTTCTCCCGGGGTCCTTGCACCAGTTCACCAGCCCCTATTTGCCTTTGGTGAACACCGGGGTGAGGGGCTACTTCAGAGGTTCGGGGACCCCCTGTGTCCCACCCTGACCCGCTGAGACCTGCAGAGCTGCGCTCTCACGGCCAGGCTGCCTGTGAGGTATTGTGGGGGGAGGAAAAGGGGGGCAGGGGTACTGCTGCTGGAGGCAGGGGTGATGCACCCCCACTTCACTGAAGAAACTATGGGCGACGTTTGCCTGCAGCCACTCAGTCAATATGCTGGCGTTGGAATCCGAGCCCTCAACACAGGATATGCGCTTCTTCCTGTTTCACCATATAGTCTGAGATACCTCTGAACTGGAACCCAAGTATAAATTTAAAAAAATAAAATAAAAACGACACTGGGGTGAACTAAGCAGACTTGAACCCAGAGTACCAACAGTTTTATCCAATGCATTTGTGTAAAATCCAAATTTTCTTTCACTCTTTTTTTTTTCTTTTTAACCCTAGGTAGACCCGGCCTAAGGGTTTTTTGAGTATGTGGTCTAACAATGAAAACCTCTCCAAAACATTCTTGAGGGGCAGGATCCTTAAACAACAGGGACTTGTGCACGGGAGTTTTCTGTGCTGGGAACGCAGGTCCTGTCAGGCTTTCCCATCCGTCAGACACACTGGGGAGCCTTCCCGGGTGTCTGGGGAGCCGGCAGGGAAGAAGGGAACGCGGGGTCTCCGGGGGCTGTCGGGGGGCAGCCCCGGGCAGAGGTGGGGGGAGGTGGGGGGAGGGGAATAACGGGGCGGGGACGAAGCGGAGGCAGCTGTGTTTCTGAAATGATGCCAGGAAACTAGACTGTCGGCCAGGATATTACAGGCTTTTCTGTTCTGCCCACTCCTTCCCAGCCTTTTCTCTAGGATCCTGAGGCTCCTGGCGTCACTCTTCCAACTACAGAGAGCGCTCCCGTTTCCTACATTTCTAAGCTGAAATAATTTTCTGTTTCTCCAGGTCCCATCGGTTCTGGAGCGTGAGTGATGAAATCACAGGGAATTCAGATGTTGAGTGTATATATAACAGAAATTATGATTAAACAAAGAACACATAACCCCTGTCTTTCTAGGCAGAGATGGGGGAAGGGCATTCGGGCTACAGAGAGAGGGAAGCCCCCATTCCCCTCCGTGCGAGGGAGTGACTTCTGGGGCATCACTCTTTCAGAAGCAGAGTCCAGTCCCCCTGGCCCGGGGCACAGAAAAAGCAGAGGGTGTGGGTGGCACTGCTGGGGAAGAGACAGTTTGGAGAAGGTTCTGGAAGACACAGAACTAATCCAAGAGGGGGGTCCCCCCGAGCGTCTGCAAAGTCCATGCCACGTATGCTCCCAAGTACTTTAAATGCTCGCGGTGCTCACTTAATCCTCATTTTCTATCAGGCAGATCCTCATTTAACCTCTGTTTGGGGCTTCCCTTGTGCTCAGCTGGTAAAGAATCCGCCTGCAATGGGGGAGACCTGGGATCATCCCTGGGTTGGGAAGATCCCCTGGAGAAGGGAAAGGCTACCCACTCCAGGGTTCTGGCCAGGAAACCGAGGCACCGAGAGACCAAGTACCTCAGCAAGCCGCGTCCCCCTCTCACCAGAGTCCGGCTCCTGGGGCAGCTCTTCGCGGAGCCCCGGGAACCGCTGAGGGCCAGAAGCATGGGGGTGTGCAGCCGGCCTTTAGTGTGATTTTAACAACAGAATGAAACGGCTCTCGCTCTGAGCACGCTGATGGATTTTGATGCCCGCTACAGTCAGGAATAACTTATTTTGTTCTTTTCCTGCTGCTAACAGACTAGGAGCCTGTTTTTTCATCAGGCGAAGACCGCTTCACCAGCAGCACAGACAGGCCCGGGGACGCTGCGGGGCGGCAGAATGGTTCTCCGGTGGTCTCGGGACTAAGAGGCCGGAGGGGTCTTAATCACCATGAGGATTCTGTCTGGGAGGGAAAGAGGCGGGAAAGCCAGTCTGCAGGTGACTGTTGTGAAGGACGTGTTCGTGTCCCAAACTTCTAAACGTCATTGTTGTTCAGGAGCCACAGAGGGACTGCTCCCAGCCCTGATCACCTGCTTCGATTTGCCAACAGCAGGTGCAGCCCCCCACTGCACACCGGTCCATTCACAGAACCTTCCCAGAGGCATCCGTCTCCCCGCTTCCCTACTAGAAAGAGCTTCACTGATTGGTCCAGCACACTCCCTTCCTGCATCTCTGCGTCTCTTAGCAACGCCTCCCAAAGCAGCCCTGTTCAGTTGCCTTTGAGCCTGCCTCCCGGGAAAAAGAACCAGCCAGGCCCGGTTAGGATCCCTCTAACGCACAGACATGGCACTCTGTGTCCAGACTTTCTGGTTTTGCTTTCAAATTCTCCAAGCTTGCAATAAATGATGTCTACTTTTTTTTTTTTTTTGATGCTGGAATATGTGCTTCTCTCACGGATATTTTATTCTTTTCAGTAAATAGAGTTGACTATTTTAAATTTATTTTTTATACTTTCAAATAGAAGATATAAACTAACAAGCCAGAAATCTTAATTTTTCAGTTTGGAAAACATTTGCGCTCTCTCTCTATATATGGCCACGTAATTGTTATGTTCCTTCATAGTGAATCATAAAATTCACTCCGGATTCAGGAGAAACTACAAACTCAAACCCTCTCTAAGTTCTATGAATCCAACAAGCCTTCCTCCCTTCACTCAGATGGCCCATCTCCATCAAGAATCTTCTCCTAACTAAATGGAACAGAGATGATGACTTTTCTCCTCAAATTATGATGTGCAAATAGTAACTTGCACAGCTTGCCTATTCAGCTATTACCCTACTGTTGACCTACGCTGAGTTTGACACAAAATAGTAAGCCTTTATTCTGATGCTTCTTGCATATGTATATGTCTAAAAACACCTCTTTGCATATATATGTCTGCCTCAAACATTAAGCTTAAAGTAGGAAAAGAAACTTCCGCCTCTGTTTCGTGTTTTATAAAGGACCTGTGGAAACATTTAGTAAATTCTTTTAGTGATGCTTAAAGTAGGTTACATGTAGTCAGCAGTGTAAGTCCTACCATTGCTTGTAATTGGATGTGCGTGGCGCTTTTTTCTCAAAGGGCTCTAGAGGCCACGAACGAGTTGACACAATAAACAAAGGCAGCCGATCCTCAGTGGCTCACAAAACACCACAGAGTTGGCTGGAGAGCAGTTTGCAGAGAGCTGCAAGGAAAAGCTCACTTATTAAAGCAGACTGAGGATGAGAAGGGAAGACGTTGCCGTGAGCTTTCTAAAACGGCCTGAAAAGTAGACTGGCTTATTTAAGTTGAAAATACTAGAGGTTATTTAAAGCATGGAGTAAACCTAGTTCTTGAGGAGAATAATTACTGCTATTGGCCGGGGCGGGGCGGGGGAGGGGGGGTGTTCATTATTCACAAAATAGATTCAGAAAACTAGGTCACCAAGCTCAGTCAGAAATATTACTGTAATTCTTTGGCTATGGGCCCACCCAAGAACTCCTTAAATATTAGTCCAAGTCACAAGATAAATACATTTTCATAAAAACACCACTATGCTAAATTTATGACCCCGAAGATAGTTTGAAATTTTATTCTACTCTGGGTTGAATCCAACATTGACAACGACCCCTTGCTTGCTGAGTCATGGGCATGGACGCCTCACAGTTCACTGCCTGCAAATGTGAACAGGAAGGATGAGAGCACACAAGGAAAGAATAGAAAGAGCTGGTCAAAGAGAAGCTCACTTGGGGTGGTTCTGTCATAATTTCAAAGTTGAGAAACGTTTAGGGAGCACCTACCATGTGCAACACATGTAATATTCAAAAAAGGGGAGTATCTATTTAAATCATAAACACTATGCACTAGAACAAGTTTAACTTTTTGAGGTTACAAATATGGAAAAGATCTGCTCTACTGTCTGTCATTAGAATGCAGGTTCCTTTGAGGAAATCTCAAATCCTTGAGTAACTGGACCTTCCTCCTAGGACTTCATCAAATCTCTATAGTTCGAACTAAAGGACTTTGAAAAAAAAATAGAGAGCCCCCAATGTCCAGAGGGAGTTAAGCTGTGTGCCCTCAAGGCTTCTTTGACAAGATTAGGAAGTGGGAAACAGGGGTATTCAATCTTATAACCCGCAGAGTAACTGTAGGGAGGTCACTTCATAAACACACAGAGGCTTCCCTTAATTTCTGTGTTTCTCCTCTGCTTAAAACTCACCAAAGTCTCCCACTGTACTTAGAATAAAATTCAAACTCCTTACTGAAAAGTTAGAGACCCCGTGTGCTCTGGCCCTGCCTACCTATGGCTCTGAGTAAGTTCCCCAGTAACTTATGCCCCTGATGGCCCAAAGGTACACAGGGTCTGTCCTAAGTCGCTTCAGTCGTGTCCAGCTCTTTATGACCCCATGCACTGTAGCTCGCCAGGTTCCTCTGTCCATAGGAGTCTCCAGGCAGGAATACTGGAGTGGGTTGCCATGCCCTCCTCCAGGAGATCTTCCCAACCCAGGGGTCGAACCCAGGTCTCCCACATTGCAGGTGGATTCTTTACCATCTGAGCCACCAGGGCAGCCCAAGAATACTGGAGTGGGTAGCCTAACTCTTATCCAAGAGATCTTCCTGACCCAGGAATCAAACCAGGGTCACCTGCATTGCGGGCGGATTCTTTACCAGCGGGGGTATCAGGGAAGCCCTATATTAGAGGCAGACGCTAATAGCAGCAAGAAGGAATAGGCCTGCATGGAACAAACTGAAACATTACTAAAAAGCAAAGAGAACTCAGCCAGCAGATCTGAGGCATCATGTATAGAAGCAAATGATCTCACAGATCTGAAGTTGCCAGCAAGCAAAAGTGCTGTCACAGTGACTGCCCAAGTTATCAAGGAAATTAATTACGTTGTACACACGTTCATGTGTCTAAGCAGACAGGAAACGTTAAGTGATCTTCAGAAAAATTTTTCTCCAAAGTGCTATTTTAAAGGCCAGGCAAAATTCGGTTTTCTAAGAGAACTGATTCCTGTGGAACATGTTAGAGGACCTCTTCCTCCCCCTTCCCTCCCAACCCTTCCCACAGTTATAACTGTGTAGCTAACCATGTCTCCTTTAGTTTGAGCATCTAGAAAGCGCAGGGCCAAATGTGACTTTCAAACATGGCTCTCTCTCGGCCACTGTGGCATGTTCTTTTGGGTTCCTTTCCTGATCTCGACCTGATCTTTTCTACATCTTGACACTTATTTATATTTTCCTAGAACTGATTCTTTGTCACTAATTTACCTTCACCATCATTTTCATTTTGTGCACTCTAATTGTGGAAGTGATAGTCGCTCAGTCGTGTCTGACTCTTTGCGACCCCATGGACTGCAGCCCTCCAGGCTCCTCCATCCATGGGATTCTCCAGGCAAGAACACTGGAGTAGGTTGCCATTCCCTTCTCCATGGGATATTTCAGACCCAGAGATCGAATCTGGGTCTCCTTCACTGCAGGCAGATTCTTCGTCATGCTCTGGTTGTAGGGCACTGTAAATCCTTTATGGACAAAGATTAAGTCAAATCTCTCTGCTTACGGCATGGGATGGATGGGGTGACGTTTTAATTGTTACTTTGTCATACAGTCAGATTGAGAACTCAGTGAAGGGTAACCAAGCTCCCTGCAGATAAAATGGAATTCTCAAATGGCAGAACAAGGTAAGTGCTTGAATAGGGCTGTGGGGCTTTTTAGCTCATAATCTGCTAGAACTGGTAATTGAAAGGTTAATGCAAAATCACACATCCTGAAAATTGAAAGTTAGATTCCGAAAAGTTAAAATCGACTAAAAAATAATCACAGGAAATGTGCACAACACAAGGGCAGCCAGAAAGGAGCCACAGCTGCGGACTCCTTTGGACCAAGGGAAGGCCTCACCCGGCAGGCCTCGGCGGCCCAGGGCAGGGACCCTGCGGAGCCAGGGCTCTTCAGACACGGTTCAGCTCAAGGAACCATACTCTCCCCGCTGTCCTCGCTTCTCAGGTCCTGTGGGCATCCAGGAGTGGCTGCAACGTTGAATCACACACGGAACCCTGCTAACCTCACCTAAGGAGGTTTCACCTAACGACTTAAGTTTGTGTGAATCTCGTAGCATCTTACAATCTCTAAAAACCCACAAGGAGCACTTCTCTGGTGGTCCAGCGGTTAAGAAGCTGCCTGCCGATCCTGGGGACACGGGTTCAGTTTCCTGTCCAGGAAGATTCCACGTGCCGCGGAGCAACTACGCTTGTGAGCGACCACCACTGAGCCTACACACCGGGGGCCTGCGCTCCACCACTAAAGAAGCCACCTCCCTGGGACCCAACGCAGCCATCAATGAGTGCGCAATTCTTTAAAAAAATTCTTTGGATTTAAAAAAAAAAATCCAAAGGAAAGGAAAAAAAAAGCCTTTGAAAAAGAAAACTTGCCATATTATGCCCAGTAGCATATATCTATAGGTTTATAAACAGATTTATAAGTTTATAAATCTGTTTATTAACAACATCAGGCAGTAATCTGAATCTAATACATTGCTTGTTCAGGGACTCTTTTACTTCTCAAGTGGCACAGTGGTAAAAGAAACCCACCTGTCAAGGCAGGATCTCCTGCAGGAGACTCAGGTTTGATCCCCAGGTTGGGAAGATGCCCTGGAGGAGGTCATGGCAACCCACTCCAGTATTCTTGCCTGGAGAATCCCACGGACAGAGAAGCCTGGCGGGCTACAGTCCATGGGGCTGCAAAAGAGTTGGACAGGACTGAGCAACTAACACTTTCACTCCACACTTTCACTTCAGGGATTCTTTTAAAAAACCTCTCTAAAAGCTACAAAAACTGGCCTCCCTAAAATCTGAGAGAGCTCAAGTAGGACATTTATACAAAGCAGTGACTTTATAAGCTGTAGGTGAGACCCCCTGAGAGTGTCGCTGTCACCTATGGGGTTGGCTGGCCCCAGCGGTCCCCTTCTCTGCAGGTCAGTTTCTAGAACCTTCCCTCCCGCAGGTTCACGGGGCTGTAATAGACGCTGGCTCTCGGTAGACCTGACCTCACCATGGGCGCTGCCTCGGGCCCTGCCCCCACATAGCAGGCTGGGTGGACACCCCCCCCCCCAACCTACACTGGACGGAGCAGCCTCTTCACGGACAGGGAGGCAGGCCCGAGGACCCCAGTCTCCAACGAGAGGAGATGGAAACCTGGGAATGGGGGGCGACTGTGTTCCTCCCGGGGAGTAGGGAGGAGAGGGAGCAGACGTGCAGAAGGAGAAAGAACCAGTCCGAGAAGGGCAGGCAGGCAGGTCACAGGGCGGCCGGCGGGATGAAATGACACCTGGAGCCTCCGGAGCCCTCGGCGGGGGGCTCTGAGACCCAGCTGCACCTCCACGCAGGTCCACCCGCCCGACACTTGCAGGCAAGGGTGCTTCTGCTCCTGAATTCCCCTCTTGGGCGTGACATGGCCTTGAGGGTTTCTATCACACACAACCAAGGATCCTAGCTAATCTCCTAGCAACAGAGCACTTCTGTTCAAGGGCACAAATCGGGACAGTTAAAGTGAGGCAACGGCTGGAACAGATTCCAACTGGCTGAGTGAGGAACAGCCTCTTTGTCGTTCTGGGTCTCAATTTTGGAATCCATTTCCAGTATCCCCTTCGCTGAGTAATTGACTCCTGGGACTAAAAACACCAATACCTTTCAGCAAATGTATTTCTGTTAAACATGGGAGGAAAACTAAACACAACTCCTGCTTCCCTGGGGGTTCAGACGGTAAAGCATCTGCCTGCCATGTGGGAGACCCGGGTTCAATCCCTGGGTCGGGAAGATCCCCTGGAGAAGGAAATGGCAACCCACTCCAGTACTCTTGCCTAGAAAATTCCATGGATGGAGGAGCCTGGTGGGCTACAGTCCATGCAGTCACAGAGTCAGACACGACCGAGTGACTTCACTTTGATTAAAAAAAAAAAAACAAAAAAAAAAACTCAATTTAATATTTTCTCCAAATACTCTCAGGCCAAACCTAATACTTGACGAGTACTATCAATATTTTATAAAAAAAAAAAAAAAAAAAAAAAAATTAGCACTTGAGATTGGAAAACAGGCTATATATTGGTGTACAATGTTTTAAAATGTGTTTTTAGCTCCTCTTTATGCTCTGGATACTGGAGAGGCATCTAATTTAACCAACAAAGAAATTTCCCAACAGTAGGGACTTCTAAACATGATAGACTTGTAGAGATTTGTCATCAAAAGCTGTCCTTCGGTGGATTTGTCACAAACACGAGTGCAAATGGATTGGCAAGAATTTAGAATCCTGAGCTAGAGAGTAGGAAACTAGAGTATGATCTCTTCATGTTGCAGGAATTTAGACCCAGACTGAAAGAGAACACCTTTACTCAGCTCATGTGAACCAAATTACTTTAGCTAACTCGAACCAGACCCTGGGTCCCAGCTCCCACGGCAAATCTTCCCTCCACATCTTGGGGGGAACCACGTCAAGCGGTCCACGTGCTCTCTGCCCTCTTCTCCCATCAGAGTGCAGAAGAGGGTGTGGTTCCATGAGAGTGGCCCCCGCATGCTGACCACAGGACGTCTGTGCGAACGTCAAAGGGAGGGGTAAGGACAGAGAAGGAGTGAGAGAAGGTTGTCATGGGAACGCAGAGGCAAACCACAAGATGAAACAGAGCTGAAACCCATTCTGCTACCTCAGGCTTTGTTTATCCAAGTAAGACATCAAGACATCTATGTCAACAGCCACGCAGGGTAAAATAGACTAAAGATAAGCTTTTGATTCCAATCAGTACAGTCTTCTGAACAGTAAAATCCCCCTTTAAAAGGGCCACCACTGCACATTTAAATACATCGCTGTTCAAATTACTATATGGCATTTGTGTAAGCTCTCTCTTTGTCCTAGCTTCTTTTAAAAAAAAATTCTACATCGCTCCCCAAGAATGATGACTATAAAGACAGGATTATCTAGAATTTTATCATTCTGTGCGCAGAACAGTTTCTAAACTCACAACAGGCCAGAAAAGTCAAACAGGCTTGAGGAGTTAAACATTAACTCCAGATGAGATCAGTGACTCCTCCTGGAAGAGAGGTATATCTGGGGGTCAGTATTCAACTTCAGAAAGGAGTTTCATTCAAATTGCCGTCCGGTCAGAGAAAGAAACATTAGCCTTTAGCGGAGAGGCGGCAGACAACGGTGGCCCTAAATGTCGTGGGCGATCTGTGTTAATGCCCAAAGAAGGCTCTGACTCTATCACTGGGTGTTAACCCCGCTCCCAGGGTCCATTCATTCAGCCGATTGTGAAGTGCAGACCCTGTAGAGAGCGTCCCCTGGCTGAAATTCCACATCGCCCGAGACATACAAGTCCACGGCATGTAGCTTCCCTGCCGTGAAGCCCTTTGACAAAATAATCTTTAGAGACGAGATGAAAGTAGATAAGTTTCATCCTTTTACTTCATTCCCTTTCTGGATCTGACGATTCATACTTATCCTAGAAGGTCAGAGCTGGAAAGGCCTCAGGGGTCAGACGGGGTAGCCTCGCTTTGCTCAGTGAGTCGTCAGGGCGCTTAGCTAGTTGCTTGGCAGAACCAGAGCTTCATTTCACTCCCCGAACCTCAGTGCCAGGGACCTCTGCTCTAAATAAGAACTCTCGATCAAAAATGTAACATACTTCACAGACATATTTCGGACCCCAGTTTTGTTTCAAGGCGAGACACAGGGTTAAAGCTATTCTTTCCTGTCTGCCGTGTATACATGGACCCCCTCCCCCTTGCCCTCAGCATCTCAGGGAATGACTGGCCCCCACTTTCCCCAGGGCCTGACCTCCAGCCCCGGGGGAGACCCTGTCCGTCCTGCTCACCCTCACCCTTCTAAACCCTGAACACTCCTAGCGGCTGGCGAGGAAAACTCAAAAAACTGATTGTTTGTGAGAGGGGAGAGGAAGAGAGAGAGGAAAATCAAGATAAAGAAGTAAATTTGCTGGAAAATTTAAAGATACAGGTGGGGTTTGTAGGCGTGGGGCTTGACATCTGGGGGCAAATTTTTAATATTACTTACTGCTAATTTTCTAATGTCATCTACACACCAAAACTCGTTATTTCAAAGCATAAAATACATAAGATAGGAAGACTTAGTAAAACACAACAATGGCATGGAAAATCCCCAAAATGATTGTAAAGGAAGTTTTTTTTTCCCTTTTCGTTTGAATTGTGTCTGTTTTCTGCGTCTTTGTATCGTTAGTCCCAGACTTGAGTCACACATCACCAAGGCCAGGTCACTAGACCTGAGGATCCTGAGGCCCCTTCTCCCAAGCCCCAGACCCCCCAGTCCCAGGGGCGGTGGGCTGCCTGCCAAGGAAGGCAAGGAGAGCGGGGCTCCAGCCTCCTCAGGGACCCCAGGAACTCTGTCCCCGTCACTGCTGTGTCCTGGCCCTGGGTCACTGACCATGCTCCAGCCTCTGTCTCCTCATCCACGAAGTGGGTACAGTGACACAGTGTAGCCTCGCAGCGTTGGGAGGTTCTGATCAAAGGGGGCCATGTTCCGGAAGCCCCCCAGGGGCACAGAGGGCTGCAGGCATGGTCACGGAAGCCCAGTCACGGTTTGAATGAGGGACTAAGGGATCTGTGTGCACACCCTTGGAAAGATGGAAGTCAGCAGGGATGCAAGGATGGGAGTCCCTCACTCTGGACTCCATCTGTTTCAACAGTGAAAGAATGCGTGCTAACTCGCTTCGGTCGTGTCCAACTCTTTGCAACCCTATGGACAATAGCCTGCCAGGCTCGTCTGTCCATGGGATTCCCCAGGCAAGAATACTGGAGTGGGTTGCCAGGCCCTCCTCCAGGGATCTTCCCAATCCAGGCATCGAACCTGCATCTATTATGTTTCCTGCATTGGCAGGCAGGTTCTTTATCACTAGCGCCACCTGGGAAGAATAGACTTGGCTATTTAGAGTGCAATGAAGAAGGAACGACACTTAGGATCTAGACTTGTCTGCTTGATACCAGGACCTCCATCCTATGATACACACATAGGAAAATATCTTTGCTTCCATATAGCCAACACTTCACTTTAATAAATATAGTAAATTTTTTTTTTTTTTTTTACTGTGTCACACAGCATACGGGAATATTAGTTCTCTGACCAGGGATCGAACCTAGGTCCCCTGCACCAGTGGTACAGAGTCCTAACCACTGGACCACCAGGGAATTCCCAATAAATGGAGCAACTGATCACATTTCTATGCGTGTATCCAGTGAAAGGCCTCTCAACTGATGGCTCACAAGAAATCTGCTGCCGCTTTGCTGTGACCCGAACAGCTAAATTCCAACGCATTCGGACTGGGCCGTGCTTAGGCACGAATCTGTCAGACCCAAGGGCGTGTTCACATCCCCAGGGCCGGGCAGGTGGAAACCTCACTCTGCTGACTTTTCCCTTCTCTAACACCCAAGATAGGCAGAGTCACTTGGCTGGTAACAGCCCCAAACATCTGAAGGACTTGTAGTTCTGAAGGCTGACTTCCGGCTGCTTCCCTGGTGGTTCAGATGATAAATAATCTGCCTGTAATGCGGGAGATCCGGGTGTGATCCCTGGGTCAGGAAGATTCCCCTGGAGGAGGAAATGGTAACCCACTCCAGTATTCGGGTCTGGAGAATCCCAGGGACAGAGGAGCCTACATGGGCGGGCTACAGCCCATGAGGTCACAAAGAGTCGGACGCGACTGAGCGACTCACACTTCACTTCTTCCCTGGGACAGAGAGCATCACACCATGTGACCAGCTCGGTCGAGGCTAAGTTTAGCCCTGCTTTGTCCCCTGACCCTGGAGTCCCTCGCTGACCCCTCTGACTCCATGGTTCCCGGTCCCACCTGGTCTCAGGGACCCTGCTTCTCTTCTCTCCCCTAAGACAGGGCGACCGAGAGACCCTCGCTGGCCCCACAGCAACTGCTGGGCAGGTGGGTCCACAGTGTTTTCTGATGGGAAAACTGAGAGCTCTGGCGGTTTGCTCAAGGTTAGGACTTGAATCTGGGGTTTCCACCTTTAGCCAGGAATCTTGCCGTCCTTGCTTTAGATGGACCAGATGTCTGGGGGCCTGTTAGCACATGTGGCTAAAGTGGGCAGACGAGGTAGAACCTGACCCATCTGGACCAGCTCCCCCAGTGCCTCTCCCGAGAGAACTGGCAACAGCTCTGGGGCTTTCTTATCACCCGGAAGATGGAGGAGAAAGGAGGGGAGGAGGAGCTCTCAAGTCATCAGAGCGGCCTCGAAGTACACAAACAACTCCCCGTGACCCCAGATTCGGAGCCTGGGCTCTGACGTAGGGATATGCCATTCCTCTTAAATCCCTGTAGGAAATGCGTGATACAAGCACTAGGATGGAATGTAAACTGTTTCCTAAGGAAGCACGCTCGCATCTCTCTTCTTCCCAGAGTTTTGCTCCAAAGAGAACTTGAGCTCATCCTCTCTCCCTGATTCTCCACCATGACTCTACCGGCTGCCTGTTAAGAGGAAAGGGGCAAGGAGAAGCCCCTAGAAGCCCACGGGAGAGAGACGGGGGCTCCAGATGAAGCCCATGCCTTGGGAGAGGTTCCCTCCTGATGTGAATTCCATCCATTTCTCCGGTGACTTCCCGGGGAGCTCCACTCCACGGGGACCAACCACACACTCCAACAGGAGGGCCCCTCCTCCACCCCTTCCCACCACCCCTTCCCCTGACACGCTTCTTCACCCTCACCCTCACTGCCTGTGTGCAAAGTATAGCAGGTCGTCCACGCTATCAGGAAAGGAAACACAAAAGCATACCTGTCAGTTCTGTCCACCCATTCTGGGATCGGGACACTTGAGCTGGGTGGAGCCGGGAAGATGGGCTCAGACACCAGCTTGGTGAGGAGGCTGAGTGGAGACGCAGAGAATAAAATGCTAATAGCAAACAGGAGGCTTGGCCAGAAAGGAGCTGGCAGAGATGCTGGAACCCACCTGGGGCTACCCTTTCCCTCCTGACGGGAAGGAAAGTGGGGGCTGGAGGCTGACGCCCAGGGCGAACATCCACCTGCCGGCAGGGATGGAAGGTGGTCCCGTAGGTACAGAGGGTGCTGGGCACCTCCACCATCCCCCTGAAGCCTCCCCAAGGCTCCATGCCCATTCTGGAGAATAGGTTTTGCTTCTGTCTTTTCCATTTCGGAAGGGAAGAGGAGGATTTTTGCCCAGCCACTTCCCAATTTCTTCATCTGAAGTTGGGGATAGCAGCCTGCATTCTCCCAGGAGGTTGTGCAGCTAAGTGGGATATAGGCAAAAACACCCAGCATAAGGCTGGTGCGGCCCAGGGCTCAACAAGTGTCTCTGTGCCGCCTCTATCCCTTCTCTCGGTTCCCCATAAAAGTTGCACATCCCTACCCAACTCTCCTGCTCTCATCCCTGGCAGAATCTTGGGAAGCAGTATTCACTCTCCCCTTCCACACAATAAGCTCATGGTGCAGGCGGAGCAAAGAAGAGCGAGCCAGGCGCGCACAGCGAACAGGCGACCCCAGCGCGAGGAGCTGGGGGTCCTGCAGGACATCTGGCACCTGGTCCACTCTTGTCTTCTCTGGCAAGAGCGCGGGTCTCGGGGATTCGGCCGCACACACTTTCTTACCTTGAGAGGCAGGGCGGCAGGCGGGGCGGCGCAGCTCCTGCTGGTGTGGAGGGGCGCACGGTGCCTGCAGAGCCTGGCGCGGCTGGCCCGCGCGGGGGTGCCCGCACCCTGAGCGCTCGGTGGGCGCGCGGGGCTGCGGGCCGGCGCCTCGGTTCCGCCCCGGGCCCCCTGGCTCTGAGCGCCCTCGGCAGCCTGGGCCTGCGGAAGGGAGCACTCCGAGGCGTCCTGAGCCTGCGGGCCGGTGCTCCACACGTCCCGGCGGGCAGGACCGTCCGGCCAGGGAGTGCAGCCCACCGAGGGGCTGCGGCCGCCGTCGCCCATGCCGGGAGCCGGGCTAGGGGGTCTGCATGGCCGGGGCTGCCGCCGTCCACGCGCGCCGGAGGCGGGGGCCGGGGAGCGCCTGCGACCGGGGGGCCCGCGAGCGCGCCCCCTCCGCGCATCCAGGGCCCGGGTTTTCTCCTCTCCCTCCGCGGGAGCCGAGCAACAGGGGGCGGCTGGCGCCGCGGCCCCACGGCCCGGCCTCGGCGGGGGAGGGCCAGCCCGGGGAGGGGGCCCGAGGGCCCCGCCCGCCGAGGAGCCGGCCCCGGGACCCGGGAACGGGCGGCCCTCCTCCGGGCCCCCCGCGGCCGCGGGCCGGGCTGGAGCCGGGGCGGGGCGCACGCGCGCAGGGGGCGCCCGCAGCTGCACGAAGAGGAAGGACGTTTTCGTCTGCTGATGCCGCTCGGCCATGGCCTCCGGGGGCTCGGCTGGGTCCCGCCGGGCCGGCTTCAGACCTCGGGGCCCAGGGATGCGAAGGTCGGCAGCGGTGGGCGGGCGTGACCTGGCCTCATGGCTCCACGACGGCCTGACCCTGAGGAAGCAAAGGACACACCTTCAGCCCCCGAGGGGGTCTTCAGGGAGTGGGGAGGGGGCTGACCCAGCCGCGGGTCTGGGCTCTGCACTCAGGTCCCAGCATCGCAGGAACAGACTGGGCTGGGGGCAGCCGGGCTGGCAGGGGCGGTGGGGACTGGGCTGCCCTCTGCCTGGGGGGGTCTGAGAAGTTCTGACCTGTGATCCGGCCCCCTCCCCGTGTTTGAAATGAAGACACTTAAAGTTACTGCTTTCCTTGTCCATCCCAACCTCCATTTTTAGCGACATCTCTTGCTTGACGTCTGACCCTGAGACCGGTGTGATGGAAAGATGAGCCTCCAGGACACTTAAAAGCTCACTTTCAATCCACCTCTCTTGCATCGGTGACACAATTGTAAACAACTTTAATGTCTTCATCAACTTCCTCTTTAAATCCTGTGGTTTTTCAGGAGTTCCCCGGGGTAGCCCCAGAGTCCCATGGCAAAATACTAGGCATGGTATGCACACAAAAATAGTTAAAGATGAAAAAGAGAAAATAAGAAAGAAATAAAAAAGAGAAAAAGATGAAGTAAGAAAATCTGTCCAGGTGACAAATCAGGCAGGAGGGTTGTTATTTTTGGAAATTCCTTTAGTTTTCTTACATTCTGAGAACAACAGGAAATCACCTGAAAATTCATCCAGTAATTCCGATTAAGAGGGTTAATACAGGGAAGCCTGTCTGCTGCAGTCCATGGGATCGCAAAGAGTCCGACACGACGGAGCGACTGAACTGAACGGGCTCAGTATCCCTCACAAAGGAAAGGCGCGCTGGCCTTGACGCTGGGAAGAGGACTGCAGTGGGTGGAAAAGATCTTTTCTTTATCAGTTTGAGCTCGACTGGAAGGGAATCAGGAAGCCATCCGAGACGAACTGGCAGGGGCCTGGAGAGATGGCACTGCCCGGGCCTCAGCTGCAGCCCCCTGCCCCCCCGGCCTGACATCACATGGGCGGCACGCCTGCAGTGGCCAGGGGCCCCCGCCCTGGCTGACCACCGCTGCCTGGGCGAGGCTGCTTGGAAACTCTCAGAGGAGGTGGTGGGGCGTTCGTTCTCCTCCTTGAACGTCTTTGCACAGCCTTTCCTCCCAAGTTTATGGAGGCTTCTTGTTTCCAGACAAGCTGACAAATGACTCAGTCTGTGTGTGTCCAGAGCGGTCTGGGCCAGGCTGTGGACTCTGTAGCCCCTTTATAACAGACACTGTGACAGAGAGAATTTCAGCCAAAGATGCATCCATGTCTCCGATTCACCCATTGAAAGAATGATGTGTTGATCTGATTACACTTAATTTCAACAAAAATCCCATGTAAGTAATGTCTGTGTAACTCGCTCACTCTCCTTTAAAAGAGCCTGCTTGGACATTGCAATCACTCAGCAAGCTCTAGTTGGTTAAGTGATGCCCTGATGGTAAGGGGAGGAGCTCTGTCTTCCTACTGAACAGAGGCTTGGGAAGAAGGACCACTGTCTCGTTTTAGCTTTTAGCAGTGTGGGCATCACAGCAGGTGCTCTGCATGCCTCGATACTCACAGTTCAACACAGTCCTCTGTGAGGCGAGGAGGTGGAGCGCAGAGAAGGGAATGAAAGTGTCAGCTGCTCAGGCGTGTCTGACTCTTTGTGACCCCATGGACTGTAGCCCCCAGGCTCCTCTGTCCATGCGGTTCTCCAGGCAAGAATATTGGACTGGGTTGCCACTTCCTTCTCTAGGGGATCTTCTGGCCCCAGGGATCAAACCCTGGTCTCTTGCAGTGCAGGCAGATTCTTTACCACCACCAGGGAAGGGAAATAATTGCCTTTTTATTACAACTGCCCCGAATGGGCAGGGGCTTCAAGAACCATCGGATGAGAAGTCTCACTTCAACTCCAACCTGCAGATAGAACAATATCCCAAAACACTGTGGTGGAGGTGATGACTTCAGGCCACTTCTCCCTTCTGACTTTCTATTTGCAAGCTTTGCCACAGAGATGATTACTGCCAACGTTTCATCCCTAGGTAGTAGGGACTAGACTAGGAGGAGAGTAAACAAAGGCAAACAAAAAACAGGAGGAGAGTAAACTCTCAATGAAAGTGAAAGAGGAGAGTGAAAATGTTGGCTTAAAACTCAACATTCAAAAAACAAAGATCATGGCATCTGGTCCCATCACTTCATGGAAAATAGATGGGGAAACAGTGGAAACAGGGACAGACTTTCTTTTCTGGGGCTCAAAAATCACTGCAGATGGTGACTGCAGCCATGAAATTAAAAGACACTCCTTGGAAGGAGAAGGCAATAGCAACCCACTCCAGTACTCTTGCCTGGAAAATCCCAGGGACGGAGGAGCCTGGTGGGCTGCCGTCTCTGTGGTCGCACAGAGTCGGACACGACTGAAGCAACTTAGCAGCAGCAGCAGCACTCCTTGGAAGAAAAGCTATGACCAAGCTAGACAGCATATTAAAAAGCAGAGACATTACTTTGCCAACAAAGGCCTGTTTAGTCAAAGCTACGGTTTTTCCAGTAGTCATGTATGGATGTGAGAGTTGAACTATAAAGAAAGCTGAGCACTGAAGAATTGATGCTTTTGAACTGTGGTGTTGGAGAAGACAACTCTTGAGAGTCCCTTGGACTGCAAGGGGATCCAACCAGTCCATCCTAAAGAAAATCAGCCCTGAATGTTCATTGGAAAGACTGATGCTGAAGCTGAAACTCCAATACTTTGGCCACCTGATGCGAATAACTGACTCCTTGGCAAAGACCCTGATACTGGGAAAGATTGAAGGCAGGAGGAGAAGGGGACGACAGAGGACAAGATGGTTGGATGGCATCACTGACTCGACGGACATGAGTTTGAGCAAGCTTCAGGAGTTGGTGATGGACAGGGAGACCTGTCATGCTGCAGTCCATGGGGTCGTGAAAAGTCAGACACGACTGAGCAACTGAACTTACTGAAACAAATGGCAGGGCTGCCACTGGGCAAACGACAAGAGAGCTGAGGGATTGACCTGAGGACATGTATAAGTCACTTCCTTAGTACTGGGGGTCCTCTCGGGAGCTGGGGTTGTGTGAGAAATAGGGGCAGGTGCCAGAAAAACATGAGTGTCTGCTGTGATGTAAAATAGCACAGGGACTGAGAACATGAGCTTTGGTGCCACGCAGACATTTCTCTGAGCCCATGGTGTGGCTGTGTGACCTTAAGCAAGTTACTTAACTTCTCTGATAATGTGTCCTCTCCTCTAAGATGAGTTAACTATACCCACTTCATAGAGGTGTCAAGAGGATTAAGTGGAAGTATCTGTCAACACCGTATTTAGCATGCTATCTTACATGGAAAGGTTCCTTGATAAATGCTAACAACTCTTAGAATTTATACACACACACTTTTGAGGTCTAAAAAAAAAAAAACAGGTTGACCCAGTGGAACAATTTGAGCAGTTGCATGATATCTTTTTTTTAACCTACAATGGCAATCACATACATGTTTGTATGCTTCCTATCTGATGGGTAAGAACTGAAGAAGTCACTGGGATGAGGGAAGAGTCAGCAGTGAATCTGGGGTCTGGAGGCCTGATGTGGTCATTTACTGGGTGTGACTCACAGTAAGTTTCTGACCCTCAGTGAATTTACCTGAGCAAAATTAAGTTCTGCCCTTCCTGCATGACAAAATTGTTTTTCAGGTCAAGTGGGACTATCTCTGTAAGTGTACTCTGTAAACTCAAAATTAATACTTATTAAGTCTTTAAGTCAGGAAGTGCTATGCTTCGTCGCTCAGTTGTATCCGACTCTTTGCGACCCCATGGATGCAGCCTGCTTGTTACAATACAGTAGCATGAATAACAACTCTAAACCACTGTCCCTGATTTCTGTGAAAACTCAGGACTTTTGTCTGAAAGAATCCTAAGTTGACTTCATATGTCTCCGCCACCACTGACCTTCAAATTTCATAAGGTGTGAATGCAAATAATGGATAAATACAGTTTAAACTGTACTCTGTTTCTGCTGATGACCTCTTCTCATCATCTCTAGAGAGAAAGAAGATTCCAGAACCTTAGTACAGGCGGAGAGGGGCGTGGGCACTGGGGAGCAATGTCAGGACATCTCTTGCTCCAATCTCATGATGGCCTTGTGGGGTCGGCAGCTGAGCCCCCTTCTGGAGATGCAGAAAGACGGGGAGGTGGGGCGACTTGCTGAGAGCAAGTTCGGGGCTCAGGAGCAGCAGGAGGTTTCATCTGAGCCCGGCTCCCTAGATGCTCTAGAGGCTCTCCCCTCTAGATCTCTAGACATCATCTGAGCCCAGCTCCCTAGATGCTCTAGAGGCTCTCCCCTCTAGACCTCTAGACCTCATCTGAGCCCGGCCCCCTAGATGCTCTAGAGGCTCTCCCCTCTAGACCAGTGGTCAGCCACACAGCAGGTCCAGCCCCTCTGCTCCTCTCTCCAGACCTGGGCTCCTGGAGAGACCCTCTGCCCACATGTGCTGCCTTTGCTGGCCAGAGTCAGAGTGGAGCTGAGCAGAGCTCCGTGGGGTCCCCAAGTACAAAGCCCCCCAGCCCCATGTCGCCTGCCTCTTGTTTGAAGATCTCAAGTCTCCTAGATCTCCCTGAGTTATTAGGGAGCAGGCTCAAGCAGCTAACGGGGGCTTCCCAGGTGGCACCAGGGGTGAAGAACCTACGTGCCAACGCAGGAGATGAAAAAGACACACGTTCAGTGCCTGGGTCGGGAAGACCCCCTGGAGGAGGGCGTGGCAACCCACTCCAGTGTTCCTTTCTGGGGGGTCCCATGGACAGAGTAGCCTGGCGGGCTATGGTCCATAAGTTTGCAAAAAGCTGGACATGATTGAAGCGACTTAGTGCACATGCAAATGGTTGGTGATTAGGACAAGAGAGTCACAGACCTGTGTGTGTCTGTTGCACACTCCTGAGTTGTTTTACACGTACTGTAACTGCCGCCGGAAGGAAAAAGCTGGCTGTGTGATGACCAGACCACACCCAGGACACCTGCTGCTCTGTCTTGAAGAGTACTGAGTCTGTGACCAGCACAGTTCCAAGAACTGGCCTCAAGAGAATGGGATTAACACTGTTGCTCGTGATCATCTATATTTCTGTGGGCATCAAAGTAATTGTAGCTTGCTCTGCTAAGTAGGCGACTAAACTTGTCAGCAAAGAGATGCCACAGACCCGTGTTGAAATCTTCCACTCTAAGACCCCAATATCCTTTCTCAGCACGAAGAAATTACAGATGATGCACCTTTGTCCCTAATCCCTTTGAAATGAAATAATATCTAACGGGGGATTTATAAGCAGCTCTTTGCAGGAACCTGCCCTCAGCAGGAAACCCCCTTTCTTGTCATTTTAGCAAAGCTTCATTGTAGCTAACTTTCAACCAGGTGCCCCCATGCTCTGCTCCTCGCCAGTCCAAGCACACTTTCCACATCTTCTGATCACACGATGCTTTGCCTAACTTGTTGATCCTTTCTGTAGATCAAAGAAGTAGAGATGAAGAATAAGTAATTGACAGGTGGCCAGCTCTCTTGCCTAGCTTCCCCTTCAGTAATCTCGTGAACAGACTGTGTGAACAAGGTGGTGTCTAAGGAAAATCACAAGAAGTGGACAAGCCCGCACCCGGTGTGGGATGGTGACAAAGCTCACCCTCCATCTCAGTGATTAACAGAGATCATGCCCCCCTTTTCCCCTTTAAACACTGTCATGGCTGAGCAGAATCTTCAGAGTTGGTCTTGGGACATGAGTCCACCTGCTCTCTCCAGATTGCTGGCTTTTCTGATTAAAGCATTTTTCCTTTCTACCAGCAACTGCCTCTGGGGTATTGATTTTTGACCTGTGAGCCACCAGACCGGAAGTGATGCTGGGAATCTGCACCAAGCCTTCCTGCTCCGGCCACACAAATAAGGCTTCAGGACTTTCCAGGACATTCTGTCTACTGGTTAGAAACACACCTTCACTGTCATAGCTTACTTTCCTCCATGACTGTAAAGACGCTTGCCTAAAAGTGAGCTTGATGGTGGTGACAGAGTTACCGTTTAAGGAATGTCTCTTATATGTCTGACGTGGCCAAGGGCAATTTATATATGCAACTTCACATCCTCAGAATAAGGCAAATATTAGACTCTGTCTCAAAGACAGGGACATGAAATCTGCAGAAGTTAAATGACTTTCCCAAAGCAACACAGCAACGGTGGACCTAGGTCTTTCAGGCCCATGCCTGTTTCAAGATGCCACCCTGCCTTCCAACTGGTATATTTAGAGGACAACGTTGTCTTCCACTTTACAGACAAAGACTTGCGATTTGGAGAGGTAAAAAAAGAAAACTTTTCTCATCTCCTCCCGGAGTTCCAGGACACATGGTCCGCTCAACCCCTCCACCCCTTACTTCCTCCAAACCCTCTCCCCTGTGACTAATTTTTTTTCCCTCTCCTCCAGAAGCAAGCCAAGCTCATTTTTTTTTTTTTCTTTTTCAGAAGACGACACCATGTCAGAGTCCCCTTGTGATGACTATTTCTGGAGGAACCAGATGGGACACTTGGGAAATGCTCCGATTAGAAAGAGTCTTTGATTCCAGCCTGCTTCTGTTTCCCTCACTGCCTGCCACCAGGCCCCAGACACACATGGGGTGTGTGTGCTGTGCGGCTCTTTGTATGTTAAGTTGCTGCATGTCTACCCTGGCATCTGATCACACAGGCTGATGCTTTTGAAGTGAAGGAAAAAGTTCCCGAACAGATCAGAGCCCCGGCCTGAGAAACTTGATCTTTCTGCCCCGTGTGGAGTCCAGACAGCCGTCTGCTCCTTCGTGGTCCTGAGGCTCTTTCTGCCCCGGAGTGCTGGGCTGTTAGAGGGGGGCCTTGCAGGGGGCAGGGCCTCTCCCCCGAGGGGCTGGGCTGCATGGGAGAGGAAGCAAGGCAGAGGAGTGGGTTTGGGGTCTGTGTTCTCTGGTGCCCAGGCCAGAGCCTGAGGCTGGACAGACTTCACCCGGTCTCTCTGATGGTCCCTCGGGGAGTCCATCCTCACTGGTAGCAGCCTTCACAGACGCTTGACCCGCTGAGCAGGGATGGCGTCAAGCGCACATTTTGTAAGATCCCGTCGATCCTGGGGCCCCGGGTGCCCAGGGCCTCCCGTCTGCTCTGCTGTTTACCCCTCGGGATGCAGAGCTCAGGCCCAGGGAGATGGGTCACCTTGTCTGCTGCTGCCGGCCAGAGGCAAAGCCGGTCCTCAGCCCTTCAGTCCTAACTGCACTCAGGGCCCCAAGGGCACCGGGTGCCTCCAGACACACCCAGGCTGCGCTCCCAGTCACCCCATCGCGTCCTGGCGGTGTCCACCCCGTCCCAGTCAGCCGACCGTGTACCAGCACCCTGCCCTGTCTCCCAAGCCCCCAGGTCTGCACGTTGACGACGTGTGATCGCTGGTGTCTCCAATATGACATCGACGCCACAGCCAGCGCTTTGCCTGTACCATCCTTGCTTTTCCAGAGTTTCCTCCCGCTGCTCCCCTGTGGGGTCCCCTCAGGGAGGAAAAGCTCCCCAAGCCCACCCTGCAAAGCCTCCCCCTGGACCCTGGCCGAGCCCTCCCTTCCCTCTCCTCCCCACCTGTGCAAACCCGTCGGCTCCTGGAGTCCCAGCTGGATCCCTCCATCTCTCTGACATCCTGGCCATCAGGAACCTTTCCCTTTCTAGCACTTTCGGCCAATTACATGCATTCTGACGCCAGTGGTGGAAGTAAGAAAGAAAAGGACAGGAAAGAAAGAAAGTTTCAAAAGGCTTTAGAAGACAATTTCTTTTTTCTAACTCCTGACACAGTCTCCAAAGTCATTCAAAATATTTTAATGTTGCCATTCTTCTCCCATAAGTAAAGTAGTAGGCTCAATTGTAAACTCAGATCAGAACTACATATTGGTCATTTTTTAATGGACACAGGCTGTCAAATGTACTGAGATGCTACCAAAATATGACTAATTCAGCAGTGAGTCTGGAAAGCTGTGTGTCTGCTATATTTGCACAGTGAGGCACCATTTACTTAGAAGTGAAGGAGGCTTTCTCAGGTTTTAAAAGGAACAATTACATCCGTATGATGAGTACCCTCCTTTTACCCTCCAGTAAGAGACGGGGGAGCCTGGTGGGCTGACGTCTATGGGGTCACACAGAGTCGGACACGACTGAAGTGACTTAGCAGCGGCAGCAATGGCCCTGCATGAAGGCTTTGAAGGGAAAACACAGTGATCCTCTAGTCCCTAGTTCCTTTTCGAAAGGGTAGGATGATCCAGAAGTCAAGGACCAGGGACCTGGGTCAGTGTTAAACAGAACCTCTGATCCACAAAAGGGCAGCAAGTGATCAGTCAAAGACTTAGGGAGAAGTCTAGAGTCTAGTGAGGCTGGATAATACTGGGGATCTTTACTTATTCAGAACAGATTCCCTCCCTAGTCTCAGGATTTCCCAGCTTCTGCTGTACTTCTTGATGAGAGCGTCAGGCTGAAGGAATGCCCCCCACCCTCATCGGATGCAGGCCGAGGCTCTGGTTTGGAGACGGCGATGACAGGAAAAGGCCGTGTACCAGTCTGCTATGCTTGCCTCACCCCTTACCAGGAGCGCGGCTGTAAGGATTTAACTCCTGCATGTAAAAATTTACAATGTTTTATATTTTTAGATGTTTAACTTCAGAACATTACTGAACATATTTTACTGTAGGGTGTTACTAAATAATTACTGTGTTAGGACCACGGAGGAGAACTCGAATCCTGATGCTTTCTTTCACGGTAATAAGACAGATCGATTGAACAGCTGCTGTGTCTAACTCAGAGGCACACACGTCAATGCCAGGAAGTGGTGTAAGATCCCCGTTTTAACAGATGCTACTGCGCATCTGTCTCCTGCGTGCCAGGGACCGCAGAGGTGAGTCTGCACCATCAATGCCCAAAGCAGCTTAGACCCCCGTGGGGTGCGAGCTACCCAGGCAAGTAAGCGTCCTTAGAGGCCCCAGGGCTCAGGAGAAGGCTCTTCACATCAGAGCAGGGAGACTCAATGGAAGATGGACTTTGGGGACTGAATGTGTCTCGCCCAGATTCACGTGGGAACCTCGGCCCAGTGGGACGGGGTTTGGAGGTGGGGCATTTGGGAGGTGATCAGGTCACGAGGGTGGAGCCCCTTTGGGGGGATCAGTGTCCTCACGAGAAGAGGTCAGAGGGCAGTTCACAGTCTTCCTGCCACATGAGGACACACCCAGGAAGCGGGCTCTCTCCAGACCCCGAGTTGGCTGCACCTTCAGCTTGTGTTTCCCAGCCTCCAGAGCTCCGAGAGACACTTTCCCGTTGTCGGTAAGCCACCCAGTTTGCAGTACTTGGTGACAGGAGCCTGAGTGGAGGCGAAATGGGATGTCATTATAACAAATACCTGAAAATGTGGAAGCAGCTTTGAAGCTGGGCAATAAAGGAACTTCTAAAGGCGATTCTGGTGAGGGTTCAGGGGGGAAAGGAGAGCTTAGAGAAAGCGTCCAGCTCCTTTATTGTTGTCCAGTCACCGAGTCGTGCCCGACTCTGCCACCCCACGAACTGCAGCACGCCAGGCCTCCCTGTCCATCACTGTCTCCTGGAGTTGGGAGATATTGCTCAAACTCATGTCCATTGAGTCGGTGATGCCATCCCACAATCTCATCCTCTGTTGCCCCCTTCTCCTCCTGTATCTGCTTCTGAATATGCTGTCTAGGTTTGTCATAGATTTTCCTCCAAGGAGCAAATGTCTTTTAATTTCATGGGTACCATCCTTGTCCACAGTGATTTTGGAGCCCAAGAAAATAAAATCTACCCCCATTTCCATGTTTTCCCTGTCTATTTGCCATGAAGTGATGGACCAGAAGCCATAAAGTTTTTTGAATGTTGAGTTTTAAGCCAGCTTTTTCACTCTCCTCTTTCACCCTTATTAAGAGGCTCTTTAGTTCCTCTTCACTTTCTGCCATTAGAGTGATATCATCTGCATATCTGAGGTTGTTGATATTTCTGCGCACAATCTTGATTCTAGCTTGAGCTTCATCCAGCCCCGCATTTCTCATGATGTACTCTGCATATAAGTTAAATAAGCAGGGTGACAATACACAGCCTTGACATACTCCTTTCCCAATTTGGAACCATTCTGTTGTTCCACATCCATCTCCTTAAAGTTTACATAAATAATCATATGTATGTATGACGTCAGCAGAAATATGGGTGGAACAGGCCATTCTGGCAAGGGTCTCAGACGCAAATGGAAAGAGTTATTGGACAATGGAGAATCGGCAATCTTTGTTACAAGTCGACAAAGAAGTTGGTTGAATTGTGTTACTGCCCTAGTGTTTTGTGGGAAGTAGGACATGTGAGTGATGATATTGGATATTTAGCTGAGGAGGTTTCTAAGTGAACTGTTGCAGGAGCAACTTGGCTCCTTCTGACTTTTTATAGTAAAATGGGAGTGAGAAGAGAAAAATGGCTTGAAGATAGAACTACTAAGCATAAAGGAACTAGAATTCAAAGATTAATGGTGCCAACAGTATTCTGGAACCTACCTATTATAACCTTTTAAATTTCATTAAGTTTCTGCAAGCGTGAGGAGAGGTAGTGCAATGCTAGGAACAAGGAGTTCTAAGCAAAGGCCGATACTCTGTTATTCAGAAGATTTCAAGGGCATTTATGACAGCAATCAAACATCTTAACAGCTGACAGACAACTGGATGGGCGCTTATGGGGTAGAAGAGCAAGCAGTTCTTTTGAAGCTTCTTTATGGGCTGCTGCTCCACACAACTTCTGAGTCCCTAGTTCCACCTCCCCTGATCCAGGATCAAACCCACGCCTGCTGCAGTGGAAGCTCAGAGCCCTGGCCACTGGACTGCCAGGGAATCCCCCAGTTTCCTATTTTAATAAATATTTTATAAACCAAAAAAAGGAAAAAAAAATCTCATATTACAAAAAAAAATAAGAGAGTGTTTGGAAGAGAACACAGGCTGTGGTCAGGCAGTTGCTTGGTGAGTGGGTTAGTAAGAGTGTGACCTGCACGGAGAAGCATCACAGTGACCCTGAACAGACGTGTCCCCAAAGAGGGCGCACAGACGCCCGACAGGTTCATGGAAAGATGCTCCGCATCACCAATCATCAGAAAAACGCAAATCAGAACCACAGTGAGACGTCACCTCATACCTGCCGGAGTAGTTAGCCTCAAAGAGTCTACAAATAACAAATGCTGGCAGGGACGCGGAGAAAACAGGGAGCCCTCCCGCACAGCCGGTGGGAACGTGAATCGGTGCAGCTGCTATGGCAGACAGTCTGGAGATTTCCCAAACATTAAAACCAGAGCTACTCAATGATCCCGTCATCCCACTTTGGGGTACACAAGCAAGGAAAATGAGAGCACCCATTTGAAAAGATACATGCACCCCAATGTTCATGACAGTGCTATTTACAATGAGCGAGATACGGAAGCAACCTGTGTCCACTGACAGATGAATGGATAAAGAAGACGTGGTGTATATATATATACACACACACACACAATGGACTGTTACTCAGCCATAAAAAAGAATGAAAATTTCCCATGTGCAACCACATGGCTAGACCTAGAGAGCATTATGCTTAGTGAAATAAATCAGAGGAAGACATGACTGTATGTGGAATCTAAAAAATAGAACACATGGATGTATGTAACAAAAGAGAAACAGACTCACAGACTTCCAGAGCAAACTAGTGGTTACCAGTGGGAGAGATGGGGGTAAGGGACCAAGAGACACAAACTACGGAGTATAAAATAGCTGAGATAAGAGCCAGTGAGGAACCCCAGGGTGTGGAGGGCACACAGCCCTGCCAAGCGGGCAGGTGTGGATGATGCAGGCCTGCAGGTCTGCTTTGCCTTCGTCTGGAGGACCAGGCAGAATCGGCAGCCTCGACTGCGTACGTGTGGATTTGCTTCTCACACACGCTCTCTGCCTTTCAGGAGGAATTCTTGCAACAGCAGAAAAAAGGCCTGATTTATCTTGAGAGGCCACATCAAGTACAAGAAGAGTGAGGGGTAGAGAGCAGAAAGAAGCAGTTAAAAGTGTAACTGTCTGGAAACAGAATGCTTTTCATTAGGTCGGTGCAGCTGCCCAAATAATGGAATGTTTATTCCATTTAACACACATAAGCATTAAGACCCTTTCAAAACTTTGCTTCACTTACCTCCCTCTGGTCATTGGGGGAGAGGAAAAGGTCCCTGCATAGGAAGCAACTTGGAAGACACCAGGAAGGCCTAATTGGCCTGAAAGTTATACTTGTCAGAGTGACAAAGACCCCAGAGATGTACCCACATGGATTCATTTCTCTGGGTTAGTCATCGCCTTGGGGTAGGGGTGGGGGTAGCTTCTCCGTTAAAACACGAATCACTCTGGGAGGGACAAACCCACCATCCCCTGGTGTCTCAGGCACAAGAGTCTTTCTTAAGCTGCATCCATGGGATGGTCCATGGGTACCAGCTGGGGCGGGGGGACAAACTCTCTGCCAGGGAGCTCCAGGCAAGCCAAGGACACGGGCAGCTGAGAGAGACAGAGGTTTCATGAGCTCCGTGATTCTAGCTGCAGTTGGAGGCTCTTCCTTTCATCACTTTCTTCTTTTAAAATAGTGAATATGATGCAAAAAAAAAAAAAAAGAGAGAGACGTTTCATCCTTTCCAGCTCTTTGTTATTACAAACATTTGCTTCTAAAAGAAACACGTTCATGTGTGCACTCACGTGACTGCGCTTTTTGTTTGTATTTCATTTAGTGAGAGGGGGGAAAAAAGCCATTTAAGACTAAAATATTCCAGCCAAGGGAAAAATTGGGAACAGCAGCTGCTGTGAGAAGGACGTGCGCACCGGATACAAAGGAGCTTCCCTCCATCGGAAGACTCTGTCCTCTGTCTTCCACGTCAGCAGAGCCGCCGCGGTGCTGGCAGGGCCGTGTTGGGCGAGGAGCTTCCTGAGTTGTGATGGAAGCGGCTCCTGGGGTCCAAGGGTTTCCAGCCCAGGGAGCCACCCCACTGCAATAGGGACCCCTCCAACCACCACCGCCCCAATGAGGGATCCTGGGCGAGCCCCTGGGTTTTGTGATCCTGGTTTTCTCATCTGTTAAATGATGACAGGAGAGATGTCTCCGGTGCAGAACAGAAGCAAGGACTAAGTGAGATGCTATGTCAGGAAGCTGAGTGTAGGGTGGATCGTGCTGGGGGCCGGGGTGTAGACGACTCCACTCAAGGTCACAGCACACCCTGGCAGCCATCTCGCCAGTGTGAGCCTCACACCAGCCTTAACGCAGAAGGGGAGGGCCAGCGATGGTGTTTGCTGTCAGCAAAACACCCCCCCAGAAACCCTGAGGCCGGCGGTGTGCAGCCCAAGGACTGTGTGCAGTCAGCGCAGAGATGAACCACAGGGGGCTGGCTCCCTGGTGAGGCGGCAGAGGGGGTTGACCCTGCAGGGTGTCACATGCCCATTGGGGAGCTTGGGTTTTTATTCCCTAGCACAACCTTTTCTCTATTGTGTTCAGTGCAATGTTAACAAACCCATGGTTTAAAGTTTTGAACGTAGGTTTTAAAGCTTCGATCGTCCAGCCAGTTCAAAATGAAAGAGGAAACCCTGTTTCTTTGCTGCAGGACTTGTCAGAGCCTTTACTATGCAAGCGCTTCCCTCGTAGCTCAGTCAGCAAAGAATCAGCCTGCCTGAGACCCGGGTTCGATCCCTGGGTCAGGGAAGATCCCCTGGAGAAAGAAATGGCAACCCACTCCAGTATTCTTGCTTGGGAAATCTCAGGGACAGAGGAGGCTGGTGGGTGGCAGTCCTGGGGGTCACAAAGAGTCGGGCATGACTGAGTGACTGACACTTGCTCTATGAAGGTGCTCCGTGAATCTTCAGTAAGGGCTGGCACTCTGCCCTCCCTGGAAAGTCCACTGTCCAGGGTTTTCATTTCCTAGCTCCACGCGTTGGGAGATGCGGCCACCTTTGGGAAGCTGGCACTGTGTTCTCTGCTTGTCTGTGCTTGTAATCGTTACTGGGCTTTGCCAGCTTTTCCTGGCCCTGTTCGCTGACTGCCGTCCAAACTTTCCCTTCTCGTGGGCCCTGCTTCTTAGTGAACGAGCGTCCAAAAGGACGAGGTCAGGCTGGGCAGGCCTTCAGCTGTGTCCTGACACGTCCACGCCTGCAGACTCCTTCCTAGTTAGTTCTAAGGAGGTCGTTCCTCTTTCTTCTCTTGGTCCAGCTGGTAAAGAATCCACCTGCAATGCAGGAGACCCCGGTCCAATTCCTGGGTCAGGAAGATCCCACACTAGTATTCTTGGGCTTCCCTTGTGGCTCAGCTGGTCAAGAATCTGCCTGCAATGTGGGAGACCTGGGTTTGATCCCTGGGTTGGGAAGATCCCCCGGAGAAGGGAAAGGCCTCCACTCCAGTCTTCTGGCCTGGAGAATTCCACAGATTTTAGCCCATGGGGTTGCAAAGAGTCGGACACGACTGAGCGACTTTCACATTCCTCTTTCCTAGGGCGGGGGCAACACAGCAGTCTCAGAAGAGAAAAGAACTGTCGCAGGATGGAAGTTGCCCATCCCGGGTCCTGGAGTCAGAGGGGGCAGAGGTCTGGCTCAAACCCACTGCCATCCAGACGCCCCAGAAGGTGGTCCTAGGCCAAGTGCCTGGCAGAGGCACATCCTCGTACAGTTTTAGACCCACACAGAATCACCCAGACTTATCGTGAAATCGTGAATATTTGTTGGTAGAGATCGGTCATGTTTCTTTAACTAGAACTCCTTTGTTCCTTTTCTCTTCACTACCGTTCCTTCACATAAACCACTCCAGTCCTAGAACTACCAGGGATTCATAAAATGCCTTCTCTCCTAACCAAACAAAAGCTAACTTATTCAGTTGCTTTCACAAGAGCTCCATCACTTTTGTTCTTTCTCCAGCACTTTCTCCAGTTCGCGCCGTGCTGGGAATGCCAGGGAAATGAGAAGAGAGAGGACCCCCCATCTCACCCTGGAGGTGGGCTCCTGACGCCCCCCTTGTGGCAGGCCACAAGCTTTCCCGTGGGCACCTCGTCCTGCGCCACGCCGCGTAGAACCACACCCTCCTGGTGCATTGGCTTCACTGCACCTTTTTGGATTTAGAGACAACTCAGGAATAAAATAGCCATCGAAAGCCCTTTGCCAGAGGTGGCCTCTTGGCTTTGATTCAGCTCAACTGTCCACTGCTTATTTCTCTTGTATTTAGAGTAACGCTGTTCCTGGCCTCTTTATTTTTCCAGGTACTTTGGGTAGAATTAGTTTCTGTTTATTTGTTTTTAAATACATCTTTAAAATCTGAATGGCTGTTTTTGACATTTTCAAAACTCATAGCTGCTTTAATCACTTTTTCCGGGCACTATTTCAATCCAGATACTTTGAAGGAACTGGAGTGTAGAGCTGGTACACACATGTCCCGAATAAGAGCCCTTGTTTTCCAAGTTTAAAGCGATCTGATTTGGAAGGAGTGAGAGGTTGTCTGTGTTTAAAAATAGCAAGCCGAATATGGGAGGCTTTTTCCAATTACTGTGGAAAGATACTTTCAGGCCCCATTAGCCCCCAGACCACAGGCTACATATGTTTTACAGCTTGTGGGCATAAATATATTCTGAGATAATTTGGGACAGTTGTTCAAAGACTAACCATTTGAACATGACAAATCCATGGCTGAACTATTTGATCAAGCCAAATACTGTTAATTCTTAATGATGAATATAGTTAATTACTATATATGTTAGTTCAACCATCTATTTGCATAGTCCATTTACATTTTTAAAGAATATTTGTGTAAATGTGATTGTTCAGTCTCTAAGTCATGTCTGACTCTTTGCAACCCCATGGACTGCAGCATACTAGGCTTCCCTGTCCTTCATTATCTCCCAGAGTTTGCTAAAACTCAAGTCCACTGAGTCAGTGATGCCATCCAACCATCTCATCCTCTGTCACCCTCTTCTCCTCCTGCCTTCAATCTTTCCAAAAGCATCAGGGTCTTTTCTGATGAGTTGGCTGTTCACATCAGGTGGCCAAAGTATTGGAGCTTTAGCACCAGTCCTTCCAATGAATACTCAGGATTGATTTCCTTTAGGGTTGACTGGTTTGAACTCCCTGCAGTCCAAGGGACTCTCAAGAGTCTTTTCCAATGCCAGAAAGTTCTTCAGCACTCAGCCTTCCCTGGGCTTCCCAGGTGGCGCTAGTGGTAAAGAACCCACCTGCCAATGCAGGAAACACGAGAGACACAGGTTCTATCCTTGGGTTGGGAAGATACCCTGGAGGAGGAAATGGCAACTCACTTCAGTATTCTTCCCCAGAGAATCCCGTGGACAAAGGAGCCTGGTGGTCTATAACCCACAGGGTCACAAAGAGTCGGACATGACTAAAGCAACTTAGCACACACACACAGCCTTCTTTATGGTCCAGCTCTCACATCCATACATGACTCCCGGAAAAACCACAGCTCTGACTATATGGATCTTTGTTGGCAAAGTGACGTCTCTGCTTTTTAAAACACTGTCTAGGTTTGTTATAGCTTTTCTTCCAAGGAGCAAGTGTCTTTTCATTTCGTGGCTGCAGTCACCATCTGCAAGGATTTTGGAGCCCAGGAAAATAAAATCTGTCACTATTTCCGCTTTTTCCCCGTCTATTTGTCATGAAGCGATATGTGTGTGTATATGTACATTTTTTTTTTCAAAGAATAAGCTTCCCTGATGGCTCAGATGGGAAAGAATCCACCTTCACTGCAGGAGACCCAGGTTCGATTCCTGTGTTGGGAAGATCCCCTGGAGAAGGGAATGGCCTACTTCAGTATTCTTACCTAATAATCCCATGGACAGAGGAGCCTGGGAGGCTACAGTTCACGGCGTTGCAAAGAGTCAGGCTCATCTGAGCGACTAACAGATTCAGTCTCATTCACAGAATGTATGAGTATATAAATAGACAATATATAACCTATGCATATGTATTTACATCTTTATCTGAGTTACTTTTCCTCGCCAGCAGCTGTCCCGCAGTCCCTTTCTAATTTAACCCACCCCTTCCACTGCTGCTGGGGATCCCTGCCCACGGCCCATGCGGGATCTGTGACAGAGGGGTTCCCGCATTGGTAAACAGGGATCAGAACAGTGGAGTATGAGGCTGACCCCAAGCAGGAAGGGAGAGACTTATGAGGCTATTCATGGACAGGGAGGAAGTGGGGATCAGTGACGCATGAGTCCTGATCAGATGTCCTCTAGGAGGGATGCTTGAACAGCACAGCTCGAAGGACGCGGATGGTCTGGGGGCTGAAGGCTGGCCCTTGAGCTTTTGAGGGGGTGCAGCGTCTGGGGCGCAGCTGTCGGGAGTGAGGGGGCTGCAGGAGAAGAAGGAAAAGATCATTTGAGACATGGACGTGAAGACAATGAGGTGCCGGGGAACCTAGACGGCCTCCCAGGAGATATCAAAGCCATAGAGAGGATGGAGTTTGGAGTGGAAGGAAGCCCAGGACTGAGAGATGATGGAACGGGGTGGGGGGTGGGGGTGCAAGTCTCAGGAACAGCGGGGTCAGGCCGGAAAATGGGCACAGCGGTGAGGACATGGCAAACCAGGCCAAGGCCCAGCCCTGCCCCCAGCAGCCCTGATTAGGAGGGATGCCGAGGAAAAGGAGACCTGGGTGCCGGGGGCGGGATGTCTCAGAACCTCCCTGTCTCAGGGGAGAGGCCGAAGCAGACGGCAGGGGCTTGGCAGGGACTGTAGAGACAGCTGTGGGTGATGCTCACGGGAAGGGGGACGGGACACGGGCCCGCGCACACGGGCACAGCCACAAGCTGCTGGCCGCTTCGAGGATGGGCTTCAGACCCGACAGCCCGAGGCCCCGGGGGCTCCAGCGCGCTCCGGCTGCCCTGGACCCTCCACCTCCGCCCGCCGCCCCCAGCGCCCCGACGCGAGAGGCCCTGCTTCAGGCCCATCAACGCCTGACGCAAAAGCCGCCGTTCCTGCAGAATCCTGCAAGACGCTTCCGAGCGGAAGAAGCTGCTCCAGCTTCTGGCTTTATGTCAGGGGAAGGAGATGCGGAATTCGAAATGGAGTGTTTCAAAACAATTTCCCCTGCTTAGCAGAAAAGCATTTCTTTTTTTCCTGTGCATTTCTGTGCAGACATCTTCAAGGGGACCCTGCGTTTCTAAGGCCCACCGCACTTCCCTTCCAGGGAAGGAAATGTGTTTTGTGTTGCCCAGGATGGGGGTTACAGGCTGAGGGAGCGCTAGACCCCCTCAAGGCTTTGGTGAAGGAGAGCTGAGGACTTATGAGGGGAACAGGGCAGGTGGGCCGTAGGGGGAACCCGGGGAAAGGATGGGGGTCTGCTCAGAGAGCTCAGACCCCTGCGTCCACCCTGCGGCCTGGAGCTGCTCTGAGAACATGGGGATCCAGGTGCTGGGACCACCCCGTCCGTGGTCCCCAGGAGGGGCCTGGCACGTGTGTGGCAGGGGCTCGTGTAGGTTTTCCTGAAGGAAGGAAACATCCAATGAGACGTGGGGGCCGGGGGGTGGGTCTCATCCTCGGCCCCTTACTCCTGGAGATTCTGCGGCATAACAAGGTTAGGCTGGTAGCCACGTGTTTACTTAAACGGTAACTGACAAGGGACAGACTCCAGGCTCTGCCTCCGCAGGGCCCAGCGTCACTGCACCTGTTTTCACTCAGCTCTGCGGGCTTCCCTGAACAAGGAGGCTGAGGTTAGGTCAGAAAAGAAAGGCAGAATTTCATGATTAAAGGAAAATGCTCTGTATTAAAATGATCCTTTCTGTAAAGAGCCCATTTTCTGTTAAGCATCCGTTTTGGTTGCTTAAACAAAAGGCCTCTGAAAGACCGTCTCCTCGTGTGAACCCTACGGAAGCCACAGGGTAAGACGTGGCGGGCGCGAGTGTGGACAGGACCCGGAGGTGGTCTGCAGATGAACGTGTTTGCAGAGGTAGGTTGGGATTATGAGTAACCAACCACTGCCCCCCCGCCCCTGACTTTTTTTCAGTGTTTAATTTATTATTTTTATGTTGCCTTTTCAATAGATGCCTAAGAAAATGTCAACTGTACAGTGAGACGACAACCAATAGCGTTTGTTGAATTGCTGTTCAAAAGAGTCACAAGTATCTGTTCCTCTGTCGATGGACGTCTAGGCTGCTGCCGTGTCCTGGCTGGAGTAAACAGTGTTAGAACAGTGGTGGGGGGCCTCAAGAGGGAGGGGATGTGAATTATGACTGATTTGCGCTGATGTGCGGCAGAGACCATCACAACATCGTAAAGCAATTATGCGTGCATGCGAGCTAAGTTGCTCAGTCGCGTCCAACTCTGTGTGACCCCATGGACTGTAGCCCACCAGGCTCCTCTGTCCATGGGATTCTCCAGGCAAGAGTACTGGAGTGGGTTGCCATGCCCTCCTCAAAGCAGTTATCCTCCAATTTATAAAAAAGAAGAAAAAAAAAAAGAATCACAGGTAAACAGTCTTTTCTTGTCTCTATTCCCAGAAGACAGGGGGATAGTTCTTAAGGTAGGAGCAGCATCGGAGGGCCCCCCCACCAACACTGGAGGCATTCCCCTGGGGATGCAAAGCCCTGGGTGTCAGCTGGGGACTCTAGGGGTTCACTGCCACTGTGGCAGGTGGCTTTTGTGACTTCGTTCGTGGGTGTGCAATGGTGTGGGAGGCCGAGAGAGTGAGGAGCAGGGCTGGAGGCGGGAGGGGACCGCGTTACACATGACATTAGCTCCACATCCTCCTCATCAAACTGGAGCCGTCACCAGCCCCTCCCTGCCCAGCTCTCATCATCTGTCACCCCGACACCTCCAGCTGGCAGTCCCGGAGCACCTCCTGATGAGGGCAGGTGACGACATCCACATCCACCAGAGTGGGGACTCAATTAGACTTGCTGCCATAGGCGGCAAGGCCCGGGGGCCCCAAGTCAGAGTGTGCCCCGAGTCCTCACATGTGGGAAGGTGAGTGAAGGGAAGCCTGACCGAATTCACAGCGGCTCTTGGGGGGTGGGACAGTGGTTCCCTTTGGGCTGAGTCGGGAGCACCTGGGAGGGGCCAGAAGGACTTCTGAGGGCCACAGGCAGGCTCTCCTGCCTGGCCTGGGTGTTCCCTGGGCGTGTCCAGCTTGCGGGAGTACCCTGAGCTATAAAGCTCTTCTGATGTGTCCACTCTTGGGTGTAGATCATCAGTCAATAAAGCAGAAGGAAAAAGAGCGGGAGGGAGGAGAGAAGAGAGGAAGGGAGGGAGGAAGGGAGGGAGAAGGGGAGAGCAATTTAAGCCAAGTGGGTGCTTCGACCCAGTCCGCAGGCAGCCATGGGGATGCCAGCAGCTCTGCTGGGACAGGACAGGACAGCAGCATTCCTGTAGCAAGGCCGAGGCGGAGGGCAGGTGAGCAGGGATGAGGCTGAAGCCAGAAATCGGGGAAGGGTTACAGGCTGGGGCTGTTGCTTAGGGTAGACGGGTGAGCGGGAAGAGGGTAGGGGGCCCGTGGCAAGGCAAGCTGTATATTCCTGAGCCCAGGTGCAGCACACGCTGTGGGCTGCTCTCATAAGCCAGCATCGCACATCGCGTTGCACAACGTTCAAACGCGCTTGCTTTAAATAGTCCTCATGATTCCATCCTCATGATCCCATTGTCAGCTGCGCAGGGCCCAGGACAGCCCACTCGGATGAGCCCATCCGTGGCTGAGCTCCAGAGCTCTGGCCTGGCCAGCCTCCGTTCTCAGATGTACTCCTTTATCAGGAGGCCCCGAGGGACTCTAGCAGGGCCCAGAAGTATGAGTGGCAGCCTGAACCTAGTTTTTTCTTCTTGTTGTTCTGCTTTGATCCGGTTTGGTTTTCATTATCTCATGATAACGTTGTTGTCAAATGATTACCCTGCCAGACAAAACTATCAAGACCAGTTCACAAGATTGATTTAATGGCGGCATACTTGAGATTGAAGAGAATATTGCTTTCCAGAGTATATAATGAAGGATTTAAAGACTGAAGAGATCAAGCTTGTCCTATGGAAAAATAATATGAGGGAGGTATTAGCCAGGGTCCCTAGTAGAATTTAGATTTATGCAAATCTTCAGTGTCCCATAATCCAAAATTAACAAACTCAGAATGACACAAATTTGTCAAAATGTAATGCAAACTAAACATCTTAATGCATCTTTCTAGAATTCAACAGAATGTTGACATCTAAATTCACATTATGCACCGCATTTAATTTCTGCATGATGAACTGACAGGCAGGAATAGATGAGTTGCTGACACTGACTTTTTTCCAACTCCCAGGAAGAAAACAAAGGTTTGCAGTCAGAGATAAGGGGGGAGTTCAGCTGGTCCATTAGCTTTTGTAAATCCATAATTAAACACACAAGTGATTTGTATGTGTTGCACTAACTGTATTATCATTATTCAGCTTTGCTGCAATGCCAGTCATTGAAACATAACCTAATTTTATTAAGTTCCTCAAAGCCTGGGAGGACCTTAGTTAACAAGCCAGTCCTCTACTCATTAGCAATGACTATGTTTATTTATTTGGATATTTCTTGGCCTCCTGCCCCCAAGTTAACACCCCTTCCTTTCATAATCCATACTGTCATCCTGCCCTCCTGACCCAGAAGAGAGGCAGATGAATGGGAGCATTGATGCCAGCCTGACGGCGTCTGCAAACAGGCAAGAGGCCTGAATGCCTAGTCGGCTGGCTCTGATTTCTTGGGACACGAAGAAGAGAGGAGGAAGGAGAAAGGAGAACGCAAGCGTTCAAGGCGCGTGTGGACTCACACTGAGCAGTGCTCACTGCAGTGATTAAACGGCGCTTGGCGCACCAGCAGGCCCGCACAGGGGACGCTCGCTGTTGTCTCCTGTGCTGGTATTTTGAGTGCCTCTGCTTCAGTCTCTACTCCGTCTTGAGACTTTGTCCAAAGGCCGGGTGCTGTTCAGTCGCTCAGTCGTGTCCACCTCTTTGTGACCCCATGGACTGCAGCACGCCAGGCCTCCCTGTCCTTCACCATCATCTAGAGTTTGCTCAAACTCATGTCCATCGAGTCGGTGATGCCATCCAACCATCTCATCCTCTGTCGCCCCTTTCTCCTCCTGCCCTCAATCTTTCCCAGCATCAGAGTCTTTTCCTGTGAGTCCAAAAGGCCTGGTATCCCCTCTCTAACTTCCAACCAGCTGAGCAGCCTTTTTCCCGCTTCAAAAAGAACAGGAAGAGTCAGATAAGATGATGGTGCTCACCGAGGACGTGGAAAAGAAGGCAAGGCTTCAGCCTGTATGAGGGACCGCAAGATCTGAGCACCTGGGCAAGAGGAACATGGGTTCCCCAAATCTAGACATGCTCACCAGACACATGGATTCTAAAGTTGTTGGTGGTGTTGTTTTAATCTTTATTTATTTGGATACCTCGTGTCTTCACTGGATCATGTGAGATCTTTCACTCGTGGCCCCCCGCCCCCTCACCGAGTGCACAGGCTTAGTTGCTTCGGGGCGTGTGAGATCTTAGCTTCCCTACCAGGGATCAAACCCACATCCACTGCATCGGAAGATGGATTTTTAACCACTGCTCCACCAGGGAAGTCTCAATTCTGAAGTTTAATGATTAAGCAACAAGTAAAATGAATTTTTACTTCCCCGAGTTGGTTTCTTACTGATAAAGTTAACTACTAGAAAGGCCGTGCAGGAAATGCAATTGAATTATAAAAAGGTCGAAATAGTTATGAAATTATATTATACAAACTACATAAAACCTTGAGAAATTATGGTGTTGTAATTTTAAAAAGAAAAAACAATTAAAATTAAATGCATATCACAAATACAGTAATATAGAAATATAGGAGCTTGGGATGAAAGATAGAGTCATAAAACTGAAAATAATTGTGGTTAAGATTTTGGGTAGTGTTTTGTTTTCTTTATTCAAAAAATTATTGAATATTATATTGTTTTAAATTAGAGTTTATCTGTTATATCCTTGTCTATTCTTATACGTCAACTTTTCAGTGTTCTTGGGTTTTAGGCTAGGCATGTCTCATACATAACATATATTTGGAATTTTTCTTCTTCCCCTGTCTTTGGTTTACTTTGATTTTAACTTGTAGGATGATAGCATTTATATTCATTGTGATTATTGATATATTTAGACTTGTTAATACCATCTTATGTTGTTATTTTGGTCTTACTTTTTCTATTCCTCTCGTTCCCCATTCCTTGCCTTTTAAAAAAGACTAACAAAACTTTTATTTATTTGTCTTTGTTATCCTCTTTTTTTCTTCTTCTGGTTTGGAAGCTAAATATTCTATTACTGTTTTTGTCAATGATCTTTCTTGAGTAAACAGACTCACTGTAGTCAATATCTTATTCTCACCCCGCAAATATAAGAATTTTGGAGTGCTTTATTCCACAGTTTTTATTAAAAATTGCATGTTTTCTAATTTATTTTCCTGCCATTCTTTCCTGTGTCTCCAATTCTCCTTCCGGGATCACTTTCCTTGATCTTGGAGTAGATTCTTTAGAAGTTTCTTTTGTAAAGATCTGCTCCTGGGAACACTGGACCTTTATTTCAAGGGCTGTTATTTCCCTCTTAGTCTTGAAACAGTTCTTCTTTTTTTTTTTCAGCGAGTGGTGATATCACCCCACGTTCTGGCTTCCCGTTTGTGTGTTGAGGCCTCTTCTCTATGCTAAGCTGTCATTCCTCTCTGAAAGTCTGCCTCTTCTCTTTAGCTGCTTATCAGGTCTCCTCTTTGTTTAGATATCTTATAGTTTGCTATGGCGTGCCCAAATAATTTTGATTTTATTTGTCCTGTTCGGTAAGTCTTCTCTTATCAGAACCCCCTTTCTTCCCAGTCCTCACCTCTTTCTGTTCTCTCCCCTGGGACTCCGCCTGTACTCTTTCTGCCCTCCACAGCCTCTGTCTCTTTCCCACGGTTTTCTTGTTTTCAATCATATATGCTCCTTCCAACTACTGTTCACACACTGTGTCATCTATCTATTGAGTTTTCAATTTCAACAATTATAGTTTTCACTTTTTAAAAGTTCTATTACAAACCAAAGCCACATTGAGATACCACCTCACACTGGTCAGAACGGCCATCATCAAAAAGTCTCCAAACAATAAATGTTAGAGAGGATGTGGCAGAAAGGGAACCCTCCCACACTGTTGGTGGGGATGTAAATTGGTGCAGCCACCATGGAGAACATCCAGGAAAACATCTATTTCTGCTTCATTGACTATGCTAAAGCCTTTGACTGTGTGGATCACAACAAACTATGGAAAATTCTTAAAAAGATAGGATTATCAGACCACCTTTCCTGTCTTCTGAGAAAACTGTATGCAGGTCAAGAAGAAACAGTTAGAATTGGACATGAAACAACGGACTAGTTCCAAATCGGGAAAGGAGTATGTCAAGGCTGTATATAGTCTCCCTGCTTATTTAACTTATACGCAGAGATGCAAAATGCTGGACTGGATAAATCACAAGCTGGAATCAAGACTGCCAGGAAAATATCAATAACCTCAGATATGCAGATGATACCACCCTTATGGCAGCAAGTGAAGAGGAACTGAAGAGTTTCTTGATGAAGATGAAAAAGGAGAGTGAAAAAGCTGGCCTAAAACTTAACATTCAAAAAACGAATATCATGGCATCTGGTCCCATCACTTCATGGCAAATAGATGGGGAAACAATGGAAATGGTGACAGACTTTATTTTCTTGGGCTCCCAAATCACTGCAGATGGTGACTGCAGCCATGAAATTAAAAGACCCTTGTTCCTTGAAAGAAAAGCAATGACAAAACTAGACATCATATTAAAAAGCAGAGACATTATTTTGCTGACAAAAGTTCATGTAGTCAAAGCTGTCGTTTTCCCAGTAGTCTTGCATTAATATGAGAGTTGGACCATAAATAAGGCTGAGCACCAAGGAATTGGTGTTTTTGAACTGTGGTGTTGGAGAAGACTCTTGAGAATCTCTCGGACTGCAAGGAGATCCAACCAGTCCATCCTAAAGGAAATCAGTCCTGAATATCCAATGGCAGGACTGATGCTGAAGCTGAAGCTTCAATACTTTGGCCACCTGATGTGAAGAGATGACTCATTAGAAAAGACCCTGATGCTGGGAAAGATTGAAGGCAGGAGGAGAAGGGGACGACAGAGGATGAGATGGTTGGATGGCATCATCAACTCAATGAACTTGAGTTTGAATAAACTCTGAGAGTTGGTGATGGACAGGGAAGCCTGGCGTGCTGTGATTCATGGGGCTGCAAAGAGTTGGACACGACTGAGTGGCTGAACAACTATGGAGAAAACTATGGAGGCTTAAATTGAAAAAAGAGCTACTATATGATCCAGCAATCCCACTCCTGGGCATACTACTTGGAAAAGGCAAAAACTCTCATTCAGAAAGATACATGCACCCCAATGTTCATAGCAGTACCATTAACAATAGCCAAGACATGGAGGCAACCTAAGTGTCCATCAATAGATGAGTGGATAAAAAGATGACATATATATATGTGTGTGTGTATACCATACAATATTATCATCCATAAAAAGAATGAAATAATGCTATCTGCAGCAACATGAATGGACCTAGACATTATCATACTAAGTGAAGCCAGATAAAAACAAATATCACACAATATCACTTATATGTGGAATCTAAAAAAAAATTGATACAAATGAACTCATTTACAAAACAGAAACAAACTCAGAGACATAGAAAATTTATGGTTACTAAAGGGGAAAGGTAGAAGGAGGGATAAATTAGGAAATTATGATTAGCAGATACATACTACTATATGTAAAACAGATAAACAGGGACCTATTGTATAGCACAGGAAATTATATTTAATACCTTGTAATAACTTATAATGAAAAAGAATCTGAAAAAGTATACAAAGTATATATATATATACATACATATACATATATTTATATATAGGTGTGCATGCATGCTAAGTAGCTTCAGTTGTTTCTGCCTCTTTACAAGCCTATGGACCGTAACCCTCCAGGCTCCTCTGTCCATGGGGATTCTCCAGGCAAGAATACTGGGGTGGGTTGTCATGCCCTCCTCCAGGGGATCTTCCAGACCAGGGACTGAACCCACGTCTCTTACATCTCTGGAATTGGCAGGCAGGTTCTTTACCACTAGCAACACCTGGGAAGCCCACTCATATATATATATATATATATATAAAACTAAGCCTCTTTTCTGTACACCTAAAGTTAACACAACACTGTAAATAAGTAAAAAGAGAAAAAAAGTTCCACTTGATGGCTTTGTAAATTTATCCATCATTTTGCTTCTTGATCAAATTTATGATCCTATCCTTTATTTCCATAGATACGTCATACTTAAGAATTATGCATTCTTCATCTGATAATTTAAAAATATGCATTCCTTTGGGGTCTAAATCTGTTTATCTCCGTCTATGATGTTTGTTTATGTTTTTGGTGAGCTTTTTGAACTCGTGTTTGCCTGAGAGCAAATTTCTTCCGAGAGAACTTGCGCCTGCCTTTGCTACCTCTGAAACTGGCCCTGCCTCCGTGAGGGCCCTCCGAAGACCCCAGCTGGTGTCAGCCACCCTCTGGAGCTCCCGTCGGCAGGACGGCTCTCGCCTTTGCTCGGGGGAACCCCGTGCTTCTCATTCGCTTGCTGCTCCCAGCTCCCAACTGCTTTCAGCTCACTTTACATGTAGGAGCCACAGTGGGGCTCTGGCCCGTGGGCTGTGGAGTCCTGAAGAGGTCCTTTACTTCTCATAAGTACAGCAATGAAGGCACAGCTATAAGCTGTCTCAAAAGAGATGTCTTCTTTAGCCCAGACTTCCTCAGCATCCAGCATAGATCATGGCCCTGTATTTAAGGAGTGGATAGGACTTCCCTGGTGGTCCAGTGGCAAAGAGTCTGCCTGCTAAATGCAGGGGATACGGGCTCGATGCCAGGTTGGGGAAGACCCCTCCCCCCCATGCCACGGAGCCGCTAAGCCCGTGCATCACAACTACTGAGCCTGTGCTCTGGAGCCTGGGAGCCGTAACCACTGAAGCCAGTGTGCCTAGAGCCCGTGCTCGGCAACAAAAGACCCTGCACTGAGAAACCCACGCATCGCAACAAAGAGTAGCCGAAAAGAGTTTTAAATAAAATAAAAGGCGTAGATAAGTAATAAAAATGCTACAAAACAGCAGCACAGCCACACTGATTGTGCCAGCCTCTATGTCACTTTTAGAAAATGGCATCCTATGTAATCTTCCGAATAACTTTACAAGGTCAATATGTTTATTATCATTTGTATATTTTACAAATAGTAAATGGCAGCTATAACCCTAACCCAAGTATATTTTGCACATAAGTCTATGCACATAATTGCTATATGTGTTGTTTCAGCATAAACAAATGAATATGTATAAAAATCAGTCAGTTGTTCAATTCATAAATATTTATTTAAAATTTACTAAGATACAAACATTGTTCGGTGGAGAAGGAAATGGCAACCCACTCCAGTATGCATTTCTAGAGAATCCCATGGACAGAGGCGCCTAGCTGGCTACAGTCCATGTGGTCGCAAAGGGTCAGACACGACGGAAGCAACTTAGCACACACACGCAAACTTTGTTCTGAGATACTGGCAATATAGCAGTGAACAAAACAGAAAAAAGTCTTGCTGTGTGCAGCCTATATCATAAGGGTGGAGAGAGACAGTGCAAACATACAAGTAAATTTATAATAAAAAGTTTATGTACAAATATATAATGCATATGTTTATAATAGGGAATCTATATGTATAAACTTATAATTAAGGAAGGCTGAGATTACCAATGACTGGGTGTTTGTTAATATTTTACCTGAAGTGATCAGGGAAAGTCTCACTGAGAGCTGATATTTGAACAGAAGAAATGAATGAATGAGTTTAAACTTTAGCTGTATTGGTACAACATGAGACAAACTACATATAATTTAAATGTAAAACAAAATAGGATTCCCTCTAACAAAGGTCATTTTCATTAATAGAGTTATTTCTGAATATAGCAGTATCTTAAATAGAAATGATATTGTAAATGCAATATTATTTCTATTTAAGATACTGCTATTTTATCTTATTTTCACCTCATAAAGCCAGTAGGTTAGAGAATAATGATTAATAACATGAGTTTGAATTCTAACTCATTTCTCCTCAGCTGTGTGATCTTACAGAAGTTACTTTACATTTTTCGTCTCAGTTTTTTTATCTTTCAAGTGGGAATAAAATACAGTGTCTTCCTATACAATTATTGTGAGTATTAAACAAATCAGTGCATATCATACACCAAGAACAATGCCTGTGACCAACACTGGATACCATTCTCATTTTATAGTGGTGAAAGTCTAGATGCAACTGGTTATTCTAAAACAAGGTTGCAAATTTGAAATCCCCCTGGCTCCAGAGGGGAAGAAGCCCAAGTACCTAAACACTGTTCGAATGTTACTTTGGAACCATTGCAACACTTATTTACCATGCTCATGCTTGCTTTCCTCCTGGTGGTTTACTGTTGCTATCAGCAGAAGTTCAGGGTTTAAGTCAATAGAGATACCTGGTTCTGCAAATTTCTTTGCAAAAAAAAAATCAATGGGCAAAATTTTCCATTGCACCATTTCCTCCAGTTTGGGATTCAAACTGTGACTTCTGCTTAGTCAAGCAGTGACACGTGATTTACAGTCTGCAGCCTGTGTGTTTCATTAGTTTACTGGAAGTACTAGGAATTATTTTCACTGGTTGTCAGTCTTTATTTTTGTCTGTGATACATAGTAGGATAAATGTGAAAGGAAGTCAAAGTAGGAGCCATTCTTGCCCCAGGAGATCACAAACTGCTGAGAGGTTGGATGCCAGCCCTGTCTTTTAAACTTTCACACCCCCGGCCCAGTAGCAAAAGGTCATATGCCGCTACTGAACACTTGAAATGCAGCTGGGACAATCGAGGTGGTCTTTAGGTAAAAAAGGCAAGACTTCAAATATTTCGTGTGAAAAAAAGAATGTAAAAAATTTCATTGTTAATTTTTATATTGATTACATTCCAGACAATTAATGCTCTGGATTGTTTACTTAGTCATGTCCAACTCTTTTGTGACCCCATGGACTGTAGCCCACCAGGCTCCTCTGTCCATGGGATTCTCCAGGCAAGAATACTGGAGTGGGTTGCCATGCCCTCCTCCAGGGGATCTTCCTGACCCAGGAATCAACCTGGGTCTCCTGCCTTGCAGGTGGATTATTTACCACTGGGCCACCAGGGATTAGCTTAAATAAAATATATTATTAAAGCTCATTTCACTTTCTTTTTTTTACATTTTTAATGCAGCTACTAGAACCTTTTAAGTGGCAAGTGTAGTTCACATTATGTTTCCTTTATTAGTTCCCTTCACTGAGTAGATCTGAAGACCAAGAAAATGGCATTTTCCCTTCCTAAACTGGCCAGTTAACAGGTCAGTTCAAAGTTAAAAACTGGTTCACGACAAAAAGATGACCTTAATTCATACTGACTACATCTGTTAAGCTTGAAAACAAACTGCTAGTTATCTCAATACCCCAAATAAGGTATTTCAGAATCTGCTCTACTTTTAATCTCATTTAACTCGGGTTGGGGGCAGAGGGCTTGGAGGAGAGACAAAGGCAGCAGACAGAAGGAGAACAGACAGGATCTTCAGCAAGCTAAGTTCACTAGGAAATTAAGATTTTTTTTCCAGCTGCACCACATGGCTTGCAAGAAAGGCAAGAGTCTTAACCACTGGAACACCGGGGAATTCCCGAAACTAAGGTGTTTTTTAATCATCAGACTATCTTGCACTGTGTAGACAAATGATACACTTAATTTAGGTAAAAGTGAGCGATAGAGTGAAAGATTCCCAAGATTACTTACAAACAATATATTTATAAATAAATTATAAATAACATACACTCACATGCCCCAGATCCAGCAAATACAACATCCTCCTCTTGGGGGGTAACTAATACGGATCTGGGCATTGACTAAAGGTAACGTGCCTGTCTTACAAGACCCATGACGGTCCAGCCCTGGTCACAGAGCGGACTGTGTCTCCTGCTAAAGCTCTACTGTGAAGCTCAGGAGGGACAGAACGCAGGAGCCGCTGGAGAGGACTTTCCACCCGGAGCTCAGAGGGCATTTCCCTCCGTGCAGAGGAAGACGACACAGGCTCCTACTTGAATTACAGGTTCACCGTCTTTTGGGCATGCCAGTCGGCACTCAGAGTAAAGAAACTGCCTGCCATGTGGGAGACTCGGGTTCAATCCCTGGGTTGGGAAGATCCCCTGGAGAAGGAAATGGCAACCCACTCCAGTATTCTTGCCTGGAGAATCCCGTGGACAGAGGAGCCTGGCAGGCTGCAGTCCATGGGGTCACAGAGAGCCAGACACGACTGAAACGACTTAGCATGCACACACGGATGCACGCACAGTATTTCACCCACAATCGCAAGGAAATTCCAGAAAGCCAAAAGGTTTCCAGAGTTCCTTTGAAGGTGAAAGCTGATCTGAACCGACGTGAGGCTGTTCTCGAGCTTTTTATCTCTGCTACCGTGGTGGACATGCAGAAACCCCACGTGTGCTGACGTGTTGGGCTGTGAGCGCTGCCCCAGCCTCCTCGGGCTGTTACCCTGCATGTCGCAGCACATCTGAAACAGACCACCTTTGTGAAGCTCCAGATGTTTGGAATTTGGAAACACATCTGACACCACGAATTTCAGAGAAGGGACTGTGAGCCTACCTGTGCGCACCACAGCCCAGAAGAAAGCAAGCCCCGGAGCGTTCCCTACCTGGGTTTTCTCCAGACCCGGGCTCTTACCCCGGGGTTACTTTTCCTTTCTGGGCTTTAGTTAATCCTGTCCAACTCAAAGGACACTTGGTGAATCACCATGATGGCCGGATGCGCTTCAGACACCCCGGGGTAATGTGTGTGTTCTCTTTCTGATGGGACCCAGTCTTTGCACGCCTACATGAAATTATAGGAAATGCAATTTACCTTCTCTAAACTCACTAAAACAGAGAAAGGACATAGAGGATCTTTTTTAGTATAACCTCAAAGAGAAAAAGCCTCCTGTGAGTTAGGAGAAGAGACTGGTGTGTGACATGTTGTGTTCTTGTAAAGATTATACATCACTCTCAGAAACTACACAGCATTCTAATCTATTGAGAGAGCTGGATTGTTCTCAAATTTCCTATGAAGAATTATGGTTTTAGTTCATTTTCATAAAAGATTTTAAGGATTGGAATGAACATTGGCAACAAAAATATAATCAAATCTGCTTTACCTTAACCAGGGATTTCTTCCCCCCTTAATCCTACACTGTTTCTTTAACAACATTTCTAATTATCAGGCTTTGGTGAAAGCATTTATGGTTTCTTTCTTGGAAACATTTCCTTAGGGACTATTCATATCCCACCCCAGATGGAAGTTGCATATTTGTTACTGTTTACTGCCTTTGAACCTAAATTTCATTTTGCATGAAGACAGAACATGAGAAAACTAATCAGAAAATTATACTTTTCTTGTTTTTTTTTTTTTTTTATGAAATCATTCCATTTCTTTCTCCCTGGAAGTGTAAATATGTAAATCTATAATAGCTTGCACTATGCAATGATTGTAGTCATATATCTGTCAAATTACTATTTGTTTGCTCTTGAGTATCGCTGCTTTAGTATAAACTCAGAAGTCTGGGATCGTCAGCCTAGGTAACACACAAGACCCGACATGCCTCTCAAGCCCTGTGTCCCTCGCGGAAGTCCTACACGCCAGCCTATTGCGTTTCCTCCGCCTTCCCACCTGCATGGATCATCTTAGCTGTGCCGTGAAAATCCAGACAAGGGTACCTGGTGATGGGGCCACTCTGCACCCACAGGAAGTCAGCACCCGAGTGCAGCTTTACTGACAGCAGAACGATCCCTCAGCAGGGATGCTGGCACCCACCCTCACGCTCTTTTTCGGGAAGCCCCTCTGTCTTTGGACAGGTTGGTCTCTGTTGCCCCGTGGAGCTACCGTGGGAGCAGGAGTCTTGCTCTGCTTCTCCCATCTCCCCGTTTTTACTCCAGCCGCAGATTTGAGCACGGTGTCAGGAAAAAGCTCACCTGTCCATTGCCTCCTAGACATACAGCATCTCACACCAGCCCGTGTGTGCCCCTTCTGGCTCAGCACCACACCCTTGATGTCTTGGAGTTGCTCAATAAATACTTATTACATTGATCATTGAAGAGAAGTACTTTAAGCCACAAGGCTGAGTAGTTAATCCTTCCTCTTTTTCCTTTGTGTTTATTATCCAATCACCAGATTATGTCCCCCAAACCCACTGACTGTCTCTCAAAACCGTCCTTCCTCCTAAGGACTGCAGTATCAGTCTCCTGACTTAGTGCTCAGCTGGGGAGGAACATCCCAGCATCTCTAGCATCCTAAACTACCTGGTGCCACGCATCTTGGGCACACTTCTCGTGTGTGTCTTTTCTTAGACTACGCTCCACAAAGGAGGAACGAACTGCGTCTGGGGGCTGCCGCCTGCTCTGCCTGGCATCGAGATCAGCATGTGGTAAATATTCAGATGTGTTACCACTTATTATCTTAGAGTCATGACAGTGATCATTTATTAAAACCCTTGTCATTCCAGTGAAAGATGCCTACCAATTAGAATTTGAATGAAATACAGTCTTACCAGTGACATTCATGCCATGACTTATGCAACAGTTGTAACTCTGGTTTGACAATGGATCTGGAATTTGGTAAAAAACCAACAAGTTTTCTGTATCACCTAGGTATATGGATTTGATAATAAAGAACATTCAATATTTTATTATATTCAAATTGTCTGTTAAATATTCTTTTTTTATCAGTTGTAAACATATATTTACATACACCTACCTATAAACACCTAGACAGCATATTAAAAAGCAGAGACATTAGTTCGCCAACAAAGGTCCGTCTAGTCAAGGCTATGGTTTTTCCAGTGGTCATGTATGGATGTGAGAGTTGGCCTATAATGAAAGCTGAGAGCCGAAGAATTGATGCTTTTGAACTGTGGTGTTGGAGAAGACTCTTGAGAGTTCCTTGGACTGCAAGGAGATCCAACCAGTCCATCCTAAAGGAAATCAGTCCTGGGTGTTCATTGGAAGGACTGACGCTGAAGCTGAAACTCCAATACTTTGGCCACCTCATGCGAAGACCTGACTCATCGGAAAAGACCCTGATGCTGGGAGGGATTGGGGGCAGGAGGAGCAGGGGCAACAGAGGATAACATAGTTGGATGGCATCACCAACTCGATGGACATGAGTTTGAATAAACTCCAGGAGTTGGATGATGGACAGGGAGGTCTGGCGTACTGCGGTTCATGGGGCCGCAAAGAGTCGGACATGACTGGGCAACTGAACTGACTGACTGAACCTTTTTAGAAAGGCAGCTTGGTAGGGAACCTGGATTTCTGTCTCTTCCTGGCAGCCCTGGACTGACATTTCCGGGAGCAGGAGCATCAGGGCAGCCCACCTGCCGTGGATACCAGCTGACGGCTGCCCCTCACCACCGGGCCGCCTCTTGTCTTTTATTCCATTGGAATGTTTCTTGTAAATAGAGTGAAGAGATAGTGAAGCATTTCTTAGGTTAACGTCTTCATCAAAAGCTAGAAAAAGACAGACTGAGAGGGTTGCAAGGCTCAGAAAAAATGAGAAGTACATTTCTTTGCAGAAGCTTATGTTTACATGTTTTCTATGCAAACAAGTCTATCTGTATTCAAAGCATGTCCTAAGATGCCTTTATGAAACAAGCCCAGCCTGAATATCGTGACTCGACTCCACATGTCAGACAGTCATAGCGATACTATGTCAGCATCTCCTCATCTGTTATTTCTGCTGCCCTCTCTACTTAGCCGGATAGGAATTGCTTTTGCAATCATTGCATCCTTTTGTAACCCTGAAGCCCTTTATCACAACATTTTGTAGTGTTATATAATCAGTTTCAAGGCAGTTGCTCAGTCGTGTCTGACTCTTTGCGACCCCACGGACTATATTGTAACCCACCAGGCTCCCCTGTCCATGGGATTCTCCAGGCAAGAATACTGGCGTGGGTTCCCATTCCCGTCTCCAGGGGATCTTCCCAACCCAGGGATGGAACTGGAGTTTTCTCCATTAGCAGACAGATTCTTCACTGTCTGAGCCACCTAGCATAGTGGTATATAAGTTCCAAGTTTCTCCAATTTAAGTATGAATGCCTTACTTTTTTTTAATTTTAGCTTTTTTTTTTTTTAATTATTTTGGCCTCACCATACGGCATGTGGAGCCTTAGCTCTCTAACCAGCACCCCCCTGAAGTAGAAGCATGGAGTCCTCATCACAGGCCACCAGGGAATTTCCTGAACTGTTTATTTTTAATCTCACCACATTTCCAGCCTTAGGTTCCAGTTCATATCAGGGAATGTGAATTTAATGACCCGAAGGACAGACGGATGTCCACCATCTGCCGTAGGAAGTCACTCATGCAAGATGTAAAAATTGATTCAGAGTGTGAGATCAATTATACAGTCCAGAGGCCAGTCAGCCCGTATTTCCTCCTGGTTAGCCTTGAGCATCTTCCTTGCAGGTCACGCGTTCTACCTTTACTTAATGGCATTTAAACACAGTCCCAAACACCCAGGCTAGAAATGTGGCTATATTGGTATAGCCCATCACATTAATTTAGCTGCTACGTGCCATAAATTCTACTCTGAAATGTCTCTGGAGTCTGTCACATTTTCCATCCTCACTGTCAAATATCATTGCAGTGATTTTTAAACTTTTCTTTTTCCTGCCTTTCCCCTGGTTCCAGGTATTTTTGTGGTAAGACTCCTTGCTGCAAGCAGTTTTGCTGTTCAACTAATTGACCATAAGACAAATTTGACACAAAAGAGAAGGCCATAGTAAAAAAGATTAAAAGGTCACAATGAAACATGAAAAATTAATAACAAAACTTTTAAAGATTTTATCATGAAAATATAAAATAATGAAAAACATTTGAATACATTTAAAATGCATAGATTCAAGGTTATCGTTGAATTGGGGGGTATATCTTGGAGAAAGCAATGATTCTTTCTCAAAGTTGATCATTAAGGATTCAGGATCTAGTATTAGATCCTGATTTCTTTATATAAAAAATCTGCTGCAAGTCTCTCCAGATTTCCCTGGAAGTAAAACAAACAGGGGCACTGCCATTTCACATCAGTATATGGAACATACATAACTGCTAGAATGTATCTGGGCTACACTGAAATGTTTCATCACCTACCCAGTCCATGTCGTTGTTGTTCAGTCGCTAAGTCATGTCCAACTCTTTTGCAACTCCATGGACTGTCCATGGGATGGAGGCTCCTCCATCCATGGGATTTCTCCAGGCAAGAATACTGGAGTGGGTTACCATGCCCTCCTCCAGGGGAATCTTCCCGACCCAGGATTTGAACCTGCATCTTCTGCATTGGCAGGCGGATTCTTTACCACTGAGCCACCTGGAAGCCCCGTGTCACTAAATCATCTACATCACATTCTGTGCCAAATACCAAAATTCCATCTATATCACACTCTACATTATCAAATAGCAAAAAAAAGTTCGTATTTTCCAGAAATTTACACTCATCGGGAATCCCAAAACCCCCTTTCTTCTGAATGAGGAGGAGGACCTTGGTTCTTCTTTTGCCTCCAACTTCTAATATTGTTACCATTGATAAATTTTGTAAAAAGCAGAGGAGAGAACAGGCAGGTCTATCTAAATTGGCCACAGACTCAATCAGCCTTGACCATTGTGAATTACTAGTCAAATCCTTTATATCGTCTTTTACGGCACTGAAACCAAACTGTGAACCTGTTGCTTTATCTTTTAGAGCAAAATTGTCCTACAGCCAATGCAGTGACACCGCCTGCAGCAGAGATGCTTAGGGTGAAAATATCAGATGTGCTTCCCCCCACCCCGCTGCATTCTTTATGTCGAATATATATTTACATACAATCAAATGGGACAAACACCTCTCTCTTTGCTATTGTCTGATCAAGTTCGAAGCTCTTACCACAGCACCTTCAAGAGCTGGGCCCTTGTTTATTCCTTCAACCTCAATTTTTACATTGCCTGTGCGTGTGCTCAGTCATGTCCAACTCTTTGCAACACCGTGGACTGTAGCCCGCCAGGCTCCTCTGTCCATGGGACAGAGTACTCTTCCCAGGCAAGAGTAACTGGAGTGGGTTGCCATTTCCTTCTCCAGGGGATCTTCCCAGCCCAGGGATAGAACCCTTGTCTTCCGCATTGGCAGGCGAATTTTGATACTATCATACTCTGTTCAGACCCCACTCATTCATTCATGATTTTCACAAATTTTTATTGAACATCTATGATATGCTGAGTGTTACCGTGGGTTCTGAAGACACAGCAGTGAACACAACAAATAAAAACGTCTAGTCTTTTGGAGCATCTATTCTGGGGATGGGTCACAGGTGGCAGATAATAAACTAAATGGGTAGAATATAGAGTTTGAAAGTTATATGTGATATGAGAAAATAAAAAATAAGAGGATGGGGTGTAAGAGGAGAGATGGCAGCTTTGTGTAAGAGGATTAGGGTCACTAACTAAAAACTGGTGGGAGAGAAGTGTGCCGGGTGGGGTGGGGGGTGGGGAGGCCGGAGGGGAGCGGGCCAGGGGGGAGGTCGAGGCAGGGAGGAGAGATGGGGGAGAGTGTCAGAGCACGCAGGGTCTCGGGCAGCCACACGAGGACTGCAGCGTTTACCCAGTGAAATGAGGGTCACCGGGGTGGTTTGAGCTGTCTCAGCATGAGCCGTCTTAGCATATACACAGATCGATCATTCAGTTAACTTGGCTGAGAACAGATGGAGGGCTCTGCGGCAGTCCATGGGTCACAAGGAGTCAGATACAACTTAGCAACTGAACAACAACAACGAAATCTGCAGTAGATGATGGTGACTTGGATGAGGCTGGAAGCAACACAGCTGGTGAGACGTGATAGCGTTCTATCCATGATCCTTTCAATGGAGTCAAGAGGATTTGCTGAGACTCTGGAGATGGGGTACAGAGAAGACTCAGTAGAGACACCGAGATATGTCCATGGGGTCACAAAGAGTTGGACACGACTGAGTAACGAACACAAAAAAAACAGATCAGTCCTGGGTGTTCATTGGAAGGACTGATGTTGAAGCTGAAACTCCAGTACTTTGGTCACCCAATGCGAAGAGCTGACTCATTGGAAAAGACCCTGATGCTGGGAAAGATTGAGGGCAGGAGAAGGGGATGGCAGAGGATGAGATGGCTGGATGGCATCACGGACTCAGTGGGCATGAGTTGGGTAAACTCCAGCAGTTGGTGATGGACAGGGAGGCCTGGCGTGCTGCGGTTCATGGGGTCGCAAAGAGTCAGACACGACTGAGCGACTGAGCGACTGAACTGAGACACTCCCTAGTGGGTAAGTTGAAGAGGCAGCTCGATGTGCCCCCTTCACACCAGAATAGTGCTGTTCTCACCTCCTGACCTCATTCTTCCATGTTCACTTGGATTCTGCACTTCTTTAAACGCACTTTCTTTCTGGCCTCTACTTACCTCTTATTGCACTGCATTGCAATTATTGTTATCTTTTCCTTTCATCTCACTATCCTGCTACTCATCCTCAGCACAATGCCTGATACAAAATAAATAATCAGGGAAAGTCCATTGAATAATTCAAGTCTCTCAGGGCCACAGTCTCCTACGTTTAGTTGTTAGATTTCTTGATACCTGCTACTATTTTTTCTCTCCCACACAAAGAGCTGTTTGGCACACTTCGATTTAATCTATGTGAGTTAAATTCTACATTTGTTGGTGTGCTTTTTTCATATTCCCTTGGGTATGCGATGTATCAAGCATGAGTAACATCTGGCAAACAGAATCTCTAATAGCTTCCTCTTTTTTATTAGATCAATGATTGAATTCTTGAGAAGGGGACTATTTGGAAAGAGAAAGCCCCAATTCCTTGAAAATGGTGGGGAGGAAAAGACAAGGCAGTATAAACAATGAGCAATGAATTTGATTTGGGGGCCCTTGAAGACTTATTCGTGGAAAATTGGAACCATTTTGTAGTATCCTTTTAGCAGCCAGTGAGTTAGTAATGATAGCTTGGCCTCTAAATACTGGATGCATTTATTATGTCCTTCTTTAGTGTTTGGCATATTTTGAAAGGAACGTAAAGTAAAAAACTCATTTTAACAAATTCTACCCCACACCTCTCCACTTTTACCAGCCCATCAGCCTTTCTCTGCATTTCCTGTTTTTTCAGAGCTTAGCCTTAACATATGTTTATGTCTATCCTTCTTTTTTTTTTTTTTTTCTTTTTTACATAAATGGGCCCCTGCTGCATTATTTTTTCTGTCACATGGGTCAGGAAGATCTGCTGGAGAAGGCATAGGCTGCCCATTTCCATATTATTGGGTTTCCCTGGTGGCTCAGCTGGTAAAGAATCCGGCTGCAATGCGGGAGACCTGGGTTCAATCCCTGGGTTGGGAAGATCCCCTGGAGAAAGGAAACGCTACCCACTCTAGTAGTCTGGCCTGGAGAATTCTATGGACTGTATAGTCCGTGCGGTCTCAAAGAGTCAGACACAACTGAGTGACTTTCACTTCACTGCATTATTTTTTCTGTCACATAGTTTTATTTAATTTAATGTATCTTAAGCTTGTTTAAAAAGTTACAGCATGTAACGATAACATACAATTATAGCCAATACAAACCAGTATACTTTTTTCTCGTTAGCACTTCCATAACATCCCGCTGTATACATGGGCGACTACCTAACACATTCTACTGTTGAGTATTCATAGTTGGACAGTTGCCATAAAAGAATGCTACAGTGAATAACTTGGTAAATGTATTCACACACACATATATATACACCTACATATACATATACATTATCGTTAAGTACAGTATGTATTTGTATACACAGATATTACTCTATGTATTTGCATGTATATGTATATATAGGTATATATGTGTAAATATACACAAAGCCGTTCATATATAGGCTCCATGCTAATTATCTGCAGGGTACTTTTTAAAAGGGCGTTTGCTGTTATGATTTTTGATGCGTAATTGACAAGTCTGAGGAACCCGGCAGGATACACCGGGGTCCACAAACACAGGCTGTGCAAAATTTAATCAAGTCCCAGTTTCCATTATCAAAGCCTCGTTAACCAAGCCATCCGCGTTCATTTTGCAATTGCTGGCTGGCCAAAAAGCAAGCAGCAGATGTCGGCCTTGCAGAGGTTCACTTAATAGAGCCGAGCTTGATTCAGATCCAACTGCTGCTCTCCGGTCATCAGGGGGGCCAGGAGGATCGCAGAGGTGACATCACATGTACACTGCCAGCTCCACGCTCAGGCCTGACTCACACCTTTGCCCTGAAAGGCTCTGCGCTGGGTTTGCTCCAGGGTGGAGCGGGGATGTGACTCACCCACTGAATCAGCCCCCACTGCCCCCCCCCCCCAGACCTGCTGATGGAACTTCCATGTGAGGAATTAACTCCGTCCCACCCTGCTCGCCAGCAAGTTGGTAAAGAGTCTCAGCCTAGGATGGCCTTTCACCGGGCAGAAGGCAGCTCATCCCTGCGAGTCTCCATCCCTGTCTCTCCCCAACCCCACTACCCAGCTCCCTAATGGCACTTTAAATGCAGAGGGGTCATTTAAGTATAATCCATCAAGCCTGGATGCGTCATATTGTGACTGCAGATTTCAGTTTAGTTCTGCGTGCTTAATTGTGTGTGCTGTGTGTGCTAAGTTGCTTCACTCGTGTCCAACTCTGAGACTCCATGGACTGTAGCCTGCCTGGCTCCTCTGTCCATGGGATTCTCCAGGCAAGAAGACTGCAGAGGGTTGCCATGCCCTCCTCTAGGGGATCTTCCTGACCCAGGGATCGAACCTGAGTCTGTTATGTCTCCTGCATTGGCAGGTGTGTTCTTTACCACTAGCACCACCTGGAAGCCCCATGTGCTTAATTACAGGGATATGATTTATCTGTAGATAAATCCACCAGCGTGAGTACAGTTTGAGCCTCTTTGCTTCTTAGCAGGAAAGCAAAAACTTCACACAGCCTGGGGTAGAGCGGACTTCAGGTTTGAGGTGGGTTCTTTGTCCTCTGCTAAAGCCCCACATTCTCCTTGCCCATCCAGGGTCACTTCGTGCACTCTGGATGACAGGGTTATGAACAGTACGAGATAAATTCTGTGCTGTCAAAGGTTGGTCCTTTGGATTCTTTTGCTTTCTCCCTTCTTTCGGGAGATGCTGCTGTTTCTCCCCAGATTGTCCTTTTCTCCTCATGTTCCTTGTGGTGTCCGCACCTGCATTAAATCAGTGTCTGGTCTGTGTTTGTTCAGACCTTTCTGTCTCGCCAGAGACTTTTCTGGGACTGGCTCTTTTTGTGGTGGGAGAAGCTACTTTGCTGCCATTCAGGAAGCTTTATTAGGAGTTCAGGAAAGGCCAACTTTTAGGTGCAGTCATCAGGGAGCATTTTCCCTACACACCCATGCCCACACACACACACACACACACACTCAGGAAACATCATTAGTAGGCTAGGAAAGACCAGCTTTTAGTAGCAATCATCAGAGAGTGTTTTCCCTACACACCCACACCCACATTGAAATGGGCTCTCTCTATGTCAAATACCATTTCTGCAATTTAAAAGCCATGTGAGACTGTTCGGAGGGTCCCCTCAGCACCTTCCCTTCTGAATCTGGCGCTGCATCCTGGCCTGTGGTTTGGGGAATTAGCAGAAGGGAGCCGACATGGTTGAAGAGCAGTGAAACAGGAGGAAGCATGTTTCTTTCATCATCTGGGTAGCATGTTGTTGCAGGTGGGGCTGGAAGAAGACGGCTCTGATCCTCTCCCTTGGGTAATGCTCCTTCTGAGCCATGGCTTTAATTTTCCTTTTCTAAATTCTTCCAAGTTGGCCAGTGAAAAGCACAATATACTGTTTGCAGGAATCATTTTTTTATTTCATCCCCAGTTCTTCAATCCATCCGTTGAAAGTGCAGCTTGTCAAGGAGGACCAAGGGCACAGCTGTGCTGTATCCCAACACACATTAACACTGGCTGCCATGTGGAATCTCAGTTTAGGGGAAGAAGGTCTGAGTAGGAGCCTGGATCCTAGGAGGTGACCCAACTGCAGCCTTGAGGAGGTGAGTTAGCCTCTCCTGCCACGACCCCTGCCCCCCAGGCACGCCTTGCAATGGAGCAGTACCCTGCCGTCCTTGCCCCTCATGTTTTCCACCTGTCTTTTGCCTGTGGAAACACGTTAGCCAAAGAATGCGTTTAATCAGAGAAGTGAGAACAGGCAAAAACACAGGAAAACAGTCAAAGGAGACCAAACAATAAGTTTAGTCATTAAGCAAAGTCAAGGACATTTCGTCCCTTCTCAAGGACCACAGATAATATTCTGAGCCACATCCTGTGAGCTGTCATAGGTGCTGAACATACGGAAGAAGTTAGCTGCATGATGACCGCACTGTAGCTGTGACATCAGCTGCCACAACTCCAAGAATTGGCCTCAAGGAAAAGGGAACAAACTGGCCCTGGAACTGAAGATTAACTGCACTTAAGACCATTAAGATGACGCCAATCAAACCACTGGTGACCAGCTTCAAGGTGGCTGGCAGAGCAGACCATGCTGTTTCAGCATGCAGCCCCTCCCTCCGTCTATAAAACCTCTTGTTCATCGATCGTCAGTGGGGGGAGTCAGCCTTTGAACAGGCATCCGTCCTACTCCCCACCCCAGTTGCTAGCATCCAAAATAAAGCAAAAGTTCCTTCCCACCAATCTGGCCTCTTTAATGGCTTTTGAGTGGCGAGCAGCTGGACCCCACTTTGTTACTTCTGAAGGCAGAAGGCCAGCTCGGGCCTTCTCCCAGCCCTTTCTATCCTACAATCCAAACACCTAGTTAATCTGTGATTACATTCATCCTCCCAAGAAAAAGAAAGAAGCACAAATAAGTGATTACCCAAGTCCCAAGAGCTGCAGAAGATTGCACTAATGGAAAATCTGCTCTAAGTCAATGATGTAACCAGACCAGATGACCGTCCAAGCCCAGGGATTCCTGGAGTACACGGCTCTCACTCAGAAACGACGGCCCGAGAGAGGCAGTGTGAGCGCGTGTGCAGTGTGCTCAGCACAGCGCCGGGGACACAGGCTCCGAGAGGCGAGAGCTGCTAACAGAAGTAACACTTGTGTTGTTCACTGTCTGTAGAAAATCCATGATGCGATGTCATAGTCACGTACGTCATCTGTCTGTGTGGTTTGCACGGAGCAAACAGGAGCATACTTTGAATTTAATGTTATATTATATCTTTCCATGAAAGATGTCTCATTTGAGCTCCTAGATCATGGTCTGATTTTACTACAAATAAAAAGTTTAGGGTCATGCTTACTCGGGAGAACAGGACAGTCTAGTAAGAAGAGTATGGACTTCATTCCGGTCTGCCTGGAGCTCTTCCTGGCTGCAGGAAGTCAGGACCTCGTAGTTAGATGGTGCCGCCTTGGAAGCAGAGACGTGTTCCAGAATCCTGGGATGTTATCTGGCATGCAAAGCTCCGTTTGTGCTCCTGCCTGAGACATCTGACCAAATCCACCGGTGTCCCTTGACCAGGTGGCTGCTCTGCAACCTCAGAGGATGTGAAAGGCTTGGCTTGGGTGGTTCCTCGACCCTAGAGCCATGAATCTGATCCTAACTCTTCCGAAGCAGGGTTCTTTCCGTCTTGTTTGTGACGCCCCATCTGCCCAGCACTGCCTTGTTGCCGCCTCCCTACCAGGGTGACCTGCCAACCTCAGGCTCGGCCCTGCAAGGATGCAAGCCCAGCAGCATCCCAGCTGGCGGTCCACTCGGAGCTCCACACTCAAGCAAGTGGGCTCTGGAGCTGGCGTGCTGCTCCGAGTCCTCGGCGAGGGCTGCACGAGGCAGAGCCGATGCTTCCAGAATGCTCGTGGAGTGAGGGCTGGGGGCCCCCGCTTCAGTCCTCACGCAGGGTGAGTCCGTCTGTCCTGCTTTGTCCTCGGGGTCAGTTCAGCCACCTGAGCCCCTCACCTCTCACCCAATACCTGCTAGTCTCTTCCTCCAAGGTGGGTACCATTCCTGTGAGAACTCCTACTTCCCCGGTGCCTGCCCTTTACCCCCAAAGCTGGTCCTTGAACCAACCTGGATAAACACCCTGATTCTGAAAACCCTGGCTTCCTCGTGGCCCCAGCAGCTCCCGGAGGCGGACCCGATTCTGGATCAAACTGCTGGCCTTGTGCGTCAGACCTGCCTGACAGTTCTGCGTGGTCTGGCTCCAGCATCTCGCAGCCCTCTGCCCTCACTCCAGTTCCTCCGGCCTTCCTCCTCGTCCCGCGGGGACCTGTTAACCTCGACCCCGCTTCTGGTCCTCCGCAGGAGCTGAGCCTCTGCGCTCGTGATCTCCCCTCTAATTTCACCCGAGTCGCTCCTTCTTATCAAGCACATCACAGCTCACATGTCACTTTTTCAGAGAGACCTTCCCTGATGGCCCCAGTCTCTGTCTCATCCTCTTTTTCGAGATCTCTCCAGAGTATTTACCACTCAACGGCATGCTCATATTCATCTTCATTATCCTGTGTGTCTTTGTCTGTCTCTGGCCCTACAATTTAAGCTCCATGAGAGCAGGACCTCACCTGCTCAACCTCTGCTGCATCTCAGCACCTGGGACATCACTTGGCCTGTGGAGCCACTCAGCGAGCACTTAGGCAGTGAGTGAGTAGTAACCCCACGCTGGACGAGGAGGTGGGGGGCGGAGACCCTCCCGCTGCTCATTCCCCACCGTGGTCCCCACGTGGTCACCCCAGCTCACAGCCCCTGCCCCCTGGGCCTGCCTAACACCTGCAGGGGTAGATTGCACAGGCAAAATCAACGTCTTACGTTTTGTCCCCCAAACACCACTGCTATCCTTTTTAAAACAAAATCCAAGTATAGCAATAAAAGAATAAGACTTATTGCTATATATTCACTTCTAAAAGAATACAACTTTTACTATATACTCACTTCTTCCACACATGGTTAAAATTCTCCCTTCTCACTTTTAAAACTTGATTTATCATGAATAAAGCAAAATCACTTTCCAAGGCATTCTCCACATTCTCTCCTTCCGCCCTCTTCCCCATCTTTCCCTTGGCTGAGCCCTAGGCCCCCTGTGCAGGCCAGAACTGGGGCAGAGACCTGGGCGGGGGAGCTGGGCAGTCAGGCGGAGGCGCTGCCGGACCAGTGGGTGGGGCTCCAAGCTGTGTGGCAGGCTGGGTGCAAAATGCTGGGAAACTGAGTCCTACCCACTGTGAGGGCAGTAATGGGTGACAAGCTGGGTTGGTTTGAACAGTGAGAGAAAGAAGCTCCTTGGCTCCACTAGAATGAGTCTTAGCTGAAAACTGTTTGCAAGAGGGTTAGAAAGCCAGGCTGCCCTTAGGAAGTAGTGGCTCTGAGAAGAGACCCTCTCAGGAGGGTCCGATCTCACACAGATGCTCCAAACACATGGCCCACACGCCCAGGACCGTAGTGACCCTGGTCTGGAGTAGAGAGTAAAGTGTACACAGTGCACAGAGAGTGTCAAGGAAACTGGAAACTAGATTCAGGAGCCATCAGGTGGAATCTAATGCACCTACTACATATACATGATGTATGTCCACTGGTACATTTAAATGATCAGATTTATTGTGTGAATTAAATAGGCAAACTGGAATCTGTAAGGAATTCCCAGAAATCAACAAGAACAGGCAAATAAAATAAAAACTGACCAGACCTTTTACTAGCTGAGTCATGGAAAAGGAAGCCCAGAAGCCGAGCAAGAAGAAGAAAAGAGAGAAGAAAAGTTGGTCCCCCTCTCCGCGTCCTCCTGGACTCACGGCTGCCCCACAGGGACCATGGTTCCCTGGCCGTGCCGTCTAAGGATGCGCCGAGATTTTGCCAGTGGAACGTTAGCAGAAGGAATCTGTGCAGTTTCTGCCTTGTTTGCCAATAAGAAAATTGCTTTCCCAGAAACTCTCCAATTTCTTTCCTAAAGTTAGTATGTGGCAACCTCCCAACTTCAGCCTTTGGAACGAGGAAGGTGACCTAAGCGATAGCAATGTGTAAACGGGGAGGACCCCTGACTGAGCATGGGGCAGGGCCCCCAACCCACCAGCCTGACCCCCAACGCAAGGTGGTGACGGAGAAGAACTGGACCCGGGCCTTTTGTTCCATCAGCTTAGCTTCACCCTGAATAACACAAAGTTCGACCCAACTAGTTGTCTGGGAAATTCAGGTTAAAAGGAGATGCCATCTCACACCCTACAGTTAGCAACATTTTAAAAGTCTGATGATACTAAAAATTGGCAAGACTCAGGGAAATAGGAAACCCACGTATAGTTCTGCCAGGAGCATAAATTGGCACAACCATTCAGAGCATAATTTGTCAATATTATTGATGTGGAAAATGAACACCTCTACAGCCTTCATTTCCCTTCTAGGGACAGTAAACTTACATATGGAGACCATCTGTGCGGCGGTTCCAACCTCACTTTCATTAGCAAAATTGTAAAGAGTCTGAAAGGCCAGGAATAAGGGGACACGTAAGTTGCGATACTTTCACACAATTGAGCACAATTGACTTTTAAAATGGATACCCTGCATCTACGTGAGTCAGCATGAATGAATTTCAAAAACATAGAATACCGAAGAGAAAAAAAGTTGAAAGATATGTACAATATGGTAGCACTTGGTAAAGCTGAGAGTATGCAAAACATAACAGTGTATTTCTTTGACTACCTATTTGTGGTAAGAATATGAAAGTGTAATGGAAGAATACTTACCAGATGCTTGATGCGGTTGTCTCTGGAGCAGGAAGATAAGATGGATCTGTGGAGAGAAATAAGGAGGTTTCAACATTCTTCATAGTGTTTTATTTCTCGTGTGAAAAGATGTCATGCAAAAATAACTTTTGAACTTTTAAATAACATAAAAATTAAATTTCTACATCTAATTTTCAGGATTATGCTTTCTGCACAAAGCATCCTGCTTATGTGTCTTCCTGGTGATGAAGAAATAGAGCATCTCTCAGGAAGAGCCACCCAGAGGTCAGCGTTTATTTGGTTTTTGAGAACACCTGGCTCATCTGGGCTGGGAGAAAACTCTGGGCCTTCTGCTTAGCACATCACTCAGCAGCTAGTGTCCTCAAATCATATATGACGTTCGCTGTACAATAAGAGGGCTCCCTGGGTCGCTCAGCTGGTAGAGAATTCACCTACAGTGCAGGAGACCCTGGTTTGATTCCTGGGTCGGGAAGATCCCCTGGAGAAGGAATAGGCTACCCACTCCAGTATTCTTGGGCTTCCCTAGTGGTCATGTATGGATGTGAAAGTTGGACCATAAAGAAAGTTGACCACCGAAGAATTGATGCTTTTGAACTGTAGTGTTGGAGAAGACTCTTGAGACTCCCTTGGACTGCAAGGAGATCCAACCAGTCCATCCTAAAGGAGATCAGTCCTGGGTGTTCACTGGAAGGACTGCTGAAGCTGAAACTCCAATACTTTGGCCCCTGATGCGAAGAGTTGACTCATTGGAAAAGACCCTGATGCTGGGAGGGATCGGGGGCAGGAGGAGAAGGGGACGACAGAGGATGAGATGGTTGGATGGCATCATCGATTCGATGGACATGGGTTTGAGTAAACTCCGGGAGTTGGTGATGGACAGGGAGGCCTGGCGTGGTGTGATTCATGGGGTCTCAAAGAGTTGGACACGACTGAGCGACTGAACTGAACTGAACTGAAAGGGTTTACTATGCAGCCTTGAGGCTCCCTGGGGTTTGAGAGCCCATAACCCCCAGGAAATGGGAATCACATCCTCTGACCTACACTGGAACATGAGATGGGCAGTGGGGAGGGTGTTTGCCTTCCATTCTGTCATTAATATTTTGGGCTTTTGATCTTCTAACCGTAGTATGAGGTGACAAAGGTGACTTATTTCTCATTAATCACACACAAATCAATCCTTGGAATGATTATTGTCAAATAATTTGCCTTTTTTGTTATAAAAGGTAAAACATATTACTGCAGAAAAGAAGATAAAATCATCCATTCATAATTTCATGACCATTAATAGCTCGGTGAATAACTTTTCAGATTATTTTTTCTAAAATAATATTAAGCTATATATACACCAGTTTAGCCTTTTTCACTTAAGATTCTATCATTAACTTATTTCCATGTCACTACATTTTCTTCACAGGTGCATTTTTATGGCCATATAGCATTATATAGGACTTCCCCAGTGGCTTAGAGGTAAAGAAGAAGCCGGCAGTGCAGGAGACATGGGTTTCATCCCTGGGTCTGGAAGATCCCCTGCAGGAGGGCATGGCAACCCACTCCAGTATTCTTGCCTGGAGACTCCCATGGACAGAGGAGCCTGGTGGGCTACAGTCCATAGGACTGCAAAGAGTTGAACAAGGCAGAAGCAACTTAGTATACACACATGCACAGCATTATAACTTTTCCTGAATATCAGTTTCTTTCAGGAATAATAAACAACCTGCAGGCTGAACTCTGCTCAGGGTCTGTTTCCTGGAGAACCCAACCTGTGAAGCTGGTATCAGAAGTGGGCTGACAAAGAGAACATGGGGTTTTGGAACTGGTTCACACGCAACCTGGCTGGCAAAGACCATCCCCTCGTTGGTGGTAAATTAAGCACCAACAGCCCTTGCCACAAAGTGGCTCTCTATAGTGAACTGACTAGTGTCTCCAAAGATTCATGTCCACCTAGAACTTCAGAACAGGACCTTGTTTAAAAATAGTGCCTTTGCAGATGGAATTAGCTAAGGACCTCAAAATAAGATTTAGGATTGGCCTTAAATCCAGTGATTGGAATGCTTGCCAAGGGGGAGAGGGGGAACGCAATGACAGAGAGACGTAAGGAAGAAGGCATGTGAGATGGAGGCAGAGGCAGGGGCGCCAGGAGCCACGAGAAGCTGGAAGAGGCGAGGGAGGGTCCTCCCGAGCCCTTAGCGGAAGCCCGCTCTGCTGACATTTTGATTTCAGGCTTCTGGCCTCCAGTACCGTAAGATAATGCACATTTGTTGTGTAAGCCTCCCAGTTTGTCATCGCTGCCCTGGGAAACTAAATCTTGTTGCGGAAATTTTGCCAGCGATGATGGAGACACTGGAAGGTGCCAGATGTGTGACAAGTCTTAGGGCAATAGTAACTACAATAGTGGAATTCAATAGCTGAGCTCAGCTGACCCTCTAGAAAAGGTCATGAAAATCTGCGAGCAATCTACAGTGACTGAGAGTCAGAGAAGCCAGAGGACATCTTCACAGCAACAGTGAGGGTCCCGCCTCCCAGAGGGAGAAGGCAGAGAAGGGCGACCCCCAGGCTCAGGACCCAACCGCCAGAACAGCAGAGTCCAAGAAGGGGGAATATCGTGCCAAGGACAGCTGGGCTGATTTCAGCTCCCCCTTCAGCCTTGAAACTCTGGTGCCCCAGACCCTCTGGGCCTGCAGAAGCAAACGCACCCAATGAAGAGCCACACCCCACCCCACCCTGCTTCCAGGGCATGCAGAGACCTCCACCCACAAGACACGCGCACCATCAGACCTCACCACCCCCTCCTGACCCCTCATCCTATAACTGCTCAGCCCCAAGGATACAGCATGAACCTGCAGCACTCCCCATCCCGTGTTCTCACGGGACCACGGCTCCCGGGAGCTGCCCCTGAGGGACTCCCTACAAAGCCTCCCTCCGGGGGCGCGGTCCTATCCGGGAAACCCTACCTAAGACAGTCAGTACTGGTTCATGGGGTCTGGGTACTCGCATACCTCTTCACACTTGTAAGCAAGTTTCCATGTGTTAAAAAGTGTAACTGGGAGATGAGCGTGGTGAAACGCACACCTGTGACTCCATCTGGCAGATGGACAGTTCCGAGGGCCCCACAGCCAACACCCGCACCCTCTGTGCCGCAGGTCAGTTCATCAGTGACCTGAAGAACAGCTGACCTGTAAGAGCTCTATGCGCCCTTACAATTTGCTGATTGAAAGCCTGCATGCAGGCCTGTTAAGTCGCTCAGTCTGGTCCAACTCTTTGCAACCCTATGGACTATAGCCCGCCAGGCTCCTCTGTCCTTGGGATTCTCCAGGAAAGAATACTGGAGTGGGTTGCCATGCCCTCCTCCAGGGGATCTTCTGAACTCAGGAACTGAACCTCCATCTCCTGCAGCTCCTGGATTGCAGGCAGATTCTTTACCACTGAGCCACAGGGGAAACTTGTTTGAAAGCCTGCTTGATACTAAAAGCAGGCTTTCCACACCAGGGCTCTCTTGCATGTTGGAAACAAAGGGCTCTCAGGAGAGATCAGGTTTACAAAGGCACATTCATGCTTGGAGATTTACGGGTTTAGCTGTTTCAATTAGGTCGCCTCTCATCTCTAGGTAGTAGATCAGGAGCACTGAGAACATGAAGGTGAGGTCCTGGAACATTTATCAGGATTGACAACAATTTCTGGGGTCCCCAGGAGCCACTCTGAGGGGGGCCCTGGATTTAGAGCCCACTTGATGAGCGTCTTCCCTGTGAGATGATCTGGGGCTGGAGGGAGAGTGAAATTATTCCTTAACACAACACAAAACAAATTCTCATGGTGCTGTGACCCTGGGGAAAACTAGCAGTGAGACTTCTATTTCAAGCTGAAAGGCTCTGGCAACACTGAAGTCCAGTTAAGAAAGTTCAGAGGTGTTGGCATGAAAGAAGCTTAAGACCTAAGGAAAACTGATTTCGTTCTGTAAAACCACCAAGAAGGTGAAAAAACAACCCAGAGGATGGGAGAAAATAATTCCAAATCCCTTATCTGATGAGGGACTGGTATTCAGAATACACAAAGAACTCTTGGAACTCAATAATAAAGAAATAAATAACCTAATTAAAATGAGTCTTTGAATAGATAGTTCTCCAAAGGAGATATACAAACAATACCAATAAACTCATGGAAAGATGTTCAACACCCTTTGCCTCTAAAGAAGATGCAGATCAAAACCATTAGGATGCCAAGTCCAAGAAAGATAATTATGAATGTCCCTGAGGATAGGAGAAATTAGGAACCCTGTACACCACCGCCAAAAACGTGAGTTAGTGTGGTTGTTTAGGGAAACAGCTTGCAGTCCTTCAAAACTTTAAAGATAGAGCTACCATACGACCCAGCAACCTCTTCTTGGTATGTAATCAAGAGAAATGACAGCGTCTGTCCACACAAAAATCTACACAGAGTGTTCACAGTAGCCCCCCAAGTGAAACCAACTTAAGCATCTATCAACCAGTGAATGGATAAACGACATGTGGTCCATCCATACAGTGGAATATTATTTAGCCACAAAAAATGTGAGGTGCTGACATATGCTACAGCATGCATGAGCCTTGATGGAAGAAAGCAGAAGCAAAACACAACATATCATAGGATTCCATTTCTAGGAAACGTCCAGAATCTATGAGACTGAAAGCGGATTTGTGGTTGCCATGAGTTGAGAGATGATTTATGTGAGAGACGGCTAATGAGTAGGGGGTTCTTTCTGAAATGATGGAAAAATGGTCTAAATTTATATTGTGATGATGGTTGCACAATTCTTACAATATATTAAAGCCACTGAATTGAATTCTACACTTTAAATGGGGTGAATTTATGGTATATGAATTATATCAATAAAAATGCTTAAAAATTTTAATGGGCTTCGTTTCATCTATTTCTTCTCTTGGGTGGGAAGGAGCTACTCAATCTTAGGAAAAGCCTGCGTGTCATTCTACAGCTGAGCGGTGTTTTATGTCCTCGGCGTAAATTTTCCATTCAGCCTAGAGCTGCATGTGTGTGACAACTGGCCAGCCAGGAAATTCACAGGAATGGAAAGTTAATGGGAAAAATCCTTGTCAGGGCTGTCTGGGTGGTAGCTCTGCTGCAGCTGGAACTTCTCCTATGGATCTGCCTCTTTCCCGTTCTGTTTCCGGTGTCTTTGTGATAGGTTACATTATTTTTCAGCAGATATCCCCTCTTGCCTCCGAGTCTGTCCTACCTCGCTCCTGCCCCACGCCAGGAGAAGTGTGTTTCCTAGGGAACTGGGTTTGGCTGGCTGGTTCGCTGCGGTTAATTGAGTGAGGGAAGCAGTGGCTCCTGCTCATCCCAAGTGGATGTTTGAAGAATCATGGGGATTTCCCGCTGGCCCTCTGACAACTACGCCTTCCAGGCAGTGTTTCCCTCAGCCCGAGTCCATCAGATGGAGGCTGTGGGGCAGAACGGAAGCCAACAGCAGCCTGAGCAGAGCTACCTGGCTGCCCGTGACCCCAAGGGAGAAATAAGTGCCGTAAGTTGCCGACGTTTTCCTTACACAGCGTTACCACAGGGAAACCTGACTGATACAATCATGAATTTATTCACTCAGAAAACATATTTAGAGCACTGCCATGCATTGGATTTTGTGGTTATTCTTTTAATGAATAAGACCATCTTTTCTTTTTGCATCTAAAAGGTAAAATGGAAAAAGACGCCAACAAAATACAAAACATGTGGTCAGTGATACAAGAAATACAAAATACAAGGGCTGCAGTGCAGAAAGAGATCATTTGTGACTCAGAGGAATCACAGAACGTCTAGAGGGAACGAACATTTCCATAATCAGTTATTTCAGGAGACGAAAGCCCAGTCGTATACAAATTGTGCTCCTCCCTGGATGCTACTGCAGATGAAGCGCAGCTGGAATTCTCAAGACTTCCCCAGATGTGCCCTTTGCCCCGGCTGCGAGGTGGACAAGCCTCTGGCGCTGACATCATTCTCAGAGCAGCAGGAAGTGTGCAGGGAGATCCTGAAATGACTGGAGCAACTCTGCGGTGATAGCTTTAGTTGACACTGAGTAAATTTTCTAGATTTGGGAAGAAAGGGGGCTCAGATAGGCTTGAGTTTTAATTATAGGAAAATATAGGCAGTTAGGTTTCTGGGCCCTGCGTGTCACACGGCACGCAGGAAGGGAACGGCTCCGCCAAACAAGCATATCTCTGGGAGCCAGGGGCTTGGGTTCCTGACCAGATGCCTTGCCCCCTTAGATAACTATTCCATTTTATTCCATTTGCTAAAAAAAGGCCGACAAGTTTTCCATATGCAGTGCGATGACAAAGTGCCAGAAAGAAACATCAAACCCCAAAGAAAAATCAACACCCTTGCTTTTTTCTATATCAAAGCCTTGCTTTGGAAATGAGGAGTTTCTTCCCAAACATTTCTACGAAAACCTCTCTACCCTCTCTACCCACACTCCACTTTTCGAAAAAAAAGTGTATTTGAAATAGAAAACCTGAATGCACCTTTACCACAAAATGCTGAAACAGACCACACACACCTGGTGAAATTACATGGACATTTTTGACAGTCTGAATTTTAACTCTGACTTCAAAACACTTTCATGAAATCAAAATAATAGGACAGCATGCTCTCCAATTTCTTTCCGCCGATTTTAGGAGAATCTCTTGGTCCCCAGGAGGTTTCAGGACAACCCTGCATTAACGGGTTTAGGAGATCGATTTTGCCATCTACAGCAGCTCCCGTGGGAGCCCTGGGTGGCCCTGGGTCTGCTCTGGGCTGTCCCAGGACTTCCCTGGGGCCCCGACCAGTCCCCTCCTGCCTCTCGAGCTCATGCCTCATCTTTAAAATGTGTGGGCTCTGGGTGACCTTAACTCTTTCCAGCCGCCACATCCTTTGATTCCACTTTTTCTTTTTTCCATAAAATTTTCAGATTCATAGCTTGACAATTGAATTCTGCAGACTGAAAACTACTTTTCTCCTAATAATGTATGTTTGGATCAAAGTCCAGTGGAGCTAATTTTATTCATTTTATTCATCTTCCTACAGGTTGATTCAGAACTTATCTTTATAGTTGAACACACACAAACGGGATGTTAATGCTGAAGGAATCATGCCATCCTCTGCAAACTTGCCTCTTGGATCAGTTAACTCCACCTCGTAGGTTACAGGTGACTGTAGGTCACTCAGTAAGGAAAAGTCTTACCTTGTGAGAAGGGAGAGTTAGCAGAATCTTCCATCAGGAAGAGAAAGCAAAAGTGAAAGTCGATCAGTGATGTCTGACTTTTTGTGACCCCATAAACTATACAGCCCATGGAATTCTCCAGGCCAGAATCCTGGAGTGGGTAGCCTTTCTCTTCTCCAGGAGATCTTCCTAATCTAGGGATTGAACCCAGGCCTCCCACATTGCAGGCAGATTCTTTACCAGCTGAGCCACAAGGAAGTCCATGGGGTCAGGAAGAGAAGCAGTAACATTTCAGATGAGACTGAAGTACAGACTACTACCTAATCCTTTTATTTCCACAGAGCTTTACAGGTAGATTCAAAAGTAGGTTTGAGTTTGGGGCAGCTGAGTATTGGTGGCTTTCCCTGGTGGCCCAGGGGTAAAGAACTCACTTGCCAATGCAGGAGACACTGGTTCCAGAAGACCCCCTGGAGGAGGAAATGGCAACCCACTCCAGTATTCTTGCCTGGGAAATCCCAAGGACAGAGGAGCCTGGTGGGCTGCAGTCCATGGGGTTGCAAAGACTAGGATGTGACTTAGTGATTAAAAAACAACAACAGTATTGGTAATCTGCGTTCGGGCACAATTTTCTTGAACACTTACTGTGTGCCAGACACTGTCCTGAAAACGTCCCATGAATGAATCAATCCTCAAAATAACCTCGCAAAGTAATATTCTTACAGATGAAAACAGACAGGAGAGGTAAGTTGTCTCAGATCCCAGGGTAAATGGCAGGGCTGGATTCAAATCTCAACAGAGCCCAGCTCAATGAACAGGAACGTCTGTCCCTGGAGCTCAAGCGGGAATCTGGAGACAAACTCAAACCACCAAACCCCGGGGTGGGGCTGATGTTGGAATTATAGGGGGCAGGGTGGGGCGACTGTATTTAACCTTCTTCCTTCATTTGCCTCGAGGGAACTTAAATTGCTGTAACACAAATGTCAAAGGGAAAATAAAAGACTAACATTTAAATGCTGACTTTCCAAGTAGGATATTTCAATTACAAGACAGACTGATAGGATATGAGGGGAAGGAAGCTGGATTCGCACCTGGCTGGCGTCCAGCCCAGAGTCCACCTGGGGGCGGGGACCATCAGGAAGAAACAGGAACAACCCCCTGACTTCTCCCGAGTAAGGCGGGGATGACACGGCCAACAGTGGTTTACATTAAAAAGTTTAAAAAATTCATGTGGTTAAATCTGTACATTTTCTGTTATGATTTCTGCATCTGTCTACATGTCTAAAAAAGTTCTTTCTATCCTAGTTCAGAAGAGAAGCCATATATATATATATATATATATATATATATAAAACGTCTGCTTCCTGGCTTCCTTATAGCTTAAACGTGAAGAGCCAGGTTCTGAGTCTGGGGAAGGTACAATAGAATCCTGGTTCTGCCCATCACCGGCTGTAAGGATTTCCCTTCCTCTGTTTCCTCAGGTATAAGCCAGGCACTGCAATGAGAGGAGTATGCTCCCATTATACAGATGGGAAAACTGATATTCAGAGGGGAAACTGCTTGTGCAGAGGTGCCCAGTAAATGGAGCTGGGATTGGACACCAGCTCTCCTGTGGTCTTGGTAATTACACTTATGCTGATTTATAATACATGGAACACCATGGTTTTATTTGTGTTATATCTTTGAAGACGTTTTGCCAGCCTTCTATCTGAGATATTGCAGCTATACTCAAAAGTGAGGCTGTGGCACAGTTTTCCTTGCTGACGCGTCTCCTGACCCTGGTGTTTGAACAACACCTAGGTCCTGGCAGCGTCTCCCGAGGCCTTAGTTATCATGTTTGATCAGCCAGCTTCAAACAATCTCGGTACACAGACCCTCTCGGGAGACCTACAAAGGATAGGGGGCCAGACAGCGATTCGAGCAGATCTTCTGTTTAGTTAAGGGCTCTAAGTATGTTCTTCTCTGCGTCAGGAATGAAATAAATGCATGTAAACAGGTGATAAGAAGATTTCACTCCCCCAGGATTGCTTGAAGCAAGACCTGTTTGGAGACGATATGGAGCCTGTTTCCAAGTTTTCATTTAATTTGATTAGAAACAGCTGGAAGATCAGAAAGGCTGCATGACCTCTCCAGTGATGCAGAGGGAAAGAATGTTCAAGTGACAGAACCGCAAGTCACCGGCCTGGCTTGACTCACACAGGGAAAAACTGCATTAACTGAGTTACGAACCCAACTCTCTTATCCACTCTCAGCTTTCATGTTCAGTCGTGTCTGACTCTTTGCAACCCTGTGGACTGTAGCCCGCCAGGCTCCTATGTCCATGGGATTCTCCAGGCAAGAATACTGGAGTGGGTTGACATTTCCTCCTCCAGGGGATCTTCCCCACCCAGGGATTGAACCCACGTTTCCTGGGTCTCCTGCATTGGCAGGCGGATTCTTTACCACTGTGCCATGGGGAAGCACTTCTCAGCTTTACATCTGTTCAAGTTAATATTGCTCCACGTGGCCAACTCCTGCAACAGTGCTAATCACTACATGACAAACATCCTTTTTGTCTTTACAAAGGCGTTTTTAAAGTATTCATATCAATGTGAAGTTTTTAACAGTCAGAAATAAGGACTTTCATTATTCAGTCATGAGCAGAGGGGAGGGGCTTTTCTCCACACAAGAGAGGGCTTGGTGTCTTGACCCAGGTCTGAGAAACGGGCTCGTGGTGATGGGGAAGGGAGAGGCTAGTTCTGCCACTGAAGGTTCAGCCACATCGTCACCGCAGTCAGTGACCTGCAAATTCCATACTGAGGCCAGGCTCCAGCCCCTTCCCGGAGACCACCCCGACCCACGCAGTGGTGCAAACTGTCCTCAGATCCTTGCTCAGATCTACTACTTGACTCACAGATAAGCTGAGAGAATTCTTTGCTAACCTTTTCTAATCTTCATGTGCATAGTGTAAACAATTGAATCAAAATGCTGAGACTGTCAACCTCACAAGCCGTTGTCAGAATAAACAGGAAAACTTCTATGTAGTGTTTTAAGACTCTTTGACCTCCCGTGGACTGCAGCACGCCGCGCCCCGCTGTCTATGGGATTCTCCAGGCAAGAATACTGGAGGGGGTTGCCATTCCCTCCTCCAGGGGATCTTCCCAACCCAGGGATCGAACCCAGGTCTCTTGCATTTCAGGCAGATTAATTGCCATCTGAGCCACTAGGAAAGCCCTTGAAATAAATCAAGTTACCTTTAAATGATGAAAACATTTAAAAGTGCCTAACATGTAAAAATACAGAAAAGGAAGGCAGTTACAGAGATATAAAAGGTGACCCGTAATCTCACCACCTCCAGACGACCACTATCAACATGCTGTTTTTCCCCAATGTAATTATTTCATCCTTTCTCCCGATTTCTCCTCTCTGTTCCTTTCTTTCCCTCTCATCCAGAGTTCATCCCGTTCACCTTCCCTCATAGATGAGACGGGGGTGAACAGGAAAACAAGTACCATGGGATCCACACGCCTGGCCTCAGAGCTCCACACACCACATGCTCCTGGCCCCAGGGACCTAGAATCTTGATCAGATTCCTTGTCAGTTTCCCATAACTATCTCAGTAGAGGTTAGAGGACACCCCTCTGTGAGCAGGGATGGAAAAGACCCTGATGCTGGGAAAGATTGAAGGTGGGAGAGAGGAAGGGGACGACAGAGGATGAGATGGTTGGATGGCATCACCGATGTGATGGACGTGAGTTTGAGTAAGCTCTGGGAGTTGGTGATGGACAGGCTTCCCTGTTCACGAGGTTCATGGGGTCACAAAGAGTTGGGCATGACTGAGCCACTGAGATGGGCTGAACATGTAGATGCAGAAGGGTTGATGTTTCCACATCTGCTTGGCCCCAGCTGAGATCAGCAAGTCCTCAGTGTTACCCCCAGCCCCCCAGCCCCCCAGCCACCACTCCAGGGGCTCTTATGCTGCCCTATCCAGGCAGGTTTAAATTTCCCTTTAAACTGTCGTTGGTGGGGCAGAGACAGGCAGGGTCACCAAGGATTCTGCTTGCTCATCAGTAATCCCAGCTCTCCTGCAGTTAAGCAAGGCTGTGTTCTCTCTTTTCTTGAGGACAAGGAGGCATTGTGTTCCATCCAGACGGTGCAGCTACGAGACAGAATCTGAGGGATTACGAGTCGCAGAACTCTTGCTGATTCATGGGAGGCACGTCACGTGACAGAGAGGACCGAACGTTTGTTTAAGCCTTTAAAATTTGGGGTTTATTACTGCAGCACAATCCAGCGTATTCGGACTAATACAGTTGGAAGGATTCTCTCAGCTGGCACCACACTTTGATCTTTTTGTATCTTTAAAAACAAAGACTTGATCACAGTATTTCCTTGTTTAAAAATTATTTGGAGCTAGCCTCACCTAAATGGTGAGGTTCAAATGCTTTACCCCAGGAGCCTATCTGGTTCAGTTTATCCTCGTGGGCTCATCGCCTGGTGTTCTGTCCCCCAACCTAGAGCCTAAATTGCAGCCCCACTGACCCCTAAGTCTTTCCCCGAGTTTCCATTTCCTGAATGAGCTTTAGCCTCTAAGTCACGTCTGACTCTTTGCAACCCCATGGACTTTAGTCCGCCAGGCTCCTCTGTCCATGGGATTCTCCAGGCAAGAATACTGGAGTGGGTTGCCATGCCCTTCTCCAGGTGATCTTCCCAACCCAGGGACGGAACCAGCGTCTCTCACATCTCCTGCATTGGCAGGGTTCTTGATCACCTGAGCTACCAGGGAAGCCATACCTTTCCGGCACATCCCAGTCCTTTAGATGCTATCAGGCCTTTGTTCACGCTGTTTCCTGCTCGGTTGACACTGCGTTTCTCACTTAGCATATTGTTACATATCCAGTAAGACTCAATTCAAATATGACATCTGTGATGTTGAAGCCAGCTCCAAAACGTTGTCAGCTCCCTTGCCAAGTTGCCACAGTTCTGGGTGAGTTCTTTTCGTCAGAAAATCTCCTACCGCTTGATTTATTTGTAGGTCCACTTTGGGTTCTTAAAGGTGGTGTTATCCCTTATTCTTTCCTAGCACAAGGGCAGTTCATAGGCGTGCAGATACATTCTCTATAGAACCTAGTGTTGTGGCCACAACAGCACTTCAGGAGCAGAATTAATGGTTTTTGTCAGTCTACGCTGCCTTACCTTTGGTGTGTAAAGCTGATATTTCTCAAGCAGAATGTTTTGTAAAGCAGCTTAAGGTAAGTCCCCTGGGAGGGGCCTGAGACGGTGTCATGGGAGACTCCAAGTTCACCTCCTCCCTTGGACACGTGGAATCCGCACTACACCTCCACACAGACCTCAGGCCTAAAGACACACACAGACTGAAAGGGAAGGGAAGGAAGGAAAAAGATATTTCATGCAAAGAGGAAAGCAAAGAAAACAATACTCCCGTAAGACAAAGATAGGCTTTTAGAAGTCAATCCAGGATGACAGTGCCTCACCAGGGGCTTTCCTAAGGCTCGGGAATTGTCACATCCACGCAGGACCCAGGACCCTGGGGCCCCATCACTGGTGACCAGGAAGGTTAAGTCAGCTGCTCTCCAGAAGCCCAGCATCTCCCCCCAGCCTGGTTACTTGTCAACGCCCTGGGCGCCCTCTGAGAGCCTGCAGCTCAGACTGCTGGGGTCGCCAGCTCTCCCTAGGCCCCCCTGGCTGCCCCCACCCCTGGCCGCTCCCCCGAGGACCCCACTGAGCTGCGCTTTTCTATTGGCTTCACTGGGGGTGGGGGCCCCGTCCAGACCCGAGAGTCAGCTGCCGGCTCTGCCTGCAGGGCATGCAGCTTGCTGGTACCTTGCACCCCCGTTGCTAAGTGTGTGTTGAGAAAACAGTTTCATTGCATTTAAACCCTTTAAAGAAAAATTCAAGATGTCATTTGTGCTTAAAACACAACACCCCTTATACAGGTGGTCTTCCCTGGGCAGCTGCTAACGTCACAGGCTGTGAACACTTGAAACGGGGCTGGTCAGAACTGAGAGGGCTGTGGCATAAAATACATCTCGGATTTCAAAGACTTAGTACTGGAAAAAAAAAAATTAGAATTTAAAATGTTCCTGGGCTTCCCTGGTGACCTCGTGGTTAAGAATTTGCCTTGCAATACAGGGGACATGGGTTCGACCCCTGGTCCAGGAAGATCCCCCATGACTGGAGCTACTAAGATCCAGTACCACAACTACTGAAGCACTAGCACCTACAGCCCCTTCAAGAGAAGCCTCTGCCGTGAGAAGCCTCCACAGGGCAGCTAGAGTAACCGCTGCTCGCTGCAGCTAGAGAAAGCCCGCTTGCAGCCATGAAGACCCAGCACAGCCAAAAACAGCTAAGTAAATAAAAGTACTTTTAAAAATTAAAAAAATAAAACTTTCAAATATATTTTTATTGGTTACATGTTAAGGTTCATAGGTTAAACAAAACGTATCGTTGAAAAACTTGAGCTGTTTTTTTTCTTTTTTTCACTTGTTTTCATGGAAACGTTTTACTGTAGCTCATGTCACATTTTCAGTGGTTCACACTGCACCAGACAAACCCGCGTAGCACAGAGCTTTACTATCAGCAGATGCCGCCGTCATTAGGAACTCATCCTGTGGGAGCAGCCTTCTCTGAAGAGAGCAGGGAGCCAGCTGTGTGCGTCACGGGCACTGTGTGTACACTAAGTCGCTTCAGTCGTGTCCGACTCTTTACAGCCCTATTATAGAGTGTAGCCCGCCAGGCTCCTCTGTCCATGGGATTCTTCAGGCAAGAATACTGGAGTGGGCTGTCATGCCCTCCTCCAGGGGATCTTCCCCACCCAGGGATCAAACCCACGTCTCCTGCATCACAGCCAGATTCTTTACCGCTGAGCCACCGGGGAAGCCGCACTATTTTGAAGCAATGTTTGCAGTCGCTGCATTCTTTCTGGGTGTTGTCTGACCATTTCTTTGACTTTATCGAATAAAGTCACAGATAAGTGATTTTCTACTGGCAAAAAGAAAAGTTAAAAAATCATGGATAGGGTTTTCTATTACAAGAGTAACACATCGACTGATAAAGCTTCTGTCAACTCCTATGGAGAACGTACAATAATGGAGTCCATTAGTTTTCTGGCTTATTTATTTGATTATCTTAACTCTTTTTTTAATATACATTTCAACTTATTTTTGTTCCTATTATATAAGCTATTTTGGATGAGCAAGTCACTTCTTAAATTTTTTACTGCCAATTGCTCATACAAAAGTCAATCAAATTCAGTAATTAGCTCAATTTCCATGAAAGTTCCATTATTTGAGGAAAGCCACTTTTCATTGCAACATCAGAAAAACAAACTTTTCATGAAAAAATAATAAACACGACTGTTTCAAGCAGCCAAAGTAATACTGTGTTTCTTTGTTCTTTGAGGTGTAGAACATTTTTATTTGATTAATGTGTAATTCAAGTAAACACAGCCTTCTGGTACTTTATAGAATCTTTTTGACTTTTGAAAGTGCTTAACATATCCATCTAGTCTAAAAACTGATCTTACATAAAGAATATCTGCCTCTCTGAAAGAGGCAGAAGAATATCTGCCTCTCTAAATAAAAAAAATTTTTATTTAGAAATAAAATGACACAGGCAGTCTTGGAATAGCCAACCAGAATCTTGTGCCAGTTTTGATTATTTAAAATTTTGGGGACTTCCCTGGTGGTGCAGTGATTAAGAATCTGCCTTGCAATGCAGGAGTCTTGGTTCAACCCCTGGTCAGGGGCCTAAGATTCCACATGCTTCAGAGAAACTAAGACCTCACACCACAACCACAGTTTGCATGCAACAAAAATCCCGCATGCTGCAAAGACCGGAGGCAGCCAAATAAACAAATCAATAATAAATGGAGAAAATAATTGAAAAATATCCTCTAAAGTACAAAACCTTAAAAACATTTTCCCCCCAGAATATCTGTTTTCAAAATATCTTTGTGTGTGTGTGCTCATGCATGCTGTTTGGTTTTCTGTAAATATTATCAGGATAACAATTTGGGTTTGGGGAGAAACAACAATGTTTTCATTAAATGGCATCCAAAATTATTGCTCAGTGTAACAAGCTGAGATCATAGAATTTATCACAGTCAAGAGTCATCAAAATGAAGCAGCTGCTGGCCTTTATGTACTGTTTGTACAAATTGTTTCACTTTGTTCTTATTTTCATCTTCCTTCTGCTTTTTTTCTTTCCCATTTAAGTGTTCTGACCTTTTTATCTTTAAACATTCTTCTGTGTCATTTTCATTATCTTTATTTTCTTGTCTTTATTAACATATCCTTATCTTCAGAAGTTTTAACTATTAAAGTTTTGGAAGTTTTTTAGTTTCCAAAGAACTGTATTGGAGAGTTTTTTCTTCACAATGATCACCATTTATTCCAAAATTACCAGGTGTGCCAGAAAACAATTTCACACAAGCCAAGAAAAATCACAGATGCAAATCCATAGGTCACCAATATTGTAATGACTAGAATACATTTTAAAATCTGATTAATATGTTTGAGAAAATCTATGGGGAAAATGGAGAATTTCATCAGAGAATTGAAATCTAAAGTAAAAAAATAATTTGGAAATTCCAGAACTGAAATATAAGACAGCTGAAATGAATGAATGACATTTTAAACTCCATCTGTCTTTCTGTCTTTCTTTCTTACAATGTGGGCTTCCACTGGGTTCCTTCTTTCTTACTGTATTTGCATTTCAGTGTGAACAATAAATCTGAAGAAATATGCCTGATTTATTTGACATCAAGGCATACACTAGAGCGATGCAAAGGCAGTTGTAAATAGTTATGATGCTTGCTGCTTTGTTACACTGAACTGTGTAACTGTTTAATCAAATCACTCTTCTGCCAAAGACACCCACTGACTGATGGCTGAGCTCAGGAGTTCTGTCACTGGACCACTTGTGTCCATGGCTACTGGGCACATGGTTTCCTCTGGCATCACCAGACTCGGCTAGGGCAGGACCTAGGAAGATGCTGCACATGGGGTGTGGTTTGTTGCAATGCATGAGCACTAGCCTTCACACACGGACACTTCCCCGAGGGTGAGCTGTGTCCTCACACTCAAGAAGTCTGATCAATGCATCCCACTGGTTGCTACCAACAGAGAAAATTACCGCCCAGGGGTGTTCTCATTTTATACACTGAATTATTGTGTCTATTCCTGAGAGAAGAACATTCTCTTCAGACCAGGTGCTATTGCAAGTGGAATCCTCTACCATCTTACATGTCTGATAATTGGGAGCTTTTCCAAGGACCAGTTTCTGTCTCCATGTGTTTAAACCCTAGTTTCTGCTCCGGTGTCTGGCTGTACCAGTGTGGGCCCCGCGGGACACGCCCTTGTCACAGCCTGACCCTGGCCCCGCACCCTCACATTGCAGCAGGCAAGTCAGGGTGGAAGCAGGGGACTCCACATGCAACGGCTCCTGGTCACTTAACCCGGCACAAATGTGATCGTGAGCCTCGTAAGCATATCCCATGACCCCAGCTGCACGCCTCCCCAATTCAACTTCCCCTTTCACGGAGTCTCCAGACTCCACGCATGCTCATCACACCCTGGACACAAGAGAAAGCACAGAAGCACCCCGGGAGAGGATTGAGACAGAGGGCTGGACCGCCGGCGCTTACGACCGCTGATTTTCCCTTTTGGAGGCATGTTTCACAAGAACAGCTGACCACGTGGGCATGTTGATGGGGCCCCTCTTGGGTGGGGTCTTGGAAGAGCCCCACACGGTGAGGGTCCCTGACACATAAGATTTACTAGCTTTGCAGTGAGTCAGCCCCCCGCCCTGAGGTCAGCCCCAGCCAGTTCCAGGACGGGCCCAGACACCTCAGTGTCCCCCTGGCTCAGGGCGTCCCACGCCAGTCACTGTGCTCTTTACCCAGACGCGGACAACTTTCGTCTTCCTCACGTGCGGGAGCATTAACCAGAGAGGAGAAGATTATTAAAAAGCCCCAGGCATTCTCAGCGTCCCCCCCACGGTGATCTGCTGCATCTTCACACAAGCACATCTCCTCCTGGCCTGTTCTCATAACCCGCGCTCCCTCGGTCCTTGCTCTGAGTTATGGCAGAAACTAACATGAAGAGAAGAATATGAAAAGTTAAACAAGGTTTTCCAGGCAAAGTTCAAAGGACCTACGCAAACTTTTTATGTTGACGAAGAGACAAGAACGTACCCGACTTTCTTTACATGACGTGATGTATCCTAATGTAGATACGTTGCAAGCGATTCTGGAAAGAGCTGCAAACATCAGTGCAGATGATGTAATGCAAACCTCGAAGAATCTGTAACTCAGTTGTGACATTTGAGACGGATGTCATAGCTGCCTTCCAATAACTGCTGTCTACTTGCAGGAAAGGGGGGAATAACTTAGCTTGGTGCCAAGCAATCTAAATTAAATCAAATGAATTAAATTAAGTGAGAGATAATTAGGGCCAAATGTTGTGAAGCTCTATTAGGTTATGGAAATCTCCCAAAGGAGATGCAAATAACACCATTACTCAGAACTGAAAAAACAATATTATCACTGCATGTGTTATGAGTAACTGCACCATGCTTCTGCCAAGGGGCTAAAGGGACATCCAAACACATATTTACTCCTTCTTTCTCCACAAGCCACGATTCCGTGGGAACTGTATCTTTGTTTGCCCAGCACTGTATTATGAGAACAAATTTCTTCACTAATATAATACTTAAATGCAAAGACTGTTGCCTAAGGAGTTTAATTACTGAAAGCCCTAATTAAAGTGTGGTCCTCTCATACAAGAGCTGAATTTTCCTCAAGCCAGTTCATTTGATGCCATCCAATGAAAATGTCGGGCTGGGAAGAAAAAGATGAGAGCAGGGACGACAAGTTGGTTTCATCGAGCAAGCCTACACAAATTTAGTAGTCAAGTCTGCTTGGAGCTCTAGGTTGCGAAGGGTTAGAGGAAGATAATACCACGGTCCATCAGAGACATCTACCAAGGTTTAGAACAAGTCAGGGGCAGTCTGTCTGCCATTTTTGAAGCTTCTGACCACAGCTGCTGGTCAGAATTCAACACTCCCCAAGTAGAGCAGACATTCCATTCCAGGGTTTTGGGCTGAGACTTTCAGCTCAGGTCCCCTGGAGGAGGGCATAGCAACCCACTCCAGTATTCTTGCTGGAGAATCCCATGAACAGAGGAGCCTGGTAGGCTACATTCCATAGAGTTGCAAAAAGTTGGACAATTTTTCCACGGAACAGGGAAGGGGTGGTTTCGGATTTTTCTGTATAAGAAGCATGCAGCCAAGATCCCTCACTAGCACAGTTCCCAGAAGGGGCCATGCTCCTACGGGAATCTAATGCCACTGATGATCCAACCAGAGCCGGAGCTCAGACAGTGATGCCAGCCATGGGGAGCCTCTGTAAACACAGATGAAGCTTCAGTCACTTGCCCACCACTCACCTCCTGCTGCGTGACCCGCTTTCCAACAGACCACTGACCAATACTGTCCATGGCCCGAGGGCTGGGGACCCCTGATTTATAGGACGTTAACTGACAGAGTCCTGGTTCCAGCAACTAAAATAGGCATTTGAACTAAAATGGGCCCATCCCACCTGCAAGTGGGTTTCCCTGGCGGCTCAGCTGGTGAAGAATCTGTCTGCAATGTGGGAGACCTGGGTTTGATCCGTGGGTTGGGAAGATCCCCTGCAGAAGGGAAAGGCTACCCACTCCAGTATTCTGGCCTGGACAATTCCATGGGCTGTATAGTCCATGGGGTCGCAAAGAGTTGGGACACAACTGAGTGACTTTCACTTCACTTCACTTCACCACCTACAAATACATGAAATATAACTAAGAATGTAAACACATAGCCAATATCAGGGGGGAGGAGGGGGAAGGATTTTTGTGAGTTATCAGCAAAAGCAAAGTCTTGGCAAGGTGAGAGGATTACAAGTTGCCTCTAGTGGCCCCTGAGACATAGACCTGAATAAAGGTTCAAAAGAGATTTTAATGCTCCAGGAAGGGCATTGTGATGTGGTCTTAAACTCTGCCAAGGAGGGAGCTGAAACTTGGAAATACCTTATACAGCTAAGGTCCAGGAAAGAAGTTCTACAAAAACTCTATTAGTGGCTTGTTTCTTGAAAAGCCTCTGATTTTAAAATAAAAATCTAATAAATGAACCCCCCAAAAATTCTGTGATAATACAAATCCAATCCTGAAGCCCTTACAAAGTGTAGAGTCCTCGTTTATGGGCTCATAAACTGTATAATTAACACAAAAATGGTTCCCACGTTAGTAAAACCCATGGAGCACTTGGCAAAAGAAAATGCAAAAATGTAGGGACATTTTCCTACAGGGTTCATGGGACACCCACAAAGGAAAACAACCTCGGTTAGGGATGAGCTCACAGTGAAAAGCTACAAACCGCAGAAGAAAATGAATTATCTGAAGGAAACTATGTGTGTGTTCCCCACCAAACTGAAATATTAGAAGGAGACTATGTAATGACTGTATTTAAATCATTAAAAAGTTAAAAAGAGGGAAGAGAAACCATATGAAAGATCGGGCACTAAATACAGGAGAATCTAAACTGAACTAAAAACGAAATATGTAGTTACCAAAGTTAAAAACTCAAAATATCCGTTAAATAACAAATCAGATACAAAGAGAAAAAAGACCGGAGGAAATACCGAAGAATTGAGAGAGACAAAGACGCTAGGAGGTAAATGAAAGGAGCCTAACAGCATATTCAACATTATGCTTAGGTTATTAGCACACCACTTACTTTCCTCAGGCACTGTACCTTGCTCTCTATAAACACCGTCTCACTTCGTCTTTGTAACAGTCCTGTGATCAAGCTTCAGTTATTATCAACTTCAGTTATTATCAGCTTATGGCTGTCCCCACTCCATCCTTAGCTAACCCCACGCGCCCCACTGGTTGAGGGCTTTGGTACCAACAGATCTACAAACACTCCTGCATCTAGAACCGCAGAGCAACGCTCCCGGGGAAGGGCAGGAACTGTCTCCCGCAGGAGGCGGATGGAACAGCGGAGACCGCGAGGTCAGGAAAGTCCCTCCGTCCACGCAGTCACATTCCCCGGGGGCTCAGCTGGTAAAGAATCCGCCTGCAACGCGGGAGACCTGGGTTCAATCCCTGGGCGGGGAAGATCCCCTGGAGAAGGGAGAGGCTACGCACTCCAGTATTCTGGCCTGGAGAATTCCATGGATTGTGTAGTCCATGGGGTCTCAGGCTCAGACACGACTGAGCAACTTTCACTTCACTTCACACAGTCATTTAGCGACAAATTCAGGACTCACATGGCTTCTTGACTTGGCTTGTGACTCATGTCACTGTTAACATTATTCTAAAGCGGGGACTCTGTAAATCCCACAGTGATGCGGTCTCCAGGAGTTTCCTGTTTCTTTCCTGTCTGTGCCTCCATCTTCACCCAAACAGGCCAAGATCTCTGAGATCTTGAGGTCAATAAAGAGGCAAAGAGGCCTTCCCTAGGGGCTGAGGGGTATAGAATCCGCCTGCCGATGCAGGAGAGACGGGTTCGATCCTTGCCACATGCCACGGAGCAGCTAAACCTGCACACTGCAACTACTGATCAGCTCCAAAGCCCGGGAACCGCCACAGCTGAGATCACGCTCCCTAGAGCCTGAGCGCTGCAGGAAGAGAAGGCACCGCAGCGAGGAGCCCAATCACCGCAACTAGGGAGGAGCCCCCACCCCGCGGAACTAGAGAAACAAGCGCAAGCAGCCGCGAAGACGCAGCGCCGCTAAATAAATAAAATGCGAGGAAGTACCGCCCTCTCTGGATCCCCAGCAGCCCACATGCCACCTTCCGGGTGAAGACCGCCCACCCCTCCCCACTCCACGCCACCCCACCCCGCATCTCTCCCTTTCCAGGGAAGACCCATCATCCCCCACACTCCCCACGCTCCACGCCCTGACATCTTTCCCATGGGAATTTACTGGAAGTTTTCACTTCATGTAGAGTTAACTGTTACAAGGTCTGTCTCCTCGGCTGAAATGAGTTCCTTGATGGTGGGTCTGTATCTTCTTCTGTTAAGGCCCTGGCCCCTCAAAGTAATACTTTGGAGTAAGTTTAACAAAGGGACTATTTACAAAGAGGACAGCAGGATCTAAGAAAAAGAAGGAAATCGCACAGTATCCGCCCTCCAGCCCCAACCCCTGCATCCATCCCCGCAGACCTGACCCCTTACTGGGGCCCTTCTGGAACAGAGGAAGCCCAGGGGAGCCGACCCCAGCGGAAGCCAGGAGGCCAGGGTCGGTCTCCCGGGGCAGAGGGGGGCAGGCAGAGGGAGAGGGACAGACGGAGGACGTGCCCACATCCGTGCATCCCCCGCGCAGAGCCGGTGGACAGAAATACTTCTGATGGAATCGCTGCGTCCTAGATATTCCTCACTGATGCCCCCGTGAGCCCTGTAGAGAACATTTTTAGCATTGCTACAGCATATGATCACAGTTCAAACCAGAGAAATACCAAACATAATATCGAAGTGTAAAGTGTCATGTTAAAAAAATAAAAACTCAAGTATTATGTTGTCATAATAAACTTACATTTCTAAGCCAAAATCTAAACTCATTGTCCTCTTGAAGAATATTCTAGCCAGCGTACACGATGCTGTATGAACATGAAGTTTCAATCCTTCCCCACTAAGTGGATTGCAATAAGGACTCTGCATACTCCTCAGTATTAGAAAAATACATTTTTTGTTCTACTTTTCTCGCCCAAATGCTAGCTCCTCAGACGGTTGGATAATTAAGACACTGCGAGACTTAGACGGAATGGAAGATGCCGCCACGAATGACAAGCACCCATAAGTGCCTCAGCTTCACCACATCTGTGGACAGCAGAGAACTCCCCAGAAGCGGTCCAGAACTTCCCAGCCAGGCACTGCCGGGCCTCTGGTTTCCAAAGGTCTTTCCCCAGCAGTCAGAATCTCTGCTTTTGTAACCCTGTCCACGTGATTTCTGCAACAAGAGACCCTTACTTTAAAGGCCACTCAGTATGCATTTCTCTAATTGACTGTTTTAACAAAAACGCCCTGAAGGGTTTGTATCATACACTCAAACTCCTTGAACATCTGTAATTAATAAACCGATTTGTGACTCCTGCTGCAAACTCACCAGCGCCTACTAATTTGCTGAAAATGAAGATCTTAAGCCATTAATCATGCAGGGCAGTTCGTCCAGGACTTGTTATCCAGTGAGGCCACTGGTCATGGCCCCAAGTGTTCTGACTTGTCCATAAGCTATATGGTGGCCCCAGTTAAGACCATCAAGAAGGCTGTGTGGCAAAGAATCCATGCTTTGAATTGTGGTGCTGGAGAAGACGAGAGTCTACGCCTCTCTTCCTTTTTAAGAGCCAGCATAGCTCTTGTGCATGCAGCCTTCTCTAGTAATGAGTGCACAAAATCTGCTCTTCCCTTTCCACCCTCATTTCTCAGCATCACAGCCTCCATCTCCCTGAAATAAACACAGAATGTAAATGCTTTGGAGGATTAACTTTCTTCAGTACCTTCCCAGTCCCTCACTGATCATCAGCCTGCCTCACAGTCTCTCCCTACCCTAGAGCCCAGAAAAAAAAACAAAACTTTCTACCTTTTCCTTTTTGACCATCAAACCAGTGGACCCCAGATTTTTTTCCTTGATTGACAAGGTACCTTTAAATCAATGGATGAGTCATATTGGTTGCTCAGCAACTCGGATTCGAATCCCCAACAGCGCAGGTCGAATCCCCAACAACTCGGGACCTCACGCCCATCTCATGAGATGTCTCTTTCTACTGGAAACATGTATTGATGCATCACACTACGGCATCTCATTCTGACAAGTCACACTCAAACTTATAAAAGTCACAAACCACCACCCTGACAGGCTGACAGGACCAGCAGTGTCTTCCACGTGCAGCTGGCAGGATCCGAGCTAGCTTGGCCCCGAAGACCGCAGCCCCTGGTCCTCACCTGGAGCCCTTCTCCAAAACATCTCTTCTGGAAAAATCCCAGGCTGTCTGACACTGTCCTCCTTCACCTCGGGGAGTTCTTAAGGCTTAGGGATCTTTCCCCAGAGAGTCCTCTTGGTCTGCATCTCTGAACCTAACTCAGATCCCCTCTTTCATAAGGGTGCAAGGGTGGTCTTTCTCAAGCATGGGGAGGGGGTGGGGTTACCACGCACAGCTAAGCAGCCCAGGGAGGCCCCCTGGCACCCAGGGAGCCTCAGGAGCGACCTTTTGCTGCCCAGGGTTTTCGAAGCTTCCTTGTCAGGACAGGCTAGAGCTTCATGCTGGGTCTCCATCCAGAGCAATCACTCCTTCAAGGTCACTATTTGGGTGTGAAGTCAAGTCAGAACAAGGTTGTAAACTGTGTGGAGGTAAATGGAATTTGTTACGGGATATTTATGTGGTTACAAATGTGAATGCTTAAGAAAGAAAGAGAACTTCCTGACTTGACTTTTTTTTAACCTCAAGCCCAAATATATGAGTCTAGTGGTATTAGCTATTCATTAACAGAGTGTTAATAGATTGAATTCATGTTATTTCTGTTTTAATCTTGATTCACTTACTAGTCTTCAGTTTTAGCACTCTCAAATGACATTGCTTTCAAATAACTAAAAACTATAGCTTTTGGAGCTTGTAAATAAAATGTTTTATCCTTCTGTCATGCTCAAGAAATTTTGTTATATATTTAAACTGTTCATACAACTCAACATCAAAAAAAAAAAAAACACACACACACACAAAAACAAAGAACACAATTAAAATATAGGCAAAGGACCTGAAGAGACATTTCTCCAAAGAGGATAGGCAGATGGCCAACAGGCATGTGAAAAGATGTTCAACATTGTTAATCGTTAGAGAAATGCAAATTAAAACCACAATGAGACATCACCTCACCCGTGTCAGAATGGCCATGATCTAAAGGAACATTAATAGGGACTTCCCTGATGGTCCCGTGTTTAAGAACCCGCCTGCCAACACAGGAGACATGAGACGTGGGTTCGATCCCTGGGTTGGGAAGATCCCCAGAGGAGGGCATGGCAAACTGCTGCAGTATTCTTGCCTGGAGAATCCCATGGACAGAGGAGCCATGCAGAAATCCAGGGGGTCACAAAGTCAGACCCAACTGAAGCGACTTAGCACAACGCGCCACAACTCCCAAGCCCTTGCACCTAGAGTTCTGTGTCCACAACAAGAGAAGTCACTGCAGCGAGAGAGGAGCCCCCAGTCGCCCCGCCTAGAGAAAGCCCACACACAGCAGCGAAGGCCCAGAACAGCCATAAATAAATGAATTCAATATATGTATTTTTAAAAGAGCACAATAAACATTGGTGAGGATGTGAGGGTAGGGAACCCTCATACACTATGGGTGGTTCTGTAAATTGGTGCAAAAACAGTATTTCTCAAAAAATTAAAAATATTAATAGAACTATGACCTGACTCGGCAATTCCACCACTTGGGTATATATCTGAAAAAAATGAAAACATTAATTCAAAAAGATACATGCAAACCAATGTCCATAGCAGTGTTATTTATGATGGCCAAGATATGAAGGCAACCTAAGTACTCAACAGATGAATGGATAAACAAGGTGTGAGATAGAGTTAAATATATACACACAGTCACAATGGAATAATATTCAGCTAGCCACAAAAAGCAATAAAATGTTGCCATTTGCAACAACATGGATAGACTTGGAAGGCTTTATGTTAAGTGAGATAAGTCAGATAGAGGAAGAAAATTACTGTATAGTATCACTTATATGTGGAATAAAAAAAATAAAACAAACTAGTAAATATCATAAAAAAAAGAAACCAGATCACAGATATAGAGAACAGACTAGTTGTTACCAGTGGGGAGAGGGTAGGGGGTAGGTAGAGGTAGAGGGTTAAGAGGCATAAACTATTACATATAAAATAAATAAGTTACAAGGATATAGTGCACAACACAGGAAATATTTTATAATAGCTATAAAATGAGTGGGCTTCTCTTATGGCTCAGATGTTAAAAGAATCCTCCCTCAATGCAGAAGACCCAGGTTCAGTTCCTCAGTTGGGAAGATCCTACTGAGAAGGGAATGGCAACCCACTCCAGTATTCTTGCCTGGAGAATCCCATGGACAGAGGAGCCTGGCGGGCTATGGTCCATGGGGTCACAGAGAGTCGAACATGACTGAGTGACTAACAATCTTTTAAAATTGTGAAAAATAAAATAATAATAATAATAACATTGTGAATCACTGTGCTATACCCTTGTAACTTATTTAAATTGTACATCAACTATACTTCAATTTTTAAAATTTGTTTTTAACTGAAAAAATAAATCTTTTTTGGGTAAAAAAGATAAATGAGTCACCAATTGACTGTTCTCAGATGTTAATTGCAGTACCAGCACTTGTTTACTTGGAATCTTCATATAATAATCCTAGGCTTTGATGTAGACTATAGTATTAATGTGCTGTAATGTAAACATAAATTACATTTGTATCAGAGAATTCCCTGCACAGCTACTCTGAAGTTAATGAATCTGTGCAATACATTTAAAATTAAAAAAAAAAAAAAAAAGAAATTTTGTTACAATAAAGTGAAAGTGTTGGTCACTCAGTCATGTGCAACTCTTTGCGACCCTGTGAACTGTAGCCCACCAGGCTCCTCTGTCCATGGAATTCTCCAGGCAAGAATATCGGAGTGAGGAGCCATTCCCTTCTCTAGGGGATCTTCCTGAACCAGGAATTGAACCTGGGTCTTCTGCATTGCAGGTGGATTCTTTATCGTCTGAGCCACCAGGGAATGGCTTACCAAATAAAACACTGGGTTGAGGACAAATAAAGTACACTCATAATCTTTAAGTTTCTGTATCATTAAACTAGTAAGACAGAGAGACAATCAATAATTTAGTGCCTACTAAAAATGAGGCAATATCTACTATTATTGTAGAGATCAGTCACTCATAAGCTAAAATCACAGATAATATTAAAAGTCATATATATATATATTGGCTTTTGCATAAAATGCTTGCTGGTCATTTATAAGTTCTATTTTGGAGAGTCTAGTATTGAGCTACATTATTTGAGCAATAAAGTTGGGCAATAAAGAAAGTGACCTGAGAGTCTGCTGGGAACCAGAGGAGACTTTGTTTTGAGACCAAGGAAACAGATTAAAGAAAAAAAAATGAAACCAAACAAATAACCTCTGAGGATGAATAACGTGGACAGCATAACTGAGCATAGGTCTATTCTAGTCGGAATTCGTAGGTGGCACTAGGGGTAAATAACCTGCCAATGCAGGAGACGTAAGAGACGTGGGTTCGATCCCTGGGTCGGGAAGATCCCCTGGCAGCGGCAGGGCAGCCCACTCTAGTATTCTTGCTGAAGAATCCCATGGACAGAGGAGCCTGGTGGGCTATGGTCCATGGGGTCACAAAGAGTCGGACACCACTGAAGCGACTTAGCATGCACGCGCACGATGCTAAGTCACACACAGCTGGGATAATCAGTGTAAAATTGGCCACTTTATCTGTTGGAAGAGGAAGAGTTAGGGGAGAGAACTAGAGCCCAACGTGAAGAGCCTGTGAGCAGGTGACATCCTCTGCCGTCTCCGCTCCTTCTGGCGGCAGTCGCTCCCTGTCCACTCAGCTCCCCGGGAGGGGAGGGGGCGTAGGCCTAGAAAGAACACCCCTGAATATCGGAACCGAACGGAATGTTGCTGATTCGCTGCCCAAAAACGACTCTGCTAACACAGACCCAGGTCCACCAGGAGGGCTGCAGCTCCTCTTAACTCAGGACACAGGACCCCATGTACTCAGAAAGGAAAGGACTCGGGCGCACTGGCGGCTGTTTCCGCTGTGTGCATGGACACTCAGCCCCTCTCATCCTCCTCCAGCCCCTGCAGACTCAGGGTCCCCTGGAGCATGGATCCCAGACCTGCCCTCGTCCTCCAGCTCCCGGAGGGTACCCACAGCCCCAGCGCTCAGCTGTGGGGTCTTGGTTCACTTCCTTTAATGTCTGGGCTGGGCTTGAACAACTCTACCATCTCCTACCACTTTTGACACTCGGCTTTAAAAAGTTAAACCACGTGGAGGTTGTTAAAAGCGAAAACTGATGCTGTGAGGAGTCTACAAAGGACACATGTAACTAAAACTAAAACAAAAAGTAAGCCCAAACCAAGAAAAGTCCATCCTGGGTTCTCTGGTACCATTTCCTTGAATGGTGATGCCGGGAATCTGAGTTGGATTTGAATTCCCAAGGTGGAATTTCCAGCGAACAACACGTAATACCGTCTCCTTTGGCTGCAAGAGGAGGTGGTGATTTAATCTTGTGAGGCGGTGGAAGACAGTTAATTAAATACTGTCATGTCAAATAGGTCTACAGCCCTGCTGATTGGACAGGTTTTCTATATAAATGGATCCAGCCTTAATGGTAACGATCTGACACCAAATCTTTCCGTCTGTTTGCAAAGGCAAAACCAGAGAGAGATGACCCTTAGCAGAAAACCACTGAGAAGAAGATTTGGCTTCTTTGCCCCAGGCATTCTGTATGTGCTGTGTTACACTTCTGAGGTTACAGGAGATAGCAGGCTTTAAAAAATATAACTTTTCAGACTTGCCTGGTGGTCCAGTGGTTAGGAATCCACCCGCCAGGGCAGGGGGCACAGGTTCGATCCCTGGTCGGGGACGATCCCACGAGCCTCGAGGCAACTGAACCCCGGCTGCAACTACTGAGCCCACGCTTCAGAGTCTGTGCTCCCCAGGAAGAGAAGCCACACAAGGAGAACCTCGAGCCCTAGAGGGCAGCCCCCACTCGCCACAACTAGAGAAGGCCCACGTGATGCAAAGAAGGCCCAGCAGAGCCAAAAATAAGTCAATACATGACTTTTAAAAATAAAATATAAAACCTTTCTTAATCGGTGTTCCTCCTCAAAAATTTAAGTCCACGGTAATGTTTCCATTTTTCTTGCATGTGTGTGTGTTCCTGTGTGTGCCTGCGCTCAGTCGTGACTGACTCTTTGTGACCCCGTGGACTGTAGCTCTCCAGGCTCCTCTGTCCATGGGATCCTCCAGGCAAGAGTTCTGGAGCGGGTTGCCATTTCCCCTTCCAGGGGATCTTCCCGACCCAAGGATTGAACCCTCGCCTCCTGCATCTCCTGCATTGGCAGGCGGATACTTTACCACTGCACCACAGGGGATGCCTTTGCAGAGTGAGATAAAGCAGATTTCAGTGCCTCTGAGTAATTATCACACTGTTAACACGGCATTCCAAGCAGTGGTTCTCAAAGCACAGTCCCCCTACAAGCAGCATAGTACCACCCGGGAACTGGAACAAGTTAGGAACGCAGATTCTTGGGCGTCCCCAGAACCCCTGACTCGGATGCCCTGGAGGTGCAGCCCACCATCTGCACGCAAGCCCTGCAGCGGATCCTGACAGCAGGCAGAGTTTAAGGAAAACCTGGTCACTGTTTGTTACAGACTACCGTGACACCATTATAAACTAAGCAAAGGGCAACCACGGAATCGCACGTTTTGGGGTGTGTTCTCATACCAGCTATTCAGCAAGAGAGATAGTTTTGGGATTATCTGTGTCCACTTGTGTCTAAAACATAAATCGTGGACTCACTCCACTGAACGTGGAATTGTGAAACCATGGATTTCCTGCGGTTTGCCCTTCAGTTTCTGCAGAGACGTTAGATCCCCCCCAAAACACTTGCAGCCGAGTTGCCGATGTTGTGGATTGTCCTAAAGGATGGGGGTCCTGAGGTTTCAGTGCTGGACAGCGCTTCATTGTCCCGAGCGGTGACTGGTGAGGGCTCTGACTCCAAAAAGAAACGTGAAGCGAAACTCAACACAGGAACAAACCCAAGGGTTTTGTTTCTGTTCTGGCGGGCTTCATGGCTTGTGGAATCTCGGTTCCCTGACCACGGATCAAACTCAGGCCCTTTCCAGTGAAGGCACCGAGCTCTAACCACGGTGGTGGTGGTTGTTGTTTAATTGCTCAGTTGCGTCCAATTCTTTGCGATCCCACAGATTATAGCACCCCAGGCTTCTCTGTCCTTCACTGTCTCCCAGAGCTTTCTCGAACTCATATCCATTGAGTTGGTGATGCCATCCAACCATCTCACCCTCTATCGCCCCCTTCTCCTCTTGCCCTCAATCTTTCCCAACATCAGGGTCTTTTCTAATGTGTTGGCTCTTTCGCATCAGGTGGCCAAAGTATTGGACCTTCAGCAGTAGTCCTTCCAATGAATATTCAGGGTTGATTTCCTTTAGGATGGACTGGTTTGATCTCCTTGCTGTCCAAGGAACTCTCCAGAGTCTTCTACAGCACCACAATTTAAAAGCATCAGTTCTTCAGTCCTAACCAGTGGACTGGCAGGGAATTCTGCAGTTTTTTGTTTGGATAAAAATGGTTGGGATATTTGGGAGACTGCAAGAAGAATAACGGTGTAATATATCATCAGCCTCTTCCCCTCCAGGTCACCTCCATTTTGAGTTAAAGCCACACTTTATTCCAGGGTAAACATTTGAAACTGTCTAGAATATGCAAAAGTGGAAAATAAGGTAAAGAAAAGGAGCAGTCTTCTGATAAACGTTTCCAACCTCACAGTGTGATTGTGGATAAGCGCTCCTAGGAAAATTATCTGGTGTTTACATTCTTCTAAAAATTAATTCTAAAAGAAAAGAAAACCAAAGGACTGTTTGAAAGTGAAAGTGTCACTCAGTCGTGTCCAACTCTGTGCAACCCCATGGACTATATTCTGCCAGGCTCCTCTGTCCTTGGGATTCTCCAGGCAAGAATGCTGGAGTGGGTTGCCATTTCCTTCTCCAGGGGATCTTTCCAACCCAGGGACTGAATCCAGGTCTGTTGCATTGCAGGCAGATTCTTTAGCATCTGAGCCATCACGGAAGGTAGTATAAACATAAAGGACTGTTTGGAGATGGATAAAATCAGTATTTTTACTTCCTTCAAAAACAAGTACATCGGGGTTTTAACAAGTGCTGGAAGTAAACTTTACTAAGACGTGGGGTCAGTGCCACATGAGTGAGTTTTGAGGCTCTGAAACTCTCGGCCATCTCCCTGGGGGCCAGGTGTGCTGTCTCCGGTTACCTGGAAACGTCAAGGCAGGAAGGGCCTTGGGATCCCAGTGCGTCCCTGACAGCTTCTCTGCTTCCTTCTCTCTCAGGGAACATGCAAAGCCCACGTCTCACTTTGGGCTTCTTTGCTACTTTTACTTCAGCATTTGCACAACGGTGTCCTCTGTTCTTCAGAAGAGAGATGAGAAATGCAATTTTTTAGGGGTTATTTGCATTTTCCAATAAAATAGCCCATGAGCAAGAAGGAAGTAAGGGCAGAAGTGGGGGGCGGGGAGTAGAAGAGGAAGGAAGGTTTTGCTGAAATGAAAAATGGGCAAGTAACGACAGCTTCCACGCAGGACCCACAGCATGAGTGGCCCGACTCTGCAGCCTTAGCCTTCGGAGACCATCCCTAGGCCCACGGAAGGGCTGCAGCAGAAGACCCTCTGGATGGTTCTCAGAGCCGTGTGAAGGGGTGTCCTGTGCCTTGTAGCAAGGACCACTGTTCCCAAATAAAAATATGCACGCTTGCCTCAAAACTGTTTTATGCAGGAAGGAGTGTGGACCTCAGCCCCACGGGAGCCGGGATGCACCCAAGCAGGTGGGCAAGACGGTACTGTGTGTTCATTTCCAGAAACCTAAGGGCCAGAAGCAAGAGCCGACCTGGTTTTTAACACACCCTCATCAAACAGCCTTTTGTTCTGACTCTCATCGATAGCCAGTGCAGGGCAGAGATCGACCCAGGCCTTTCTCACTAACAGCAGCTTCCTTCCTTCACGAGGGCAAGGTAGGCCGGGACACAAAAGTGGCAGCTTCTGAGTGTGAGTGTCAGCTATTCGGAAGGCTTCTCGGGTCTACCATCTCCTAGGGGGTAAGAGAGAAATAGAACCGAAGGATGACCGGTCCTGGACGTGTCTCTGCAGGGAACACAGCGGGAGCCTATGACCCAGCCCATCGCCCCAGCCCTGATGAGAACGGACCCAGCAAAGAACCATAGGGACGCCTGGTTGGGAGCAGAGAGGAAGGAGATCAAAGAACCCCGGGATGGGTTGGGGGGAGGTTTGAGAAGAGAGGGCTGTCGAGGGACCCAGGAAGGTGACCGCTTAGGACATTGGATTTGAGGTCACAGATGGCCTCTGCTGTGACAGTTCAATCACGTGGTGAGGACAGAAACCAGATTCCAGCGGTCAGTAAGCACAGCCGAGGAGAGGGGGCAGCGATGGGAGGGATCCCCTCAGTGAAACAAGGGGGACACGCGGGAAGGAAGTAACCGAAAGCGTGACGTGGGGAGGGTGTTGTACACGTTTATAGGCATGGGGGGTGGAGAGGAATAAATGGAAGACAGACAGAGCAGGGAGCTGCTGCAACAAGTCCCCAGGGAAGGTGGGAGACGGGAGAGAATGTTAGCAAGAAGGAGAACAGACGGCTTTGGAGGGACGTGAAGAATTCCTTCTCCTCTAAAGTAGGAGGGAGACTGAGATGGACTGGGGGCGTGGACAAGAGGGACCTGGAGGCACACAGGGGCCCCCCCAGCTTCTGCAAAAAGAAATGTCCACGAGTTGAGGGGCGGGGATTCACTCTGGCTTGTCGATGAGTTACCGCGACTGCTGTGCTACCTAAGACGGCCTGTGTGTGGCCTAGCAGACGTACACTGTACCCCTGTTTTAATTATTAGAGAAAAGGGCACATGAGCAGAAGCAAAGAATGCCCTCGTTAAAAACGAAAATTAAATGTGTCTTTCCCTGGGACACCAGGGCTGCTCCTCCTCGAGAGACAAGGCTCCCTTCCCAGGTGCCGAGGCCACGCCGACTCCCTGTGATGTGATGGTCGGTGTGGGGTGTTTCTGTTTTTTTGTTTTTTGCTTGCTTTTGTCGTGTTTTTACCTTGCAGAACTGTATCCCTGTCTTGTTTAATGTTCTTTGTTCTGACAAGATATAAAGCTGAGCAGCCTCGGGAAGTGGGCTTCTGGGCTAGTCCGCAGTTTGGCTCAAGTAAAACTCTCTTCTGGTCCTATTCTTGATTGTTCATTGATTATTTTCATTGATAACTTCTGAGTAGCCCAGGGAGCAGGTTTCTCATGCTCATGGGGGCAGGAAGAGGAGGAAACTGAGTTTACCCAACAAGCCCCAGAGATGCTATGCAAGCTGATTCTTAGAGACCAAAATTTAGAAAAGAAAAGATTTATCTAACGCTATCTATCTAACGCTTTTTCCTTCAATCCCCGCATTTCCTGGTAAAATGGGGCTTAAAGTGAGGAGAAGGCAGGCAGTGGCAGAGTGATATTCAGAAGCACCACGTTTTCTGGAGGAGAAATGAGCTGACTGTGGCCTTAGGCCCGAACACAGGGCGTGTTTGTCTCAGCCGCTCTCACAGGGACGAAGGGACATCCCCCAGGCGAGGTGATGATTGTCTTCCTTCTTGGACTTTTTCAGGAGGAACTGCCGGGGAGGAGCCTCATCATGGCCTCACCCCAGGTGTCCCTGGCCTGCAGGCTCAGCTCGGAAGGTGCAGGGCCACAGTTCCAGCTCCTTCGAGGCGCTGGTTCCTGGCTTCTGCCCAGGCAAGAGGAAAACACCGCCAAGCTCAATCTTGAGCTCCTGGAAATAGCGTCAGCAGGACCCCCGGTAACAGGTAACAGCTTTCTGGTACTTTCCACCCCACGCAGAAAACAGCAAGCTCCCAGAAGCTAGGGCTTTATTAGAAATAGGAAATATCCTGGGACTTCCTGGGCAGTCCAGGGAATTAAGAATCCACCTTCCAATGCAGGGGATGTGGGTTCGATCCCTGGTCTGGGAACTAAGATCCCACACGCCACAGGGCTACTAAGCCCCACAACCAGAGAGAAGCCGGCAAGCTGCAAGGAAAGAGACCATGTGCTGCAACTGAGACCTACAGCCAAACAAATCTTTTTTAAAAAAAGAAAGGAAATATTCAGCTGACCATGTAGACACTGAGACAACACGTGTGACTATCCTCTATAAAATATTAAGCCTAAAATGTACATTATCCCAGAAGAGTTGAGTACACCAATAGTAGCCTAGAACACTGCTTATGTTTCCACCAGACAAAGAGCAGTGTTGACGTTTGGGCCCACAGGTGAGCTGGGTTTACTTCTTAGCTAAGAAGTAATAAACTCAATTACAAGTCAGCCAATTCTTCTTTACCAAAAATATACTGAGAGAGGTAAAACTGTTTACTAACTCAGGCATAACCAACATAAGCTGATACAGAGCAAGATTTTAAGAAACTTGAATATCTGGAATATCCAGGTATAATTTTGTAGCAAGTGAACTAGAATTCAAGTTCAACTCTTCTGATGTTAGGATAAGACTCAGCCTTTTCTTAAAGTCAGAAATTACCTAAGACACATTATACACACAGAATAACCTCACTTGACAAGAGAGCTTATTTTTTTAGCTGTCATGCTTTTAATTACTTCCTTATTCTAATTGTGAGGACAGTATCTGTTTCCTAACTATTCCAGGAATCTAAATTCTGGGAGACAGTTATTTTTCTTCCTGAGTGTTCTCTTCCTCATAGCTAGCCATGATTTTTTGTCTCTTTCTTTCTGTTTTTTCTTCTGCTAGCCATAAGGAAGAAAGCACTTTCCTCTGTCTTCCTTTAGTTCTGTCATAAAAGAGTTGCCCTGGCAATTAAATTACTAACTTCTTTTGAATGTCTTGCTTTCTTATTTCCAAATTGTATGTTGCATTGAATAATTCCCTATTCCCTTCCTTAACCCTCTGACTTTTAGTCCAAAGACCCTAAGAGACTTCTTTTTAACTTTTGCAGTTTCATTGAGATGTAACTGACATACCACATACATTTAATGGGCTGCCCATGAGGCGTTGGTGGTAAAGAATCCGCCTGCCAATGCAGGAGAGAGAAGAGACCTGGGTTTGATCCCTGAGTCAGGAAGATCCCCTGGAGGAGGGCATGGTAATCCACTCCAGGATTGCCTGGAGCCTTAGAGGGCCTTCAGGTTTGCCATCATCTCCTACACAGATCTCTCAGCATCTGTATCGCCAGCTTTGGCGGCTGTCTCAGCCCAAAGAACCGGGTGAGTCCACGTCACTCACGAGCGCACTTGAAGCACACGTGGCACACGGCACAACTGTGTGGGTCACGGTCTGTCCTTCTGTAACTGATGCAAAATACGAAGTTTGTAAAAAAGAAATATGAGACGCTGCAGCATCTTCCCTTACTGAACCAGATCACAGGATTCAGGGAGCAGGCAGGGAAGCCTGCCTGGAGTGGGCCTTTCGGAGTTTAGTGCAAAAGTCCATGTTCCAGTCAGACCACAGGCTTCCCAGGAGCATATGCAGGAAGAAACCAGACCGCTTACAGAGGCCAGAAGGTGTGGTCTGTCACAACGGGGTTTGTTTGTTGGTTTTTTTCCCTATGAAGATCTACTGCCTGTACTCAGGTGTTTTAAAAGAAGCCAACTAAAGACCTCACGTAACCAACACGGACCTACTGTATTGCACGGGGAACCCTGCTCGTGTTGGGGGCAGCCTGGATGGGAGGGGAATTTGGGAGAGAACAGATACACGTGTGTGTAGGGCTGAGTCCTTTTGCTAGCCACCTGAAACTATCACAACATTGCGGGTCAATAACTCCAATCAATACTCCAATACAAAATAAAAAGGTGTGTTTTTTTACAAAGACCTCATATGAATCTCAAAGCAATTCAGCTTTTAAGGGAAAAATACAAAATAACCTAATCATTTTGCAAATGAAGACCAAATGATACAGGACCTTACCTAAAAATAAAAATATCTAAAATGCCTTTAGAAAGGCAGAAAGGATGAAGGAAAATACAAAGGAGACAGAAGAGGGTGAACAAAAAAGAGAAAAGAAGAGGTACAGCGTCAGAAAAGGAAGCGAAAACTTGAGGAAAAGTTGTGACAGAGACAGCAATACAGGAGCATGATTAGAAGAACTCCTTCTGCATTAAAGAAAAATATGACAACAATTTCCTATACCTATTTTCAAATTCACAGTCTGATCAAATTCTGTAGTTTCTTTACTGCACTGAGTCACAATTGTACTTAAAATCATAAAATGTGGATCACAGATGGTAGTATTTAGGGTAAACTTTTTAAATGTGTTTCATTTTTATTGGACATTGCTTTGACATAAGTATAAATATGATTCTTATAATAATAACAAAAATCAGTGTGATCTGATTAAAGGAATCAAAGTAACATAGGAGGTTCCCTTTGAGTTGGACATAGGATCTCCTGAATTGACAAACATTCATAAATGTATAATTAAGGAAATTCTCAAACATACACAAAGGTGGAGAGAATAGTAAAATAACTTCCCAGACTCACGGCTTGACTTCAACAGTGATCTCACTGCAGCCCTCGCCCGCTAACACACGCACATACACACTCACGCACACACTCTCACACACTCACACACACACACCTAGCCTCACAGGGACAGCCAGGATGAGCAGCTGATGTGTTTGTGTATGTAGATACAGAGTTCCTGGTGGGGAGACCTACACTGTAGCTGAACTGAAAAGTTTTACAATGTTGCTAAAAGAAAAATGAGCCTAAAGCCCAACAATGCCAGTTTATTCCGCACTCTGGTGGAAAAGGAGTTTTTCACTCCAGACCCACTGGTTCAGTCTTTGTGGTGAGGGTCAGTATTCTGTGTTTCCCACGTTCTCCAGGTGACTCTGACGCACTCGCGCTCTGAGAAGCAATCATGCCCCACGCTCAGTACTCAGTTGTGTCCAACTCTGTGTGACCCCATGGACGGTAGCCTCCCAGGCTGCTCTGTCCATGGGATTCTCCAGGCAAGAATAATGGAGTGGGTTGCCATTCCCTTCTCCAGGGTATTTTTTGGACCCAGAGAGTGAACCCTAATATTCTGCATTAACAGGCGAATCATTTACCACTGAGCCACCTGAGAAGCCCTTGAGAAGCTATGTTTGCAAGCAAATCCCACACATTAGTTCGTGTAAACACTTTGATATGCATTTCTAAGTGATAGCACTGCACCTAACAGAAATAAAAGTAATTCCTGAGAGCATCCAACCATCACTAGGCTAGTCATGGGTCCTGATGGGCCCAGGTCAGTCCAGTTTACACCTGTTGTCTGGGAATAATTATTAAAATCACCCCTTCTCACCCTCAAAGTGCCCCATTCAGGATGACACAGTTTATACTCACTGTACTCACCCTCAGTCTAAACTTCACAAACTTGCTATACGATTGTTAGGTTCATTCGCTTCCTTTTGTCTTGTTTTAAAGGTGCTTTTTAAATTTTAAAATTATGTAAAACATTGCATGTTTCCAAAGTAGAGATTCATTTTGGTTCCCTCCACCCTAATCCCCCTCTCCCCAAAGGTAAGCATTTTTTTAAATTAGTTTTATTTATACTTCACTTGTTTCTTTTTGAAACTCGAGGTGAATCCATATACTGTTTTACCAGGTCTATCTCTTCAGCAATGTTCCATAGCTCAGGGTTCTGGGTACCGTTCCTCCAGGGGGATGTGTACAGACCATTCGCACCCCTTTTGCAGCTACGGGGTGACACTTCGTGTGCAAGGAACAGCAACCAACTCCTACTGACAGACATCTGGATTTTTTACCATCGCTTGCTATTTCAAATCAGGCAGCAGTAAGCAGCCATGTGCATGCTGTCATTCTGTAATGATGCCAGCATATCTTTGACATCCATTCCTAGAGATGGAGTTGCCAGATCAAAGCAAGAAGGCATCCCTAATTTTTCCAGACATTGTGAAACACCCCTGGGCGTGTTGGCAGTTGGCAGCTTCACTAGCACTGGATAAGCAGGCCTGTGTCCCCACTGCCTTCTCTACGGGACATATTGTCTGTCTTCGGGATGTTTGCCTATTGGTAAGTGAAATATGGTATTTCCATGCAGTTTGCTTGTTATCCTGTTTACGTATAATGTATGTACAGAAGGTGTACCTATCAGAAACGCGGAGATGGTGAATTTTCACAAAATGAGCACACCCTAATGACTAGCACACTGCTGAAGAAATAGAAAACATGACTAGCACCGTGGAAGCCCCCTCCTGCTGACTTATTGAATTGCAATCTGTATCTCTCTTACTTTGAGCAAGGGTAAGCTTTCTTTCACGTATTTGAAGGCCATCTGTATTTTTTTTTCTGAGAAATTTTCTGTTTAAATATCTTACTACTTTTCTACCAAACAGACCTCAGTATGATTCATAGGAAACCCACAAAGCTTTCAAGAAAAGTGTGGCAGCAGAAGATAACATCAACGGGGACGGAAAAGGGTAGATACATTATAAAATAAAGAGACCGCTGGACTCACAAGCAAGAAGCAGGATGGGAAAACCATTCAGCTGCAAACACGGACTACATTTTAATCCCAGGGAGGAATTATGGGCTGAGAGGGCAGAATAAAGAGCTGTCAGGAATTGTTTCTAGAGACACAGGCCTGAGACCTAATCAAGGACCCAGCGGCATGTGCAGGGCTGGGTTTTAGCATGGCTGTGCATCTTCTCTGACCCCCTTTTGAGTGGGAGCATCTACAGAGGTTATCCCCTGCTGTCCCACGAGGGTGAGCTGCACGGGCAGAGGGCAGGTAAGTTCTGTCTAGTTTGCAAGATTGAGAGGAACATTACACAAGGAACTGTATGTGAAGAAATGCACTTGAGAAGTCTCAGCTGTGCCTAAGCTTGATTTATTTATTTTTAAGTATTTATTTATTTGGCTCTGCTGGGTGTTAGCGGCAGCGTGCGGGACCTTTGATCTTCGTTGCACCAAGCAGGATCTTTAGTTGCAGCATGAAGCCTTTGAGTTTCTGCGTGGGGGATCTCGTTCTCTGACCACAGCTCCCCTGCATCGGGAGCTCAGAGTCTTAGCAACTGGACCACCAGGCAAGTCCCAGGTTTGATTTAAATAACTTGATCCTGAACCTCAAGCCTGAGCCTGATACCTTAATGCACAGATTTGGGGGTCTTCTGAGGGGTGGGAGCTGAATGCATTTTGCATACGGAGGGGATATGGACGACAGCAACCAGAGGACAAATTGTAGCATGTTGTATCTTCCAAAAATGGCCATGACGACACTCCTGACCCTCACATGCCCTTGCAGAACTTTTTAGCTCTCCCAATCAAGAGATGGAGTCTAGGTCTCCTCCCCTTGAGTGCAAATGGGACTTGATGACTGTCTCAGTGAATGGCGGACATAACACAGGATGACTTCCAAGGCAAAGTCATTATAGGCAATATAATTTCCTCCTGTCTCTCCCTCTCAGGTCACTAGCTTTAGGAGCCCTGTGCCGCCTGGTAGAAGTCTGAGGCAGCCATGCTATGAGGAAGCACAAGCTTCCTTAGTCAAAAGCAGAGATGGCATGGCAGGAAAAATGCCTGGCCAGCGCCCAGACGTTCCACACACTGCTGATCCCAGCAGACACAGTCGCCAGAGCTACTCAGCTGAGCCACTCCAAGTTCCTGATTCACAAAACCCACGAGAAATGCTACTCAAGAGCCTTTATTATGAGATGCTAAGTTTCAGAGTTAATTATTACACAGCACTAGAAAGCTGGAGAAGAACTGACTCATTGGAAAAGCCCTTGATGCTGGGAAAGATCGAAGGCAGGAGGAGAAGGGGACGACAGAGGATGAGATGGTTGGATGGCACCACCGACTCGACGGACGTGAGTTTGAGTAAACTCCGGGAGTTGGTGATGGACAGGGAGGCCTGGTGTGCTGCAGTCCATGGGGTCCCAAAGTGTCGGACACGACTGAGCGACTGAACTGAACTGACTGAGAAAGCTGGAAGAGATTTTGATCCCTGTTCAAAAAGTAAGAAAAAAATCGAATCCTCTACTACATTTAAACTAAACTAAATCAATATAAAACAGCCTCAGGAATGATGACTGAAAAACACCTCAAGTTTTAGAAATGTATTCAGGGACACAAGAGATGTTAGCTGACTTAATACACATCATCTGTAATTTAAAGTTACCTGACTGCCTCACACTCCAATTTACAACTGTGAGACATAATGCCTGAATTTTCTAGTCAGTGTTTATTTAACTGATATGAGCTTTTAATTGTTCCCATAAAATTAAGCTAGGCTTTAAAAAAAAATCAAATTAGGATGACCAATAATGAGAACAACCTCTAACGACAAGGAGCCCTTGGTGAGTTTGGGCAGCAGAGCGGTGGGACCTGCCTTGAGCTTCACAGCGGCCGCCCAGGATGCCGTGTGAAAAATACATGGGGAGGGGGCTTGTGAGGGGGCAGAGGGCAACCTCCCACCTGCAGAAGTCCAGGCGGAAACCCCCGCACTCGGACCAAGGGGTCAGATTCTGGCAGAGCTGACTAGACTTCCTGGAAAATGGTATGCAGGGTGGAGAGAAAAGGAAGCACCGAGAAGGACGCTGAGGCTTCTGGAAGCATGGAGAAGGGCTGTGTAGAAGGAGAAGATTCCAGGGGAGAGCTTGGAGCCTGCGGTGTGAGAGTCGTTAGAGGTGAGGAGGGCGCTGAGCTGCATCTCTCGAGCTATTAATGAGATGGAGCCCATTTCCCAGGACCCCTTCCCCAGGCTCCCGGGTGGGTCACAGACGATCCTCGCAGTCTGGAGGTGGAGGTGAGGCAGCTTCTGGGGTCTGGACGGGCCCTGACGCACCGGGGCGCCGGGCAGCCAGGCAGGAGGCAGCCCCTTCGCACCCCACCACCCTCCCCTCCCCTCCCCGCTCTGCCGACCGGCTCAGGTGCCCGCAGCTCTTCAGCAGGCCCTCCTGTGGTCCAGGTCAGAGGCCCTGAGAGGCAGATGTGGCCGCAGTTTGTCCAACTCCCTCCCACTCCAGGCTCCGCTCTTCTTCCCAAGTGCAGGTTCAGCTGACCCACAGCATCCATGGGCTCCCTGCCCCTGGAGGCAAAGCCAGCAGCTCTTCACAGACCCTTCAACAGCTCCCGCGGCTGCAGAAATTCTAGCTGCTGCATCACTCACAGTGGTTCTGCCTTTCTGATGAGACTCTGACAGCATCCAAGGGAGACACCGAGTGGGCGCTGGCTGTGAGTCTCAAGCTCAAGGGAGATGGTCCCAGATGGGTGTTAAATTGGGGAATCGCTGCCACGTGACTGGTATTTAAAGCCATGAGCCTGGGTTAGATCACCCAAAGAGAGCTTTCAAGGAGGTCCAGCGCCCTGGGAGCTCCATGGTAAAGAGGTGGAGGCAGGAGGGAACAGCCAAGGAGACATAGAGCTACCAGTGAGACAGAAGGAATCCCAGACGAGCACTCGTGGTTCAAGGCGAAGGAGGAACGTCAGGAGGACGCTGAGCTCGACCGTGTCAGCTGAGATGAGTTTGGAGACGGGACTGCCACGCCTGAAGGTATTTTTATTGACATTGTCCAGAGGGGTTTGCTGAAGTGGATGAATGAGGTCTGATCGCAGCAGATTCAAGAGGAATGGGGCAAGAGAAAGTGGAGAAATGGAGAAATTTCTTCGTGAAGGAGGGCAGAAAAATAATGAGGGAAAAAATAACATCAATTAAAAAGTTGTGTTTTTTTTTTTTTTAAGATGGGAGAAACAAAGCTTGCTTGCTTTCTGGTGTGAATGACCCAGGAGAGAAGGGACTCGACTGCTGGAGGCGGGTCTTGAGATGTGATGGTGATGCTGAGGGGGCTGGTTCCTGGGGAGGCCGCTGGCCCCAGGAGCCTGGACAGCTGGAGAAGGAGCAGGAACACAGGGTCAGGGGCTTCCTGACAGGATGTGCGCGCGGGGTCTGGATGGTCCCTTCGGATGACCTGCTTTCTCAGTGAGCAGACACAAAGCCGTCAGCTGAGAGTGAACACGGGGGAAAGATGCCCTTTGCAGAGAGGAAAGGGCACGGAAGATCTCTGTAGGTAGCAGGAGAACACACAAACCCCAGGGAAATACAGGACATTCTCTAGACCCACCCAGGGATGCTGGTTGTGAATGCGGAGTGAGCGGGTGTGATGTGAGTGTGGGGGAGCCAGGCTCGGCTGTGCAGTCAGTCATGGAGCAGAGAAAAAAAGGGCAGGGAGGGTGGGAGGGGGCGGACCTGTGGCTTTGTTGACTGAGAAGGATGAAGAAGGGACGCCTGGGTGAGGACCAGGGTGTCCCCAAGACTGTGACTGTACTAACTGGTGGCAGAACTTTAACTGGGCGAAGAGGGAAGGCAGGGGATGGGGGTGGAGAACAGGTGACCGGGTCTGTGGAGTGAAGGTCCCATTGGGATCAAAGGGCTGTTGGGCTCAAGGTGCTGGGCAGGTCAATGGGGGTGGAGGTGGGACGTGGGAGGCAGGAGATGAAGGCCAGGGGAGGTGAGGACGTGGAGGTGAGCGGCTGGCCGAGAGTGGAGGACAGGATTATGGGGACCAGGAATGAGAAGACCCAAGGGCCAGGGCACAGCAAGGATCAGAGACGGGGGCCCTGAAATCAACCACAGGTAACACGCAAAAAGAGCTGAAAGGAGCGATAGTGATCTGATGCGGAGCTCAAAGGATCCAGCAACGAAGGGGCAGGAGTGTCGTGAGCCCCTCTCCCCCACTGCCGGGAGACGGGGTCCCTGCTGCACAGGGTGGGACCCGGGACCCTCGGCGGGGCCAGAGGGGAGGGTGGTTTACAAGCCACACGCCCTCACAGCCGGGAGGAGGGCGCTGTGTGCACACGGTCACACGCGGGCTGCGGTCCAGATGGCAAATGGCAGTGAACCTGCAAAGCCTCCGTAGGGGGCAGGCTCTGTAGGGGCAGGAGGGCGCGGGAGGGGCCGGCTGGCTTGTCGGGGTGATTTTGCAGGGAAGTGACCTTGTCAGACTGAGGACCCGTCGGGGCACGCCTGATCCAGGTGACCGGGGCCGGTGTACAGGCGGCCTTTCCTCCTGGCTGGGAGCACATCCAGCGAGAGCAGGGCCACGCGTGATTAGGTCTTTGGTGCCCGCGAGGCTCCAAGAGGTCAAGGCAGCTTGAAGTTTCTTAGACCTTACGCTTGGCCCGAGTTGATGACTCTGGCACTGAGAGGGAGTGGGTGGCGGAGTCTGATGGCGCGGGGGTCAGAACTGGGAGGTGGCAGGATGGGGGGAAGGCTGTGGAAAGGAGTAATGGGGCTTAGAGAGGACACTCCCCACTCCCCTCACCTGGGGAGCTGCAGGGTCCTCCGAGGAGACTCGGGTTCAGTCAGGCAGTGGAGGGACTGCCCAGAAGGAAAAGCTGAGGGATACGGAGACATGAGCTGATGACAGCGGTGAGTTCCAGGGGCGTCCTGAAGGTTCCAGGAGCTGGGGAGGGCTGAGAGGCAGGGGGAAGAAGGGCTGCAGAACTTCAAGGCAAACAGAAGTCAGGGACGGCTGGGGTCCCCGGGGCTGGGGCTCCCCGGGGTGACAGGTACGAGCAAGGGACAAGGAACAGAGGCGAGTCTCGACAGCCTCGAGGCACAGGCTGACCGTCTGTGGGCGGGAGGAGGAGGCAGGTTCTGGAGGGGCTCTGCCATGACTGCTAATGGACTCTGGATTCGCCTCTGGGCTCCACTCACGAGAGGGAAAAGAGGGAGATGGAATAGGTTTCCCAGGGTGACCTTTAGACCATAATATGAGATTCTGTGGGCCTCCCAGGTGGCGCTAGAGGTAAAGAACCCACCTACTGCCAATGCAGTAGATATAGGAGACACAGGTTCGATCCTTGGGTTGGGAAGATCCCCTGGAGGAGGGCATGGCAACCCACTCTAGTACTCTCATCCAGAAAATCCCCATGGACAGAGGAGCCTGGCGGGCTGCAGTCCATGGGGTTGCAAAGAGTCCGACATGACTGAAGCGATTTAGCATGCGGGCATGCATGAGGTTCTATCCCGTTTGCCCGAGTGCCACAGAGCCTTCAGGTCACCGTGGCCATGCCCAGCTCACCCAGGCCCCAGACACACAATATGAGCAGACACCGGTGCAGAGTCATTCCCCACGACTCCTTCCTTCCCACCAGCCCCTTCCGTCAGAACTCATCACCAGCTTTACTTCTCTGCTCACCTTGATCCTCTGAGCCACGCACCTCTCGTCCCAACTGGGGTCTTAACGCTCTAGAAGGGCTTCCCTGGTGACTCAGCTGGTAAAGAATTTGCCTGCAATGCGGGAAACCTGAGTTTGATCTCTGGGTGGGGAAGATCCCCTGGAGGAGGGCATGGCAACCCAGTCCAGTATTCGTGCCTGGAGAATCCCCATGGAGAGAGGAGCCTGGCGGGCTACAATCCATGTAGTCGCAAAGAATAGGACACGACTGAGCGACGCAGCATAGCTTGGCAACGCTCGAGAATCTGGTTCCCCGCGTGCGTCCCCGTCTCCATCTCAGCCCTCCAGGATCAAGCTCAGGGCTACCTCCAAAAGCCTCTCGTCTCCCATGGTCTGGACCCTCTGTACCTTTCTACCACTGCCTGGGCAAAACTAACCCAGTCACAGGCGTCACATGTCTCTGCTTGCACGGGGAAAGAAGCATTTTCTGCCCTCTCTCTACACAGACACCCCCCCTCCCCCTACACACACACAAAGTGCAAGGGTCTTGGGCGGGGCTGGCCCTTCTCCTAAATATCCTGAGATACCCAGCGTGGTGCTGGGGCAGCCCGAGCCCAGCTCTCAAGGCGGCGTCTCTCCTCCACCACACGTGTCCTTTCCCTCAAACCTGTTCCTCGTGCAAAGCAGTGCTTCTTCAGCCAGCATTTCTACAGCAAGTTGCAAGAGGGTCATGGGCCTTCTCCAGTCCAGCCGAGGACGGACCTCTTAAGGGATTCCATGGACCCTCTTAGGGTTTCCTAACTTGTCCAGGATCCTTTCCACGGGAATTTTCTTTCTTCCTTTCCAAAGACAAGGAGAGAGCTTCCAGAAAGCAGACGCAACACACCATCTGCCTTCATTTCAGGGAAGAGAAATCCCCAGGACAGAGAAGGGGAAAGTCCCATCTCATGACAAAGAGCTCTTCCTGGGACACTTGTCTTTTCAGTTCATATCCACATAGCCCCAGAGCCTTCCCCTCCTCCAAGACGTGTCCCCGGAATTCCACCGCTCTGCTCTGCTCGCATCCTGCCCGTGTCTAACTGAGCCTGTGGAATTAGGCCACAAGTGGACGGTCTCAGTTTCCATCTCAATCACATGGAATCGTTGTTACTACCGACACATGCTAATACTTACTCTTCTCAGGAACATATAGGTTAACACAAGTGGCATGCTTTCTCATCTTTTTTTTTTCCTAATTATTTACGGGCTATGCATTTTGTGTAGTCATCGGCCGTCTCTAAAGGGAACGCTGACATTTCCTGTGGCTGGCAACTGCTCCGCACAGCAGCTGGTTATCTGATCTGTCTGCTCAACAGGTTCCTCTTTGACATTTAATAAACTGCAGTAATTTCACATTTAGTTATTCCCCCCATGTGCTCAATGAGGGCAAAGCACCACATAAAGGCCATCTTAGATGAAAATTACAGAGGCAATTTTTTATGGATAAGCAGAAAGTAAAAAGTTATCTTTTTTACTTGGCTTCTTCTATTTTTTTTTTTTTTTTTTTTTGAAATTTACATCTTCAACTTTTTTTTGGAAATACATGATCTTATTCTAACAATTTTGCCGTTTACAGATTTTCTTCATAATGTATTTGTCATCAGCTGCTTTGGTTATGGTTTTATCTCTTTAATGATAAAGATGTTGTTAAACAAAGGGCAAAAAGCAAAGTTTTCTTGCTTTCTTTTTTATGGATCTAGAGCTCCTTAAATCAGAATAGACTTGAGTTTTCCAATAAACCCTTCCCTCAGTGAGTGTTTATGGGAGCTCTACACATTCAATGGATCGACATTTCAGAACATACTAAAAGAAGAGCATAATTCAAGGTCATCAGTTTGCCTAGATCCTCAAACACCAGGTCTCTGGCAATTTGATTTTATGCTAGAAGAGATTTAGACAGAAAAGCCAAGCATATCTTTCTGACTATTCTTCCACCAAAGGAAAACATACCCCAAAGCAGCCCAGCAAAACATCCCAAATAACAGGCACCACCACGTGAGAATTCTTAGTTTTCCACAGTCACAGTTATAGAAAGGATAAAACTTTCCAAAGGCTCAAACGTTTCTTCCTAACGCGTATTCTCACTGGTGTTTTGCTTCACAAGAAAGTTTCTATCCTAAGCACTGACTTACCAGGCTTGCATCTGGCCAGCTCCTTGGAGAGGCTCCACTTGGTTTTGCAGTTGTATCTGACACTTAATACATAAAATTCAGCCAGTTCCGCTGCCTGGTGTTATGACTTGGTTTACCCCCGTGACTCCATGACAGGACAGAACCCCAATCCCTTCTTTCTGCAAAGTCTTCAGATGACTTTCTCCCTCATTCTCCTCTTCTTCGCTGCAGGCCACGATGAAAACCACACAATTCCGAATTACTTGGGCAGGAAAAGCTGTCAAGCGTACATGTGTCAAGCAAAGTAGGCGTCATCAATCACAAAAGGAAGTAGAAGCTTCCTCAAGTAGCTGTGGCAACCCCGCAGCTCTCTGCCTGTGAGTATTTGTCAAAGGAGTGAGTTTTTTCAAAACGAGAATGAGACGCAAGTCCGGGCAGGGGCACTCCTGCCAGCCGAGAGAAAACAGCCGGAGGGTAACCAGACCCGGCGGCTCTGACACTTAATCCAGCGGCAGGAAGTGCGCTGGTTTGGCTAACGCTGGAGAAACAGTGGCCTCTGATGGAGCCCAGATGTCATACTGATTACACACGGCGTGGAGATTGGGAGCTTATTCTGACGGTCACTCAAGGGAACACACGGAACGAGATGCCCCAACTGGAAAGCCGTCTCAGGCCGAATTATTTCACTTTTATCAAGTCAAAAAGCTCCACTCTGTTCTTATCCTCTGTCTTTCCTTCCCTGCAGTGTTACCTTGGTCCTTGCAGACACTTTAGCGTTGTACACGTACTCTAATGTACACGTGAAATTTTGTTTACCTAATGTTCTGGCATTCTCTACAGTGATATCATAAGCAAAAGATAGGATAGTGTTTATTCTGACAACCTCTATTTGAAAAATATCTTACAACTGGGGAAAAAGAAAAATCTCCCATCTCTCCCCAGAGCAGTTTTGCCCACTTGCCACATAAAATACAGGCAGATGGTGAGCGGTAGTGAGATGTTCAGGTTCTTCCAATCCTTACTATGTTTGTTTATAATCTTTTATGCCATTTTTACAAGTGTGAGCACAGCCAGGAAATTAGTAACAAGCTGATCCAAAAGAAAACCAGACAGAGAGGCTGCTGCCCCCAACCCTTTCAGACCTGGCATTTCCTGGGGCTTGGGGAACTTTCTGTTTAGAGGACTCCGACCCTCCACCATGCAGACCCCAGCATGTCACTTGTGATAAGGCCGCGTGAAATCCTCAACAGACGCTGAGGGGACAAAGCCAAGGTAAGAGGAGGCAGGAGAAGAGATATTTGGGGAGAGTTCCCTGAACTTTGCGTAGCATGCCTTTGGTGGAAAACAACACACAGGTAAATGTAAAATAAAATTCAAAGATAAGTCAAAAGGAAGGCTCCCCTTGTTGGGAGGTTACCTGTTAAAGATGATTCCTGCGGTTTTCTATTTAAGGGCTAGTACAAGGTCGCGTGAGGTAGCACATTTAGCAGAAGACTTGGCATCAACGACCATTTTACCCCCTGTGTGGCCTCCGGTCAGCAGCCCTGGCACATTAAATTCTGTGTGTGTGTGTGTGTGTGTGTGTGTGAGTGTGTGTGAGTGTGTGAGTGTGTGTGCGTGCTCAGTCGCTTCCGTTGTGTCTGCCTCTTTGCAACCCTATGGACTGTGGCCCACCAGGCTCCTCTGTCCTTGGGATTCTCCAGGCAAGAACACTGGAGTGGGTGGCCATGTCCTTCTCCAGGGAATCTTCCCCACCCAAGGATCAAACCTGATTGTCATCTCCTGCATTGGCAAGAAGGTTCTTTACCACGAGCACCGGTGGTAAAGCCTCGTTATCTATTTACTAAGGACAAAGCCAGGAATCTTCATGGATCAATATCAAGATTCTAAGATAATTATCCTATTGGTTTTCAGTTATTATTTTCCTCAGGGCATGTTTATGGTCTTACTTCCTAGGAGTATTTTAGTTACATGAAAATTCATAAAACATTCTCAACACATACATGTTTCATGATGTCACTGGATGGTCAGTTCTTATTTATGCCTGAATGCAGGTTGTTCGTTGAAAACATTCTGCAGGCCTGGTGGGAGACGAAGAGGAATTTTGGCAAATGTCTCCTGGAGGTTTGAAAGCTACTGAAATACTGTACAATGAAGCATTGTTTGCAACTGGGACTTAACTACATTCTTATCTGCTTTTGTATTTATTGGAGCTATAAACAGCTTCCAAAGTTCAGACTACCTCACAGAGAGGAACTCTGATTTCTTCTCTGTGAAGGCATGCATCCCCGGTTCTGCTTCTGTGTCTGCAGTATTTTCCCTTCTCCAGCTTTCTAGTCCCTTTTTCTTATGAAGGTCACCTCTCCCTCTCTGCCATGTCCCAGGATTTATTCCACTCACTGACATTTTCTAAGTCAGATAGAGAAGGATGCCACTTCTTCCCCTTCTCTACTTATTCTATGCTATTTTCTTTTGGAGCAGTTATAAGGGAGACAACACCCTAAAGATTTTAAACAGTAGTGAAGCAGGAAGGAAGGGCCAGGGCGCAACCTTTAAGAGAACGACAGAGCCATAAGACGTGGCCCAACGGGCTAGAACCATCCAGGTCCAAGATGGCAGAAGAGTTGCCTTCCACTAAGCTTGAGCCTCACACGTTAGCATCACTGTAATACGTTAGCATAAGCTAAGGGACACCCAGCTGTGCCATGAAAGTCCCGAAGCCATCAAAGATCTCCCCCCAAAGAGCTGGAATAACCCTCCTGCTCATTAGCCTATGAAACCACTCTGTCCATAGAGACTAGTCACCCCACATTTCAGACCTCTCACCTTCTGAGCTGGTCCACACTCTGTCTATGGAGTGTGTCTCTCTAAACAAACCCACTTCTTATCTGTCACTTCGTGCCTCACTGAGTTTTTTCTGTGATGAGACATCAAAGGCCTGAGCCTGGTTAAGCCCTAAGACCAGTTGTGTGAGATCTCAGTTAAAAGACCGTGGGTTCAAGTCCCAGTCCGAGTTTCATGGGTTCAGTAGTAGTTGAACTCACTTATTGTTCTTCTTGCCGAAATATTTTTTCTCTTTATAGAAGTAATAAGGCTCACTGAGGACTTCCCTGGTGCTCCAGTGGCTAACACTCTGCACTCCCAATGCAGGGGGCCCAGGTTTGATCCCTGGTCGGGGAACTGGATCCCACATGCTACAGCAAAGACCTGGTGCAGCCTAATCAATAAATTAATTAAAAGAATACCTTCTAAAGGAAAAAAAAAAGTAACAAGGCTCATTGTACAAAACTTGGATATTGCAGAAAGTCCAAAGTACAAAACTTGATCATGCAAATCAACCACATGCCCATCACCCAGAGATAATCACTCTCAGTGTTTTCTCCCAGGCCTTTTTCTCTACATGTATTTACTCTTCATAGGATTCAGAGAGTGTTGCGTCCTCCTTTTTCCACCTACCTTTATATTGTTAAGTATTTACATCTCCACATTCTTCAAATGTGGTTGTAATTTCAACACAGTTCTCATAGTGTACTTACTTCTGCCCCATGGGAGTCACTTACAATATGCCCAGCTTTTCATTATTTTAATGATCTTGTTGAGAATGTCTTTCTAGCCGTTTTAAAATCGTCCCCTCTTCATCTTCGTCAAAACAACCAATTGGGCCCCTGGTGGTCCAGTGGCTAAGACATTGCATACCCAATGCAGGGGCCCAGGTTCCATCCCTGGTCAGGGAACTAGATCCCACGTGCTGCAACTAAAGATATCTCGGGCCCCACCTTGCAAAATAAATAAATAAACCGGCCAAATAAATAAATATTAAAAACAAGAGCAACAACAAAAAGCCATCAAGCCAGTCCTTCCCTGTTCACACATGCCCCAGTCCCCTGTGAGGTGAGAGCTGCCTTCACACTTCCTTCAGCTGCGGGGCCCAGACAGATTCTATCACTTGCCGGAGGCCACATAACTGGTTGTCTGAAATGCAGACTCTGATTTTTTTTCACTTTCTCCATATCTCATGCTCTAACAGTAAAGCTGTCCTTTTGAACTGTCTTTTTTTAAACCCATTTGTTTTCATTCTATACCAGCACTTGCCACCCAGTTCCAACTGCTTCCTTGCAGCTACACCCCAAAGCCCCCTAGACGGGCCTCCTGCCCCTGGACCCCACTGTTCTGACCCCCCCACACACACACCACTGCCTGATGGGTCTTCCTTTAAGCCACTCACCCAGCAAGCCTGTGAAGCCCCACATGAAGCAAGAACACTGCCCAGCTCTCAAAGCTCACTTTCCCTTCCAGTCCTCCTCATTCACTGCCCACTTCCTTATCTGCTCACCACCCCACTCCTGGCTTCCTGCCACCTCCTTGTACTCTGTACCCCAAGCAGAATATTCTTCTCTTCAAACTCTACTCGGTCTTCTAAGGCCCAGCTCAGGTCTCATTTACTCCATGAAATAGAGCGAGCCTCCCATTGGATTTGAAGTTGGCCAACTTGAGTTCAAAGCTTTGCTTTGCTAATTTTGCTGGGAGATTTGGGGCAGGGGGAGTCAACTTTTCTGAGTCACTTCTTCACATGTAAAGGTAAATTGTTATACTGATACCTGCCTTTCATCAGCCTCCCAGAGTCCTAAGAAGGACGGAATGTGAGTCATAAAGGTTTAGTGAGCAGCTATGTGCTATGCAAATGGGAGACGGAAGCTTCAATACTTTGGCCACCTGATGTAAACAGATGACTCATTGGAAAATGCCCTGATGCTGGGAAAGGCTGAAGGCAGAAGAGGGTGACAGAGGATGAGATGGCTGGATGGCATCACCGACGCAATGGACACGAACTTGGGCAAAGTCCGGGAGATGGGGAAGGGCAGGGAAGGAAGCCTGGCGCGCTGCAGTCTGTGGGGTCACAAGAGCTGGACACAAACTAGCGACTAAACAACCACCACCACCATCCACTCTCTGAACCAGCTCAGTATCCAGGTCTGCACCGGGCAGACTAGCAGTGACTACACCCTGTCCCGTCAGACTCTCCCTGTTTCCTGCACGGTGACCCCTTTCCCTCAGCGCGGCTATAAAGGGTCTGAACTCCATGCGGTCCCTTGCTTCACCTCCCAAACCCCCGGAGTCCAACACAGCATGTCCTTGTCAGACTGCTGGCCTAATCCTCGAGTTCCAGTTGGATTCGAATCACATGGGACTTACAGTACCAGCCTTCTGTCAGTCTTTTGGAGTAGGAGAGCCTTACACTATGGGAGGAGTCCTAGAAGACACGGGTCAAGGGTAGCATCCACCTTTGTGAGTCTGGAAATGTACTCTCATTTGGATCCTGCCTCCCAGAGACTTTCACTGCATTTTCACAGTAACCCTTATTTAGTAAAGCACTTAGTGAAATCAAAGAGCAGAGGCAAGGGAGTCCTGTGGACATCCAGGAACCAGACCCAGACAGTGGATATGTTTATCAGAAAGGTCAGGGAACCTAATCACGAAAGATGGTTCACTGATGATCTGCTTGTAAATTACTCATTTAGTCTGAAATTCATTCCTCAGCTTTGATTATCTAGTTTCTAGAGACCTAAGCACAGTTTCCCCTAATAGTTCCACCCCTAAAAAAGCCAGGTCTAGGGTAAAGGTTAGGGTTAGTGACAAGAAATGGGGTTTAGGTTAGAGTTAAGGGTTAGCATTGCATTTGGGTTTAGGGTTCAGGTTACGACTGGGGTGTGATTAGCATCAGAGTGAAAGTTCTGCTTTGGGTGAGGACTTGGTTTAGATGCGCAGATGCAGAATCATGCCAGAGTTAGTGTTAGTGTGACATGCAGGTTGGGGGTTGGAGCTAGGCTTAGGGTTAAGGAAACAGGTTAGGGTTGGAGTTAGGGTTAGGGTTAACCTAGATTCCTGGATATAAAGGACGATTTTAGTACAAGTTGTGCTGTAAAATTCTACTTTGTATGGCTAAGGACACATTTTCACCAACTTCTCAGGAACTAGTATAGCACCTTTAGAAAGAACCTTCACTCTACAGCACTGCAAGATCAAATGCAATATACAGTTTCCCCTAGTTCATCAAAGTGCTTTTTAAATCTCTAATCCTGAAAATTAAAAAAAACAACTCTGGTGAACTATGGAAAACTGTATATTGCATTTGATCTTGAAATGCTGTAGAGTCAAGATTAAATCTCTAATTCTAAAAGGGCTTTCCTGGTGGCTCAGATGGTAAAGAATCTGCCAACAATGTGGGAGACTTGGGTTCGACCCCTGGGTCGGGAAGATCCCCTGGAGAAGGGAATGACAACCCACTCCAGTCTTCTTGCCTGGTGAATTCACGAACAGAAAAGCCTGGCAGACTGCAGCCCATGGGGTTGCACGACTGAGTAACTACAATCCTGAAAAGGCAAGTACCACTTTTAACGTCATCGTTAACACCCTGAAGTTCATTTTGTAGACTGTGTCCAGTTTGTACTGCCCTCTTCTCCTGATATGCTGAACCCCTACCAGAAAAACTGACACCATTAAAGAAAAAAGTTGTGATCTGGAATCCACTTACATTTTACCCCACAACTACATTTTAAAATAAACACCATATACTTTTGAAGTGCTGGTCCTTTGTCAAGCACCACAAACAGAAAACACAATCTGTTCTCACTAGAATCATTGTGGCTCACACCTGCATTTCCAGCCCAAACTTCTTTCTCAAACTGCAAAGCTGGATTTCTAGTCAAATTGCAACTGGTTGGAAAGTGAGCCCATATCTCCACTGCCCTCACTCGGCATACCTGCTTCTCTTTCTCTTCCATTCTTTGATTTGGCAACACTGTTAATCGAGGACCCGAAACAAAAGCCTCCTCAAATTCCTCTTCGCCTCCCACCATCCCCTTCAGTTGTAGAAATTCTCAGATCTCCACGGTATCCCCTCTATCTTCAATTAGGCCCTTATCATTGCTGCTTAAATCATTGCAACAGCCTCTTAAATAGCTCTCAATTAACGTTCGTACGTTCAGGCTCTTCCCCTCACATCGTCAGCACACGGGACATCTTTGTCATGTGACCACCAGGCTTCCCTGCTGGCTCAGCAGTAAAGAATCCGCCTGCCATGCAGGAGACCCGGGATTCAGTTCTTGTGTCGGGAAGATGCCCCGGAGAAGGAAATGGCAACCCACGGAGGTATTCTTGCCTCGGAAATCCCACGGACAGAGGAGCCTGGCGGGCTCCAGTCCATGGGGTCACAGGAGTTGGGAATGACTGAGGGGCTACACAAACCACTACCACCCGCAGCTGAAATGTTGCTAAATCCCCTACCAGAGCCTTTGCCGTGGGGACTCCCTCAGTCCGCTTCCTAGGAGTTTCCAGCCCTGCTCTGCACCCCGCACGCCTTGCACATGTACCACACTTCACTGCACTCACACTTACGCGCGTCTCGCAGGAGTGGACGTCAAGCTTCTGGAAGCTGAGACAGTCTCATTCACTGCTGCACCACTGGTATCCTGAACCACGCCTGGCACCCAGGGAGTGCCCACAAAATTTTGTTGAAAGAAAATAGCCCACGAGGCTAAATAACTCCCGGAGATCCTCTTTATATATTAGCACATCCAGTCCCAAAATAAAACTTATGCTGTGCAAGGCTTCTTTAAAAAGCACACCCTGCATCTTAACAGGAAGTTACAGATGAATAAACAGCTGACAGAACAAACTAAAGAGCATCCAGTGAATCAGCAGTTGACCATTCAGTGGCTGTTAACTAGACACAGGGGGTGAGCAGATGGGGACAGAAGCTCACTTTCACTACTAGCAGGCTTCACAAGATGCTCCAAAGCTCCGAGCAGAAGGCCATCCGCACAACTCATCCTGGGGAAAACTCGGGCACAGAAGCAGACCATAGCAAACATGACACTGGCAGGCTTGCTGAACACAGAATCTGATTCATACCAAACTGGAGGCCACAGAACGTCCACCACACCCTGTCTTGTCCAGCTCGTGTAGCAGGGAGCCTGGTGTGTGGTTTTTAGTTGACGTTCGTGAGAAGATGACTCTGTGGACAGTACACATTTCTGTAACCTCTGGGTGTCTGCGCTGCAACACAACTAAAGAGGGGGTGGGGTGCTGTGTTCACAATTCTAAAATCTGACAGTTCAGCCGCCACATGCATTACAGAGCTGAAGGCCCAGGAGACATAGCCCTGGGCACACGCCTACAGCCCAAAGCTTTCTCTCTTAGGAAAATGCTGGCCCTTATTTAGAATGCGTGCGAGCTAAGTCGCTTCAGCTGTGTCCAACTCTTTGCGACCCTACGGACCATAGCCCTCCAGGCTCATCTGTCCATGAAATTCTCCAGGCAAGAACACTGGGTGGGTTGCCATGCCCTTCTCCAGGGGATCTTCTCAATCCACGAATGGAGCCCCAGTCTCTTGTATTTCTGTGTTGGCCTGTGGGTTCTTCACTGCCAGCGCCACCTGGGAAGTCCCTTATTTAGTACAGGGGGGCTTACTGAGAACTTCCACTGACAGCTTCCACTTGGGAAGCTGTGTGTGCCTGTCTGTGGTCAGAGGAAGCAGAAGCAGATGAGAGGTGGGAGCCAGTATATGAAGGGATCCTGGCTAGACTATGTGAATATAGAACTCTGACCACAAAGGTCCGTCCAGTCAAAGCTATGGTTTTTCCAGAAGTCACGTATGGTTGTGAGAATTGGACCATAAAGAAAGCTGAGTGCCGAAGAATGGATGGTTTTGAACTGTGGTGTTGGAGACCACTCTTGAGAGTCCCTTGGACTGCAAGGAGATCCAACCAGTCCATCCTAAAGGAAATCAGCCCTGAATATTCATTGGAATATGATGCTGAAGCTGAAACTCTGATACTTTGGCCACCTGAGGCGAAGAACTGACTCCTCAGAAAAGACCCTGATGCTGGGAAACACTGAAGGCGGGAGAAGGGGACGACAGAGGATGAGATGGTTGGATGGCATCACGGACTCAATGGACATGAGTTTGAGTGGACTCCAGGAGCTGGTGATGGACAGGGAGGCCTGGCGTGCTGCAGTCCATGACGACTGAGCGACTGAACCGAACTGAACTGACCCTTCAACAATCCCTTCAGCAACCAGGCCCGCTCGATGGGGAGGATGTGGCTCCGTGGATGCAAGCTTCCTTAAGGTCAGGGGTGGGCGCCCCTCCCGCGCCGCCGCCAGCTCTGCGTGTTCTCACGTGGTGGTACCAGTGGGGGCGTCTCCGTGGATTTCATGCCGGGGTGACTCTGGAGCGTTCCCCCAGCTTACTGCGATGGAAGCAGGATGCGGCAGGGTGGGGAGCGGGGGTGGGATCTAGAACTGGAAGGGGGCCCTTCCATTTGGGTAGGAGTCGCTGGGGTGCAGGTAAAAGCCCGGGGGCCGCGGGAGAGAAGGGGAAGGAGATTAGGAACGCGCCCGCGGGCAATGGTGCGAAGGAGACGGCGGTGACTGCGACGGCGACGGCCTCGGCCGGCCGCAGCGAGGGGGGCGGTGGCCAGCGGAAGCTAACCCGCCGCCACCGGGGCGCCTCGCCGGGAGTGGAGCCGGGAGCCCGGCCCCAGCGCGCGCCGCGGGACCCACCGCTGGTCCTCACGAAGGTGGCCGCGTGCGGAGGGCCTTGGGGCGCCGGAGGGCCGGAGCGCGGAGACGGAGCGGGGAGCTGATGGGAGAGGCGCGGGGGAGGGTGGGGAAGAGAAAAGGGGACGGAGGCGGCGGAGGGTGGGGAGGGGATGGAGGCGGGGCGGGGAGGGAGAAAAGGGGATGGGGGCGCGGGGAGGAGGGGAGAGGGGATGGGATGGGGGTGATGGGGAGGGGAGGGAAGGGGAGGGGAAGGGACGGAAGGGGCGGAGGAGGGAAGGTAGGAGAAGGGATGGGCGTGATGGGGGCGGGGAGGGGGGAGGGGAGGGGTGATGGGGGCGGGAGGGGAAGGAGGAGGGGATGGGATGGGGGTGATGGGGGCGGGGAGGGGGGAGGGGAGGCAATGGGATGGGAATGATGGAGGCAGGGAGGGGTGAGGGGAGGGGATGGGGTGATGGGGGTGATGAGGGTGGGGGAGGGGAGGAGACGAGGTGAGGTGCGGGCTTGGGGCTCCTCGGGCCTCCTGACCACCTGAGAACCCCCGGGTGGGGAGGAGGCGCTGACCCCCACCATCTCATTCTGCCTCAGGTTTTCCCTTCTTCCTCCAAACCGCCCGGGCGCTGGTCACCAGCCCTCCGGAGCCCACGTTAGCCGGTTAGTCCGTCACCCTTCGACTCATCTGTGCACACCCCGTCCGCGTCTCCCCCACCAATCCCCGACCCCGCCTCCCCGCCCACAGGAATCAAATCCCGGAGACCCAGCAATAACTCCAAGGAACCAGCTCCAAGGCAGAAGCACCTCAGCGGATGAAGAGAAGGCCTCCCGGACACCCTCCTTCGGGGCTGGGTGACTTGACTTTAGCCTTCCTCCCGAGCGGCCTCTCCTCTCCCTCGGCATTGCCCCAGGAGATGGTTTCATCAGCTACAGTCCATCTGAGGGAGGCACTCCTTTACAAGCCTGTCCACTGCCCTGGCCCCTGACTGACACCCTCCAACCTCCAGAGGCAGATCTGTGATGCCACTGGGGAAAGAATTACATCACTTTAGTTCACTCCAGCCAAGACCCTGCAGATAAGTTTAGCGCCACAACAAAGGGACCCCCGGAACCACCGTGAGGAACTCCTGGACAAGAAGGGCCATAGATCTTTTTCCTGGCGATCCCATCCACCCCGTGAGTAACCAGATAGGCACACCCGTTGTTAGATTAGTCTTCATTAGTAAACTGCGTTTTCCTACCAGGGTTTCAAAGACCATCTGTGGATCTTGCTTCCTGAAACATAAATGGAAATCTTGATAGGGATAGAATAGAATAGTTATTCAGGCATCTGGGCTTCCCTGGTGGCTCAGAGGTAAAGACTCTGCCTGCAGCGCAGGAGACCTGGCTTCTATCCCTGGGTCGGAAAGATTCCCTGGAGAAGGGAATGGCAACCGACTCCAGTATTCTTGCCTGGAGACCTCTGTGGACAGAGGAGCCTGGTGGGTTACAGTTGCAACCTCCAGGAGGTTGCAAAGAGTCAGACATCACTGAACCACTAGCTGTAGAAGTCCCAGGAGGGGACTGTAGATAGAGAAGGAAACCTGGGAAGCTTTGGGAGACCATTGTGAGTTAATGATCGCTCAAGAAGGCTATCAGGATATCATGGAAGGAAGCAGGCTTGCTTAACTATAAAACCATAAATAAAAGCATGCATGAGATATGCCCCAGATCATTAGGTGGAAGAAAACTGTCACCACCCTTCCACTGATTTGAGTAACTGCTATCATAACCCTATTTGACTTCAGAGGGTCAGACACTCTCCTGCGAGGTATGAAGGAGGAACTAGTGATATAAGCCCCACGTCTTCTCAAAGATGGTGGTCTTTTCTTCTCGCCACTTTCCTTTGACTATAAAGTTGTAGCTCACTTTAGTCTCAGGGCTGAGCCCCCACCTGCCCGCTTGCCTATCTCACAAGCATCCTATATTAATAAATCTATTTCTTGCCTATCTCTGTGCCTCTCACTGAATTCCTTCTGTGCTGAGACCCAAAGATCCTGAGCCTCAGTAAGTCCAGACACCAAGTCAGTGAATGAACTGAAAGATTAGGGGTTTGAGTCCCAAAGAGGTTTGACCTGGAGAAGAGCAGGTTTGAGTCTTGGCCATATGGGTTCAAGTCCCATTCTGCGTTGCATGATTTCAATGTGACTTGGTTTTTAAAGCCTTCCAAAATCTATTCCTATAGTGGCTTTCTAAATTCACCTTCTAATCCTCTACAATCCTGAATCAGAGTCTGATTTCAGTCTAAATCATTTCTACAAATATTTATTGAACACCACAGGCACTATAGTATGTGTTACAAATAAATAAGACAAAGTCCCTACCCTAAAGGAGCTTAGGACACATCAGGAGAGTCAAACACATAAGTAACTATAACATAATCACAGCAAAAATAATCAGTAACTTTACTGAGTGTTTCATATAGTCCAGACACCGTTCTACGCATTTCATATCCATTCCATTAATTCTTACAATACACCTACCAGGTAGGTATCAGCAGTGAAACAGGAGAGAAGGGGGCAGGGAACAACCCTTTAAAAGAATAATATAGCTCAAGGACATTACATAAATTGTTGAGAACCAAATAATTCCAGGGCTTCCCTTGTAGCTCAGTTGGTAAAGAATCTGCCTGCAGTGCAGGAGACCCGGGTTTGATCCCTGAGTTGGGAAGATCCCTTGGAGAAGGAAATGGCAGCCAACTCTAGTATCCTTGCCTGGAAAATCTCATGGACAGAGGAGCCTGGTGGGCTTCAGTTCGTGGGGTCGCAAAGAGTTGGGCACAACTGAGCGATTAACACTTACTTTAAATAATTCCAAAATGGTGGACACATGAATGAGTTGACTTCCACTAGACCTTGAGTCTCAATATACACTCATACATAAAATGTGTTTGTGCTCAATCGTGTTTGATTCTTTGTGACCCCAAGGACCGTAGCATGCCAGGCTCCTCTCTCCATGGAATTTTCCAGGCAAGAATACTGGAGTGGGCTGTCATTTCCTCCTCCAGGAGATCTTCCTGACCCAGGGATCAAACCCAAGCCTCCTGGATCTCCTGCATTGGCGGGCAGATTATTTATCACTGTGCCCCCTGGGAAGCCTCATTATAGCACATCAACACACTAAATAACACACCCAGAGGTGCCTTCCAAGGCCAACCATAAAGGTAAAAAAGCAGGCAGTGGCCTCATTCCTGGAAATTCCCACCCCTTCCCCAAAGCTGTGAAATATCCCTCCCACTTACTAGCCTATGAAATTACCCACTCCTATAAAAACTGACAACCCCACACCCTGGGGCCATTCTCACCTTCTCCGACAGCCCACACTCCGTGGAGTGTGTTTCTCCCTAAAGAAATCCACTTCTTACCTATCACTTTGTCTCTCACTGAACTCTTTCTGAAATGAGACGGCAAGAACCTGAGCCTCATTAAGTCCTGAGACCATGTGTGATCTCAGTTAAAACACTGTCAGTTCAAGTCCCAGTCTAGGTTTTCGCCAAATTTGAGGCCAGTCCACCTGGGCTCAAGACCCAATCTGCATTGCACGGGGTCCACAGGATCCTCATTCCACAGCTAAACCCCAGAGGTGGTTTTCCAAGATCACATAGTTTGGTGGACCCGGTAACTGAACCATCAGCACATCCTTAACTACAGTATTTGATAATGTGAAGAGAGCTGTGCTCGATGAGAACAAAGTCTTCCAGGAGCATAAAGGACACCGTCAATCAGCGTGGAGCCAGCGACATCACTGAGACAGTATCATTCTATTCTTTCTGTCTGTCCCACCCCGCTTCCAAAAGAGGTGGGGCCAGCTGACACCAACAATGAATACATTAATGCAGTGATAAAACACAAATGGTAGATCAGGACCAAGGAAACTGTAAATATCATACAGAAATCAAAACCAGAGGAAAAACAAATTTAGTCCCCAAGGAACAGTTTAATTCCACCATACTTTGATATCTGGCTTTGCTCTGAGCTCTCTGGTAGTCAGAGAGAAGACAGAGTCATGGGCAATCACATAATGTTTGTTGTTATAACCAGTTCATCGAGGGAAAATAAGCACTTCTTCAAGCTATGTTCTAAAATAAAAGTTTCAAGTAAGAGTTTTATGAGTGCCACTGAGAACCATAATAGAAAAAAATGCCCCCTGTAATGCCAGCATACCAAATGTAATAGGAGATTTTATATGACAATTTCTCCTTCAATTCCTTGATAAAAGCCAAGGACATGGCATAAATACTACTCAGCAAAGATAACTCCATTAATGCTACTGTTGTCTGAACTCAGAACCTTCTGGTGTCTAGATTTCAAACTGAGTCCAGAAAAACAGGGATTTTTCTAGGCTGAGAAGCAGGATAAAAGCATGGAGGGAGGAGAAACGACTTGGTCTAGCCTGTGCCATGATTTCTCCTGTCTGTCTGAGGAGGGAGAGATGCAGGAAAGTCAGCAGTGAACACACCATTGTCACCTGCTGGGAGTCTGCCCTGTCCAGGATCTGGGTCACAGCAGCGGGCAGGACAAAATTCCTGTTCCCCAGGAGCTTATGCTTCAGAGGGTGGGCGTGGGGAGGGGCAGGGAAACAGCAGAGAACTGGCCGTGGGCTTTGGAGCAGTGCAGGTCCCTGCGGGTCCTCACTGCAGAGTTAGAGGTGAGGTGGGAATGGAGACCCAGGTGGTGTGGATGGAGGTGGGAACAGGAGTCGAAGAGTGGAACGTGAGGATCACAACTCTTTTAGGAGGTTTCTTGTGGAGGGGGTGGAGGGATATGGTGCTGGAGGGGGACAGGAATACAGGAAAGCATCTTCTTCAAAAATAGCAGTTGATATTAAGATGTGTGTGTGCGTGTGCGTGTGTGTGTGTATCAGAATAACCCAGTAAATAGAAACTGCTGACGTAAGAGGGGAACAATCCATATAGAAGCACAGTCCTGGGAAAGGAAGAGAGGATGGAATACAGAATCCCTAAGGAGATGCTGGCCTTGGAGAGGAGAAAGGGCGTTCCTTGTAACGGACGGGAAAGCAGAGTGAGCAGGCTAAGTCATAAGTTAGGTTATGGGGTTGATGACAGCAAAATGCATTTCCTCCTCATTTATTTTTTCTTTGACATGTGAAGTGAGGTCGCTCCCTAAGAATGATGGAGAGGTGACTATCTGCTGCTTGGCGTTTGTGGATTTCAATCAGAAGCCCCTGAGGTGTTGGGCAGGGTGCTCTGAGCCTCCCTCCTCACCACAGTAACTAGCTTCCTAAACTAGGGTGCTACACCCTCCACAGCGACTCCATCCATAAACTATAAACTCCAGCATCAGGTTCCCTGACCTGGTAGCCAGCTTTCCAATTTCCACCCGCTTGTCCTTACAGCGCCACACCCCTACTGACGTCCCAGGGGCTTCAACAATTTCTCTGGTCTGCTGGGTCCCATTCAGGTTTCTTTTCCCAGCACCAGGGTCTTTTCCAATGAGTCGGCTCTTCTCATCAAGCAGCCAAAGTACCAGAGCAACAGCTTCAGTATCAGTCCTTCCAATGAACATTCAGGACTGATCTCCTTTAGGATGGACAGCTTGGATCTCCTTGCAGTCCAAGGGATGCTCAAGAGTCTTCTCCAACACCACAGTCCAAAAGCATCAATTCTTCGGTGCTCAGCCTTGTTTTTTGTCCAGCTCTCACATCTGTGCATGACTACCGGAAAAGCTATAGCTTTGACTATGTGGGCTTTTGTCGGCAAAGTAGTATCTCTGCTTTTTAATATGCTATCTAGGTTTATCATAACTTTCCTTCCAAGGAGTAAGCATCTTTTAATTCCATGGCTGCAGTCACCATCTGCAGTGATTTTGGAGCCCAAGAAAATAAAGTCTGTCACTGTTTCTATTTGCCATGAATTGATGGGACCAGATGCCATGATCTTTGTTTTTTTTTAAGTGTTGGGTTTTAAGCCAGGTTTTTCACTTTCCTCTTTCACCTTCACTAAGAGACTTTTTAGTTCCTCTTTGCTTTCTGCCAGTAGGGTGGTGTCATCTGCATATCTGAGGTTACTGATATCTTGGTTCCGGCAATCTTGACTCCAGCTTGTGAATCATCCAGCCTGGCATTTCACATGATGTACTCTGCATATAAGTTAAATAAGCAGGGTGACAATATACAGCCTTTCCCAATTCTGAACCAGTCTGTTGTTCCATTCTGATGAACTCTTTTATGAGGTTCCAGTTCTGGACTGTTGCTTCTTGTCCTTCATACAGGTTTCTCAGGAGACAGGTAATGTGCTCTGGTATTCCTATTTCTTCAAGAATTTTTCCCAGTTTGTTGTGATCCATACAGTCAAAGACTTTAGTGCAGTCAATGAAGCAGAAGATGTTTTCCTGGAACTCTCTTGCTTTCTCTATGATCCAATAGTAGAAAGTGGAAAGTGAAAACCACTCAGTCGTGTTCAACCCTCTGTGACCCACGGACTATACAGTCCATGGAATTCTGCAGGCCAGAATACTGGAGTGGGTAGCCTTTCTCTTTTTCAGGGGAATCTTCCCAACCCAGGAATCAAACCTAGGTGTCCCGCATTGCAAGTGGATTCTTTACCAGCTGAGCCACAAGGGAAGCCCATGGATATTGGCAATTTGATCTCTGGTTCTTCTGCCTTTTCTATATTCAGCTTGTACAACTGGAAGTTCTCAGTTCATGTAATATTGAAGCCTAGCTTGAGGAATTTTGAGCATTACCTTGCTACCATGTGAGATGAGTGTAACTGTGCGGTAGTTTGAACATTTTTTGGCATTGCCTTTTTTTGGGATTGGAATGAAAACTGACCTTTTCCAGTCTGGTGACCAATGCTGAGTTTTCCAAATTTCCTGGAATATTGAGTGCAGCACTTCAACAGCTTCATGTTTCAGGATTTTAGATAGCTTAGCTGAAATTCCATCAACTCCACTACCTTTGTTGGTAGTAGTACTTCCTAAGGCCCACTTGACTTCCCACTCCAGGATGTCTGGCTCTAGGTGAGTGATCACACCATCTTGGTTGTCTGGATCATTAAGATCTCTTTTTGTACAGTTCTTCTGTGTATTCTTACCACCTCATCTTAATATCTTCTGCTTCTCTTAGTTTCTTGCCATTTCTGTCGTTTATTGTGCTCAGCTTTGCATGAAATGTTCCCTTGGTATCTCCAATTTTCTTCACGAGATCTCTAGTCTTTCCCATTCTATTCTTTTCCTCTCTTTGCGTTGTTCACTTAAGAAGGCTTTCTTATCTCTCCCTCCTATTCTCTGGAACTCTGCATTCAGTTGGGTGTATATTTCCCTTTCCCCTTTGCCTTTTGCTTCTCTTCTCTTCTCAGCTATTTGTAAGGCCTCCTCAGACAACCACTTTGCCTTCTCAAATTTCTTTTTCTTGGGGATGGTTTTGGTCACCACCTCCTGTACAATGTTATGAACCTCCATCCATAGTTCTTCAGGCTTTCTGTCTACCCGATCTAATCCCTTGAATCAATTAACCATCTCTACTGTATAATTATAAGGGATTTGATATAGGTCATACCTGGTCTTCCCTACTTTCTTCAATTTTAGTCTGAATTGTGCAATAAGGAGGTCACAATCTGAGCCACAGTCATATTCAGGTCTTGTTTTTGCTGACTGTATAGAGCTTCTCCATCTTTGGCTGCAAAGAATATAATCAGTCTGATTTTGGTGTTGACCATCTGGTGATGTCAATGTGTAGAGTCATCTCTTGTGTTGTTGGAGGAGGGCGTTTGCTATGACCAGGGTGTTTTCTTGGCAAAACTCTGTTAGCCTTTGTCCTGCTTCATTTTGTACTCCAAGGCCAAACTTGCCTGTTACTCCAGGTATCTCTTGACTTCCTACTTTTGCATTCCCATCCCCTATGATGAAAAGGACATTTTTTTGTGTGTGTGTGTGTGTTAGTTCTAGAAGGTCTTGTAGGTCTTCAGAAAACCTTTCAACTTCAGCTTCTTCAGCATTACTGGTCGGGGCACAGACTTGGATTGCTGCGATGTTGAAAGGTTTGTCTTGGAAATGAACTGAGATTATTCCGTCATTTTTGAGACTATTCCTTTGTTTCGTGCACATATATTAATCAGTTTGTTCCTTGATGAATCGTTCCCTTTATCATTATGCACTGTCTCTGTCCCCTGTTAACTCTTTTTGGCTGAAGCCTATCTCGTCTGCTGGGACCGGAGGTGCTGCTACAGCGACTCTGTTTTGCTGCCCTGTGCCCAGTGTCACCTTCCATCCGTCCACTGTGAGCCTGTGTTTGTCTTTAGAGCTGGGATCACTCTCCTGGAGGCAGCATATAGTGGGAGACTGTTTTCATCCAGCCAGCCACTCTGTGTCTTTTGATTGGTAAATTAAATCCAGCCTGCCCTAGTGGCTCAAAGGGTAAAGAATCTGCCTGCAATGCAGGAGACCCAGGTTCAATTCCTGGAGGAAGATCCCCTGGAGAAGGGAATGGCAGCCCACTCCGGTATTCTTGCCTGGAAAATCCCATAGGCAGAGGAGCCTGGCAGGATACGGTCCATGGGTCGCAAAGATACAGTCCATAGGGTCGCACAGAGTCAGACATGACTGAGCAACTAACACTTAACATTCAGGGTGATTACTCATAAGTGAGGACTTAGTACTCCCATTTAATCTTTTGTTTTCTAGTTGGCTTGGTGGCTTTGTGTATTATTTTTCTCAGTTTCCTCTTTTGTATAGTTTTCGTCTCTGCTCTAGTTTTATGTGTTTTTGGTTGGTTGGTTGGTTAACACGAGCTTTGTATAAACTATGCCATAGATAAAATAGTCCTTTTTAAAGAAATATCTGTTTATTTATTTAGCTGCATCAGGTCTTAGCGGCAGGCTCAGCAGTTGTGGTGCATGGGCTTAGCTGCCCTGATGCATGGAGGACTTTAGTTCCCCAGCCAGGGATTGAACCCACGTCCCCTGCGTTATAAGGCAGATTCTTAAACATTGAACCACCAAGGAAGTCCCCAAATAGTCCTTTTTATGGCTAATGGTATCTTATCTTCATTTTCCTATACAGGTTCATCCTTTTTCTCTTCCCATTTTACATTTTTGGTTCCTCAAATTATCCCTTTTTATGTTGTGAGCTTGTTACCAAACGGAAATAGCTATAGTTATTTTTCCTACTTTTTTGTCTTTAATTTTTATGCTATAAAAATTAGGTGTTTAAAAACCTATTCTAATAGAGTTGCAATTTTCTGATTCTATTTATCATCTTTTTCAAAGGTTTGTGTATTTTGATTGTTTTGTTTCTGGTAGTAGAGCTTTCAACATATCTTATAAGGAAGGTGAGTGTTGATGAATTCCTTCAGCTTTTGTTTACCTGGGGAGTCTTTATATCTGAATGACAGCTTCACTGGATAGAGTATTCTTGGGGGATAATTTTTATCCTTTAGTATTTTGAGAATGTCATTCCACTTGCTTCTGGCCTGCAGGATTTCCGCTGAGAAATCTGCTGATAACCTAATGGGGGTTCCTTTGTAAGTTACCATCATTTTTCTCCTGTTGCCTTTAAATTCTTTTTTTTTTTTTTTTGCCCTCGACTTTTGACATTATTAATATAACGTGTCTTGGAACAGATTTTTTTGCACTGAGATAATTAGTTATTCTCTTAAATTTATGGACCTGTATATCAGTTCCTTCCCCAGGTTAGGGAAGTTCTCAGCTATAGTTTCTTTATATAAATTTTCTGTCCTCTTCTCTCTTCTCATTTGGGATACCCATTATTGTAATGTTGCACTTCCTGAAAGTGTCAGGTAGCTGTCATAGAATTTCCTAATTTTTTATTTTAGATCTTAATTCTCTTTCCTCTTCTCTCTGTACCACTTGTAGTTTTCTATCTTCAAACTCAGTAATTCTATCTTCCATATGATCTGCTCTATTTCTAAAGCATTCTAATGCATTCTTCATCTTGCTTATTGAGTTCTTCAGGTCCAGTATTTCTGTTTGGTTCTTTTTTAGATTTTCATTCTCTTAGATAAAGTTTTTCTTCTATTAATAAGTTTTATTCCTGAGCTCATTGAACTGCCTTTCTGAGTTTCCTTTTAGCTCACTGAGTTTCTTCATAACAGCTATTTTGAATTCCTATCTATTACATTGCAATATCCCTTGACTTTAAGTTTTGTTTCTGGAAAATTGTCGTTTTGCTTTTGTTATACACTATTACTGCGATTTTTCATGGTGCTTGATGCATTGTTCTTCTGCTGGTGCTTTTGACGTTGCTAACACCTTTTCTTCTTTAGGTAAAGCGTTTGTTTTTCCTTGATTCTCAGATACAACAGGTTAGAAGCCAGAGGCCTCTCGTTTGTTTCCAGAAGGTGGCACTCTAGTACACCCGGGCTGATGGAGCTCCTCAGTTCAGTTCAGTCACTCAGGCGTGTCCCACTCCTCGTGCGGTTGTGTAAGTCTGGTATTCCTCTCATCTTCGGTCCGCACAGTACTGCTCCATCTCTCAAGGTGACCAATCAGCCATTTGATGGCAAACAGTTACAGTGGACGATTTCCCCTCTTTAATTTACTCAGCGTCAGCGATATGTTTTTCATTTATAAGTTCTGTTGCCTGGAGTAAGTCATACTCTCTAAGAAAAGAAGTTAAGCCTTAGAAGTAAGAGCAAAACTGGGACAGATCAGCATCTTGGCCAGGCCACTGAGGTCTCAGAGAATATCTGATTTAACGTAATTTAGTGTAATAGGTTCCACTTGACATTGCCTCAGACCCAGGGGCCGATTTTATGGCAAATGAGTTGTTTCAATGTATGTGTGACTGTGGAATCCACTGGACTTATCATTCATCACTGTATGCAGAAGATGCTGGCTTGAAAGAATGTTAGAATGTCTCTGAAACACACAACTAAGGCATCAGGTTGGGGGTGGGGAGCTGCTCTCCTAGATGAGGCGTGTGTTTTGAGCTGAAGGCCATTGTAAGGTGCTGTTCCGTAGTGGTGAGCTAGAATGCATGGGTCTGAGAGCCAAGAGCAGGAAGTGGGCACACCCACTCTCGCCATCACTCCTGGTTTCCAGTTCGGGGAAAAGGTGCACCTGTCCGTAAACCTTTTGCCTGTGTTGGGTTAGCGATCCTTGAAGAAGAAGGGAAAGTGGTTGCCAGACTGAGGCCAGGCTGGAGCACCAGGATCAGATCGTTGAAGGAGTTCAGGATGCGCATGGATGGCCCGGAGCCGGGAGGCTGATCCCTGCCGAGGGAGACACCGGATCAGAAAGGCAGGTCGGGGCACCTTCCCCGCAGAGGGTCACAGTTCACCGCACACCCCAGGCGGTAAACTGGAAAACATAATGCACAGTCCTGGCCACAGCTACAGCAAGGGCAGGAACGCTTGCCTGGGCTCTGAGGGGGAGGAGAAGACGAACAGAAAACGTTTCTGCTCTCAGAATTCCAAACCACAGCAACTCACGGTGGGTCTGGGGCCAGAAGCCGCTGTGCTCACGGAGGAGAAAAGTCAAAATTTAGTCTAAAGACGTCTCAGTGTGACAGATGCCCGTCAGAAACAAGCTCTGAAGGACAACGCGTTGTCAAATCCTGGTCTTTTTCAAGTCTCGCAAATAAATTTCTAAGGCGCTTGAACGTAAAATCAAAAATCACAAAACACACAAGGGAATAAACCACCTTGAACCATGTCAGCAGCAGAAAGCAAAATTACAGCCTCAAAAGGCGTAGGCATAGGAGTAGCATGCCTACTGATATGGCACGCTCCAGAATGTTTTACCAAGCCTGGGGTTTCCCTACACCCTACTGCAACCTTAGTAAACCATCATTTCCTTAATCTGTTCTCTGTTATCAAACTTGAGTGTATCATCTGTTTTCTGCTGGGACCCTGTTTGAATAAGTTGATTAGTTCCTGGACACTTTACCCATCTTTGTTAATATGTGAATGCCACTTCATTTTTATTATATCTTTCTGGTTCTGTATCAGTGGTGTAAAGAATCTAGTTCTTATTTCTGGTGTCTACTGGTGTTTACTTTTGCCGCACTCTCTTATCAGTTCTATTTTGTATGTTGATTCTGTGGGTTTTCACTGGGTAAATGGATGATCATACAATCTCCGAATAGTAAAAATTTATCTCTCTTTTTCTTTCAGGTTTATACTTGCTCTTTTCTCCTTTGAGTATTGGCCAGAACTATACTGGGGATTGTGGACTTTATCTTGAAGGGACTTTATTTCCCAAAGTTTTTCCACTAAGTGTAATTATTGCTGTATGTTTTGGGTTCAACCTTGACTAAGGTAAAGAAATTCTATTGTATTCAAAACTTACTGTAAAAAAAAACAACTAATAAATAGATACCTTTATGAAATAAATTGAACTTACAAACATTTTTAAATTTAGCTCTCCATTAAGAAAATGAGAAAGAAAATCACAGACTGAGGGAGAATATATGTATACAAAGGACCTGAATACTCATAAGTCAAGAATATAAAGAAAACAACCCAAATTTAAAGCATGGGAAAAGGACTTGAAGTAACTTTACATAGAAGGATCTATGGATGGCAAATGCACATGTGAAAAGATGCTAAGTATCATTAGTCACCAGGGAATGCAGAGTATAGCCACAATTATGTACCACTTCATACCCGTGGTAGTGGGCAGAATTTAAAAAACTAACAATACCAATGTTTTATGAAGTTAAAGAATCACAAATCTCTGCTACTTTACTGGCTGAAGCAAAATGGTTTCCCCACTTTAGAAAACTGATAGCTTTGGCAATTTCTTATAAAGTTACATAGACACCTCCCACGTCCATCGGTAATCCAACTCCTAGGAATTTATCCAGGAGGAATGAAAACACATGTCTGCACAAAGACTTGCCCAAGAATGGTTATTGCAGCTCTGTACGTCAGGATCAAAATATGAAAACAATGCAGATGTGTGTCTGAGGCAGCTGGATAAACAAATTATTTTGGAATGTAGTAGTGAAAAACAGTAAACTCAATGAGGTACCATTACACGCCAGTCACGATGGCTGCTATCCAAAAGTCTACAAGCAATAAATGCTGGAGAGGGTGTGGAGAAAAGGGAACCCTCTTACACTGTTGGTAGGAATGCAAACTAGTACAGCCACTATGGAAAACAGTGTGGAGATTCCTTAAAAAACTGGAAATAGAACTGCCATATGACCCAGCAATCCCACTCCTGGGCATACACACTGAGGAATCCAGATCTGAAAGAGACACGTGCACCCCAATGCTCATCGCAGCACTGTTTATAATCGCCAGGACATGGAAGCAACCTAGATGCCCATCAGCAGACGAATGGATAAGGAAGCTGTGGTACATATACACCATGGAATATTACTCAGCCGTTAAAAAGAATTCATTTGAATCAGTTCTAACGAGATGGATGAAACTGGAGCCCATTATACAGAGGGAAGTAAGCCAGAAAGATAAAGATCATTACAGCATACTAACACATATATATGGAATTTAGAAAGATGGTAATGATAACCCTATATGCAAAACAGAAAAAGAGACACAGAAGTACAGAACAGACTTTGGGACTCTGTGGGAGAAGGTGAGGGTGGGATGGTTCGAGAGAACAGCATGTATATTATCTATGGTGAAACAGATCACCAGCCCAGGCTGGATACATGAGACAAGTACTTGGGCCTGGTGCACAGAGAAGCCCCAGAGGGATGGGATGGAGAGGAAGGTGGGAGGGGGGATCGGGATGGGAAACACATGCAAATCCATGGCTGATTCATGTCAATGTATGACAAAAACCACTACAATATTGTAAAGTAATTAGCCTCCAACTAATAAAAATAAATGAAAAAAAAAGTGAAGATAAAAAAAAACAGTGAACTACTTATACATGAAACAACATGTTTTAATCTTTTCTTGTTTGGAGTCTTATTATTTCCTTCTCTATTTTTTGAAACAACTTTTACAAGACAGGAAACTAGTGTTTACTGAAGGCTAGTGGAATTTACCAGTAAAACCAGTCGGGTGTGTTTTCTGTGTGTATGTGACGTCTCCCCATGTGACAGACTACCCCAGGACCTGGTGACTTCAAACCACACGCAGTAGTTACTTCACAGTTTTGTGGCGCAGTTGCCTCTCACCCAGGTCTCCCAGGTAGTGATTCAGGGCTCTGCCGGGGGAGGACCTGCGTTGCATCTCAGGACCTGCGTGGGTCTTGGCCAGCCTGGGAAGGCCACGTCCCAGCCCAGCCGCACGCTGTTTACAAGCCACTGGTTCACACGGTCTGTTGGCAGGAGACTCAGTCCCCGGCTCTGGCGTCTCCTTCAGGGAACCCCTGACAAGGCTCCTGGCTTCCCCAGAGCAGGGCTGGGAAGGAAAGGAGGAGGAGGACAGGGTGGGGGTGATGGTCTCCACGTGGGCAGTCGCCTAGCGACACCCGACCACTCTGCCACATCTGATTCCTTAAAGAGAGTCGCCAGATCTGGTCTACGCTCAGAGGCGCCAATCCCAGGAGACAGGCCACTGGGAACCACTTCAGAGGCTGCCCTTCTGTGTATGCGTGTGTGTGTGAGTGTGTATACGCGTGCATGCACGTGGGCATGCTCCCTGAAAGGGACAGTTGGCTAATTCTGTTTGAAAACCTTGCATACGTAGTGGTCTATTTAATTTTTACATTTCTCATGCCAATTTTTACATGTTTTACATCTCTAGGAATTTATCTGACACAGGTAGTTTTTCAGATTCATTTGTATGTGTTCTTTCCTAATCACCTTTAAAATTTTTTCAGGTATCCGTGGTTATCTCCCCTTTCATTACATGTTTTGCATGCTTGCATCTTTTCCCCTGTCCCCTTCAGATACCTTTCTTATTAATCTTTTTCACAAACCAGATGCTGTTTCTGTTCATCTCTGCTGGTATTTTTTCCTTTTCTAGCGCATTCATTTCTGTTCTTATTTTTATTTTCTTTCATGATGTTTCTTTGTTATTCCATTGCTCCTTTTCCAGACTCTTAAGTTGGACAATTAGCTTGTAATTTTTAACCTTTTAAAATTTTCTACTAAACATATTTAAGGTTATAATTTCACCTAAAAGCACTTCTTTAGCATGTCCACACATTTTAACATGCGTTTTCATTATCCTTTGATCATCAGCATTATTCATTTCCCTTATTTTCTCTTAACCAAGATTTACTTAGTAATGGGTTACTAGATTTCCACACATGCAGGATTTTTTAAAAACATAACTTTGCTATTAATTTCTAATTTTATTGAATAAATTATAATTTCTACCTGAATAAATCATGCGTGGCAAGTTCTCAGGGAGATGCTCCTCTTCCTGAGTGGGTTCAGTCCTGCCAGGCCTGCCTGTGTGGGGGGCTCACCCAGATCTCTGCTCGCTGTGGGGCCAGAAGCATCACCTCCCCCGACTCTGGCCACCGCCCCCCGGGCAGCAAGGCACAAACAAAGTCATTTGGTTTTCAGCTCCCAAGCTTCCCTTTCTCTTCTGCACATTCAGCTCTGTGTTGAAAGGACCGTTTGCAACAGGCAGTACTGTCCAGTGAAGTATTTGAAGTGGAGGATTTCAGGTAACCCAACTTCTGCGTTGCTTATAACTGGAACAGATTCAACAAGACAGAAGGAAAGGGTGTGACGGGGGTCTCGGTCTCCAGCGCTGACTGCTGCGGGCCCCGGGGTCTCTTTCCCTCAGGCCGTCCTCTGAGCCCATGCAGCCCTGCAGGGTTGGGGGAGTGGAGCCCCAGCGCCCCGGTTCCCAGGCCCCCCTCTGGCACAAGTTACCTGTTCAACCTTAAGAACAATCACTCTCTTCTGTCAATCTGGCTTTCCCGTTTGGGAAATGAAAGTGCCAAAGAGACACCAGATACAACATTAATAAGCTTTCTTTTTTTTTCTCTAACTTCTTATTTAGGTTATCCTTTTTTTGGTCTCTGTCGTTTTTTTATTTTTTTTAATTAATAAAGTATGATAACACATTTATAGGCATATTAGAAAATACAGAACAAGGCTACATATAGTTCCACTATACATTACAGTTATTTTTTAAGTAAATAAATTTTTTTAGTTGGAGTTTCAGTATCAAACTCTCAAAAATTAATAGAATACCTATACAGAGAAGTAGATGAATATAGTAGACCAGAAAAGCACTATGAACCAATCCAACATAACCAATATGTATATAATTTTCACACAACAGTAGGATACAGATTCTATTTAAGCTCCTATAGACTAGGAGACACTGGAACACATCCAGGGACATAAAACAAGGTGCAAAACTTCAGTCTAGAGGTATTGAAATCATACAGAGTGCTCTCTTATCACTGTGGAATTATGTTGAAAATCAATATCAAAAGATATTTGGAACTAATCCACATGTTTTAAAGTGCCATGTGACATTTACCAAGAGAGATCTTCAATTAGCCATCAAAGCCTCAATAAAGATAGGCTGAAGAAAAGAGGGTGATTGCAGAGAAGAAAGCATTTAAATGAGAAATTAGTATCACAATGAGAAATTAATATTATAGGTACTTTAACCAAAATCCCACGTATTTGAAAATTAAATGTCTAGTTTTAAAACGGAAGAGGCTCCCTTTTCCTAATACTTTCCAGCCTCGAAGAAAGGACCAAGCTCATCCTGCTGACATTATTATATTGTGATTGTTACTGGGGAAGGCATGGCTCTCATCAGCAATGACGTGCCTTTTCACTAGGTCCCCCAGCTTCTTTGGGGGAATGGAGGTAGGGGGTAGGGGGAGCAACGCCAGGAGCCCTGGGTCCTCCTTATAGCTCAAGTCTGGTCTCTGGGTTTGAGCAACTAGCCCTTCTCTGCCACTTGGCCCATTTTACAGATGAGGAAACTGACTCGGAAGAGTGGAAGCTCACTAGCTGTGATCTGTCTTCCGCAGTAACTGAGGGCCAAGGATGACACCACGGGGGTACCTTTGCAGAGCTGCCAGGAGCCCTCGCGGGATGGCCCTGGAGGCTGAGGACACAGACTCCACAGCTCACCCGGGCCACCCCCCAGCGCGCAGGGGCGCGGGCCAGGGATGCTAATTTTGCTCCCAGGGTGACTCTGACGCGAACCTCTGATCAAGAACTACGGCATGTCCAGGGGCTCCGCTCGCACTGAAGCTGTTTGGATTACTCGGCTCCTCTGTCGTCTCCCGGTTAGCGCAGTTTCTGCCCACGCAGCATCTCTGGAGTCCCGGCGATTCTCGGGGCATCAGAGGAGGGAAGGGTTCACCTGCCCTTCCCGCCCCAGGACGGCCGCCCCAAGAGGGCGCGGGCACCCGTCCCCGCGGGGCCTTACTGAGTGCCCTGTCTGTGAAGGATGACACGTCTGCCTGCTGGGTCCCAGGATAACCCCCCGGGCAGCGACCCCGTCCTTGAACAAACCCGGGGATTGCTTTCGCGACTGCAGGGCGCGCCGCTGGTCCCGGAGGCCTACAGCGCGGCCTGCTGGAGCAGCCGGTTACGCCCTGCGGCCGCTGGGTCCCCGCGCAGGGGCTGAAGGCGGGTGCTGACCTCCGCATCCACACCCGGCGCTGCTCCAGTTAGCCTTTTCAGCAGCACGGATTTCCTAAGGACAGCGACAGTACCAAAATCTCCCCCAAACGCAGGGCTGAGAACGCCGTGAGAACAGTGGGTCGGGGAGGGAAAGTGTTGGAGTTCTTCCAAACAAAGCATCTTTGGCTCTCAAAGGCACATTTGGGAAATCTAAGGTCCTTCCACGGTTACTGAAAGTTTCCACAGAGGCTGAGATTCCTGTGAAGTCCCCGTGTTCTCAGTACCTTCCCCTGCCTCCCAGACTACTGCACCACTCCATTTCTGCAGAAGGGTCAGGAGCCTCCCTCAGGTTCCATGGCATTACTTAATGAGATGTGTCCAAGATGAATGGATAAAGAAGTAGAGTGTGTGTGTGTGTGTGTGTGTGTGTGTGTGTGTGTGTAGTGGCTTTCCTGGTGACTCAGTGGAAAAGAATCCTACTAATGCAGGAGACACAGGTTCCATCTCTGGTCCAGGAAGATCCCCTGGGGAAGTAAATGGCAACCCACTCCAGTGTTCTTGCCTGGGAAATCCCATGGACAGAGGAGCCTGGGGGGCTACTGTCCATGGGGTCGTCAAAGAGTCAGACATGACTTAATGATTAAACAACTATATATACAATTAAATATTAATATAGTTTATTAATAATATATAAATATAAAATAGAATTTAAATTATATTTTATATAAATAAAATAAATTATAATATATAAAATATAATAATATATTAAATATATAAGATTAAACAACTATATATATAGTATATATATATATAGACACAGTGAGTAAATAACAACTATACACATACACAATGGAATAATACACAACCATAAAAAAAGAATGAAATAATGCCATTTGTGGTAACATGGATGGGTCTAGGGATGATCAAACTCAGTAAGTCAGACAAACGCATATTTTTACAAATATTAGGTAAATCAAACTTATGGTTAAGAAAGGAGAAGGAGGGGTGGATAAATTATAAGCTTGAGATTTACAGATACACACTGCTATATATAAAATAAACGGCAAGGACTCACTGTATAGCATGGGGATCTATATATCTTGTGATACCCTATAATGGAAAAGAATCTGAAAAAGAATAGATATATACATAAACTTATAACTGAGTCACTTTGCTATATATCTGAAACTAGCACAACACTGTAAATTAACTATAATTCAATTTTTTCAATGGTAAAGAAAAAAATAGAGTAAGTCCTATTTCCAGTGGCTGAGTAATCTCAGCCTTGAAAGAAAAGGCAAGGACAGACCACCGAAAGTAACTTTAAAGGTTGGACTCCATATAACTCTACTCCTTTTCTTCCTCTGTCCCTCTCAACCTGAGCAGGTCTAAATGTCAGCCTGGGGTAATCTAAAGGACGTGAGCTTTGAAGTAAGGGAGTTTTTGTTGCTCAGTCACTCAGTTGTGTCCGACTCTTTGTGACCCCATGGAGTGCCCCACGCCAGACCTCCCTGTCCTTCACCATCTCCTGTAATTTACCCAAACTCATGTCCATCGAGTCGGTGATGCCATTCAACCGTCTCATCCTCTGTCATTCCCTTCTCCTCCCACCTTCGGTCTTTCCCAGTATCAGAGTCTCTTCCAATGAGTCAGTTCTTCACATCAAGTGGCCAAAGTATGGGAGTTTCAGCTTCAGCATCAGTCCTTCCAGTGAATATTCAGGATTGATTTCCTTTACGATGGACTGGTTGGATCTCCTTGCAGTCCAAGGGACTCTCAAGAGTCTTCTCCAACACCACGGTTCAAAAGCATCAATTCTTCCGTGTTCAGCCTTCTTCATGGTCCAACTCTCACATTCATACATGACCACTGGAAAAACCATAGCTTTGACCATGTGGACCTTTGTTGACAAAGTAGAGTCTCTGCTTTTTAATACGCGGTATAGGTTGGTCATAGCCTTTCTTCCAAGGAAAGTCAGGGAGATTTGGGTTCAGATCCCAGTTCTGACATTTAACTGCTGGATACAGGCAAAACTAGTTAATCTTTCTGAACATGATCATTCCTCAGCTGGGGACATCAATGAGAAAGGAAGTGACATGTGGAGCTTGGTCCCAGGCTCTCGGAAGTGGGTGGGATCTGTCCTGAGGATACAAGGTCAGCCAAGGACAGCGGGTGGAAATTGGCAGTGCTCTTCTCTTGATTTTCTGGGTGAAATGGCCAAGGAAGCAGGAAAGGTCCAGAGACACGCTGGGGCCTGAGGACCTACCCCAACCAGAGCGCCACCAGCCCTGGAAGGCACCCGGGCCCACATCGTGCCCTCCATTCAGCCCCGAGCCTCCTCCGGGTGCCTCCCTGGAGGCAGCAGCTCCCGCCTTGCCCCAAAGTCTGGCCTCTACCCCCATGGGCTTACTGGGCCAGCAGCTGAAGAGGAGGAGGGAAAGACAAGTTCAAAAAGTGAAAGGTCTGGAGGGTCCCGGACGAAGATAAAGGATGGGGTCTTATCCTTTAGCCGGCAGCCAGCACTGGGCCCCCAGCTTCCTCTCGTCCTTTCGGGCACCTCGCACGCCGCACGGGACGTGGTAAGCGGAGTCTCCTGTCCGGGGCACAGGGCTGAGCGGTGAGAGCCAGGCCCAGGGCAGTTCCTCTGGCCGCTCAGGATGGGACTCAGGGGCAACTGCCCAGCCGCTGACCCCGTGCAGATCACTTACCCCTCCGAGGCCAGCGTGCTCGTCTGTGAAGTGAGAATAATGATTTCACAGAGTGGTTGGCAAGATTAAGTTAGGTGATATATTTTCAACACAACACATTGTATGGTAAAAACTAAAAGAGCGCCAGCATTTTGGCTGTTATCTTCATCATCGTAAGATGGTTTCTCTGATTTTTCTGGCTTCCTGTTGCTTGTGTTGTTCTCCTAGGGGGTCCTCCAACCTCAGGGTGCTCCCAAGCTTAATAACGAGAGCTCCTGGGGGTAGAAACATTTTGCATCACTCCCTGTTCAAAGCTTCCTGCATCACCTGGAGGCCCTGCAAGAAGCCAGGGAAGAAGCCTGTGGTCGGAGAGCGCCCCCTTCAGGTCTAGATAATGACTTCCTCTCCCCAGCGCAGTGTTTGGTCCAGAGCAGACAGCCAGAGCCCGGTTTAGCGCTTGGCTCGAGGAAGCACATTTACCTTCATCCGTCCACAAGCACCTGTGGGTCATGAACACACATCACGGAGACCCAGATCCTCGTCAGGTCTATGGGACGCCTCCCTGAGGACACGCCATAAGTTTGCAACGGCCAGCTGATGCTGCGAATCTGACATCCCCTCCCATCTGATTCCAGGCGGGTGTGACCTAAAGGAGACGAGTATGGGCCAGTCAATCAGCCTCTAGCAACCTCACCTCTGCCGCTGGGTTACTGTGTTTTATTTGTTGCCCGGGAGGGCGTACTTGGCGGAGACAGCAGGAGCGTTAGGGAACACATAGAAGGCAAGGAGATGGGAGGGGCGCGTGGCCCCAGGGACTCTCTGATGCGAGCATCCGGTCATATGCAAGCCGGGGAAGGAGAGCGTGGGCCCCGGGGCAGGGGTTCCCAGGGATGGACAAGACTGCACTGTCCCCCTGGGAGCTGCCCCTGAGTCTGGGACAGGCCGGGAGAGGCCAGCTGGCAGGCAGGGGCTCCTGGACACCGCACTGCCAGGGTCCAGCCTGCTCCAGAGATGCCCGTTCACCCAAACGTGTATCTCATGAGATCAGGGAACCTGCGATGCCCGCAGGACTCCTGGGAGGCCGGAGCCCAGAGTGGCCCCTGGCAGGGCCAGGAGAGGTCATCAGGAGGCCCTCTGCAGGCTCCGTTTCAGAAGCCTGGGCCGGGCCCTGGCACTGGAAGATGCCCGCTGGGCAGGGCCGACTCCTGTCCACACAGGCCTGCGGAGCGCGGCGCCCGAGGGCAGGCTGTGAGTCAGCACCCGCGCCTCCTGGAGTCGGAGTCCGCAGCTCGGACTTACGGGGCTGGGCCGGGCCAGAGGTGGGGACCCCTGGGGCCTCTCGGCAATGCCGCCACGCTCCACGGTCCTCCACGCTCCAAAACAGCAGTACCGGAGCCCCCGATGCCAGATCTCGGGGGGCCTCTGGGGAGTGATTCGGGGAAGCCCTTCAGTGAGAGCTGCCTGGGAGACCCGCCAGGTAATGGCTCCGACGCGATCGCCCTCCCCACGCTGCGCTGAGCTCCAGGGTGTGGCCTGCCGGGCTGGCTTGGTGTCTGTGCACGCAGCCAAGAGGTTCCCACCTTGATTCCCGAGGTGGGAGGCGCGGGGGACCTGGACCTGCGCCCCGCCCCCCCAGCATGGGTGGCCAGGCTCCTGGGGGGACACTCTGGACACTCGTGCTCCAAAGCAGAGTCTTGTTTAATATACCCGGTTGTACGTAGATGCATATATACCACTGATGCATATATATATATATATACACAAAGAAAGAAAGAAAAGAAAGAAAAACTGCACAGCAACCAACATAGCAATAGACAGACTACTTCATCACCAGTCTGAATTTAGTAATATTTTCCCCCATTGTTAATTTACAGATTTAATGCGATTCCAGAGTTGACAAGGAGCTATGCAGTTGACTACCTCCTCTATTAATGGTGGCTTTGAAAAGTTGTCCAATCCTTTGGAAAGTTACTTGGCACTATCTATAAGGAATCATAAAAATATTAAAGCCCTTTGGCCCGTAATCTTACCTCTGGGAATCTATCTTAAGGAAATAATCCAAACTATAAGAAAAACCGGATGCTCACAGTTGCTCACTGCAGTATCGATAACGATGAAAGATTGGAAGCAATTTGAGTGCTAACTAATAGAGTGATCATGGTACATTATGGAAAGAATATTATGCAGATATTAGAATTACTGCATAATAACTTCAACGAACAAAGCAGAGTTCAAGTCTCTATTGTTACCACAGGTAAAAATCTCAGAAGCTAAAAGTTCAAAAAAGTATACTTAACAAATTGGGGTAGCAGGTGGCTATCTCCTTTCTGAATGTACTCCGCTTTTTCTGCCATAATAAGAGAAATTAAAACCAGGGCAAAGTTGAATTAGAAAAGTGTACTTTGATCTTTGCGACTTAAGTAACTGCATCAAAATGAAAGGCAAGAAGGTTTGGCCTGCCAGCTATCACTATTCACTTCCTTAATTGCAGACACAGTTCTGAAGAAGAAGAAAAATTCTTGAACATTTTTGGAACATCTTGGAAACCAAACTGAATAAATGATAGTGAGCATTCTACCTCAAAGCAGCCACTGCAGAGATCGGCCGGGGCTGCACGCCAATGGGGCTTCGGTTAAGCATCGGGGGCATGGGGCGGGCTACCTTCCCACCAAGGGTGGATTCAGGGAAGGCAGGGCTCAGGCCGATCAGAGGCTTTGCTGGATCATGGGAGGACGCTTGTTGAAGAGTCCTACTCGGGATAAAGACCCCTGTTTCTCATCTGCCTCCACAATGGCCCCATCAAAAGCATCCTGCTGAACTCTGCGTTTCTATGTTTCTGTTTAGTTACTCAGTTGTGTCTGACTCTGCGACCCCAGGCACTGTAGCCTGCCAGTCTCCTCCGTCCATGGACTTTCCCAGGCAAGAAAACTGGAGAGAGTTGCCATTTCCTTCTCCAGGGGATCTTCCTGACCCAGGGATCGAGCCTGCATCTCCTGCATTGGCAGGCAGATTCTATAACCACTTAGCCACCGGGGAGCCCTTTATATATTTCTATAAGTCATCTCAAATTCCCACTGAACAAGATGATTACCTTTAAGTAATACATCTAGATTTAAACAACAACAAGAATTTACTGCATGCCCAGCACTATCAAAGGACTGTGTAGACTCTTCAACAAGGTGCCTGCCCTCACATCGGTCTGGGAGACTGCAGATGAAGGGATAAATGTAAACCAAGAAATGAATGAACGGAGGAGACCAGAGTTCTACTAGACAAAGGAGGAGAAGGAGATGAGAAGAGAGGGCACAGGGAGAGACACCCACATTAAAAAAAAATAAGACATCCTGGGAGGATAAGGAGCCCATGAACCACAGAACCCACAGAGACAGAAGAGCATCACTGGAAACCAGATGGAGCTTTGGTTTGGCTTCATGGTCCTGCTTTCTGTTTGGGGAACTAGGGAGCCTCGTTTTTATTCAAGGGCAAACACTTCTTGTTCCTTTTGGTTTATGGGAGAAATTTCAATCACGTCCTTAGGACAGCGCAACACTCAGGCTGTCATTCCTTTGAACGATACAGGGGACAGGTGAGTAGCGAGTCAGGGCCCTTTGCCTGCCGCACACTCACGGCCCTGCCAGCTCCGAGCCCATCAATCTCGGGCGGCTGACACAGTCAGCTTCTACTGTCAGGCTGCTGAATATGGCTTTGGCCCCGGGTCAAAGATTACTTGAAAGCTTAAACGGACGCTAAAATTATTCTGGTCTTCTTTTATTGCTTGAATGATGAACTAAGATATCATTCCTGAAGGATACGGCCTGGATTTTTATTACTGTGCAGATAAGTGACTCCTGCTATCAAATTAAAAAGCTGTGCTATCTTTTCCGAGAGTTCATATGACACTGGGACAGGGACATCATTGAGTGTTTTTTTTAAGTGAATTTAAGACCACATGGGAATTTCTGCATCCATCAGTCAGCATCCCCAGGGTATCAACTTGATGTGATGTACTATGCTGGCAAAGCAGGTTAATACACACATGTGCATTATGTTAATACACCTACAGATATTACACATACACACACACACACGACAGGAGTCCAGCTCCCAGAGTGCTCTGAGCGAGCCTCTTAGATCAGAGGGAACTCAGAGTATAGAAAGGAGTCCAGTCCTGCCTGTGAGGGTGGGTGAATCAGAGCTGACACGTGGCAACGCCACGAGCACCAGTTCACAGCGAGGCCGGGCGATCTTCCACCTGCCTCCCCCCACGGCTCTGACCTCGTCCGCCCAGCCCCTCACCTGCCCCCATCATTCTGACACCCGTCCCCAGAGAGTCAGGACACCCCCGCCAGGGCCCCGTCAAGCTCCCCCACTGTCGTAGACATCTCTGTGACTGTTCCTTCATGTTCCTTTGGCTTTCCCCCGACTCCACGGTCCAAGGAAGGCTTTCCCTGGCCACCCCATCTCTATATAAAAGCACTCCCCCTTTGGATCTCTGTTCCTGGCATTATTTTTGCCCTCAGCACTTACTGCTGTCTATCAGAGCATATAGTATATTTATCTATACGGCTACCGTCCTTCTCCCCTGCGAAAGCCCCATGAGGAGAGGACATGTCGTCTGTTTAGCTCCGGCTCCATCCCTGGAGCCTCGAACAAGCCCAGAACGCAGCAGGCGTCTCGGACGGTCACCAGGTGTCATCAGGCGAATGTGCGCAAAGGCGCTTCTGTGTTCCCTGGCCTGCCAGGGGCTTCGCGTAAGTCACGTGTTGGAACCCTCTCAGCAGCTCCGCGGGGCAGAAGCTATTTTAGGAATTTAAATGTTTGTCCTTAAGCCCACGTGATGTTTTGGAGTCCTTCTCAGGGGAGTTTCCCAACAGCTTTCACAGGGCCAGGCCCGTCACTTAGTAAATTTTCCCTGGCCCGAGGACTGCATAGACACTCAGCCAGGCGTTTCAAACTGCGGATACGTTCATTCCCAGTGGGAGGGAAAACCGCCCCACAGTGGGAGGGGACATGGGCAAACCTACGGATGATTCATGTTGATATCTGGTGGAAACCAGCACAGCACTGTCAGGCAATTATCCTTCAGTTGAAAATAAATTTATTTAAAGATTCAAGAAAAAAAAGCTGCCCCACGAACAGGCATGAGAACCACAGGCCGTGGATGGTCTTTCCTCTGTAGCCAGACCCACGTGGAAACCACACCATCGGCGGCATAGCTACAGCCCTTCGGCATCCTTCTCGGCCTTAAGACCCCCACCTGAAGCCTGGAACATGCGGGGCCAGGCCCGATCGCCTCGCCCGCAGGCAGCGCTGGAGGGAGGGCTGGCCCCTCTCCTGGCCCCCAGTTTCCCTTCTCCTGCTTCTCTGCCCCGCTCTGATCCCGAGCCTGCCTGGACCTCCAGGCTCTCATGCCTACAGGCTTCCAGTTGGACGCCAGCTAGAGGCACTGGCAAGACAGATGAAGGGCAGGAAGAGTCCCGTGTTTCCTCCAACTGCCCACGGCAAGGCCATCATGAATCCGGCAGCGGCTATGGGGCCCAAAGACGTCCTCTCCTCACGGGCCTCCCTGCAGAAGTGTGGGGCGAGTTTCCCGCTGTCCGAAAGCTCTGGATGCTTCACCTGGGTCAAGTATCTTGGGTCAGCGTAGCCCTATCTTTGTCAATAATCTATTTACTGAAGTCTCTTCCATTAACCCTCCAAGGGCCGTCTGACTTCTCCCAGGACCCAGAGAGACGCAGCCTCGCGGCCAGCGTTTAACTTGAGACTCCACTGCCTGCAGATCCACCAGCCGACCAGCTCTTGGACGGGTTCACGGAGGCCTTTCCAGCTCAGCGCTGACCATCAGAGCCTTCTCTGATGATGGAAGCGCCCTTGATCTGCCCTGTCTAAAGTAATGCCCACGGGCCACGTGGTCTCTCGAGCACTTGAAATGGGACAAGTGAAACTAGGAACTGAATTTTTTATTTTATTTTGTCCTTTGATTAATGTTGACTTAAACCACCACATGTGGCCACCACATTGGACAGCCCAGGGCTGGCTGCTTACTCAGTCAACTTACTGCCAGTCGGGCAGTTCTTTGTCTTTCAGATGATGTGTCTGTGTCATCTCTCCCATCCAATTGCTAATCAGGCCCGACCCTGCTTAGCTTCTGAGATGAGACGAGATCAGGCGTGTTCAGGGTGGTATGGCCGTAGACTGTGTCTCGTCTCTTACAGAAGTAGTTCTCCTAATTTCCAAGTTTTTGGTGGGAGACTCGCCTCAGCGCCCCCAGGACCTACAACACCATCATCCAAAAGGTTAGACAGATGGCGAAGGGGGCTGTGCCATAGTAGACATGAGAGCTCCGAACCCAGAGGACCACTGGCCCTCCTGCAGGCGGGACACGTGGAGCCGTGTGACACAGGACTGCTTCCTGGGTCCCCATCTCTGCCCCGCTTCTGTTGCGGAAGTGCGACAAGACTCCCCGTTTACCCAAATAGGAAGGAATTCAGTAAATAAATAATAATGTAACAGTGGGGAGTGCGTTCAGGATTCCCTGGTGGCCCAGACGGTAAAGAATCCACGTGCAATGTGGGAGAAGACCTGGGTTCGATCCCTGGGTCAGGAAGATGCCCAGAGGAGGGCATGGCAACCCACTCCAGCGTTCTTTCCTGGAGAATCCCCATGGGCAGAGGAGCCTGGCGGGCTACAGTCCATAGGGTCGGAAAGAGTTGGAAACGACTGAACGTCCAAGCGCAGCTCAGGCAGTGCGTTCAGGGGGAGGAGTGATTGCTGACCGGGGAAGTGGGGGCGCGGGGGGCGGGGAAGGCGCAGGGCACCCCCAGGCCTGGCTCTGCCCCCTGTCCGGAGCCTGCTGCCCGCAGGAAGCACTCGCTCTGCCCTCTTCTCTGCCAAGGGACCTCCCGGGGCAGTCCAGCAGGTGCCATGCTTCTGAAAGGGAAACCAGTCTCTGAAAACCCGGAGCCCACGGGCCACAGCTACTGACGCCCACGTGCCCTAGAGCCGGGGCTCCCCAAGAGAAGCCACTGCAATGAGAAGCCTGCACGCGGCAACTGCAGAGCAGCCTATTTGTTATGACTCGAGAAAAGCCCACACAGCGATGAAGACCCGGAACAGCCAAAAAAAAAAAATAAAATCATAAAAGAAAAAAGGTTTCTTTTTACAATAACTACTCCATTATATTCACAATCTAGGTCATCTAGATGGGTCATTTAGAATTAGATGGGTCATCTAGTTCTAACTGTAAAACAAACAAAAAAGGAAATCTGTGATCCCTTGGGCAGTGAAAGAGAATATTTGTTTTTAAAATTAATTCTGCAATTTTTATCATTGAGTCATTGATTTTTAGTACCTAATGATTAGTTAGTACCTATATATTTTCTGTTCATTTTTGCAATAATATTTATTAGGTATTACACATACTATATCCCCAGCTGTCTTGATGTATCCTTAAAGAGTTTAAAATCTAGATGTAGCAACAAGGCAGATGCACCTAAAACGATCAAATAAGAACCTAAGACAGATAGACGTGCATCCCAAGGAGGTCAAGAAGCAGGAGATTTTTATGTAAATCTGCCTATGATTTTCAGACACTGGCTTCCCTTTAAAAAGCATGATGTTGTTGTTGTTTAATTGCTAAGTTGTGCCCAACTCTTGGAAACCCCATGGATTTGTAGCCCTCCAGGCTCCTCTGTCCATGGGATTTCCCAGGCAAGAACATTGGAGTGGGTTGCCATTTCCTTCTCCATTAAAAGCATGATACTGATGGACTATCCCACAATCCAAATCATGAAGTGCACTTTACAAAGGCAACAGATTGTGCAATGATTCTAAAAACTGACCTGGCTTCATTCGTGACGTCTTAAAGGATTTAAATCAAAGAATAATTTTCAAAACATGTTTCATAACCACTGAAATAACACTGTTATTCAAGGAAGCTAAGAAAAGTACAGGGACACCTTAAAAATCGCTTGCCTATGCAAGGTCAGTGGATAAGCCGGTTGGACAACTTCGCTTTCAGACTCACAGGCCTGGAAGGTGCACGCTACACCAGACGCTCACACCGTGACTGGCTCACGGTCACGCGTGTTGACTCAAGACCACTGCTGCAGCTCCATTTGTTCCTGTGAACGCCAAGCATACTTCAGTTGGCCGGGTGGTTGACACGGATTCAAGAGGAGTGAGACAAAGAGGATGCGCAATCCTTTTTCATCCCAGGACGGCAGAACCTGTAATGGTTAAGGACACAGACTTAGGAGTCCGTGGTGAATCAGTTTCCTGGCTCTTCCACTGTTCAGCCGTGTGATCCTGGGTAAGCGACCTCTCTGACTCAGCTTCGTCATCTGTAACGTGGAGACCGCAGAGAGTTTAGCTACGAGATGTGTGGGGCCTGGCACACAGTCCACACGCTATCTGAAGGCTCCCTGAATCGTTTCTTAAAGAACACACCAGTTCAGGGACTTCCCTGTGGTCCATTTAAGACTTCACCTTCCAATGCGGGGGGGGTGAGAGTCGGACCCCTGGTTGGAGAGCTAAGATCCCACATGTGCCTCGAAGCCAAAACACCAAAATATAAAACAGAAGCTATGTTGCAACAAATTCAATAAAGACTTTAAAAAAGATCTGCATCAACAACAACAAAAAAAGATCTTTAAAAAACACACAAAAGAATACATGGGACAGTGGTCTCGGGACCCTTTTCCTCAAGACACATCCAGTTGAATGAATCAGCTGGAGAAAAGAAAAGGTGAGGGGTGACAGTCTGGTATCTGCTGCATCCCTGGACACGCCACTTCTCTCCACATGCGTTTATGATCTGTTCTCTTCCTGCCCTACGTGACCCAGAGCCACACCCCCCTCAAGGCAGACAGCCTCCGGGATGGAGGGCACAGACCGCAGTCACTGGGTCGGGGTTCTCCATCTCCATCTCCATCGGGGTTCTCATCCATGCACAGAAGGCCACGGGAGAGCCAGGGGGAGGGAGGAAGGGGCCGGGGGCCTGAGGGAGACAAAGAGAAACGCCGCCTCCCCCGGGCGTTGCATTCCTGAATCAACCCTGGGATGTTTCTGTGGTCACTGGGCCTTTCAGGAGAGCAGCTGCTGAGCGGGACCCTTAAAGCCTGAGCGATGGGCTCCCCTGGTCGCTCAGTGGTCCAGAATCCGCCTGCCGGTGCAGTAGACACGGGTTCAATCCCTGGTCCGAGAAGATTCCCCGTGCTGCGGGGCAACTGAGTCCGTGAGCCACAACTACCGAGCCTGTGCTCTGGAGCCCGAGAGTCGCCCACGAGTGGCCGCTGCTGAAGCCCGCGCACCCTACAGACTGTGTTCTGCAACAAGAGAACAATGAGCAGCCCCCACTCTCTACACCTAGAGAAAAGCCTGCTCAACAGGGAAGACCCAGCACAGCCATAAATCTATCAAATCAATAAATTAAAAAAAAAAAAAAAAAACCCTGAGTGATGAATGAACAAGTCTTCCTGTTGACACAGGGAACTCTGCTCAATGATGTGTGGCAGCCTGGATGGGAGGGGAGTCTGGGGGAGAATGGATCCACGCATATACATGGCTGAGTCCCTCTGCTGTCCTCCTGAAACTATCACACCATTGTTAATCAGCTATAGTCTGATATAAAATTTTTTTTAAAAATTAAAAAACCCGAGTTATGTTTTTACCCCAATAATCCTGGTCATCTGCTACAGGAGCCTCATGGAAATCTACTTGGAATCTTTGTCGTGTTCAGCTGGGGAACAATATCCTCCCCACTGCTCTGAAAACCTGAAGGCAGAAGCCTTGTCTTCTTGCTTTTTTACCTATTCCCCTACCTGGCACCGTGCTTAGGACAGACTAGCACTTGGCACATAGGTTCTGACTGCTGGATCAGATCCTGGCAACCTGTAACAGAACCATTCAAATAGTTCAGCAGCACTCGGGTACGGTGCATTTGCAGCTCTCCCCTGGGAAGGGTTAGGGGATGTGTTGGGGACAGGCAGGGGTTGTGCAAAGGCTCTTCAAGCGTCACAAACCCATCAGGGGATCTGGTCCCCGAAGCCTCACCATCACCTGCCTCTTGCTCATCACTGCTGTGCCATGGGGCCTGGATCCGGCATCACTGACTTTGGCACACATCAGAGGAGCTCTGAAATTCATCCAGGTGCCTCCTCACAAGAAACTGCAGAAGGACTTTAGATCTGCCCAGACCCTTGTTCGTACGTGCATGCTAAGTCAAATCAGTCATATCTGACTCTTTGTGACTCCATGGACTGTAGCCCGCCAGGCTCCTCTGTCCATGGGATTCTCCAGGCAAGAACACTGGAGTAGGTTGCCATGTCCTCCTCCAGGGGATCTTCCAGACCCAGGAATTGAACCCATGTCTTCTGTGGCTCCTGCATTGCAGGCAGATTCTCTACTGCTGAGACACTGGGAAAGTCCCACCCTTGTTCGTAGGCTCCAGCAAACTACTGTTGCTGATAAGTGACTGCTTATTTGAAACATCACTGCTCACTATAAGTGGCCTGGCTTTGGATTTCAGATTGATCTTTAAGAAGGAAAAAAAATGTTAAGTGATTATAGGAACACAGTACTGGTCCGACTGATACAACCGGTATTTCCAGTCTTGAATCATTCACACTTGAACCTCAAGCCATTAGGTGTCTGATTTATGAAAAGAAAAAGAACTAGATTAGCAACTAGATAAACTCTGTCATGGGCTGGAAAAATCAGGTGGTCGGTATCTTCAGATTCTTCCCCTTGTATTCTTTTTACATAAATCTTATAAATCTTTCCGGTAAATCTGTGGAGATGTTTGTTGGAACTTGCAGATTCATTGCATATGCCCTTAATCACATTTAACTCAAATTTTCAGGCTAGTTAGTTGCCTAACTCTCAAGTTTAATGGCTCTATAGAATTGTGGACTCTTGGGCTCCTTCCCTGATAAGCCTTTCATTCCATAGGTAAGGGAGGGCTGGAGAGAGGAACGCCGGGCCCTCAGCCCCGTTTCCTCTGTTACAGCCAAGATGAGCCTTCGTGGGGTCCCACGCCTCCCTCCACCTGCCAGTCTTTATTCTGCTGCCAACTGTCGCCCCTCTTGCAATCACGGGCCACTTCTCAAGAGAAGAGCGTTCAGCCTGCCAGCAGTCATTCCCGGAAACATAGGTATTTTAGTTAATGACTAGCTCACTACTTCCAGAAAGGGGGGGACAGTGCCTTGTGTCCTCTGATGAACTCAGTTCCCTGCCAAAGACGCAGCCACATGAGATGCCAGCCTGCCCAGGGGCACCTCTGTCACCTGGGACCAACCACTGGGAGAAGGGCGACTCTGAGCCACGGGGAATACAGCTGCCATCATGCCAGGCGGAGGGCAGTCCCTGGTGGTGGTGCAGGAGGCTGGGGATGGTGGCCTCCAAGAGCTGGTATGTCCCCAGGGAGGGGGAGAAAGTGCCTCTACTGATTTCCCCGTGAGTTTAACAAAACAGTAAGAACCTGTGTCGTTCCACAGGCTGAGATCAAAAGATCCTGAAGTCGTGGGCTGATGGTCGAAGCTCTTCTCAAGAGCAGCCAGTTAATCTCTTAAACTCTCACCTGCTCTAATTTCAGCCCAAGGATTGCAACACATCAGATACTTGCCTCTCACTTGGCGAGGCTTCTTTCTTACGCTGCCTGACAACCTCAGACATCTTCTGAACATCCGCTATGCCCACAGCTCACTGTGAGGTCTGCTTTGTGATTTCAGACAAAGAGTGGCGTTCATTCTGCCATGCTATGATACTGACGGGGCACTCGTGTGAACTTAGCTTTTAAAGTACCTTCAGAGGAGTGTTTAGGTAGCATGGTAAATCTCAACCGTAGATCGTCAAGTGTAGAGCCATTTTCCATATGCTATCAGAGTGGTGATGGGGACCATGAGAATGTTAGCAACTCAGCACCAAAACTCTAGGGTGTGTAAACGTGATCCATTAGATCACTGATTTCTCAGACATTAATGAAGTGCCCACTAGCTGTCAGGTATTTTACCCAGGCTCTGCGGGTACAACAGAGTGAGAGCAATATTTCCCTTAAGAAAGTTACAGTCGTATTCTAGCTTGATGGTGTAAAACATTAAGTGAGTGTTTTGAGAAGCATACACGGGCGTTATGCGAGCAGGCAAAGAGGACCTAACTCTGCAGTGGAGGGGGAAAGAGGCCCGAAAGTCTTTGTGGAGGCGCAGATGCTGAGCTGAGCGTGAAAGGATAGGGAAGACTTCAGCGATGGTCTTTGGGGAGGGGCGGGGGGCAGGGGGCGGCGAATATGGCAGTGAGAGAGGACAAAGGACAGAACATTCCGGACAGAAGAGATGGTGTATACAAAGACAGAAAAGCCAAAATTGGCATGAAAAGGCAAAAGTTGAAAGTGTTATTCTCTCAGTGCGGACCACTGTAGCCCGCCAGGCTCCTCTGTCCTTGGGATTCTCCAGGCAAGAATACTGGAGGGACTTGCCTTTCCCTCCTCCAGGGGATCTTCCTGACCCAGGGATTGAACCTGGGTCTCCTGCATTGCAGGCAGGCTCTTTACCATTTGAGCCACCAGGGAGGCAAGAAACACTAGGTAAATCATCAGTGCTGTTGAGGCCAAAATGATGGGACTCATAGTGTGAGGGATGCAGCTGGAGAGGCAGGAAGTGCCTGGGGGTCAGCGATGGGTTTCAAGGTGTAGCAACACTGTTAGTTAGTATATCCTTTTCTGTGGCTACATAGAGGATGGATTTAGAGGTGATGAGATGGGAACAAAGAAGACCAGTTAGAAGTTCAGAAAGAGATGATGAGACCCTTGACCAATGACAGCCAGCTGGACAGGCTGTGATGAACTTGAGAGCTACTTAGGCATTAGAACTGGCATGACCTGATCAGGATTAAAATAGGATGGGGGGGAAGTAAAGGAGGGGTAAATTGCAAGAATAACTCAAGGGACTGGCTGGAATCAGCAACTAAAATAGGTTAGGATGAAAGAGAAATGTTAACCTTGTGTGTACGCTGAGAGCTCACATCAGGTGTATGTTCAAGTGACAGACATTGGGCATTTTACTGTCAGAGTCCAAATTGCAGGGAATGGGTTTGGACTAGCGGTACAGACTAGGGGACATCCACATACACGTGGGTTCAAAAGATGCACGTAACTGAGATTACCCAAGCAGAATCCATGAGAGCTGTTAGAACCAGGGGACTCAGGGACTTAGGAGCCCCAACATTTAAATAGAAGGTGGAAGATGAACAGCCCATGAAGAAGCAGAGGACGGATTAAAAAGATAAGGAAGAACAGGAAAGCAGGTCATTCAAAGGTGGTAATGGAGTAGGAGGTCTCCAGAAGGAGGAGGCGTCTCCCGGGTCAAAAGCAGCAGCTTGGCACTGTGAATCGGGGATTAATCTGTGTTCGTTTGGGCTTAAACTGGTGGACATTTGTTTAACGTAAAAAGAGCGGTTTCGGTAAAGGCAGGGTTGGAGGCATCCAGGAGTGGATCAGAGCCTGATAGCAATAGGGTGAGGGGAATACTTGATGAAAATGATTGATTTATTATCTCAAGAACTTAGTTCAACAAGTAGGGGAGAGCAAGTTGAGGGAGTCTGGGTTGGATGTGGGGATGGAAGAAGCTTGAATATATGCATTGATTTTGGGTGATTTTCATCAAGATAGATTCAAAACATAGAAAGGAGAGGGTATGATAGATAGAGGACATGGAAAAAGGAGAAAGGGGTGCAGTTAGGTGTAGAAATAAAGAAGGTGACCTTCAAAGCCAGAGGCACTGCCAGCACTATACCACCCTGAATGCATTTGATCGCATTTGATCTTGGAAGCTATGGAGGGTCAGGCCTGTTAGTACTTGGGTGGGAGATGACCTGGGAATATTGGGCGTAATAGGCTTAGTGATTGGGAGAAGGAAGAGATGAATGGATCTGGAGGTAGATAAATTTCAGGTAGGTGGGTAAGAAGGTGAAAGAGATCACAGGAGCCGTTTATCATATCCGTGGCTGCCAAGGGTCTTTTCTGATCATTCCTCCTGTGTTTGGGGAACTCCCCGAATGATGAATCTTGCCTCTACAAGGTAGAAACCAGAACTCATTCTCTTGGGACCCCTTGCTGCTAAGATACAGGCTTATGAATCTAGCTCCCAACAGTCAGATGCTTCAGGACGAGATGTTGACTCGGAAGGGAGTGGCATGAGGTAGGTACATGCGGATTCCATATTCTGATACATGAAAGAGAGGAGTGTCTATCTCTTCAAACACAACAGGAACAGAATTTCTGACTCCCAGTTGTGAGCATCATTAATACATGGGGTGTGCTAAGGTTCGAATCCCAACATCAATGTTTACTATTACAGCCCACGTGGCCTTGTTGGAACCGAGATTCCAAGGGCCCTCGGGTCCTTCCAAAGATCCTCTGAACTGCAAAATAACTTCTAACACACATGGCATTCAACCAGGAGATTGGATTCCGTTGTTTGTAACAAAGACCTCTGACTGATACAGCCATCGTGTCTAAAAGCATGAATTTTTTCAAAAGAGAAGACAGGTCATCTGCTGAGACTCAGAAGTGGGGACTTGAGGCATGTGATAATGGTTTGGAGCAGCTGATGGGAACAACGGGAGAAGCTGCCCCAAGACCAGCAGAAGAACTGATGGGAAGTGTGAGGGTCCCACTGAGTTGCACCCATGACTCTGGGTAGCCCTCATCTTTGTCACTGTGTGATTTTCCTTCTCCAACCGAACACGGTAGGAAGCAAGGGAATGGAAGGGGTCCTTCAGCAAAGAAGGATGGCTGGGGAGAAAAGGAAGGGGCAGATGGCTGCTGATGGCGAAGACAATGAAAGGAACCAGGGAATGAAAGTTTCTTTGCGCTAAAAGAGCAAGATACCTTGAGCCCATAAGAATGCTGAGAGAACAGCAAGCAAGCTGGGGGCCAGAAGTTGCAATGTTCAAATATTAGACCTAAGAGGTAGAGAAAGTTTAAGCCATGGAAGAGCCAGAGGAGGGGAGGCTGAGCTATGCCGTGGGCTCCATCTTCCATCGAGGTGGATGGTGAGATGTTCCAGGTCTCTGGCAGGAATGGGAGTGGAGGGGAAGAACTTGGTTTCGGGTCTCAAGGTCTGTGAGTGGGGGCAGTTCCTGGGAGCTGTGGTGGTGATGGCAGTGAAAAGGATGGGACAGCTTAACATGATGATCTGACACTGTGGACTTAGCTTTAACACGGAAATGTAACAGACCAGAAACAGCAGCGGTGGGTGAATGTGTTTAGAAAGGATACACAGTCAGAACTGACCTTCAGGAAACCCAGGGTAGCGGCCACAAATAAGAAAGTGTCCTGTCCCAGGACAGGATGAAGGCGGCAGTCAGTTTCCACTGTCCTTCAACTGGTAAGTGACGATTACCAGCAGAGATGAGATGTCCTATGCGGTAACTGACCTCAGATTTGAAATGCCCTAATCTGTCCAAGGACTTCCAGGATGTGAGGTTCCTTCAGACACTTGAGGATGTTCCCACATAACCCCAAGCCTTCCCTAGTTCAGGTTAATCACTCCCAGTTCCTTTAACTCTACTTCACTCAACGTGTCCCTTCTTCCCTGGAAAAACTTGGTTGTGACTGACGTCACGCTAGACCATGGGACTCAGATTCAAGCGGAATTTCCCAAAGGCAATCTGACTAAAGCCTGAAGCTGAGCCAAAAGAATGACCCTGACCTCACTTCCTGTGACTCCCCGTCTTCTCTCCACGCCCTTGGGCCCCAAACAGAAATGCGCTGCTGATGACAAGTGAGGAGAATGACGTGAATGTTGACAAGGGGGTGATGACGAAGCTCACAGCGACCCACCAGGAGCAGCACTCCCAGAACCACGACGGGTCTGATTTCGTCCGTTTGTTCAACCTGCACCTGTTACATGCAGAACACAGAACGTGTGACTCGCTCCGGGACCTGCTATCCTAATCCCAGTTACTTCCCGCTGGGAGTCGGGAGCACAGCAAGCTGGGAGCATAGTGATGCCTCCCGGGGATGCCCACGCGCCCCTGCACAATGGCTGGCAGCCTGAGCACTGTGACGCAGAGAAAAGCCACATGCCGAGAAGCACCCAGCATCCCGTTCAGCACCCTGCTGCTTGTTACCTTAAACCCTCAGGCTTCACGAGGAAAAAGACCCGTAAGAAATGTGCTCCAAATTCACTTACAAGTTACAAGTTGAGGTGTGTTTGATATGGAATTTCACCTCTTTTCTGAAAAACAAGCCAAGTTATCGAATATCAGACCATAATCGCATGGTCAGGCTACCAGCTAAAGCAAAGTAAATCAAAGTTAATGATAAACAGGAGGAAGCATAGTTTGGGGAATGTAAGGTTCAGGACTGCAGGATCTGGTTTGGGTCATTCCTCGGCAGTGTCCCTACTAGTTAATGTTAAACATGGTAAAAATGAAATTAATGCAAGAATGTGAGATGATGTGAAGGACTGATAGCATGGAAAAGCAGAGGAAATAGCCAATGAATTAATTATAGACGTTGAAAAGCACATGAAATATTAGGCAAGAAGTCTTCAAATGTTACAAAGCAAATAAAAATAGAGACAACATATCCCATAGGAGCTGGAGAGGGAGGGAGGTGGTTTATGCAAAGATCATTCAACTGAGATCTGAATTCTAGTCTTTAACACTCCCTAAGTCAGTGTGGGCAAGGAAGGAAGGGAGAGAGAGCGAGGGTAGGGGGAAGAGAGCAAGGAAGGAAGGAAAGAAGGAAGAGAAGAATGGAGGGAGAGAGGGAGGGGCAAGGGAAGGGTGCTTGGAGGAAGGGTCACCAGCGGTTCATCCCAGTCTAGGGCTGTCCAGCCACTCCACAGGCGACATCGGCAGGAGCAAGCCAATGCAGGGACACAGCGGAACAGGCCCCTGTGCGACACTTTCCTGGGCAAGCTGTCCGTGTTCTGGAGAGCTCTGGGCCGGACTGAGAGGCGCCCTGGGACAGCAGCGGTCCCGGTGAGTCAGCCTTCCCACAGTCTGTGCAGGGCAGCCCCTCCTATGTTGACTCTGGACGAGCCCTTGGGTTTGCCCCAGCCAGCAGGCCGCCAGCCCGTGGGCCGTGACACCCTGGAACGTGTCCTCTTGAAACGCTGCTGCTGCCGGCGGAGAAGTTCACTGGGCCCCGTGAGACTCAGAGGCCGCACGCCTGCCCCAGGGCCCGGCTGCCCCAAAGTGTGAGCCGGCGCCGGACCAGCGGAGGGACCCTCCCGCCCACGGACCCACAGACCCACGCAGAATGCTAAAGCTTATTGTTTGAAGTCACCGCGTGCTTGGTGTTTGTTACGCAGCAAGAGATACCTGATACAATCTGGAAAGATCAGACCAGAGGACTAAAACTTTCTCATTAAGAAAACGTTCCTAAAATCCTAGAGCCGTGAAATCCTAGTATGTGTCCAGCATCACAACCCGGACTGCCGCTGTGACTGCCCCGTGAATCTCCCCCTCAACCACCGAAAAGTTATAGGCAGGACGAGAGGTGGAAGATGAGTTCTCTGATAACCATCGGAGTTTCGAGATGCCCCAGCTTGTAATCTATCTTCTCCTGAATGCTCACAACTTTGTCCCTGTGACCTCTATAGTATGTATATGTTCAACCTCTTTCTTAAAATTATTTTAACTGTTTTTGTTTGTGATGGCTCCCCCTCTTAGGTATCTGCTCATTTGTCATCAGGGACTGATGACATCATTACTCCCCACCCCCAATGACACAGGTTTACCAAATGTTTGACAAGCCAGCAGATGCAACCATTTACCTCCCCTTCACTTTGGCAATGGAAACTGACACCCGTAGGTTCTAGCGTGTTATCTGAAAAGGAAGAGAGGAAAAAGCAGAAAGAGAAGGGGGACCACTGTGGGGTTTCTTCTTAATGCAAATATCCTAGAAGAGTTCCCTCCATTCTGTCAAAATTTTTTGCCCTACCGACAGAAAGTTTCATTATAAAAATATGTAACTCTTAGGAAATACTATGAGTTTAATAAAACAGAATTCCATTCCAACGACAGTATTAAGTTGGATCAAGATGAAAACTAAAAAAAAAACAACATTCTCTCTCGAGACCTGTCAGACTACAATAAGAGCTCCATCAAGGGAAGCTACATTGTTTGCTTTGATTTGTGTACCCAGAAATCTGTCTTTGTGAGTCAATTCTTCATTGGGTGTGAGGGAAATAAAATACACAGAATGCACAAGTCTATCTGAAGGAATTTAGTCGGAGAACCAACATCAATGAAACAGTTAAATAATAATTCAAGATGGTGCATTCCTAAAATTGCAAAACTGATTATGTAAATACTAATCCTCTGGGTCAGGAAATGCTAAGTATTTCAAAACAATAGTTACTCACAAGTGTGTCATTCACATTGTAGGGATAAAAGATTTACGTCATTCATTGTATGTAATGAATAATAATTTGAAAAATAATACAATGTTAAGGGGAAAAAAAATCAAGGCAAATGACTCTGTGGCGGGATAATAATATAATCACCCTAACCTTATCCCTTCCTTTTCATACAAACAGCATCTCAAGTCAGAACATTCAAACTACTGAGCCATTCCTGGCGTTAAGATAATCCCTCAAAACATACTGATGAGTTCTTAGGCTGTAAAACTACTTAACCTTAATTTCCAAAAATAAGCTTACCAGACTGTTCAGGGAGGTACTGATTCTCTGTGGGCAGGCCCCAATTCAGATTCATTCAGCTCTTAAACACACATGGATTAAATATCGACTCTGCCTCACAGCCTGGGCTAGGCTCTGGGAGTGCAAAAATAACAAGACAAAACGCCAGCCACGCCAATGCACACAGGTGGAAGGGCAGGGTGACAAAGACAGCGGGTGTGGGGAAGGGGGCCTTGGACGGGGGTGGGAAGACCCGGGTCCCAGCCCTGGTCCATCACCACCCACTCTGCTGCGTAAACTGGGCAGACCATTTGGTGATGCTGTTCAGTCGCTAAGTCGTATCTGACTCTTTGCAACGCCATGAACCGCAGCATGCCAGGCTTCCCGGTCCTTCACTAACTCCTGGAAAAGTGAAAGTGAAGTTGCTCAATTGTGTCTGACTCTTTGCGACCCCATGGACTGTAGCCCACCAGGCTCCTCTGTCCATGGGATTTTTCCAGGCAAGAGTACTGGAATGGGTTGCCATTTCCTTCTCCAGGGGATCTTCCTCACCCAGGGGTCAAACCCTGCTCTCCCGCATTGTAGGCGGACACTTTACCGTCTGAGCTACCAGGGAAGCCACTAACTCCCCGAGTTTGCTCAAATTCATTTCCATTGATTCTGTGATGCCATCCAACCATCTCATTTCTGCCACCCCCTTCTCCTCCTGCCTTCAATCTTTCCCTTCATCAGGGTCTTTTCCAATGAGTCGGCTCTTTGCATCAGGTGTCCAAAGTATTAGAGTTTCAGCTTCAGCATCAGTCCTTCCAATGAATATTCAGAGTTGATCTCCTTTAGGATGGACTGGTTGGATCTCCTTGCAGTCCAAGGGACTCTCAAGAGTCTTCTCCAACACCACAGTTCAAAAGCATCAATTCTTTGGTGCTCAGCTTTCTTTATAGAGTACATTCAGAGGGCTAGAAACCATTTCTATCTGACCATTAAGTGTCATCTTTTTAGTGACATGTTCTTTCCTTGGAGTCTCACTAGGAAGTAGTGTTTAAAGAATAAAACAATAGGAGTTGAGTCTTTTGTTCCCAGGCATTTGATTAGACATTTTTTTTTTTGGCTCTGGCGGGTCTCAGTTGCAGCATCTGGGATCTTTCGGGGTGGTGCAGTACTCAGGCTGTCGTTGTGGTTCTCGAACTTAGTTGATCCACAGTATGCAAGATCTTAGTTCCCTGACCAGGGATCGAACCTGTGTCCCTTGCATTGCAAAGCACATTCTAAACCACTGGACCACCAGTAAAGTTCCTGATTAGACTTTTTATTCAGCTGGTGTAGGAGGGCTGCTCACCACACAGCAAAACTAGCAAATCAAACTCATGCTTACAAGCCCAGTATTGACCAAAAATCCCTCCTTTTCAATTAAAAACTCAAAGTAATTTCTGGATGTGAGATGCATTTTCCCCCCTCTTGTCTGAGAACCCCTCCCCTACTTGGAAGGAGTGAAGACTTGGGGCTCCACAGGAAGCACCAGAAGGAAGAAAGCTCACTTAAGAACTCATAAAAAATCATCTCTGTTCTCTTTATGCTTTTGATTTGATTCCTCTGCTCCATGTCCTCCTGCCTCCTCCCCTGTGCAGAATTTGACCCAAGGAAACACTGAGAATTGACTGGCGGCTCCATCACTACCTGCTTGTTGCAGTGAAGAAGGTCAGGGCCCCAGGTTTGCTTTCTCCAGAGGGGCTGGGAAGCTTGCAGCACCTGCTGGGAGCACTGGGAGCACTGGGAGCGGCCAGCAGACCCGGGATGGGGGCCTGTGCGCGCCGCTGGCCGCAAGGCATGCAGTCCCGAAGGCGGCTTTCATCTGCTCTTCATCAACAGACAGAGGTGCTTATGTTGGAAGAGAAACCTAGGTGATGGTTTCCTTCACTCTCACTCCTGAACTCAGTAAGGTAAATGATCTGGTTAACACAGTATGATAACTCTGTAAAGACCATGAGTCAGAAACTCTGTTTTTACCACTAAAGCTCTGTGGTGGGGAACGTCAATTTTCCCCCATTTTTTTCAGCTGCAAAATGATGTCCAGGTAACGTCCAAATTCTTTCCAGCCCTAAAAACTGTGTGATGCGCTGTTTTAATGAGGACAGAGGTGTAGCATTTACTCCCAGGGAGGGTTCCCGGGGTGGCTATATAAACTCTATGCATACAGGTTCTTTTCTCCAAAGGGAGCCTGTCCATGTTCACATTTCCCTATTTATAAGGCATGATCTGTCATTTATTGGCCATAACCTTCCATTATACTGGATGCTATACGAGTGTCCTTGTTAAAATACTGACATGCCAATAAAACTCACTCTCTGTCTTAAACACCAGCACTCACGCTGAAGCCATAAGCTGGCTCTTATTTAAACATACACTTAGAGGAAGAGGTGAAGTGTCTTACTTTACCCCAGGGTAGAGTCAAGACTGCTTCCAGTTAAAGAAGAGTCTTCAGGCAAACAGTGTAATGAGTGAGATGGCTCTCCGGCAGAGCTGAAGGACTGCCTCCAGGAAAGGCAAGGAAGTGAATGGAATGCCTGGAGGGAATGCCTGGAGCCTGGGTATGCGTTTGGGGTGGGGGGGTGGTGATTTCAAAGAGCAAAGCTCTGGCCTCAACTAAAACGCCAGAGGGGACATCTGGGTTTCACAAACACAAACAGGGAATGGAAGGAAAGGTGGTGATAAGCCAGACCCCTGGGTCTCACACCCTGCATTTATGAAATGAGAGGCTGTCCATCCCCACACACAACTTCAGGATCAGAACCAAGGTGAACATCCTTGTTTATTTCAGTAAAGTCAAGGGGCTGTGTTTGGGCCTCCCAGTAGCTCAATGGTAAAGAATTTGCCTGCCAATTCAGGAGACACAAGAGGTGAGGGTTGATCCCTGGGTTGGGAAGATTCCCTGGAGGAAGTCATGGCAGCCCACTCCAGTATTCTTGCCTGGAGAATTCCAGGGACGGAGGAGTCTGGTGGGCTACAGTCCTTGGGGTCACAAAGAGTCAGACGTGACTTGGCAACTGAGCACGCACACCACACAGGGCCTGTAGCATAACTCTTCAAAATCTCCCATATCAACCTCCCACATATTTTAGTGGTTTCACCTTTGGCCACATTAGGACCTGCTAGCGTGCTTTGGTGGAGAAGGAAATGGCAGCCCACTCCAGTGTTCTTGCCTGGAGAATCCCAGGGACGGGGGAGCCTGGTGAGCTGCAGTCTGTGGGGTCACACAGAGTCGGACACGACTGAAGCGACTTAGCAGCAGCAGCATGCTTTGGGGAAATGTCTGTGCTCCATCTCAATCTCAACAAAATAACTCCTGAGGAGGGGGGATCAAAGGGCTAAACTTGAAACCCCCCTCAGGTTATTGTAAGCTACGCTTAAGAATGACTTCTGGGATCACCAGCAGTAAACTTTTTATAGAACTAAAATGAAATCGTGTACTTTTTGAAAAGATGGCACGAAAGACAGAAGTTAGGAAATATCTGATTTTGAATGTAGTCCAAACAAGAGATGAGACTTTGGTTTCATTTGCACTAGGAGACCTAGTCCAAGCTGCCTGGGAAGATCTGAGGATACCGGGATGCTGGTAAGGGCTTTTAACAGAACTTCAAGAGCAAGACAGCTGGTGATACACCTCATAGGTGTCCCCGACTTGCCAGTGGCCATCAGGAGAGGCTCGGCACCGTCCCCCGGCAAGGTGTGGTGGCCCAGACCTCACACTCGAAAGGCACGTGAAGGCGGGTAACCCTCTGACAACACAGCCTGGATCCCTGGGTGGGGAGATGTTTCCCACCGGGAGCGTGGCCCAAAGGCAGACATTAGAAGTGATGAGAGGCTCATAGTTAAGCCACAGAGTCACTGATGTGGGATCAGTCCTGGCAAGTTCATGATTGCGGAGGCAGACACATACACGCGGCCACTGTACAAGGCAGTGCTGCCTCCAATGGGGTCGGCTGTCTGCTCCCGGCATGTCTGGCTTCACCAGGACCAGCCTGGTACCCAGCAAGCGCTCACTAAATGCCTCTGGGGACTGTGTTAAACTGACTTGGTAGTTCTTCAACTGCTTCACTGGGGAGTGTTAGGGTTCCCTCTGAGCCGGCGCCAGCAGCCGGCCAGGTTAAATGACACTCTAGCCAGAAACACCCTGCAGGCCATTCAGTTAATAAGCACTGGGAACGGAACCCAACCAGAAATTCAGCCCTGATGGGATCCCTAGAATAGCTCTCAAATAGCTGCTCGGAAGGCCTGACTTCCGCCCCCAGCTTCTACCTCTCCGGTATCTTCTGAGGTCCGGAGAGGCTAGAAATGGAGAGGTTTCATTTTTGAAAGGAGCAAGTGAGGTAGGCTGTGCAGACAGGTCTATACTGGCTGTTTGCCTCATCTCTCCCTGACACCTGCGGCCAGGTTGGGGTGGGGGGGATGGTCAAGACAGCAGGCTCCTTGCTCCACACATTCTGAACGGTCCTCTGAATGCAAAATGCCCTCGGACGAGTCCACTCTGCCTCCAATGAGCTGTCCTCCCAGATTCCTCCTCTGGCCGCGGCTCCTCCCCCGGGCGCCACCCAGACCTGTGCTGTCCCCGCGCGCAGTTCAGCGCCTGCCTTCACCCTCTTGCCTTCTCCCCTTCTCCGCACTTCCTTCATTTTCTCTGCCCCCCGGAGCGACCGTCTCGTCTCCATCTTCCCAGCCTCTCTCCTCCGGGTCCTGGCCTCCTACGAAGCCACACCCTTGCGGACCAGCGCCCTGGAGGAGTTTGATAATTGACTTAAGGTCAACAAAGAAAAAAAGTGAGCTCGGAGACGCTGGAGCTCAGGCTCGTCCGGCGGAGCTGAGAAGTGCTCCCGGCCCCGGGCCCCACCTGCCGGGACGCCCGGCCGGACCCCCGCCCGGCCCGCAGGGCGCACGGAGGGCCGCGCTGCAGGTGCGGGCGGGCCGGGGGCTGGCAGCGGGCCGGGGGAAGGCCCTCGGCCCGCGCCTCGGCCGCGCGTCTGGGCAGCGGGCCTCGCCCTCCCGGCCCTTGGCGCCCGGCGGCCCGGGCGGCCCGGCCCCGCGCGGGCGGGAGGCGGGAAGGGCGGCCAGCGCGGGGTCTCCCCGCGGGTGGCGGTCCCGCGCTCCTCCGCCCGGCGGGCTCAGCTGCGGGCGGCCGGGTGTCCGGTGTCGGGTGTCCGGTGTCGCCGCGCCGGCAGGAGAGCGGCGGCGCAGACAGCGGGCCGTGGTCGCGGTGAGGGGCGCGCGGGGCCGCGGGGCGCGGGGCAGCTCCGGGCCGGGACCCTCGGGGGCGCCCGGGGCTGCCGGGGAGGGAGGGAGCGCCTGGGGGTAGCGGGCGGGGAGGGCGGCGCGCCAGGCGCTCCGGGCGCCGGGGGGCGGTCCCCGATCCCGTGGGCTCCGGGTGCGCTGGGGCCGCGCGGGGCCGCGGTGGGCGCGCCGCCCCCCGGAAGGCGGGCCCCGACGGTGGCCGCAGGCGGTCGCGCGGTGGCCTTCCCCCCCTCTAGGATTCGCAAGGGCGCCCTTGGGGTGGCGCCGGTGGCATCGGGGAGTCACTGTGCAGGTTCGCTCAGAGTGTCTTTCTCTCCCCAAGAGTCAAAGGAGAGAGGCGACAGAGCGCCCCTTTCTTTCTAAACTTGAGTCTGCTCAACCCTAAAAGCTTGGTTGCATGCCTGCTTAAGAGAAACAATGACTTGGATACAGGTTTTTTATTTGTTTTTGTTTTCGTCTTTTTTTTCCAGTGAAGAAGTAAGTGGAGTCAATGAGAGCGTAGATCTGGCATGAGTGAAATCACTAGATAAACTTGTGTGCAGTGATTTCAGATTTCTCAAGAGTGGTACAAAATCTTTACAGAATTTACCAAATTGATGTCGCCCCTTCCAATTTATTTTATCCTGAGATAACCTTTGTGCGGATAGGTTAATAATGCAAAGTTGAATAACTGGAAGTCTGAAAACAGCTGGCTGTTTGAAAAGAATTAAATTCAAATGATATTCTTACCATTAAAGTTATAGTGTCCATATCAGAATATTTATATGATTAATTAGGCTGAGTTTTGGTTTGTTTTTTTTTTTTTTTGGTGCTCAGTCGTGTCAGACTCTTTATGACCCCATGGACTGTATGGACCCCCTAGGTGTGACCCCCATGGACCCCCTAGGCTTCTCTAACCTGGGAATTTTCTAGGCAAGGATACTGGAGTGGGTTGCCATTTCCCTCTCCAGGGGATCTTCCAGACCCAGGGATCGAACTTGGCTCTCTTGCATTTCCAGCATTGGCAGGCAGATTCTTTACCACTGCACCACCCTTTTGGGTAAGGTCTCAGAGTCGTTAAAAATGCAAAAAGTCCTCTTTAAAAAAAAAAAATCATTGTTTAGAGGACAGTGGCCTTAAACCCAGAAAAATATGAGAAAGTATGAGAGCCAGGCCACACCTTTGGGAGTCCTGGAAGACAACTGTGACCCATTAGAAATTTTTTTTGGAAAAAGTAGCAGACGTGGACGTGTTGCTTGTCATTTTTGTCTTTTAAGAAAAGTATTGCACAAAAGTACTGAGTTAGCCCAGCTTTCCTCTTTCCTGGATCTTGAATGGGGGGAGCCTCTGCACTCTGCACCGCTGATTGTCAGGGGGTGCAATAGGGGAAATCCTGACCAGTCGATTTCCTCCTTTCTGCTTCCTCCACCCTGGCTCCACTTGCCTCAGTAAGTCCCCGCTAGATGGTGTGGCCCAGACCTCAGGTTACAGAGTCACAGTTCAGGCTCCTTTCACGGTGAGGAAAGCCAGCGCGGTATGTGAAGTGACACCCAGCCCGGCCCAAGCAGGGCCGGCCTCCCGGACGCGCGGGCGCTGTGGTTGAGGACAGAGCTAGCTCATACCTGCACGGCCGCAGCCTCAGCGTGGCATGCAGCGCTTGTATTTCAGCAGCCTCACCCCTCAAGATTCTTGTCAGCTGGGTCCCCAAGTTTTCTTTGAGGACAGGGGGAAGCCAGTGTCTTTCCCTGAAGGTCCACTAATGACCTTTAATGCAAAAAAAAAAAAAAAGCATGTTTGGGGGAAACCGCACAAGATTGAAGCTGAGAGCTTGGACCTGTGGCCCCCGCGGTGCAGAGCCGCCCTTTCCCCTGGTCTGTCCCCGCTGCTCCCAGGGGCTGTGGATGGAGCTGCGGGTGGATGCTGTGTAGACTGAGTGATCCGTGTGAACGCCGTGAGCCCCACGTGTCGGTCACTTCCCGCTGTCCTTCCTGGGGTGGGGGCTTTTCCGTACCTGCCCTCCCCTAAGGCCACCTGCACTTGCAGAGATGAGACGTCTGCCCCCCACCCCCGACCCCGAGAGGGTTGACCCTGCCTCACGCACTTTGGGTTCAGCATTTCTGCTGCTGCCAGAACTTGCTTCTGAAATATCACCTGCAGTTCCCCCCCAGTGATGCTCTGATTCTGAAAGGTGAAAGTTAAAATTGCTCAGTTCGTGTCCAGCTCTTTGCAACCCCACGGACTATACAGTCCATGACATTCTCCAGGCCAGAATACTGGAGTGAGTAACCTTCCCCTTCTCCAGGGGATCTTCCCAACTCAGGGATCAAACCCAGGTCTTCTGCATTGCAGGCGAAGTCTTTACCAGCTGAGCCAAAGGGGAAGCCCAGGAATACTGGAGTGGGTAGCCTATCCCTTCTTCAAGGGATCTTCCCGACCCAGGGATCGAACCAGGGTCTCATGCATTGCAGGAGGAGTCTTTACCCGCTGAGCTACCAGGAAAGCCTGATTCTGGGCTCCCAGCAAACTCCACGCCCCTGACTTGGAGCCAGACCTCCAGGCACACCCCCTCCATCGTCTTGTAGGAAATGGGGATAGTGAGGGACTGAACTCCAAGGTTGTGATGAAGATTCGTTAGTTACTGCCTTCACTGCTCAAGGTCGTGGCTGTGGCTGGAGTCAGCATCCGAGACCAGGACTGCGCCAGGTGGAGAGAGGAGAGTGGATTCAGCCCTTCCAGGGTTTTCCTGTTTAGGCGCTGCCCGCCTTGTCCCTGTTGCCAGGAGTCGCCCAATTCCAGACTGGGGAATAGAGCGGAAGCCTCCAGCTTCCCTGGGCAGCTCCTCTCCCCCGTGTTTTATTTCTGTGAAAGTCAACCCTTGGTTAAGAAATGTCCCAGCATAAGGACCTTTACCGGAATGTCATATATAGCTTTTATTATGTTGAGGTATGTTCCTTTGGAATGTCAAGGACTCATTCACTTTGACTTCTTAGCACTTGGTCTAAGCACTGGAGTCCAGTGAGCTGAGGACTTACCTTCTTCCTGCGGTTCTGACACCTACAGACAAGAGCTCAGCCTCTGGAAACCCCCCTCGAGTGTAGATTTAGTTGAGCCCCTCTCCTGGAGACCCCAGAGTCAGGAAAGCATCACAGGACATCAGTGGTCTGACCATTAGAGCCTTTGAGGGTCGCCTCAAAGCAAAATACAAAGCTAGCCAGGAAGCCTGGGACGGGCGAGGCTGACTGAGTTAGAGTCGGATGGTGCCTTTAATTCTTTTAAAAATTTCTCTTAACACTGGGTTCACTTGAGCCCTGGGATTTGAATGCTACAGATGGTAAGATGCAGATAGCGGGGGTCGTGGTAGCCTCAGTAAAGGTCCCTGCTGCACCAGGACTCGAGAGTGGATGGAACTATATGTTGTTGGTATGCAAACCACCCTGGGTACCCTGGCTGTTGGGCTGCTGCTCCTGCTTCTCTGAAAAAGCTGGTGTAAATGGAGAAACAGCTGCGCAAGGAGGCGGAGCAGGAGTGAAGCTGCAGGGGCCTCCCAGGGCGTGAGAGGAGCAAGACAGCCTGCCTGGGAGTAACCGGGAGACGTGCCGGGACTGACCGTCCACGGGCCTGGGAGGGCCGCCCTGTGGCTGAGTGGCCGGTCTGAAGCTTAAGAGCCTTTGAACTTAGTTTGGAGAAAGAAGATATTTGAGAAGGCGTGGCCAGATGGTGGGATTGTTAGTTCGTTTCTTAGAACATACATAATCCTAAAGAGTTGAAATAAATCAGCTTTTTGTGCATATCTTATTATATTGGAACAAAATAAACATCCCTCCCCCCTCCCCCGAATGGAAATGTGTACATAATTTCCTTCTAATGACAAAAATATGAAGGTTTGCTACATTTTTTAAAAAGACCAAATGGAAAGGTGTGAAGTAGAACACACCCGCTGTGGAGTAGGTACCCCCGTGAACCTGCCTATGTGCTCAGGCCCAAGGCTCCTCCCTCTGAGAAACTATCTTACAGAGCGAGGACCCTTTGTGATGGGCCTGGTCACCTCTTCAGTTCAGTTTAGTTCAGTTGCTCAGTTGTGTCCTGCTCTTTGCGACCCCATGAACCGCAGCACGCCAGGCTTCCCTGTCCATCACCAAGTCCTGGAGCTTGCTCAGACTCATGTCCATTGAGTGGATGATGCCATCCAACCATCTCATCCTCTGTTGTCCCCTTCTCCTCCCGCCCTCAATCTTTCCCAGCATCAGGGTCTTTTCCAAGGAGTCTGTTATTCCCATCAGGTGGCCAAAGTATTGGAGTTTCAGCTTCAGAATCAATCCGTCCAGTGAATATTCAGGACTGATTTCCTTTAGGATGGACTGGTTGGATCTCCTTGCAGCCCAAGGGACTCTCAAGAGTCTTCTCCAACCCCACAGTTCAAAAGTATCAATTCTTTGGCACTCAGCTTTCTTTAGAGTCCAACTCTCACATCCATACATGACTACTGGAAAAACCATAGCTTTGACTCGATGGACCTTTGTTGGCAAAGTAACGTCTCTACTTTTTAATATGCTGTCTAGCTTGGTCATAGCTTTTCTTCCAAGGTGCAAGTGTCTTTTAATTTCATGGCTCCCCCAGTTTATCTGGTCTGTAATTTTAGATCCTGTGAAATTAGGTTACCTGGAAGAGGTACACCTAAAACCTGGTGACCTTCCAAAACGTACATGAGTGTTCTCTCCTGCCTCTGCACTGTTTTCATGGTTTAGTAAGTTGTCTGAACACTGCATTGTCCTTTTGTGAAGATGACAGCACATAATTGGGTGTATTAACTGCCACTTTTAAGGGAAAATGGGGAAATTGCATTATGGTCTAATTTTTATTTCTTGTTTATTTCTTCCTTAAGCCTGGCTTGGGTTTGGGTGGGTAATTCTCTGAAATCTCAAAAACAGGGTTTTCTTTTGAAATATGTTGTTTGGAGAGAGGCTTTTAATTTCATCCCTGCCTTTGTCTCTTTAACTGTTTTTAGCTGTGGACGTGGTGGTTTATTGAGCTCAGAGGTAATCGCATGTTTGCTTAGTTGGGAGAAGGCCAAACCTCTGTTAATTTTTTGTTTCCCTGAGATTGACCGGTAAAAAGTTAGGGTTTATTTTGTTTTGTGTGGTTTCTTTTTGTTGTTAAAGTATCTTTGGAAATTACAGGATACAGGTTACACAAAGCTCTTAACAAAGCTTGCCTGAAATAAAAGCGGATCTGAGTTTCCGCCAAGCTTACTCCTAAGCCTGTCGTGGCCTTTGCACCTTTTAACATGGTTGCGTCTTGGCTGTTGCTCTTTGCAGGTTCATGAGTGGCATTTTGGACAGGGAGCCTGGTGTGGGAGCCCAGAGCCTGTTTCCTGAACTGCCGTCGTCCCAGCCCCACGAGCGTCCGGGAAGGTCTGTGGGTGCCCCCCCGTGCCAGCCCAGGGGAGGCAGCCCTGGAAACCGTTCTCAAGAACTTTTGCCCGAGGTGTAAAAGACTCCAGCCCCGCAAAGATGCTGAAACAGATCCTGTCGGAGATGTACATAGATCCTGATCTGCTGGCAGAGCTGAACGAGGAACAGAAACAGATCCTGTTCTTCAAGATGAGGGAGGAGCAGATCCGCCGCTGGAAAGAAAGAGAAGCAGCGATGGAAAAACAGGAGTCCTTGCCAGTGAAACCCAGACCAAAGAAAGGTAAGCGGAGCTCGCTTCTCCCGGGAGCCCACGCGGCGGGCTGCCTCCCCGCTCATTTTCACGTTTCACACTGGTCAGCCGCTAGCTGGGTTCGAGATCCGGTTTGGCAGCTGGACCCTGAGTGTTACTGAGCTTTTCATGGTGCAGCTGATCAACCTGAAGTGTCCATGCTTGTGCAAGTACACGTGCACACACGTGCACAAGTACACAGACACACACACGAGCGGCAATACTCTGGAGTGATGAGGCTGAGAGCAGGTGTCTTTCTCGAAACCGGACTGACCTTAAGCTGCAGTAAAAAGTCACGTGGAGGTGGACTCGAGGGGCATGCAGGAAGGGTCCACCTCCTCTTGTCCCAGATGCCTGGTGTTCTGCTGTGCTGGGCTTAGTCGTAGTCGCTCAGTCGTGTACAACAGTTTGCAAGCCTGCCAGGTTCCTCTGTCCATGGGGATTCTCCAGGCAAGAATACTGGAGTGAGTAGCCTATGCCTTCTCCAGGGGAGCTTCCCGACCCAGGAATCCAACCAGGGTCTCCTGCATTGCAGGCGGATTCTTTACCAATTGAGCTACCAGGGAAGCCCCTGGTATTCGGCCACCAGCATGCAAAGTCTTTACATCAGCCTCTCTCTAGAAATGCTGTTTCCATCCCGTGGACTCTGAGAGATATTTCTTTGAGTTTTCTGTTTTTAGGGACATTCACTTTCAAGATGCAAATACTACTAAAAGGAAAAAAGTCATAATGCTAATTTTTTTAGTGTGAGTTCACCTTTCAGATGTACTACCTCTTCCCGGCCCAAGGAATCCCTGGTAGCTTGGCCGCGTCTTTGGGAGAAGGAATTCCTTGTACATCAGGGTTATGGGGTATACGCACAGACACACAGGAAAGCCCGCGTTAGTGCACACACACCCCTCCACACACTTTCTGTTATGGACGAATACCTATGTTGTTGGGGAAAAAAAAAAAAACAGTTTCCAAGGTCACTTACAGAGCGTCATTCAAAGATCAATTTCTCTTCATTTTTCATTAAGCCTGGAAAAAGAAATGTGATAAAACCATTCAGGGTTTCAAAGATTGAGAAAATTAATCTCCCTTGTATGCTACAGACTCAAAAGGAAGTCAGTTGAGTGACCTTTTCCTTGCACTATCTTTTATTAAAACCTTTTTCCAATTAAGGTTTTACAGTGATATGGAAATAAATGTGAGTACTTCATTTATTATTATTATTATCACCAATAGCAGCTATTTATTAAACCCCTGTTTTGTCAGACACCACGCAAAGCACTTTTACATACATTGCATGTCATCTTCACGATATTTCTCCAAAACAGGTATCAGTGGTCCTGTTTTAAACATGGCGAAGAGCAGTAATAAATGCAAGGTCACACCCCAGTTGGTACCCAGGTCTACTGGGCTTCACAGTACTCTGCACTCTCCAAGGACATCCTTGGTTTTGCTTCTAGCGGTAACATGTCCAAATGGAAGCATGAGCCTGTATCTTTCTGATCTGGCTTCTCCATTTCCTTGCACCCTTTGGTCTGAGTTAACCAAGTATAACGGGGCTTCCTGGCACCATATTTGTTGTGAACGTGACACGCAGACGTGGCGGGTGACTGCGAAGACTTGGGACGCAGAAGGGCTCTGTCCCCTGGAATCAGTGGCCTGGAGCTCTTTGAGACACTTTGGATTTCTCACGTTTGCTGAGCTGGTCTCCTCCTGGTGATGTAAGATGAAGTTCTTTGCTCAAATTCTTCCTTTGTGGTCTGTAGGTTTTCCCCTTTCGTCTCTTTAAATGTATCATGCGACTCCCTTCTGTCCTTCAGAAGAATCAGCTGCTGGCCTTATGGGACTTCCCTCGTCTGTTATTTGTTGCTTCTCCCATGCTACGTGTTCAGTCGCTCCAGTCGTGTCCGACTCTTTGCGACCCCATGGACTGTAGCTCACCAGGCTCCTCTGTCCCTGGGATTCTCCAGGCCAGAATACTGGAGTGGGTTGCCATGCCCTCCTCCAGGAGATCTTCCCCACCCAGGGATCAAACCCACATCTCTCTTGCGTCTCCTGCATTGGCAAGTGGGTTCTTTAATATATCACCACCTGGGAAGCTTTTCCCTTGCTGCTTTTAATATTCTCCCTTTATTTTTTGTGATTTTAATTACAGTGAGTCTTGGTATGTTTCTCTTTGGGTTCATCCTGTATGGCAGTGGTCCCCAACCTTTTTGGAAGCAGGGACTGGTTGTAGGGAAGACAGTTTTTCTGCGGATGGGGATGGTGGGGGGTGGTAATGTGAGTGAGGGGGAGCAATTGCAGCCTGGGAGTTGGGGATCCCTGCTGTTTGGAACTATGTGCATTTCCTGGGCTGGGGTGACTATTTCCTTTCTCAGGCTAGGGAAGTTTTCAGTTATTATGGCCTCAAATATTTTCTCAGGCTCATTCTGTCTCTTTTTCTTCTGGGCCCCTATAATGCTAATATTAGTGCCTTGATGTTATCCTCGAGGTCTCTTGATCTGTCCTCACTTCTTTTCATCCTTTTTTCTGCTCAGCAGCAGTGATTTCCATGCCTCCATCTTCCAGCTCACTGATGCACTCTTCTGTATCATTTAGTCTACTATTGATTCCTTCTGGTGTATTTTTCATTTTAGTGATTGTATTCTCCTTCTCTGTGTGTTCTTTATATTTTCTGACTCTTTGTTTAAAAATTCCACCTTCTTGCTCTGTGCATACCTGCTGTCCTCCTGAGTTCTTTCATCATCTTTACAAGCACTGCCCTGAGCTCTTTCTTGGGTAGAAAGCTTATCTCCACTTCATTTAGTTCTTCTGGGGTTTTGTCATCTTCTTTCATCTGGAACGTGTTCCTCTGCTGCCTCGTTTTTTTTTAAATTTTTTTTCTAAGTTGTTATTTGTATTTTTCTGTATGTGGTAGGTTAGTTACATTTCTTGACCTTAAAGAAGGGGCCCCTCTGAAGATGTTCTGTGTGTCTCAGCAGCCCTCACCCCTCTAGACGCTTAAGCCGTACGCTCTCCAGATTTTCCCTAAGAGGTCTGCACGGGCCCTTCCGTTGTGGGAGGCTGAGCCCGTGGGCCATCAGCTGGCTTGGTTGGCTCTTACATCAGTTGATTCTCAGGCTCTGCCTTGCTGAAGGCCGCTGGCTGTTGGTTAGATGGATCTGGTCACAAAGCGACTGGTTGAGGAATCCTAGGGGGCCCAGGGGCTAGTTGTGGTAGCTCACCAGTAGGTGGAATCAGGATCCCAAGGACTCCGGGGAGGTTGCCCTGCCCATGGACAGGGGAACTGAGGTCCTGGGGGTAGCGCTGGATTATTGGTGGGCAGAGTCGGGTCATGGAGTCTGGTCACAGGGCCCAGGATCCCAGAACTCATTTCAAATCGTTGGGCGGGGGTGGGGTGGAGGGTGGGGGGCTGGTTCCCGACACAGTTGGGTTTGGCGTCTGGGGTGTCCTGAAGCTTGTGGTGGCCTCTAGTGGGCAGGGGCCGGGGCCTGGCTGGTCCCTGGGGAGGGCCTGCCCTGCTGTGGGTGGCCTGGATCTGCAGGCTGTGTGATGGTAGCTCTCTTGCCTTTGGTGTCTGCCCCGGTTGGTGAGGCTGGTCTGGAGACCAGTGCCGGCTTCCTGGAGGCAAGGGCCAGTGTCTGCCCGCTGGCGTGTGGGGTTAGGTCTTGACCCTCTCGTGGGCTCAGCAAAGTCCAGAGGCGTGTCTGGAGTCAGCTGTGGGCTCAGGAAGTCCTTAGGGCCTGCTCATGGCTGCAGCTGCGTTCCTACCCAGTTAGTCGTTTGGCCCGAGGCCTCTCAGCACGGGTTGCCTGTGGGCTGTTGGGTGGGGCCAGGTCTTGGCACTAATGAGCCAAGATGGCAGCTGCCAGCAGCCATGTCCTCACGATAGAAGGTCCGCAAATATGAATCCTCCAGGATTCATGGTCTCAGGGTGACCTGTAGCCACCCCCGCCTCCCTGGCAGACGCTCCAAAGCCGACAGATAGGTCTTGCCCAGACTCCTGTGAAATGACTGCTTTTCACCCTGGGTCCTGGTGTGTGTGAGATTTCGTGTGTGCCCTTTTAAGAGTGAAGTCTCTATTTCCCCCACTCCTGTGGGACTCCCAAAGTTAAACCCCGGTGGCCTGAAGGCAATGGCACCCCACTCCAGTACTCTTGCCTGGAAAATCCCATGGACGGAGGAGCCTGGTAGGCTGCTGTCCATGGGGTCGCTAAGAGTCGGACATGACTGAGCGACTTCACTTTCACTTTTCACTTTCAGGCATTGGAGGAGGAAATGGCAGCCCACTCCAGTGTTTTTGCCTGGAGAATCCCAGGGACGGCGGAGCCTGGTGGGCTGCCGTCTATGGGGTCGCACAGAGTCGGACACGACTGAAGCGACTTAGCAGCAGCAGCAGGCCTTCAAAGCCAAATGTTCTGGGGGCTCATCTTCCCAGATGAGTAGGACCCCTGGGTTGGGGAGCCTGACCTGGGGCTCAGAACTCTCCCTCCGGTGGGAGAAGCTCCAGTCTGTGGGTCGCCCACCTTGGGGTATCTGTCTCACTGTGGTGTCTGTCTCATCGTGGTTCCTTTTCTATGTTTTTGGTTGGAGAAGATCTTTTCTTGTAGGTTCTGGTCTTTTACATGGATGGTTTTCCTGCAGATAGTTGCGATTTTGGTGTGCTCAGGAGACGAGGTGAGCTCAGGGCCTTTCTGCCCCATCATCTTGCCCAGTCTCCTGTTGATTTTTTAATAGGATGACTAGAAAATGCATAATTACAGGCGGCGCTCCCATTGGACAGCACTGCCCTAGACTTTGTAAACGTGGCCCCAAGCAGTGCCGGTTGAGCTGCTGGCATGTCAGACCCTGAACTCTCAGGTCTATCATCTCACGAAATCATCACAGCCAAGCCTGGAACTGAGTTACTTTCACATTTCACAGGTGAGGAAGGGGAGACGGAGGGACCTTAACTGACTTGCCCAGGGCAGCAGGACCCTGAGCCTGACTCTCCCGCAGCTGGCACTGTTAACAAATGCTGCCCCTCGTTCAGCCTGCCTGGCGCTTCGAGCTGACCTGGAGCTTGGTATCAGTTGCCGTTGTCTGCAGGAGCCCTGCACATGACTGAGCGTGTGCTTGTGTGGGTGTCTTCCCATGGAGCCTTTATTCCGTAAGTTTTTTTTTCTGGTCATGCACACAGAGGAGGTCTTTACTTGGTAGAGGCTGCCCAGCAATAGACACCTCTCCAGCTGGTGGGAACTTCTCGCAAGAAGCCAGGCTCTGGTCACTATGGGGGGTGACAGACGCTCCGTGTGCACCCGTGGAACAGGCTGGGGCTTGTGAAATTTCCCTTGTGGATTCTCAGACGAGCTCCTTTATGCAGAGCCTCCCCTTTTCAATGAAATGACGACAGAGCCCTGGTGTGAGCCATCTGCCGGGTCTGCTTCCTCCCCGCCCCTCCCTCCTGACCCAGCACAGTGACCTCGCTGCTGGATTCGGTGCTCAGCTCGGTTGATTCCTCAGCCGGGTCTCACCCTGTGAGTTGCTTCTGGGTCTCCTCGTGTCGTGGTCTCTGGCTGACTCCATGGCTGTCTTCTTTCACGTCTCTGCCTGACCCGGAATACCTGCATTCCCAGGGGAGCCTCACTCTGCCCTGGTGGTTGGCAAGCTTCAGGCGGGACAGAGGGTCCCTTAAACTCCGTGGGAAGCTCACTGAAAGCTGGGACCAGGAGAATCTACACAGGGGACATTTGCTGCAGTTTCTCAATGTTGACAGATTCCCTGAGCCTCGTTCACACACTCCCCGACTAGGTTATCCCCGACTAGGTTAAGGTCAGGGTCTCTGTACTCCCTCCCTGGGGCACCTCTTCTCTTTATGGAATCTCACAGCTGTATTTCGAAACCAGACCTCTTATCTGAGCATTGGTCTCATGTCAGTTACCCAACGAGCATCTCCGCTCAGAAGACCCTTGTGCCCTTGATGCAAAGCCAGGTTCTTCGGCATCATCCCAGCTCTCCCCTCTGCCCCCGAGGCCTGCTCCTGCCTCTGTCTCCACCATGATCTGCGGCCCGCTTTCCTTTGAGTCACCAAAGCCGGAAGCCTGGGAGTCCCCTGGTTACTCCCAGTCTCAGCACACTCCCATCGCTCCATCCCATGGAGGTTCTCCCTACCACCCTGCAGGTCTGTTAGCAAGTGCCAGGCAGAAACCTTGTGTTGATGCCATTTCATTTAATCTTTGTAAGAATCCAGGGAGGTGAACATGGCCCGCCACCTGATTCTTACAGATAAGGAAACAGAGAAAGTGACGTGGGCAGGTCACCGGTGGAGTCCGGGTTTGAACGGCAGATCTGAGTCTGCTCTGAGCCGCCGATCCCAGCCCGCTCTGGGCTCACTCTGGGCTGGATAGTGTGATGGCCTTGGTCTCACGTGTTGAGTGCTGGACTCGGATGCCCACTCGGATGCTCCCTCTCACCCCCTGGAGCCGTGGGCCAGCCAGCCTCCCCCCGAGTCGCCTACTCGCTTGTCTGTGCCACCACCTGCTGTCCGGGACGGTGGCGCTCTGTGGGTTCCCCAGCTCCCTTTCTGTCCCTTCTGTCTCTAGAATAAATATTTTCAAAGTTTTAAAACACAGGCTCGCAGAATTATTACCCGCACTACCTTCGGGGAAGTCTCCGTAGGACTGGGCCTTACTGTGCTAAATTCCTTCAGTCGTGTCCCGATTCTTTTGCGACCCCAGGGACTGTAGCCCTCCAGGCTCCTCTGTCCATGGGGATTCTCCAGGCCCTGGAATGGGTTGCCATGCCCTCCTCCAGGGGATCTTCCCGACCCAGGGATCGAACCCGCATCTCCTGCGGCTCCTGTATTGCCGGCAGATTCTTCACTGCGGAGCCAGCAGGGAAGCCCAGGACTGGGCCTTGGTCTTCATGGAACCACACGTGGGGCTGGCGCTGTCCTGATCTGCAGGGCCGAGACGGCAACCCCGTGCCCAGCTCGCTCAGCAGAGCCCAGCAAACACTCATTTCCTGCCATTCTTGAGGGTGGATTTCCTGTTTTTGCTCTCAAAGGTGTTTCAGTCTGGACAGTGCGTCAGAGGTGGCTCTAAACACAGGTTTTACTGCCTCACCGGCAGGTAAGGAATTCTGGTCCTATTGCACCAGCTCTACGATCCCAGACAAGGAACTTACCTTCCCGGAGCCTCGGTTTCCTCGTGGCCGAGTAGGGTTACTAACAGCCTTGGTGATGCTCTATGTATTTCAAGGCAGACCTGGCACGGGCATCGGTCAGAAGGAACGCGGCCGTAGCACCCAAATCCCAGAGGCCCTGCCAGCTAGGCATTTGCCCTCTGGTTTCTGGGTCAGAGGTGGATGACTGTGAGGAGCGGCCAGAGCGGTGGGCAGTTCCTGGGGCGTTGCGAGTTCAGGCAGCATGTGGACGCTGCAGCCCAGGGTCAGCGGACGTCCCCTGTGTGCCCAGGAGTGGGGTTTCTGGGTCATATGGTAGCTTTAGTTTTTTAAGGAACCTCCATACTCTTTTCCATAGTGGTTGCACCAACTTTGGTTCCCACCAACAGTGTAGGCGGGTTTCCCTTTCTCCGCACCCTCTCACCATTTATTATTTGTAATCTTAGATGATGGCTGTTCTGACCAGTGTGAGGTGACACCTTATCGTAGTTCTGATTTGCATTTCTGTAATAATTAGTGATGTTGAGCATCTCTTCATGTACCTGTTGGCCGTGTGGGTATCTTCTTTGGAAAACCATCTATTTAAGGTCTCTGCTCACAGTTTGACTGGGTGGTATTTTGTTTCTGGTATTGAGCTGTATGAGCTGTTCGTTTATTTTGGAAATTAAGCCTCGTTGGTCACACTGTCTATAAATATTTTCCCCCAATCCATAGGGTGTCTTTTCATTTTGTTGATGGTTTTCCTTTGCTGTGCAAAAGCTTCTCCGTTTGATTAGGTCCCATTTGTTTATTTTTGCTTTTATTTCTTTTGCCTTGGGAGACCGAGCTAGGAAAATAGTTATGATTTATGTCAGAGAATGTTTTGTCTGTGTTCACTTCTGGGAGTTTTGTGGTTCTCTGACAATTGTGGACTCCTGGTTGGTCCGTCAGACCAAGAACATGGAATTAATCCTTTTTGAGCATTTGTGTGTGAGTTCAGACTCATCCCCTCTGTTTTATCAAAGAGGAAACTCGGACTGGAGAAATAAAGTGCTGTAAACATTGGGATTTGGGTACAGCTTTCTGGAGTTATGCAACACAGGCCCTCCATGTAAACCCCTTCACCGGGCGTCCAGGGCCTGGGCAGGTGGGCTCCCGCTCCCCGTGTGACCTCAGCCCACAGCCAGGCGGCTCCTCAAGCCTCACAGCTCTGGCGGAGACCCCGGTTCCACGTGGCCCCTCACCGGTTCCCGTCCCTGGGTTTCGGTCATGCTGTTCCTCGTGTCCAGAACCAAAGCCACTCTGATCTCTGCCTAAATTCCATACCCAGCCTCCCCAGCTGAACGCCAGGAACTTCTTGTTTCTTCTCTGTCCTTTCGAAGCCCCCTGCCTTCTCTGAATCCTCGTTGGACATAATCTCTCCTGGTCACAGAGTATGTCCCCCTGCCCACCCGCCCCTATCTCTAGAAATTTAACACCCCTCCTTCAGCCAGGTGGGTCAGACTGTAAAAAATCCACCTGCAAGGTAGGAAACACAGGTTTGATCCCTGGCTTGGGAAGATCCCCTGGAGAAGGGAATGGCAACCCACTCCAGTAATCTTGCCTGGAAAATCCCATGGACAGAGGAGCCTGGCAGGCCACAGTCCATGTGGTTGCAAAGAGTCAGACACAACTGAGTGACTAACATCATCGTCTCAGTCCTGCTACTTTCGTAATTAACCAGTGGTTCAGCTCCTGCCTCCTTTAGCTGGAACGTGAGTCCCTGGGAGCCAGGACTGGTCTGTCTTGTTTGCAAGTGTCTGCAGCGCATCCACCTCAGGGCCTGGCACGAAGCAGACAGGCAGCGAAGTTCAAGTCGGTGACCTGCCGCCCTGCCCCCCTCTCCCAGGCCCTGGTGACCTGCAGGAGGGTGTCTCACCCCGTGCACCCCGCAGCACCCAGCTCTGCACCCCGCCAGCCTTAGGGACGCTGCGGGAATGTCGTGGGAGACAGCCCTCCCTGTCTTAGCATGAAGCCGAGGGCGTCAGGGCAACCCCCCTCCCTGGGTTCAGGGAGCTGTGTGGGCCCCCAAGGACCCCAGAGTCTTTGCCCCGGCCGTTAGAGCAGAGACTCCCATCAGGGATGCTATCTGACACGTCCAATAACTCCCTTCCTTCTTGCCCCAAAGCCGCCATCTCTTGTGCCTCCCCCACCCCCTCAGAGGTACGGGGGCTCTGTCCTCCCCTTGGCTGCCACTCCCCTTTGCTTCTCAGCCCCTCCTGTGTTCGTAGGGTTTCTGGATTCCTCTCCCCCAGAGCAGGGCCTCCCCCGACGGTAGTCATGCACCCGAGTGCCCTGCGTTATGCTCCGGGACACAGTTTGGGGGGAGTGTGTGTTGCTGTCCCATCCCGCCTCCCCTGGCTCTCGGCCACGCCGTCTCCGACCACCTCCCTCCTGCTGCCAGAACTGTTGGCAGAGGGTTGTCAGGTGAAGACCGAGAGGTGGACACAGTGGGAACATTCTCAGCTGCCCCAGAGCAGGCAGTACAGGGGCTTTGTGAGGGATGCCAGCGTCCCACAGTGAAGGAACCTGTGGGCATCTCCTCAACGAGCCGGAGCTGACCCGGCCTCCCTGCCCAGGGCCCACCTGAGACTGACCTGCCCTCATACCTGCGTCCACCTCTGAGCACAGACTGTTTGACTCCTCCCTGCCCCCCCAGTATCCTATTTATTGTTAATAATTTCATTTACTTGCTTTCTGACTGTGCGGGGTCTTCATTGCTGCATGGGCTTTTCTCTAGTTGCGGTGCGTGTTCTCATTGCAGCGGCTTCTCTAGTTGCAGTTCCCGGGCGCAAAGCTGCAGGCTCAAGACCTGTGGGCCACGGGCTTGGTTGCTCCCCGGCATGGGGGGGGTCTTCCCAGCCCCGGGATCGAACCCGTGTCTCCTGCATTGGCAGGTGGATTCTTTACCCCTGAGCCCCCAGGGACACCGTGACTGTCCTACTGAGAACCTTATCCCCAGAGCATCCCTGCAGTCCTGAGGATGGAAGGCGCCCAGAGGAAGAGCTAGGCTGGCCCCAAGTGGCCACGTCCTGAGTCCACAGCAGGACGCTGGTCCTCCATCCACTGGACGGAGATTCTTTCGTAGGAAGCTGGCCTCTGCTTCCCGCAACCCTTCCCCAGCCTGGCCTGCGTTCCAGCAGCCACCCCCGTCACACACTCAGCAGCGCTGGTGAGCATGTGTCCTCGGGCTCAGGCTTCTGGACGAGAATGAGCTGAGGACCCTCACGGCCCTGGTGAGTCCCCTCCGGGACCTTCAGACTTAGGACTGTCCCCCCTCCGACTTCTCCAGGGGATGGCCCACCATCCCAGGTGTCAGGGAGCCTGATGCTCCCGTCGGAGGAGCAGGAATTAGAAAGTAAACACAGCGACCAGCAGGGAACGGGGCTATTCTAGGAGCTTCCCCACGTCTCCCACTCCGGGCGCGTCGTCTCTCACGGCTGATGGGAGTCTCTCAGCTGCCACGTCCGTCCACAGCACAGAGGAGCGGTTGCACCCACCTCTGCCGAGCGCTGTCGTGTGTCAGACACCCGGGGACGTGCCCCCACGGCTGCCTCCCCCCACGGCTGTCCTCCGGAGTGGATGTTAGCGTTCCCGTTGTGTGGACAAGCAACTGAGGCTTGGGAGATTAAATGATTTGTCCAAATTGTACGGCTAAGTGGCAGGGCTAGGGTTTAAAGCAAAGCTGGTGTGACTCTAAAATGCACGCCTTGGACCCAGCAGTGAATCCTAGGAAGATGGTGGACACGCCATCCCTAGAGCAGCTGGGTTGCAGGGAGATTCTTAGGCTTCAGAGGTTCACGTGTCTGATGTTGGCTCCGTTACCCTAGAGATAACGCAGACAGTGGTCTTCCCATCTCGGATCTTCACTTATTGAAAGGGCATGTGCAGAACCCACACTCATCATGATTTAAAACAGACAATCCAGCCACCGCCTTGGAAGGGGCTGCTTGCTCAGAGCACATTGGACGTGCTTCGATTCATCTGATCTTTAAATACTTGAACGGTGGAAAACCTCCTAACCCACGACCAAAGATACTTGTTCAAACCAAATTCTTGTTTTGCTTGCAGACAACAGCAAATCTGTTCACTGGAAACTGGGAGCCGACAAGGAGGTCTGGGTCTGGGTGATGGGTGAACACCACCTGGACAAACCATACGACATGATCTGTGATGAGATCCTCGCGGAGAGGGCGAGGCTGAAGGCCGAACAGGAGACGCAGGAGCTCAGGTGTGGACCTGCGGGGCCGGGAGGGCCCAGTCAGGCTGGAGGGGCAGTCGTGCTTCTTGGCTGGTAGAGCCTGCGGGAGGGCCAGGTGGGACTCGAGGGCACGTGGTGGCATCCAGTTTCTGGAAAGTTCTCCCTTCTAACCTTGGGGGACCCCCTTCACTCACGACCCCACCACATCGGCTGTCCTGCATCCCCACTGGGATATTGTGGATGAGGTTCCCCGTGACCCTGGGCTTCCCTAACGTTGAGCAAGAGCAGCGTAGTTGCGGGAGAGAGTGAGGCTCCAGGACCCCCTCGGGCTTCAGGTTCCAGGGCGGCCTCTGAGGAAAGCAGGCCCGAGGGGGGTCTGTCCATGCCGGGCTCTCAGGGACGGACCGGGAGCTTGCAGTCCAGGAGGAGAAACGGGTGGCCACGCAGGCTGTGTGTGCGCTGTGACTCAGGCCAGGCAGGGGCTCCCATCCTGATCCTAGGGGGAGAACCTGGAAAGGTAAGTAGTTTTCCAGCTTGCAGGAGGTCAGGTGGGAAAAGGCAGGCAGGAAGTCATCAGGACCCCGATAGAGTGTATTTGATGTGTGGGATGATGGTGAATCGTTCTGAGTGTTTGGGGTGCACGTGGGTGATGGGGGTCGGGGTCTCACGTGCCTCGAAGGCCAGGTTTAGGACTCTGGGTCTTATTCTGTAGACAGTGAGGAGGTGCTGGGTGAGGAAGTGACATAATCAGCTGCAGACACAGGAAGATCACGTGGGTGGCAGACTCGGGGCAGGGCGTGGGTCCCCTCTGCCGGGTGCTAGGGTGGCTTCTGGGCCCCCCGCCCCGAGTGTGGGCAGCCCTGCACGAGAGGAGACACAGGAGCAGACAGGGGGCCTCTGTCCCACGCCCCAGGGCTGTGACTTCACAGCGGTAGGTGGGCGCACAGGATAAAAACGGGACTCTGCTGCCGAGGACGCGAAGGCTGCGTGCTCTGTTCTGCTCTGTTCTGTTCCTGAACAGAAGGAAGGCTGTTCAGCTTCTGATTCGGGAGCCGGGCAGACCTGGATTCCAGTCCTGGCCGCTGCCGGGCCTTGGATGCGGGATAACGGTTATCCTGAGCCTCTTTTAGCAAAGCCAGGATGACCGCACCGTCCCCGCAGGGCTGCTATGAGGACTTGGTTCACGTCTTTAAATGCCTCGCACGGGCTCAGCCTGCCGTCAGCGCTGTTCACATCGTTTGAACGTGACATCCACTTGGGGGAAAGCTTGTCTTTTTACTGCAGGGTGTGTTTTGATAATTCCACGTTTGCTTCTCTTCAGAAAAGCTCAGCCCGGAGAGCTCAGCAGCAGCTCGAAACCAAAGCCGCCGTCCTCCGAGGGGCGGGCGCCCGGGAACGTGCGGGAGAAGGCGGCGGAGGCGGGGACGCCGGGCCGAGGCTGCAGGCCGGCTGCGCCGCTCGCGGAGCAGAAAGCGCCCGTGAGTCCTTCACGTCTGTAAAGTGTGCGGAGCTTCGCGGGGAGACAGAGGTGTCGGGGCCCCAGGGCGTCAGGATCCTCACTGGGCTTTTCTGGGGAAGGTTCCTCCAGCTTGAAGGCCCTGCGGTTATTCCTTAGGGGGATGGACTCACCTGCTTCTTCAGAAACAACAGAGAGCCCCTCTGCATGAGAGGAGGCATGAGGAGAGAACTCTAAATAGAACACTGTGCATCCTTAAGACATCCCCAGGGTTACTTTTTCCTGTTACATTTTTCTGTAACGGGTCTGCAGGGTCTTTCTCGAAGGGCCGGCTGGTGGACGGCGGAGCTCCTGCTCCCGTGGCCTCCGGGACTGGCGTGGACAGACCGCGGCCAACTCTCCTCACCAGGGCGGGCAGGGCCGGGTCTGCCGCTTAAGGCTGCGGTTTGCTGGGCCTGGAACACCGGCTCCTCTGGGATCTAGACTGTGTCCTCATGAGTAGCCCCCGCTTCACCCCAATGATGGAGTGAAGGGTGGATGGGGCCGGACAGGGAGCGTCTTGGGGGCGACCTGTTGTGCAAGAACGGTTGGCAGTTGTCAATGATTTTTGAGCAAGGGGCTGCCCTGACCCCTTTTGTTGAGGACGAAGCGTCGGGGCCCGTTGGTTTCATGGGGTCTGCCTGGGTTGTGGGATGGCTGTTGTCCTCCACACAACAAGAGTTCTGTCCTTGGAGCTAGAATGAATTCTCTGAGGTGTCAGATGGTTTACAAGAGCTCAAACGCAATTTGCTTCTGGGATTATGCTTTGGAAGAATAATAAAACTAGATGATGAGGTTATCTCTTCTGCCAAGAACTTAATTACCCGGAGGGCTAGCAGGGGATTTGCAGCGGCCTGGCTTCTGCAAGGGTTCCAGCCTTCTTGTGCTGTATGTGCTCTCTACTAGGAGAGTGTTGAGCAGGGATGGGGGGGGGTACATGGAGGAGAAGACCCCAAGATGGACTGATTTACTCGTTCAGTGAACAAGTGCCGTTATGTCCCAGGACTGAGATCACACTGCAGGAGTGAAAATAGGAATCACTGCTGTTGTGGACTTCATAACTGAGGAAGCAAAAGAGACTTCACATAAAGTGTCATTTCAAGCGGAAGCAGTGGTCCAAGGACCGGGGCGTGTTTCTGTGCTCTTAGCCCAGGGACGTGAGCATCACCAGGGCGGGCAGAACGGCTCTGCAGGGGACTCGGAGCTGGAGGTGACCACACAGGGCGCCTGGGGCTGGAGGTTCCCACAGAGAGACCGCTGGGCAGGGCTGTGTGGCTGGGGAGGCTGGCGCGCAGAGGCAGTGATGGAGTGAAGGGTGGTGGGGCCAGACGGGGAGGGTCTTGGGGGCGACCTGTTGTGCAAGAACAGTTGCCAGTTGTCAATGATTTCTGAGCAAGGGGCTGACCTGAGCAGATTCTTTTCAGAGGAACTGACCATTCTTGCATCAGAGTAGGTCTTGCATTCTTGCATCAGATCAAGGTGTCTAGCACAGGTTTCCAAGCTTGGACGCCTGGGGCATGAGGGTATCATCAGCATAAACAGGAACCAAACGCTGGAGGAGTTGCTGTTTGTTTTTTTTTTAATGAAGGATAATTGCTTTACCAGATTGTGTCGGTTTCTGCCAGGCATCAGCATGCATGAGCTATAAAGACTAGTCTGAGGCTGGTTTAGAAACATCAAGGATTTCTCATGCTCATTGAGGTGGAGATGTAAGTTGATTTTATATGTGCGCTTAGTTGCCAAGTCATGTCCGACTCTTTGGGACCTGTGGACTGTAAGCCCATCAGGCTCCTCTGTCCATGGGATTCTCCAAGCAGGAATCCTGGAGTGGGTTGCCATTTCTTTCTCCAGGGGATCTTCCCCACCCAGGGATTGAACCCAGATCTGCATTGCAGGCAGATTCCTTACCATCTGAGCTGCCAGGGAAGCTGATTTTATATAAAAGAATAAAATCCACACATTTTGATTTAGAGTTTGCAAAGCTTTTTCTCATGGAATTATTTCATTTTACGACATGAGTGTGATTTCTGTGTGGCACATGCACAAACTAACGCCCGAAGAGACTAATCTGCCCCTGAATCTCTGAAAGTCCTTGTTTTCATATATCTGCTTTGACTCCCACTCCCGTCATAATTCCAACGTACAGATTCGTTGTCTTCTCCAGATCTGCTCCTTGGGAAAGAACTCTGGTGAGAGACCGAGACAATGAGTGTTTCCAAAATGCAGTCCAGACTTGCGCTGTAAGGATTTCTGTGTTGCGGCCGTAACTTAACCATCGTTGTTCAGTTGCTAAGTCGTGCCTGACTCTTTGTGATCCCATGGATTGCATCACACCGGGCTTCCCTGTCCTTCACTATCTCCCAGAGTTCTCTCAGATTGATGTCCACTGAATGAGTGTTGCTATTTAACCGTCTCATCCTCTGCCACATTCTTCTCCTTTTGCCTTCAATCTTCCCCAGCATCAGGGTCTTTTCCAATGAGTTGGCTCTTTGCATCAGGTGACCAAATTATTGAAGCTTCAGCATCAGTCCTTCCAGTAAATATTCAGGGTTGATTTCCTTTAGGATTGACTTATTTGATCTTGCAGTCTAAGGGACTCTCAAGAGTTTTCTCCAGCACCACAATTTGAAAGCATCAGTTCTTTGGTGCTCAGCCTTTTTTGTGGTTCAGCTTTCACATCTGTATATGACTCCTGGAAAAACCATAGCTCTGACTATAGGAACCTTTGTTGGCAAAGTGATGTCTGCTTTTTAATACACTGTCTAGATTTGTCATAGCTTTTCTCCTAAGGAGCAATCGTCTTTTAATTTCATGGCTGCAGTCCCTGTCTGCAGTGATTTTGGAGCCCAAGAAAATATATAAATTTAACCATAGTATCTATCAATAAAAAGATATTGTCATGTCTTTAAAATTTCATTGTCTACACAAGGCCTAAAATTTATTATGAAAAGAAAATCTATCAAGCATTTTTACTGAAGTCTGTGATCATAATGCTTATCTGAATAACCATGGGAGGATTTAAAGAACAGTCGATTTTCCAGAACCATAAAAAGCTCCAAACTTTGGTCACCTGGGTGAGAAGAGCTGACCCACTGGAAAAGACCCTCATGCTGGGAAAGATGGAGGACAGCAGGAAAAGGGGATGACACAGGATGAGATGGTTGGATGGCATCACCGGCTCAGTGGACAAGAATCTGAGCAAACTCCGGGAGACAGTGGCGGACAGGGAAGCCTGGTGTGCTGCAGTCCATGGGGTCACCAAGAGTCGGACACGACTTAGCGGCTGAACAATGGAAATGGACTGGGTCTCTTCATTTGTACCCGCCAGTGCCTTTTCAGCTCTGCCCTGATTGTCTTATGAAAGTATGGAGGTGGCAGGCATGGTGGAAGACATGTAGTCTGGGGCCTCTTCGGGCCTGTGTAGGACTCAGCGCAAATCCCACTGTTAATCCTTCATTATCCACTCTCTTTGAAAATGAAAGTGCTAGTCGCTCAGTTGTGTCCAGCTCTTTGCAACCGCATGGACTGTAGCCTGTCAGGCTGCTCTGTCCATGGGATTCTTGTGGCAAGAATACTGGAGTGAATTGCTATTTCCTCCTCCAGGGGAATCTTCCCATCCCAGGGATTGAACCTGGGTCTCCTGCATTGCAGGTGGATTCTTTACCTTCTAAGCCACCAGAGAAGCCCCATCTGCTCTCTTTACCCACTAATATTTTGAATAAGATGAAATCATCTTAAGAGGATGCCAAGAGGTGGAAACAGCACATCCTAAGGGTGTAGCCAGGATCCCGGGATATTCTTTGGTGAAAAGGCAGGTTTGCTTTTGTGCGGGTAGCTGGGGCGATCGTGGCTGGGGTGAGGAATTTGGTCCTTTCCGTGCAGGCATCCCTGGACAGCTGCTGGAGGACTTGGCTTCAGGATCCCACTCCATCCTCAGAGCCGCCCTCTGGGATGTGAAACCGGGTGTGTTCTCAGAGTGGAGGGGGCAGGCCCGTGGCTGGGCGGGGCCTGTGTTAGAGGCGGGGCTCCGCCCTCTTCTGCTGGGGACAAACCGGCTGCACCCTCACCATCACACCCTGGGGATTCGAGGTTTTGCTTTTCTTCCTCCTAGAGCAGGAATGCTTTAGATCCAGATGTTGTTGGCTTTCAAGTTAAACAGTAGACTTTCTTCTGTAAGCAAACAGGGAGAAAGAGAAAGGGGAGGGAGTGAGCAGGGAGTGGAAGGCAGATCCAGGTGGCATCCTCACAGCTGACAACCCAGCCCTGCTGCTGCCTCGGCCAGACCGCGTGGTGTCTACCTGCGCCTGGCAGCGCTGAGTCTGTGAGACCTGGCTTCTCCCGAGTGCTGGCAGACAAATCTCAGAACCTCTTGGAGCCTCCGTCTTCTCCTCCATAAAAACTGGAGATTAAAAATTGTGGTTGTTCAGTCGCTAAGTTGTGACCGACTCTTTGGCGACCCCATGGACTGTAGCCCGCCAGGCTCCTCCGTCCATGGGCTTCTGGGCAAGAATACTGGAGTGGGTTGCCATTCCCTTCTCCAGGGGATCTTCCCAACCCAGGGATCGAATTCACGTTTCCTGCATTGGCAGACAGATTCTTTATCCCTGAGCCACCATGGAAGCCCCGGGAATTAAAAATACCTGCCTTTTTTTTTGAGCCCCAGAAATTAAAAGCATACCTTTCCGTCCCTGGTGACTCAGCTGGTAAAGAATCCACCTTCAGTATGGGAGACCTGGGTTCGATCCCTGGGTTGGGAAGATACCCTGGAGGAGGGAAAGGCTACCCACTCCAATATTCTGGCCTGGAGAATTCCACGGGCTGTATAGTCCGTGGGGTCACAAAGAGTGGGACGTGACTGAGCAACTTTGACTTTTACTGCCCACCACACCCTGAAGGCGGAGGGCTCAGCAGTACTGGCCTGCCCTCCGTTATCCAAATCCCTGGGCAAGATGCGTTTTAGATTTCCGATTTTTTCAGACTTTATAAGAGAAATGCTGTGTCTGTACTGTGTAATATGTGTGTCCCTAGTAGGGCTTAGTTACACCCCAATCAAGGAGGGTAAATACTGTCAATGGACTCATGGTAGGCCAGGTCACGTTTTCTCCTCAGGATAAGTTGTGTACATTCAGAACTTGCTGGATTTCAGAACTGGTAATAAGGGATTGTGGACTTGGCATAGACTTCTGTGCGATGGTAACATAATGAGAGCAAACATGGTAAATGTACTCAGAAGAACTGGGCTTTCATTCTCACTGTGTCTGCAGGATTTTGTTTTTCCTTATCTGTAAAGTGAGAGGCTTCTTCCCCCCAGTATTTGAAAAATATAACTTTTTAATGTACATGTACCCAAATCACTGGTGGCTCAGATGGTAAAGCGTCTGCTTGCAATGCGAGAGACCAGGGTTCGATCCCTGGGTCAGGAAGATCCCCTGGAGAAGGAAATGGCAACCCACTCCAGTACTCTTGCCTGTTAAATTCCATGGACGGAGGAGCCTGGTAGGCTACAGTCCATGGGGTCAAGAAGAGTCGGACATGTAGTATTTATCTTTATTAGCAATAATTTTTTTTTTTTTTTACTATATGAGCATGTGTTAATCATCCAAAAGCTATCCATCCATCCATCCATTCATCCATCTGACCTGCCTCCCTACTTATCCACCCATCTATTTACATAAACTAATATACATTGTATTGACTAGTTACTTAATAGCATCACATAGTACATTTTATAATGACTGACTAGTCTACTTTGGATATTTTTAGTGTAAATGCAAATGTTTACATTTGATTTTTATTAAATCAAGTTCACCCATAACAAATTCCCTTTTAGAAAATTACCTCATGACTACAAATTTAAAGATTACAAGCAAATTTAAAAATTAAGATCCTGAAAAATTATTTTAAGTGCACAAGGATGGATTAGAACAAGACATATTTTTGAAATGCTTGCCTTCTGAGGGATCCTCTGGAGGAGGAGATGGCACCCCACTCCAGTATTCTTGCCCGGAGAATCCCATGGACAGAGGAGCCTGGCAGGCCTCAGTCCACGGGGTGGCCAAGAGCTGGACACGAGTGAGTGAGCACACTCTGAGGGAAACATATGCAGATCCAGTTGACAGGCGTTTAAATGGTCTGTCGTCACAGAGCACGAGACTGCACCTACGCCTGCACCTGCACAGACATCACCAATGGATAGCAGCTCTCCCCGCAGCCAGGGCCCATTCCTCCTTGTGCTCTGTCTTCACAGACATCACCAATGGATCGCAGCTCTCCTCCCCGCAGCCAGGGCCCCTTCCTCCTTGTGCCCTTCCTCACAGACATCACCAATGGATCGCAGCTCTCCTCCCCGCAGCCAGGGCCCCTTCCTCCTTGTGCCCTGTCCTCACAGACATCACTAATGGATCACAGCTCTCCTCCCCACAGGCAGGGCCCCTTCCTCCTTGTGACCTGTCCTCACAGACATCACTAATGGATCGCAGCTCTCCTCCCCACAGCCAGGGGCCCCCTCCTCCTTGTGCCTTGTCTGCACAGACATCACCAATGGATCACAGCTCTCCTCCCTGCAGCCAGGGCCTCCTCCTCCTTGTGCCCTGTCCTCACAAGACATCACTAATGGATTGCAGCTCTCCTCCCCTGTCCGCAGATGCTCTGTTTGCAGAGAGAAATCCGCACGAGTTTCATTTCAGCTCTAAATACTCACGATCCTAAACAACACTCGTGCCTGTGTGGCCTGAACGTGAATATCCTCTCAGGTCTCTGTAGCTGTTAAAGACGGTGTCTGTGCAGTTTCACCGGTAAATCATGTCCCCGGGACTGGACGTTGACATCTGAGCGGGAATTGGGCAGGGGCGTGAGGTTCAAACCCAGCAGTGCAGTGCGAGGTTAACCCGGCCTCCTCTCTGGAAATAAAGTAGAAATTACCTCCTCCCTAGTCAACTGACTGTCGTATTCTGAGCTTTCCCCACAGCCCTCCACCCCCAGGCTCAAACCCGTATCTCTTTGCCTACCTGGGCGTAGTTAATCTCCTTACATACAAAAAATGTAGAGACCTGTACCCTTCCTTCCGTGGAACCAGAGCAGTGAACAGCCCAATCTTTAGGTCTGCAACTGGATCGTTCTGTACCAATGGAACAATGCCTTATTTTAGACCTTCGTCTGCAGGTGGCTTTATCCAAGGAGATGTCTTATAGAACAATGCAAGATTTGCCTCAGTTCTGAGGGTGGAGACTATCTGCTTTGTCCTTATAAGAAGCAAGTCTAGGGGATTTCAGGAGAATTGTCTGATCCCTGCTTCAGGATTTAGAAAACTTGGGGTCCAATATCTTTATCACTCAAGATAATCTTTACAAAATGTTTTTTTAAGAATATATTTATGTTAGCTTAAAATTTTCATTTTAATAAATGGATAGCCAAAAGTAAGAGTGGCTGATTAAATACCAGATTCCTTGAAACCATAGAGCTGACACAATAGAAGACTGCTGGTCTGGGAATGGGGGTTCCCCCCTTTGAAGCAGCTCTGTCATGCTAGAGGAGTAAATAAGGATTTATTTATTCCATAAATAAGGGTTCCATAAAATAAGGATTAAATTAGCAATGTTGGTTCTTTACAAAGGAAGCTGAAAAAGTATGCAGATGCTTTGCTAGTCTTACCTCCTGGAAGCAGCAAGAACTGTCCCCTGAAGTCCTTCAGTTACAAGATGCTGTTCTCACCACGAGCACAGCCATGGTCCTTGTCATTTTTCAGAGAGGGTGGAGGCAGGTGGAGGCTGTGTGCCTTGCGCAGTTGACAAGGCAGAAAAGATGCCTCGATCAGAGCTGACTGCACGGCATTTATTCTGAAAGCTGTTGCCTTCTGCAGAGTACCTGCCCTCCCCTTATTCTTGGCAGTGGTGACAGCACTTGGGAGACTCAGAACTGATGGTCTGCTTAACATTTAGTGAGAGCGTTGTGGTTCTCGGTGGAGGACAGCAAACACTCCAGCATTGCTCAGAGTCTGTCGCTGACCGGGAGGTGATGATAAATATCCGAACTTAGCTGTCACCCAGCCAGGTTCTGAGACAGGCAGGTTGGGAAGCAGAGGCCATTTTCAGGCAGAGACAAGTCTGATGGGGACTTAATCGGAGCCTGAGAAAATGGCAGGAGCTACACCGTGCGAACAGGCACCCTCCCCGGGGGAGTTTAGGTAGAACCAGGAGCCCCCCTCTGCTGAGCAGAGACCCTTAGGGACCCCCCATGTTGGCAGCCTCCCATCCCCCCAAAGCAGTCAGTGTTTAACCCCTTCCTGCAGGAGAATATGGCAGGAAGCAGGACAGGCCTGAATGTGGTCGGGAGAGGGGTGGCTGGGTGCTAATCCAAAGGTAAGCCCTTGTGTGTGTCTGCGACGGGTGATTTATAAGCTGGGGACTGACTCTCCGTCAGTAGACCGACTGTCCTTGCCCCAAAGAGGACCTCGAATAAAACCATCTGCTCACTTTTAGATTTTATTTCCAGAGAATTACTTGTTTTTACAGAAATGGCCTTCATAGTGGACCATATTACAAAACAGGAGATTAAAAAAAAAGTTAAAACACAAACATCTGGAATTCAAAGTATTCCAAAAAAAGAGATAAAGACTTTGAAGCTAGCATATTAAAAAATCCTTGAGCAAGACTCTTCCCTGTCATATGTTGTATCTTCTTTAACCACATGGAGCTGGAGATGAGACTGCTTGCCTTTCCACTCCTATGGTGCACACACACACACACACACACACACACACACACTCCTCCCACACTGCCCAAGGCTCTGGTACCTGCTTTTGCACCTGTCATTTCACTAAAGCAACCGATGAAAGAACATGCCACTAAAATATGCACTTTGACTGTGAAGTTGGCCTTGAAAAGGTCTGGTGTCCAGCTGTGTTTTGAGGTGTTACTCTGACTCACAGGTGACGTTCCCCTCCATTGAGAGCAGTGAAGCAGTACCTGTAAGATGATGTTCAGACATGATGAAAGCCTTCTTCTCAGGTTTCCCTGCCTCCTTCCCTCCCTCGTCCCTCCCAGAGCAAAGTTGTTAAGCTTGCTGTCTGCTCGGTCACCAGTAATTCTCTGAAGCTGGATTTCGGTAAAGAAGAGTCTCTTCGTAAAGAAGAGACTCAGAAACAAGATGTTGCGATCAGACCACTTGGACAGGATGGAAAAGAAAATGCTTGGCTTTTCCTCTTGGACTCCTGCCCGTCTCGAGGCGCTGATGTCTGGCACCCAGAGTTTGGGGTTGTCTGTGGCACAGGCTTTCTATTGAGAGTGAAAAGTAGGACTTCTCCGGCTCAGTGGGAAAGGGTCGCCCTGCCAAGCAGGAGACACGGGTTCAATCCCTGATGCGGGAAGATACCACATGCGGAGGAGCATCTGAGTCCACGCACCACGCCTCCTGAGCCGGCGCCCCAGCGCCCGGGGCTGCAGCTGCTGACTCCCGCATGCCCTGGGGCCTGCACTCTGAAATGAGAGGCCTCCACGGTGAGGAGCCCACATACTGCACCTGGAGAGTAGCCCGCACTCGCCGCAACCAGAGAAAAGCTTGTGCAGCCACGAAGACCCAGCACAGCCATAAAGAAATAAAATTATAAAAGAAGAGTGAAAAGTAGCATTAGCATAGCTCCCTCGGTGTTAACCTTGGAGGGTAGTATGCGGGTGGAGAGCCCGCCTCCTCCGAGGGGTAGATGCCCTGTGCCAGGGCTTGGTGGAGCCCTCGCGGGGCAGCTGGCTCTAGTCTGCCCCCGGCTGGACTAGCAATGAGGAAACCACTGCAAATAGGAAGGGAAATGTACTCCTGAAATGCAAGTGGAATTTTGAGGGTTGAGTTGGGTGTGAACAAAAAAGAGATAAAATCCCAAACCACTAACCATGTCCGTTGATGTCTTCCCTCCTAGGCTACAGGAAGGAAGCATTTCAGTATTATTTTTTGTGAGAAAGTATTGAGTATTCCAAGTAAAAACAGTTGAGGAATTAAGTGGGACCATTTTATTAACTCAAGAGTGGAGCCATAATCAGAGTTACACAGTTTCCCAAGTAGAGTTTGTATAATTGTAATAAAATTTCATGGTAGTTTGTAGAATAAAATTTTGTATAAGCTAGATTCACAGACTCCTAAGCCCTTGAAATTAAAAAGTGAAAATGTTAGTTGCCACGTCATGTCCAACTCTTTGCGACCCCATGAACTGTAGCCAGCCAAGCTCTTTGTCCTTTGGGTTTTCCAGGCAAGAATACTGGAGTGGATTGCCATTCCCTTCTCCAGGGGATCTTCCTGACCCAGGGATCGAACCTGGATCTCTTGCATTACAGGCAAATTCTTTATCATCTGAGCCACCAGGGAAGCCCCAAAAGCCATTTAAGCTGTTGGAGTTGTAAAAGAAGTATGTTATATAAAGAACTTAATATAAAGTGAATTACAAAAGAGAGGGATAGTTCTGGTGTTGAGAGTTGTACGTAATCATGCCGGGCTGTGCCGGTGATGCTGGCGTTGATTCATTTATCCGCCTCACTGGGAGAGCATATGTTGGGGAGAAAGATGCAGACCCCGAGTCAGAGGACCTCTCTGGGGCTCAGTTTCCTGGTCTGAAAAATGGAGGTGAAGTAGCTGCAAATCACGGGGTTAGATGTGAGAATCAGATGAAATGACATACAACAGAGGTGTTTTGTAAATTATAGACAGACGTCTATACTTTGTCTATTGTCTAGTATTATTATTATTCTTGTCTACTGTCTATTATTATTTTTTAAAAATCATTTTACTCATTTATTTTAGGCTGTATTGGCCTTGATCGCTGCTCGAGCTTTTCTCTGGTTGCGGTGCTTGGGCTCAGGATTTGTGCTCCCACGCTCTGGAGCACAAGCGCAATAATTATGGCTCATGGATTTTGTTGCTCTGGGGCATGTGGGATCTTCCTGGATCAGGGATCAAACCCGTGTCTCCTGCGTTGGCAGGCAGATTCTTCACCGCTGAGCCACCAGGGAAGCCCCAAGTTTCTATTATTATTTATTGGTGGGTTCCTATTTTATTTTATGTCAAGACTTCCCAAATGAACCACGTTTTGAAGGCTCTGACTACTCTCTTAATAAACAATTCTTTATTACTATCCTTATGTATATTGTATTTATATTATAATAAATATATAAATATTCATGGTAATATATTTAAATGTAAGAGGGGCCTCTGAGACGCTTTCATATCTGAAGCTCGCTGCCCTAATAACACTGACTAGCTCTGATAATTGTGTTTCCGAGGATGTTACTTTCCAGTCCTGCTGTCTGCACATTGCTTGGAAGAGTCGTGGGTGAGGAGTGATGCAGGTGAGCAGATCTTCATGTAGCATGACTGTTCCATGCTCAGCTCTGCTCAAAGTAAACTCAGACACTAGAGACGAAGGGCTTCCCAAGTGACGCTTATGGTAGAGAACCCTCCTGCCAGTTCAGGAGACGTAAGAGACTCGGGTTCAGTCCCTGGGTCAGGAAGATCCCCTGGAGGAGGGCATGGCAACCCACTCCAGTATTCTTGCCTGGAGAATCCCCACAGACAGAGGAGCCTGGCCAGCCACAGTCCGTAGGGTCACACAGAGTCGGACATGACTGAAGCGCCTTAGCGCGCCCAGACAATGGATTATTTAAAGAGGTGCCATAAAACCACACATCAAAACCACTGTATTTTCAAATCAGGCTATCCAGGAGTCTCCATGTATAGATTTTGCTAGAAACAATGTTGGAGAAATGGGGGAAAGATTCTCTAGGGTCTCCGTTGTGCTAATTCATGTTTCAGTGAAATCTCTCCACAGGGCCCACACTGTGTTTTCAGCAGTAAAACTGATTATCCCTTTTTCCTCTTGGTGGTCCAGTTGGCATTTTGAATGTACCTCCACTTTCTCTGTGTTATTATCCTTTGTCACTTTATCAAAGTGCAGTTTTATTATTCTGCCTCTCTCACTATTTTAGAAAGAAAAAAAAAGAAGTTAAACCCCAGTGCACTCAAAAGTTCTCTGTTAGAATCATCACTGGGAAGTTTCTCTTTTTACTTAAAATGGCTGGGCATAGAAATAGGAATCTGATTATTCCAGTGACCTGGTTAGCAAAGTGGGGAGGCAAGCCATCGGTTTTTTTGGAGGATTTGAATTCAGTCTCTCTTATTAGTGTTAAAACTAGACTGGGGCTTCCCTGGTGGGTGGTCCAGTGGTTAAGAATCTGCCTGCCAACACAGAGGACCAGGGTTCGATCCGTGGTCTGGGAAGAGTCCACGTGCCGTCTGTCCATGGGATTCTCCAGGCAAGAGAACTGGAGTGGGTTGCCATGTCCTTCTCCAGGGGATCTTCCTGGCCCAGGGATCGAAGCCAGGTCTCTTGCACTGCAGGGAGATTCTTTACCAACTGAGCTATGAGGGAAGCCCAAGAGAAGTCACTGCAATGAGAAGTCCACACTCCACAACTCGAGACTGGCCCCTGCTCACTGCAACTGGAGAAAGCTGGCACTTGGCAACAAAGACCCAGAACAGCCCCAAGCAAGTAAAATTGAAAACAAACTAGACAGAATGTCTTTTCATGATTGAGAAAGTGCTGGAGAGTTTATAGTGTGTCCACTCTTTCACCCAGTCACTCTTCTCTTTGCTGAGGCTCCAGACATCAGTGAGTTAATTAAGCCGACGTGGTCTTTGCCCTCGCAGAATTTATTATGCCGACCATCAGTCTATGGAGGAACACCGTGGATTTAAGAGGTGTACGGACAGGAGGAGGAGGAAATACTTAACCCAGCAGTTTGCTTTCAAATGTAAACTCCTGGATTTTAACTCCTGGATTCATCATTTCCTTCTTCACCCTAAAAAAACCAGTGCTGAAAATATTCTGTCTTCTAGAGCTTTTCGGTTTATTGGGAATAAAAGTCTCTTGACATTTGTTTGATTGCATAATCCTACTTTCAAACAGAGTAAATATTTGGTTAGAAGCCAGAAGGAACCACTTCTCAAACAATATAATTAGAATAATCTTTGTGTGACCTACAGTCTCTGGAGGAGATACAGTTTGCAACCGTGTAGTAGTAATGTTGCTAGCAGAGTCTTTTGTTAGCACATTGCTTATGTAGATTTGAATGGCCATACTTCCTATTTTAACATAATTTACATGTATTTATAAACTCCTTTGGTCAGTGTGGAGGGGCTCTATTCCCAGATCTTGGTCCACACTGATTGGAGAGGACCATTCTGACTTGGTGTCTGCAGAAAGTTAGCTGTCTTCTGAGGTCATTGGCTTCCAAGCTTTCTCCTTATTTTCTGGAACTTTTGCATAAATACTGCACAGCAGTTTTTGGTTTTAAATAAAGCAAATAAGAAGCGGAGACGAGTGCTGTCACTCTGCCTGTAGAGTTTCAACAGCTGCAGAAGTCTCTGAGATGCCGAAGATGGGAGGGGACGGTCCAGGCTTCTGCGTGTGAGAGCAGAAGGGTGCTCTCTGGAATGCCCTGGAAGAAGCAGGCTGTAGACCTGAGAGGACGTGGGTGTCAGTTCCTGCTTTCCTTCCTGTGATCAGGTGGCCTTACTTTGTGGGAAAGGGATAACACTTGCTTTGACATCCTATGGTGTTAGGAAGGTCAAAGGATGATGGATTTGAAAGTTCTTTGTAAGCAAAATCTATGTTGGGAGGTAGGTGGCTTCCCAGCCTTTCTTGTGTTACAAATTGGAATGTGTGTGTGCATGCGTGTTAAGTCACTTCAGTTGTGTCTGACTCTCTGTGACCCCATGGACTGCAGCCCACCAGGCTCCTCTGTCCATGGGATTCTCCAGGCAAGAATACTGGAGTGGGTTGCCATGCCCTCCAGCAGGAGATTTTCCCGACCCAGGGATTGAACCCAGGTCTCTTACATCTCCTGCATGGTAGGCAGGTTCTTTATCACTAGCACCACCTGGGAAGGCCCACAAATTGGAATAACAGTCTGTTCCCTGGAACACAGCATCACATGGAAGCTTCAGAGAAGCTTCATTCCTCTCCAGGACGCCTCTTCACCCTCAGGTTGGGGGTGCTCAGAGTGCCATCCTCAGCTTGCCTCCCTCTGCTACCAGCGCCATGAATCGTTGCTTTTGAGCCCTGAATCTGGCTGTTTTTCAATAAAGGAGATCTCCTGCCTCACGCGCCCTCCAGTCCATTCCGTTGTATGTGATGTGTTCCATGGATCTATAAGCACGGACGTGTATCTGAATGAACATGCTCTATGCAAGACTGGAGTAACTTCTTTACATTATTTTAACGATTTGGAATAAGAGCGAATTGTTGGCTCACCTTTAAAATGAGAATTTTTATAGACGTGGTTCTTAGCACGTATGAACAGTTTTAGAGTTGACAGTATGCTCTAGACACATGGAAGGATTTAAACAGAGGTGCCGATCGCTGGGGTGGTTGTTAAATTAGTCAATTATTTATGCTAAATCTTGTCTACTCAAGAACCAACTTGTGAGCTCTGAGGTACTAAAAATAAAACCTCACCCTTCAGACAAGGAAAGAACTGTCAGTTCTGAGCGGCACCAGTAGGTGGCACTGGCGGTCACCAGCGGTCCAGCACCAAGTCCTGAAACTGGTTCTGGCTTCTGTGCTTAGATTTGAGTTGTTTTAAGAAGACTGATGATGCTGTAACATCTGACAACTGCAGAAACCATGAGCGTGTTGCTAGTGAGAAGGGAACACGATGATGACAGATGAAATTCAGATGGTGATTTTCTAAAAAGCAAGTGGTGAGAAAACACTGGTGTGTGTGTACGTGAGGCGGGTAGTGCAGTTGAAGGAACATATAGGTGCTGTGTCCAAGCAGACAACAGTCATTGGCAGGTGCTGCGGGGAAATGCTTGACAATGCAGAGCACCCCTGTAATGCATGACTTGGAAGAGCGGCGTCAGACGTGTGTGCAGTGAAATGAAAGTCGCTCAGTTGTGTCTGACTCTTTGCGACCCCATGAACTGCAGCCCGCCAGGCTCCTCTGTCCATGGGATTCTCCCGGCAAGAATAATGGAGTGGGTCACCGTGCCCTCCTCCAGGGGATCTTCCCGGCCCCAGGAATCGAACTGGGGTCTCCTGCACTGCAGGCAGATTCTTTTTACCAGCTGAGTCACCCGGGAATTAGCCTGATGCTTATTCTGGAAACAACTGCAGGCTTGTTGAGGAGCTGCTCATGGTGGAGACGCTACGGATGAAACCCTGGTCCAAAGCCCTGCGCGTGACACAGGCCCGAGTCCCTCCGAAAGCCACGAGTGGAGGGTCGGGGCTGCGGGACTGTCCACAGCAGCTGTGGAGGTATCAAGGGAGCATGGTTAGCTGCCGCCTCTTTCAGCATAAAAGAAACTGATCCTTTTTGCAAAATGATGCCCCACACAGACCTCATATCACTGAGGGAAGGGAGAATGAACCTGTTTTTAAGGTTCACACTCCTTTTACTGGAAATGCATTCAAAGACCACAAGCGTGAGCCCTTCAAAGCCATCTCAGGCTTCTGAACAGACTGCCTTCCCCAAAGCCTGCTGGGCGCCTTCTCATTTGTTCATCAGAAGAGGGACTGGCTATTGTCCTGTTGTGCTTTTGGTGCAGGGGGCTGCATCCTTTTTAATATTATACCCTTATTAATATAATATCAAAATAAGAGAAAAAGAGAATGTGGTAGGTAGAGATTGTGAAACCTAGAGGATTCATTCATTTGCCAAGTAATAGGCGTAAGGGGCTTCCCAGGTGGCGTTAGTGGTAAAGAACCCCCTGCCAATGTAGCAGATGTAAAAGATGCAGTTCGATCCCTGGGTTGGGAAGCTCCCCAGAGGAGGAAGTGGCAGCCCACTCCAGTATTCCTGCCTGGAGAATCCCATGGACAGAGGAGCCTGGCAGGCTACAGTCCATGGTGTGGCAAAGAGTCGGACACGACTGAAGCGACTTAGCACTCACGCACGCACACAGAGGTGGCCAATGCCAGTTATCACCCGCGTTATTCTGGAGATAATTGTTCCCACGGGAATGGCTCGGGCAGCTGGGAAGTGCAGTGTCGCAGGTAGCCACGTGCCCGCTGTGGTGGGGATGGGGCAGGATTGAGGTGGTCCTGTGGGTTTCCTTTATGGCACAGAAGTGACCCTAAGTCCCCCCATGCTCCATGCGGAATTTTAGCACCAGTACTGGCCTCCGGCTGAAACATTTGCAACTTCTGACCTGTGCCAGGACCCAGGATGGAGTCCTTGGGCACAAGGCTCAGACGTGGTGGTCCTGTGGGTTGAGGGTGACCGTCTCGGCCACACGGGTCACGTGGCTGCCAGGCTGGCCGCGGCCCGGACTCCACGCTCAGGCCAGGGAGCAGGTGACAGGGTGGGTGTGACTGACCTGGTCTTAGGAGGCACCCGGGGTGCTATGCCAACTCAGCTGCAGATCCTGGGCGGGGGTGGCGTGGGGCCCACATGGGTGGCCCTGGGGATCCCCGCAGCGGAACTGGGAACCTCATGGGCAGGAGCCGGCTCCTGGGAAACCCACGTGGAGTGGCAGAAGCCCAGATTCTGAGCTGGGGCGTGGGGGCAGCAGGGACCCTGGGATGGGGTGGGCGCCGGGGAGAGGGGGCAGGACTCCAGGCTCCAAGTGCTCCAGGCGTGTCCCCAGACCTGGTGGTCACGACTAAGGTGCTTCTCTGGTCTGACCTAAAACACAGGGTGAGGCGGATCAGGGACTGAGAGAGAAAGAACTGAGATTAAGGAGTAGTGTTGATGTCTTACAGTAATCCCAGGGGTCCTGGGGCCAGCCAGGAGCAAACCACCAGCCCTCAGCTTCTGAGCAGTAACTCACCGCTAGCCCTACTGAGTGCAGACGCCGGGGTTTCCGATGGAGTTTCATGGAGTCAGGAGCTCACCTGTTGCTGGGAAATGGGTGGGTCCAGCGGTGGGGGTGGGCGCAGTGTTTGGGAACATTGACACAAGGGAGGCATTAACAGATGATCTTCTGAAATTGCATTGCAGCTCTAAATGGCATAAAAATGTGTTTCATTTGATTTTTAGCTGTCCTCCAGCTCCTCAAGAAATATTCACCAAATGTTGGCAGATTCTGTCAGTCGTATAAAGGAATTCGGATTTCACCAGGTAAAAGACTCCCCTTCCATGTCAGGGGCAAAGTGCAGAACCAGTTCCACTGATGTTTCACAAATTGGTTTATTAGTCTCACACAGAAATGAAATTAAGCAGCAGGATGTAAACTCTGAGAAGCTCGTGAACACAGCTCTTCATCTTTACCTGTTGATCCGGAGTGGGAGAGTCTTGAGTATCACGGAAAGAGCAGGTGCCAGGACGTATCAGCTGGACCCCTCCCTGAAGACCTGATACAGTCAGAGCGGGAGGCAGCCAGCGCTGGGGAGACTGATTTCAGAGATAAAGGCAGCATGAAACATGGTGCTGAGTGACCTCTTGTGTCACTGTGTCCACAGGGCTCACGGGACGTCCAGGCGCTCAGCTGTCTGCGTCTGTGTGGACGGGGGCCTCCTGGCCCCCTCGTCCTGCTGTCTTGGTCCCAGAGATGCTCTCAGGATAACTGAGGCAGAGACTGGGAACCTTGCAGGGCTTGACCACAGAAGATTGGAAAAAGTGGAGTAAGAGATGAGGCTGTGAAAAGAAGGATCTACTGGCCACGGTGGGGTGGTGGGGATGAGGACGGCCTGGGTCCGGTTCCCATGGACACTGTGACCCAGGCGCCTTCTCCTCTGCGGGGCCGAGCGTGACCCGTGAGCACGCACGTCGTAGACTTGAGTTGCGGGGACCCTTGGAGCTCCGGGCCTGGTGCACAGCTGCTGCTGAAATAGGTGCCTCTTTCCACAAACGGCAGCTGTAGTCGCTAAAGGAACCTCCCAGGGGCACTGCCCTGACCATGATGTCAGTTTACACGCGGGCAGGCGGGGAAGAAAGGTCAGAAGGTCTGCCCTGTTCGTTCAGACCCCTGTGTTGAGGTCCTCCTGAGTGCCGGCCTCTGCTGAACAAAACAGCTCGAGTCCTGCCCTCGGAAAGCTGCTGTTTCTGATGAGGAGACAGATGATAAACCGACGTGTGAAGTCAGGTCCTAGGAGCTCTGGAGGAAAATAACTGCAGGATAAGGGAGCTGAGGATGGGTCTGAGAAGGTCGCTGTGTGAAGTGGATATTGGAGCAGAGGCCTGGAGCCTGAGGCTGGGGCCATGGGACTGGCTGCAGAAGCCCGTTCCAGGCAGAGGGAACCGCACATAGGAGGACACAGAGGCAAGAGCTGTCGGACACAGTGAAGGAAAGACAGGAAAGTCAGTGGTGGAGGCAAGAGAGAAATGGGTGGATGAGCTGGAACGAGGGGCTGGGGAGGGAGCCGGTGGGACTGTCTGCATCAGCGGCTGCGATGAGCGGCTTTGTGTTGGGACCTTTGACAGCCCCTCTGCCCGTCTCCAGCTCTGCACTGTGGCCCCTGGATGTCTGGACCAGTGTCCAGCCTCAGCCCTGCTGCCCCTCCACCTCCCGGCCTTCATCCTGGACCTCCGGGCTGCGGCAGACAGACAGGTTCCCTGTCTTCAGCGGACAGACAGACATTTCCATTTCTGAAGAGGAGATGAGGGTTTTCTAAATAGAGGAAGTAAAGGTCAACTTGTAAAGCCTTTTCTAAAAGTACATTTTTCTGGAGGAATCCTTAGGGAAACTCCGGACGGGTTCTCGAGTGTTCTAGCCGGGTTGGATGACCACAGCGGCCAAGGCCAGATCTCACCCGCTGTCCTGTGAAACTCACTGATTCTGTCTCCTCCCTCCCTGTGCCCATACGCACTGATGCTGCCGATGAAAAAGGAGTGCGGCTTCCTAAACACGGCGCTCCCAGACACTGGGGTATCCCCCCAGCAACCGAGCACCGACCAAGCTATTATTTACTTAATATATTTACTGAAGGAGACCCACTTTGCAAGCTTCTTGCTTTTTCTGAGCAACAGTATGCATGATATCATAGTTTAGTATTGCAGTTATATTTTTTCCCAGTTATTTAGAAGCAGGTAGCAGAGAAACCTCCACTTTGAAGTTTTTCCTGTTTGAACTTAGAAACTGCGACCGGCCCTTGGGATTTATCTCAGGCTTGCCAACAGCTTCGTTAAGGCGATGACAAACTTTAATATTCATGCCAAACACCAAACGCTGTTCTTTGGTTTTTATAATATTGACTGAAGAAAGGGGCTTAGCCCTAGGCAGGAAAAGAGTTTAGAAAGAAGACAAAAGTGAAAACAAGCAAACCACAGAAGTTTCGATACATCTGAGGTGAAGTGCAATTTCTGAATTATCACCATCTTCTGTGCTAACTGCGATTTAATGGTGATTGAAACCAGTTTCACAGCATGTATTTCACTTGTGGTGAAATCATTTAACCACAAGAGAGTCTATTTTTCTATAGGAAAACACAAAAGAGAAAAGCCATCATTTTTGTGGTCCAGAGCCACGCACAGCCAGACCTCCCTGACTTTCAGTTTCTTTCATGATTCAGCTGATAAGCTGTTTCTTGCTGCGTGCAGCGAGTTGTAAATTCAGTTTTCTTGTGAGCACTCAGGAGGCTGTCCTCAAATAAACAAAGGGGTTTCCAAGTGATTTGGTGTGTTAGATTTCTCTCTGGTTAAAAACAAATTCCCTTGAATGCACTTAATGCTTCAGAACGGTGAACGTCAAAATGGTTGATGGTAAACTTCATATTATGCAAAATTTACTGTAATTTTTAAAATGTTATGGTGGTAGTTTTATGTAATAGGTATTTTACCACAGTAAGTAATATCGTGGGTCCACTACGCTTCAATAAAAAAATTTCCTTTCCAAGTAAGACTCATGTTTCTTAGTGTATATTTTTCCTTCTCAAAAAGGATGCTTTTAAAAGATATTTTGTATATTTTATTTTTTTTAATTTTATCTATTGAAGTACAGTTGATATATAGTATTGTGTTGGTTTCAGGTGTACAACACAGTGATTCAGCTAGTTTTTTCTGATGATATTCCATTATATGTTATTGTAAGATATTGAGTATAATCCTCTGTGCTATACAGTAAGTCCTTGTTTATCTGTTGTATATGGCACTTGGATCCTAACTTATCCCTCCCTCCTTCCTTCTCCCCTTTGGTAATCTCTAGGTCCACCCATGTTTCTGCAAGTGTTTCGTTCTTTTTTATGGCTGAGTAACATTCACCTGTGAATAAATATCGCATCTCCTTAAGCCAGTTATCTGTTGATGGGGACTTGGGTTGTTTCTGTGTCTTGACTATTGTCAGTGGTGCTGCTATGAACCCTGAGATGCATCTATCTTTTTGAATTAGAGTTTTCTCCAGATATACATCCAGGAGTGGGATCACTGGAACACGTGGTAGCTCTATTTCCAGTGTTTTAAGGAACCTCCATACTGTTTTCCATTGTGGCTGCACCAATCTACATTCCCTCCAGCAGTGTAGGAGGGTTCCCTTTCCTCCACTCCCTCTTCGGCATTTATTTGTAGACTTTCTAATGATGGCCATTCTGACTGGTGTAAGGTGATAGCACGTTGTAGTTGACTTGACTTCTCAAATAATTAGCAGTGTTTGGCCTCTTTCCATGTGCCTCTTGGCCATCTGTATGTCTTCTTTAGGAAAATGTCCAGTTAGATTTTCTGCTCCTTTTTTGATCGGGTTGTTTATTTTTTCAGTATTGAGTATATGAGCTGTCTGTATGTTTTGAATAGTAACCTCTATTGATCACATCTTTTGCAAATATTTTCTCCCAATCCATAGGTTGCCTTTTCGCTTTGTTGGTGGTTTCCATTACTGCACAGACGCGTATAAGTTTGATTAGGTCCCATTTGTTTGTTTTTATTTCTTATGCCTTGGGAGACTCAGTTAAGAAAATATTGCTATGATTTATGCCAGAGAATGTTTTGCCTATGTTCTCTCATAGGACTGCTATGGTATTGTGTCTTATATTTGGGCTTCCCAGGTGGCACTACTGGTGGAAAAAATCTCAAAACTCGCCTGCTGATGCAGGAGATGTAAAAGACACAGGTTCAGTCCCTGGGCTGGGAAGATCCCCTGCAGGAGGGCATGACCGCCCACTCCACTGTTCTTGCCTGGAGAATCCCATGGACAGAGGAGCCTGGTGGGCTACAGTCTGTGGGGTCACAAAGTCAAGACATGACTGAAGCAACTTAGCATGCACCTCTATCTTATATTTAGGTCTTTAAACCATTTTGAGTTCATTTTTGTGTGTCGTTTGAGGAAGTTTTCTAACTTCACTGATTTACAGTAGCTGTCCAGCTTTGCCAGCACCGCTTGGTGAAGAGACTGTCTCTTCTCCGTTGTATGATCTTGCCTCCTTTGTCATAGATGACTGGAAGTGTGGGTGTTTATTTCTGGGCTCTGTATTCTTTCCCACTGATCTGTATGTCTGTTTTGTGCTATTGTCATGCTATTTTTATTTACTGTAGCTCTGTAGTATAGTGTGAAGTCTGGGAGGTATTTTGCCTCCATCTTTGTCATTTTTCCTCAGGATTGCTTTGGCAATTCTGGGTCTTTTGCAGTTCCATATAAACTTTAGGATTATCTGTTCTAGTTTTGTGCAAAATGTCATGGGTCTTTTGATAGGTATCACATTAAATCTGTAGATTGCTTTGTGTAGTATGGCTATTTTAACAATATTTACCCTCCCAATCCAAGAACATGGGATATTTTTCCATTGTTTTGAATCTTTTTCAATTTCCTTTATCAGTGTTTTATAGTTCTCAGTGTAAAGGTCTTATTCCTATGAGTTTTTTGGTTTTGTTTTGTTTTGTCTTGTTTGACATGACTTTAAAAATCACATTTAAATTTCTTTGTTAGTCTAAAGAAATGCAACAGGTTTCTATATGTTAGTGCTGTATCCTGCTACCTTGCTGAATTCATTTATTAGTTCTAGTATATTTTGTGTGGAGACTTTAGGGTTCTCTATATAGAGTATCCTGTCATCTGCAAATAGTGGCGGTTTTACCTCTTCCCTTCCAAGTTTTTCTTTGTCTTTTACTTCTGTTTCTTGTCTGATTGCTATAGTTATGACTTCCAATACTATGTTGAATAGAAGTGGCAAGAGTGAGCATCTTTGCCTTGTTCTGTGGGAAGTTTTCAGCTGTTCACCTTTTATGATGATGTTTGGCTGTGGGTTTGTTGTAAATGGCCTTCATTATGTTGAGATATGTTCCCTCTAAACACATATTGATGAGAGTTTGGCTCTTTTACATTCTTTTTCTGCATCTGTGGAGATAACCATGTGGCTATTGTCTTTTGTTGATGTAGTGCATCTCATTGATTGATTTCGGTATGTAGAATCATTCTTGTGACCATGGGATGAATCCAACTTGATCATGGTATAGGATCCATTTTATGTGTTGTTAGATTTAGTTTACAAATATTTTGTTGAGGAGTTTCGCATCTATATTGTTCAGAGATATTGGCATGTAAATTTCTTTTTTGTAGTGTCTTTGCCTGGTTTGGTGTAGGGTGATGTTTGCTTCATAGAATGACTTTGGGAGTGTTCCCTCCTCTTCAGTCTTTTGGAAGAGTTTGAGATGGATTCTTATGAATTCTTCTTTGTGTGTGTGGTAGAATTCCCCAGTGAAGCCATTTGGTCCTGGACTTTTGTTTGCAAGAAGTTGTTTTTGGTTTTGTTTTATTTTTTAATTAGAGATTCTATTTCACTTCTAGTAACTGGTCTATTCAAATTAACTGTTTCTTCCTGACTCAGCTTTAGTGGACTGTATTCTTCCAGAAATGTGTCCATTTTCTCTGGATTGTCCACCTTGTTGGGATATAATTGTTCATAGTTTTCTCTTATGATTTTTTTTATTATTTCTGTGGTATCAGTTGTTATCCTCTCATTTCTAATCTTGTTTACTTGAGTTCTTTCTCTCTCTTTTTCGTGAGCCTGGCTAGAGGTTTGTTAAATTTGTCTATCTTTAAAAACAAAACAAAACAGTTGCTGGTTTTATTGATCTGTTCTATTGTTCTTGATCTCTATTTTATTTATCTCCTCTCTTATCTTTATTATTTCCTTCTTTTTGTTGACTTTGGATTTTGTTTGTCCTTTTTCTAATTCTTTTAGGTGGTAAGTTAGGCTGTTTGAGATTTTTTTCTTGTTTCTTGAGGAAGGCCTGTATTTCTATGAACTTCCCTCTTAGAACTGCTTTTCCTACGTTCCATAGATTATGTAAGTTTGTGTTTTCATTTTGGGGCTTTCTATTCTCTTCCATTCATCTATATGCTCATTCTTGTGCCCACACTGTACGTAGCACCTGCCTCATTGCAGGAAACTCACAGAGTTTCTCACGAGTGTTTGTGTTTGTTTTTTTAACAGAAGAAAGAATCAGTGAAGAAAACACAAGATGAAGAAATAAAACAAATAGATGAAGAGAGAGCCAAGCAGATTTATAAAAACTGGAAAGAAGATTCGGAGTGGCAGGCCTCTTGTAAGTACCAAGAGGCCTCTATAACAGTGACACTAAACCAGCTTGTTCACTTAATAATATAACAGTCTGGGAAACACTTAGAATGATTGTTCAGAGATATTTTTAACACTAAATTATTACTCAAAGGCTATGGGCCACCTTTTGAATTGCAGAAAGGTTCTCAGCTCATCTTTGTACCAGCAACATGAGATATCTAAATGATGGAATGGTATTTAGCTATGAAAAATGTTTTGAAAGAAAAAAAACAGAAAAATGTTTTGGAAGAGTGTTTAATGTCCTTGGAAGATATTTATATCTTTTTAACTTGGAGAAGAAAAATGATTATAAAAATAGCATGAAAGTCATCCCTATTTTAAAATGTCTAAGTATATGAGGGAAAAGACGTGGAAGGTTACCATATTAACATTAGTTTTCTTGGAGAGGCAGGATTCAAAGTTACTTGTTGGACTTCTTGTTTTTGTGTATTTTTCTCAGCTTTCAACGGTGAGCACATCTAAACTTTGTAATCAGAAGACAGGGAGAGCAGGCAGGCTTGTCCGCATCCTTGCCACATCTGTGGCTGAACCCTGCTTCATTCTGAGTTAGCACTGCCCAGAGATGGTCCTCCTGGGGAGAGGCCAGTGCAGATGAAGGCAGAGCAGAGGGTATGCGAGGCTGATGCTGGGAGGATTCGGGTGTGAAGCAGGGTTAGGGCTTCCATCTGTCTTGGACAAGGAAGCCCTAACTGCCCAGTCATCCCTTGAGGCAGCAGGAGGAGCCAGGGATGGGCATGTTCGCAGAATGTTGGGAATTCCTTTACAACGAACACCATTAAAATGACAGTTTTTGTGAAATGAAGATGCTCGCCAGATCCCATCACTTCTGTGCAGTGAACTCTTAGTGTAATGGAAGATTTTAGGCATTTCTATGAAGTCAGACATAACAGATTCTGATCAATAATGCCTGAAATGCAGATAAATACCCATAAGGCTATTCTTACATCCTGCATTCAAGTCCTTGATGTTTGGTTCCTGGAATAAAAACCTCCAAACCAACAGCCCCCTGTGTTACAAAGCAATCATAAAAGGCTGCTTTGGGATGCTTTCACACACCCACAGAGGCTGTGACTGGCCCTGTAAGAATCATTTCCCTCTTCGGTCTGGGAGGCCGAATCACTCATGGTTCAGCCACGCGGACTCTGAGCCTCGCTGCCCACCCTCCCCGTCCTCGGCCACGAGCCACAGAGGAGCCCCTGATGGTTTGGGGGGTGGGGTATCATCCTGCGACCCCGCTGACCCGACCCTCGCTGGGGCTGAGGCTCCTCTCCGCCTTGGCCGCTGCGGGAAGCTCTCGGGCCCGGGGCTCCCCGTCCCCCCCCGCCCCGGCCCCCTCTCCCACCCCCCCGCCCCGGTCTCCCTCTCAGCGAACCCCGCTGTCTCTCCTAGTGCGAAAATCCAAAGCTGCTGATGAGAAGCGGCGCTCCCTGGCCAAGCAGGCCCGGGAGGACTACAAGCGGCTGTCGCAGCGGGGGAGGAGCGGCAGGGGACAGCAGGGCCCCCCGGGCGGCCCCCAGAAGCCCAGGAGGCCCCCGCTCCCGCCCAAGCCTCAGTTCCTGAGCCCGGCAGGACAGCCACACACAGCTCCCAGGTGAGACACCTAAGTTACTAAAGGTAAGTGGCGTGGCCGCTCCGGGGACAGAGGCTGCGGGTGCCGTTGAGTCCGGCCCCAGCTCCCAGCCTGCGATGCTGAGACACCGGGGCAGGCCTGCATCCCTCCTCGCCTGTAAAATGCCCACTGTGGGTACCACTCACATGCCCAGTGACTTCGTGAAGATACCTAGAGAGGTGAGCGACTTCGCGTGCCCCAGCGCCTCCCCGGTGACAGCCCGCGAGGGGAGGGGGACCGTTGAGGGGTCGGCACGGTGGGAACCTGGGCTTGCTGGCCTCCACGTCACCAGCAGAACTCCCTTTCCCACCGACCACATTTGATGACACTTTTCATTCTGGGGTGGCCTTTCCTGGTGGCTCCGCGGGTAAAGAACCCGCCTGCCAGTGCCGGAGAGGCAAGAGACGCAGGTTCAATCCCTGGGTCAGAAAGACCCCCTGGAGCAGGAAATGGCAACCCACTCCAGTGTTCTTGTCCGGAACATTCCATGGATGGAGGAGCCTCGAGGGCTACAGTCCACTGGGTCGCAAAGAGTCAGACACGACTGAACACACGCACTCATTCTGGGATATACAGCTAAGCACATAGGTTGAGAATTTGGAAATGTTTCTTCTTTAAATGAAGACTTTATTTGATGATGACGATACCCTAGCTTTGGGAGTATTAGGCAGAACAACTTGTTTTGGAAGCCCCTTAATGAAAAATACAGTGGTACCACAGCAGAAACTCCCATACCTTTTTTTTTTAATTTATTTATTTTAATTGGAGGCTAATTACTTTACAATATTGTGGTGGTTTTTGCCATGCATTCACATGACCTTATGTTAACTGATTATAAAATTATTTTCTCTCCAGTTATTGCCATTCTATGATTTGGTACGTAGAAAGAGGATATTTAAAATAACCGAGAGAAATCACACATTGATTTAATGAAATACAACTGTCTAAAGCCTTGTCCTCTCTGACATAAAAACTAAAAACCCTCCTCTGTTAGGAGTATGGAGAAATAAAGAACAAAGCTCTCCCTTTGTATGAGGTCAGTGGTTATCTTCAGGGTTTTTTCCTAGCGGGAATTATGACCTCAGAGGATGCAGGGGGTGGACGTTTCCTCTACTGTGATTATTTCTTGACTCAGTTGAAAGGTTCCATCTGGGGACTTGCAGGCCAGCACGAAATGACCATGTTCTACAGAATGGCTGTTTGGGGAATGAGTTTTTGCCTATGGATAACAAAACAAGGAAGGCCCACAGTGCTGTGACCGGGCGCAGAGCGTGAACTCCTGCCCAGCCCCTCCCGCGCCCGAGCCTGTCACCGTGTCGGGCCCGGGTCCCCGCGGGCTGGGTGCTCCTCCAGGCTCCTCCGAGGGTGGGAACATGCCGTCATATGTCTGCACCCAGGGCGTTTTCAGAGCACAGCCCATGTGACTGACGGCAAAGAAGGTGCCCTTTCGCGAGGGTTTTAAGATGATGTTTTAAGCTCAGTTAGCTCATTTTTTCCAACTTAAGCCACTTGCATGAAGTGCTTTTTGTGAGGTGGCCAGACTGGATGGTGTCAGGGCTGGGATTTCAAACACTGATGACCGAGGTCAGCTAGGAGCCAGCCCAGGGCAGAACAGACACAGACTGTCCATGGAGTTTCTGCTTGATCGCCAAAGATTTCCCAAAGAAAGAACCTAATCTGAAGGTTGGGAGGAGAAATTAGCATGTAATCTCGTGCGTGCAGTGTCTGCTCCCCCGGGAGGTCAAGTATTATAGGCTGTTTTCTCCAACTGCATGTTCCTCTGTACTTGCATGTACATCACGTGTGTATATGTACAAGCTGACGTGTATGTCACATGTAACCCCTGGTAGCATGTGTTACCATTAAGACGTATAAAGAACATAAGTTAATTTACATGATATCCAGTAGCTCATTCAGACTCATCGTTTTTACATTGAATTCTGTTCAGAATTAGTGGACCTGGAACTTGGAAATACATTTATTACTAATACACTGCAGCGTTGCTTTTTATAATGGAAATTGACTTAGGTCCCAGAACTTCAGTTCTGCTGCTGATTTTTATTTCAAAACCACACTGCTGCCTGTATATTTCTCTTAACCAACTTTCAAACACTCTTCTTTCTTTTACTTTCCATTTCTGAGACTGCTAAAAAGCAGAACTTTTGAAAGTGTGTCAGAGAAGGAAGCAAGTCAGGGAGGTTAGTGGAAACAGGAAGAAGAGGAAATTGAATGATGAAAGTGTTGGGGAAGTTTATTCTATGGCATTTGGTTTCTTCTGCTTGCAAGCACTTGCTCTCCAGGAAAAATATGGGGGGGTGCAGAATATTTCACTTTTTGGTGCTCTTTTCTCAATTTTTAATTGGGAGTTAATGGAGCTTCTCACTCATATCAAAAATGAACTAAATACTGTGGTGTTAATGCAGTCTACAGGACTGGCAGGGCAGATCCATTCCCCACCCTGTTCCCTGACTTAGAGGAGCTCTGTGAGGGCTGTGTGCAGGGCCCCACCCCAGGAGCTCAGCCGTGTGATCTTCAGACGTGTGTTGTATTTGTGTGTCTGTGTGCACGCGTGAGTTTTGAAAGCATTATTTTCAAATCGAGTGACTAACTTGCAAACCTTTTACGAATGTCAGGAATGAGAGAGTGACGAGGCCGGCGTCCAGCCCAGCCCATGAGGACATCAGGCGCTGGTTCCGGGAGGAGCAGCTTCCTCTGCGGGCCGGCTACCTGGCAGACTCGGACAGCATCGCCCCCTGGTTCCACGGTGAGTGCACGGCGCCCACCCTGGCGGCGGGTGAACCAGCGGGAGGGCAGGATGAAGTCTACCTTCCGCTTGAGCCGCCCCAGAGAGGCTCTGGTACTGTTCTCAGAAAGTGGATTTTCCCAGCTTTCTCAGGGAGCGGCTGGCTCCCACCGAGTGACCCGCAGCCTTGGTGGCTGCCAGCGCAGGTTGGTTGATCACCCCAGACGGACACCGTGGGGCGATCGGCAAGGCATTGCCCCCGGGCACCTGCGCAGGGCACTCGATTGTGACCCCCGCAGATGGCAGCACCGTCGGCCCATGACCCCCCAACCAGGGAGGGGCCACCAGATGTGGTCGGAAGGGCAGAGGCGGCGTGACCTTCAGCGGATCACGTTCTCTCTTGTTGTTGTTTAGTCGCTGAGTCGTGTCCGACTCTGCGACCCCATGGACTACAGCACACCAGGCCTCTCCGTCCGTCACCATCTCTCGGAGTTTACTCAAACTCATGTCCATCGAGTCGGTGATGCCATCGAACCATCTCATCCTCTATTGTCCCCTTCTCCTCCTGCCCTCAATCTTTCCCAGCATCAGGGTCTTTTCCAATGAGTTAGTTCTTCGCATCAGGTGGCCAAAGTATTGGAGCTTCAGTTTCAGCATCAGTGCTTCCAATGAACATTCAGGCTTTAGGCTTTGATTTCCTTTAGGCTTTGGTTCTCTGTAGTGAATCCATTTATCCGAGCCTCATTTTCCTCATGCATTAAATGAAGGGGTTGAGCCCTGTGACCTTTAATTAAAAGTTCTGTGGTTTCAATCTCTGCAGTTAAGGCTGCGAGATGGGCTTGTTGGAGGCTAAGCAGAGGTCAGCTCATAAAGCATGTCTTCATTCGATGCTTGAAACGGGGCTCACTCAAAGCATCTGTTTACCCAGCACCCACCTCACCGACGTCTCAGTTTCTTGGATTTCAAGAACAGGCGGTGACTTTCTGCTTCTGTGAGCTCTGTGGTTGGGTTGGATTATCATTGGCTCTGTGGACAACAAAAGCTTTAAGACAGAAATCACGTCCTCTCACAGAGAACACTTGTGCTAACGGGTGTCTTTGGTTTGAGCTGTATTTAAGGCTACTCTGTTTTCAGTAGGATCATCTCATGTAGAAAAAGAGCCACAAAAATAAGTTCCCAAGCCCATAGGATGGCAAACTTCTCTGAAAAAGAACCAGTTGTCTGTGGCAGGCTCTCTGCGAAGGGGCTGCTTTTACAAGTGCAGGAGAACCATCTAGTTTTCCCTGAAAATGCAGGTTCTCTGATGACTGAGGTTTAGTAACTCCATGCCCAGAGGAGCCCCTCTGTCTCCCAGGACGAGGTCATAAGCCTCCTTCCCCTTTCTGCTCTCCTCAGAAGATACTGGGGGAGGGAGCGACAATGGCGTCCAAAGATAAACAGAAAGAACAGGGTCAGTGACCCGTCTGTTGTGCTCACCTCCACCATCTCTCATTGCTTGTTTTTTCCTTTCCAAGATAAGCAGTGAGAAAACTGGCCTCTCTGTAGTCTCCATGTCATTGGGCAGAAGATGTTGCTGTCCCTGGTTCCGAGAGTGCTAGCTTTTTTAACTGCAGGGAGTGAGAAATTCAAAGTGCCGATGTTATTAAAAATCCTGACACTTTAATAGGCAGTTCTACTTGAAACAGTTGCTGTGAGCTAGGAAGACACAGTTGGACTAAAAATTTAGTTGAAGCTTTGGTTGAAATATAAGACTCTTGGATTTTACCTGTCATTTATTAATTGCTATTGTTAATGATTTCTTTTCATTTATATAATTATTTATCATAGTTGTATCAGTTGTGTCCAACTCTTTATGACCCTAATGGACTGCAGCCTGCCAGGCTCCTCTGTCCACGGGATTCTCCAGGCAAGAATACTGGAGTGGGTGGCCATGCCCTCCTCCAGGGGATCTTCCAGACCTAGGGATTGAACTGCATCTCTTACATTTCCTGCATTGGCAGGCGGGCTCTTCACCACTAGCTCTGCCTAGGAAGCCTATTGTAAGCAAAGTAAATAATATAATATAGTGATGTAATAGTAAATACACAGCCATGTAGTCAGTGTAAATTATTATCTTTGGTTTTAAGAAGGAAAAAATTTGCATTTCTATGATAAAGTGAAGAGGATCACAGCTTATCTTTTTGAAACATAACTGTTTACTAGGAAACATGTTTTGAAATAACAGGATGGCAATTCGCTGTTGGTTTGCCGTCTTCCTTTCATTGGCGCACACCTCGTAAATCACCCTTCATAAGTTACTGTTTTGGCCACCTAATTTCCCCCCAATGGAGTCTGTATTTCACCTCTTTCTCTAAATTAGGTTTGAGTAAGGATGGGGATGGGAAGGCAGGGACCAGGGAAGTGAGGGCAGCTGGGCCTCTGGCTTGTGGGGTGGGCGGGGGCTGCACACCATTGAGGATGAGACAGGACCCTAGAGGATGAGGCAGGACCCCGGGGATGAGGCAGGACCCCGGAGATGAGGCAGGACCCCAGAGGATGAGGCAGGACCCCGGGGGTGAGGCAGGACCCCGGGGATGAGGCAGGACCCCAGAGGATGAGGCAGGACCCCAGAGGGTGAGGCAGGACCCCGGGGATGAGGCAGGACCGCAGAGGATGAGGCAGGACCCCAGAGGATGAGGCAGGACCCCAGAGGATAAGGCAGGACCCCGGGGTTGAGGCAGGACCCCAGAGGATGAGGCAGGACCCCGGGGATGAGACAGGACCCCAGAGGATGAGGCAGGACCCCGGGGGTGAGGCAGGACCCCAGAGGATGAGGCAGGACCCCAGAGGATGAGGCAGGACCCCGGGGATGAGACAGGACCCCAGATGATGAGGCAGGACCCCAGAGGATGTGGCAGGACCCCGGGGATGAGGCAGGACCCCAGAGGATGAGGCAGGACCCCGGGGATGAGGCAGGACCCCAGAGGACCCCAGAGGATGCGGGAACTTAGGGGAGGGGGCAGGGCACTCGTTTGGGGTGTGATGACTTTGAAGGTTCTTTGGGACATTGTGTGAAATGGTCTGTGGGGCAGCCAGACTAATGGGTCAGAGCTGGAGATGATAGACTGGATTGTCAGCACGTAATTGGAAGTGTGGAGGGCGTGGGATTTTCCAGGGGTGAGCTGGGAGGGTGTGAGAGAGGAAGACAAGCTAAATCTCACTAGATTGGTGGGCTCCACCCCCACGAAACAGGAGCTGAGGGAGCGCCAGGCGGCACCCAGCAGGGTGGCAGAGAGGAGCAGGCAGACAGCTCAGGTCCAGAGACCGCCCGCTGCCAGCAGATTCCGCCTTGCTCAGCGAAGATCAGCCTTTGAAGGCCTTCAGCTGATAAGACGAGGCCCACCCACACCGTGGAGGGTCCTTCTCTCCTCGTTTGAACACGGTTTTTCTAATTATGAAATATTTCACACAAAAACAGTACAGGGGAAAATAAACCCAGTGCCAGTGATGTAACAAATATTATAGCTGCTCTCCAGATACAGGGAGTGTTAAGAGCCATATTTACTTTGTATCTATTTTTATTAGGAAATAAACCCTGAAAGACAGAATTAAGGCTCCTTTTTTTACTCTGTTTTGATGCTGTTTCCTCTCTCCTTCCCAAGGGATGAACCACTCTTCTGAAGCTGTCTTTCCCATCCATATTTACATGTTATTACATGGATGCGTGTGTGGGTACTTCGGTAAAATATATTTTAAAAATATAAAACACAGGTATGCATATGTTTCTACGAAACAGAATAATGTGTTTAACATTTAACATATAACATGGTATCATGTGGTAGACATTCTTCTGAAACATGCATTTTCTCTCAATATTATGTTAAGTGGGTTTTTCCTTGTTTATAAATGTAGACTAATCATTCCTTTCACTTGTAGTATAGTATTTTATGATATATTATTTATATATTTATAATACATATCTATAAAACACATAATCTTTTATTTGTGTTTAATGATGATATATATTTTATTACACACACATATACACACATGTGTCATTCATCTCTTCTCCTGCATTTAGTACAGTTTTTTTTTTTGCTATTATAGAAAATGACATATCTCCTTGAGCACACTTGTGATCATTTCTTCAGAGTGTGTATTTTAGAAGTGAAATTGCTGGGAGGTAGGATATGAGCCTCTTTAATTATATTAAGTGTTGCCAGATGTCCTCCAAAGTGATTAAACAAAGTTATACCCCCACCAGCTGTACTTAGAGTTTGTTTTCCTCATACTTGACAGTTAATCTTACCAGTAGAACCGCCTTATTTCAATTTGCATTGATTTGTCGTCAGTTTAGCTTTTCTGGGTTCCTAGATAGGTGGGTGTCTTCTTCTGTTATTCCTTGTAATCATTTAACCATTCTTTCTGGTCAGTTCAATGCCCCAAGGCAGCACAGAGTTTTCTTAGCTCCTAACTTGGAAAGGTGGCTTTGCCAGTAGCTCAGATGGTAAAGAGTCTGCCTGCAATGCAGGAGACCAGGGTTCGATCCTTGAGTCGGGAAGATCCCTGGGAGAAGGGAATGGCAACCCACTCCAGTATTCTTGCCTGGAGAATTCCACGGACAGAGGAGCCTCGCAGGCTGCAGTCTGTGGGGTCACAAAGAGTTGGATGTGACTGAGCAACTAATACACACAGCTTGGAAAGGTGGTGTGATGCAGGCTTAGTATCAGACTCCCAGGACGGATCACTGGGTTTGAGTTGTGTTTTCTCCTCTGTGAATGGAGGGAATAATAGTATCTACACCACAGCGTTGTTTCTTAAGTAAGTCAGCTGACAGGTGAGAAGGCTTAGGTCCTGGTGCAGTGTTTCTGTTGTAACTGATCAGCGTAAGAGAAGGTTTACCCCTCGGGTCCCCTCTGCCCTTCTCCTCCTCATCAGCCTCACCCTGCCAGAAAGTGTTGTCTTCAGCAGCAGCATCACGTACAAGGAAGAGGTAGCACTGCAATAAAATAGATCTCAATTACTGCCTATGCTGTTTCCTCAAGTATTGACTTAGGGCCTGTCCTTCATAATAGCTTCCCTGGTGGCTCAGATGCTAAAGCATCTGCCTGCCATGTGGGAGATCCAGGTTCGATCCCTGGGTTGGGAAGGTCCTCTGGAGAAGGAAATGGCAACCCACTCCAGTACCCTTGCCTGGAAAATCCCATGGATGGAGGAGCCTGGTAAGCTACAGTCCATGGGGTCGCAAAGAGTTGGACACGACTGAGCGACTTCACTTGTCTCTGATAAGTCCAGAACCCAGGAGGTCACCCCAGAAGGCAGCAATAATCTGGAAGGACCAAAAGAGAGCCACCCCGCAAACAGGGAGTGAAGTTGCTTGGAATCATCCCAGGCAGTTACGATTGCGTGTGGGGTCAGCAGGGAGAGTGTGGAGCGATGGCAGTGCATCCTGGGGTTGCTGAACCGTGCTGTCTCCTATAGGTTTATAATCTGAGTGTTGTCGTCTGTTTGGTTTTGTTTCCTCAAGGACTGTCTTCTTCTCTCTCTGTCCTCACCCCTTACTTCCTCTCATGCGTCAGCGTTGAGGACTGCCTTGGTCGTCAAATACGATTCGTGTTTTTATCCATTTCATTCTCCCTAGTAGCCATTCTGTTACAACACCTTCCAGCCTGGACTGTTTGTGCAGTTGGCGACAAGTGTCGAGGAGCCCTCTCGGCTAACTTAACACCCCGCTGAACACGGTCATTTCACTCATTCTGTCTCTTGCGATGGGTCTCCAAAGTAGGTAGGTATATAATTAACTTTACTCACTTCTTGAAGAAAGGGACCAGGGAATAAGTAAAACTGAAGCTGGAAGGTCCATCCATCACCCCACAGACCCACTGCTTCACTCCATCCATCAGCATTTTCCTACTTCTGTGAAACATGCAGCTCCTAAGTCAGGAGCTTAGGAGCCAGCGGAGGCTGCTAGTGGGAGGATGGGGAAAAGATGGAAGGAAATGTACAAGCAGGTTTCTGATTTGGGAGATCTCTAATTGCTTCTGTTGTTGTTAGAGAATTCACATGCTTGCTTTATGCATCAATAGTTGATCATTATTCCTCTGAAATGTAATTTACACTTCCTTATCCAAATATGGAAGTGATTAGACGGTTGATTAAATGTTTCCACCCGATTTATTTCTTTAGAGCGTCTTTGCTGTTGTGGCATATGATCAAACCTGCCCTCCAAATGCTTTACATTTTTAATAACCTTTGTAGTTTAAGCTACTTAAAAAGTAAATCCCGTTAACATCTACAGGATACCAACACAGTTCATCCTGCAGCTATTTTGATTGCTTCCGTTTTTGCTGTGCTGTGTTTATTCGCTCAGTTGATTCCAACTCTTTGTGATCCCGTGGACTGTAGCCCGCCAGGCTCCTCTGTCCATGGGGATTCTCCAGGCAAGAATACTGGAGTGGGTAGCCATGCCCTCCTCCAGGGGATCTTCCCAACCCAGAGATTGAACCCAGGTCTCCCGCCTTGCAGGCAGATTCTTTACCAACTCAGCCACCAGGGAAGCCCAGGAATAGTAGGGTGGGTAGCCTATCCCTTCTCCAGGGGAACCTCCTGACCCAGGAATCGAACCAAGGTCTCCTGCATTGAAGGTGGATTCTATACCAGCTGAGTTACCCTGGAAGCCCCTCCGTTTTTGCTACACCCTTCAAATTTTCATTCTCCAAGGAGGGGTAAATCCTGTCCATTTCTGTGGAGGCGGCTACTCTCTCAAACTTAGGTTCCCTAGAGAGAACTGTCCAGGGAGAGCCCTGGGTCTTTGTCCTCCCATTGCTACTGAGTCCAAGCTCATACAGCTCGCTGCATGACAGGCCAGTACATTAAGAGATGAAGTGCTGGGACAGGGAATAGTAACTTTCTTTGGAAAGCCAGAAGACCGACAAGATGGTGGACAAATGTCCCATAGAGGCATCTTCCTAAGAATTCAGGCTTCTTTTATACTAAAAGGGGAGGGAAGTGTGGTTGGCTGATGCAAGCTTCTTGGTGTTGGAATCCTTTGTTCTTGCATCTGTCTCTGTAGGTCACGTCATAATGTTCCTGTAAACCTCCAAAGAGACAATTGCTATTCTCTGTTCTGCAACTTTTTATCTCCATGTGAATGAAAAAAGAGTTATGCCCTTAAAAGGTCAGAGCCTGGAGAATGGGCTTCCTCTTTATTTCAGGCTATGGGTAACATTCTTTTTAGAAAAGGCGCAGAGCCCAGCATGACTCAGCATAGGCCACAGGGCACAAAAGTCAGAAAAAAGAAACCGATGCGATATGGGGTCAGTCTTGCTCTTCCCAGTTACTCGGCCGTCTGCCATCCAGACTCCGTCAGCACGGTCCTCCAGGGCTGAGTGTGTATACCTGAAGGGATGGCATTGAGAAAGTCTCACAGAAGCCTCCCAAGATTTCTTTCAGGCTAAAACCTTAATGAACCTGGACCCTGGCACCCTTAAGTGATGATCTGTCCTCCAGCCATTTTCCTGAGGCTTGGAGATTTCTTACTTGTGGGGCCAACAAAATTCTGCCCATCTCTCACAAAGGGATTTTCAAGCTTTGTCTTGACTTTTGCACAAATGACTGACTGGTGTGACTTTAGTCACCCTGATGGATCCACCCTGCCTCCCTTACACCAGCGATTCGTCTCCCTCATGGAGTGGGAGAGGCTGTGGCTGACAGCAGGAGGACCTGGGTGCCTGAGTGAGGCAGGGATGGGCACGGGAGGCCCTGACCTTGGGAGGGACCAGCAGAACCTGAGCTGCGAGCCGGAGGAATCACCTCCGCTCAGCAGCGACGCTTCTTCTGCACTGTGGCCTCAGAGCGTTTTGTCCACGTTACTCTCCGCAGTGCTCCTGTGGGCCTGCCTAGTCTCAGCTCGGTTCTGAAATAACCGAAGATGAAGATAAAGACGTGAAAGCTAGCGTACTCCTACAGGTTTGAGAAGTGCGGGCTTCTCTCCAGCGAATGCTACACAATTGCCTGGGAGACCCTGACTTTTTTCAGACAGTACCCCGTGCAGCAAACTTGCTGCAAAACTCTTGGTATCTTTTCCCACTAATGTTGAGAGAGGAGTTCATGAACCTCAAAGCCCTCTTGGGTTTTTCAGATGCTGCTGTGGGTCCTCGCCCTGACGCTGCTGGCCATGGGGGTCACTGCATGCAGGGAGCCCTACGCTCCCCATTTTTGACACCCAGGGGGCTCCAGGCTTGTCGTTCCCGCCGTGTTCTTGGAGGGGCCTGAGAGGCGAGAGAGAGGGCAGCGGGTGGGTCCCACTAAGGAGAGCGGCTCTGCTTGGGGTTTTACTTGGGATACTTTACATGGATATTAAGTCCATGCTTTTGCTCTCACGCTTTCTTCGTTGTCACATGCCTGTGTCCTGGATTTCTGCTGTCGCAGAGCAGCCTGGACACTGCTCCTTGACGCTGGTGGGGGGCGGGAGGGGAGCCAGCTTGCTGGTGACAGGTGCGTCCCCCAGGCCATGCCGCCTGCACCCAGCTCCCCGCCCCCCACCAGCCGGCTGCGTGGCCTCAGCAAGTCTCACAACTCCTGCACTTGCCTGTCATCTGTCCGATGCAGATAGTACATTACCTGCCTCCCAGGCTGGTCGGAAAACTCGGTGAGGTATAACGTGCAACGTACTAAGAACCATGTGAGGTGGCTCGGTCACAGTTAGTAAGTGTTGGCCATGAAGGTGATGAAGTGAGAACAAATGATGTCATTTTAATCTTTCAATTACTAGGGAGACATTATGAATAATTATTTTAAGAGCTCTGGCCATTTTCCCTCATCCCTAAGGTGCCTGAGAGGGGCTTCCCTGGTGGCTCAGCTGGCAAAGAATCTGCCTGCGGTGCAGGAGACCCCAGTTCGATTCCTGGGTCGGGAAGATCCCCTCGATGAGAGCATGGCAACCCACTCCGGTGTTCTCGCCTGGAGAATCCCACAGACAGAGGAGCCTGGCGGGCTGCAGTCCACAGGGTCGCAGAGCCGGACACAACTGAGCCACTAACACTTGGACTTCCAAGGTGCCCGAGCACGCACGGGTACATGTCAGCATCGTGGTGCGTCTCCTTCTATGCAGAGGACCAGGGCAGGACCCAGAGCCTCTCTGAACCTGCGTCCTGTACATGCTGAAGGATCAGAGGGCGAGGCAGGGAGAGCTCTCTCCCGAGTGTGACTGGCTAGGGGTGACATGTACACTCTCAGTCTGCAGGGCTCTGCTTGAAAACACCACCGGCTTTTCTCTCGTCCACCCGTCCCTGGGCAGGTGGCAGTGAGGGGCTCCGAGGTCACCTTGAAGCAGAGCTGCGTTCCATCAGGAACAACTCGCTGCCACGACCTCCCTGCACCACCGCCTGGGGCAGAGAACAGGAGACGGACGACAGGAGAGGGAGAGGTTGAGTCAGCACCTGGGGCTCCACCGCCCCAGCAGACCCCCCAGATCTTTGGAGATCAGAGAGCCCCAAAGGCGCGGGCTGGGACTTCTTTGTCCTTGACCGCCGGTCGGTCTCCGAGCTGAGGGGGGTCATAGGGGTCACAGTGCATCGTCCTCACATACAGGGAATGCACTCGGGAGTTACTGAAAAACACATCTACTTTAGGCTGCCCAGGTGGGAAATGAACACCTCTTTGTGAAATCAATCTCATTTTAAATCCTCAGCCAAGGCCAGGAAAGTTTCATGAGCCCAGTGGGTTGGGCTAAGCCAAGCCCTAGAGCAGGAGCCTGAAACCACCACTAACTTGTCTTGAAGCCACGGTGCCTACCTTTCTTCCTCAGCTTTCCCATCTGTAAAATGGCCCTCGCTTGCTCGCTGGCTTAGTCGCTCAGTCGTGTCTGACTCTTTGCAGCCTCATACACTGTAGCCTTCAGGCTCCTCTGTCCGTGGGATTCTCCAGGCAGGGATACTGGAGTGGGTTGCCATTTCCTTCTCCAGGGGATCTTCCCAAACCAGGGATTGAACCCAGGTCTCCTGTGTTGCAGGCAGATTTTTACCATCTGAGCCACCAGGGAAGCCCCCAAAATGGCCTGGTTCTGCTTATTCAAAAGCTGTTTGGGGAAGAAACACAGTCAGCAGGAGCCTCTGGAGGCCGACGCGCCTGCCAGGGGCAGGTAGTCTGGATGGGCGGGTGCGGGCTTGGCTTCTCTGGTCCGAGCTTTGGTTCCGGCCGGTGCTCCAGGCCCATCTTAGGACCTCTGAGACGCGGGCCTTCCCCTCTGGGCTCGGTGGCCCGTGACAGCAGCTCGTCTCCAGGCCTCAGTGAGGCTTAGATGAGGGAAGGCAGTGTGGTGTCCCTGAGTTCTCGTTCGTTTGGTTATTAAACACGGCTTTTCCAGGTGCCGGAAGCAGGTCACACAGGTGTGCGTGTGACTCAGGCCTGGGGGTACCTCGGAGAAACACGAGGGCACCCCGGTCCCTGGTCACAGCTGTCAGCCTAGGGGTAATGGTTGCTACAACTGTCCTGGAGAGGGACGTTTCTCACTTGACTGTGAGCAAGGTATGTGCTAGACCTTTCCCAGAGCTGTGGACCATGCTGACCGGGTGGAGAAGGGGCCAGGTGAGCCTTTGGAGAAGCCACAGGGAGGCAGCCTGGGGGCGTCATGGCCTCAGTGGGGGCTGGAGGGAGGCCACTGTCTGTACTAGAACCAGTTTCTTAGCGTCACGCCCTGGGCAGGAGTCCCCTGGTGATTAGCGTCTGATGATGGACTTTGCTTTTGCATTCAAGAGCCCCTTTGCAGGCAGGCCGAGCTCGCCACTTGGCTGTAACCTCAGCCAGACCTCCCTGGGAGGCCCCCGCTGCCCTCGATGGCATCGTAAGAAATCGTACATCGCCCTGTGTCTTCAGATGCACCAAGCTGCCCGTCAGGAACGCCAACCCTGCGGTGAAGCCTGGTCCCCGCGGCGCTCTCCTTCTGTACCTGCCGTGGGCGCCCCCGAGGAGAGAGAGGCCCCGCGCTGGTGTATCTGGAGCCGAGGCAGGGCCAGGGTTTGTGCACGCTGAGGACAGCTACAGACCGGGGCGCTCACGGACGGTCTGATTTGCAGCTACTCTATGACCTGACTTGAGGAGGAATTTGTCTCATTCAGGGTATAATCTTCCAGGATGGCTTTCGTTCTAGGAGTCGGACTCCATCATGCTGAAATCCAAATATTATCAATGACAACATCCGTACTGTCTGTTGAAGTCACTTGGAATTTCGGAGTCAGCCTGTCAGGGAGGGAGATAGAAATCTTTCCAGGATGAAGTCACTGAGCAATCCCCCTGGTTTCAGAGAGCGTCAGACCCAGAGTCTGCAGGCCCCGGGCAGGCTGGTCACTGGTGGCCTGGGTTCAGCCTCCGATGCCCGCAGTGGGACTGGGTGTATTTAGAGGGTAGGGCGGGCAGGAAGGAGCAGTCGCCCCGGGGATGCTCACCTGGGTGTTAGTTGGGCGCCTGACGTGGACGCCCACCAGCGACCCCAGGGGCTCCTCAGAGTCACAGCGCCTGCCGCGTCCAGCGCCTGTCTCATCAGGAAGGGGCAGGAAGGCGACTGGACCCGGCGGCCTGCGGGGCAGGGTCCTGGCAGAGCCGGGACGCCAGAGGAGAGGCCACCGGCTTCTTCCCTCGCAGGCGCTTTTCCTGTCCGTGAGGGGCTGGCCACAGGCCCTGCCGTCGCCCCGCGTCCGCCTGGGGCTGAGCCCCCACTCCCAGATGTGCGGGTTTGGGCCCTGCGGGGGAGACGGGGCTGGACGGGGCTTGGGGAGTGGGTGATCTCTAATCCTCCCTTTTCAGAGGTCTACTTACAGAAAAGAACACAAGTGGTTTCATTTGACGTTTCACTCTGGATCCTTAGGTTTAATTCTCAATTAACTTTACTAACTTTAGTCTTGTCAGACGAAAGAGCTGTGATCATCCATAGGCTTTGCACCAGGAGGCGTTTTGGGTTTTTCCCTAATCGTGATACCGAGTGTCAGCACAGAAGAGGCGGGAGGTTCTGTCTGCTGACGTGGGAAATGCTGCTCTCTGGCCAGAGCTCAGAGCAGCCCACCATTCTGCCAGCACCTGTCTGTGCACTTCCTCTCTGCCTTATCACGTCGTGGGCTCACCTGAAAAATTGCAGATGAGGAGGAGCAAGAAGGGAAACCGGGAGCACGGGTCAAACCTCAGGAGTGTGGACTAACTGGAGGGAAAGGCTGGTCTTGAATTACTGAGTTCATGAGGGTTCCAAACTATGCATATGTATATATGTGTGTAACACATGTGTGTGTGTGTGTATATATGTATGAAGAGTGGCATCCTTTTGAATATCTGTGAAGACACAAATAGATAGTATGCATATTTACACGTGGGGCTTCCCTGGTAGTCCAGCTGGTAAACAATCTGCCTGCAATGCAGGAGACCTTGGCTCAATTCCTGGGTCAGGAAGATCCCCTGGAGAAGGGATAGGCTGCCCACTCCAGGATTCTTGGGTTTCCCTTGTGGCTCAGACAGTAAAGAATCCACCTGCAATGCAGGAGATCTGGGTTCGATCCCTGGGTTAGGAAGATCCCCTGGAGGAGGGCATGGCAGCCCACTCCAGTACTCTTGCCTGGAGAATCCCCGTGGACAGAGGAGCCTGGCGGGCTACAGTCCATGGATTTGCAAAGAGTCGGACACGACTGAGCAACTAAGCACTGCACAGATACACACGCATGTGCATGTGCCTGCACCTCTTGCTTCATTCCTTTAGATGAAGCCTCATTTAGGGGTCGTCACAGCAGAGGACACTGTCGCTAACTCGCTGACACCTGGCCAGGGTGCCCGCCTTTGGCACTGGATCACTCTCTGTAGTCAGGCTGTTCTGTGCACGGTGGGAGGTTTAGCAGCATCCCCGCCTCAACGCACGGGAGGAGACTAGAGCCACCCCACCCCCAGCCCCAGTGTCTGAGACATTTCCGGTGAGGACTCCTGCTCCAGATCTTGTAGGATCATTCCCAGGCCACAGTGTCCCAGCAGTCAACTTGGGAGAGCTCACCCTCCCAGGATGACCATCAAGGGTCCTACCACTCAGAGGCCACACGAGGCCCATGCAGTTGGCACTGGAGGTGCACGTGGAAACGTGTTCTGAGGGGCGAACGTTCCGTTCGTGCTGCACGCATGCCAAGCTGCTTCAGCGGTGCCCAACTCTTTGTGACCCTATAGACTGTAGCCCGTCAGGCTCCTCTGTCCATGGGGATTCTCCAGGCAAGAGTACTGGAGTGGGTTGCCATGCCTTCCTCCAGGGGATCTTCCCCACCCAGGGATCAACCAGGTCTCTTACGCCTCCTGCATTAGCAGGCGAGTTCTTTACCACTAGCACCATCCTGGGAAGCCCTACTTTTGTGTTACACATTTGCTTATGGAACCCACCCCGGCCTAGGTACCAAATACCAGATGATGAACCATGCTCCTGCTCCTGGGAAGCCCAACGTGGACTTAGGGTTGCTCGGGTTGTTACTGGCTTTATCCACACGGCTGTGTTTAGCAGAGGGGAGCTTTGGAGATGATGTGGCTGAAACCCCTGCCCTTCTTTCCCGCAGGAATCCTCACGGTAAACAGAGCAAACGAGCTTCTGAGCACCTGCGTGCCGGGCAGCTTTCTGATCCGGGTCAACGAGAAGGTCAAGGGCTACACCCTGTCCTACCAGGCCGAGGACGGCTGCAGACACTTCCTCATAGATGCCTCCTCGGACTCATACGGCTTCCTGGGCGTGGACCAGCAGCAGCACGCCAGCCTGGCCGAGCTGGTGGAGTACCACAAGGTGCGGCCCCGCACTCGTTTCATTCGCTCGGCGAGGGGCGTCCTGCAGCTGCTCTGACATCGAAAGGCAGTTCCACGGAAAACAGCTGAGACGAGCAGGGGGATCAGCCCCCCGCTTTGATAACTCCTCCTGATTATAGAGCTCAAGCTCAGTCGTGTCCAACTCTTTGCAACCCCATGGACTGTAGCCCTCCAGCCTCATCTGTCCGTGGAGTTTCCCAGGCTGCAATACTAGAGTGGGTTGACATTTCCTCTTCCAGGGGATCTTCCTGACCCAGGCAGCGAACCCACATCTCCTGCGTCTGCTGCATTAGCAGGCGAATTCTTTTAACCGCTGAGCCATGCGGGAAACCTTCCCGATAACAAGGATTGTTAATTGCGTTTCCTTTATCACTGAACCTGGTCCCTCCTCATATGCTCAGGGAGAACCCACTGGGGCAGAGAATGCAGGAGATGATGCAAAAATCTGTGCACTCCGATCACATCTGAGAACACTTTTTAAGTATATTTGATTTACAGTCTTGTGCTAATTACTGCTGTGCCGCAGAGTAATTCCGTTATACATGTACACACAGACACATTCTTTTGAAAACTAGATTCTTTTCCACGAGAACACCCTTAGATGAGAGCACAAGCCCGGGAAGGAGGGAGGCCACCGGGCAGCTTATGGACAAGAAATCTCTCTTTCGGGGTTGCCTGAGCCAAGAAAGCTTAGTGTAAAGCGAGGGGAGACCAGAAGCTGTGTGCTCCGGCAAGGCAGGAAGGGCTTCTTACGAAAGTGTCTTGTAAGTAAGACTCGGGAGCCCGGGCTGATGCCCATGCCGCTCTTGGGGGGCTGCAGCCTGACCTGTTACTGTCTCCCTCCCAGGAGGAGCCCATCACCTCCCTGGGGAAGGAGCGCCTTCTCTACCCCTGCGGTCAGCAGCAAGAGCCGCCCGACTACCTGGAGCTGTTTGAGTGATAGCCCTGCAGCCAGCAGACCCCGTGGCCGTGGACACACGTGAGAAGCCACCACTAGCCGACCCCAACCAAGTGAAAGGACCCTTGAGGTTCCCTAAAGATCGCTGCACTCAGGCTGGAGTTTAACGCCAGGAGGGAATCCCCTCCTCCACGTTGTACATGCCCCAGCAGTAAAGGGAGACAAACCCGCACTTCCACAGCTCCTAACATGAAGGCTGCGACACTCACGACGTGTGAAACAAACCAAGAAACTGGTACCTTGTAGGAATTAAGCGCGAGAGAAATCGCTTCGGTTGTGTCCGACTCTTTGCGACCCCACGGGCTGTAGCCCGCCAGGCTCCTCTGTCCGTGGGGTTCTCCAGGCGAGAATACTGGAGTGGGTTGCCATGCCCTCCTCCAGGGGATCTTCCCCCCCCAGGGATCGAACCCGCATCTCTTACATCTTCGGCCTCAGCAGGCACGTCCTTTGCCACTAGCGCCACCTGGGAAGCTCATCGGAATCAAGGGGCACCTCAGAGCCAGACTCTCCCGTGGCCTCATGGGAAGGTCTCAGGCTCCAGGGTGTAAGACCCAGGGAACACGAGCTGGAGGTGGGGTGAGCTGAATGGGGAGTTTGAAGGTGTCGGAAGAGGGGCTTCACATGCACAGAAATACCCTGGACGAGGGCAGGAGGCGGGGGACCGATGTGAGTGGTTTCCCAGCTCTGGGGGAGCGGGCAGGGCTCCAGCCAGGACAACACCGAGAAGGAGAAGCCCCGCGCGTGACTGGTGTTGGCAGACGGACCAGGGCATTTGGGGGAGCGCCCTGGACACCACGTGCCCTGGGATGAGACACCCCCCCTGCATTGGAAACAGGGTCTTTGAGGCTGAGGTCAGACCAGATGAGGGTGGGCCCAAAGCCGACAGCTGGCATTCTGACAAGGAGAGAGGGCTCCGGAAGTGGAGACACGCCGAGGCAGAGCCCCGAGTGAGAAGCTCCGGGACACGGGGGGCCCGCAGCATGGCTGGAGCCCCTCCTCCCCAGGGCCCCGGGGACACCTCAGCTTCAGACTTCCAGCCTCCAGGACTATGACGGAATAAACGTCCTTTTTCTTAGACCACTGAGTTCATGGTGATTTGTTACAGGAGAGCCCCAGGAAGCGAATGCAGACATTTACGTCGTCACAGATGCTGAGGGGCACGGTGTACCCGTGGTCACTGTTCAGCCTGCCCGCCTCCTAACGAAGGGAAAGGGGGGGATAACCTCCCCTGGCGATTCTGGCAGATGTACTGGGTCAGGCGTCTCCTGCCCCACCGACCCCACCCCAGCCTCCAGCGGCTCCTGGATGAGCCCGGGCGAGATCGTCCTGGGAGAGGGGGCCCTGACTGGTACTCCGGGCCTGACCCCTGTGGCAGCTGTCCTCCTAAAGGAAGCATGGGGCTGTAGCGGTCCGTCCGTGAGGGTGTTGGTTGTGCCAAACACACCTTGACTGTGTAAAGTGTAGTCAGAGAAGAGAGTGGGGTACATGTATGTGTGTGAGCATGCATGGGTGTGTGTGGGCTTTAACGAGAAAGGTTTTAAACAGATTATTAAGTGCTTCTTAAAATGTTCCATGTGGTTTCTGTTGTCCGAGGGATCATGTCTCAGTTGTCTAAGAGATCGTGTCTCTCAGCTTTCATGCCTAATAGTAGTTTGGCAGTCATGACATTATAGAACTGCAGAGATACACAAGGGCCAGGGGTCAGAAACTTCTGTTCCCATCTCTTCCCACCATTAGCTGTATGAGCTTGGACAGGTCCCTCTACCTCTCTGAACCTCAGTATTTCACTGCTAACAAAACAAGGAGGGATAACCAGGTCATTATTTTTACCCAGCTCTGAAATCTCAGAGTTCTGAAATGAATAAAAAAAATATCCTATAGTCACTAGTAATTATGAGGACAGATAAGATGTTGGCATCATCCTCTGCTAAAAGTTATTTTGGAGGAAGTAAGGGAGTCCTATCCAGAACCCACTACCCCGAGTGACGTCCTGCTGGAGGAAGACTTGGGAAATAGAGGATGATTGACTGAGCGAACCTGCTGTCAGCAGGGGGAGCAGATTTGAGTTCTTCATAATCTCACCCTGTTGGTTATTGGTACTCAGAGGAAGAAACCGTCCCGTGTATGACAGCCAAGAGTAACACTTCATATTCCAAGGGGGAATGTTTCACATAATTCAGCAATTGTTTACAGCTTGGGGGGGGGGGGTTGCAGAAACCTGAGTTCTCATCCCAGCTCTGCAGTTAGACTCCATCTCCCAGTGTCTGAGCCCGGTTGTAGCTGAAGGCCAGGATGTCCACTCCGGCCTGGTCTCACCCTCCTGCGGCCTCGGTCCAGCCAGTACCCGCACGTGCCTGCCAAGGCTGCCTGGTTGGGGGGCCTCCCCAGGCGCTGCAACCACCCAGTTTGGAGGGACCGTGCCAAACACCGCTCCCTGACGTGTCACTCAGCCCTCCCCCTGAGAGATCCTGGGTCTCCTCCTACCCCAGACCCTCTGCTGCGGCTCTCCCTGCCCCTCCCGCCACCAGCCCCTGCATCCCCACCGAACTTCCAGCAGGCCGAGGAGGCTGCACCAGAGCGTCTCTCTGCCCATCAGCGTCGCCAGGAGGCCAAGCAACATGAGGAAGTAAGTGTCAACTGGCTCAAACCTCACACCAAGAAGAGGAAAACACAGAGACACAAAAGAATCCAGAGAAAGGAGAGAGAGTGAGACCAGGGCACGGTCAGGCCACTCAGGAGCATTTGTACCACAGGCCACTCAGGAGCGTTTGTACCCCAAACTGCCCTTCTGAGCTAACGCTTTGGAATTAAGCATCCTGTCAGTGTAGGGTCATGGCTGCTGGGGCACCAGGTCTGTTTTTAGATTAAAAATAATTTTTGCCTATGTTTTTTGCAATCGCAGCCTCTGCAGAGGCAGCTTCCTTCATGCACACACATCCTAATGCAGGTCAAGGCCTCCCACACGTGTACCCGGGACTCCGGCACCTGGTGCATACAGAGGACACAGGGATGTACGGGGGATGCTCAGACGTGTCTCCAGGGGCGTCTTTGCTTTCATGTGGTCAAGAACGTGGTAAACGTTATCCTTCCAGGCTGCACTGCACAACGTTTTTGTTTTAGAGCCTAGTTCAGTTCAGTTCAGTCACTCAGTCGTGTCTGACTCTTTGCGACCCCATGGAACGCAGCACGCCAGGAACCTAAGCTTTCTACAATTATATCTTTAAACACTTCTGTTGGAATTGCATGTCCCCACCGTCGGGAGGAGCTGTGTGTCTCACTTTAGATGTCCGTCCCTTGCTTCCACGGTTACAATCTGCTCCTCACTGTTTGCCCTCTCTAACCCCTTCCTTGTATCTTAGGAGAACTTCCCACTCTTTCCCTTCCACTCACAGACTACACACTCTGCAGTGTGAATTTCGCTCATGGGCTGCCTGCAGCCTGGACGTTAGCACTTGGGTTTCCACTCCAGTGGCTGTGCCTCTTCACCCCTGTTCTGGGAGCTTTAGACGCCCTGCTGCTGCCTCAGACTGAAAGCCACCAGGAGGCCTCGACGGTAAAGCTGCCCTCTCGTTTGTGTGGGTGGTGAAAACACATTCTGGTAACGAGGCAGCCTGATACAGCAGAAAACCCGGCAGGTCTGGGTTTGGATCCTGGATACTTCTTTAACCAGCAGTGTGGAATCTTCAGCCTCATCTCTGAAACAGGAGTTTCTGAAGTCACACTGGGGGTCCTGAGGCTTAGAAAAGAAATGTATAAGGTGCATGGACCATGTACAATGTGTGAAGTTCTCCACAAATGGCAGTCATCCGGTGGGTCCTGCGTCCAGAATCCACCTCCCCCTTTATCAGCTCAGCTCAGACAGTCAGCAAGCTGTGTACCTTAACGGCCCATCTGCTAGTTTCTGGGGTGAATTGAGGGTTAAAGGGAAACTTACGGAGAGGGATCCGATGAGGAATCACAGAATGTACCAGCCAGTCGACTTGCAGAGAAATGACTTGGTTAGTTTGGGTTTGAAAGGGAATTCTCTACTGCCTCATTTTTGACATCCCCCAAGTGAGCAGTCACTAGCCTTTACCCGAAAGCTGGCCCTTGACAAGTGGATTCAGCTGTAATATAGTTTGAAATCAGGGAGTGTATGCCTCCAGCTTTGTTCCTCGGTTTTGAGATTGCTTTGGCTATTTGGTGGGTTTTTTTTGTTTGGATTGTTGGTTCTATCTTTTGAAAAATACCATTAGGATTTTGATAGGGATTGCGCTGACTCTGTAGATTGCCTTGGGTAATGTGGACATTTTAGCAACATTAATTCTTCATTCCATGGACACAGACTATATTTACATTTATTTATGTCTTCTTCAATGTCTTTCATTAATGTCTTATAGTTTCCAATATACAGGTGTTTCAGGTCCTTGGTTAAATTTATTCCTAGGTGTTTTACTCTTTTTGATACAACTGTATATGGGATTGTTTTCTTAATTTCTGTGATAGTTTCTTGATTTCTCTTAATTTATCTGATAGTTATTAGTGTATAAAACACAACTGACTTCTATATGTTAACCTTGCACCCTGCAACTTTACTAAATTCATTCATTAGTTCTAACAGTTATTTTGGTGGAATATCTAGGGTTTATGTATAGTACTATGTCATCTGAAAATGGCAGTTTTGCTTTTTCCTTTCCAATCTGGGATCCTTTTCATTCTTTGTCTTATTGCTTTAAGACTTCCAATACTATGCTGTATAAAAGTGGCAAAAGTAGGCATCATTGTCTTTTTCCAGATCTCAGAGGAAATGCTTTCAGCCTTTCATTATTGAGTACAATATTAGCTGTGGGCTTATCATATATGGCCTTTATTATATTGAGGTATAGTCCCTCTATATCCACTTTGCCAATAGTTTTTATCATAAATGGGATGTTGAGTATTGTCAGATGCTTTTTTTTTTTTTACAGCTATTGAGTTGACTATATGATTTTTATCCCTTTTGTTAATATGGTGTATCACTTTGAATGATTTGCAGATGTTGAAGCATCCTTGCATCCCTGGAATAAGTTCCGTTTGGTCACAGTGTATGATCTTTTTAATGTATTGTTGCATTTGATTTACCTAATATTTTGTTGAGGATTTTTGCATCTAATGTTCAACAGGCATATTGGCCTATGGGTGTGTGTGTGTGTGTTCAGTTGCTTCAGTCATGACCACCTCTTTTTGAACCCGTGGACTATAGCCCGCTAGACTGCTCTGTCCTTGGGATTCTCCAGGCGAGAATACTGGAGTGGGTTGCTATGCCCTCCTCCAGGGGGTCTTCCCAACCCAGGGATTGAACACGTCTCCCGCTTTGCAGGCAGATTTTTTTTATCATCAGGGAAGCCATACTGACCTGTAACTTTTATTTTTTTGTGGCACTTTTGTCTCTTATTGGTATCAGGGTAATGCTGACCTTGTAAAATGTGTTTGGAAGAACTCCCCCTTCTGCTTAAAAAGGATTGGTATTAATTCTTCTTTGGATAATTTGGTAGCATTTACCAGTGAATCCATTTGGTCCTGGATTTTTGTTGGGATGTTTTTGATCCCTAACTCAATTTCTTTGTTAATCATCCTGTTCAAATGTTCTGTTTCATCATGAATCAGTTTCGGTAGGTTATATATATGTTTCTAGGAATTTATTCATTTCTTCTAGATTGCCCAGTTTGTTGGCACATAATTATTCACAGTAGTCTCTTGTGATCCTCTGTATTTTTAACCTATCAGTTGTAATTTCTCCTCTTTCATTTATGATTTTATCTGAGTCCTCTCTTCTTCCTGGAGTGGCTAGTTACTGGTTTGTCTATTTTGTTGATTTTTCCATAAACCAGCTCTTAATGTGATTGACCTTTTCCATTGTCTTTTTTTCTTTTAGTCTCTATTTATTTCCATTCTGATCTTTGTTATTTCCTTCCTTCTACTAACCTTAAACTTCATCCTTCTTTTTTTAGTTCCTTGAGGTGTAAAGTGTGGTTGCTATTTTGAGGCTTTTCTTGTTTCTTGAGGTGGGCATTTATCGCTATGAATTTCTTTCTCTGAACCACCTTTACTGCATCCCATGAATTTTAGTATATTACACCTCTGCTTTTGTCCAAAGTATTTTTTAAATCTCTTTTGATGTCTTCTTTGGCCCAGCGGTTATTCAGTAGTATGCTGCTTAATCTCCACATATTTGTGATTTTCCAGTTCTCTTCACATAACTGATTTCTAGTTTCATACATTTGTCATCAGAAAAGATCCTTGATATGATTTCAACCCTCGTAAATTTATCAAGGAATAGGTTTAGTGGGGTTTGTCTTTAATTTCCATTTATTTTTCTCATTCTTTTCAAATGAGGTTAGCCATCCCAGCTGGAGAGGCGATGTCAGCTGTTGCAGATCTATAAACCCTGGAGCTGGAGGTGGTTTGGGCAGGGGGTCAGTCATGAGGTTAGAGGCTGTGGGATTCACGATGGAGGCAGGGAGTTGCTGGCAGCGCTGTACTCAGCTGATTTCAAGCCAACGTGTCTGACCCTCAGGTAGGTGAAGCCCAGCTCACCCAGCATCCCTGCCCCTACTGCCTGGGTGCAGCACCTGCAGGCCATCTGCACAGCCAGCCTCCAGGCTAAAAAGGCACCCGGTGAGTCTTGGGCAGAGGTCATGAAGGTGGCCCGGCCCTCTCTGAACCTCTGGGTGACGACAGAGGCTGAGACGGCCCGAGGCATCACAGCATCACTTGCCTCCGCAGCCCCTCCCCTTGGAAGAGCAGCAAGGCAGACATAGCCAGGGGCACGAGGCTGGCTACTCCAGAGGGCGTGTTCAGAGGATCAGTATTGCAGAGATGTTTGAATGCACCTCAGCTGAAAGAACATTTTCTGTGTTGGAAAAACCACCGCCCAACCCCCCCAGCCAACTGGCACAGCCCTGAGCTTTTGGCAGCAACAGCAAAGCACTAAGTCCTGCCAGGAGAAACAGCTTTGAATTCAAGTATAAAGCTAATCAGAATATGGACCACACATATGACGCATCCTGCCAACTATTTGATGAGTGTTGGGAGTAAAACACATCCACTCTTTTAAGAACTGCCCAAGGGCTTCCCAGGTGGCGCTAGTGGTAAGGAACCCGCCTGCCAATGCAGCAGACAGACCTGGGTTCAATCCCTGCATCAGAAAGATCCCCTGGAGGAGGAGATGGCAACCCACCCTGGTATTCTTGCCTGGAGAATCCCAGGGACAGAGGTGCCTAGCGGGCTACAGTCCACGGGGTCGACAAGAGCCAGACACGACTAAAGCGGCTTAGCACACAAGGGCACTCTCTCTGATCAGCTATCCTCAGAAACAATGTCAAATCTTTTCCAAAAAGCAAGAATTCCCACCTCCCCTCCCCTCCAACTAAAGGCCAGCTTCAACACCTTGGGGGCCTACTGGACGACCAACTTCCAAGGCCTCCAACCCGTCCAGTGATGGCCCAGAGCTGGAGGGGGCAGTGGCCACCTGCCCAATGTCCCTGGGCCACCAGTGACCAGTTTCCATCCACTGCCAGGGGAATCCTCCGGTGGGGCTGGAGGCCACAGAAACAGCAGGAACCTGAGGCACAAGAAGCCAAAGCTCCTGCCCCCGTTCCGGGACCACCAAGACCCTCTGGAGCTGGTCCTAGGAGGAAACACGAGGCCACTCTCTGGCAGGGCCTCCGGGTCAGCTCCCGGCCAATTCTGAGCCTCCGTTTTCTGTTCCTAGAAAACGGAAGTAATGAAATGAGCTGCTTTAGATAGTTGTCGTTTAGACAGGTGCCCAGCTATGCTTTTTACTTCAAAAACCTCTATGCCTCTGAGTTGCCGAGGAGGTCACCAATTCCAAATTACTGAGCACAGAATTTTAGGAAGAAACTATTCATTATATTTTACACTCCTAGTAACCCATCTTCAGATAGACTGAAATGGTGTTCAGAATGACAGAAATAAAGGATAACACTGCACACATCATGGTTTCATGACGTCTCCTGCGAGACCCCGTGTCTGCTTATACCCAAGAGGGCGGGGTTCACTGGGAAGAACAGCAGACACAGTTGTGAGTGTGGAACTGCTATCAGACATGAATGCCTGCCGCATGCGTGTGTGTGAAAGTTGCTCAGCCGTGTCCAACTCTTTTTCAACCTCAAGGACTGTAGCCCATCAGGCTCCTCCATCCATGGGATTCTCCAGGCAAGAATACTGGAGTGGAGTGCCATTTCATGACATGTCCTAATTCCCCAGGCAGTCCTATGATACAAATGTGATTTCATCCATGATCCTGGGTGAGGAAACTGGGGTGGAGACTGTCAGCTTTAAGATTATACGGGCTGGAAGTGAAAGGCCTGAAGTTGAATCCAGGTGCGTGGCTGGGAAAGCCCTGAGACTAATTTCCATGCTGACCTGAAACAGCAAGTATGACTCATCCTACCTAAGCAGCTTGCACAAAAGCAGCTCCCGTGGAGACCAGTGGAGGACCGTCCCTGGCTGCCAACGTGAGCTTACAGGGGGAAGAGGGAGGGGGTGTTGGTCATGGTTCTCACGAGGATGGCCCACACATGGCTGATGCACGGGACCCCAGGTTCTACCAGGGGCTCTGCTCCAGCAAGGGGACCGAGGCCAGTTCCTGAGCAGTTTACATAGAGTCAGTACGGGGTGGGGGAAGGAGGCAGCGTTGGGAGGGACCCCAGACAAACCCAAGCCTCAGCACTTCCCTGACAGCATTCTTCCTCCTTAGAAGACACTGGTCATCACTGCCAGCCTTTGCTGTCTAAGGCTGAGTGCTGAGTCCCTGGCCATCATGCTCCAGTGGGGGCATCAGCAACCCTGCTTTTATAAATAAGTGTCTTGGGCAGGGAGCTGGGGAAGGTCCTGCTACGGACTGAATGTGCCCACAATATTCCCAGGTTGAAGCCCCATGAGAGGGTGTTTGGAGGTGGGGCCTTTGGGAGGTGCTAGGTCCTGAGGGTGGAGCCTCCTAACGGGATGAGTGTCCTTTTAAGAACAGGAAGGGAAGCCAGCCAGCCCTCGGTCTGCCCTGACACATGAGGACACATGAGAAGTCCTCACTGGACACCTGATCTGCCGGTGCTTTGAACGTGGACTTTTCAGCCTCCGGAACCTTGGGACATCAACGTTGGACAAAGCCACCCTGTCTGTGGTGTGTGTGACAGCCCCAGCTAAGACAGACCACTCCTGCATGTGCCTAACGAGGCTTCCTGCCTCTTGATAAAACCCTTTACCTAACTAAGCTTTAAAAAGGAAGTGGAATTTGCTCAGTCGTGTCCGACTCTTTGCAACCCCGTGGACATAGTCCATGGAATTCTCCAGGCCAGAATACTGGCGTGTGTAGCCTTTCCCTTCTCCAGGGGAATCTTCCCAACCCAGGGATCGAACCCAGGTCTCCCACATTGCAGGTGCATTCTTTACCAGCTGAGCCACCAGGGAAGTCCAAGAATACTGCAGTGGGAAACCTATCCTTTCTGCAGGGGATCTTCCCAACCTAGGTATTGAATCCAGGTCTCCCACGTTGCAGGAGAATTTTTTACCAGTTGAGCCACAAGGGAAGCCTTAAAAAGAGGGATGTATATATATACTTATATATATAGTTTGACTTTGCTGCCCTTCTCTTAGGGCTTGCCTGGTAGCTCAGATGGCAAAGAAATTGCCAGCAATGTGGGAGACCCATGGAGAATCCCGTGGACAGAGGAGCCTGGCGGGCTACAGTCCATGGGATTGCAAAGAGTTGGACACAACTGAACGACTAACATGCTCGATCCACCCTCAGCATCTTTCAAAATCCAATCCTCCACGTCTGCCTCAGGCACCTGTGTTGTGCCATTTTTAAAATATAAATTTATTTATTTTAACTGGAGGCTAATTACTTTACAATATTGTAGTGGTTTTGCCGCACACCGACATGAACCCGCCACGGGTGTACACTTGCTCCCCATCCTGAACCCCTGCCTACTGCCTCCCTCCCCATCCCATCCCTCTGTGCTGTGCCATTTAAACCTGCACAAATGGCTGGTCACGCATGGAGTTTGGCCTGGAGGCCCCGCCGGGGGATACTCAGACCTCAGGTCATAGACACACACGCTCCCGCTGCCAGCCTGAACAGCAGCCTCTGGACCTGAAGGAAGACAGGCTGGAGGGGGCAGGGTCAGCCCCACCAAGCCCGAGACCCACTGGGGAGACAGACCCGGGCCTGCGTCTCCTCCAGGAGCACCATGCATGTGGAAGTAAGAGGGCCCTCGGAAACCACTCCTCAACGTCTCATCAAAAAGGACGAGCAGGGCTTCCCGGTGGCTCGGCGGTGAAGAATCTGCCTGCCGATGCAGGAGAGACATCTCCTGATCTGGGCAGATCCCACGTGCCACGGGGCCACTAAGCCCAAGCGCCACAACGACTGAGCCTGCGCTCCAGGGCCCGGGAGCTGCAACTACATAAGCCCAAGCACCCGAGAGCCCGCACTCTGTAACGAGACGCCGGCGCGGGGAGAAGCCAGGCACCGCCACTGGAGAGCAGCCCCCACTGGCCAACCAGAGAAAAGCCCGAGCAGCACCCAAGACCCAGCACGGCCAAAACTAAACAGAGAAAAAAAAAATTTTAAAGGACGAGCAGATTGTATTAACTGCCAGGCTTCCCACCGAGGTTCTCCCCTCCTGCTAGATCAGTGCCCCCCTCACCTGGAGGTGGAGAACGATTAGGTGTCCCTCGGGTGAGAGGTGCTCCAGGCCTCGGGGGAGGAGGGCTCAGGGACGCTGGGTACACGGGACATCCCCCATCAGGGAATGACCTCCCCCGAAATGCCGCAGAGCCAAGGGGAGCTGGTCGACACTCAGGAAACCCCTCTCCAGAAACTAAAGACCTGTTGTTCTGACTTCAAGAAGAAATCGTATCCACAGTTCGCATTTTATTAGCTATCCAATGCCGCCTTCCTGGAGAAGGCACTGGCACCCTACTCAAGTACTCTTGCCTGGAAAATCCCATGGACAGATGAGCCTGGTAGGCTGTAGTCCATGAGGTCGCTAAGAGTCGGACACGACTGAGCGACTTCACTTTCACTTTTCACTTTCATGGATTGGAGAAGGAAATGGCAGCCCACTTCAGCGCTCTTGCCTGGAGAATCCCAGGGACGGGGGAGCCTGGTGGGCTGCCGTCTATGGGGTCACCCAGACTCGGACACGACTGAAGTGACTTAGCAGCAGCAACGCCACCTTCCATTCATGTCCTGGGTTCTAACTGGATTTTATGAACTACCAGTACAAGTCAGTACAATGCATTTTGTCTTTTTTACCCACCAACAGCTTGACTGCTCTTGGCGCTTTTAAACAATGAGCTGATTGTGGGCAAACAGAAGGCAAGGTACCTGTGAGATAATTAACTCCTGTACCTGGTGCCGGCTAATAATGAAATAATTTTCACATAAACAGAGAAACCACTAAATGTTAACTGCATTTATTTTTTTTAAATAGTTGTAAAATGTAATAAAATGAGATTTTCAGAAGCATCTTGGTGACTGCGTAGAACAGCATAATTGAAAAAACAACGAAGTCCCTGCCCCTCAGCTGGGTTGGAGGAACCCACCTCACAATTGTCCATCCCACTGGACGCTGGCGGGTGGAGTGACCTTTCACGAAAGACATTTTCTTGTGTTTCTTCTCGTGGAAGCCAGAAGCCAGCAAGAGCACCCTGCTTAGAAAAGAGAGTGTTTGGTTCATACAGTCTGCTTTGGTTTATTTCAACAGGTAAGAAAGTGGTCCCCAGTTCCCCTGAGGAGAAAACGTGTTTTCTGACTTTTATCACCAGTCTGAATGAGTTTCCTTCTCTGTTAAGGTAAAAAGTACATTTTCCATTCCCTCCAGTGTTCAGTTGCTCCACTTTGGAAATACTCTTCAGATAAGTATCCGTGTGCCTGCTTGGCCAGGCCACGCCTTCCCGTTGATGACTGTCTGTCGGCCAGTCCCCGCAGGGTCAGCGTCTGCCACGTCCTCAGATGAGGGTCACAATCTGATGCTCTGAACTGCACCAATGCAGCAAAAAGTATCTTCTTAGAAAATATCAAAATGTAGCTAACTTGTGCTCTCTTCATAAGGCTTGCAAGTGGGTAATTAAATAAGCGGAATATAACTCATAAGCCAAAAAAAAAAGTGCATTTTTAAATAAAATTAACAGAGATGGCTAAAACTACAACCAAAAAGATGAGCAGATTACTTTCGGTTAATCCTGGGGGAGATGATACAACCGCTACGAGTTTGTTTGCTTTCTCATTTTCAGTCCATTTGGTTTTTCTTACTATATTCACAAAGATCACCATGAGTGTATCTTTGAATTTCACACGGTCTCCTTGCCGGCATCCTGGTATCTCAGCTCCCAGACCCCAGAGACCGGCTGATCACCCCTCAGACGGGGAGGCCTGTGCTGGCCTTCCATCCTCATGAACTTTTTACAAAGCTGCTCCCCCTTCATGAATATTTCAATAAGCAGAGAACAACAACTCTCGCTTTGCAGTGAACACGATCACAACCTCCACGCCATCAGTCTCACACTGAGGCCGTCTCTGTCGGTCGCCGCGGCTTGGTGAGTTTGGGCTCTGCTCCTGCAGGCCGAGTGGGGGGCGTTTGACGCCTGTTGCATAAGCTACACAGGCAGAGAGAAACCCCCCTCGTCCGTTTGACTAACCGGTCGAATGCTTTCCCTGCCCTTTGAGGGCAATCTTTTTCCTTGTGGCAACTGCAAAAGGAAAAAGAAAACAAAGCGTCTGCGCACCCCCGGTTCCCTGCAGGGGGCGTTCATGACTTCTTGCTGCCCGTCTTGTGTCTCTGTCTGCGGAGGTGGGCCTCGATCTCGTGCCTGAAGACCAGCATGCCCAGCTGCCCGTGGGACGCCTCGTTCATGGCCTTGGACTGCATGCACATCCGGTACTGCTCCGGCGCCAGCTCGTCCTCGCAGCGTTTCTCGTGCCACAGGTGGAAGAGGCCCCGCGCGGGCGCGCGGACCACCACCAGGTTGCTGTGCAGATACTTGCGGTAGAGATGCACGTCCTCGCCGCCCCAGCCTCGGATGTCCAGGTCGAAGCCGCCTGCGGGGCAGAAGACACGGCTGAACGCGCGCCGCCCTCCGCCCCACCCTGGCTCGGCCCCGGCCCCGCCCAGCACCAGCGCGCTCTGCGGAAGCAGCTTGGGGAGGTCTCCCCACCTCCGACCCCCCGAGTCCGGGTGGTGCGCGTCTGCGGGGTCGGAGAACTCAGGAACCGCCCTGGTCCAGCACGAACTCCTGGAGACCGCAAGACCGGAGCCTCCCCGGCTCCCGAAGCCGCAGCTGGGCTGTCGTCATAGCAACGCGGCGGTCAGCGATGCCCGCTGCGCCCCCCACGTCCCAGCCCAAACCTCTGGACGGAAACTCGTGGGGCTCTGTCCGAACGTGGGCCCCTCCTGCCCCTGCAGAGCAGAGACCAGGGAGGACCTGGCAGTCTGAAAAATTCGTGTCCCACAAAAGCGTCCTCGCTCCTGCGGACTGAAGGAGTCCCCAGAGCTGTGAGTGGCCCCCGCAAGACAGCGAGGAGTCACTTTAAGAGGACTGGCCTCACGGTTCTGAAGTTTTACTTAAGACATCTTGCTTCACATCACAGTGGCTCCTTCCCACGTTTGTGAATGGTGACGTCCCCCTGTCTATTAACTTAAAGCCACACATCCCGGACAGAACCAGCAAGCAGTGGCCTCTTGCCTGTCACTGTTCCTTGCTTCCTGAGAGTTCTTGGCCTCTCATAAGAAACAGTGAATCGAAGTTCAGTGGCTTTGTCATTTAGCCGGATTCCCTGCAGCCCCCAGGCCCGCTGCTCTGATGGGGCCAGAATCGGGGGCCCTCCACACACCCCTGCCTGTGAGCAGGGCCACTGGGCAGTTGAGGAAACACCCAAGATTCTGGGTCAGGGCCTGAATTTGAGTCTTGGTTGCCACACCAGCGGCCACTGTGCCTCTCTTAAGTCCAAATTCGATAAACATACATCATCGCAGAATCACTTTTCCTTGCACAGAGAGCAAGGAAACAAGAGTTTCTCAAAATGGAAATTTCCTTCAGGAAAGTTTTTAATTGGGTCATTTTTGAAAATTAGATTTACACATAATAAATTTAGGCCATTTATAGAGAAATCAAAGAACACCCGTGGTGACCTGCTAGGAATCTGAGCACACTCACCAGAGACCCTTGTCCTGCGTGTTCTGTTGCTTCTTACAGAAGGCATTCCACGTTGCGGTTTGTTTGTTTGTTTGTTTTCTATTTTCTGGCTGTGCCACCTGCCATGAAGTATCTTAGTTCCCTGACCAGGGATCGAATCTGTGCCCCCTGCAGTGGAAGCTCAGCATCTTAAACACGGGACCTCCAGGAAGTCCCTTGGGCTTTTATTTAATCTTTCTAACTTGATGATTTTTTTTTTTTTTTTTGAGGGTCCTATATTCCCTGTTGTCTACCAAACCTCCAAAAAAAGAAACTGGAACTCCTTAGATCAACTCACTGACCTTAAAAGGAGAAGCCCAAGGCCTTGGGCAGGAGGGGAAGTGGCAAGTAGAGCGCAAGACTGGGGACCCCCAGGAGACGCAAAGGTGGGGGTCTCCATGTGAGAAGAGGCCTCCGGGGGACCACCTGAGCCCCAGGGCCCTACATCACGGCTCTGGCCTGTTCACTTGTCCCCTGGTCGTGTACGATCCCCGCTATTCCCTCTAGAGGCTGTAGACTGGGTGTGGCCCCGGGGAATGACGTGGTATCTCCCAGGGGACAGGAGACCCCCGGGGCACTCTAGCTGTGAGGTCCCTCTGCGTCTCTGAGACTTGGCCTCCAATCTACAACCGGGGGGCCTCTCCCCTCTGGGTTCTAGGTGTGTGTGTGCATGCATGCACATGCATGTAGGCATCTGTGCACACATGCGTGTGCCTGTTAACAATGACTGCACATGGGGGACCTGAAGTGACGTCTAGGATTTTCACAGGTTCAACACAGAGAAACTGGGACCCTCCCAGCCCTTCTGTCCAGGGGAATCCCCTCCCCATGGGGGATGCTCTGTGTGGAGGACGCAGGGCCAAGCCCGGCTGCAGGGAGCTCTGAGCAATGTGGTTTGGAGCCACGTTTATGCAGCAACCTCCCGGGGAGAGGCCTTCCTAGGGACCCCCACGGTCTCCATCGGGGAACGGGCTCTGGGCTCACCTATGTTGATGAAGTCGGACCGATACTGGCACGTCATCCCGAACCCGAAATCTCTCCAGAATCCAGTCTCCTTCTTTATGACCTGCAGGGAGAGTGCCATCACTGGACGGAAGGAGATGGAAGTGGACATGGAGGGGGCGTCGCTGACACAGCCACCCCCTGGTGGGGGCGCAGACGACCCGGCACAGCAAACCGCCGCCTGTCCTCAACAGGCCCGGTGACGTCTGGCACCTCTGGCTGGGGCGTTTCTAGGTGTAGGCTTGCACACACACACACACACACACACACACTCACACTCAGAGACCAGTGGGGAGGGCCGGTTTGGGGCAGCACCATGGAAAAGCCATCTGTGCGTCCGGCCGGCCTGGCATTGGGCTGGGAATGTTTGAAAGAAGGAGAGAGAACGACCTGGAACTCAGCCATCCTGGCCCAGGGCGCGAACAGGACACCCTCGAGGGATGAAAAGAAAGCCCAAGGCAGCAGTGAGGCCATCTCCTGGGAACACGCTCTGTCCACTCATCCACGGACTGCTTTAGCACCATCTGCTCCCCCAGTCTAAGTAGTTGGGGGGGGGTCCCCTCCGGGTGAGGGCAGCTGTGAAAAGCCAGGCCTGGCCCTGCACATGTCTCACTTCAGAAGTCCATTTCCAACACATTTGCTGGAGCAGCAAGACTTCAAAGGTGTTTTTTGCTACTTATATATGTGGGGCTGCAGTAAACCTGGAAACAGATTTGTGACCGTACTGGTTATTTTTCCGGATTCGTTCTGGAAGCTCATGTAGGTGCTGGGAGGAAAGGAGGCCCCCCAGCAGGGCCCCCTCCTGCCTGGAGTCTCCACCTGGGACGCCGGGCCTGGCTCCCCGCTAACTGGAAATGGCAAGTCCTGACCCACAAGCCCGCCGGCCAGCACGTCTGCCTCAGGCAGGCCCCCCGGTCCCTCTGCTTCCTCTTCTTTAACAAGAAGGTTGAGCTGAGTCACCCTGACGGCTCGTCCAGCCCAGCACCCAAACACTCACCCCCTACCGCGCCCACCTTCCTGAGGGCTCACTCTATTGGTGGGTGAGTGCATCGTTGCTTCAAGTCGTGTCCAACTCTTTGTGACTTCATGGACTGTGGCCCACCAGGCTCCTCTGTCCATGGGATTCTCCAGAAGAATACTGGAGTGGGTTGCGATGCCCTCCTCCAGGGGATCTTCCAAGCCCAGGATCAAACACACATGTCCTGGGACTCCTGCATTGCAGGCGGATTCTGTACTGTTGATCCACCAGGGAAGCTCCACTCTATCCACTCCACAGGCTAAAACTACACTCAACAAATGGCCTGCAGAAGTGGTGAGGGACCTAACCTTCCCTTTACTCTGCAACTAATGAGACCACCTTATTCCACTGCAGTCTACACACACAGAGGTCATCGGCACTCCGCCTGGCACGAACCAGACCAAGGAGAAGACGGGCCAGCAGGGAGCCTGTGTCCTCCCAGCTCGACTCCAGAACAAAGGCCTGCTGCAGGATAAGCTCCCAGCAACAGTGTCATTAGTATCAGCTGGAGCGATTTCACAGGGCAGAAAAGCCTAGGAAAATCTGCAGAGTCCCTTTCTAGAAATGGCTTCTGCTCCATCCCAGCAGTGGCGGGGACACTGCTTCTCCCGCAGCTGATGGCTCCTGTCCTTTCTGGCGGGCAGGACAAGGCCTGAGTAAAAATGCTGTCAGAGAGCCACGCCAGCACCCCAACTTCAAACGTGTGGCAGAGGTCTCCCTGGAATTTGAGAGAAAGCCCCAAACGGGAAAAACGAGGGCTAGCACTGGGGAAGAAAGACAAGAGGGGTTATGGAGGTGGCCAGCCAGGGCCCGCTGAGTGGACGCAGAGCCTGGCGAGGTATGGCGCTCGCCTGGGGACAGTGGGACAGAGGAAGGTGACCCGTGGGTGGGGAATGAGCTACACAAACACTTCTCAACGCGGGCTCCGAAGCCCGCAGGCCGCGGAAAGCCGGTCTCGGAAGAGCGTGTGGACATTCAGCCCTTCGTGGGAACGGACCTGGGGGTGCCCTCAGCAGGTGCCGTCGGGGGCAAGACAGGCAGGCTGGCCAAGGCCATGCGCTTCAACTGGAGCCTGAGGGGCCTCGAGTGTGCATCAGACCACAGTCCGGCCCCATCCAAGCCCTGCAGTGGGTGAGTTCCCTCTGCCGCAAGGCATTCAGAGTAAAACCTGCGGGGAACCTCCGGGGCCTCCAGAGGCCCCGGGTGACCTGCTCCTGCCTGCCCCGCTTGTCTCGGGTCCCCGCGGATGTGCCAGACTCACAGGCCTCCAAAGGTTGGGCACCCGCTGGACGCCACACGGCCAGGGTCGCCCACCACGGGGACTCCGCTGAGAGTGGTCACCCTGACCCCCCGCCAGTGTCAGCTCCCACCTCGCGTCCTGCCGGCCAGTTTACGGTTTCCCTGAAATACCAGGGCTCCCGGAAGCTCTCCTACTGATGGGCTGTTTCTGCCTGCTGTCTGCACCCACTCACCACCGCTGGCGAACACAGACTCTGGGTCTCCTTCACGGCGAGACCTGCAGCCCCCGGAACCACCGTGCACAGGCGCCGGCCCTCCGTCACTCCTCCAGCAGAGAAGGAGAGCGCCCGGCCGCCGGAGACGGACGCAGCTCGGGTGGGGAACGCTTAGCCTCGAGGAGCTCGGCCCAAGGCCTAGGTGTCCACTGAGGAGACCCCCAGATCCGTGGGCTCTGGGCCCACAGAGAAAGACTCTCACCTTCCTAGGCTCCAGGCAGATGGCTCAACTTCTTAGAACCTCTGGCCCTGGCTCCCGGACAGGGGAGTGACACACATGGGCGACATCTACCGCGTCAGAGGAGGAGGAGACCGCAGACCACGGTGATGCCGTAAGGGCAGCATCGCCGGCCAGGATCGCACCCGTTTCCAGCGCCCTGCTCGTCACAAGGCCTGGATTTCACCCGTTTCCAGCACCCTGCTCATCACAAGGCCTGGATTTCACCCGTTTCCAGGGCCCTGCTCGTCACAAGGCCGCCTGCCCCTCCGCCGGCCCCGTCTCCACGCCCCGAGCCCAGCAGGCACTGCCCGTGCCGGCCACACCCTGCGGGACGGCGGTCACACGACGGGAGTGATGACTTCCGATCAGGACCGTACGCCAAGCACAAATCAGCCTCTCCCCACAGATGCAGGAAAGCGGCTCCCCGCAGTCCCGCGGGAAGCACTCTGGGTCAGAAGGTAAACTAAACTACAAATACTCAGGCAGAATATTTCCTCCAAGTCAGAGACAGGCTCCCAGGAACCAAGGCTGCATCTGGCCAGCCTCACATCACCAGAAACCCCACAGACCCGGGGTTGCAGGCCTGACTCTCGCCTGGCGAGATGCTCCGCTGACGTCCTGAGATTCTCCATAAACATCTTCCGGGAAGGGCCTGCCCCAGACCGGGCATCACGCAGTGAGCGGCAAACACCCTGGTCTGCGGGTCCCAGGGCCAGGCTGCCCCTTACCCCGCCATAGGCCCCTGGGGGTCTGGGACCCGAGGCTGCACACGCGTGCGCACGGGCCTCGGGCTGGGCGACGGAATGACTCACCCACCGTCACTCACTCAGCCAGTCGGGCCCGAGCCCCGATCAGCACCAGTGTGGCCATGACGGTGACCATTTCTCGAGAAGGAAGGCATTTCTCAAGCCACGGCTTTCAAAGAATGGGCTGAAGAATGGACTCAGCTGCCACCTGCTCCAAGACTTGCACTAACTCACCCTTTTCCATCAGTATCCTTTTATCTGCATTAAAAAATGAAGTCTCTTCGGAAGGGCTTTGTGCTGGATCGGGGCTCAGTCCGGGGAGCCTGTGACCCAAAGTCAGACTCTGCCCCCTGGAAGCACGTGGAACCAAGAACACGCCCCCACCTCCGCTGCTGCAGCCAGGGAGTCCCCGACCTGCCCCCCGGCATGGAGGCTTCTGAACAAGTGGCACCCGCCTCAGAGCCGCACGATTCGCCCTGTGATGTGAGCGGGACAGTCCTTTTCACGGACCACGCAGGCAGAGAATGCCAGCTGCCCAAGGCCACAGACACAGCACGTGTTAATGGGACTCTCGGTTCTCAGGAGAGTCTGCTAGTGGAAAAAACAGAAACAGACCAAAAGGATGGCCCAGGCCCAGTTATCAGTTCTTAGAAGTTTAAACTGAAATTCGGGCCAGTGGCAAAGTCCTCTTTGGACAAAAGGAGAGAGAAGGGTCTAAGCAGAGAGAGCTGGGGCCGGGCCTGCATACCAGGCGCACGCTGACCACTCGTCAGGCAGTGGGGGGCAGGGCCACGTGGCAGAGGGAGCGGCCAGGCATCGTGGCCTCAGCACTGGAGAGGAGATGGCCCTGGGGGGGTGGGCAACTCAGGAGACTCCGGGCAGGGCTGCCCGCCTGGCAGAGCAGCGGGTCACACCCAGGTGCCAGGGTCTCCAGACAACTCTGTGATCAGTCTGAGGGTCAGATTGTGGAGGGCACTTCATCCCCAAAGGAATCAGGGGTCAGGGCTGTGCTGGTGTGGCTGGGACCAGCAAGGAAATCTCTACTCAGCTCTGTTCCGAGACATCAGAGGGCGCCCAAACCAGGCCCTGCGGGAGGACTGACGTCTGGAAGACAGGCAGCTCCTTCCCCCTTCATAGACGGGGCTTTAAACACTTCATTTGGAGCACACCACATGGCATGTGGTATTTTAGTTCCCCGACCAGGGATCGAACCCGTGTCCCCTGCATTGGAAACACAGAATCTTAACCACTGGACCATCAGCGAAGTCCTCAAAGATTTTTTTTTTTTTTTTTTAACAGAATTAATCTGTGTTTTGGAATCTCATCTCTGGCCTAAGGTGACAGAGAGACTGGAGCATAAGGAGAGAGGATTCCTGACAGCTTCTTGCCAGGGGGGCCTCAGCAGGAACTGACAAGGCTCAAACCAGCAAAGGGGAAGTCTGAAATGAGCAATTGTTAAATTAGGGTTATTCCTTTCTTGGAAGGCTGTTTCTGCACTAAAGCATCAGCAAGGTTCATCTCAGGTTTAAAACTCAATAGGTCCAACAATAGTATGAAATCCCATGATTTCACTCAATGCTGATTACTAACTATACTCAAATGTACAGAAAGAAGTAACCCAAACACAAAAGAAGTCCCCTTAAATTTGGTTTCTTGCCTTTGCCTGCAGGCAGATGGTGTCAAATGTCATCAAATGTCAGAGGCAACAGCCAGTAGTGATAACTGGTACCCAGGTCACATCAGCAGGGCTGCTGGCAAAGCCTGCCTCTTATCTGAACATGGCCGTCACCTGTCACAGCCGAGTTCTGCATCTGAGCTTTGCCTTCCCCTTGACACTGACATGTTCCAGCGAAGGCTCTCAAGAATTTATTAATATGTATGTGTCGGATGTTTCAAGACTGAGCCAAAATGAACCCCTGGCAGGAAACCTTTCCTAATTCGCCCACCTCTGATCATCACCTTTTATTTTACCCCCTCTCTGCACCCACATGTCCTCTCTCCACCGTATTAACTTCTGGGGTTGGATGTTCTCCTCTGACATTTCCCTTGTATTTCTGTTCTCACCTAGATCTTGAGCAATACTGTTTCCACCATACTAGGTAAGTGAATCCTGGTATTGACCTGAGTTCTAGCTGGCTGTGTGACCCTGGTCGAGTCTAGGAGAAAGAAGTGAAGGTCTCGGGGTACTTGGAGGTGAGTGGTCAAGGCTGCAGCAGAACTCAGAGGCCTCGGAGCTGTGGACACAGCAGTCTGAGCTCTGCTTCTGACTTGACCACTGATTCTAAGGATCCGAGAAACTGGTTTGACCAGATCTTCTGGCTTCCCCACAGGAACCGCAACAAAAGGATGAAGCTTTTAAACTGTTCAATGAAATGAATTCCCTGCAAGCAAGGCCTTGATTTGAAGCTCAACCATGAAGCCCATTAACGTCAAATGTAAAGCAGTACTTTGTTTAAAATCAGAGGAACTTTTATTCTGAATGGTTGAAAGAAAATAAACCCATAATTCGATTCCCACTGGAACCCTTATGAGAAGCTAAGAACTCTATGGAGAGGAAACGTGAAATTTCTCTTGTCTCAACAGGCGCGGTTATCACCCCTAAGCGGGTAAACACTGGTTCTTGGGGAGTGAAGAACTCTGAGTGTTGATGTGTGAAGCATCTGCATATGCACACAGCACGCAGAGTCGGACAAAGAAGCTGCGATCTTAAAACTTCCCTGGGGGGAGGAGAGGATGATGGTCAGGCTCCAACTGCGACGGGGTGCAGAATCACCCTTGTCCAGCCTGCAGCAGCCCAAGCTGCAACTTTCTGGAAAAGGTCATTATTTATCAGCTGCCAGAGAAGAACAGGAAGGGGACCCAGGATGGGGGGGGGCGGGGACAGGAGACAACAGGTTTTCCTACATCTGGAAGCTTCAACACAGAATCAGGTTTCCAAAAGAATTCCTTTGAACACATGTTCAATGAAATCAGTTTCGTTTCCCGCTGCAGGAAAGCACTGGGGACTCTAGCGCTCCTTGGGGTCACAGGGAGGCTTCCGTTCTCGGCCCTGAGAGGCGACAGAACGCGGCTTGACCTCTCCACAAGAGACGGGGCCCCCGAGGCAGTGGCCCCGCCCTCAGCCTGAGCCAGCATCGGCTTTAGACAAGCCTGCCGGTCTCTGCAGACGATGGCTGCCAGGTGATGACAAAACTGGGGGGCACGCCTTCCAGGGGCCTGGGACCCTCTGCTGCCTTCGCCCATCTTCCTGAAACCTACACTGTTTGTCTGCTTAAAGGACCAACGAGGACATCTCAGCTTCAGGAGCGCCTGGGTGCCGTGCGGGCCCCTGCCCATCACCGGCGCACCAGGATCTCAGCACAGATATCCCTCGTGCACTCCTGAGAAAGCCACCTGGCCGGTGACACTGCCGATGTTAATGGAACAGTGACCGGGAGCAGTGATCTGGCCCCTCGCCCCTAACTCACTGTGTGCCTGAGGGGTCAGCCGCCTCTTCCTAACGTCTACCTGTCCATCGGAGCCTGAATCTCAGCTTTCTTACCTCGTAGCGTTTTGCAATAATAAAGGGAAAATGTGCTTCGTCCATAATCCAATGATTCTGGTTTCCAAAACGCCAGAAGAAAGCTATGAAGGTGTGAAACTACCTTTCTGTAAGGTATTGCTCCTATTTACTTCTCACTGTTAAATACTGCAAGTTTTTTTCATGGATGAGGTGCTGGAGCAAAGGCCAGAACATCTGCCAAACTTACAAATGACTTAAGGAAGTAACCCCCAGATTTCCACTCACCTCCACTCGTGGCCAGGTGCCCCTGGGGACAACAGACGTGAAACAGAGCACCCCCCACCCAGGCCCCAAGGGGAGCACTCACCAGTTGCTGCTCCAAGGCAGGGACTGCGTCGTGATGGCCGTATATTATGCCAGGATTGTACTGACTGAAAAGGACGGGATAAAACACCTTCTTCCCTGCAAACCAGGAAACAAACATTCGCTTAAAGTGACAGATAAAGCTACTAGGTTTATTCATTTATATTCAACCCTCAGACACACCCCTGGCGTCTGCATGCACTTCCCTGTTTCCCTTCACTAGACCCTGACAGATCTTAGAACTGCAGCAGGTAGACCAGATGGACAAACTTGGATTCCTGACTCCCCAGCACAGGGGTGATGTTCCAAAGACTGACAGCCAGTGGCTCCGGCATTGGACACCACCAGTGGGAATGGGTGTGAACGAGGGTCCCGATGCCCCCTGCCCTGCCAGATCTTAACCCTCTAACTATTGGCTCTCAGGGCAGTCGGCCAGGGTGACCTCAGGCAGCAGGAACAGACTCAGGGAGCCCAGGGTGGCTGCTCTTTATCCACTGGCACAGAAGCATTTCAGGTTTTTAACAACCGACACAGCCATTCCAGTGGCTAGCAGTTGAGTGTTGACCTTGCCTCTGAGTCCCAGGCTTTGAGAACAGTTTTGGGGGTTGTGGGTTCTTTCTGCTCGGGGCTGCTCCTGTCCTAGGGGCTGCCCACAGGCATGCCCTCCCTGTGGTTTCAGCAGCTTCTCTAGGCCCATGTCCTTCCCACCACACTTGCTCCTGGTTGTCCCCTGAAGCTGACCTCCCCCGAGAGAACAGAAAAGGGGTTATAAATACGCCCCTGGAACTGAGAGCTCCGGAGCTATAGTGGCCGACAGGCACCCAGCGCGACACCAAAGGAGGAATCGATGAGACAGCTCCCCTGTCCCCGTCACCGGGGGGCTGAAGCTGGTGGTCAGAGCGAGCTGTGCCGAGAAGGGAGCCCACCTGGCTGCGTGTTCAGCCTGCAGGTGTTGAGGAAGTCGGAGGTGAAGTAGATGTCCACGTCGCAGAAGAAGAGCAGCACGTTGCTGCCCTTCCAGGAGCGGGCGCCCACGTCCAGCCCCTTCCCCCGAGAGAACTCCCCGCTCAGCTGGATGAAGGTGAAGTTCCTGAAGTTGGCGGCTCTGAAAGGGAAACCACGGTCACTCAGGGGCCCAGGCTCACAGGACAGAACTCCCTGGAAAATACACAGCCAAGGCCCACGGCATCTGTGACCCGAGGGCGCTGGGATTAAGGGCATGAAAATATCTAGTGAAGTTTTGACGTGTCAGTCGCTCACTCATGTCCAACTCCTTGCGACCCTGTAGCCCGCCAGGCTCCTCTGTCCATGGAATTCTCCAGGCAAGAATCCTGGAGTGGGTAGCTTGTCCCTTTTCCAGGGGATCTTTGCAACCCGGGGATGGAATGCAGGTCTCCTGCGTTGCAGGCAGAGTCTTTACCGTCTGAGCCAGTATAAGTACCAGTTTATTTCTTATTTCTTCCCATATTGAAAACAACTGCCAAGGCTAACGTGAGGGAGAGAACATGAGCCAGTCAAGACCAGGCAACAGAACCTGGGACAGCCCCGTGTCCCCGGAGCCAATGCAACCATTGGCCAAGGAAATACAGCCACGCTGCCGTGGCCCCACCAAGCAGCTCCTCCTCAGCACTGAAGTCCAGGAGCCCAGCAGGACGGCCTGGGCCTGTCCCCAGACACTTACACCTGGACCCCCTCTCCCACCCACAGGTGAAGCGGCCAAACATGCCAAGGACGCGACACTGGGATTCAGAAGGTTGGGGCGTCTGGGGCCTGGCTCTCCTGTGCATTAAGGCTGTGATCTAAGCAAGCCCATCAATCTCCTGGCGCCTCAGTTGCTTCATCTACAAAACGGGAATAAACACATCTTCCTTAAGAGCTCAGTTATCAGTGAGGCAAGCACGGCCAAGGACATGAAGCACTGGGTAAGCATCAGCCAGCCTGTCACCAGCACAGGGCCGGGTGATGGAGTCCAGGTGTTTCTTCACTTGGCAATTCTTGCCCAGAACCTTCTGAAATGGGGCATGTCTTGAACAAAAGTTCCAGGAATTCATCCAGTACTGTGTGGGACAGGGACTGTCTTCTCCCAGAGAGAACCAGAGACCCACTCTGCTCCTGTTGGAGCTCCCAAGTCCACCTGTGCAGCCCTCGTATCCAGCCAGCACCCCCTCCTGCTGGCTGGACATACCCTTCCTGCCTGACAGCTTCCTCGCCCCCGGCTCTGAGCCCTCCCCTATCCCAGCCTATCCCATCCCCCAAGTTCTCTCTAATCTCGATGCCTCAAAAGAGGTTCAAAAACCCATGTGGTGGTGGTTGAGTCACTAAATCGTGTCTGACTCTTGCAACCCCATGGACTGTAGCCCACCAGGCTCCTCTGTCCATGGGATTCTCCAGGTAAGAATACTGGAGTGGGTTGCCATTCCCTTCTCCAGGGGAATCTTTCCGACCCAGGGATCGAACCTGGGTCTCCCGCATTGCAGGCGGATTCTTTACCATCTGAGCCACCAGGGAAGGCCCCTCAACAGTCCATACCCACTGTGTGAAGTCTGTAACTACCTCGGGTGAAGGTCAACACAAATCCAGAGTCACGAGCTTTACACGTGCAGTCTAATCAGCGGAACTTGTTCTGCCACCCCTTCCTGATCTGTCACCTCCCTTTAGCCCTGGGAGTGAGCTTGGTTGTTTTTTATCCTGGAAACCTGGGCCCAACCTTGTCTGAGTCCAAGGTCAGACACGGCAGGAGGCTCAGTGCGGGGTGGAGCACTGGAGGGTGAGTCAGGAACCCCGGGCCAGGCTCTGGAGCCGCCCGGCCCCACTGGGTGCTCGGCCGATGCTGGGGACTAAACACGTCCACAGACGAACGACCCCAGTCCAGCCCCACCTCGCATTACCTGGGGCAGTCACTCCACTTCTCTGGTCTGCTCGCTCGCTGCCCAGCCTCATGGACGAGCTCAGGCCCTTCACAGGCTAAGGTTCTACTGCTGGGGGATTCAGCCCAGCACCCGCTCTACGTGAGGGGGATTCTCCTCTTTCAGAACTCCATCTCGACTCTTCTCTCCAGGTAAGTGACCCCAGATCCTATTTCCTGAGCTGCGCCTTGAGGTTACGTCCCAGGGCTTCCCCCAGAAGGGGTGGCCCGGCCTCCTTGTCCCCAGAGAAGATGTCCAGCTGACCTGCAGCCCTTGCACCATCCTCCCCCCGCCCCCCACCGGAGGTTTCTGCAACCCACCTCCCCCTGCCCTACCTGGTCAGTTTCCAGGACGGTTCGACCCTTGAGAGATGCCTGACTCTCCGCCTGTTCGTCTGAGCCAGCCTCCCAGCATGCGTCCCCCGCCCTGGGGCCCGGCTTCCCCTCAGAGCTGCAGCAGGTCTCTGCTCTCAACAGTCTCACCGTCCACGCTCTGTGGGGCCCGCCCAGCCCGCAGGGACATCGGTCAGCTGATTTCCAGGGCAGGCAGGGCCGGCCTGCTGAAGCATCAAATCCTGGTTCAGATGCATCTGACCCATGATTCAGGTGCCTCCTCCCAGAGGCTTCCCAAGGTCTGTCATTAGAGGTTTCAAACAGACAAAAATACTTCCTATTTGAACAACAGCAACTAACTTCTGCCAAGAGTAGAGGAAGGCAGGTCCCTGAATTGTGGTGTTAAAAGACACGCAGGATTTTCGTCCCAAATAGCCTACAGTTTATTGGTGCTGACACACCAAATATTTACACAAATAGCATATTTGCTACTGTGTAGAATATCAAACATTTACACAAAGTGGAGTCACGGTGAATAGTTAAAATAATACAGACGGCGTTAGTAACTGATCCACCAGGTCTTCCCTGGTGGCGCAGGGGTAAGGAATCCGCCGGCCAACGCAGGAGCCTCGAGTGCCATCCCTCATCCAGGAGGGTCCCACATGCCACAGAGGCGCTAAGCTCGGGCGCCGCAACTCCTGAGCCCGTGCTCTGCAACGAGAGAAGCCACCGCAATGAGAAGCCCCAGCAACGCAACAGAGAGTAGCCCCGCTCGCCACAGCTAGAGACAAGGCCTCACAGCATCAAAGACCCAGCACAGCCAAAAATAAATAAGTTATATATATATGGACTTCCCTGGTGGCTCAGATGGTAAAGCATCTGCCCACAATGCGGGAGACCCAGGTTCAATCCCTGGGTCGGGAAAATCCCCTGGAGAAGGAAATGGCAACCCACTGCAGTACTCTTGCCTGGAAAATCCCATGGACGGAGGAGCCTGGTAAGCTACAGTCCGTGGGGTTGCAAAGAGTCGGACACGACTGAGCGACTTCACTTTCACGTTCTTACTGAACGAACAGCAGGGAAGACGAGCAGCCTGGGGGCTGAGCGAGTGACAGGGAGATGCCTGAGCAAGGGCTACAGGTCTGGGGGGATGTGGCCTGGGGGGGCACACATGCCCCACACAGAGGTCAGTCTCATCTGTTCCATCCCCTGGTTCCCCAAACCCTGGCTTGAAGCGAAAGGGAAAAAGTCGCTCAGTTGTGTCTGACTCTTTGCGACCCCATGGACTATACAATCCATGGAATTCTCCAGGCCAGAATACTGGAGTGGGTAGCCTTTCCTTTCTGCAGGGGATCTTCCCAACCCAGGGATCGAACCCAGGTCTCCCGCACTGCAGGCGGATTCTGTACCAGCTGAGCCACCAGGGAAACCCAAGAATACTGGAGTGGGTAGCCTAGCCCTTCTCCAGGGAATCTTCCCGACCCAGGAATCGAACCGGGGTCTCCTGCATTGCAGGTGGATTCTGGTCTGAGCTCCGCTAAAGGACTGCTCTTCAGGCTAGGTCTTGGCGAGTGGGGGTGGAGCTTGAGGGGTGGGAGGGGAGGGGCCTGGCTGTCAGTCACGGTTCCTGGCATAAGGGGTGGGGCCAGCTCACCGTCCCGGCGCTTGAGACGACCCTGACTTAGAATTATTTAAGTCACAGCATCAACTCTGTGCTTCAGCGCACTGTCTGAAGAGAAAGAGAACGCAGGGAAACGGCTGCCGGGGCCTCCCCTCGTGGCCGGACGCACAGGGCACTCGGGCTCCTTTCTCTCCAGCCTCCCCACCGGGACCAGACGGCCCGTGGCACCGCCCCAGCCGAAGGCGCACTTTAAAGCCGCTTTCCGCCGTCCAGCGCTGCAGGCCCGGCAGGAAGCCCCAGGACACAGCCCCTGCCTGCCCTGTGCACGCAGCAGCCCCTCGGCCCAGCCCCCACCCCGCACCCCACAGAGCCCCAGCTCCGCGTCCACCCTGACCAGCGCCGGCCAGCGGGGGACACTAGGGACCTGGACCGGAGCGCACTCAGAGGCAGGCTGGGGGCAGTCTCTGCGGGCCCGGGAAGCCCCGTCGGCCGGTCCTGGGCTCTGGGCAGGCCGGGGGCTCTGTCGGCATCTCTGCTTCCCAGAAGGCTGCGAGGTCACTGCACTCGGCTACACGTCTGCCTGCAGGCGGCTACCCGGGCCTGCCCCGCACCCCTCCGCTCACTCAGCCCAGCACCCCTCCAACTAACCAGCGCCCAGAGCACCCTCCTTCTCCTCTCCTACCGCCAGGAAGGGCCTCTGACGACTGACACGGGGTCTCTGCTGAGAACGAGGGCGGAGCTGGAGACACCAGCGGCGAATGGGGATGACTTCCTGTGTTGTCTAGGACAGCGGGCTGAACACTCGGCGAAGCAGCGGGGCTGGAGGTGGGCCGCCCTCCCGCCTGACACTCAGCTGCACCAGCTCGAGAGCCGAGGGCGCGCGGGCTGAAGGGACAGCGGCGGCCGGGCGCCCGCGGAGGGACTCGCCCGGGGCCCCAGCACCTGCCGCGCGCGGGGACCGTGTACTAAGGGCTGTGCAAAAGCAAGGACGTGTTTCAACACAGACCACCGACTTGCCGCAGTGGGTCGTGGGCGTGGGAATGTGCGCAACACGACCACTCGGCTGCAGCCCAGACGCAGAGGTGCGCAGGCAGGGGGCCATGGGGAGCTCTGTCCATCCCCACCCCCTCCGCCAGAAGGCCGGCACCGATGGCGTGGACACGCGGGGACCTCCTGCGTCAGCTCCGCGGTCTCCTCTCCCGGGATCCACTTCCTCCACGGACTCCAGGGAAGATCCCCCCGATCCTCATGGTCCCTGTCGAGTGGCATCCCCTCTCACCCTCCCTCGGGAGGAGGTGTCCTCTCTGAGCCCCCAGGCGTTGGGGCCAGTCCCTCCTTCATTTTCTGGGACCCGATGCCTTCTCTCCGCCCGTGCACTTGACCCCCCTGGCCTGTCCTCTAAACCCTGCAGGACAGGGGCTGTCCTTATCTCTATCTTCAGGGCTTATCAGCGCTTGCAGTAAACAGTTCCCACGGGAGGAAGAGCAGCTCCATAAACACTGGATGAGTCAGGAGATGAGTCCATGGACGCAGACCTGTTACCGTGGGAGGCGCTGCCCCAGGACACCACCTCCTCCTCTGGGGTGGGTCTCCCTCCCCAATCAGGAAGAGGCCCCAGTCAATTCTTTCTCAGGCACAAACCCAAGCTTTACAGAAGATTACAAACATGTCAGTAAAAGAAAAAAAAGAGCGAGGAGGAAAATAAGATGCAATTTGGTTTGAAATATTTCATTTACCTATACAAACAAATGCAATATCTAGCAGCATATCCAGAGTAACAAAGGCTTCTCAGGTGATGCTAGTGGTCAAGAATCTGCCTGCCAATGCAGGAGACGCAAGAGATGCCAAGTTTGATCCCTGGGTCGGGAAGATCCCCTGGAGGAAAACATGGCAACCCACTCCAGTATTCTTGCCTGAAAAATTCTATGGACAAGAGGAAGCCTGGTAGGCTACAGTCCATGGGGTTGTGAAGAGTCGGAACTACACTAAGCGACTGAACACACACACACACACACACACACACGCACACGAGTAACTGCCTTGTAAGAAACGGGGTTTTTCAAGGCATCGCATTTTTTACTATGTAATTTCTTGTTATGAATCAGAGTCTGCAGTCCCAAATGGCCCCGGGATTACTTATAATTATTTCTTCTCTTTTCTTCTTGAACTGTAATTATCGACTGACAAAATTCTTGAGCTTCTCCTTCAATTCCTTTTTCTTAATATAAGTCCGATGCATGCGGTCTCCTCTAGGTTAGATGCATTCATGCTGACAGAGGTTAAAATGACCTGAGGAAGCTACTGTTTCAATGGAGACTTAATTTCTCTAATTGACTTGCATTTCCCAGAACTGCTGGCTTAAAAATGATAAAAGATCTTGCTGTCTAATGTGATCTACTCTAATATCAATATCTTCTGACCGCTGCAAGGAAATTATCTTAATGTGACACTTCCCACAAGAGCCCTTCATTTAAAAAAAAAAAAAAAAAGCACATTTAACAATTTACATAGAAATATATATTTAATGTATAACTTAAAAATTTAAATGTAACACCCCTGAATATTGACATTGCTTATGACTTCTACTTACTAAAGGGATCTGAATACAGTAAATAATTTAAAGCTAAACATATTCCCAGCTAGTTTTCCATAGCAGGCATTTTAAGCAATTTAGAGTTCTCTAGTTTCTGAGCTTATTATATACAAGCCTGCTTATACAATTGTTTTAGCAAGTTTCTTTTGAAAAGATAAACAAAATTGACAAAGCTTCAGCTTATTATCTAGAAAAATAAGAGATGACTCAAATTAACAAAATTATAAACAAAAAAGAAGACATTACAGCTGATACCAGAGAAATACTAAATATCATAAGAGACAACTGTGAACAATTACATACCAACAAATGAGATAACAGAAATTGATTAGTTCCTAGAAATGTACATCTTATCAAGACTGAATCATGAAGTAACAGAAAATCTGAACAGACAGATATTGAACAAGAAGATTGAGTCAGTAGTCAAAAAGTAAGCATAGGCCAAGAGATGCAAACACTGCACGTTAGTCACTAAGCTAGACTTTCTCACGATATTCTTAAAATATGTATATATTAGCTAGGTTTAGAATAGTTTTATCACAACGCTGATAGCCAAGTGAAATAAATTTCATTTAAACTGGTTTCAAATCTTATTGTTTTCAATGAACAGCTATGGCTTTTTGGAGTGAGAATCTGCTGAGATGTTAAGACTGGGAATCTGGAAGTTACAGACGAGGTTCAGATCTGCCCGTCCCCCGGATCAGGAGCGGCAGCCTGAGTACCAACCTCTTTAAACCTCCACTTGTTCATCTAAGAAATGGGGTCAGGGGCTCCCAGTGATTGAGCCGACACTTCCACTGCAGCTGGCACGGGTTTGATCCCTGGTGGGGGGAGCTAAGATCCCACATGCCGTGCAGAAAAGAAAGTTTTTTAAATGGGGTTAATAACAGCTTCTATCTTATAAGGTTGGTGCGAACATTAAATGATGTCATTCATGTTAAGAACAGTTTAATAACAATGTTTAATAATAATTATTAATCATAATGATCTGATATTATTTACTAATTAAACAATTATTTAATAATAACAGTTTAACATTATTCAAAGATGAGATGCATTTTAATTAAAGTTTTAGCATCTTAAGAGAATGATGAAAATGGTAGTTAAGTAAAGCTTCTTCTATGTGTTTTACATAGACTACTATGTACAAATTTACTACACACTGGGCATTGTCCTTCTCCCAGTGGACAAACACTGAACATTTTAAAACTGGGTAAGGCCCTGTGCAAAGGGCTGGAGTCACAGAAGCATGTGACTCGGTGATAATCTAGCAGCTGATAACCTAGTGAGGACAACAGAAAGAAAGGTAAACAGGCAAATCACATGCCAGGTCCCGCATATGAGAGATGCTGAGGGAGAGGGTGGCCAGAGCTCCGAGCGGGGAGGACAGGGCAGGGTGAGCTCCAGAGCGGGGATCTGGGTGCGGGTGGACAGACAGAGGGTCAGAGGAAGCAGGAAGGAGTGTGGAGGGGGCACCAGGCCTAAGGGAACACGGAGAGCGAGGACGAAGGGTGAACTGCGCCCCCGTGCGGCTGCGGGGCACTGAGCCGTCGAAACGGGGTGAGAGCTAAGAGCCGGCCTGGGACCAGACTGGGTACCCGAGTGGCTACAGCGGGTGATGAGGAGCCCCACCTGCTCCGTGGGGTTGCAGGCAGCCGTCGTGGGGAACCAGCTCAGGCTGGCGGCAGAGGGCAGGGCATTCCTAAAGCAGCACCCGGGAGGGGGCAGAACACGCCGCATGGCCTCCGGGACATCAACACCGCAGCGTCACCGGTGAACAGAACGGGGAGGCAGCAAGTTTCTGCAGCGCTGCTTCAAAGACTGGCTCAGGCTCCAGCACGAAGTCCCCTTCAGGGCTAGCTTCGTCTCTGGGAGTTTTCCAAACCATCCTCACCCTGGGAATGATTGTACTTTCCTTGTTCAGATTCTATTCATTCTTGGCTCACCACACAACCCTCTGATTGTGAATTCAGCCCGCCAGGTAATGTGATATGGAAGAAACTGCCTTGATAGAGTCCCAGGCACTCCGGCCACTGGACAGAGTATTTCCTGTAACACGGCCTCGGTGGCCTCCATGGACATTCGTCCATGAGACGCGTGTAAAGTTGGCCCCGAGTATCTACGAGCAAACGTCTGATCGCCTTCTGATGTCCTTGGAAGATGCCAGACCCAGCCTGACTGTGCTTTAGAGTCACCTGGACCTCTACTTAAAATACTCCAAAAGGAGGCAGCTCAGGCAGCCCCTGGAGGGACCTCCACTTTCCTAGACAATGGTTCTCAATCGTGCATGCATGTCAGAATCATCTGGAAGGCGTGAAAAAGATCCACACCTCCCGTGGCTACCTGCAGAGATGTTAAAACCTATCCACCAGGCAGAGGACGTGAATTCTAATAACTCCCGCTCCTCACTCCCAAGTAGAGATGAAAAGGATACTGTAATGCGTTGGAGTCGAGAGATTTCTATTTCATTTACATTTAGGATATTCAATTATTTTATTCCCTTTGATCTCCCTTCAGCGGGCACCACGGCTTTAAACTGGTACTAGTTTTAAACACTTTTAACTCCTTACTGCTTTAGAACAGAGGTTGGCAAACTTTTTCTATAAAGGATCAGACAGTAAAAAGTTTAGCTTTGTGAGTTACGCCATCTCTGTCGTAACTGCTCAGCTCGGCAGTTGAGTATGAAAGCAGCCATAAACGATACAGAAAGAGATGAGCAGGCCTTCGAGCCAATAAAACTTCATTTACAAAAGTAAGTGTGGGCAGAATTTGACCACTGCACTGCTTCAGACATCTGAATAATTACTACCATCCTGATCTTGTGCTCAGTAATACAAAATTAGTAACCAAGCCTGAAAATAAACACGAAAAGCGCACTTAGTCTTAGCATCTTATATTTTGACTATCATCCTATTACCAGTTACCAGAGACTCAACACAGAGGGACTTGTTTATATTCAAACCAGATGGACCTACTCAGATGACTTCCACCGCCAGTACCTCTGACCACCCTCCAAGACATATCTACAGAGAAACCACCCAGCTGGCCATTCACCTGTGGCCGCAAACCAGGAGTGAGCAGACGGTACCACCAGCCTCCTCACACGCAGAAAATGCACAGATGTGTACTCATTAAGTACATGTTTATTCGTTTATTTGGGTAGGTGAAAAAACCCCTCTCTGTTGTTTTTTAATACATTTATTCCCCCATGTAACTGATGAATGGGGTAGAAACCCACAAGCCTCCGTCCAGAGGCGCTGGTTCAACAGCGTCTGTGAATCTAGGGTCCCCCCAGTCATCACCGCCCACCCCTCACTGATCTCAAAATGCAGGATGAGAGAGTCAGAGGGTGAGCCCATCTGCCAAGTGGATGAGACGGAGCCCTGAAGAGCAGGGCTGAGAAGCAGCTCCCCACAAGGCCGTGCTCCCCAACTCCATCCCTGCCGAGTGTCGTCCCTACTCCTGCCATCCACATGGTGGGATGCTGGGCTGGAGAAGCCCTGTCCCCCCACCCAGGCCACTCTGGGCGTTTGTCCCCAGGATGGGTGCGAGGCAGGCGGTCCCCAGGAAGGAGGGCGCAGAAGCAACCCCTCAATCCCCCCACACACAAGGCCAGCCCGTCGCCATCCCGGGTCGGGCCGTCGGCAGCGGTAAGGACATAAACCAGCCTGGACGAGCACAGGTACCCCCTCCCAGGCTCAGGTGCCGGACCCCCTACCAGGACTCCATCCCAGACTCACCTGGAAGTGTTCTCGAGTATCCCTTTGACCTCATCCATTTCCTCTTTGCCGAAGTAAACGACAGTGAGATGCACCCTCCTGTCCTGTTGGATGCAGATCTCCCTGGAAAACAAAACACGGAAGCCTGGTCCTGGGTCCACAACGACAGGCACAGCCAAACAAACACCTGTTCTGTAAAGTGCAAAAGGGCCCCCCGGGAATGAGCCACCAGTAAACCAGAGCCGGGGACAGGACACTCCGGCCAGCTCGTCCCAACATGCGTATTCCTATTTCTCTTAGCAAGAACACCGTGGAATTTTAACATGTAGGTCTGGTCAATGAAAACGCAAGATGCAAGAGGCTGCAGGCTCAACCTGCCCCAGATCCCTGGGGCCGGGATCCAATGTCCAGAACAGCGCTGGGGCCGTCCCCTTCTCTGCCACAAGAAGTCTATGAAGGACGGAAGACAGAGCCCATTGTACAGATGAGGACGTCGATGTCCAGCAAGGGTGAGGCTGGACTCCTCGTCCTTGCCTTTTCTTGTCCGTGCAACACAAAATAGTTTTAGAGATTGAACAAGCAAAGGTTACAAGACATTTATTCTTTCGGGGGCTCCAGAAACCCTGGGGACACCCAGCATCGTGGCGGTGACTGGGCGACAGGCCAGAAGCACCGCTGCTGGACCGCACCCTCCCCAGGGGGGTGGGGTCCCTCCCTGCCCCCCACTACCCACTCTGTGGCTGACGGTATGTGTATGTGTCTGTGCGTCATTTCAGCAGACTTCTGAAAGCAACTTAAAGGTACACGTCTACTTTGCTGCTATTCAGCTGCTAAGTCTGACTCTCTGTGACCCCATGAACTGCAGCACACCAGGCGTCCCTGTCCTTCACTATCTTGAGGCAAAACGTTTGCTCAAACTCCTGTCCATCCCATCGGTGATGCCATTCAACCATCTCATCCTCTGTCATCCCCTTCTCCTCCCACCTTCAGTCTTGCCCAGCATCAGGGTCTTTTCCAATGAGTCAGTTCTTCCCATCAGGTGGCCGAAGGATTGGAGTTTCACCTTCAGCATCAGTCCTTCCAATGAATATTCAGGACTGATTTCCTTTAGGATGGACTGGTTTGATCTCCTTGCAGTCCAAGAGACTCAAGAGTCTTCTCCAACACCACAGTTCAAAAGCATCAATTCTTTGGCCCTCAGTCTTCTTTATACAATTCTATTGGCAGGATGATATTTTGGGAAATGCTGATACTTTGCTTGTCCTTCTGTTTCATTCCTTTGTTTTTGTGTTGCAACCTTCCTGAGCCGCTGGACAACCACCCACATCAGAGAGTTTCAGAGTCTCCGAGCTCTAACTGCAGAGGCCAGTTTATCCAGTGATTTTTAGTGTGACACCAAGGAGGAGGGGCCGCCTACCTGGGGTTGCCGGGAAGATCAGAGAAGATACAGTTCCTGCCCTCGAAAACTTTCTTAAGAAATAAACGCGCTCGAATGAAATCATCAGGAAGCTCGTGGCACGGATAAAAAAGTATATGGAATTCAGAAAGGATGACCATCCCCCCGCAGGCTGGAATGGCTGCACCTTGAGGGACGTGCCGCATTGCGGTGCAGAGAGGAGGAGGAGAGAACTCCAGAGGGCAGAAGAACCGGGGCAGAGCCTGCTGACCCTAGCAAGAGGCACAGGCTTCACCTGCTCAGCGCCTTGGCTCTGCGAATCCTCTCTCGTCTCAGAGGAAGGAAGAGAAGATCTGACTCTGAAACCAGACTGAATGTGGGGCTCTGAGAAGCAGATAAGGGACCAGGAATGGGGCTGGGGTGCTGTTCCTGCTTCAAAACTGAGAGCTTTCCAGCCCCGCCCCTGCAGACCGAGCTTCTACCCACAGGGGACAAACTTCTCTGTGCATAAAAGACTCCCTCTGCAAACCTGCCGGAGAATGCTGCGACTCCCTTGGCTAGGGCAGAATAAAAGCACACACACCATCAGAGACCTGGAAAACTTGCTTTAAATTGTGTGCACTGGGGAAAAAAATCCATCCCAGGACGGATTCAGGAGAGGGTCACCCACTGAGCCTGAATAAAAAGCCTCCTTGTTTTTTTCTAGCAACATCTTTGTTGGCATTTTAAAATCCATCAAAGGACTTCCTGTTTTCAAGGAATAAAACAGAGACACACTGGGCCTTTACTTCTCATTCACCAGCTCCGGCTTCCTGAAAAGGCAAAGCGGAGTTTATTCTGAGGGTCACCTCCAGGCCCCACTCCATTCATTCATTCACTCCTTCCTGGCTTCATTCAACAAACAAAAAGTCTTAAAAATCAAGTAAGGCATTTCTGCCCTTGAGAAGGTCTCCATCTGATTGGAGATTGCATGATTAAAACTATCTACACAGCGGCCAACACACGCTGCCTCCCAGGGAGAAACACCATCACCATCTTCTGATAATTTTACAAACTTTCGTTATTTTTCAAAGCAGGCTTCACTGGACTGCATCCCCTGAAAGACGAGAGGACAGACGCTGAGTCCCATTGCTGTATGAGGCATAATTCTCACTAGAGTAAGACTGTAAAAGAATAATCACATGTGGCTCTGTAGAGGGACCATCCAGGTTTCCTGGGATTCTCCAGAGTTTAGCTCTGAAAGCCCACCACCCAGTAAATGCCGCAGAGCAAACTGGGACAACTGGTCACCCGCCCACGTCAGGGACTTGGCAGCAAGGAATGGGCAGCTGAGAGGGAGACAGGGCCCATCAGAAAACGGCAGTAAAATGAGGCAAGGAGGGTGGCGGGGATGTGGCTGATTTCTGATGGGCGATGGGGACAGGAACCAAGGTCAAGGCGGCATCCAGGCCGTGCCTAGACAGGCGAGTGGCCCGCAGGTGGAGAGGACTGGGGCAAGGGCTTCCCCGGCTGAGAAGGTACGAATGCAAGGAAGTCACGTCACACTTCTTGTCTCAGTCTGTCTGCTCTTCAGGAACATCGGGGATGAGAAGCAAACCTACCGAGGCTTTAATCACGTCCCGTGCAAAGGAAAAAGCATGCACCAGCCTGTCAGACTGCAGTGTCTCCCTGTGGTCAGAGAGACACCGGGGAGACTCAGGGAACAGAGAGGGATGGGGGCCCGTCAGAATCGGGCTGCAGAAGGCAAGCTTCTTCGGCTTGGTGGGTCCTCTCCCCTCCCGCACTCCATGCCAAAGGACTCACGACTCCTGGATGCCACGATTTGAGGCGCTGAGGCGGGAGAGTCAATAGTGACCCTCGACCCACTCTCCTGGGGGCCCATTTCAGGACAGCAAATGAGACCACTGCCAACTGATGGTTTTCTTCTCTTGAACAGAAGTTTCTACATCATCTGTGGCTCAAATGAAGTTAAAAACAGCCTCTATTAGGCCCCAGAGAGACCTTAATGGAAATAAGGTGAATGATGTAGATTAAGGCTTCTCAAACATGTGGACCAGAAACTTCCGGGGGACAGCATCGGAGTCTGATCAGAGAATCGCTCATCCGGGGAGAGGTAGGGGGCGAGGCTGCGTGGGGGACGGGGCTGGGTGAGCCACGAAAGCTTTCCTTCTGGGAACACAAAGACGATAAAGGGCCTCCCGGATCGAGGCCCCCGAGGGCGGCCTGGCCCAGCGCGTGCACGGCAGGGCGTGGTTGGCCCCTGCCCACCCAGTGGAGCCTCTTCTGCAGCGCCACCTCCGTCCCAGAGTCCATAGTCACTGGTTTCTGAAGATCCAGGAATGTCCAGAAACATCTTAACGGTGCTAAGCAGGAAGAGGATTGTAAAAAGTGCTGCAGAAAATTCAAGTAAAAGGCGTCCCTGATACCATGTTTAAATGTCATAAAAGCCTTGGGAGGGACAAGAGAAGAGCTGGAGGAAGGGAAACAGGGCAACATTAAACAAAAATAACTAGCAAAGTCTGAGAAGACTCAGAGCAACACAGGAAGGCTTCTCAGTCCAGCTGGAAGGTGTCAAAATAAAAATCGAGCAAACTTGCAAAGAACTGAGAAAAATCTTTGAAAATCATCTAAAAAAAAAAAACCATTGCCACAAAACTTCTTTTTTTTTTTCCCTAGAGAGGCTCAGAGACAAAGACCATCCACGATATCGTTACAGTGAGCTTCCTACTGCAACTGCAAACAAACTACACAATGAAATGACAGATGCACTTAAAACGGATAAGCCGGCCGCCAAGGGAAACCGAGAAGCCGAAAAGCAAATGCAAGAAGAGTCTCCAAAAAGGCAGAATGAGGTGATTAAAAAAAAAAGAAGAAGGAGGGGGAGGCTGGTTTCAGCCAACACACCACTAGGCAAAGGGAACTGAATCTGAAGTGAGTTCTCCTGGGTGTACCCCCTCTGCTGTGGGCCAGGCTGAAGAAGTCTTGGGAGTGCAGGCACCTGGGGCCTTCATGGGGGGGGAAAACGGCTCGTGGACCCTGTGCGGTTCCTCCAGGGATCAGGGCCACTGGACAGCAAGGGAGCAGGAGCCTGATGGAGTGAAGAGACATCTCATCTCCATAGCAACAGTGGAGTCCCGGAGCACACAGGCCCGCGGGCGGCCCCAGCGCACCTGACCTGTCCATACGTGCCCTCAGGGTCCATGCCGGTGTCATTCCCAGCCAGGGCGGGGACAGCCCTGGAGCTTCAGCCGCATCACTTCCTGTCAGTCCAGGAGCATCCCCCATCTCCTGTGCACGGCCTCCTCAATAAAGGCCCTGAGGGTCTCACGCTAGGAAAATTCTGTCTCATCCAACAAACAGCAGCTACCTTTTCATTAGCCACTGAGGCTGATGGAAACGAGGCTTTCCATCTGAAAATCAAATTCCCCACATAAAGGAAAGGCTTGTGTGAAAGCCAATTAAAGACGAAAGCATTAAAAATTAGACAGCGGCTAATACATTGAGAATACCTACGAAATCCATACGTAGGTCCGAGAAGCAGAGAAACCAGTAACAGAGCAGCAGAAGGGCTCAAAATTAGAACACCAAAAACGTGCCCCAAAATGAAGGAATCCACTAAAACAAATGAGGGAGTCAGTTCCTAGGCAGACTGATAAGAAGTCCAGGGTCCCCAAGGAGGAGAAAGGGGTCTGGGGCTCTCAAAAGAGAGATAACGGTCTGGAATTCTCACGGAGGAGGAAAGGACAAACTTTTTTTTTTCCTCTACATTCCTTAGCCTGAATCACATAAACTGTTTTCATCTTTAAGCCTGGAACTGATGAGGACACAACCAACAAGTGGTTTGGACTCTGTACTAAGGATTATATAGCCCGATTGTGTATCCTGCTTGAGGACAGTTTCTCCTTCTTGAGTGTCTTCTGGCTAATCCTGTTATCTTGGAATGTGGATTGTGGGAGTGGGTCTAGTAAGATCTTTGCAACCTCCAGACATTCTTTTGATTCATCGTAATAACTAATTGGCGAGCATATAACTCCATTGCTAACATGAGCAAGGGGGGCACTCTTTCTGCCCCCTTCTGATATCTGTGTCAGAAGCTTTCTCTCTTATGCTTTAATAGAACTTTATTACCCAAAAACTCTGAGTGACCAAGCCTCGTCTCTGGCCCCGGATTGAATTCTTCTCCTCCGGAGGCCAACAACCCCAGCGTCTTTTGTGGTTCAGCAACAACCTTCCACAGACAAGGAAACTGAATTGCAGGAGACAGAAAAACAAGACCCTGAGCTGAGACGCATCCTGGTGAAGCGACCACGACTCACGATGAAGGAAGGCATTCTGCCAATCTGGGGAAAGAGAACAAAGCTGGCCTCACACTTCTCCACGGCGTCACATGCAGAAGAACCTCCACAACCTCCCAAGGAAAGGAAACGCGTCCAAGACCTTTACGCCCTGCCAGGGCACCCTTAAACTGTGCAGATGACAAGCAGGCGCTCTGTTCTCAAGCACTCAGGACCCTTCTTGAAGAGACATCGTGACCATGAAATCCAGGCACCCTGAACCTCGGGAATGAAGGCATCACTGTCGGAGCACTGCTGATGAAGGCTCTAAATGCACTTACACACAGGAGCCGTGGTTACGACACAGAGGGTCCGGGCTGCGAACCCCGTTGAGGTAAAAATAACAGACAGCTGAGACATGGGGAGATGGGCCCCGGAGAGCAAGGCAACATAACCATGCCCCTCTCTTCTTCTTGCCGGAATTTTTCTGTCGATCTAGTCTCACATTAACATAGGGGGCAGAGATACACGACGATTTCAATCTGCTCAGTTTCATAAAATACGTTTTACCTTCAGAGCCATCTCTAACCAGGCCTCTAATTAGACAGAACTAGTATCTCTCTCTCTCTTTTAGGGTTTTGGAGGTGCTGGGTCTTCACGGCTGCCTGCAGGCTTCTCTGGTTGCAGTGAGCGGGGGCTACTCTCTAGTTCCAACGCACGGGCTTCTCATCGTGGAGGCTTCTCTCGGGGAACACGGGCTCTGGGGTGTGCAGGCCCAGTGGGTGTGGTACATGGGCTTAGCTACTCCATGGCGGATTTTCCCAGACCAAGGATCGAACCCAGGTCCCCTGCATTGGCAGGCAGATTCTTACCCACTGGACAACCAGGGAGAAGTCCGAGGAACTAGTATCCCTTATGGCACAGAAACATTTTCTCAAAGATCAGTAATGTCTTCTGTCCTAATGCAGATTCTTTTCTATAAGTTTAAGTGAGGAAAAATTTAATTCTCATTAAAAATAGAACATATAGCATGTCTCATACTGAATGACATTTCAAATGTGTTATTTTTCTATCTATAGACATGCAAAGAAAGGTGCCAAGAATGTGCAATTAATGTTTAAAATGGTTAATTTAGGGAAGCAGGGCCAGACACGAGTTTTTAAATAACTTATTCCTGGTTGTGTTCTACCATGTAAACATCTCATTATAGCCATGTATCACTTTCACAAACTTAAAAGTCAGGTTTAGATTATAAAAGCAAAAAAAAAAAAAAAAAGACTTTCATTGAATTTTTAAACAAAGCATAAAATATAGGGCAATGGTATAAAAACTTCCAGAACAATATAAAAATGTCTAAGACAGAGAGAATCCAAAAGAGAAAAAAGATCACTCATGGTTCCACCTTCCATGACAACCAGAACAGTTCAGAATCAGTTGTAACAGTCTCCCCTTCTGGATAGAAGTGGCTTCAGAAATACAACACCTAACACTGAATAAACATCAGCTTGTATTTTGTCCCAATACTCTTAGGATCATTTTAATTGCATTTAAATATTTAATTGACCAAAGTTTAGTTTGGGTTTTGGTGCGAAATCAGAATGAATCTTTTTCTGCTGTTTGATTAGTTGTCCTAAAGCACGTGCTGAACGATCAATCCATTTCCTGCTGACCAACTTGAAATGCCACCTTCACCAAGTTCTGACTCGAAATTAAATAGCCCCAGGTATTGGGGCTAAAGGAAATGAACCCTGAATATTCACTGGAAGGAGTGATGCTGAAGCTGATGATCCAATACTTTAGCTACCTGATGTGAAGACCTGACTTATCAGAAAAGACCCTGATGCTCAAAGGCAAGAGGAGAAGGAGATGACAGAGGATGAGATGGTTGGGTGGCATCATCAACTCAATGGACATGAGTCTTAGCAAACTCCTTCAGACAGTGAAGGACAGGGAAGCCTGGCGTGTTGCAGTCCATGGAGTCGCAGGACACGACTGACAGATGGAACAACAAGAAAGAGAAGGTTTGGGGCTTCCCAAGTGGTGCTAGTGGTAAGGAATCTGCCTGCCAACGGAGGAAACGTAAGAGACCTGGGTTTGATCCCTGGTCTGATCCCCTGGTGGAAGATCCCCTGAAGGAGGAAATGGCAACCCACCCCAGTATTCTTGCCTGGAGAGTCCTATGGACAGAGGAGCCTGTTGGGCTACAGTCCATGGGGTCACAAAGAGTTGGACACGCCTAAGTGTCTGAGCACAGGTTGAAGTATCCCATCTCAGCCCAACTTTTCAGAGACCTCAATGTGCTCAGAAGCCGCTGGACCACGGAGCAGACTCTGTTGTCAGCTCTGCTCAAGCACCCTCCGTCGAGGAAGCCTTTCTCCTCCTGCTTTCCTGGTCTCTACTTCTAACTGCGTGACTACACTCCTCTCTGCGTGAAGCCAGGCCCCGCAGTGTGGTTGAGGGTCTGGTACACACACGGGCCCCCCCGGTCTTCAAGGAAGCCGCTGCCCACGTGCGACCACAGGCAAGGGAACAGTGCCAGGCAAAAGAAAGGGGCCTTGAGTTTTTGTTTTTAAAGCATTAACTAGAATTACGCTTCATTTCGCCACCTCCACTTTGGAGACTCCTTAAGGTACTAGTTTTACTTTTTTCAATAGTATTTCCCTTCCAGTGTTACTCCTACTGTTAATTATTGGCCATCCTCATGATACCAAGGCAGTAACAATCACATACTGAACGGCTTGCCCAGGAGAATTCTGCTCCCCCAGGCTCGGGGCCCTGCAGGGAGGGCCCGACCAGCCCCCGCGCAGACAGTCCTCCAGGGTGAGCACCACCTCTCCAGTCCAGTTCACCAGGGAGAGGCTTGCGTGCTGAAGCCAGCCTCAGGGCCCTGCAAGCTCCAGGCAGCTTCCTGGCCCACGGATCTCACTGTAAACTCGTCCTGGGAGTGGGCACACCGGCCTCGGGAGCAATGGCTGGCCTTCCCTTCCGGCCTGGTGCCCACTGCTGGGCCAGCCCCCCGCAGCCTGGATGCTTCCACCAGCGCGCTGGGCCGGTCCGAAGAGAAGGCAGAGAGGGACACGGCTGCACCCGGGGAGGCTGAAGGGAGCTGAGCTCCAGCCAATTCAGTGCTGGAGCCAGAGGGGCATTGCTCACAGGCAAGAGGTGTGCCCCAGCGTGCCCTGCAGAGGAGGAAAGGGGAGGTCAGCCCAGCCAGCCCCTCGGGACAGCACGGCTGAAGGCAGCTCCCGAACCGGAGAAGACAGAGGGAGCTCAGAACCAGAGCCCTGGGCAGAAATCACGGGCAGGCGACTTCAGGTCCAAGTGACCGCCAGCTTTCTCTCCAGAGCAGCAGCCTGCCCTGGGACGCAGGCAGTATCCCAGGATACTGGAACACAGCGGGTACACACTGCGTCCACGCCTGGTCCACGCCTGGTCCGGGCGGTTACCTGACACACACACTGCACACGGAACCGGGTGTCAGGAGTGCCGCCCAGGGATTCCGAATGAAGGGACGGTCAGGCCAGAGGACCCCCAAAGGCTCTTGGACTCTGACCTTCACATTTAGCCAGAAAAGGGTTACTCTTTCGAGTTGGAGAAAATTTATTAAGGACCCATTTACAAAGTTTAGCCTATTCCCCTGGTGACTCAGGTGGTAAAGAATCCACCAGCAATCCAAGAGACCGAGGTTCGATCGCTGGGTCGGGAAGATCCCCTGGAGAAGGGCAAGACATCCCACTCCAGTGTTCTTGCCTGGAGAATCCCATGGACAGAGGAACTGGGCGGGCTATAGTCCGTGGGATCGCAAGAGTCGGACACGACTGAGCGGCTGACACTTTCACTTTACTAAGCTTCATGACAGGATGTAGGGAGGACACAGGGATGAGGGCAGCACCCCTCCTGGTGCCTGCAGAGCTGTTAGCATCTCGAGGCTGGACATGCCAGTGGAGAAGCTTCTGGAAGCTGGAATGAGACCATCTCGAGGGGAGGGCCATCTCGACAGAAGCTGCCACCCCTGCTTGAGGGACACATTCAGACTGAGGTTACAAGATGGCAAGGGATCTTGGCGCACAAGGGCTGGGCTTTGTTTATTCCCATCTCTGAAACTCAGCCAGGGAGTCGAGGAGCGTTACTCTTCAAATGTGGTCACGACCCAGAATGTGGAGAAGTATCAATCACATCCTTATATTGAGCATTACTGGCCTTTAACAGGGCTTCCCTTATAGCTCAGTTGGTAAAGAACCCACCTGCAATGCAAGAGTCCCTGGTTCAATTCCTGGGTTGGGAAGATCCCCTGGAGAAGGGATAGGCTACCCACTCCAATATTCATGGGCTTCCCTTGTGGCTCAGCTGGTAAAGAATCCGCCTGCAATGCTGGAGACCTGGGTTCAATCCCTGGGTTGGGAAGATCCCCTGGAGGAGGGAAAGGCTACCCACTCCAGTATTCTGGCCTGGGGAATCCCATGGACTGTACAGTCCATGCAAAGAGTCAGACATGACTGAGGGACTTTAATGTGCATTTAATGATAAAAGATGAAAAATAAGTTTGATCTTCCAAGATTTATCATTAGACACATACAAGTTTCTATCTTTAAGAAAAGCTGGCCGAGCTAGCTGCTTACTGACCTCAAGCAGCATGGGTGTCACCCACAAGTATCTAAGATTCAACATGGCACTTAGAAGCCAGGAGCTTGAAGACACATGTAAAAACTACCACTGCCTCTGAACAAAAACCCATTTAAGTCTTCTCAAGTATCTACAAAAATGAAGGCTGGGAAACTTCTCAGCATAATTCTACACGTAACCTCTGAGAAGACAGGGGTTAAAATAAAGACTCTGACTGAGAGCATTCCAGCCGCTGCCTGAGCGGGGCAGGAATGGAAGCCAGGCTGCAGCCAGACGCACAGATCCACAGCCACGAGGGCGGAGGTCTTTTGGGGGGCTGGGAGAGGGCCCAGTCCACTGTGGGGACAGCACAGCCCCGTGGCCCCCACCCTGAGCCACCGCAGTCAGAACAGAAGCCCCAGGTGTCCGGCCGTCTCTGCAGATCCTGACGAAAACCCAGCCCTCCTGACCCCCACTTCTGACGGGAAATCTAGCAGCTTTCCAATTGCTCTGAGTGCATGCGTGATCAGTGGTGTCCGACTCTTTGTGACCCCATGGACGGTAGCCCGCCAGGCTCCTCTATCCAGGCAATTTTCCAGCAAGAATTACTGCAGTGGGTTGCCACTTCCTGCTACCTGGGATCTTCCTGACCCAGGGATGGAATCCATGCCTTTTTCATCTCCTGTATTGGCAGGCAGATCCTTAACCACTGTGCCACCAGGGAAATCCTCTAATTGCTCTGAGAATGAAGTTGCTTCAGTTGTGTCCAACTCTTTGCAACCCCATGGACGGACTGTAGCCCGCCAGGCTCCTCCGTCCATGGGATTCTCCAGGCAAGAATACTGGAGTGGGTTGCCATTTCCTTCTCCAGGGGATCTTCCCGACCCAGGGATCGAACCCAGGTCTCCCGCATTGCAGGCAGACGTTTTACCCCCTGAGCCACCAGGGAAATCCTCTAATTGCTCTGAAAGTGATGTTGCTCAGTCGTGTCCAACTCTTTGCAGCCCCATGGACGGACTGTAGCCCGCCAGGCTCCTCCGTCCATGAAATTTTCCAGGCAAGAATACTGGAGTGGGTTGCCATTTCCTTCTCTAGGGGATCTTCCCGACACAGGGATCGAACCCAGGTCTCCCACATTGCAGGCAGACGCTTTACCCCCTGAGCCACCAGGCAAGTCCAGTCTAACTGCTCCAGGGAAGGGCGAACACAGTGATCGACCCCACAGGAAGCAAACAGAGCCCAGCAGGGAGAGAAAGGCCGCCCGCGGGCCCCACGCACCTGAAGTTCTGCATGAACTGCCGGAACTTGTCCACCCTCCTGGCCAGCGGCACGATGACGTTGACCAGCGTGCCGGCCATGTTCAGCCGCTCCTTCTTCACCTTCATGATGGGGCCGAAGGGCCGGAACAAGACCAGGCGCCGGAACTCGTGCGTCTGGTCCCCTCGGAACGTGAGCTCGTACAAAGTGCCCTTGTCCCTCTCCGTGCGGTAGATGCCTGGGGACAGAGGAGAGAGCGTGAGAGTGCGCCCCGCTGCCGGGGCGCCGGCCCGGGCCGGCACTGAAAACTCAGGGAGCATCTCCACGCCTGGCAACTAGGAGAACACCCAGAGGGCATCTCCACGCCTGGCAACTACAGAAAACCCAAAGTGCATCTCCACGCCTGGCAACTGCGAGAACACCCAAAGTGCATCTCCACGCCTGGCAACTGCGAGAAAACTCAGAGAGCATCTCCACGCCTGGCAATTATGAGAAAACCTAAAGTGCATCTCCACGCCTGGCAATTACGAGAAAACTCAAATGCTTCCACTCAAGCCCCCAAAGGAACCAAAACACCGTCGATTTAAACATCACCGGTAATGAAGACTCTAAAAAACCGGGACCAAAAAATGTGCCACGCTGGATACAAAACTGTATTGATACTTATTCAGGGGTCTTAAAAAAAGGGTGGTGAGGGAATATGCCAAATGAGATCAGCTGTGATGTCAGTCGGGGTCACGGTTTTTCTTTTCTGCTATTTATCTACATTTTCTGCCATATGATTAAACACTTTAATATTATACTAAGAATACTAAGAATAATATTATACTAATATGATACTAATGTACATACTATTATACTATATACAATTATATAACAGTATATATATTATACTATATTATATATAATAGTATATATATAATATTATACTAATATTATACTAAGAATATTATACCAATATACTGATGTACATACTATTATACTATATACAATTATATAACAGTATATATATTATACTATATTACATATAATATATATATAATATTGTATTCATATTATACTAAGAGTAATATAATATTATATTAACAATATAATTACTAAGAAGTGTGTTAAAATTATCTCTTAGAAACCACAGCCGTTTCAGAAGGAGTGACCGCAATGATCTATGCGAGGCACTGGGGCCATCACCTGGGTCACGTGGCCGCACGGAAGCTTCCGGAAGCACGGAAGTAGATGAAGCCTGTGGGCCCAGCTGAGGGGCAGGCACACATCTTACGCAACTGCACCTGCAGAAGCAGCACAGCCAGCGTGGCAGGGCCAGGCTGCCGGGGCCACAGTGGGCCCCCCGAGTCCCGCTGTCACTCAGACTCCACCGTCTCCCTCGCTGGGGTGACCACGGGCCCCAGCATCTCCACTCAACCGTGGGGTGAGGCTCCTGGGCCAGACCACACAAAACGTCCCCACTGTGTGAGTGAGCCCGTCAAACCCTGGTGCCTAAATTCCACACCTCCTCAGGGTCACTGGGCTCGTGGGCGTTTTCCTACCATCGGAAAAAATACATCAAATCCACTGACTCGCCAGACAGGCTCCCTCCTCTTCTCTGCGATTTGCTGGGTTTTCTCCTCCGCATCCTTCCTTCCCCTGTGTGATGTGATGTGCTCAGTCACTCAGCCGTGTCTGACTCTTTACGACCCCACAGACTGTAGCCCGCCAGGCTCCTCTGTCCATGGGATGCTCCAGGCAAGAACACTGGAGTGGGTTGTCATGCCCTCCTCAGGGGACCTTCCTGACCCAGGGATTGAACCCACGTCTCCCTCATTGCGGGCGGATTCTTTACCAGCTGACCCACCAGGGAAGCCCAAGAATAATGGAATGGGTAGCCTATCCCTTCTCCAGCGGATCTTCCCAACCCAGGAACCGAACCAGGGTTTCCCACGTTGCAGGCGGATTCTTTACTGTCTGAGCCCCTAGGGAAACCCTTCCCCTCTCATTCCTCCCTCAGAGTCCCTACTGTGGCCGGGACTGACCCCTGGGCTGAGTATCCACAAGGCGACAATGGGGAATGCAAGCATCCGCCGGGGGGCCACCTGTCTCCAGGCCTCTCGCAACCCCTCCTCCTTTTGTCCTCACCCCACCCCCTTTTGTGGGGACTGCAGGTCTGCTGCCCAGCATCTCTGTTCTTTGCCTTCCAGGAGCTGCTCACCCCACAGTCTTGGTGGGGTGGCCTCTCTCATCTCCCTTTGGAGCCACAGAAAGGGGCCCGAGGCCGCAACTCATCCAGGTGCTTCCCACCCGGGGGCACGGGGACTCAGGAGCTGAGTGCAGGCTGTGAGGATGGACAGGGCAGGGTCCCCTCCTGAAGCCCCCGGGGCTGCTGGTGCAGGTGGGGGAGGTGGAGAGAAGGTCTGCAGAGCTCCCACTGGGGCAGACTCCAGCCTCCCTGGGGACCACTCGTGGGAGAAGGGAGGCCCTGCTCAGGAGTCCGAAGGAGGCCTCTGAAAATGCGGAGCGGTTCCCTGCAAAGCCTGTTCACGCTCTCGGGCAACTGGTCCTCGCAGAGCACATAGGCGCCTCCCTCCGCCGCAGCCTGGAGCCGTGGGAAGCCAAGCTCCCAGGGCCCGGAGGAGGCGGGGCTGAGTCAGGAAGGAGTCGACGGGCCAACTGCATCTCCACTGGGTGGAGACAGACCTGTGACCCAGCAAGCCACCCCCGGGCAAGGCTGCTACAGAACTGAACCTGCAGATAACAGGGTTTCTCAAAACAGTCATCCTCTTTCTCCGAACGGGGGTTGGAATCAATACCTTTTAAAAATCTAAACCGGGGTCAGAATCATTAACTTTAAAAATCTAAATCCACAGAAGGTGCTGGTACACGCTTGTTTCAAGAGGTAGGCATCTATTTATAAAGAACCAGAGAATGCAGCATTTCTTATCGTTAATGATTCCTACAACCGTGCCTTTGGGCAGGGGCACCAGCACCTCGGGGCAACAGGCGCGGCCGCGGTCCTGGTTCCCGGAAGCACTCCCCACCCCACCGCCACCCCAGGCCCTCGTGGCCCCGGCCACGCTCACCCACAACTCCAGCTGTGCTCCTGGCATCACCCACATCTGGGCCTTGCAACAGCTGCTACATTCACTCTTCAGCCTATTTCCCCATACTCTAATTAAATCCATTCTGTCTTATGAGTCCGGTTTTAGATCCTCTAATCCCATCTATTTTAAATAATCACTTAAAACTCTCTTGCAGCCTGTGTCCACCAAATCCCAGCCCTGGGTCTACCACACCCCCCACAGGCACTCCCTCACCCCTCCATCCCCTAGTCCTCATGGCATAAGGACAGCACCTAAGGAGCCGCCATGCCTCCTGGAAAAACCTTCAGCAGTGGAAACTCCAAAGATCCTCTCTCGGAGGGAAAGGAGCTGAAGCTCTCTGGGGCAGGACCAGGTTTTCAGCCAAGGAGTTGCGTGCACAGCAGCAAATGCAAAGCAACTCGGCCGCACGAGGCCCTCGCTAGTCATATTTTATAGGACGGTATCGTTCTTATCCACTCGGCGAAATTACAGATCAAAATAAGAACCGGAGCTGGCTGAGAGCTTAGTCTAGCACCTTTTCCCTCTCTCCACCCACAGGAGCTGAGCTGACTTTGAGTTTGGTGTTTCCGCTCCCAGTGCAGGCAGACTTGTGTTCATCCTCTCATCCTTCCAGTGGGGTGGGGTGGGGGGCAGGCCCCAGGACCACTGACAAGGTGGGGGCACCTCCAGGAGTCCAGGGTGCAGCTCCAAGGTCTGCGGCACACACGTCTGCTCCTTCAGTAGGCGAGGCACTCGCCAGATGGGTGTGTGATCCCGACCTACGTCCTGTCTTCCACTTGGGGCCTCAGAAGTCACGATGCCAAATGTCCCTGCCCGCCACACGCCAGCCCCCTCCTCCCCGCCCTCACTCAGTCTGAGTAGGCATGGCGGCCAGCACTGCACTGCTGAGCCCAGAAACGTCTCCACTTTCATCCCTGCCCTTCCTACCTTGCTGCGTGGAGCCCAGGCCCCCTAGCTGGATCCCTCCGGGCCTCTGACACCCCTGGCCCACGTCCAGATCCATCCTGCACGTACCCTGGGCCCTTAGCTTCCCACAGGACCACCCTGCTTCTGCTCTGCCCTAGCTAAGAAGGCCCCCGGCTTCCCATGGCCCAAAGTCCCAGGACCACATACAGCCAGGCCTCCAAACCCTCCCTCTAAGTGAAAGTCGCTCAGTCATGTCTGACTCTTTGCGACCCCACGGACTACACAGTCCATGGAATTCTCCAGCCCAGAATACTAGAGTGGGTCGCCGTTCCCTTCTCCAGGGGATCTTCCCAACCCAGGGATCAAACCCAGGTCTCCCGCATGGCAGGCGGATTCTTTACCAGCTGAGCCCCAAGGGAAGCCCCAAACCCTCCCTCACCCGCCCCAAACTCCTGTCCTAATGACTTGAGGCTCGGTCCTGCCCCACCTCATGTGAAATCGGACTTATATCGCGCACATACAACTTCTCTTTCTCCTGGAGAAACTGGAAGGAATGTGAGGCGGTGCCACTGTGGAGAAGAGCCTGGCAGCTGCCCTCAGAGGTTAAACACAGAATTATATAATATGGTCCAGCAATTCCACTCTGGGTGTGTACCCGGAGGAACTGGAAACAGAGACCTGAGCAGGTACTGGAATGCACATTTTCACAGCAGCCAAAAATGGAAGCAACTCAAATCTCCACGAACAGATGAATGGATGGACGAAGTGTGGTCCATACACACAATGGAATACTGCTGCTGCTAAGTCACTTCAGTCGTGTCCGACACTGTGCGACCCCATAGACGGCAGCCCACCCAGCTCCCCTGTCCCTGGGATTCTCCAGGCAAGAACACTGGAGTGGGTTGCCATTTCCTTCTCCAATGCATGAAAGTGATAAGTGAAAGTGAAGTTGCTTAGTCTGTCCAACTCTTTGAAACCCCATGGACTGCAGCCTCAGGCTCCTCCATCCATGGGATTTTCCAGGCAAGAGGACTGGAGTGGGGTGCCATTGCCTTCTCCGCAACAGAATACTACCCAGCCTTAAAAAGGAATAACATTCAGACACATGCTGCAACATGGAGAAACCTGAAAACGTGCTAAGTGAAGCAGGTCAGACAGAAAGGGACGACCGCTGTGTGATGCCACTCGCACACTGTCTCCAGAGGAGTGAGAGACGGGAAGCAGGCTGGTGGGCGCCAGCGGCTGGGGCAGGGGAGGGGAGTCAGTGTTCACTGGGCACAGGGTTCCAGTCTGATGCGACGGGAAAGTTCTAGCAATCGGCGGGGATGACGGTTACACACGGTGTGAGTGTACTCAATGCCAATGAACAGCACACCTAAAAACGGTTAAAATAGGGACCTCCGCTGGCAGTCCAGTCATTAGGATTCTGCACTCACTGCCGAGGGCCTGGGTTCGATCTCTGGTCGGGGAACTAAGATCCCATAAGCCAGGCAATGCAGCCAAAAAAAAAAAAAAAAAAAACGGTTATAATTGAGGGCAGGAGAAGGGGACGAAGGAGGATGAGATGGTTGGATGGCATCACTGACTCAATGGCCCTGAGTTTGAGCAAACTCAGGGAGATGGTGAAGGACAGAGGAGCCTGGCGTGCTGCAGTCCATGGGGTCATAAAGAGTCAGACACAACTCAGCAGCTAAACAACAAAACTGCTGTCCCGTGAAAAGGCCAGGCATTTTCTCAAGACACAGGTCCCCCCTGGCCCCCATTGACCCCTCACCCTTCTAAACTGGACCCTGCTCCCCTGGGAAGATTCTGAGACTCTCTCAATCCAAAGCCCCACCCCGCCTTGCTCCTCCAGACACGAGGGCCTGAGAGCTTGGGCCCCTTGAGAGAGTCATTTCTTAGGAAGGTTGATAAGAAGTCCAGGGGTCCCCAAGGAGAGAGGGGTCTGGAATTCTCAAGGAGGAAGAAAGGACAAACTTATTTTTCCCTCTACATTCCTTACGATTATATAACAATAATGTATTCTTCCTGAGGGGAGTCTCTGTGTTAAACCTCCTGGCCAATCCTGTCATCTTAAAATGTAAATTATGGGAGTAGGCCTGGTGAGGTCTTGACAACCTCCAGACAGTCTTTGGATTCACTGGAGAGTATTTAACTCCATTGCTAACACTAGAGGGGGGACTCTTTCTACCCCCTTCTGATGTCTATGTCAGAAACTTTCTCTATCTCCTTTATACTTTAACAAAACTTTATTACACAAAAGCTCTGAGCGATCCAGCCTCGTCTCTGGCCCCGGATGGAATTCTTCTCCCCCGGAGGCCAAGAGCCCCGGCGTCTTTTCGGGGTTCAGCACCAACCTTTCACCCTCCGAGTGGAGCTGTTCTCCCGCACAGGATATGCGCGCCCCGGGGATGGTCCGGTCCACCGTCTCCTCTTACCGACAAGCAGACCGAGACCACGGGCAGCTGTCTCCTCCCTCGACGCCCCTTCCACTCCCAGCGCCGAGCCCTCAGAGCGGGGGAAGAAACAGGAGCACGGACACCAGCAACCGGAGGAACAACATCAGGCCTGCGGTGGAAACCACGGCCGGCAGCTCCTATACCCTGGATAATCCTTACCTCCCTCCGCCCGCTCCAGAGCTTTAACGCCTTCTTTTACCCACAACTGTAACAGCCGTTAAATAACAGTGACCTGAATTCAGAGCCTACCACACATTACAAGAAGTAAATTCTGAAGGAGGAGATTTTCATAAAAAGAAAAAAAAATTTTTTCAGGACCTCCCTGGTGGTCCAGTGGTTAAGAATCCTCCTGCCAACACAGGAGACACGGGTTCAATCCCTGGTCTGGGAAGATCCCGCGTGCCGCGGAGCAACGAAACCGGGGAGCCACGATTACTGAAGGCTGCACGCCCATGCTTGACAACAAGAGAAGCCACTGCGTTGAGAAGCCCTCATCGCAATTAGAGAGTAATCCCCGCTTGCTGCAATCAGAGAATGCCAGCGCTCAGCAGCAAAGACCCAGCACAGACATAAATTAATAAACAGGCTTCCCTGGTGGCTCAGTGGTAAAGAATCCACCTGCCAAAGCGGAAGACATAATTCGATCCCTGGGTCAGGAAGGAATGAGCAGCAGAAGGAAATGGGCAGCCCCATCCCAGTGTTCTCGCCTGGGAAATCCCATGGACGGAGGCGTCTGCTGGGCTACAGTCCACGAGGTCACTAAAGAGTTGGCTACAACTTAGCAACTCAACAACAACAAAATAAACAGATAAAAATATAAAAATACGTATTTCCAGAAGAAAAGAGAGTATATGTGGAAAGAAAATGTGTACCAGGCAGAAATGCTGACAGTAGTAAATAATGACAGGTCACCTCTGGACAGCAGGGCAGGGAGGGGACACTTGTATGTTATTTTTTTTTTAATTTATCGGAAATGTCTGGGATCATCTAATACAAAGGGGAAAAAAAACACCCTTCACCCTGTAACCTGCCTGTGAACACACCCCTATAGGAGCATATCCTCCTTAGTCTGTTCAGAAGGAGAGGCTGACACTCCTGCGTGGGATTTTACTCCACAACGTAACTGTTGACTCTTGCGGTGCAGCTGTTATCCCGAGAAGTCCGCTTAGGTGGGACGTCTCACTCCCGGGCACACAGGACAAGACATTCCCACGGTGCCCTCTGAAATCAGCTCTCTTTTCTAAGGGGAGGCAGCAGACGTTTAATATTTGTGAAAGACTGCAGCCAAGTCCCCAGATCCTAAGGTACCTACAACGTAAAAAATTCTCCCCATAAAGACAGTAAAAAGGCTTCCCGGCTTGCCTCCCATGCCAGGTTACAGGAGCCCCTGCAGACTCCTCTCTTCTCCTGCATCACAGCACATCAGCTCACCGTGGTTCCTGATACGTCCTGATTCGGGTTCATCACCATTAACTTTCACTAAACATTTCTCCTTTGATGATACATGGCTGCAGTGATGTCCTTGCTGAAATAATTCACAGGTCATCTTTCTATCCCTATTCACTGCGTTTGTTCATGCCATGCATCCATGCCAAAAGACTCGACACTTGGTTCTTAATCTATCAGGAATTTCTGAAAACCTCACTTACTGAGGGCTCCTCCCAACTTCATCACCAGTACTAACAGTCAATTTTCTTTTCAGAGCCATATTTTCCCCCACAAAATTATGCATCAGCTCCATGAAGGCGACTGGGTATCTGATATTAAAGTGGGAAGCAAAGGCATGTTAGGGCTTTCCAGGTGGTGTTAGTGGTGAAGAACTCGCCTGCCAACACATAAGACACAAGAGATGCAGGTTCGATCCCTGGGTAGGGAAGATCCCCTGGAGGAGGGCATGGCAGCCCACTCCAGTGTTCTTGCCTGGAGAATCCCATGGACAGAAGAGCCTGGAGGGCTACAGTACACACACACACACACACACACACACACACCCAGGCACGTTATGACACACACACACACACACACACACACACACACACACACACACACACACACACCCAGGCACGTTATGACACACACACACACACACACACACACACACACACACACACACACACACACACACACCCAGGCACGTTATGACACACACACACACACACACACACACACACACACACACACACACACACACACACACACACACCCAGGCACGTTATGACCCCAGTGTGGCAGGGCCCTGGGCTCCTCACCAGGGGCCCCGCCATCCACACACCATTCACAGTCACCCGACATGGTTATTTTCATCCTTATTGATTTTCCCTACAGCTATCATTCACCATGGATTGTATTATCCATCAGCGGTATGAAGAGGCACATGATAGAAAACGACCGCGGTCTCAGAATTCACATTCTAGAGAGGAAGCCAGACAGACACACACAGCACGCTAAGCACCTAAGTGTTCCCCACGGCGCCGGGGGCAGAAAGGAGGGACTGTCCACCTGCTGAGGGTGTGGACAGGCTGACAGACGACATTTCAGCGGGACTGGAGACCGAGTCGGCGTGTGCCAAGACTGCAAAATCAGAACATTCCACGGAAAGACGGCAGCGAAGGCAAAGATACTGCACAGACAAAATCGACTTGTCGTGTGTGGCAAAGCCGAGGGAGTTCAGCACAAGGCGGGGGTGGGCGGTGAAGCTGGGCAGGCCGGTGGGCAGAGCCCCTGGGCCACCAGGTCATCACCAGGAGCAAACTCGCCCGGAGCGCCAGGGAGAGGCGAGAGCCGATCAGTGCCCGGGCCTGATGGCAGGGCGGGTGCAGGACGAGGCGTGAGGGCGGGAAGCAAGAAAGAACCCCGTAACTCAGCAGGAAACTGAGGCAGCGCCAGCGAGAGAAGTGGAAAGGGCTGCAGTGACCCCGGCTAGCGGTGGGAGGGCGGGCGCGGGGCGGCGGTGGGACTAAGGGAGGCTGCAGGCCAGCGGAGGGCTGTGAGTTAAGCTCGGGAATGCTGACTTGAAGAGCCACGTGGGCAGGTCTGAAGCTCAGCAGAGGGGCCTTTTTTCAGAGTGAGGCGCCCCCCGCCTTTGAGTGGCGCTGCAGGAAATGCAGGTCACGGGAACAGGAGCCCGGGATGCGGGCCTGGCGCGTTCCCACCAGTAGGCGCTGGCGGTCAGCGGGGAGGCCGCGAGGTCAGGGCAGGCGCAGGGGCAGGGGAGGGCGGCTTAGTCCGGCCGCCGGGTCAAAGTCAAGCTAGACGAGGACAGGGTGGCCCCCGGGACGGCCAGCAACTCCCCATGACCGCCGCCACGAGGCTCCAGGAGCAGCAGGCGCTGCAGGTGAGAGGTCGAGGGACAGGGGTGAGCCGGGCAAAAAAAGCCGGGGACCTCTGCCCTTCCCTTCCCCTCCGCCTGGGATCCCGCCCCAGGCCGGCTCCACTGGGTCTTCCCACCTTTCAGATCTCCACCCAAGTGGACCTCCGCCAGGAGGCATCTCCTGCCCCCGGGTCCCCTTGAGCACGCTCCCCACCCTGGAGCTGTCCACGCCTGTGACCTGTCTTCCCACCTTCTCAGGCCTGTGCACCGCGCCCCGCACCGCCCCCACCCACAGCAGTTAAGCCCCCAGGGACCCAGAGATCTGCTTCTGGGGTACAGGGAGCAGACGGATGGCAGGGGGCGGTGCTGGGTAAGGAGGGGCGGCCACAGCAGGGCAGCAGTCAGAGGAACTGAAGGGAAGCTCTTTCTTTCCTTAAAAATAGAAGAGAGCCCACGATGTGCTGAGAGGAAGACGCAAAGAGAAACAGATCGGGGTGGGGGGAGGAAACAGGGACGGAATGAGGACCGCGGGGGTGGAGTCGGCCCCCAGGGAAGGAAGGACCACCTTCCCTGACTACACCCAGCAAAGGGCAGGAGGCGGCCGGCGGGGGGACCGCCAGGGCGTGAGGAGGCGGGGCGCCCAGGGGAGAGGAGGGCGAAGTGAAGCAGGAGGGAGCGGAGGCCTGGAGGACAGGCTGGGGCGGGCAGAGGCTGGGGGCAGGCAGGGCCGGTGGACGCTGGGGCAACATGGAGCAGGGCGAGCGGGGCTCCCCGCCCCCGGGCAGAGGGCGTCTGTGAGCCGGGAAAGGGCACGTGCACACAGGACCGTCCGCAGCAGGAGAGGAGGGGAGAGACCAGACTCCCTGATCCGGCGGCTCTGAGCATCGTGTGCGGGGTCAGGGGCTGATGGTTGGGGTGTGGCCTGGGCCGGGGCGGGGTGGTGGGGTAGAAGGAAAGGCAGGGTCGGGGGGCGAGAAATGGGCCCAAGAGAGGAACCACAGCTCAGGGGCCAAGGTCAGACAGGACCACAGCGTCCCAAGAACTGGCCCCTGAGGACGCGGAGCTTTCATGGAGGAGCAGGCTCTCGGGGAGACCAGGCCTCCCCCACCTCCCCGCGAGTCACGCCCTCACACGGCAGGACCGACTCCAAGCCCATGGCCTCCTCTCCAGGGATGGGTCTTGGCGGGTCCTCCTTGCTCCTCTAAGGAAAGAAAGTGAAAGTGAAGTCGTGTTCAACTCCGCAACCCCATGGACTGTAAGGAACCAACACGGAAGCCGCACAGGGCGATGCTGCCTGGACTGAGCAGACGGGTCCGGGCTCCAGAGCAAACCCTGAGGGTGGGAAGTCCTCTCCCCTTATCACACTTCCCACCAGCTGCTGGCTACCTCTCTGAGCATATGAAGAGTTAAGTCCAGGCTGTGGGAACAGAACTAACTCAAGACACAGCAGCAGCGACGCACAGGGGTTAAGGGTCAGAGAGCAGGGGCTGAGTGACCCCACCCTTGTCTCTGGTGACCGTGAGTCGTCTGTCCACAACGACGCATCCAGCTCACCGCCACGGAGAGGCCGTGCGGCCCAAACAGCTGCACCAAGTTCACGGATACCATCTCAGTTCTAGGGAAGTTTCTACAGGACCTGCTGTTCACCGCATCCTCTTACAGAGGACAGAACAGAGGCTTACATAGAAATTGATTAACTTGTCCCAGGTCATGAACAATGCATTCAGGGGGTGATGGAAGGATGGCTGTGAATCTAAGAGCCAGCCATGGCCAAGCTCTTAAAGGCCAGTTAACCTGAACATCAAAAGTGAAAGTCGCTCAGTCATGTCCGACTCTTTGTGACTCCACGGACTGTTTCCAGATCACAATACTGGAGTGGGTAGCCTATCCCTTCTCCAGGGGATCTTCCCAATTCAGGAATCAAACCAGGGTCTCCTGCATTGCAGGCGAATTCTTTACCAACTGAGTTATAAAGAAAGCTAACACCAAAAGGATGCCTGTAACTCTTTTCTTTTCTGCCCTTCCTTTCTCTTTGAGATTGACTTTTGAGAGGAGAAAAGCATCAACAAAAATTCTTCAGAAAGCCAATTGCCTGTACATAATACATTAGCGAAGTGAGTCTTAAAACTCACTTCTGGGATAGGTTCAAGATGGCACAGTAGAAGGAGGTGAGCTCATCTCCGGCAAGAGCACCAAAATCACAACTAGCTGTGGAACAACCACTGACAGGAGGACGCTGGAACCCATCAAAAAAAAAAAAAGACACCCCACGTCCAAACACAGGAGAAGCTGCAACAAGATGGTTGGGGGTGGGGCGCGCAGTCATGATATAATCAAATCCCACACCTGCCGCTGGCTGACCCACACACGGGAGAACAGTGGTCCCAAAGACGCTCTCCCACTGTTGTGAAGAGAACACCGTTGTATTGCAGAGCCCCATGTCAGGTTTCCCAGCCTGGGGATCAGGCAAAGAGACTAGGAATGCCCACGGAACCTGACTTTGAAGGCCAGGGTGACTGGACTGCAGAACTTCTACAAGACTGGGGGAAACAGCGTCTTCACTCTTGGAAGGCACAAGCAAAACCTTGCATGCAGCAGGACCCAGGGTCAAGGAGCAGGGACCCCACAGGAGACTGAACCAGACTTGCCTGCCAGTGCTGGAGGGTCTCCCACGGAGGCATGGGTGGGCAGTGGCCTGCCAAGGGGACAGGGCGCTGGCAGCAGCGGTCCTGGGAGGTGCCCTTGGTGTGAGTCCTCCTGGAGGTCACCATTTACCCTACCACAGAGCCTGCAGACTCCAGACGACTAACAGGGAGATGGCACAATCTTATCCATGGGCAACAGGAGTCAAGTCTTGCTCAGCACGGCCCTGCCCACCAGAGCAAGACCCAGTTTCCCCACCACCGGTCCTCCCATCAGGAAGCTTATACAAGCCTCTTGGGCTCCTCCACCAGAGGGCAGACAAGACGCAAGAACGACAAGCCCACAGTTGCCAGAACGAAAAACCACAGATCCCAGCAAGTTACTCATAATGAAAAGGCAGAGGGTTATGCCCCAGACAAAGGGGCAAGACAAAACCCCAGAAAAACAACTAAATGAAGTGGAGACAGACAAACTTTCAGGAAAAGAATTCAGAATAATAATAATGAAGATGATCCAGGATCTCAGAAAAAAAAAAAAGAAGTAAAGAGGATGCAAGAAATGTTTGCCAAAGACCCAGAAGAACTAAAGAACAGAGATGAACAATACACTGGAAAGAATCAACAGCAGAATAACTGAGGCAGGAGAAGGGATAAATGACCTGGAGGATAGAATGGTGGAAATCACTGCTGCAAAACAGAATATAGGAAAAAGAATGAAGAAAAAAAAATGAAGACAGTCTAAGAGCCCTCGTAGACTGGTTCCAAATAGGAAAAGGAGTACGTCAAGGCTGTATATTGTCACCCTGTTTATTTAAATTATATGCAGAGTACATCATGAGAAACGCTGGGCTGGAAGAAGCACAAGCTGGAATTGAGACTGCCGGGAGAAATATCAATAACCTCAGATATGCAGATGACACCACCCTTATGGCAGTAAGTGAAAAGGAACTAAAAAGCCTCTCGATGAAAGTGAAAGAGAAGAGTGAAAAAGCTGGCTTAAAGCTTAACATTCAGAAAACTAAGATCATGGCATCTGGTCCCGTCACTTCACGGGAAATAGATGGGGAGACAGTGGAAACAGTGTCAGGTTTTATTTTTTTGCGCTCCAAAATCACTGCAGGTGGTAACTGCAGCCATGGAATTAAAAGATGCTTACTCCTTGGAAGGAAAGTTATGATCAACCTAGATAGCATATTAAAAAGCAGACATTACTTTGCCAACAAAGGTCCGTCTGGTCAAGGCTATGGTTTTTCCAGTGGTCATGTAAGGATATGAGAGTTGGACTGTGAAGAAAGCTGAGCGCGGAAAAATTGATGCTTTTGAACTATGGTGTTGGAGAAGACTCTTGAGAGTCCCTTGGACTGCAAGGAGATCCAACCAGTCCATCCTAAAAGAGATCAGTCCTGGGTGTTCATTGGAAGGATTAATGTTGAAGCTGAAACTCCAGTACTTTGGCCCCCTCATGCAAAGAGTTGACTCATTGGAAAAGACCCTGATGCTGGGAGGGATTGGGGGCAAGAGGAGAAGGGGACGACAGAGGATGAGATGGCTGGATGGCATCACCGACTCAATGGACATGGGTTTGAGTAGACTCCGTGAGCTGGTGATGGACAGGGAGGCCTAGTGTGCTGCGATTCAGGGGGTCGCAAAGAGTCAGACATGAGTGAGCGACTGAACTGAATTGAACTGAACTGAAAAGCCCTCTGAGACAATGTTAAATGCAGAAACGTTCACATTATAGGGGTCCCAGAAGGAGAAAAGAGGAAGGACCTGAGAAAATATTTGAAGAGATAATAGCTGAAAACTTACCTAACATGGGAAAGGACACATTCAACCAAGTCTAGGAAGCACAGACTCCCAGGTAGGATAAACCCAAGGAGTAACACACCAAGACGCACAGAAATCAAAATGATGAAAATTAAAGACAAAGATAAAATATGAAAAGGAACAAGGGAAAAATGACAAATAGCATACAAGGGAACTCCCATCCGGCTCTCAGCTGACTTCTCAACAGAATCTCTACAAGCCAAAAGGGAATAGCATGACATATTTAAAGTGATGAAAGGGGGGAAACTACAACCAAGAATACTCTACACAGCAAGACTCTGGTGCAGATTTGATGGAGAAATCGAAAACTTCCCAGACCAGCAAAAGTTAATAGAATTCAGCACCACCAAACCAGCTTTACAACAAATGCTAAGGAAACTTCTTTAGGCAAGAAACACAAGAGATGGAAAACACCTACAAAAAATAAACCCAAAACAATTAAGAAAATGCTGATAGGATCATACATATTGAGAATTACCTTAAATGTGAATGGATTAAATGCACCAATCAAATACACAGATAAGGCTAGGTGGATGAAACACGCACATGGGTGCACTTCTACTAACCCTATCACGCTACTTAACCCCCCAAATTGCATGTAATTATTTTATAATGTTAAATTAATCATGTTTCCACTGTGACTTGCTGTTTTGTCACACTATTTTTTGTCTCGCTATTGATTGTTAAACTGATAAAACATCTTTTACTATTTTGATTATGTAAAAATTATTCATTTTAATACCATTGCATAATTAATGATTGGTCGACAGAAAATAAGAGAATTCTGTATACTAAATTACTACTTTTAATAGAAAAAACTGGAATCACTTTTCAAAACCCACATGTACATTAGAATTATCTTGGAATTTTTTGAAAAATACAAACGCCTAGGTATTGTTTTTTTCTTCAAAAGTCCAGATGTGATTCGAGGGGGCAACCATGCTTAAAAACAACAGAAGCTTATGATGCCCTTTAACTTTTATCTAGTTTCACTTTTTCTATTTCATAATCAGTGTTTCCACTTTATTTAATGTTTTCTAATTGCTCCATCTCTTTTTTGTTATTCTTTCTCAAATCTTTATCAAGTGTAGCAGAAAAGCTTGTGTGTGTGTGTGTGTGTGTGTGTGTGTGTGTGTGTGTGTGTATAAAGAAAACATGACTTTTTGCTTAGCTAAAAGTCCATGACATTTTGGTTCCAACTCTTTGACTACATATGAATACAATGCTAGATTTCTAATTTATATTTACTCACAACTTTGACATAGTTTCATTTATTCTGGCATTTAGTATTACTGCTAAAAGTCTAGAAAGCTTATTATTTTACTGATTTTTTTTTTATTTGAATGAGGCTTGAAACCACTAATCCAATTCTGAGAATATAAAGAAATACTATGCTGCAAAGAAAAAAAAAAGGAAATTTAACATGTGATACAGTATTATTAACTAAAGCACAGATTCTGTTCAATTTTCTTATGCATGTGTCCATTATTTGTTTTCATATCTTACTCAAGACTCTACATCACATTTAGTTGCATTGAGCAGCTTCAGCTACAGGCAGCAGCTTCAGCTACATGCAATAAATTCTTATAAATTCTCTTTCATTTTTATTCTGCTACAAATATTTCCTAATTTTCCTTGTTACGGATTCTTTGATACACCCATCATTTAAAAGTAGACACTTAATTTCCAAATACATGGTATTTATAAAGTATCTTTGATATTAATTTCTCATTTAAATTCTTCTCTGCAATCAAACTCTGTGTTTCTTCAGTCTTCTAACTTTATTGAGGTTTTCAAAGGCTAAGTCAAATATCTCTCTTGGTAAATGTCATATTGCACTTGAAAATATGTGGGTTATTTTCAAATATCTTTTTATATTGATTTCTAACATAATTCCACAGTGACAGGAGAACAGATTCTGTATGATTTCAATACCTTTAAACCATGAAATTATTGTACCTTGTTTTATGTCCCCTGGATATATTCCCGTGTCTCTTGGTTTATAGTCTATGGCAATTTGAATAGAATTTGTATCCTGCTGTTGTGTGAAAATTGTATACATCTTAAGTATGCTGAATTGGTTCATAGTGATTTTCAGATCTACTATTATCTTTCTACTTCCCTGCCTATTCATTCTATTAATTTTTGAGAGTTTGATATTGAAACCCCAACTAAAAATCTACTTTAAAAATCGTTATATGTAGCGTAACTATATGCAACTTTGTTCTGCATTTTCCAAATGTTCTGCAGATTTTATCATACTTCTGTAATTTAAAAAAGAAAAAAACCTCACGTTTGAAGTTGAGGTAACATATTATAGACTGATTTCCTGACACCAGTTTCCTCATCTTTAAGAAATGTGTGCATGCTCAGCCACTCAGCTGTGTCTGACTCTGCGACCCTTTGGACTACAGCTCACCAGACTCCTCTGTCTCTGGGATTTTTCAGGCAAGAATTCTGGGGGGGCGGGGGGGCTGCCACTTTCCTCCTCCAGGAACCTTCCTGGCCCAGGAGGTGAACCCACGTCTCCCATGTCTCCTGCACTGAGGGCGGATTCTTTACCCGCTGAGCCATCAGGGAGGTCTTTTAAGAAATAGGATCAACCATAGTACCTATTTCTTTGCAGGGCTGCTGTGAAAAATAAATAAATTAACACATGCAAATATGCCTGGTACCCAGGAAGCATTCGGTGATGCCAGCATTAGTAATTATGACAACAATATAATCATTCTTATCCCTGTGACATCATTACTCATTACTATGGCATCATCCACTCTGCTCCATTAGTTTTTGCATCTCTGCTCTTAGTCATAGGGGTCAGGGCCCTGGGCAAGCCCTCCTCTTGCAGTGCCATATACACTGACCTCCAACATGCTTGTAAACTGGATCCAATCACTCATTTTTCAAAGTCACTATGGATCCAGAGAGCAGGATTCTTTTTTAATTGTTTTTTAACTGAAGTATAGCTGATTTACAATGTCGTGTTAATTTCAGATGTATAGGAAAGTGATTCCATTTTATATATGCATATATTATATATACATATATTTCAGATTCTTTTCCCTTATAGGTTATTACAAAATGCTGGGTATAGTTCCTTATGCTATCCAGTAGGTCCTTGTTGGTTATCTATTTTATACACAGTAGTGTGTATATGTTAATTTCCAACTGCTAATTTATCCCTTCCCCTCCTTTCCCCTTTGGTAACCATAAGTTCATTTTCTATGTCTGTGGGTTCATTTCTTTTCTACATAAGTTCTTTTGTACCATTTTTTTAAAAATTCTGTATATAAGTGATATCATATGATATCTGTCTTTCTTTGTCTAGCTCACTTCATTTAGTCTGATAATCTCTGGGTCCAACCCTGTTGCTGCCAATGGCATTATTTCACTCTTTTTCATGGCTGAGTAATATTCCATTATATACACGTACCATGTCTTCTTTATCCATTCCTCTGTTGATGGACATTTAGGTTGCTTCCATGTCCTGGCTATTGTAAACAGTGCTGCTATGAACATAGGGGTGTGTGTATCTTTTTGAATTATGGTTTTCTCAAGATATGTGCCTAGAAGTGGGATTGTTGGATCATATGGTAGCCCTGTTTTTAGCTTTTAAGGAAATTACCTATTGCCCTCCATAGTGGCTGCACCAATTTACATCCCTAATAACAGTATAGGAGGGTTCCCTTTTCTCCACACCCTCTCTAGCATTTATTATTTGTAGACATTTTGATCATGGCCATTCTAACTGGTGTGAGGTGATACCTCGTTGTAGTTCTGATTTGCATTTCTCTAATAATTATCAATGCTGAGCATCTTTTCATGTGCCTTTTGGGCATCATATATGATATTCTGCTAAAAAGTCCAGTGATACATAAATTAAAATACATATAATTATTTGAGTCAAGATAATTTTTTAGCAATATTTCAATAGGATTTTTCTTAGCTATTGCTTGGAAAAAACCCATTTATAATATCACCTGGAATTTTCAAACAACTAACCTGTATTTATTGGATACTATGACCATTGATCTGACCAGATCCCCCATACTGTTTAGCACAATCCTGTTCCACGGCACACCTACAACACCAATCATCAGTAACACAATTACAACAGCCTCCGTCCCGCCACAGACAGGCCCAGGCCCCGCGCGGTCCTGACAGCCGCGGTGCTTGGCGGCACCTAAGCCCGGGACCCCCTTCCTCACCCTGGCTTCATCACTCACTCTGTAGCACCTTAAGCTATTTCATGACACCGTGGTCTTACTTCCTGGTCTTAAAAACCAAATCACAATGTACAAAGTATCCACACCAACTGCTTTGTGCTTCAAGGCATGTCTGGAGTTGGACCTCCTATATGCATTTATTTCATTTGGCCAACTCCTCTGATTAGCCCATGGTTAAGAACTGATTTTAGCTTCACAGACAGACTGTAACATTGAACCACTGGACGCCCGGAGGAAATATGTGTATTTGCATGGGGCTTCCCCATGACAGATAAACCACAGCGAGCTGAAGAGTAAAAGAATCAAGAGGGCCGGCACACAAGTCACCACTCTCTACCAAAACAGAGATTGATTGGCCTGTATTTGTTTTTGCTGGTAAAAACTGGTAAGCAGGTTCCTGGGCACCCCCACCAGACCTATTAACTTGCGGGACAACTGGTTTACCTGAAACAGGTACAAACGTTAGGCAGTGAAATCGGAACTACCTTGGAGTCGATGGAGCTCTGCGGGGAGGGGCCGTGTTCAGAGACCCCAGGGCAGTGCTTGCTTGTGGCCCCTGCTACTTCCAGGGTCACAGAAAGAGACAGGAACTGGGACCACAGCAGCTTGGAAAACCCACACGGAAAGCACTCTCCAGACCCCAATGCTCTTGTTTTTCTCTTTGAACCTCTTCTTCATTATGCGATAAAGTCTGGAGCTGTGACCAAAACTTCGGCAGCATTTTAAATGAAATCTGAATAACGAATCATCTCTGGCAAACCCTCCAGGGCCAAAGGTGCAGAAGGCTAGTGAGTGATGGGTTATGCGTCTGAGAGCCATCAATCCCGTGGCTCCTTCTCTCCATGGTCCCCTAATATGCACCGTCCATCATGGTAACAGACTGGAGCCATGAGGATGAATGACACCCGGGGCTGCCTGGAGCACAGGGGTGTGGCGAGAAGCCCCTGGCGATGCCAGGAGATGGGGGGACACTGCCGGAGAGGCAAGTGCCTGGGGGACGTGGAGAAGGGAGGATGTGTCCATGCAGAAAACTGGACGGTCCTAAGGCCGGGTGGGGGCGAGGCGGGTCATGGGTCTCCCATGCCTGGGACTCTCGCCAAGGTCGGGCTAGTTGCCACCACACAGCCGGTTGGTTTTATTTGGATCCCGGTTTGTAGATTTCCTTTTATTTTTTTTGGATAATCTCTAGAGTTAAAGTATAACAGTTTAAAGCTTTTTTTAAAAAAAAAAAGTATGTTCTCATCACCAGAATGTTTTGAAGGAAAACCCACTGAGATCAGCTTTTCTGGGGAAGAGTACACCCTAAGACACACGTTCCTCCCCATCCTTAGAAACAGACATGGACATGCGTCGGCTTGATTGCAGTAAGGAAGAGAAGGCGCTCTTCCTCTGAGGTGAGGAGCACACGAAGAGACAACTTACACCTGTTGTTGGGGGCTCTGAGGCCTGTCACGGCAGGAGCATCCCGTCCAACAGAACAACCCGCTCAGGACGCCGAGACTGAGCCTGATCGGTCACTCCACGAGGTGGCACATTCTAAAGGACACCTGAGATCAGTGGCTCCCAACCCTTTTGGCACCAGGGACCGATCTCCTGGAAGACAGCTTTTGCACGTACAGGGGAGGTGCTTTCGAGATGATTCAGGCACATCACATTTATGGTGCACTTTATTCCTATTATTATTACATCAGTTCCATCCACCTCAGATCATCAGGCATTAGATCCCAGAGGTCCTTTCTGAACTGTGGACCCACAGAGTCCATTAGCATGTGAAGGTGGGGATCAAAAGCCACTAAATTCTAGGACCGTTTGCAACACAGCAGTAATAATGGAGTGAGAGCAAGGAATGCGGGCCTGTAAACACAAAAACACACCACGCCAGTCGCCGAGAGCAGACGCAAGCACCGCCAGCCGCTGTGGCTTGCTGTTACTGACGTCCCCCTATGACACATGGGCATAAACACCACACAAAGATACCTCGGGCAAGTACCCAGTGATAGCTGTTCTTAAAAATTATCTCTTGGTGAACTCTCCAAAAGAAAATGTACCTTGGTTATGTATGTTATGCAAACTGTTACGTTGTTAACTTGGGAGACAAACTCTAACATAATTACCTTAACTCTAAGTGGCCTAAATATATCAATTTTAAAAAGGAGATTGGTAGAGTGGATTAAAAAAAGAAACACAAGTACAGCTATCTACAAGAAACTCACTTCAGATTTGACAAAACGACACATATAAACTGAAAGGAAAAGGATGAAGAAAGACATATCAGGCAAACATTAGTGAAACAGGAGGGGCCGTGCAAGATAAAGCAGGGGGACTTTTCTTAGTGAGAAACTCCAGTGGTTGGACTTTTTCCAGTGGCTGAGAATCCGCCTTGCAATGCAGGGGACGTGGGTTCAATCCCTGACCAGGGAACTAAGACCCCACAGGCCGTGGAGTAACTAAGCCTGCGTGTTGCAATTACTGAATCCCACGCTGTATCTAGAGAGTCATGTGCAGCAGTGAAAGATCCCAAGTGACACAGCAAGGATCCTGCGTGTCGCAACTAAGACCCAACACAGCCTAATTAATTTAAAAAGATAAAACAGACTTGAGAACAAAGAAATGTCCTAGAGACAAAGAGGAACATTGTCAAATAATAAAGGGATCATTCCATCAGGAAGACATAATGATCCTAAATGCACATGCACCGAACAACAGAATCTCAAAACACGTGGAGCAAAAACCAAGAAAGCTGAAAAGGGAAACCAACAATTCCACAATTATGGTTGGAGACTTTGGCCCCTTGTCAGCAACTTACCGAACTACCAGACACAAATCAGAAAGGATACGGAAGAGGTGAGCAACAGCGTCAACCAACAGGATCTAACCAATATGTGCAGAACACTCCACCCAACAAAAGCATGACGTGTATTTTTGAAGCCCACGGAACTTTCAACAAGATAGCCTATATCTTGGGCCATAAACAAACCAACAATCTGAAAAGAACTGAAATTATATAGGGTGTGTTCTCTGATCATAATGAATTCAAAGGAGAAACGAGTAACAGAAAGACAAGGAAATCTCCAAACACTCAGAAATCAAACAACACCCATCTAAGTAATCCACGGGCTAAAGAGGGCATCTCACAGAGAGTAAAACAAAATACAGTCCATTAAATAGTTAAGTGTTAAAGGACATCAACCAAGAATAATTATTTTGAAATTGATTTTCAGTCATGTGTTTCTGAGAGCATTACACAGGCCTGTTATCTGTTAAGCTGCCCCTAATTCACAATGAAAGTGTGAGTAAGGGCCTGGCACGCTGCAGGGGCCCGTAAATACCTGCTGAGTGAATCGGTGCTTGGCTTTCTCTCCGTGGACGGAGGCAGCGCGCCAGAGCCAGGGCACCTGGGTTCAAGCACCAGCCGTGTAATTCTGGGCAGATGACTGCAGCTTTCTTTGCCCCTGTGTCCTCGCTTGCAAATACACATGACTGCAATGAAGACCTGTCTCCAGGGTCCTTGTGAGGACTGAAGTACACACACAGAACTTAATACACAAAGCGCGTGAAGCGCTCAGTGAGTGTGAGCCAGAATGTTATTTGGGGAGAAGGAAAGGAAGAAGAACGACTTTGGTTCCCCCCAGATGAAGGTCACGTGCTGGTTACAGAGAGGAGGTCAAGCACGTTTCATAACATTCCACCTGGAGAATCACAGCTTTCAGAGACCTGTGCCGGGGCAGGCACGGCCTTGAGAACTACCTGTGAGGCTGTCTCAGCTCTAGGGCTGGCATCTCCATCAGGGCGGCAGCTCACGTCTGCACCTGCTCTCATCGGCATCCCCCCGGGGCTGCCCTCGCCCCGGCCCCAGAGATCCTGATTCAATGAGTGCAGCTGGGACACCCCAAAAGACCACACAGTGCAGCGGAGGCCAGGAAGCACGCTTTAGACACTGCAGTCCCAAGGCTTCCACACACAGGGGTTCCCACACCCCGCGAGGCCGTCGCCGGAGCCCAGCGCTGCGCTGCAGAGCGGTTCTAGCAGGTGAGGGAAGACCTTCTCCACCCTGAAGCACTCTGACGCCTCACTCTGAACGGCACCAGGAAAGGAGCATTCCGGCTGCAAAGGCCTGCTGTGACGGAGGTTCCATCCTTCAGAGGCCTGCTGCGAGCCTGAACGCCTGTGAACAATCCTGAGACCAAAGAAGCCTCCCACCCTCGGCGCCTGTTGTCCTTAAAAGGGCCATGCAGGGCGCGGTGCACCAGTAAGGGTCTCGAGATGCCCCGGTTTCCCCATTTGATAAAATCCACTTTAGGGGACACTTCCCTGGCAGTGCAGTACCTAAGACTTCACCTTCTAACGCAGGGGTTGTGGGTTCAATCCCTGGTCAGGCAGCTAAGATCCCACATGCCCCGTGGCCAAAAAAAAAAAAAAAATCCAAAACATAAACAACAGAAACAACGCCGCAAGAAATTCAATAAAGATTTTCAAAATAGTCCACATTAAAAAAATCTTAAAAAATAAAACTAAATTAAAGTCTACTTCGGGTTGTCAGCGTGTGACTGGTGGATCTTTCTGTGAGAAGAAATGGAGGGGGAACCCTGGGGGCAGGAGGGCACGCTGAACGTCAGGAGATGGCTCATCCGACGTGCTTACAACGTGCAATTCAGCTTGTGAACACCCACCCCGCAGGGTGACGGTCTTGGGAATGACACCCACTGGGGGTGCAGACTGTCAGGGTGAGAGCCGGTGGTCAGGGTGGCGTGTGGGCCAGCCGTCCGGGCGCCTGCAGGCGGGCCCCTGGCTTTGCCAGTGTTACTCATCTGATACAGCTGGATTTCTTCTTTTCTCCCATTTTTCCCGTGTTGCGAAATCGGGATACTTCGGCTTTCTCACTACTTCTGTCTTCACTCTCACTCACGTCTCAACTGTTAGTAGTGGAGGCTTGTGAAAGCCAACTCTCTCCATTGAGAACACCTCCGTTCCTTGGCTTTCAAGGTACCACGTTCTCCTGCTGCTCTGCCAGCTTCCCTAGCTGTTCCTTTCCAGCCTCCTCTGTGGACGGGGCTGCCCAGCGGGACGAGGAGAACGCTCTCACTCCTCTCTGCTTCAAAGCCTCATGCATCATAAGCTCTCAACAGAGTCCTGAGAGAGTGAAATGAATATACACAGCAGGACCATTTATTTCAGTTTTGTCCTTTAACGTGAGAGATATTATCAACATCTCATTTCAGGGGTCATTCCCACGTGCGGCAGTGGTAAAGAGTCTGCCTGCCAATGCAGGAGACACAGGAGATGCAGGTTTAATTCCTGGGTCGGGAAGATCCCCTGGAGGAGAAAATGGCAACTCACTCCAGCATTCCTGCCTGGAGAATCCCATGGACAAGGAGCCAGGAAGGCTACAGTCCACAGGGTTGCAAAGACTCAGACACAACCAAGGGACTCGGCGCAAACAAGTGCACACACGCAAAACATTCCAATGACACCCCTTCAGATTCCCAGATGCCAAAGAAGACCAACATTAGCAGCTGGATTTTGTCCTCCAAAAATTCGTAGGCTAACCACCCAGAGCATCTCAGAAAGTGCTATGTTTAGAGACACGAACTCTAAGGAGGTGATCATGTCCCCGTGAGGCTGTTAGGGGGTCCTAATCCAATCTGACTGGTTCCCTTATAAGATGAGGAGGTCAGGACACACAGAGGCACCAGGGATACATGTGTGCGGAGAAGACCACAGGTGGACCCAGTAGGGGCAGCCGTCTGCAGGCCAATGATAAAGTTTTCAGAAGAAACTAGACCTGCCCACACCTTGATCTTGGACTTCCAGCTTCCCGATTTGTGAGAAAATAAACACCTGTTGTTTAAGCCCCTCCCCCATTGATGGTCCCTGCCCTGCAGTCCCGGGACCAGTGATGCCACCATCAGTTACACGGGACCCACTTTCCCCGAGGATATCATGTGTGTGTGCACAAGGGTGTGCACTTGTTCAGGAAATCGAATCGGAGAACTTACAATTTTCTCCAAAAATGAGCTTCATACAGTTTAGACACGAGAGAGACACAAAACAGACCCCTCTACTCACCCCCCCAAACACACACGCACACACGTGCGTGCACATGCACACACAGGCATGCACATGCTCTGTCCAGAGTCTGCCCACCTCCGTGGACAGCAACGCGTCCCCTGCATGCTCCGGCTCAAGTCCCCGGCGTCACCCCCGACTCCCCGATCTTGCTCATCCATCCACTGGCAAACACGCTGGCTCCATCCTCAAAACGCGCCCAGCATCCGACCACTGCCAAGCATCTCCCCTGTCCCCACCCTGGTCCAGCCACACCACCTGTGTGTGGTCCCTGTAACAGCCCCGGAGAGGTCGCCCGGCTTCCACCCGCCCCACGGTCTGCTCCCAACACAGCATCCAAAATCACCCTTCCAAAATTTAAGTCAGACCATGTTACCCCCTCCACTCAAAACCAGCCAGGATCTCTCCATTTCACTAAGGCATGTAAAGTAAGTCCCCACAGTGGTCCATGAGATATGCATCCCCCCCCCCCCCACCCACTGCTGGCTCCGTCTCCCCTCTCTTCCCCAACAGCTCTGTCCAGAGCTGTCCCCACACTGTCCCCACCGCGGGCACCTGGCAGGCTCCCGGGATGAGCCAGGGCCCCACCTCTCCTCTCTAGACCCCCCAGGTGTATGAAGGCCCAACTCCCTCGCCTTCTCCACACTTCTGTCCACCTGTCACGCCCCAGCACGACCTCATCTGATCACTATATTTCAGACTGAAGTGTTCTCCCCAGAAGCCCCTCCCCTACAACTTGTGTGTGCATGTTCGTTGCTCACTCATGTCCGATTCTTTGTGACCCGCCAGGCTCCTCTGTGCGTGAGATTCTCTAGGCAGGAATACCAGAGTGGGTTGCCATCTCCTCCTCCAGGGGATCATCCTGACTCTGGGACTGAACCCAGTTTCTGCCGCATTGCAGGCAGATTCTTTCCCATCTGAACCACAGCACCTTTATTTTTCCCTGATAAAGGAACCCATTTTTCCTCTTGCTGTGTGATCTGCTCCTTCAGCCTTATATTTACTCTCTTCCCCAACTGGAAGGTAAACTCCATGAGCCAGACTCTGTCTGGGTTTGCACTTCCGGGGCCCCAGTTCCTAGGACGGCCCCCAGTGTCCGGGACGGCGCCCAGCACGGAGCGGGAGCTGAGAGGCTGCTGCTGCTAACGCCCATGTGACGGCCTCGGGATTCACCACATGTCCTCTCAGGAAGCCGCGGTGAAGAGGCATCCTTTCACTGTTATTTCTGGGGAAGAAAGTTAACCTACATTCAGACGCCAGCTCACACTTCCCGTATGAAGCTTCCTTTCTGAAGGATTATCTCATTTTATCCCTCCCCTCAAGCTGACAACTCTAAAGAGCTTAAATTTTATTCCCGAAAGCTTGTGCTTTAAGATTTACTCACGATCTGCCCCCAGAGACTTATTTACTGGGTTGATATTTGAAAAGCACTATGAAATCAACTATATCCTAAAACAAAGTATCGCTTTAGAAAGACAATTTCACTCCAACCGACACCCCCAAAGAGATGACCATTCCACCTCCCAGTGGTAGCTGTGGGTCCAAAAAGAAAAGGACGCGTTTCCTTTATTTCTGCTCCTGCTCGGTCCCACGGGTCCCAGGTCCCAAGAGCACTGGACGTCCAGTTTCTGTGACGGGAGTGATAACAGGGTCCCCCCACCCCACCAAGGCAGGGGGGACCACCACGTGCAAGGTCATGACAGAGTCTGCACCAAGTTCAAAGGCAGAACAAGTGAGCCTGGGGTCAGAGAAACGAGCATCTAAATCGCAGTTAACATGATGAGCGGAAAGTCAGTAAGAATGATGGGTGAAATCTCAGATAAGAAAAACGGGCGGGCTTTGAAGGACCCTGCTACTCTACTCGTAAACGCCAGCAGGCACGAAGTCACAGCGCTAACAAATGAGCCTGCAGCTTCCGCCACGGGGCATCGTCCTCGTCTGCCGCTCGGAGTTCTCAGCACAGAAGTGCCTTTTCACTCGCCAGCCAACCGCGAGACCCTTCCCCTGCCTCCATCTCCCAAGAGGAAGACACTGCAGGGATCGCGAAATTGTTGCACTCCCAGCCACAGGAGGCTTGGGGCTTGAGAATAAAAGCACCACAATATTGTAAAGTAATTAGCCTCCAATTAAAATGAAAATTAAAAAAAAAAAAAAGAATGGAACACGGCGGCCCCAAGGCAGGAACAAGAAAGAAGGAAAACTCACATTCTAAGATGCGCTGAAATAAATGTGAATAGTGATAGACATCCCAGGTTCAAAGTTCCCAACATTATACACTTCCCAAGAGACACTCTCTCACATCAACAGACACAGCGCGCACAAAACTACGACTAGTCTACTTAACACAGACATTGAAATGTGACTGCTGATAACCACAGTATTAATAACTGGGTTAGAACCGAACTCTAACTTAGTGAGGAGAACTTTTCAAAACTTCTTCCCTGGAAAACTTTTAACTTTGCTTATATTAAATGGTATTTTGGAGATGGGTCAAGAAAGGGAAATGAACTTACCACAACTGTTGTGTCTTAGGGAAGATTAATTATAATTCAGGAGAGTGTTAAGAAGCCAGGGAAGGAGTCTAAAAGATGTCTGGGGCTATAAAAATGCCTCCCCCAGGCCTACCAACAAATAACAAAAATAGTAGTAATAATTAACACTGACTGTGCAGGGGGCTGCTATAAAAGTATTATCTGTATGAACCCATATATTCCTTGAGACAATCCCATGAGGTATTAGTAATGTCCACTTGGTGGTTCAGAGGTAAAGCATCTTGCCTGCAGTGCAGGAGACCCGGGTTTGATCCCTGGGTCAGGAAGATCCCCTGGAGAAGGGAATGGCTACCCACTCCCGTATTCTTGCCTGGAGAATCCCATGGATGGAGGAGCCTGGCGGGCTACAGTCTATGGGGTTGCAAAGAGCTGGACACGACTGAGCGACTTTTCACTCACTCACTGTGTAGACAGAGTGAGTGAAAGTCACTCTTTTTTCTCTTTACAGGGCAAAGTGTCCACGCAGTCCCCCGCTACCACACAGTATGCAGCCGAATCTCCCACATTTGGGGAACTCACAGGGGTCAGCACAACCAAACTGTCATGGATGAGCCACATGCCCTGGGAAAGCCAGCTTCGTGCTCACAGCATCTCCCATGCCAGCTAGCTAAACAGCTCAGCTGAGATCTAAATCCAGGCAGCCGGGCTCCCAAGCCAAACTCATGAAAGAAACCAGCAGAAGGATGGGTAGTCTAATACACATTCCCAACTGTGACACTGTGGAAAACGTATACTGGTCTCTGCCCTGGTTCCCAGGGCCCCTTGGGATGTCCTGGGTGACAGGCGCGTCTTTTGTTCTGTTGAGGTGACTCTGGGTGGGCTGCTGCTTGGGGGCTGGTCAATGGAAAGACAGAGTTGTGACTAGAAGCTTGGGAGCTTTCAGCCCCACCCCACATTCTCTGGAGAAGGTCTGGGAGTGGAGTTAACGATCCATCAGGCCTGTGTGATGACGCCTCCACAAAGATCCCAGAGGCATGGGGGTTCCGAGAGCATCCAGGCTGGAGAACAGGTGGAGATGCTGGCGGGCGGGTGGGACCCAGAGAGATCAGGGGAGCTCCCTTCTTCCCACATGCCTGCTCTACAGATGGCTCCAACCCGGATGCTCATCAGCAACCTCCAGCACATCCTTCCATAAAAACCAGCAATCGAGCAAAATGTCTCTCCGAGCTCTGTGAGCTGCTCTAGGAAATTAACTGAGTCCGGAGGGGACGTCGGAACCTCCAGCCTACAGCTGGTTGGTCAGAAGCACGGGTGATAACCTGGGGTCTGAAGTCGGGGAAAGGGGCAGTCTTGTGGGACTGAGCCCTTTACACCCGTGAATCCGATGTACCTCCAGGTAGGAGGTATCAGAACTGAGCTGGACTGCAGGACACCCAGCTGGCGTCGGAGAAGGGCCTGCTGGATGAATGGGGAAGACACACACACACACATGCAGACACACACAGACACACAAACACACACATACACACACAGACACACAGACACACACACAGACATACACACACAGACAGACAAACACACATACACACAGACACAGACACATATACAGACACATAAACAGACACACACAGACACACACAGACACAGACACACAGACATACACACATACACACACAGACACACACACACACACACATACACACACACACACAGCGACACACACACACACACAGACACACACACACAGACATACACACACAGACACACAAACACACATACACACACAGACACACACAGACACACACAGACACACACAGACACACACAGACACATACACACACACAGACACAGACATACACACACAGACACACAAGCACACACACAGACAGACACAGACACACACAGACACATACACACACACAGACACAGACATACACACACAGACACACAAGCACACACACAGACAGACACAGACACACACAGACACATACACACACACAGACACAGACATACACACACAGGCACACAAACACACAGACACACATACACACATGCAGACACACACAGACACACATAGACACACATACACACACAGACACACAGACACACACACAGACACACACAGACACACACACAGACACACACACAGACACACACAGACACACACAGACACAGACACACAGACATACACACACAGACACATACACACATACACACACATACACACACAGACACAGACACAGACACATACACACATACACACATACACACACAGACACAGACACACAGACATACACACACAGACACATACACACATACACACACATACACACACAGACACACACAGACACAGACACACAGACATACACAGACAGACACATACACACATACACACACAGACACACACAGACACAGACACAGACACACACACACACAGACACAGACACAGACATACACACTCAGACACACACACACAGACACAGACATACACACACAGACACACAAGCACACACAGACAGACACACACACACATACACACAGACACACACACACAGACACACACAGACACACACAGACACAGACACACACACAGACACACAGACACAGACACACACACACACAGACACAGACACAGACACACACACAGACACATACACACATACACACACAGACACACACAGACACACACAGACACATACACACACAGACACAGACATACACACACAGACACACAAGCACACACACAGACATACACACACAGACACACAAGCACACACACAGACACACAAGCACACACACAGACACACACACACATACACACACAGACACACACAGACACACACAGACACATACACACACAGACACAGACATACACACACAGACACACAAGCACACACACAGACATACACACACAGACACACAAGCACACACACAGACACACAAGCACACACACAGACACAGACACACACAGACATATACACACACAAACACACAGAGATACACACACACAGATCCCCACAGAGACAGACACACAGAGACACACACACAGAGACACACACAGACACACACACATACACACAGACACACACAGACACACACAGACACACACACACACAGACACACACAGACACAGACACACACATAGACACACACACACACTCACACACACAGACACACACACAGACACACAGTAATTGGTGCAGAGCTCTTTTCCCTGCCCATGAATCACAGCAGAATGGGAGGGTTTGCACTTTACATAGACCAAGATTGTAAAAACTAATTATATGCAGCTGTGATTGCAAATATGTCCAAGAAAAGACTGGCTCCCCTTTAAAAGGCAGAAAATGCATCTCCTACAGGTGAAGCATAGAGACGAGCGACGGGGGCCAGGTCACCAGAGACGGGTTACCAGCAGAGAGAGCGCCGTGAAGCAGAGGGTAAGGTGTCCCTGGAAGAGGAGGAAGATGGACCACGGGCGTAAACAGGGATGGTTACTACAAGAGAAAGGCCAGACGCACATTAAATTAGCTTTCTACTTTAAAGACTCAAACACAGAGATACAGACGAATAAAAGCGTCACATGAAATCATCACTGTCATTTACTGAAGAGTAAGTACAGTGCTTATTTTTATGTTCAGACCTTAAATTCCTAGTCATTCTCTCAGACGAAAAAATCAAATGAGCAAAACTTGACTCATCACACTGCAGAGCCACCCTCTCCTCCGTTTCAAAGGAAGCTTTCTCCTCCCTCCTGTGCAGGCCAATCCCTGCTGCTATGCGTTCATGTATTCATTCAACAAACATCGCCAGCACCTATGTACCAGAGACTACACTTAAGTGTCAGGGCTACAGAGGGATAGGAGAAGTGGTCCCTGCACTCAGGCTGGTGGGGGACGCAGAAAGCTTAGCCATCACAGGACACAGGTGTCGTGAAAGAGGAGGACATGGGGGTGGCATCAAATACCCCATCTCGGGTTTTCACCGGCTCCCTCGACAAATTCATCTTTCTCTAGCCCTGTGAAGGAGTTGAGGACTTCCCTGGGGGTCCAGTGGTTAAGAATCCGCCTTCCAATTCAGGGGACACGAGTTCGATCCTCTGGGAAGATTCCACAGGCCGAGGGGCAACTAACCTGAGCCCACACCTATTGCATGCGAGCACCCCAGAGCCCATGCTCTGCAACGAGAAGCCACTGCAACGAGAAGCCTGACTGCGGAAGCTGGAGAGCAGAGCCGACCCGTGCCAGCTAGAGAAAAGACTGCAGCAACGGAGACCCAGCCCAGCCAAAAGTAAATCAACAAAATTTAAAAAAGAATAACCCATTCACTGAAAAAAAAAAAAAAAGAGTTGAGTACCTCTCATTTTAAATTTAAAACAAACAGAACCTCTCCCCTTCTATCTTCTTGCTAGGAACCTTTCCCTTGGGAAGCAAAGCCGAGCTGTTATCTCTCAGCTGCGGTGACTCATTGACAGTTTCCAGCCCTACCAGTTCTACCCGCAGCCTCTCTCCGCAACTTGAATGGCACCAACAGACGCGAAATTCTGCTCCAAGCTCAGAAAATGACCCATCGCCTCCCTGGACTAATTACTGCCTGGGCCAGCTGCCTTCACGGGCCATCTGCTCTCTTGATGTCCCCAAATCTCTCTCACTTCTGGATCTGCGGGTGAGAGCTGAGAGCATCCAACAGCCAGTCCTGACCAACAAGCAGCCCTGCTCGCCCACGTGACTGCCCAGCTCCTCGTGAATCAGCACGCGGAACAGTCCCGATTTAGGCAGCCAAATATATGGCGCATTGTACAGACCGAGCTACAGATGGAAGCCACAGATGCGAGGCTGCCGCAGCTCACACTGACTTTCACAAGACCTATTTTTGGAAAAGAAGGGAAAGGGGAGAGACAGGCTTTAAAAAAAAATGCACCATCGACAGTAGGGTCTTTTTCCAAGAGGAGGAAGAAGAGGTGCCTTGTTCTCCTCTTTCTTGACATTTGAAGCACCCGTTCCTCCTAGAGAAGTCCCGGGAAGGCTTTAAGGAAAGTTAGAAAGCAGAGTAAGATGCCACAGGGACCAGGATTCAGGAAGACAGCACCAGAGCTACGGGGCATCAGTGGAACGCAGGCTCTGCCAGGGGCCAGGGATCCAGGGATCCAGGGTCCCGCAGAGCTGATGAGGGTGACCGCACGGCTCTCTGCCGGGTCCTGCCTTCCAGCCAGACACCTGCCACCCACCATGACGAGGGCGGACACAAAGAAGCCATGCTCAAGCCTCTTCCAAGAGGCTGGTCATCGCCTTCCTAAGAATGACCCTCGCCTCTGCAGGCTGACAGCCTCCTCCAGCCCTGTTATTGAAGGTCAAGACTGCTCAAGACCGAGAACATGACCTACAATGTTATTTTTCTCTTGTCTTGAGTCTCCAGAAGCAGGACAGAAATGCAGGACACCACCATCCTGGATTCTGCGTCTGTCCCAAACATTAGATTCTGTCACTTTGAGGAGATCAGACATACTTCCTTTTTTAATCACGTCAGCATCATTCAGGCACTGCTATATCCTTTTGCAAAGTATGAGAGCAACAGATTGTTCAAGTAGGATGTCCAGAAACACAGCATCACCTACAATTCCACCACTTGCAAATAAGACTATAAATGCTTTCATACAGTATTTTCATCCTCTTAATTTTTATAGTTAGATGTAAACTTTATTAGTACTTTCACAGCTAAAATTACAGTTTTTCCATGACACAGGCTGTGTTCCATTCTATTAGTAGTTAATAAATGATTTTTGGTTTCTGAACAATAGAATACATTATGCAAAATGCCAGGCTAGGTGAATCACAAGGTGGAATCAAGACTGCTGGGTGAAAAATCAACCACCTCAGACATGCAGATGATACCACTCTAATGGCAGAAAGCAAAGAGGGATTAAAGAGCCTTTTAAAGAAGGTGAAAGAGAAGAGTGAAAAAGTTAGCTTAAAATTCAACATTCAAAAAATGAAGTTCTTGGCATCCAGTCCCATCACTTCATGGCAAATAGATGGGGAAACAATGGAAACAGTGACAGACTTTATTTTCTTGGGCCCCAAAATCACTGCAGATGCTGACTGCAGCCATGAAATTAAGAGACACTTGCTCCTTGGAAGCAAAGTATGACAAACCTAGACAGCATATTAAAAAGCAGAGACATCACTTTGTCGACAAAGGTCCATCTAGTCAAAGCTATGGTTTTTCCAGTAGTCATGTACAGATGTGAGAGTTGGACCATAAAGAAAGCTGAGTGCCAAAGAATTGATGCTTCTGAACTGTGGTGTTGGAGAAGACTCTTGAAAGTCCCTTGGACTGCAAGGAGATCCAACCAGTCAATCCTAAAGGAAATCAACCCTGAATATTCATTGGAAGGACTGATGCTGAAGCTGAAGCTCCAATACTTTGGCCACCTGAGGTGAAGAGCTGATTCGTTGGAAAACACCCTGATCCTGGGAAAGACTGAGGGCAAGACGAGAAGAGGGCAACAGAGGATGAGTTGTTTGGATGGCATCAACGAGTCAACTGACATGAGTTTGAGCAAGCTCTGGGGGATAGTGGAGGACAGGGAAGCCTGGTCTGCTGCAGTCCATGGGGTTGCAAAGAGTCGGATACAACTTAGTGACTTAACAACATGATTTTACCAGTCTCCTACCGTCAGGCATTTGGGCTGTTTCTATTTTTTTCACTATTACAACCATTTCTACAGTGAACATTCTTGATGTAAACATTCATGGGCATTTTGAGAACAAGATTAGAGAAATGAAAATACTGGGGAAAGGTATGAACATTTTAGCAGCTCTTGTCACAAACTGCCTTACAGAATGGCTGTATCCACTTATATTCACATTACTAGGTATAAACGTTAATTTCACCTCACCTTACCAATGTCATGGACTGCGATTTTTATTATGGCAATTTAATATTCAATTTTTGTTTAATTTTTATCTACTTCTCACTTTTGCATGTGATTTTCAGACACCCATGTCTCTTCTTTATAATCTGTTCGTATCTTTTGCTCATTTATATTTCATAATATTTGTCTGGACTTAAAAGTTTAAGCAAGAACTGCTATCAGGCTCACTGTACCTTTAGCCATATAAAGTAGGTTCTGTTTAGATCTCTGAGCATTTGATGTATGCCTCTCTGTTATTCACAAGTCTGCAAAGGACATGACTGATTCTGAATAAATTTGGCACATAATTGAAGGGTATGAGACATACTTTTATATTCACACACTTTATGTGAGGCCACACAGTCTGCTGTTTTTCATGAATTCCAGTGCTGTTGAGTTTGTGGGTAGAGGTTACTGAGATGAATGACTTCATTAAACATGGAGAGAAGGTCAAAGCATACTCCATACTATTAATAAACTCTACATATTCAAAAGTTGAGGAGGTTCAACCATGAACTTGAAAATGAATAAAAAGTTCAAACTATCGCCTTTTGGGAACATTGGCAACTAGTGAGAATCTCTTAGGAAATGGCTGGAATTTCATAGGATTTCAATAAAAAATATTACCGACATGAGAACTATGGGGACTCCTTCCAGAGAAGCCCACAGCCCTCATCCTAAGGCAGCCCCCAGGGCGGAGCCCGATGCACAGCAGACATTCAATAATGTCTGTTGAATAAGCACCTATCTCCAGGTGCCAAAAAAAGGTCCATCTAGTCAAAGCTATGGTTCTTCCAGTAGTCATGAACGAATGTGAGAGTTGGACCATAAAGAAGGCTGAATGCCAAAGAACTGATGCTTTTGAGATATGGTACTGGAGAAGACTCTTGAGAGTCCCTTGGACTGTAAGGAGATCCAACCAGTTCATCCTAAAGGAAATCAGTCCTGAATGTTCATTGGAAGGACTGATGCTGAAGCTGAAGCTCCAGTATACTTTGGCCACCTGATGTGAAGAACTGACTCATTAGAAAAGACCCTGGTGCTGGGAAAGATCAAAGGCAGGAGGAGAAGGGGACAACAGAGGATGAGATGGTTGGGTGGCATCACGACTCGATGGATAGAAGTCTGAGCAAGCTCTGGGAGATGGCGATGGACAGGGAAGCCTGGCATGCTGCAGTCCATGGGGTCGCAAAGAGTCGGACACGACTGAGTGCCTGAACTACCACCAAGGTGCCGACCCCTCCTGACCTGATTCGGATCGCGTCTCCCGCCGCTTCCCTGTGTCCAGCTGGTTCCTGCACCCCATCCCTGTCGGAGCCCCTGAACTCTACACCACATGCTCTGCATGGCCACCCTGCCATATGCTGCCAAGCCTCTTCAGGGCCTGACACCCGCTGGACTGGGCTTGGCCCTCAAAGCTTTGTCCCTTCAACAGCAGCGGGAGGCCCAGCTGAGTGTTGGCCTCACATCTGGCCCACCCTGCAGCCAAGCTCCTAGGCCTCTGCCAACGGTCACCGACCAGAGAAGGCACGCAGGCTTTTGGTTCTTACGCTTGAATACTTGGCCTCGGGCCAATGACAGTATGTTTGGAAGATGATTTCCAAACTGGAAACTCATTGTTAAGCCAGTCAGTTGACTACGGTCAGAAACATGTAAGCAGGGATTCTTTGTCTTCCTGTCTGTTGAATTAATCTTAGAGTAAAAGTAAGATATGGGTCTTCATTCTTCCAGCCCTTGCCCCACTTCCCCATCCAGTCTCTGCCTGTATTGGTGTCTCATATAAAGAAAGACATGATTTAGCACTTACATAAAGGGGAAAGAGGTTTGACATCAATAAATACCACTGCTGCCTAAAATCCCCTTTTGAAAAAGCGTGATGTAAGTATATTCCTGGCAGCTTGTTCATTACACACTCTGGAGAAATACCTATGGAAAAGTCCAGAGGACCTCCCTGGGGGTCCACTGCACCCCATCCTCCGTACTTCCACACAGGGGCAAGGGTTCAATCCCTGGTTGGGGAACTAAGATACTGCTGCCTCACAGCATGGCCAAAAAATAAAGAAAGAAGTCCAGAATTCTATTTCTGCTGTTGTTCAGTCACTAAGCTTTTGGTTGGACCCCAAAGCTACCACCTTCTGATGTACTGAGCCCTACCCCGCCCTCCTGTTCCAGGACTGCATCTGCGCTGCAGGAGCCTTCACCACCTCAACTATTTTTAAAGCCTTTTCATTGATCTCCCAGCCTTTGCATTTTTTAAAGGACAGAGATTATATCATATTTATTTTTAAGTAGCTTTACTGAGATGTAATTCACATAGCAAACAATTCACTGTTTCAACTGTACAAGCCACTTTTTTTTTTTTTTTTTTACTATATTTACAGTTTTGCAACCACTACCACCATGGCATTTCAGAGCATTTCATCTCCCTAAAAGGAAACCCTGTAGCTATCTTAGCAGTCACTCCTCACCCCCCTCCCCACCCACCCACCCACCTGAGGTCCTAGGCAACCAGCAAGCTACTTCCTGTCGCTACCGACTTGCCTCTTCTGGGCATTTCATGTAAGTGGATTACACAATACGTGGTCTTTTGTATGTGGATTCTCTTCACTCAGCATCATGTTTTCAAGGGACGTACGCTTTGCAGTGTATATCAGTCCTTTGTTTCTTTCTATGGCAAATAATTTTGCATGGAAAGGTCATATGGTGTGTATCAGTCCGTCCACAGGTGGACATTTGGGTTGTTCCCACTATCCAGCTGTCATGAGTATCTGTGTCCAAGATGTTGTGTGAATGTACATTCTCCTTTCTCCCGATTCATACTTTAAGCAGAACCACTGGGTCATGCAGTAACTAACTATGTTTCCTATGTCGAGGAACTGCCAAACTATTTCCCAAACTCTCAGCCCTCTCGAATATCCCCTCTACTCTGCTATCACAGTGACCAGGCTAGAAACCAATGTAGCCACAATTAAAAATGGTCAATAATGGCACATGCCCTGCAGGGTAAACTAGAAACCCTAAAATGCACATAAACCCGTGATGATCTTGGTGCTAATTCTTCAGGATCACCATCTCGCCACACCTCCTCCTACCCAGAGCTACATCCTCTTACTTAACACTCCAGCATCCTGCCTGCAGCTCCCCAAACATCCCAGGCTTTCACACACCTCCAGGTTCTCCCTTCGTCACTCCCCGCTGTGCAGAGCACCTCCCCGGCCTGAGCCTTCTCCGTGAACACCGTTCTGACCCTGCCACAGATGGCCAATCTCTCCCCACTGGACCATTTTAAGGTGTGACTCTGCTGTCATCACCTGTGAGGGGCAGGAGTCATGTGTGTGACTTTGTCTGCCCCCAGCATGGACAGATACTCGCTCATGGGCCCCCCAATGAATGAACAGACTGAACATCCAAGCCTTCAAAAACCTCAGAGCTTAACTCTCCTATTATCCATCTAGCCCTCCATTTAAGAAACTATGACACTTTGTGGGACTTCCCTGGTGGTCCAGGGGTTAAGAATCCGCCTTCCAATGCAGAGGACTCTGGTTTGATCCCTGGTCAGGGAACTAAGATCCCACACGCCAGGGAGCAACTCAGCCCATGTGCCACAACTGAAGAGGCCGTGTGCTGCAACGAAAGATCGCACATGACGAAATGAAGAGCCGGTGAGCCACAAACAAGGCTCAACGCAGCCAAACAGATGCAATAAACAAACATTAAAGAGGAAGCTCTGACACTCTGCCATCAGCATCCTCCCCACAAACACACACCTGCACATGAAGTCACCTCTCCAGATTGTGTTTTCCAGACCAACTGATAAGCCAACGGAACCTCCAAGGATGGAAAAGTCTATTCCTTCCCTTCATCTATGTCCACAGCAAAGATGGGGCTGAGGGCAGGACCGCCAGGCAGGATGCAGGACAGCGTTTCCACGATAGAGCCACTCCCCTTGGGGTCCACCCCTCCTGCACCTCGGCTCCTTCGGGTCCTTCAAGGAGGATAAAGCCACTGGGGCCAAGGTTCAGCAGCCCGGGCAGTCCACCTCCCTGCAGACCCCACCCACTTCTGATCAGCAGCCCCAGTGGAAGCAGACAGATACGGACAAGAGATGCTTTACAGACCCTGGGGGCTGCCGATACTCTAAGCAAAGCGTAAGAGGTAATCTCACCACTGCCCCCCAAAAGCTCCCATCCCTGAGTGAATCGGACAGAGCCTGACTAGTGATGCAGGAAACTCTGGCTGCTGCTGACAGAGACATTTACAATGTAAAGGACCTGGGGGCGGGAGGTGCTCTCTACAAGAGTTGTGTTCAAGAGTGTATGTGCAGGAACTTCCCTGCTGGTAGGCTGGATAAGAATCCGCCTACCAACGCAGGGGAAACAGGTTCGGTCCCTAGTCCAGGAAGATCCCACCGGCCACAGGGCAACAAAGCCCATGCACCACAACGACTAAGCCAGCCCTCTGGAGCCCACACTCCGCAATAAGAGAAGCCCCATGCAACGAGAAGCCCGCAAACTGCAACCTCTCCATCCTGTCCTGCCTGCAACCACCTCCCCTAACCATCTGCTCTTCCCCCCCACACCCTGCCCACCACACAGAATCCCTGTTCTTCCTAATTTCTGCATCAAGACCCCCAGAGGCCCCCCAAGTGCCCGGAAATACACCTGAACACCTATCTTACCTTTCCTTCCCAAGTCACAAAAAGGCATGCCAAGTGTCATGGTTTCAAGCACTCAGCCCTCCAGACATCCGGCCCTGGGACTAGGCTTGACTCGTCTAGCAAAGCTTATTTAGCACCGTGGTCCACAGGGCACCCCTGGAGGTTAAACTGAGGTATCAACAAAGGATGGAGAACACTCAGGATCCTCACTCCACCTCAGCCTCCTGGGAACCACCCCCTCCCTGGCCTTGGATGCAGAGCACAGGTGGTCACTGCAGTGGCCACTAAGGTTGTGGAGCCACTTCCATATCCCCTTGTTTTAAAACGGGTCTCAGGGCACCATCAAAAGCTTCACTTTCTGGTGACTCTTGGCTCGGCTCCATCGCATCCCAAAATCAAGTCTTTCAGCATCTGACCCTCCCTTGCTTCCACCAGCCCTAGAAAAGCCGGAGCAAGTGAGCTGCCCAGGCTGGTTCAGAACCACCCCACGGAGACGGCAGACATAGCGCCTCACACAGGGCTCATGTTATCCAGTGTTTAGATGGTTACAATAATAATTCAAGAGGCTACATTGTTTTCCTAAAAGAAATTAACCCTGAATACTCATTGGAAGGACTGATGCTGAAGCTCCAATACTCTGGCCACTCAGTGAGAAGATCTGACTCACTGGAAGAGACCCTGATGCTGGGAAAGATTGAGGGCTCAAGGAGAAGGGGACGACAGAGGATGAGATGGTTGGATGGCATTACCAACTCGATGGACATAAGTTTGAGCAAGCTCCAGGAGATGGTGAAGGACAGGGAAGCCTGGCATGCTGCAGTCCATGGGGTCGCAACAAGTCGGACACGACTGAGCGACTGGACAACGACAAATTGTTTTATGGCTGACCTCAACTGCAGGTCCAAGAGCTCCATTTAAAAAATGCCATCGAAGCCAAAAGTCGTGCCACTCAGACCTGACCAGGAGTCACTAAGCCACAAAGTGCAGTGTTCTGTTCACTTGAGATAAACAGTTGGGTTTCCGAACACACAGGATCTCATCATGTTTTTCTACTTTATCTTCTTTTCCCAGATGGTTGTACCAAAGATTCATGCTATTATGTGAGAATCCAATGCAAAAATCAGTGCCAGAAGAAACATCTGGAAACGGGGGTCAACGTCACTTCCTCTGTGTTTTAGAGATAGATAATAATTCAGTCAGCGTGGATAACAAATTAGACGGTCATCAGCAGGCGTTCCCCCTCTGCAGGTTTCACAGAAATGCAGGAAGTGGCCACCATCAGAGAATACTCTGTCTGAACCCCACCTTTCCAGAGAGCAGGATCCGGAGGGCCGGGGCACCCCTTATGAATGGTCTCTCAGCAAAGCCAAGAGGAACGAAGCTGAAGCCGTGCTTCGTATTTTGCAGGAGGCTGCACCAGGCGGGCCTTGGGGGACACGAAAGTCGGCCTCTGACTAAAGGGCAAGGAGACCCAGCTGCTGGGAGGTGCGGGGTCTGGACCAGGGTCGCCCAGCCCCTCACCCTGGCATCATGGTTCCTGGCCCAGGGCTGGCTTTTCAGTTGACACAATCATTATCATCCGGAAGCATTCTCAGACTTCCATTATTCCTCGTCTAAACACAAAGAACCCCCAGCCTTATCACATGAGTTCAGGGTTCAGCCAGCCCGTGACCCTCGTGTCGAGCCCGACAAGGCTGTGGAGCCCAGGTCTGCCCGAAGACTCCCACTCAACTGCCCGCTGACACCCAACACACAAGGGTCCAAGGTTAGGTTTACAAACCCAAAGACCTTCTCTTAAAGACAGACTTCATCCTCATAAGGTTCTGTTGCTTGTTCTAATTACCATGGAAAGTGAAAGTGTTAGTCACTCAGTCTGACGCTTTGCAACCCCATGGACGCCCACCAAGCTCCTCTGTCCATGGGACTCTCCAGGCAAGAATACTAGAGTGGGTTGCCATGCCCTTCTCCAGGGGATCTTCCCGACCCAAGGATTGAACCCGGTTCTCCTGCATTGTGGGCAGATTCTTTACCACGGGAGTTGCAAACTTCCAATTAAAAAACCTGAACATGTTATTGCCAAGACAGACCTCATTCTTACAAGGTTCTGTCACTCGTTCTAATTACTATAGAAAAAAGATTTCAGATCAGACCCTTTCTCTTCCCTTCTTTCTCCTCCACGAGGTGTAGATCAAAGAATCAAGAACCAGGATTGCAGAGATCTTCATGTGTAACTCAGTCCAACCATCTCTCTGATGACAGAATCATCGGTGACAACCTCCCAGCTATCCAGCTGATGACAGAATCCTTGTAGATGGAAACCCCACTTTGTTCAGAAATGTCTCTGCCTGACAGTTACTCCTTGCACTGGATTTAACTCTGCCTTCCTGCAGTTCCTGGCCAGTGGAGTCTTTTGTTGACACCCCATTTACTGAGAAAGTAAAAACTGCCTCCATAGTCTTTTGCAATAAGAATGAAAAAGTGGTATCAACCCATGTGATGACAGTCAAATATGTGCAAACACATTTTAAAGTGTTTGTGTCCATTTAGTCATCATATGAAATAGCTGAGTAGACTTTTTGCAAGTTGGGAAGGCGTGTGTGGACTGACTTGCCTTCACACAGGGTCTTACCCACACGGGGCAGTGTGACAAGCGGTCTCTGAGAGGAAGTCAGCCACGCCACAGGGCACATCAGCTCAGGGACAAGAGCTCCGGGTCTCTCCTGACGGAGAACCACAGGCCTAACACTTCAGATACTGGGCACAGGAAAGCAGAGATTTCAAACCCGAATGCAGGTTAAAGCCGCAAGGGTGAACATGCCCAAGCGCAGGCGCGGATCTGTGATCAAACTTTTGAAACAGCTTTGTGTGAGGGGCAACTAGGAGTTCCTTTTAAAGGGTGTCTAATGATTTTCCCTGGAAGTCAGTGAGGCAAATACTACTTGTGGAAATGTTTCATAAGCTGTCAGGTACTCTAAAAATGGGAGGTACAGCCTCACGATATTTTAAACACTTACTGAGTGCTCACCCTATGTTTATACTTATTAGCTTCCCAGTGTGCTGAGCATTTTAATAACCTCAGAATAATAAGTAAAAAAAAAAATCCTGACACCTGTGGATGAAAAATGGGCACTTATCTGCCTCTACAAGGAGGAAGTCACTGGCCACTGAAGTCACTGACCTTCAACTTACTTACCCTGAAAGGAGTTTGAGGTAGAGAGTAAAAATGAGGCACTCAATTCTCTGGGAAAAACTGGTGGAACAGGTCTCAGATAGATACTTTCAGGTGAAGATTTTAGGAGCCCTATTTCCTGTATCTTCTCATATGTGGAAAAGTACCAAAATCATGAACAATGACATCTGCTCCTCGTGACCAGCAGCAACCTTCTGCCAAAATGCATTGTTTCATGAACCCCCTTCACCAAAATCACAGAGAGCCTGACCTCCACCCCACTTCTTGGGGGGTGTATCCTCAGAGATAGCTGAGATGCTTCCTCCCTGGCCTAAGTCCTCATTTTGCACCCAAATAAAATTTAATTCACAATTCTCAGGTTGTGCTTTTTTTTTTTTTTTCAGCTGACATGTCAAAAGCTTGATCTTGTGTAAGATTTCTTTACCAAGCTCCAGGTATATGAAAAGAGATAATATATCAAAACTGCATTAACTTATAGTTCACCTGTAAAGGGAAAAATGTTAAGACAGGAAGGCATCCAAAGGGAACAAGCATGAGGAACAGAAGGAGGATTTCTGATACAACTAAAGGCAGTTTGTCCTGCCTGCAGGTGGACGAGATGGTCATTACAGAATCCAGTAGGGAGCACGGTGAGTGGATAAGCCACGTGTCTGGGAAGCAGGTCCTATTCAGAAACAGGAGGAAAAGTTGGGCACCCTCAAAGGCAGCTCCTCTCCCGAGCTGAGTTTTGAATCAGTAACAATGGAAAAATCGGTAAGAAGAGCCTGCAAGAAACTTTCAAGATGAGGCTGCTTTCTTCTAAAACTGGCACAAACACAAGTTAATACAAGGTTGGTCTGCATCCACAAAGAAAAAAGTCATTCACTCTCTCAGCTTCCAGGTGCTTTGACTGTCTGCACAATGTGACCCAGCGGTTAAGGACCCGGATGCTGGAATCAGAATTCTGGGTTCACATCCCACTGTCACTTGGTAAGGGAGCAATTTTACGTGATTTACTTAATCTGAGCCTCAATCCCCTCACCCCTCCACCTCCAAAGGGCTCACTGTAAGTGTCAACTTCCTAAAAGACAGCTGGACCAGTGTAAGTGCTATAAGCACACGTCGGCTATTCCTGTCCTGTCTGTGGCTTGATGAATGGACCCTGCCTCCAGAAGTGCCTATGAGAAGTCACAAAACGAAAAGTGCCTGTCACACTCAAAACCACTCTTGGCTAAGCCGGCATAAACCAGTCTAAGATGGTACAAACTGGTCTAAGGCAATCTAAACTGGTCTAAGCTGGTCTCAGCCAGTTCAAATGAGTCTAAGCCAGTTCCACCTGGTCTCAGCAGGTTCAACCCGGCCTCAACCAGTTCAAACAGGTCAAACCGCTGGGAGGCTTTTTATACTGGTCTAGGCAAGTCTCAGCCAGTTCAAACAGGTCTAAACCAGCCTCAGAGGCATTTTCAATTGGTCTAAACAAGTCTCAGACAGTTCAAACAGGTCTAAACCAGCCTCAGAGGCTTTTTAAAATTGGTCTGATGTCCCAGCCAGTTCAAACCAGTCTGAACTGATCTAAATCAGTACCCGCCTGGGCTCATGGTGGATTTCTGCTTGCTTCAGTCAACAGAACTGTCGGCCTGTTCCTGGGGGTGCTGCCTGGTCAGCTTCCCCCGTTTCCTTTGCTCCCTCCTTGACTCTGCACCTTCGCTGGCCACGCGTAGTTGTCTTACACGCCCCGGCCACCGCAGTCCCTCATCCTTCAGTGGCTCACACAGAGCTGCCTGTCCATCCCCAAAGCCACCGCGCACCTCCGCAGGGCCGGGACCCCGGGCCCCTCCCGCCACCTCCCGCCCCCGAGGCGCGCCGGCCAACCTTCGATGAAGTCCGAGGCCGTGTAGGGCCGCTGGTCGGGGCTGCTCTCGGCGGGGCTGTTGAGGGCCTCCACGGCCGACTGGATGGCCTCCACCAGCTCGTCCCGCTTGTCCTTGCGCACCGGCTTCTCCTCGGGGTGGCGGGTGAGGCCGGTCTCCAGCTGGTACACTTTGTGCAGCGTGAAGCTGTCGAAGGGCACGGCGGCGTACTCGGTGGCCTGCTTGACGCCGGCGTGCACCTCCGCCCGGTCCACCTGCGAGCGCAGGAAGGCCAGCAGGTCGGCCTGGGCCCTGCCCGGCGCGCCCGCGGGCTCCGCGGCCAGCTGCTGCGCGGCCCTCAGCTGCTCGCTGCGCTCCTGCAGCTCGTCCTGCAGCTGCGCGATCTGCCTCTTGAGACTCCCCACGTGGTCGCGGTGGCGCTCCTCCCAGCCCAGCTCCGCCGCCTGGGAGCCGGCCCTGCCCGTGGGGCCGCTGGCCCGGGGCAGCCCCAGCCGCTCGTCGTCGCCGCGCGGAGTGCAGGCCAGCATGTACAGCACGGATACCGCGCAGCAGAGCAGCACGAGCAAGACCACCACGCGGGAGGCCCAGGCGAGCAGCCCGCGGCGCAGCATCCTGCTCAGGAGTCGGCCATGCGGCCCGGCCCGCGAGGGGCGTCCCCAGACTAGACCTCCGGGAGCGCGCGGCCGAGGCCCCCCGCGCCGCTCTCATCCATTCCTGTCTACACCGCCACGCCTTGCTCCTGGGAGGCCACCACCACGCGCAGCACTTTCCTGACTTCTGAAGGGCGAACTTGCGGGCAGAGGCAACAAGTCGGGGAAGCCGTCCAAGTGGTCAGGCTCATTCCCATCGTAACCTTCCAGAGGGGATCTGGGGAGAGACAGAGGACAATAACACTCACTCAAGGCAAATAACCTCCTTGTGTTCACCATGACGATCAATAATCAATATGCAGTGGAGTTTATGGGAAATACTGGGAATTCCTGGGCAGTCCAGTGGACTGCTAAACTCTCACTGCCGTAGAGCCAGGCTCAGTCCCTGGGCGGGAAACTAAGATCTGCAAGTCATGCAGTGTGGCAAAAAGAAAAAAGAAGATGCTTACAACATGTGATTAAACATTGTTTGTTGTTTCTGAATCAGAATGCAGATACCCGTTTGCAGAGGAGTGCACACAAAATACAAAGCATGCAAAGGAAAAAAAAAAAAAAGAAAAGATGGCAAAACGTGAGCTCTCTCACTAGAGCAGGATGAATGGTGAGTTTTATCGTGTAAATTGTCCACAATGGCGCGTATTATTTTCGTGGTTAAAAGGGGAAAAGCAAAACTTAAGCGACAATGAGATTGCAGACAGCGCCTGCCCAAGCCCTGCTAGATGCAAACAGTGAGCATCTCTGATCTTGAGGGCACCCGCCTAGGGCAGAGCTTTAAGCTGGCTCAGGGTGGTCCTCACGATTTCTGCTGAGCAGCGCCGGAAGCACATGGAGGCTCAAATAAGTGAAAGTGAAGTGAAGTCGCCCAGTCGTCTCCGACTCTTTGCGAACCCATGGACTGTAGCCTACCAGGCTCCTCCGTCCATGGGACTTTCCCGGCAAGAGTACTGGAGTGGGGTGCCATTTATGCAAATGCTAAGTTTGGATGGTAACATGCAGAATGAGCGCAGACAGCTCTTCCAGGGCAGTGGGTGATGAGTTTACAGAGAAAGGGATGAGGCCGGGAGAAGGGGACCTGAAACACTGCCTAGTGAGAACTCAAACCCAGGATGCCTCTGCCCACCCTCCAGGAGGAATTTCGTCTCCTGGTGACTCACCAGAAATACCCAGCCAGACCACACGGCCGGTCACACACACTCTGCACCTCAACTTCACCATCCCCCCCAAACAAATGCGGAGCCACCTGGCTCTGACCCACTGTCCCCCTTTCCCGGGCACCCCCTTCCTGCTCCACCCATCAATGACCCTCTCTTCCTCACCCTCTCTACCCACTCCCTTCCTCAATCCTCTTTTCTCATCTCCCATGCCCATCTGAGCCAGGAAAAAGAACAATAAATGAATCAAATAAGATTTCTTGTTTTCGGAGATTTTAATAAATTTTCCTAGATGCATCTTCTTATTCAGTAGATCACTTCTCGGACATGAGCTCCCTGAAGATACTGTTTCTGGGTCATTTCAACACTTTTAAAAAATCCCTGCGATAACAAAGTTACTTTTCACATAGTCTTCACTAGACCTAGATATCCAGATTCTCGCCTCATTTACCAGTGGGCTGTCTCACTGATGGACGGGAAGAATTCTAGGCAATTAGCAGCTTCTGGACCCCTGGGAGGAGGAGGAGGAGGAGGTGACCCTTCTGCACCCTCCGTGTGCTGAAAATGCAGTGAGCAGCAGGGCTCAGTGAGTCTGAGTGGCCACCCCCTCTGTGACCACAGCCACAGCGGGGAGTCTCCCTCCTACTTCCCAGGTGATGTGCCTCTTATGATGTCACTATGTTATCAAAATAGCTGATTTCCCAGTTTTCCGTGGAGATGCAAGACATAACATTCTCTCCAGTGTTTCCCTTGGCCTGAGGATTGTCCAGCCTACACTTGAGCACAGTACATGGTTATCAGTGTTGAGTTTAAAGTGCATGTTTAGTGCCTGTTTCCGTCTGATGAAAATCCCAGGATTTATGTAATTACTATAATTCTGTGATTAAAAACATCTCAGCTTGGTTATTCAGGCACCGTGCTGTTTTTAATGACATCCCTTGGATTAACTCATTATATCCGAGTACTAACTCATTATATGCGAGTACTAAATTACCAGTGAAGACACATTACCATGTTATTCGGCCACTTTAAAGACTTTTACTTTAAATGGATTGTCACTAAAGACCAAATAAGCAAATCAAAAAAAAAAAAAACAAAAAAGAAGGAACATTCAACACCATTTATTGTGCTGGGGAAACAAAGTATGCAATCTTTCTAACGCTTTGAATGGAATAATTGCTGTATTTGCATAATAAATTGAAATCATGTTGATTAACTGAAGCAGTGCATTAAAGCAATAGCTAAAATATTTTTTAAACTGTACAATAATTATTTTGTTCCATTCCATAAATCTCTGGAAAGTCTAGTCCAGCTTTTGAAGTTCACTAGTATAAATTTCAAAGTTATTTGGTATTTCACTCTTTGAGATATAAAAGGAGGAAAAAAAACAGGCCTAGTAAGAGATGACTTTTTAAAAGAAACAAAAGCCATAAAAATTACTGCCAAGGGAGCAGTGATGGATTTCTCCTTTTAAAGGTCAGGAGCAGATAAGGTACATCAGAAATAAAATTCCACACCTCTCAACACACAGTGGTTTTTGCTGTTTCCAGCAATCCTGTAATCAAAATAGTAACCTGGTTGCACATTTGCCTGCTGGAGTCAGGACGCTTATCCTCCTCCCCACTCCTGCTTCTATGGCGACATCGTGTTTTTCATCTGCAGCAAAGGTGTTACCTTCCCAGCTCCACCACATACATGTAGAGGACGCCTTGATGAGATACAACCCAGACCAAACGTAAAACCAAACCAGGAAGGTCCAGCCTCTCCCGCTCTCTGCAGCGGTGCTGGGAGAATGAAACAGTTAACATTTCCACTGTGTTTACAGCTGCAGATGGAGCCCACCATGTAATTACCCGGCACTATCATCAGTGACAGTGAAAATACAGCTGCACCATCCCAGTAGCATCGTGCTACTATTTAAAAAACTTAGAAAAGGCACCCAGATTTCAGAGGAGTTCTGTCTTCGGGGCAGTTAGGGGCAAGGCCTGATGGGAAGAGCCAACTCATTGTAAAAGACCCTGATGCTGGGAATGATCGAAGGCAGAAGGAGAAGAGGGCAACAGAGGATGAGATGGTTGGATGGCACCCGCGGATATGAACTTGGGCAAAGTGAAAGATGTTGAGGGACAGGGAAGCGTGTTGTATTGCAGTCCATGGCGTCTCAGAGTCAGACGTGATTTGGAGAATAAACAACAACAAAGTCCTGTCAGTAGCCAACCTTCGGATGAGTAAAAGGAAGGTGCCTGTTCCTGTTTTTTAACTACAAAAAAATCCTCGTGCTCGTTGCATCTGCCAGCTACAGTTTACTTTTCTTAAACTTTTTTTACCTCTTTGTCATTGCAATTAGCATTAGATTTTTCTTGTACTCTAGTTAGTACAGTAAGATTAAGGATGATTTTTTTGTTCATTGTTTAGAGAGAAAAAAGTAAGAGCATAAATGTATCAGACATTTCAAAATACTGTTTTACAAAATAACCAAATATTAGGTTTTTTTAAAAATCCTGATTAAAAGCAGACATAAAGTAATGATAGATCACTGGGAATTCAAGCAAGAGCATACACTTTCTTTATGTCTGTTTTTCAGAAAAGTTCAAGAGAATAAACAGTGAATATAGCTTTAAAGCAAAAGTTTGACTCACAGTACTTTAGAGAAAAGTCCACCTGAGAAGTAATACTTTTTTTCTTTTCACTTCACCCAGTCGAGTCCGACTCTTTGAGACCCCATGCACTGTAGCCCACCAGGCACCTCTGTCCATGGGATTTCCCAAGAAAGAATATTGGAGTAGGTTGCCTTTCCCTTCTCCAGGGGATCTTCCCAACCCCGGGATCAAACTCAGGGCTCCTGCATTGCAGGCAGATTCTTGACCGTCTGAGCCACCAGGGAAGCCCTTTTACTTCATTGCCACCTTCGCATCAAACGTCCATCCTTCCCAAGAGCTTCCCCCAGTGCTTCCCTGCCCCAGCCAGATCCCCAGGGATGTTCTGTGATGCACACCGTCCAAAAATCACTGCACTTATTGATTAGACTGAAGGGGCATCCAAACACAGCGGCTTTGCTGCTGTTTTTACAACCTCTGAGCAACGAAAGGGCAGGCGGAGGTTCCTCCAAGGTCCGCTGTGAGGGGAGACCACGCTGAAGTGCTCGCCAGATCACCCTGGGCTGAGCCCACCTGACTCAAGGTCACTCCCCAGACTCTCAGGCTGGACAAGGGCTCTCGGGACAGACAGACTGACCCTGAGAGCTCTGCCCTGGGGTATGCAGGCAGGGGGCTGCTTAAAGAATTTCTTTCTGAACGTTCAAGGCTGAGAGTCCGAAAGACACAAGGGCCTAAGCCAAGGGGCCCAGCCATGGGGTGGGTTTCTCAGACTCCAGCTGTAAGCTGTCTGACAGCTCTGACATCCTGCGCTGACCAGCAAGCATCGGGGGGCAGCCCCAGGCCTCCAAATAGCACAGTGAGGGCCCGAGGGGGAAGAATCCAGGATGCCGTCGCTATTCCTCCTCGCTGTCACTGAGCACCTACTAGTTACTGCCGACAAGAAGTTACAGGAGATGAAAAGTGAACGAAGCACAACGTCCAGCAGCAACCCCATGAGCTTGCAGAGGAATGAAGCCCTTTGCCAACAACTATAACACGAGCCCTGAACAGGCAAACTACATTGAGACAGATATCGCTCATGCCGTGTTCCCACCTACCAAATGTATGGGGGATAGGGGTTGAGAAGTATAAAAAAATAAATTTCGAAATGACAAGAGCTTAAAATAAATGTTAGCTATCCACAACATTCATTAAGATAGGCAAGCAGCTACAGGGACTGTGCATCCTTGCATCTTAGAGTGGAAACTCTGAGACTGAAATGAAGACCCGTCTTAAGTTTAGTCCAGGGTGAGGACAGTAGACATTCAAATTCCAAAGCCAGGACAGAGGCGCTCTTAAGATGCATGTCCCAGTTTCACTCTACAGACCCCAGTGGACATTTCAGTCAGCAGGGCTGTGGTCTGCGGCAGACAAGAGCCTTCCAAGGGGCTTCTACGAGTGGCCTGAGACGCTCACACACGCTGAGGGTCGCAGGACAAGCCCAGCTGTGAGACGCGGCCGGGACGGCAGCAGGCAGAAGGGTCAGGGGCTCAGTGGTGAGGCCAGGCCTGGCAGCCCTACTCAGCACGGTGGCAGGCCTGAGTGACAAGAAGCCCGTGCAGGGAGTGGCCATAAAGCCCAGGGGCCATCTCCACCCTGTGCACACGCCCGGCCAGAAGGGCGGGAGGGGAAGATGACCAGCTGCGTGTCCTGAGCCGGGAAGCGGGGGGGCCAGGGCCCCAGGCCGCCCTGCGCAGTGGCTCCTCGGTGGGCACAGACAGTTGGTTCTTTGACGGCAGGGACGCGGCCGACCCTCGCTGGCAGGATTAGCTGTACTAACGGAGCATAAACCGAGGCCCATCTCCTGGATAAGCACACCATCCTGAATGTGTGTGGAGACGGCATCGTGCAAGGAGGCTTATTCAGAGAGACTTCAGATGCTCTCAGAAACATATACAAAATGGCTCTGTAAGCCTCACCCTGGAAAAGGCCTTGATCCTGGGAAAGACTGAGGGCAAGAGAAGGGGGCGACAGAGAATGAGATGGCTGGATGGCATCACCGACTCAATGGGCATTAGTTTGTTTGATTAAACGCCAGGAGTTTGTGATGGACAGGGAAGCCTGGCATGCTGCAGTCCATGGGGTCGCAAAGAGTCGGACACAGCTGAGCGACTGAACAACAAACCCTCGGTCCGCCTCAGTACTGCGTGGAGAATTCTCTCCACCTCCACTTAGCTCCCGTGTGCACTGGGCGGCTCCCAGCATGGCCTGGCATCCCTGCCTCCCTGTTGGCCTGGGGCACGTGTGAGGGGCCGACACCACCCGCAGGAGGGTGGGTAATTGTGCAGAATCTAGTAAAAGGCCGACCAAAGCCACTCCAGGAGCTGAAGACACCCAGCTCCCAGCCCCGCCTCCCTGCCTCCTGTGGACACACTTCTAACTCTTTCCCACCCGGTCTCTTAGAGATGCGTCTCTACCAGCAACTCCTGCCGCAGCATTGTGCGGTCCACAGCAAGCTGCCTCTTGTGCACATCTGCCACTTTAGGCTGAGATGTTGCAGGGACGTTAAAACGGCCGGAAAATGAGCATATTCCTCCCAAATCACATCCCCAGGAGCTGCGGAGCTGCACTTCTCAGGCATCACACATCTTTCTGCAACACAAACGTTTCTTCTCCAGGCGGCTTGAGTCAGCAGCACCCATCCTGTGCCAAGCACTGTCAGCCTCAGGGTGCTTCTGACGGCAGCTGAGGAGTGCAGGGAAGATCAGTGTCGCTGTCCACCCAGGACCAGGTGAGGGCCAGCACGGCACAGCCTGCACCAGACATCACAGCATCAGTGTGGTCGGGCTGCATCCTTGCAGCCTCCCCAGCCTGACGCCAGGCTGCCCGGCCCGAGGCTCTGCCCACGACAGAACCAGCCTCCGAGGGCCACGCTCCTCCTCCGCCCCCGGATCGGTGGTCTCCAAGCTGATAGACATAAACAGCATGGCATGCCCGGCAGGACATGACCAGTGGGCAAGGACCAAATGTCTAATGGATTCATTGACAAGCTATGCACCAATCTTACAGGACTGTTGCGTTATGTGTTCACAAAACAATACCTCGACAACAGTGAATCATAAAAAATGCTTTGAATGTCTTCTCACCCTAATGGACCATCCTGGGCCCCCCAGGACCTGCTTCTGGCTCCCACATAACTGCCCTTCCCACCGCCTTTCATTCCGATGTTCCCAGGACACAAAACTGCAGCCCCATCCACCAGTGCAGGCTCCCAGTCTACAGGGTGACCTTCCTGCCTCGGGACCCCTGGCTCCATCCCACGGTCTCCAACACCGACTGCCGGGACACTGCCTGGCCCCACCACGAGCATGCTTCCCTCCCTTCAACCCTGGAGGACCTGGACCTCATGGCCTTCAAGATGCCCTGAGGGTCCTCCCTGTAACCAGATCCAGAGGGGGTTCCCCACGGCCCAGAGAGATGGAAAGCCCCTTGCTGGGAGGCACCCCTTCAGCCCCACCATCTCCACGCTGCTCGGAAGGAATACTTCTGACTCCCTTTTCCCTACTTTAAAGCAGAGACAGGGAAATGCAGGAAAAAAATAAATAAATAAAACCTAGGGTCTGATAATCAGAAAATGGATGCAGAGAGATGAGTCACAACTCAGAAAGCTGAAAAGCCAGGAAACAGGCCAGCCCTTTGCGCTGATCTCTTTGGATCCTGGCTTCTAATTTGCCGGTGAATGTTTGAAAGAGGGTCTTCCTGAAATACACGTGGATCTTCATTTCCAACCCCCTTGCCGCCTCTGCCCTTGTTTCAGGAGCATCTAAGGGGGTCAGTCAGCACAGGTGGGGGCCCTGGAACCTGGAGGCAGGGGTGACGAGAGAGAAGGGCTCCACGCGAGAACGCAGGGCTCGTGCTGCGTGGTCTTGGCCCACAAAGAACCTCTTCCTGGCCAGAAGATGCCCCAACCGTAAGAGCAGGGCTGAGTCAGCTGTCAGGGAGACCCGTCCTGTCTCCATCTGCCCCGCTGTGTCTCTGGGGCTGGTGGGGCCGCCTGAGAAACCCGGCTCCCAGCCCCTCCTGGCGCGAACAATCCATCACACCCACTTAGAGAGCATCTGCTCCGGGCCAGACCCCAGATTAAGCACTTTATACACATTATCTCATTAAATCTTCAAAACAATCCCAGGAGCTGGTTCTCATTATCCCCTTAACAATAAGGACACCGAGACTGAGAGCAATGAGGTCACTGGCCCCTGGTTCAGAACTGGCAAGGAGCCAAGCCCCGAGTCAAATCCAGCTCAGTCTTGATGCCAAACCCTGCTCGTACCCCCCCAAGCTATGCCGTTCACCACCCTCACAAATCCTGAACTGCTTGCTGAGACCGGTCCCTCCTCCTGCACCCGACCTGTCCAATTTTTCTTGCTTCTGGGTGCCCAGTGGATCTTGCCTGGCCTCTCAGACATGGTACAGAGCAGTACTTTTTCCTTATCATGTTTTGTCTCCCCATTTAGCTGTGGTTTGTATGTCTGCATCCCCTTAGCAGCTCTGCAAACTCACAGCGTCCCTGGAAATAACAGGGATCCCGGGCATGCCTGGGGCGAGCCTTGCTGGGGCCCCCCAGTGGGGCCGGGGACAGAACACGCCTGCAACAGCCAGAGGCCTCTGAACAGATGCCGGGAGCCCATTCCCACGTATCAGGTTTAAGACGGCGCAACTAAAATGCACCCCGGCAAGTGGAATTTCTTCTTCGAAAGGAGAAAAACATTGGTCAGTTAACCAAGATGCTGGCTGGACTCACTACGAGCTCGCTTCTGCCAAACACCGAGTCCTCCCTTCCGTCCTCCGAAGGCTGGTGAAGGGGCTGCCCGTGCACTGGCTATCACCACGCGTCACCTAAGGTGCTCCCGTGCAGGCAGAAGCCACCCTGGCAAGTGACATCGCTGGAGACTCAGGGAAGCGCAACCCTGGGGAGACCACGTCCCAAGGTCACACAGCCCAGCTTCCGGGAAAAGGCGTGCCGGTGATGAACACAGAGAGGACTAATTAAAAGTGAGCAGGGCTCCGTGCCAAGCCCTCCCAGCTGAGCGGCAGGCAAGCAGGGCCCCCACGCAGATGCTGGCGGAGTCGCTGGGTGGTAAACACCAGCTCCCAGGGGAGGTGGGAGGCGTGAGTCACCCTCCCCGAGCTGAGGAGGCCGAGGCTGGGGGCGGGCGCTCAGGCTCACTTACAAGGAGGGCAGCAGCGAGGGGGAAGCTGAGCTCTCGGGCACCTATTAGCAGATCGGAGGAGGGAGGAGAAGAGGAGGATGAGAAATGAGCTTCACCAGATGCCTCCACCGCACCCCAGACACTTCCAGACACAGAGCGCCTGCATGCCGAGCAGGTGAGAAGTCCAAGGCAGGGACCTGGTGGCCTTTCAGGCAGCCCAGGGGCTCCCCCAGGGATCTTCCAAGAATCACTGCCCCTCAAGCATCCTCTGCCGTCTCCCCTGCACGTCACGTGAGCTGGCGATCCTGATCTCGAGAGTTGGAAACTGGACTTCGGGGAGATCCGAGACTTTCCCACACGGCCGGCAGCCTCCGCACCCCCAAAGGGCGTCGACACCCATCAGCACGACACCCCGGAGCACAGACCGAGGGACCACACTTACAGAACCAGGCCACGGCGGCAAAGGGGAGGCGGCGCCCACGGCCCACAGGGAAGGACAGACAGGCGGAGAACATGTGCGCCAGGGAAAGCTCTCCAACGAGGATCAACAGCCGCTGAGGCAAAGCGGAACCAGACACCAGCCGCTGAGAGCGTGAGACAGCAGGGCTTGGATCTGGAGGTGAGAACCGGGGAGGGGTGCACGGGGCCTCTCCCCTCCCCACCCTGGGCTCCCCTGGGGGAGACTCCACGCCAGGCAAACAGTGGCAACCCACGGCTCTCCGCTGGCCTCGTGGCCACCCCGTGGCCACCCCGTGGCCAAGCGAGTCACCCCCTCCCGGGGATGGCACTCATTCCCCGGGCACCAGCCGTGTGATATGTGAGTGTGGCCGCCCCAGGGCTCTGGAAAGAAGCGGGTGAGCGCAGCAGCAACCCTGCCACGGCCCCAGAGGAGCCACCAAGCCCTGGACACATCCTGAATCCAAAGTGCCGGGACCCACCCTGTGGAGTCCAGCAACGCGTTCTGCTGACTTGTTTGAAGCCAGAGGGTTAAGGAGACGACCGCTGTCCTGAGTCAAGACAAAACGGCCACCTGACTCTGCCTGGTTCTCCCACCGGTCCTTTCCCACCGACAAGGAGGCATCGGCACACAGACAGCCGCGTGCTTCCAGAAAGCGGTTATTACCGGACAGGACTGAGACAGCAAGGCCTGTAGCATATTTAAAGTCCAGTGCGGCCCACCACACCACAAGCCCCTCCACTGGTATCCCCCGCCGTCCCCCGGCTTGTACCCGGACACCAAGCCTCTCCTGCCTCCACCATTTCCACGGCGGGGGGGACCAACTGATCACTAGGGGATTAGCTAAAAGCGTTTCAAGATATCACTCCTATAAAGAAAGTTACCGGCGATGAAAACTGCCCTATTTCTACATGAGATAAATGAGACACAGGGTGCTTATTTAATCCAAGTTTGTTTTTCAGTTTAATACTTCTTAATGTTCCACTAACATTCCTCTGCTTCATTCTTAAAATATCCCCTGCCCTTCCTGGAAACCTTCCTGTCTAGGACCCTACTCAACTTGCATCTTCTTCCTGCTTCTCTGATGTCTCTGATGAGGTAGGTTCTATTAACATGGTACCCATTTTGCAGGTAAAGTCACTGAGGCAGAGGTTACCCAGCAACTGGCTCAAGTCACCCGGCAATGAAAGGGTAGACATAGGTTTCCAGCCTAGGCAGCATGGCTCTGCTGTCTGTCTCTCCATCACTGGGCCCTGTGGCATCTCTACCACTTTCTGCTCTTGTTGTCACTAAGTCATGTCCAACTCTTCTGTGACCCCACGAACTGCAGCCCGCCAGCTTTCTCGGTCCATGGGATTTTCCAGGCAAGAATCCTGGAGTGAGTTTCCATTTCCTTCCCAGGAGATCTTCCTGACCCAGGGATCCAAGCCACGTCTCCTGCATTGGCAGGTAGATCCATTACCACTGAGCCACTGGAGAGCCCTTCTCTACCCTTTACCGCATGCTTTTAACAGAGGCCTGGGCCTTGCAGGGGGAAAGCATAGACCCTGGCCAGGGAGCGAGGCTGGTGCATCAGGGGACCCGAACACAAGGAGCTGGCCGGGCTGGCACCCTGACCTCTTCGGGCTTCCAGAGCTGTGAGAAGTAAACACGTGCTGTTTGAGCCACCTGGCCTACGGCGTCGTAACAGGGTCTGTGCGGAGACAGACCTCCTGTCGCCACAGGGCATTTGCACGGTAGCCTACAGGCATCGGTCAGCCAGCTTAAATAGGAGGCACGTGATCAGAACTGAATTTCAGCAAACGGGCGGTGCTGAGAGGCCCTGGAGAAAGGCGATCGGCATGAGGCAGATGGGCCCGAGGCCAGCGCACCTCTGTGGGGGTGGGGTAAGGCGAGTGGAGGCTGCAGCCATCAGTGTGGGGGAGGGGAGTTCTAGAAAGGTCTGTCGGGTACCACCTCCAGGACCTGGACTGCAGAGCGGCCTGACACGGGAGAGAGAGCGTCCACGAAGGAGGAGGGGCTCCTTTCAGAGGTGGAGCTCTGGGAAAGGACAGGCTCATGAGGAGAGCCAGCAGAAGGAGGGGTCTCGTTCTGGACACGCCCGGTCGCTGAGGTGGGGGCCGTAGGGTTGGAAGGGGGGTGAAGCTGGCACGGCCATCGTTTCACCAACCAGAAAGGTGAGCCTGGAAGAAACAGCTGCTGTTGAGACAAAGTGACGGGGCCAACAGAAAGCACTGTCAGAAGCAGGATGCTGGACTCGGGACGCCTGGTCCCCGCCTCTATCCTGCACCCTCGAATGTCTGAAAGTGTCAGTCGCTCAGTCGTGTCTGACTCTTTGTGACTCCATAGACGGTAGCCCGCCAGGCTCCTCTGTCCGTGGGATTCTCCAGGCAAGAATACAGGAGTGGGTTGCCATGCCTTCCTCCAGATCTTTCTGACCCAGGGATCGAACCCGCATCTCCAGCATTGCAGGCAGATTCTTTACCATCTGAGTCACCAGGAAAGCCCACCCTGTAAATCAAAGTAGCTTCCTCACATGCTTGTCATCCCCCAAAGTCTGGTTTATTTTTTAAGAGAGAAGAAGACTGTAGTGTATCTGGAAAGTTTTCCCCCAAACAGAGAGGTGGGGACCCTGGGCAGGTTCCCAGGGGGGCTTTTAAAAGTCACCTCTTGTGAAGATTCAGCGTGGCACCCCGACATCAGGACAGCACAGGGGGTGTCTCCACACTTCCTGGACATCACTCGGGTATTGGGGAGTATACTTCCCGGCCAAGCAGGAAGCAGACTGCCCACCTGGACCACAGGCACAACTCAACCAAGGTGGGACCCACGGGTCCCTGGTCAAATACCAGCTGGTACCATTTTTGAGAGAAATCTCTGATCCTTCTAGGGTATTTCTGAAAGGCAATTTTCCAGTAGCTTGAAAGGACATGATCTGACACAGCAGCATTCTAATTCTAGTTGCTGGTACTAGAGCTATTCCTGGGGTTAAAAAAAAATTTTTAAACAACAATAAAACATTCTAATTATGCACGTGGGGCTCTGAGACCACCCCACGCACCCACCTGGTCCCACAAGAAGGTGGCACGTGGGACCCTCATGACAACCATTTCCTCCATAGTGACAAGGGGACAGAAAATAGCTCCTGAAATTCAGCAGCAATGTTAGGATTAACATGAATTTTATCCACCCAGTGACTGAGTGCATATCGAGTGAGACCATTCGGATGACCACAGGGTCAGAGCAGGGGTGGGCTGAGGACCCCACCGGCTACCGGGGGATGCAGTCAGTCATCTTTAGTATAGACAAGGGATGCCACTGTGTTTCAGAGGAGATGTGTTTCAGAGGCGATTCCGGCTGGAAGGGTCAGAGAAGCTGCAGGGTACGATTCCACGTGGCCCAGCTGAGAACCAACCCCTCCACGACCATGGATCTACAACATGCAGACCGAGTCAAGGTTTTCCACTCCCACTCCAGCTCCACCAGTAAGGATGCCCATTGTCTTAATTTTTAAAGGGGGAAAAGATAAAGAATTCTCACGATGCACCATTGAAAGTGTCTAGTTTTTTGTAGACTTTTTTTTTCAGACACTTTTCCATTACAGGTTATCACAAGATATTGAATAGCGCTCCCCGTGCGATACAGTAGGTTCGTGACGATTATCTATTTCCTACACACAGCAGTGTGTACGTTCACCCCAAACTCCTGATTTACCCCTCCCCCTTCCTGGACTGTGTCTCTCCGAGTGTGCCTCTGGGTGTTCAAACCTCTTTCTTTCACGTGCTCCAGACAAGGTGAAAACTCCATGACCTTGTCACAGTCCTTATTTATTTTTAAACGTTTAATTTTGTACTGGAGTATAGACAATCAACAATGTCGTGATGGTTTCAGGTGACCAGCAAAGGGACTCAGCCCTACATACATAAACACGTATCCATTCTCCCCCAAACTCCCCTCCCATCCAGGCTGCCACATAACAGTGAGCAGAGTTCCACGTGCTATACAGTAGGTCCTTGTTGGTTTCCCATTTAAAATATAGCAGTGTGTATTTCTTTTTTAACATTAGCTCCTTCCACATAGGAAAAAAAAAGAGCTGAATTTTTTTTTTCTTGAAACCAAGTTAATGGGTCTCACAATTGATTCAAAGGCAATTATCCTGTGGAGAAGTGAGTCTGAGACAAGCTCCTCTTTTAATGAGTGTTGCTTCATCTCTATTAAAAGCCTATAATGAGGTGAGATTTTTAAGGAGCTTCCTTAGCTACAGAGCTGACCCTGTGGCTTGCCTACCTTTGGCTGATATTTATTTCCAAGTTTCTGGCTCCCGGATAGGACTGACATAAGCAAAAACGTAACAAAACGAAGGGCACCTCTGTCAAACATTCCACAACCTCAGCTTCAGAGTCAGATGAAAGATGCTGAAAAGAATGAAGGGGGGGGGCATCCCACCCCCACCCGGCCCTGGTCACCAGCAGGCCAGCTGAGCAGCCAGCCAGGGAATCCAGAAACAGGGCAAAGCACAAACCAGACCACACCTCCCGGCCTTAGCAGCACATATAATTTACTGTTCTTTCTCTCTAGTGATTCAGAAAAGGGAGCCCCCCACCCCCCGCCCCCTCGCCCACTTCAGCACAGAAGCTTCCTATTCTTCTCATTCACTTGCAAGGTCAGGGTCTCCCTCAAGCCCACACAATCCCAGCTGCAGAGCTCATGAAAAAACAATGTCAGTTTTCTTTAAACAAACGGCGAGCTGCTTTGCAGGGTACAAAACTGCAACACTCAAGGGGTGGGATCATCACTGCTTTTATCTTCCCTGTGACTGACACAGGGAACTTGCAGAAACGTCAAAGGAACAAAGCTGGGGAACACCACATTCAGAGCTGATGATGGAGGAAGACAAATTCTGGTCTCCACAGGAAGTGCAAGGCCAAGCCTGCTCTCAGATCACTGGCACCCGCCTCTGGCTCCCAGCTCCTCTCTCGTCCTGCTCCCCCCGCCCCCAGCACTGCCCATCCCTCACCTGTCGCCAGGTGTGCCGAGAGAGGCCTCCTCTCCCCTGGAGACAGACAGACAGACCTCCGGAGAGACGGCTCGGTGTGTGGTCTGGATCAACAGGCTGAGCCCAGACTCCCGGAGACCTTACTCAGGGGGTCGTAGTCGGTGCCTGGGGACAAGCCGCCAACCCGGAGCGGCCGGCCTGGGACGCACGGCTGAGCCCCACGGGTCCAGAGCCCCGGCCCACAGCCCGAGTGCCCGGTCAGGCCCCGTGATGGGGCAGGCTGTGGCAGCTCCGCTCTGCTGCCTGCGGAGGGACTGCTGTCCCGTCCCACAGAGCTGCCCCATGTCCAATCCCACCCCCAACCCCTGTCCGTGAGAGCCGACGGGATCGAGAGGAGAGAACACGGGATCAGGGGCTGGAGCCTGGGCTCCACCCAGAAGCTTTCACTCTCTTAACTCGGAGTGCGAAGGGCCATTGTTTAAGGACCTCTAACTGTGAACTTACAGATTCATTTAAGATGTATAGATAAGAAGAAAAATGCTTATTTGACTGATAAAGAGATTACTTACACTCTCAGGAGTCATCACCGAATTAGAAATGTCAATTAGATGATAGAAATGCCAATTAGAAATTAAAATACAGCATTCTCAAAAATATCCTACAATTCAATGGGAGGGAAAACTGTGTACTTGACAAACGTCAATCTAGATCCTACTTTTCTAAATTATATCCTGAGTAAAGTACCCCCAGATAAAAAATACTTGGCTCACTCTTCTCAATACTAAAATTAGCAAAGCTCTGGTCATTCTGGACTGGACAAGATGCTGATGGAATCTTTAGACAACAAGCTGTTTAACAAGCATGTATGTACTGAACCTAATGAATAACGTACGGCAAGCCAAGTTCAAGACATCAGCTACCTGTATCACACAGACTACGTGTATCTACATGTCCGCATTTAGAAATAAGTGTAAGTGCATACACATTAAGTACAAAGTATAGATGTACAGATACATCTCAAGACATAAAGATGAACAAGCTAGAGTCCCGCAAGAGGCAGACGCATGAACAGATAAACCACGAGCGTTTTGCTGGGCTAGAGAAGCAAGGCAACAAGGGACTGACAGACGGGGCAGCCAGCCCGGCCTGGAAGGCTCAGAAAAGGCTTTCTGCCTGAAGTGACGCCTGAGCCAGGGCTCTGAGGCGGGTGCTTAGCAAGGCAGAGAAAGGATGGAAGAGTGTTTCGGCGGAAACAGCCCCACGGCAAGGCTTGGGGCGGAAGTAACATAGTGCTCATGGTCTGTGCGGGCTGTCGGGGTGTCTGGAGCGGGCGTGGGGCCATGTGAGCAGGCTCCTGAGCAGAACCTGGGAAGGTGGAGTTTAGAGAGGGGAGTATGGATGTGGCCTTGGATGCATTAACTTGAGCTTCCAGGGGGAGATGGGGAATACGAGGAAGTCTAGCCTGGAGATGGCACAGGGTCTGAGGTCATCAGTGTACAGACGTCATCACCCCCTGAGGCTGGAGAGGATAACGTGTGCAGAGAACAGAGCAGCAAGGAAACCTGGGCCCCGCACCAGCGTGGGAACCCAGTGCAGAAATGGCAGGAGATGGACCGCAGCCTGCGGAGGAGCCCGGAAGGGATTCCCAAGGGGCTCCGAGTCTACTGTTCTGTAACCGTCGGAGACTGGGACCCTGGCCCCTCGTATTTCCCCTGCCGTCCACGACTCGGTGGGGGTCTGCCTGTCTCAGGTTCAATATCAGATCAGCCATTTCTGCCACATGATACCAAAACCATGTCCTGCAAACTAACCTTGTAACACAGTTGATCTCGCGGTCTCTATCTGCCTGGATGCAATTTCTCCGCTTGTCCAGAACCGAGAAAAAGAAAAAAGAACAGAAGCTGCCCCCTGCCCCCCGCCCCGGGCTCCCAGCAAGGCCATGTACGCTCGTACTGGACATAAACCATCTCAAGAAAACCAACCGCCCACAGGGTGGCTCTGAGATCAGGATAAGGAAAAAAGAAGGCCACTTCCTAATTCTGTCTAATCACAGACAATCAAAGAGTCACCCACGAAATACCAAACACCCCCTTTCTCGGCCAGAATGACGGATGGCTACTTCTTTCCCAGTTCCTCACTTGAGCCACCGCCCCAAGAGGTAAGGTTTACTGAGGTGCCTCATCAGAGGAACGACCTCCACTTTCGGACAGCATCGGATCTGGACCAACCTCCCCCGCCCCCCTCAGACCCACCTGCAGGTCATCCAACTGAAACCCAAATCCACATACGAGGTTCTGACAGCCTCTTGCTGACACAGCCTGGCTTCTCCACAGCATGTCTTCATGGCGACAAACAGAACACGCAGAATAACCTGAATCAGGGCACTCAAAGCCAGTGCTCTGGGACAGCCAGCGGGATGGGATGGGGAGGAAGGCAGGAGGGGGGCTCGGGACGGGGGAATAGATGTACACCCGTGGCTGATTCATGTCAATGTACAGCAAAAACCACCACAATATTGTAAAGCAATTAGCCTCCAATTAAAATAGATAAATTAATTTTTTTAAAAAAAAAGACACAGAATGACCAAGGATGCCTTCCTGTCTGTGTCTGGAGAAACTGACGGAACTTAGGTGAGGAAGCCGAATAAACTGAGCCCTGGGGCCCCACAGACACCCGGTCAGGACAGCAGTTACCCCTCAAGGTAGAGAGCCTGGGAACCTGTAAGGAATCAAGGGTCAATAGTGTCCAGATTCTGTTTCTTAAGGTTGGAGCTTCCCAGGTGGCGCTAGCGGTAAAGAATCCGACTGTCAATGCAGGAGATGCAGGTGACACGGGTTCGACCTCTGGGTCGGGACGATCCCCTGGAGGAGGAAATGGCAACCCACTCCAGTATTCTCGCCTGGAGAATCCCATGAACAGAGGAGTCTGGCGGGCTGCAGTCCACGGGGTCGCACAGAGTCAGACACGACTGAAGCGACTTAGCACGCCTGCACGCACGCAAAGTGGGTGGTGAGTATATGGGGGCTGTCATATTCTTAATAAAATATTTAAGTCTGAAATTTTTAACAATATACTTTTAAGAAGAAGGATGCAAAATAATGTCAGCTGCCGCTGAGCTGTCAAGCTAAAAGAACTGAAAAAGGGAGGTCACGGTTATTCAGCAAAAGTTCGCCTAGTAGGTTGATGGGCGTGAAAGGTGGGTTAGAGCGGAATACAGAGCAGCGAGGAGGTGGAGACAATGAGGAGAGAAAATGTGTTCTAATTTAGCTGCAAAGGAGAAGGGTGATGGAAAGGTGCATGATGGAGGGCAGCCCATGACGTCATGTGGCAAATGAGACCTGCAGACCTTCACCCAAGACAGGCAGCTGGGGGGGAGGAAGTCAAATAAAAAAGACCCTCTGCCTCCTGCTGCTTCCTCTGACCCTAGGATCTGGCCTCTGAGTAACATTCAATTGATCATCACCACACACGCCCCTTCCCCAGCATTGACTAGTAAGTATCGCAAATAGGAGGGCACAGAAAGACTACACTGCAACTCTTTCCTTCATTAACAAGGTAAGTAACAGACTTTGTATTTATAGTCCAGTTTCTATACTTGAAAATTATAACCACAATATATAGATGTTACTGATGCTGAAGCTGCAATACTTTGGCCACCTGATTCGAAGAGCCAACTCATTGGCTGGGAAAGATTGAAGGCAGGAGGAGAAGGGGACGACAGAGGCTGAGATGGTTGGATGGCATCACCGACTCAATGGACATGAGCTTGAGCAAGCTCCAGGAGATGGCGAAGGACAGGAAGTGTGGTGTGCTGCAGTCCATGGGGTCGCAAAGAGTCAGACAGTACTGAGCGACTGAACAAAAATAGAAGTTATCATAATCCAGAGGCTAAACTCTTGCTTCCAAAAAGAGTAGGTAGTGTTTCCCTTCTCCAGGGGATCTTCCCAACCCAGGGATCAAACCCAGGTCTCCCACATTGCAGGCAGATTCTGTACCAGCTGAGCCACCGGGGAAGCCCAAAAGCCAAGCAGAGAAAAGCAACTGTCCGCGAAGTTCCAGGACTTCAGACCTCTCCACCCAGACACTCTAGTGAGAACAGGGCTGGTGACAAGAAGAGCCCCTGAGAACAAGCCACGGAGTTCTGTTCAGCACAGTGTTTCCCTGGGGGACCTCCGCGGAGCACCCCACATCCCCGCCAGGATGACCCAGGCTGCAGCCACAGCTCTGCCTCTCCCCACAGCAGCTCCTTCACCACAGAGGTCGGCGGGGCTCAAGGTCAAACCCAGACCTTGGGCTGCGCTCTGGGCTCTAAGAACTCCAGCCAGTGTTCACTTGGTGAAGCTGCCATTCCCATTCAACAAAAACATGACAGTGATCAATCTGATCAATCATCACAGACCAGATTACTTCCCTAATCCCTAGGACATGCTACTAACGGATCAGATGGCTATTTTCTTTATTTGAGGGAGGGAAAAATTTAAAGCCCCAAATCACCACCTTTCTAGACGAATGTACAATAATGACTCAGCCTGCCAGAATATTCATTCACATCTACACAAAACAAAGAAAAAATATATTTAGAATGCTCCTTGAAATGGGAGTATAGAAGAATTTTTTAAAGATCCTTTTCTTCAAGAAATATGCAATCCAACTGAGGAGGAAAAATTAAGATATATGGAAAACAAAGCTTATATATAACTTCTAAAAAACGTCAAGATAGGATGTTCAAAAGCAGGAGGGGTGAAAAGAGAATCCTTAGTGTCAACCAAAATAAGGCCTCCTCAGGTTTACTGGCTGCAGGCCTGAACATCTCACCTCCTGAAAGTGTAGCCAAGTCAAAGTCGCTCAGTCGTGTCCGACTCTTTGCGACCCTCTGGACTACACAGTCCATGGAATTCTCCAGGCCAGAATACTGGAGTGGGTAGCCTTTCCCTTCTCCAAGGGATCTTCCCAACCCAGGGATCGAACCCAGGTCTCCCACAGTGCAGGCAGATTCTTTACCAGCTGAGCCACAAGGGAAGTCCAAGAATACTGGAGTGGGTAGCCTATCCCTTCTCCAGGGGATCTTCCCAACCCAGGGATCAACCGGGCTCTCCTGCACTGCAGGCGAATTCTTTACCAACTGAGCTATCAGGGAAGCCCAAGTGTAGCCAAGATGAAACTGTATGTCAACAGTGACTTCTCTGGAAGAAAAAGAACTCTGTCTTTTGCAACTAAATTCAGTCTGCTCTGAGGGCCTCGTCTGCAGGGAGCAGACCTCAGATTCCCTGTTCTGTGCACTGGCTGCAGCTGACTCAGCTCAGGCACCCCTGTACCCCTGAACTTGCCACATGCACCCCTCCAGCAAGCGGTCCCCTGAGGTTTCCGGCAGCCCCTGCCCTTCTCTTGGAGGAAATGGAAGAGCCAGCCCCTCGGAAACTCTCTGCTTCCTGCCGATGCCCGAGTTCTCATTTTTGTTCCCAGGAAAACAGTTCGATGGCACGGCCCAGGTCAATACTCTGGTTTACTGTAAATTCTACACTGAGGCTGTCAGCTTGGGCTTCTAAGAAAGCATGAAACCTTTTTTGTTACTGGGTTGTTTCCTTCTATTTTCTCCCTCTCGACAAAGCCTGCTGCTGCTGCTAAGTCGATTCAGTCATGTCCGACTCTTCGCCACCCCATGGACTGTAGCCCGCCAGGCTCCTCTGTCCATGAGATTCTCCAGGCAAGATTACTGGAGTGGGTTGCCATTTCCTCCTCCAGGGGATCTTCCTGACACAGGGGTCAAACCCGCATCTCCTGTGTCTCTTGCATTGTAGGCAGATTCTTTACCACTGAGCCACTGAAAGTCCCCCTTCTTTTCCAAAGGTCTAAATTAACATTAAGTTTAATATGGGAACAAATCCTATTCAGTGAGGTGTGAAAATTAGAATAAAGTCTGAAAAAAAACATACTTGATATTGCCAAGCTCAGAGTTGGGTATGATGTTCGGCTGCAGGACAGCAGTTACATAACAAAGAAAAGAACTGCAAGGAAATCAATGCCAGCCAACTGAGTTGCTGCAGATGGTGGCCTGTGAGCAGGAGAAAAGCATGGATCATGACCCTGCAGAGGCTGCTACGCCAGGGACCAGGAAGATTAAATGAGATCCAAAAAGAATTATTTCTTGGCAGAACTCACAGCAGAAGGAATAGAAAACTGAATCAGAAATGGAAAAGCCCCAAGTGACCAAACTCTCTCATAGGGAATGACAGTTTAATTTTTAGAGGCATAAAAAATGACTAAAGAAATCAAATAGTAATAATAGGCTGTTGATTAGGAAAAATCCTGCATGCAGCAATATTTTTTCCTCCTCGGGTCAAGTGGAGAGTTGGCAATCCAAACAGTTTTGGAGATTATGACAATATATTTTGTGTCTATCCACTGCACTTCACAATATTTCCTCCTAGAAGGAGTTTCTGATCACAGAAAGCTGCCAAAATGTGTCTGGCACGACTTGGCTACAAGATGCTGGTTAAAACAGGTGAGGGCCGCAAGCTTGCAGAGGAGCTGTCAGCTACAAATTGGCTCTTGCCACATACCTCTACAAGGATTATATCACACGCTGCAGCTGCTGACCTTCGACACCCCCTGAAGGAGTTCAGCGTAGAGACCAGGAATAAGGCACTCTGAGCCCTGGGAAAACTGGCAGGATAGGTCTTCAGATAGATATTCTCAGGAGCTGATTTTATGAGCCCAATTCTTGTATCTCCTCCTATCTAGAAAAGCATTGAAATCCTTATGGTGATGACTATTTCTCATGACCAGCAGAAATCTGCAAAAACTACGTGCTTGATTGCATGCATTCCCTCTTCACCAAAATCACATATATACTGATTCCACCCCTACCTCTTCGGAGCAGTTTCTCAGAGCTATCTGAGCAGCTATCTCCCAGGCTATAGTCCTCATTTTGCCCCCAATAAAATGTAACTCGAAACTCTCATGTTACAGAGGGTTTATAAAGGAGAATAGCAAAGGCTCAAAGCCATCTGTGGTGAGGGAAGGAATGTGAAAAGAGACAGGTGTCTAGTACATTAAAAAATGTCAGGCCTATTTCCAAATTACAAGTCCCGTGCCTGTTATCCATGAGTAAACTAGATCATACAATAAATAAGAAAAGAAGTATTCTCTCCCATGTTTAATTTTATGGAAAAATTAGTGAGCCTTCCAGCTAAAGGCCTGCAAAAATATTTCGGGATGCTTTCCTAGCACCTCAAAGAAAGATACGACATCTAAGCTGCTCCTTAAACGTTTCCAAACTCAAGGGTCCGAGATAACTCAGTAATCTACAACTTTTGTTCCCATGACAGCAGTAAAAACTGGGATAGACGTTGATTATTAACTGAAAACAGACCTTCTTGAAATGGGTGACTCAGCAACTGAACTCTCCTGATTAGAAGGCTTAGAAAAATATACATTCAACCTCAAAATCACTGGTTCAACTGAATGTCCATTAATAACATTAACATTTTAAACATTTGCAGTCATTTAAACAAGGATTAATATCCCCAGATTAACGACTGAAAAGTGAGGTTTTGTTTCTTGTAACTGAGGGAAACATAATACTCCAGCTCAATGTCTGGAAATTTAGAAACTAAACATGATTCCAACTGCAAAATAGCAGATTGAACCCATTCATTTAAGCTAATGTAATACATCATATTAACAGGCTACAGAACAGAAATTACACCACCTCATGAAAAAAACATTTGACAAAATTCAATACCCAGTCATGGTTTAAAAAAAAAAAAAACCCTCAGAAAACTAAGAATAGAGGGAACTTCATCAACTTGATAAAGAATATCTACAGAAACTAATATTGTATTAATGGTAAAATACTAAACTGGGAACAAAGCATGGATGTCCACCTTCATAATTTTACTGGGTATGGTACCGGAAACTCTAGCTACTACAACAGTCAATAAAAGGCAGACAGTCTAGAAGCAAAGAAATAAAATTGTCTATATTTGCAGATGACATGATAGGTCATCTCTACGAAATACAAACATCAATTGTATTCATGAAGAAGTAGACACACACTTAAAATACAGTAGCATTTACAATCATTCAAAGAACTGAAATACTTACGTATAAATTTAATAAAATATATATACAACCTATATGCTGAAAACTACAAAATGCTATTAAGAGAATTCAAAGCGCTAAGTAAATGGATGCATGGATTGGAAAACATATACATGGATTCAAAGACTCAACATAGGAAAGATACAGATTCTCCCCAAACTGATATACAGATTTATTGCAACTCCCATAAAAAATCTCAGCAGAATTGTTTTATACATACATATAAGATTATTCTAACTATATAAGGCCACAAAGGAACAAGAATAGCTAAAACAACGTGAAAAACAGTAAAATGAGATGACTCGGTCTACCCATTTCAAGAATTACTACACGACTACAGTGAGCAAGACTGTATGATACTGGCATGGGGACAGACACACAAACCAAGGAAACGAGACAGAGAACTTGAAACAGACTCCGTGAATGTGGCCAAGAGGGTTTCACGAAGGTGCAAAAGTAATTCAGTGCAGGACACACAGTCCTTTCAACAAAGGTGCCACAGCAATTGACTATCCATAGCCCCACCTTCCCCAAAACATGCTGACCAAAAATTAGCTCAAAAGGGATCACACAGCTTCCCTTGTGGCTCAGATGGTAAAGAATCCGCCTGCAATGTGGGAGACCTGGGTTCAGTCTCTGGGTTGGGAAGATCTGCTGGAGAAGGGAAAGGCTACCCACTCCAGTATTCTCTCCTGGAGAATTCCATGGACTGTACAGTCCGTGGGGTTGCAAAGAGTTGGACATGGCTGAGCAACTCTCACTTCACTTCACTTCATTAAACTCTAGCATTTTTAGAAAAAGAAACACAGGTGAAATCTCTGGAATCAAGGACTAGACAAAGTATTCTTTCACTGGCACTGAAAGCATGATGCATAAAAGGAAAAATGAACAAACTGGATGGCATCAAAATTTAAAACTTTTGCTCTGCACAAGACTTTGTCAAGAGGATGAATAGATAAGTTACAGAGTGGGGAAACACATGCAAAACACATATCCAACAAAGGGCTAGTATCTAGAATCTATAAAGCACTCTCAAGGCTCAAGAGTGAGAGACACAAATAGTCCAAGTAGAAAATGGGCAAAAAGACATGAACAGACATTTTCCAAGTGGGCAATCAACCAAGAGGTCAAGGCAGTGATCCAATCATGAGATAATGGTGTGGATGAGGATGAGGGAACAAGCAGGGCAGAGGGAAGGAACCTGAGCTCTCCGCTGGACACAGGACTGGAAGACTAGATGGCTGGATGGGAACACGGGAGGGGGGAAGTCTTATGGATCATGGGAGCCGCTGGATGGTTTTGATAGGAACAGAGTAAAAGGACAACATAGGTGATTATATAGTTAATCCCAGCACGTGCTTGCTAAGTAGCTTTAGTCATGTCCGACTCTTTGCAACCCTATGGACTGTAGCCCGCCAGGCTCCTCTGTCCATGGGATCCTCCAATCTAGAATACTGGAGTGGGTTGCCATCGCCTCCTCCAGGGAGTTAGTTGCAGTAGGGGATTATAAATAGAAAAAAGTATGGGAGACCGCTGTAAGTTAAGGATCACTCAAGAAAGTAGGTTTGCTAAAGCACAAACCAAGCAGGCTTGCTGAGCAACAAAACCATGGGTCAGAAGCACAAGACATGCCCCCAGACGATAAAACCACGGTGGCCCGAGACCCACATCCTGCCCAGCGAGCTCAGTAGGTTAATGAACCCCCAGGACATACTCTCTATACACACAAAACACAGTAATTAATGGAAAGGTGACATTTCAGAGTGAAACACCCTCAGTGTACTGAGATATGAAATAACTTTTCCATAGTGTCATGACAGTCCTGGCTTGACCATGGAGGGACAAAACTCCCCCACCCAACAGGGAGGAGGAGCTGACGATGGAAGCGTCTACTCAAGAAGGAGGAAGAAGGTGGTCTTCTCCCCATCCCCACTTTTCCTCTGGTTACAAAACTGTAGCCCACTTTGTTCTATGGGCGGCCCCCTCTCCTAAGCCTCACAAACATCCTATTCTAATAAATCGTTCCTTATTTATTACTTTGCCCCTCGCTGAATTCTCTCTGCTCTGAGCCATAAAGGATTGGAGGACCTCAAAGCCACCCTGCCCCGAGATGTCACCTAGTGGTTTCAGTTTCATTTCCTAGGCTGATGGAGATGGAAAGTAGGACAGGCTTGGAGAAAACCCCGAGCTGTCCTTCAGGCTGGGCAGGCTGGAGGTGGCCGTGAGGTCAGTGGGAACGGCAGGGTTGATAGCGCTCTCTGTATCCTGGAATCAGGGCTCTAGAGCAGGTCTTCCCACTGTGTGCCCTTGGCTCCCCGAGGCCCCATACTGACCGGCTCTGTCATCTCCAGCATCTCAAGCTCACTCCTGCCCCAGCCTTGTTCCAACTCTGCTTGAACCATCCCACTAGAGACCTCAGCTCTCAGCCCTCACCTCTGGACGCGATGCTGCAGCCACACAGACTTACATCGTGATTCCTCACACTTTTCTCCCTGCCTGGAGAGCTCAGTCCATCCTGCTCCCTCTGCCTGCGAAGGCTTTCCTCTCTCTCCAGCCCCTCTGGGTGAATCATTCCCATGCACCCGTCAGCATCAGCTTAGGCCTCCAGGCCTCCAGACCTCCCCGTTAAACACCATCGCATAGGGTCACTTGACCCAGTCCCCCTCCCCTTGGCCTGTGGCGGCCTGTCCACCCCACCCCGTCCCCTTGAAAGAAACAGCTCTGTCTGATTCATTGCTGCCTCCGCCCTCAGTCAGGCCTGTATCAGCATACATGGGACAATCATGTATTTTCTCTGGATGTATGTGGGCATGCTCAGCCCCTCTCTTTGCAACCCCATGGACTGTAGCCCTCCAGGCTCTGCCGTCCATGCCGTTCTCCCAGTAAGGGTACTAGAGTGAGCTGCCATTTCCTCCTCCAGGGGATCTTCCCAACCCAGGGATTGAACCCACGTCTCCTGTGTCTCCTGCATTGGCAGGGGGATTCTTCAGCACTGAGCCACCCGGAGGGTAATAAAGAATTTTCTGTTTTTAGTTGAGCTCTTACAGGTTTTTCATAAAAATGTATTTTTGTAGTAGAAAGTAAAAATAATTCCTGAATGTTTCCATATCCCCAGTCCTTACAGTGAGTGTCTGGATAGATGAGGTCCTTTCGTGTTCCTGTCAAATACCACTCTTGGCAGTTTGCATAGGAACCCCACAACACTTGACAGGAAAGGTTTTCAGTTATCAACAAACGCTGGAGTGGAGACAAGACAAGAAGAACAACTCTGGCATGGGTAGATTTATTGTGGAAAATATTTCCTATCCAAGGAGATTGTCCAGTTTTGGGTGGAAGGAAGGAAAGTGAGTATTTAAAGACCAGAGAACCAAGTGCCCTCTTCTGTAAGTCACTTGATTTCAACGAGGATTTTAAGTGTGAAAGAAGAAATGAGGCACAAGGACCCCCACACACAGACACACACATGCATAGATACATACAGACATACACACAGAGACACATACAGAGATAGATACATACAGACCCCCACACACAGACACACACACAGATACAGACACACACATGCATACATACAGACACACACAGACACACACATGCATAGATACATACAGACACATACACACACAGATACACACACGCATACAGACACACACACAGAGACACACACAGACACACACACAGAGACACATACAGACACACACACAGATACATACAGACACACACATGCATACATACAGACACACACATAGAGACACACACAGACACACACACGCATAGATACATACAGACACACACATGCATACATACACACACACTCAGAGACACACACACAGACACACACACAGATAGATACATAGACACATACACACACAGACACACACATGCATACATACAGACACACACAGACACACACATGCATAGATACATACAGACACATACACACACAGATACACACACGCATACAGACACACACATAGAGACACACACACGCATAGATACATACAGACACACACATGCATAGATACATACAGACACATACACACACAGATACACACACGCATACAGACACACACACAGAGACACACACAGACACACACATGCATAGATACATACAGACACATACACACAGACACACACGCATACATACAGACACAAACACAGACACACACAGACACAGAGAGTAATCATTCACCAAAGCCTCTCAAAGTGAAAGTCACTCAGTCGTGTCCAACTCTTCACGATCCCATAGACTACCCAGTCCATGGAATTCTCCAGGCCAGAATACTGGAGTGGGTAGCCTTTCCCTTCTCCAGGGGAATCTTCCGAACCCAGGGATCAAACCCAGGTCTCCCGCAGTGCAGGCGGATTCTCTACCAGCTGAGCCACAAGCGAAGCCCAGTGAATCCAAAGGAAGGCCATTTATATTCCCTACAAACACTGTCAGCCCAACCAGGGCTGGGTCACTTCAGCCACAGCAAGAAGCGAAGCCCGCCCATTTTACAGAAGATGGAGACAGTGTTCATGGCAAAGGGATTCTTGACTCGTAGGCCCCAGGCTTCCCTGGTAAAGAATCCCAGGCAGCTGGTAAAGAATCCGCCTGCAATGCAGGAGAGCCGAGTTTGGTTCCTCAGTTGGGAAGATTCCTCTGGAGAAGGGATGTGCTACTCACTCCTGTATTCTTGGGCTTCTCTGGTGGCTCAGATGGTAAAGAATCCGCCTGCAATGAGGGAGACCTGGGTTCGATCCCTGGGTTGGGAAGATCCCCAGGAGAAGGGAACGGCGACCCACTCCAGTATTCTGGCCTGGAGAATTCCATGGACTATTCCACGGGGTCACAAAGAGTCGGACATGACTGAGTGACTTTCACTCACTCACTCAGGCCCCAGGCTGGCAGGTGACTCCTGAGGATGCCCCCAGGAAGAAGGATGCTTCGTGCCTTCCCCACAAGTGCTGGCTGCAGCCTCTCTTCTCAAGTCCTCGGTCCGAGTGACACCAGGTGAAACCACACTAACGGAGTGATGGCAGAGGTGATGCTTCACCATTCAGGGAGGGTTTGGGAAACTCTGCGGAGGACGTCTTTTCACAGGAAGGCAATGGGCAGTGTCCTGCCCCCCCATTTCTTCATCATCACTCCATCATTTTTATTTCTTTACCTACCTAAAACCGTGTCAGTCACTTGAGTGTTTAGAATTAAGAAAGAAGGAAACATAATTTCTAAGTTGTCCTAATTGTCTAACTGACTCTAAAGCTACTGGGTTAATTTATAAAAGTGACACTGTAAGCACTCTGTGAAGCTCTTCCTTCCATTCCAATTCTGTGTCCCGAGAAATTTAGCCCACAAACTTCAACAACGAAGTTATCAGAGAGGTAAGAGCTATTCCTAGAACATTCACCCACAGGCGCGATCCTTCAGGAAGACGGAGATAAAACCACCGGCAATAAAACCGATTTAAACTGTACCGACGCCCAACCCCGACCACTTCAGAAGCCTGCCTCTGCAAAATGGAACCCTGATGAAGACCGGGCTGCAGTTTTAAAATATTAGGCTCACAAGACTTCCGAAAATAGAAGTCGAGAACCCTCGCGGTTTCTCATCTTTCGCTCCAGGTACCTCTATCAAAGGCCAAGTCTGATCCCGATGACGGTTCAGAGGGACGGTCACATTGCTTTCCCCATCAGAGCCTGGGGTGTTGCTGCAGGCCGTTTACAAGAACGAAGCGCAATCCGGTGCGGGGAAGCGCTTGCACTGCAGGCCCACGGCTGCTGCCCGTGGCTCATGTCCGGAAACCCGGACTGTGTGAGGCTCTCTATACCAGTGGGCAGCGTCTCATAACTGATAAGGTGGTTTGTGTCCAGGCTGCTTGCACAATGTGATTTATGGCGAACATCTGCTTGCTTTCTGGGAGGCTGGAATTTCAGTGGGGTTGCTAGGCAGAGAAGGCCTTCCTGACCATGCCCACAATGAAAGCCCAAACTCAGACTCCAGTGGGCTTCTCTGGGCAGAAGGCTCTGCCCGCAGCTGCAGCGTTTGTTGCTCGGGAGGGGCATCCTGGCTATCTTTCACGGACAACACCGAAGACCACACAAGCCTCACCGAGCCACTGTAACCTGCCCCCGGGTACGTGGGGTCACATGCTGGTCACATGCTGAGCCCTTCTGGCAAATCACCACACTCGGGGATGTTCTGGGGGACACCCCTGCAAAGGCTTAAAGCCAAATACAAGCTCTTACTAAATGAAGATTTTGTTTGTTCATTTCTCTAGAGGGGAAAACACACCGCCATCGGCAAGTCCAGCCAACATAATAACCCCATGCTGCTAATTAATGGGGTTTTCATGATGAAGACACAACTGTAGCTTTTTACGGGTTGTTTGCTGCCCTTTAGTTTATGGAAAAAGAAGAGCCTGGTGACCACAAGGACACGAATGTCAAACTACAGATTTAGACAGAGCCCAAATAATAACTCTGCTCCTTGCCAGACGCAACAAAATAAGGCAGAGCAGACACTTGGACTATGGGCCTCCACCAAGGAGACGAGGACTTTGTTTCTCTAATTCCGTCCTAGGAAAAATACAATTTAATAGGATTCAACTCCACTACTTTTTTAATTTACACTTTAAAAGATAATGGGAACAAATTATCACTAATTTTTATTACTGACATAAACAATAAAAATGAAAATTCAGGTGTTCAGAATAAGAACGTTAAGATTTTTATTTTCTTCTCAAATAAAGAAAAGAAAAAACTACAGAGCTTTATAAAAGAGATGAGCAACAAAGATATATTGTACCACAGGGAAATACAGCCATTATTTTGTAATAACATTAAAAGGAGTATAAGCTATAAAATATTGAATCACTATGCTGTAATCTGAAAAGTAACATGATATTGTAAACCAACTATAGCTTTTTAAAAAATCCTAGAGCTTTCTGATAATTCTTAACCAAGAATGCTCTGTTTTTATTAAGTTAGGAAGATCCAGAACTAAACCAAGGCTGACCCCAAATAAACATGCACCTGCTTGGAAGACCTTCCTTTTTTAACCACTCTGATGTAACAAACTCTTGGAGAAGATCTGCATCTGGCTTGTCCAAAAATTTCTTTTTCTTTCTAGAGAAATATGGAACATGGCCGCACAGCCTTGCTGGGAGCTTACACAGAGATGTATGTAAATTATACAGTAGGTCTGATCTTCATTTCATCCCGCTAGGTAACTATAGACACCCAACCTCATCCTCCAAAGGAGGCTGTGAGTCTAAGAAAAGAAAAAAGCCTCCTGAGAAGACAACAAAGAAAGAGACTGTGGTTTACAAAAGAGAGTCTGGGCCTCTTTGCTTTCAAACAGAGACGCTTTTAAAGACAAGAGTGGGGACCACGGGAGAAACCAGTCCATCCTCTCAGACACTCTGACTTTCAACAGCCTAACTCCCAGGACACGGGTGACCCCACAACTCGACAGGTGTTCCTGGGGGTGGGACCGGAACTCTGCAGGGTCACACCTAGGTCAGCTCTGAGGTCACAAATGCACTCTTCTCCACCGAAACTGTTCAAGTCCTTGTTCTGGACTTGACTGACCCAAAGCCACATCTGGCCTGTCAGGGAGGGCTGTTCATAGCAGTTAACTGGGCGGCAGGTGTGACACTTTCTCTACTACGGAAGGATGCAGGCATCCTCTGGGTTGAGCAGAGTCTGAATGAATTAAATCTCAAAAAAAAAAAAATGTTTCTAAAGAACAATTCACATTTAACTGAATATGTAAATTCACAGACAAGCCTCTCATGGAAGATGAGACTGTGAGAATTTTCTCACGGATACATTCTGGAAAAGCAGCCCCTGCCTTATGACATTTTCCCCTTTGATAACAACGGATGCTGAGAGACCATAAAATGCCACCGCTGACATTCCCAGGTGAGTGACTGGACGGCCAGCTCGCTGACTGCAAGGATTTGCCTTCTGTTATTCCTTCCCTCCTCATGCCGAGACCAGGCTACAAACATAACAGGAGCTCAATAAATGTTTCCCCATAAATGAAATGAGTATGTTAAAGAGAGGTGGTTGAAAAACAAAGAAGAAAAAGCTGTGAAGACATAAATACATCAAATTATCAGACTAAACTGCAATGCACTTTTCCTCCCAAAGTCCCCAGACAGGCATGATGGGAGAGGCTGGGGAACCAGTATGAGAACTCCAGTTTTCAAGGCAATAAAACAAAAAAGCATGTAAGTGGGGCATGAGTTTGCAATTCAGGACGTGTGGTCTCCATGGTGTTGGATAAAATCACCAGAGGAGTTTTTCTCTTCATTTAACACAAGGAAGAAAGTTTTACAAGGAAACTAGAAAAGGCGCAATATGTTTGACATGTTTTAGTCAATTACAAACAGGTGTACACAGATAAATTTAGTAAAATAGAAAATTTCCTTTTAATATTTTTACCCAATTTCTATACATCAAATACACCCATATAAGAAGATATTTTTTAAGCATATTTTGAGAAATGAGTTACGTATGGTTTCTATTTTTTGTATTTATTTCATTTCTTTATTTAGCTGCACTAGGTCTTAGTTGTGGCATGCAAGATCTTTTTTTTTTTTTAATTGCGGCATGGGGTATCTAGTTCCCTGACCAGGATTTGAACCCAGGCCCCCTGCATTGGAAGCAGGGGAGTCATAGCCACTGGACCATTAAGAAGGCCCTAAATAGGGTTTTAATGTATGCCTAAGAGGTTGTGTTTAAGTATTTGGGTTTTCATTGTTCCCTTCCCCAAAACGACAAGATGTCTATATGTCCATCGTATCCCTGCTACACCAAGTGATTTTTGTGCAGGTTACTGACCACGCATGAATGACTAGACATTATCCTTTCTAACAAGAGCCCCGCCTCTATCTCTGCTGAAGAAATTTGTGAACCTCAAAAGAGCTGTTAGAGCAACTACCCCTCATCACTTTCCACTGAAAACAGGGGAGCATCATTAAGATTTAAGAGGAGGTCACAGAGACAACCAGAATTTCCTTAACCAAATGTGCCATCAAATCATTTAGAAAATAAGCACTTGGAATATCCTCTGACAATGCACAGCAAAAGAAATTCTCTCAGAACATAAGCCAAATTCTTTTCTAATCTACTGAGGTGTAGGGACCTACAAATCCGAAATTGGCCCTTCAGGACATCAAAAGATATTTGTACACCGATGTTAACAGAAGGATTATTCACATTAGCCAAAAAAGAGAACTCAGATGTCCATTGACAAATGAACGGATAAACAAAACGTGGTCCATACATACAACAGACTATTATTCAGTCTTATACAGGAAGGAAATTCTGACACCTGCTACCACACGGACGAACGTGAAGACGTGACACTCAGTGACATAAGCCAGACACACAAAAAAAGACAGATACCGTACGCTTCTGCACTTAAGAATACTCAAATTCATAGAGACAGAAAGCAAAAGAGTGGTCTCCGGGAACGGGGTGCGGAGGAGGCAAGAATGGGCATGAAGATTCAGCTTTGTAAGATGAAGAGTTCTGCCCACGGATGGTTGCAACAACTCCGCAACAATGTGGATGGACTTCATGACCATGAACTTCAGTGCTTAATGATGATTACGATGACAAATTTTATACTGTGCTGTGCTTGGTCACTCAGCCGTGTCCAGCTCTTTGCAACCCCATGGACTGCAGCCCACCAGGCTCCTCCATCCATGGGATTCTCCAGGCAAGAGTAGTGGAGTGGGTTGCCACGCCCTCCTCCAGAGGATCTTCCCAACCCAGGGATCAAAGCTGTGTCTCCTGTGTCTCCCGCATTGCAGGCGGATTCTTTACCACCTGAGCCACCCAGGAAGCCCAAATTCTATGTTATGCGTATTAAAAATATTTTAATTTTTAAAACTTTAAACACTTTAAATGACAATTTGTTATAAACACTTTTACCATATTTTTTCAAAAGCTAATACTGCAATACAAAAAGTCATTGAATTATGTACTTTAAATAGTTGTTTTGTACAGTATTAAATTTATATTTCAAGAAAGCTGTTTTTTAAAAAAGAACTTGGCCTTTCCAATATGACTGTGTGTTCATCGCTCAGTTGTGTCTGACTTAACGCTGTTCTCAGCTGCTCGGTTGTGTCCGACTCTTTGCGACCCCCCTGCAAGGCTCCTCTGTCCGTGGAATTCTCCAGGCAAGTATACCGGAGTGGGTTACCATTTCCTTCTCCATCCAATACGACTAATTCCCAATTTAATTCAATCAACCACAACTGAGGGTCCCCCGCAGAGACCGTGCTGTGCTTAATAAATTGGTCCCGACACCAGATGGTGCAGGTAATTATACACGAACAGAATCAGGCTGCTTAAAGGGACGGCCAAGGCCTCATGCTTCTCTCTGCTTGACTCGCCACCCCCCCTCCTTCTTCACTAGGCAGTTATTTATACAGTCCTGCTAAATTGCGAGTAAAATAATATCTAAAGCAGTCTTGGTCTCCACCCAAACTCATGAAAACTAGAAACAAAACCAACAGTTCTTTGCAAAGAACGGTAACCAAGCAGAGGTCTTGCCACGGTAACCGAGGCCCCTGAATCAGCGTCACATTAAGGGCCAGAGTGCCAAGGCTCCTGGGACTTCACAAAGTCAGTGAACTGCCAAGATGCTCTTCCCCGAGAAGGCTGATGCCAGCACACTCGTCAGCAGCCTCTCCCCCACAAATACCTGACGGTGATTTTCCAAAACACCTTCTGAGAACTCGCCAGTCCCTCATAGTAGAGTCTGGATTTCTACACCCAACAACATACCAGATACAGAAAGACACCCGGAGTCTTACTTACCAAAAAAAATATACATTAGCCAAAAGATACAAGGTTCCATGATGCAAGAATAAAACCACTGTTTCACCAAAAATCTGTTCATCACTTGCTGGGTTTTTCTGAGGCTTTATATAACTCGTTTTGGTTATATAACATGTAAAGAGAGAGAGAAGAAAAATCTTTTATTTATGGTCCAGGCCTGGTCCTTTGGGATCAGAATGCCCTTAGGTATTTAGAAGACACAGTCCAGCGTATCCTAGGGACTTTCAACTTCCATCAAGAA